>NC_070621.1:2359292-3727625 GCF_027172205.1 Podarcis raffonei
TTTTTGCAGTAACCACCTAGACATCTGAAGCTGCCTTAAGGTAAACTAAAAGGGACCCCTGACCTTTAGGTCCAGTCGTGGCCGACTCTGGGGTTGCGCACTCATCTTGCTTTATTGGCCGAGGGAGCCGGCGTACAGCTTCCGGGTCATGTGGCCAGCATGACTAAGCCACTTCTGGCGAACCAGAGCAACGCACGGAAACGCCATTTACCTTCCCGCCGGAGCAGTACCTATTTATCTACTTGCACTTTGATGTGCTTTTGAACTGCTAGGTTGGCAGGAGCAGGGACTGAGCAACGGGAGCTCACCCCATCAGAGGGATTCGAACTGCTGACCTTCTGATCGGCAAGCCCTAGGCTCTGTAGTTTAACCCACAGCACTACCCGCATCCCTGAAGCTGCCTTATGAGGGGTCAAATCGTAGCTCCATCTAGCCCTCTCCTCCAGTCTTTTCCAGTGAGTCTTTGGACTACAACTCGCATTAGCCCCTGCCAGCATTACTCACTCTTGGAGGAAAAACAGACAAAAAGACAAAAGAAGGGGTAATGGGAAGAAATAGGGTCCCTGCTGAATCCACAGCATGTTTTAGGCTCATGGGGATGGGGGCCTTGACTCCTGCATTGCAGGGGTTGGACTAAATGAACCTTTGGGTCCCTTCCAACTCTACAAGCCTATGGTTCTCTGACCCTTGGGAAGAGGAAAGCTTGCAAAATTACAGAGATGCTCCAATGCTGACAAGGCAGCTCATATGTTTTTCATTGTTATCAAAGCATGGCACCAAAAGAAGGCTCTGCCCACAAGGAGCTTACAACTCTAAATGTCAACAGTGTGGGAAAGGCAAGATGAATAATATCAGCTGCAATGGCCGTTAAGCCTTCATTTCAGCTAAGGGTGAGAACATAGGAAGCTGCCTTATGCTGAATCAGGCCATGGGTCCATCTAACTCAGTACTGTCTACACTGACTGGCAGCAATAGCTCTTCTGGACTTCAGGCAAGGAACTCTCCCAGTCCTACCTGGGTATGCTAGGATTGTTCCTGGCCCCTTGAGGGGTGTTCAGCTCCTGGGGTCACCTGGTGAATTCACGGCTGCCTTAGTCTAGCCTCCTTTGTGGCTCATGCAGTTCTCAATCACTCCATGCAGAAGTCCATCAAGGGTTGTCCACGTACCTCTGGAAAGCTGCTCATGTTGACAAGGATGAGCTGCGGGGATTTGAGGGAGATCTGCCCAAGCTGGCTTAAGGGAAACTTCCCATCCTTGGTTGCAACAGTGATGTGGTCCAGAGCCCCTGGAACAAGAGGAACATTCACGCCAAAGCCATGTCAGCACCTGGGTGCTGGTGGAAGCAAAGACAGCATGGAAACAGCCCAAATGTCATGCAGTTCCATGCTAGGGGTGGTTAACCTTTTCCATTGCAAGGGCTGTGTAGGGAGAGGAAGGCAAAGGGAGAGGAAGGTAAAAGGGAGCAGGGCAATTATTTGACTCCTCCCTTTGAACAGCAGGCTGCATTCCCACCATGTGAAAGTCAGGGGGTTTGTACTCTTACACGTACATATACACACACCTCCACCCAAGGAAGCAGGAGGCATCAGAGCTGGAGGTTCCCTGGACTAAGCTATCTAAAACCAAAGGCCAACACACACAATGTTTCTATGGCCTGTTCAGTGTTTTGCTGCATTGCTTTATGCTTTTCTTGCTGTAAACTGCTTTGATGATTTTTAAGTGATAGAGCAGTATGCAAATATATTTATAAATAAACCAACAGTAGCAGAACAGCAGAACAGTGTGATGAAGGGAACCAAAGCCCAACTCTTGTCCAAAAAAGGTCCTCACCCCTGAACTGAGGAGGTTGTTCCTTCTGATGGAGACAGTGTTTTCTGACCAGCTACTTTCTCCACCCCAATGTCCAACTACCAGCTCCTTCTCATTTTATTCCATTTTTATATGCGAGGTAAGCTGCTGTTCTTCACTACCTTGCTAAAAGAGACCAGAGGCTAAGTAACTAATTTACACGAATGTCAACGTTTTAACCAATTAACCACTCTAAAATGTTAAGTGGATCTAAGGGATGTGTACAACTAAAGTCTTTTCGAGCAGCCCCACTGAAACAAATGGACGAAAGTAAAGCCATGCTGCTTGACGTCACTGGATCCACACTGTGTACAACTAATGCTAGATAGAACCCCACCTGCTGAATGACCTGTTATTCACTTTTTATAAAGAGAAATGGTCAGGCAACCAACAGCTCTTTTCACTAGCAACAGCCCAACTTCTTTTTAGGCAGGGCCCCACACAGAATGACAACTCAATAATTGCAATTTCAGACACTTCCCTTCTGGCCCTTTGTTAATCTGCTCTTTCGATTCTTGCTCCAGAATGCTTCCAGCCAGACAAACTTAAGTAAGGAAGGACGGACGGGGTGTGGATATTTATGAAGTATATTTATTTACTTCATTTATATACCTCCCTTTTCCCCCAAAGGGGCTTACATGGTGCTCCCCTCCTTATTTAACCCCCACAATAACACTGTGAGGCAAGCTATGCTGAGAGGCAGTGACTGGCACCAAGTCACAAACAGTGAGCTTCACAGCCAAGTGAGAGGATTTGAACCCTTGTCTCTCCCAGGTTCTAGTCTGAAACTCTAACCACTGCACCACCACTGGTTCTCTGGAAATGTTTAAATGGAAATGCTGGAACAGAAAAACCAAAACTTTAAACTGAGCTGGAAGAGCTACTGTTCAAGAAGATTCATGTTAACAAAGACAAAGCTGGATGTGTGCCTGCGCAGGTGTGCCAATTTTTGTGGCAGCTTGTCCAACATTTTACAGTACAATGCTAATGTCTACTCAGAATCAATTCTCCTTGTATTTAGTGCAGGGGTTGGCAACCTAAGGCCCATGGGGGTGGTTTAATCAGCCCATGGACCCCTGCCGCCCGCTCGGTCGGCTCCCTTGCGCCGCGCTAAACTGGCGCAGAGCAGAGCAGGGACCGCCTTCCGTGATGCTGGCCAGCTTCCTGCAGCCAATGGGAAGCTTCACACGCCTCTTCCGTTCCAGAAATAGCTTTTGCACGTGTGCATGTGCATACAGCGTCTGCGAGGCAGCCCACTGCAGCGTCCGCAGGGCTGTGAACCAGCCCAAGCCACAAAAACTTTGCCGACCCCGATTTAGTGGGACTTGCACTCATGTGAATGTGCACTGGACTGCACACTTTGCCCAAGTTTTGTGCTTGCACTCAACCGCTGTCACTAATTTTTTTGTATAATTCAGCCAAGCTCTTCTTATGAAACGGCAACTCCATCCAATCAGTGAGGCGAGGATTGCTCTCACGGCCTGAAAACATTGGTGCTTACCAAAATAAGTTTGTTAGGAAGGGGATCCCCGTCCTTCACTATAGAAGAACCCCATTTTAAGCCAAAGGTGCCAGTCCATCAAGATAAGTCTGGTCCTCCCCACATCTTGAGGGCAATTTCCAAGAGGCTAATTTAGTGGCAATTGCCCCTTTCCTGCCACGCTGGTAGCTGACAATTCTCCTCGTCATCACATCTGCAAATGGTTCGCTTAGATGCTTCTGACATCTCCCACTCTGCAATGACTGCCTGCAGGAAGCTATTAGCAGGAAGGGATGCTTTCTAGTCAAGCTCAGGGCAAGCAAAGCATTTTTGTTAAGAATCGCAGGGCAGCCATCAATTATTGTGTCTGGAGAAGAGCTCTGGAGATGTTGGGATGGCAATGTAGGGAAGCTGGGGGCTGCTGCTTCAGAGCAGGTGCTGCAAACCTGCTGGAGTGACTTACCTGGCGAGGTGCGGATGCTCAAGTTTTTGTTGAAATCCTCCTGCAGGGTTTTGACCACAGAATGCATTTTCTCATTCACCTCATCCAAGCCAATGATCCCCTCAACAAGAGAGGTGTTGATGTTCACACGTGCCCCGCCTTTCCCTTTAGCTGGAGAAGCACAAGCAATGCAGTTTATTTATTCAGAGAAGTGGTTCTCAAACTTTTTTCCTCTGGGCCACACTTTCAGAATGAAAGTTTGCTTGCAACACACTGAATTTTATATTGGTAAGAAATGCATTGGAAAACAAGAAACAATTCCTAGCAGTGCTTGAGTTATAACATAGAACACAACTACTTTATAATATGATCGTGGGACCTCCAAGAAGTATAAAACAATGCAGCTACATAAGAACATAAACCATTCCCAAAATATAAATAAGCCTCTTGCATATGTATCTTAAGTGTGTATACAAACTCACAGTGAGGTGTAACTTGGCTTTTGCCGGCTAATCTCATTTATATTAGACAAAGACCAAACAAAATCTTGTCTCCTCATCAATACAAAGAAGCCTTTCTTTTTTCTAACCTTTCATACAGTGGTACCTCGGGTTATATACGCTTCAGGTTACATACGCTTCAGGTTACAGACTCCACTAACCCAGAAATAATACCTCGGGTTAAGAACTTTGCTTCGCTTCAGGATGAGAACAGAAATCGTGCTCCGGCGGCGCGGCAGCAGCAGGAGGTCCCATTAGCTAAAGTGGTACCTCAGGTTAAGAACAGTTTCAGGTTAAGAATGGACCTCCAGAACGAATGAAGTACTTAACCCGAGGTACCACTTTATTTGTCAGCGTTGAAAATCCCTGTTCACAACAATATGTCGTGGAGATCTGTAGAAGAATAGCCAAGGCTCTTTAAATTTATGATTTAACAGGGAATAAGGATAAAGAAGTTATTCAGCGACCAACTCAAGAATCTGGTTTGACAAGGCAAGTCCAAGGGCAGATGAAGAAGGAAGAGGCAGTGATTACTCCTCAAACAACACAAATGGAGAAATCCAAAGTCCTGCAGGAACAAAAGTTACTGTGTTGGAAGATTGAACTTGGAGAGTGCTGGGAAGTGTTTGAAGTCAAGGAGGCTCTTAACTCTAGTGGGACTATGAAACAGGTGAACAACTATCTCTTGGATAAATACTTTTTGGATTACAAAGATGACGACGGGGAGAGGGACTGGGGGGAAGGGCCCCGCCTGACGAAGGAAAATGGAAATTATTACCGGATGGAACCCTCCGGAGACCCACTCCCCAAGAAGTTAACAATAGACAAAGAAGTGCGCAAGCACAAACAAGGACAAGAAAATGTGCAGAGGGGGCCAAGAAGAGACTTAAGGGCCTCGGATATAAGAACACCAGATTGATGGACTGGATGTAATGGACAGAAAGGACTGACATGACCCGAAACCAGGAAGAAGGGACGTTGGATAAAAATTAGAGATATCAAGGGAAATTCTTTTGTTAATTTTGGAATTAGTGTAACATTAATGAAATATCAGGGAACATGCTGGAAAGGAACCAAATTGGCTTTAGCAGAAATGATTTAAGGAGATATGAATGAATATGATGTAACTTTTGAAACTTTAAGATTTTTAAGATAAGATAAGGTTAAAAAGATTAAGGTAAATTGAATAACAGATTATATTAAAAGTTGGAAAGGTTATGTTGAATTAATTGATAAGATAGATTGTGAAGATTAATCATTTAAATTAAAATTGAGAAACATGGGAAGAATTTGCTGGAATGACGAATCAAACTAGAATACAAAAAGGGAGGTGTGAGAAGGTTCAAGAAATAAGCAAATGGAAAGTTGTAATTTGAGATCTGTATTTTTCTTTTTTGGCTTTTTCTTTTTGTCTTATTTTTTGCTGTGTTTTTGATTTTTTTTGTTTTTGTTTTTGTATTGATGAAATTCTGAATAAATATCATTTAAAAAAAAATAAAAGAGGCATGGATACTGTTTTTGGTTGTATTCCCCCCCCCCCAATTTCTGTACTATACTATACAGTGGTACCTCAGGTTAAGTACTTAATTCGTTCCGGAGGTCCGTTCTTAACCAGAAACTGTTCTTAACCTGAAGCACCACTTTAGCTAATGGGGCCTCCTGCTGCCGCCGGAGCACGATTTCTGTTCTCATCCTGAGGCAAAGTTCTTAACCTGAAGCACTATTTCTGGGTTAGCAGAGTCTGTAACCTGAAGTGTCTGTAACCCGAGGTACTACTGTACTGTACTGTACTGTACTGTACTGTACTGTGCTGTACTATACTATACTATACTATACTATACTATGCTGTGCTGTGCTGTGCTGTGCTGTGCTGTGCTGTGCTGTGCTGTGCTGTGCTGTGCTATACTATACTAGAATGTTTAAATGTTTCTTTGATTCTCCTTGAATCTTGCCGTCACACTTGCCATCCTCTCCTGCCACACCCTTTGAGAACCACTGACTTAGTATTTGCAACCAGTTCTTCAGCTAAAAAAAAAACCCCAAAGTGTCTTAAATACCATCAGTTATAACAAGACAGTCCCTGCCCCTGCATTCTTACATTCTAAAAAAGATGAAAGGGACAGGGAAGTGGGTGGGAGGCAGGAAACTCAGGCACCATTTCTTATAAAGAGCAGCTGACAAGAGTTCAGGGGCTGGTGCCCTGTGGTGCTGGGCCTCCAGCAAAGCTGATGAAACAAACCTTCTGCTTCCCATCTCTCCCGCTGAAACAGCCTGACAGAACAGCCAGAGGACACTTGAGGCAGAGGAGGCAGACCTGGTTAGCCCCTACTACTACGCAAAAACAGTCTCCTAACGGAAGCTCCCGCAGGAGCATACCTGTGTTTTTACAGCTCCTGTTTGTTTCATTGGCGCTTGTGCAAGCAAACATTCCTGATGAGTAGCAAACCTTCGGTTGCACAGAATTCTTCAGTCAGCATGAGAAAAGAGTGCAAGGGTAGCGTATCTGTGTCTCTCTGGGCACTGCTGGAACACCAGTTCCCATCATCTGTGCCCACTGGCTCTGCTGGCTGGGGTGCTGGGAGCGGCACCTGGAGAGCCACACACTCTCCACCTCTGGTTCACAAAATACAAGAACTGCCTTGTGAGCTCAGACCAAGGGACCACCTAGCTCAGCTTCCTAACACCAACCAAGCCCTTGCTTGCAAAGTAAGAAAGATGACATACCAAACCTTAAATAGTCATGATACCATTTCGATCAGCTGTTAAGATTCTTTGTTAACCTCTCTTCATTCTCTAGGGGCATGGCTTCCTCCAATTTATAAAGCTCTAATAACACTAGAATATGGCAATCTATTATACACAAAAATGCAGTGGGAAATGGACCTAGAAGTTCAAATCCCAGTGAAAACTGGATGGCTGTTGAAATCAGTTTCTGCAAAAACCAGGGAATCCTCATTAAAACTCCTGCACAAGTGAGGCGACAGTGATGTGGCTATCCTGAATATCTAAGGAAGCCAATCAAGGATGTGCAGTCAAAGGTACATATTTCCATATGTGGTGGTGTAGTGATATCATCAAACCTTTCTGGAGTGCTGTCTTCAAAGAAATAAGCTTGATATATAGCAAAACAGTTGAAATGTCTCCTGCAGTAGCACGACTTGGGCTTACAATCCCATCCTAATTATGACCTCTTAGCCTTTCTATTGACAGCTGTCTATATGGAGGTAGTCAGATGTTGGAAAACTGGCATTGGGCTTAACATCGATACCGTATTTTTCGCCCTATAGGACACACTTTTTCCCCTCCAAAAATGAAGGGGAAATGTGTGCGCGTCCTAAGGGGCGAATGCAGGCTTTCGCTGAAGCCTGGAGAGCGAGGGGGGTCGGTGCACACCAACCCCTCTCGCTCTCCAGGCTTCAGGAAGCTATCCGCTAGCCGTGGGAGACGCAGCTCTCCCAGGGCTAGCGGAGAGCTTGCCGGCACCCAGAAGCTTGGGGCGCGCTGAGCTCAGCACGCCCCAAGCTTCGGGCTTCGTGCAGCTCTACGCTAGCCATGGGAGAGCTGCGCGACTTTGCGCAGCTCTCCCACGGCTTGTGGATAGCAGCCTGTTCTGGGGGCTGGGGAAGCTCGGGCTTCCCCCACCCCAGCCCCGCACCTGGGGGGGAAATAATTTTTTTTCTTTATTTCCCCCCCCAAAAAAACTAGGTGCATCCTATGGGGCGAAAAATACGGTACTTGGTATACCAGAGTATGGTCAACAGCATTGGCTGATAAATGACAAAGTCAAGTGGCAAAGGGCAAACACAATCCCTATTCCTTTTATAACATATGGAAGATATTTATTGAATATATAAATTGTTCAGACTGTGGCAGGAATCCACCCAATACTCTTGGGAAAATGTGGTGTGATCTCTTGGAGTAATCAAATGAAACTTTATTACACAGCATGACAAAAGTCTGTAATTTTATCAGGATATTATTTGTTGTTTACTTTTGTAACAATTGTTTTCTCAAAATGTCTGTTCTTTACCATAAAAGATGAATAAAAACATTATTTACCTGTCTTAGCTATGCATTTTTTACAAATTGCACGTGTTTTTCCATGAACATGTCAATATTACGTATCTGTTTTTTAATATGTTTTAAGTCCCTTGGAAACTTCTCTGCAAAAAAGCGACAGGCCTAATAAAAAATAACAATAACTGATCAATCAATAACACAACTGCTTCAATCCTGCCACAACTCCCATTGAGTAGGGGGTAGTGGGACCTCCCACCCACCCACTCTCAAGGCACCAGGATGGGGTGATCAGTAGAAAACGCATAATTGGGGAAAGTTCAGGTCCACAGACTCCCTTTCTCACCTTTGGCCTTCTTGGTAGCGAGGTGCCTGGCCTGCACCATCTGTGGAGGGGCCCAGTTATCCAGGCAGCCATGCAGCAAAAGGCCCCTCAGAGGGGCCTGCAGGGATGGCTTTGCAGCCCCCAAAGTGGAGTAACGCAGTAGGGGAGGCAACTGCCAGAGGCATCTCAGAGGCCCGGCCATGATGTCCTGTTGAAAGCTGCCTGGAAAGAACCATTAATTCTTAAAAAGGCAAGTAAATAATAGGTGAGGCGGGTTTTCGTCCAGTTACACCATTGTTTAATGAGTGTGCTGGGCTGGTTGCTTTTCTGTGCTGGATATTTCAGAGTTGTTGGGTGTTTAAAATTGTGTTTTTGTCTGCTGGCATTGTACAGATGCCCCAAGATGAACAACTAGGGACCAATCTGTGGGCGAGGTGGGAGCAAGGAACAAGACATAAATAACCTTGATCCCATCTTCCACTACGACCTATCACCTTCCTACAGCTATGTCCCTCCTTCTTCCCTTCCAGTAGCGTACCATGGGAGGCCACTGGGTGGTTGCTCCAGGCACAAAGTTGCTAGGGGCAGAAAATTTCAACACCTGGTGCTGCCGCAATACAGCTGCATGCTTCCGTCACTGGGGTCCACTGAAAACGGCTTCTCCATGTGAACCAGGAAGTGACCTCTCTGGTCAATGAAATGACTGCAATCTCCTGGGTGATGCAGACACCGTGAAGCAGTTAAATGTGTATGCGTACTCTGCCTATTTCCCTTCTACCAACCCTCAACTCTGCATGGCTACAGGCGCCGGCAATCCACGCTACGCCACTGCCTCCTTCCCCAAAATCCTCCCATATTATGCGGACAACAAAAGTCCACCAACAAAATCTACCACAACCACTTATCCCAGATGGCATCTGACAGAAATGAGAACAGTGTTACTCAAGTCCACAGAAGCCACCTGGCCACTGTCACACTAGAGCACACCTGCTCTCTGCCATGTCTCACACCCACCAGGGGCCAGCCTCCTGCCAGTTACAGACTCTCACTCTGAAGGTATCTGAAGACATTTTCATATGAAACAGTTCACACATGCACTTTAGGCACTACACACTATCCAATCTACTGCAGAATTGGGGTTGAGGTGAATAGAATGGCTCAGCTGCGCAGGGATAGCGCAGGGCAAGATAGTTTCAGCATAATACACTTGGCCCAACTGCACTGGGTACCAATTAGTCTCCAGGTCCAATTCAAAGTGCTGGTTTTAGTCTATAAAGCCTTAAATAGCTCAGGACTGCAATGTCTCAAGGACCACCTCTCTCCATATAAATGGACCCAGACCCTGCAATCATAATTTGAGGCCCTTCTTCGTGTGCTCCCTCCATGAGAGGTCCAGAGGGGGGAAACATGAGAACAGGCCTTCTCTGCAGTCGCTCCCCATTTGTGGAATGCTCTCCTCAGGGAGACTCACCTGGCACCTTCATTATACATCTTTTGGCGCCAGGCCAAGGTGTTTCTCTGCAACCAGGCCTTGGACTGATTAACATTCCATATCCTTTTAAATGTGTCTCTGTGTGTGAGAGGGGATTGTTGGTTTGTTCTTGTACTTGTTTTTATCACGTACTTTCTGGTTTTATTTTGTATTTTGTATCTTAATATTGTGAGATACTGTGAGATGGGCAGCATGCTAATTTAATAAATAATAACATAATAATAATAATAATAGAAGGGAATAATAGGAGCCCTTGTGGCTCCAAAAGGAATGAGGTCCTTTGTGGAGTCACCCCTTCTGTGGTGATCGTGGCAGTGATGGGCTTTTATGACCCTGACATAGCCAGGAGCATAGCTGTCAACCTTCCCTTTTTTTGTGGGAAATTCCCTTATTCCAGCCCCGTTTCCCGCTGCTATCCCGGATTGTTAGCTATCCCGTCGTCGACTGTCCCCAGAACAGGTGAGGCTGCTGATCCCTTATTTTTGAGGCTGCTGATCCCTTATTTTCAAATCTGAAAGTTGACAGCTATGGCCAGGAGCTATGAGTCAGTCAAGGGTCCCAATCCCAAGGTCCCACCTCCATAGGAGAACCCCAACCCCTGCCCTCCTAAGCCCCGCCTCCCCAAACAAGACCCGCCCACCCGCCCCGCCCCAGAGCCTATCAGCCCCGCCCTTCCAACAAGCCCCGCCCTCGCATACCGCAAAACGAAGCCCCGCCCCTTCCTTAGTCAGTATACGATGTCAGCCAAGCCCTGCCCCTTCCCGCAGGCCCCCCCGCCGCCGCCGCCGTCCCCGCTTTCGGCGCATTCCCTTCGGACCGCCTCCCTTTCCCAAGCCTACGCTTCGCTCCTCCGCCGCCGCTCCGCCAACCCGCGAGTCTCCTCGTCGGAGGTGTGGATGGAAGTGAGCGGCAACGCCGGCGCGGGTCGATGACGTCGGGCCCTCCCCCGCCCACTCTCTCGCGCGCCGATGACGTCGACGGAATGTCGTGACGTTTCTCGGCGCGGACCGGTGACGCCGCAGCCGGAGCGCGCGGGGAGCGGAGAGGAAGAGAGTCGCGCTGAGGGGATGCCGGTGAGTGTGACGCCGAGGGGGCCGCGCCCGTCGTGTCAGGGCGTGTCAGCACTCTGCACATGCCCAGAGGGTGACCCTGTCGCTTTTTTTAACCGGCCCTTCCGCCGAAGACCTCAGGCGGCGCGCGGGGCCTCCCTCGTCGCCCGCACAACAACCCAGCGAGGTAGGCTAGGCGGACAGCGAGGGAGCCGGGCGGCGGGCGCCTCGCAGAGACACAGGCAGAGACAAACACAAAAGAACTGGAGATAAAGTGCATAAAAAAGGCGACACCCCGGAGCGCCCGTGCCGCCCAACGCCCTAGCAGCCCCTCTCAGCTGAAAGACAAGGTTGGGAAGCGGCCTTCTATTCACCTGGCCAGGCCGCTTCTCAGCGTCGCTGGCACTGACTGGCAGCAGCCCTTCGAGGGAGGGAGAGAATGCTTGACTCTTCGCTTTGAGACCAGCCTCTCTCTCTCTTGCTTCTCATTTCCTCAGATGGTCAAAATCCAGCTGTAATCAAGATTAAAATCTTCCTTGGAGGTTTTTAAGCAGAAGTTGGATGGCCATCAGTCACATATGATCTAGTTGAGATTCCTGCATTGCAGGGGTTCGACTGGATGACCCTTAGGGGTACCTTCCAACTCTACAGTCCATGCAACTGCTGTGATCCATAGTAATCCCCCACTTAGGGCCAGGTCTCCCAGGAGGAAAGGTGAGGCGACTGCCTTGGGTGGCAGGATCCGCAGGAGCAGCAGATCTGACCTCCAGGACACACATCACATGTAGATCTTCATTCCCAATGATGATCTTCACTCCCTAAACAGGGCTGCTTTTAGATGTCTTCTAAAAGTCTGGAAGTTGTTGTTCTCTTTGACATCTGGTGGGAGGGCGTTCCACAGGGCGGGTGCCACTACCAAGAAGGCCCTCTGCCTGGTTCCCTGTAACTTGGCTTCTCGCAGGGAGGGAACCACCAGAAGGCCCTCAGTGATGGACCTCAGTGTCCGGGCAGAACAATAGGGGTGGAGACGCTCCTTCAGATATACTGGACCAAGGTCGTTTATTTCTTGGTTGCCACCCTTTTAATTTCTCACAGTGCTTCAGAGTGACAGCAGGCCACTCGCATTGTGGAAATTTAAAAATGTCACTACATCCAGCTGCCTGGTGCTGCTAAGATTGCTTTGTGGAGTGAGTGGGGCAGGAATATGAGGCCCAAGACTGGCATCCATGTTGGGTCTTGCTAGATCCTGGCAAGCTATGTATGTGTGTATTTATTTCATGAAATTTGCATGCCACTTGATTGTTTAAAAAACCATCAAAGCGGTTTACAAAAAGAAAACAAGAAAATCGTGAAAAATTTACAACCACAATTCAAAACATACCGAAGTTAAAATACTTAAATAGATTAAAATTACCTAGAGCTAGAGGCCCTGGCAACAAGGATGGCAGGTGATGTTGCCAGCTCTGGTTTTGCCTGCTGCTATATATATTTAAGGCCTTTCATTCTCTACCTTTTCAGCCTCTGACAACTTCCAGGGTGGCTGACAAAATAATTCTTAAAGGAGAACTGTGCATAATTAACAAATACAGTGGTACCTCGGGTTACATACGCTTCAGGTTACATACACTTCAGGTTACAGACTCCGCTAACCCAGAAATAGTACCTCGGTTTAAGAACTTTGCTTCAGGATGAGAACAGAAATCGTGTTCTGGCGGCACGGCAACAGCAGGAGGCCCCATTAGCTAAATTGGTGCTTCAGGTTAAGAACAGTTTCAGGTTAAGAACAGACCTCCGGAACGAATTAAGTACTTAACCCAAGGTACACTGTAATAATAATAACAGAAGAGCACAGATAAAATCAGTGTGGTTCCCCCAATCTAACCATGCAAGTAACAGATATACTTAAGTAAAGGATTCACCTGATGCTAAACAGACATTTCTTTCTTTATTTGAATTTTTGATTTTTAAAAAAATATTATGTTACGGAGCATTAGACCGCAGCAGCAGGCAAGCTGCTCCAGGGGGAGTGTTTCACAGAGGGCTTCCCACAACTAAGAAGACCCTTCTCTGGTTAGTTGGTTGGTGCCTGTTGCACCCAGTGATGGGACTCAAGGACAACCTGGGCATTTGAGTAGATTTGTGTGGGCATAGGCAATAAGTTTTATTTAAAAAAAAATAAATTTTATTACTGAAACCTAATAAAGAAAACAACACTAGCAAGTCATAATACACTAACACAAAGGAAAGGAAAACAAATAGATAATCCTTTTCAGTGAAATCTTCTACATGTCTACTTAGAAAAATGTCCTGGTGAACTGAATGGATCTTACTCCCAGGTTAAGTGTGGATAGCAGTGTTTAGCCTTTGTTACCTGGATGTAAACTACAGGTGCCTTTAAAGTAAGAATGAGCAACCTGTGACTCTCCAGATGTTTTTTTACTTCTGAGCCTGTCAGCTTTAGTAGCAATGATGGCAATTGCAGTTCAATGACATCAGGAGGGCTTTACCTAGGCTTTAAAGATCAGCATACCAGCACTGTGTACAATAACAGTCCGCTGTATCATCATAACTATCATCAACATCATTATCCCCAAATTGCTGGTACTAGGAAGTGGTGATGCTATGGTTTAGAGCAGGGTTTCCCAAACTTGGGTCTTGCTGTTTTTGGGCTACAACCCCTATCACCCCTAGCTAGCAGTACAAGTGGTCAGGGATGATGGGAATTGTAGTTCAAAAACATATGAAGACCCAGGTTTGCAGTGATGTTTCCCGGGGCTAGATCTTGGCATAGGGAGCAGATTCAGAAGTGAAGCTCTAAATATCAGCAAGAGATCAAAACTGAGCAGGATTTTTCTCATGATGCTGATAATCTTGCTGGGTGTACAACATCTTCCTTTTTCAATTTCACCCCACCAACCACTCTCTCCTCGTTGTCTCTCCGCCTCCCCAGGTGCGGATGGCGACCGCAGTGCCTCCCATGCAGAGCCTGCGCTTGGAGAATGCGTCTATCCTGTCCGAAGGGGCCCTGCAGGATGGACATCGCTTGTGGATCGGAAACCTCGACCCCAAGATTACAGAGTGAGTGAGGGGCAAGGAAGGGAGGGGGTTGGGATTTAGCTCTTGAGTGGCGGGAAAGAAAGGGGGTTCTCCCAAAAAAATAAGAAAACACCATCGTTTCTGTTTTGCTGCTATTTGAACTCAGCTTCTGCTAGCATTTAATTTTCTGTTTAATTCCTGTCCACTGTGCCAATTTTACCTACATCTTTGTTATCCCAATGGCTGAGTCTAGGGGATTATCATCATCATTACTACAGTTAATTTATTTGTTGTTTAGTTGTTTAGTCGTGTCTGACTCTTTGTGAACCCACGGATGCCACGCCAGGCACTCCTGTCTCCCACTGCCTCCCGCAGTTTGGTCAAATTCATGTTAGTAGCTTCGAGAACACTGTCCCACCATCTCATCCTCTGTCGTCCCCTTTTCCTTGTGCCCTCCACCTTTCCCAACATCAGGGTCTTTTCCAGGGAGTCTTCTCTTCTCATGAGGTGGCCAAAGTATTGGAGCCTCAGCTTCAGGATCTGTTCTTCCAGTGAGCACTCAGGGCTGATTTTCTTCAGAATGGATAGGTTTGATCTTCTTGCAGTCCATGGGACTCTCAAGAGTCTCCTCCAGCACCATAATTAATTTATTAGTTGTCTTCTAAACTGCCATATCAAGGCAAGTTACACAAAATGATTAAAAGTAGTTTAAAAACACAAAACCAATAAGACTAAAATACTAACTTTGGTGGTAAACACTCATTCATCCAGCTGGGAAAACCAGTCGAAACAAAAATGTCTCCAGCTGTTTCCAGAAAGTGTGCACCTGTTGTATCTTGAACAGGAGTGCTATTCTACAGCACAAGGGAGCTACTAAAAAAGCCCTGTTCCAAGTTACTGTGGAGCGGGTGTCTGAGATCTTTGGAATTTGCAGGAGAGACTCTCCTACGGACTGCAGTGAACTATTGGGTGCATAAGCCATAAGTCAGTCTGTTGAGTAACTTGGTCCTAAGCTGTATAGGGACTTGCATTCTAGTACCAAAACCTTCAACTTGGCCCAGCAGTAAATTGGCAGCCAGTGCAAATCCTGAGTGCAAGGTGTTACATGCTGGCAGTTGTTTGCTCCCACAATCAACCTAGCCGCCATGCTCTGCACCAGCTGCAGCGTCCAGACCAACGCCCAAGTGTAGCCTCACATAGAGCACATCTCAGTAATCCAGCCATAAGGTTAGCAGTGCATGGACAACTGAGATCCAGCTAACTTGATCCAGGAATGGCTGTAACTGCCTTACCAAGCGTAGTTGGGTCAACCTTTGTGCCTGTGGCGAGGCCTGGTGGCTGACAGCGCCTGGAGAGAAACTCCATTGGCCCAAGCCCCTTCAGGCTTCCTCCAAGCTGCTTCTCTAATAATCGCAGCTGTGTGCACACCCCAGTCCCATTTCTGGTGGCGGCGAACGTTTTTAAGTGTGTGCATTTGACATTCCCTTGGCCTCCAAATGATTAGCGCGTTTAAATTGCGTGCTAACACATTTGAGCAAGTTGAAGTGGGGCAATTAAACGCCGAGGGAGGAGAGCTTGATTGCTCAGAGGGATATTAGATGTGCCGGGCCAGGGGTTCTGGTGGCCGTCTTTCCTCTCCCCACCCCACCCCCGCAACACACTTTACAAAACAATCTCCAATTTATGCATTCCAAGTAGCTGTTCTTGTTTTATCGCCCGGATATTGTGGGCCTCTCAGCTGTGGAAGCAATTTTTGCCCGGCTTCTTGTGTTTCGGGAAGTGCCTTGAGGTTTTTGTTCCAAGTGCTGTTCCTTTCAGCCCGGCAGCACTCATAATCGTACCTCTAAGTGGAGTCCATCATTAACGTAATGCCCTCTTCAGGCGACTCATTCAGCGCTGCACTGGCTGGCCTCTTCTCAGTTTTTGCATTAATTACCATTTTTTGCCCAGTGTTTATATTGCTGTGGCTTCTTGGGGGTGAGTAATTGTGAGCACTGCTCAATTGACAGGCTGCCTGGGCCTTTTGGGGAAGGGCCTGTTTGGAAAGTTGGGGGTGGGAATTAAAGGCCCAGGAGGTGTGCAAGGAGAAAAGTACATGTTAGGCCTGGTTGACCTGCCCCTTAGGGATTTCAGATTCTGTACTTGGCCAAACAGAGGCATTCCAGGTTTTGTTGCGGGGTGTTTTTTTTGCATATACCTTACAAGGCAGGGAACATCCAAGACAGTTTTCTTTCCCTGAAAATTCTGACCTCAGCATCTAGGAACTGAAGTTCATTTGCCTGACCTTGTAAAATCTGACGTTTTGAAGCATCTGTAGATCTGGGGCTCCAGAGTCAGCGGCGTTGAGTGAATTCTTAAGAGAGCTTGGACTTAGAAAAGGTGGGGTGCTTAGCTTCAAACCTTACCTTTGTCAGGTGCTTGTTGACCCTTGTGGACATCCAGAAAATGCCCCCCCACTAGAACATAAGAAGAACCTGGCTCCTGGATCAGAATGTAGGTTCATCTAATACCTGCTCTCTGCAGCCAAACAAGATGTCCCTGGGAAATCCACCACAGGGTCTGCTATTGTCATCTGGCCATTAGTATTTAGATGTAGACTGCCTCTGAACAAAGAGGTTCCATTTAGCCTTTATGATTACCAGCCACTGATAAACTTCTCTATGAATTCATAATTTTCTTTTCCAAAGTTGCCTATGTATGTGTTTCCTATCTCCAGACATGCCAGTGCTCCTTTAGCAGCAAAACCTGCTCACATGTTGAAAGTAAGCGCCTAAGAGGAAACACTAAGAGCAGCTTTTCTCAACCTTGGGTCCCCAGATGTTGTTGGACTGCAACTCCTATCATCCCTGACCACTGGTCCTGCTAGCTAGGGATGATGGGAACTGTTGGCAGGAGCTGGGACCAAACAACGGGAGCTCACCCCGTTGCGGGGATTTGAACCACCGACCTTCCGATTGGCAAGCCCTAGGCTCAGTGGTTTAGACCACAGCACCACCCGCGTCTCTATTTCTATTTTACAAGTGGGGAGTAGCAGAGGGTGAGGGGAGAGAGGAGGAGGAACTTTGGACAGCTAGACTCCATTGCATTTTTGGCTGAAACGGCACCAAAACCACAGTCTGGAGTGGGATGTTAGTTGCTGTTCCTAACCTGCTTCTGTCCAGTATTCTAAATATTTGTGTCAGTTCCTAAGTTCTAAGTAGTAATAATAATAATAATAATAATTATTATTATTATTATTTATACCCCGCCCCTCTGGCTGGGCCTCCCCAGCCACTCTGGGCGGCTTCCATAAAAACCAAAAATACAGTAAAATATCACACATTAAAAACTTCCCTGAACAGGGCTGCCTTCAGATGTCTTCTGAATGTCAGGTAGTTGTTTATCGCTTTGACATCTGCTGGAAGGGCGTTCCACAGGGCGGGCGCCACTACCGAGAAGGCCCTCTGCCTGGTTCCCTGTAGCTTTGCTTCTCGCAATGAGGGAACCGCCAGAAGGCCCTCGGAGCTGGACCTCAGCGTCCGGGCAGAATGATGGGGGTGGAGACGCTCCTTCAGGTATACTGGACCGAGGCCGTTTAGGGCTTTAAAGGTCAGCACCAACACTTTGAATTGTGCTCGGAAACGTACTGGGAGCCAATGTAGGTCTTTCAAGACCGGTGTAAGGCCTGCCACCCCCTCTTCCAACCCACACACATGTTGTAGTCCACTGACAAGAGGTTGGTGAAAAAGGAAGGCTGGGAGCATGGGGAGACAAGGATACAGGCACTTGGAAGTGGGGGCAATATTTCTGTCTATGACCACACATGCTCAGGACTATGGATTTGTTTTCAATACTGGAGCTCAGCTCATAGCCCTTCCATACACAAATCCACTCCAGGTTTTCCCCCTAAGTTTTTTTTTCTGTTTCAGAAAAGTGGTGGAGGCATTTTTGTTTATGCTCTTGTTAAACTCCTGTGAGTCAACAGTTCTTATCTACTGCAAAGAATCTAAAGTCCCAGTCTACCTTGCTTTAACTGCACTGACTTCCATTTGGGAGGGCTGTGGTTGTTACCAAGGTTGCATTGATGCCACAGTTTGCCCCTTGCAAAATGCCCTTCTTACATAGGAGTGCATGTTACTGTCTTTTAGATAGTGCATTGCGTTTTAGCCTCTGCCTCAATTTTTTTTTGGGGGGGGGCCTTCGAAAAGGCACATCTACACCACAGCTCTGCCTGCTGCATTGAGATCCATCCTGATAAGCTTTGCTCAGCAAACTGCATCTTTTAACAGCAGCTTGCTGGTTCCCAGTGGGGCAGGATTCGCAGCCTTAATGGCTTTAGCATGTGGCTAGGACCATTCCCTGTATCCTTGGGACAGCATTGTTCAGAGGAAGCCTTGACTCAGTGTTTGAATAGCTCTTAGGGTGCCAGGAGGAAGACTGACGGAAAAGGAAGCGGGGTTTGGACGGGCTGTCCCACACTTGCCTTGGATGACAGGAAGTAGCAATGGGGACCTGGCTGCAGCCGCAGCAGAGCTGTGACCTTCCCCTTCCCCTGCCTTGTCCCAGGTACCCCATCAAGATGCTCCAGGAATTTCCAACAGCCTGGCTTCTTGTTCCTTCTTCACAATGCAGCTCTCCAGTTGCTCACAAACTCTTTCTGGGCCTCTTTCATAATTCCTTGCATTCAAAAATACTGGAAGTAAAGAACTGGAAGATGAGGGAGAAATGCAGAATTCCAGGCTGGTGATGAATCCAGGAAACTGTCCTCTTGTGACTCAAGGGAACTGAGTGCTAGTTAGTGCCTCTGTGATCAGCTTCCAGTTTGTGTGTGTATGTGGTTTCAGAATAATGAGCTAGAGTGCGACATTTGGGTAAACTACACAGCATATAGCCACACACACAAACAGAACAGGTGGTTTTTATATTTTCTCTAAAAGGAGCAAAGAAAACTACACTGCTCAAAATGCAGCTCAGCTCAGACATAAGCAGAGCCAGCATCCAGTTTCTCCATAAATCAATAAGTGTGTGTGTGTGTGTGTGTGTGTGTGTGTGTGTGTGTAACTTTTCACTTAAACATCACATGCTAAAAATTATAGTAACACCAACACCTATGCAATACCAATAACAACAGAAAAACTGAAGGCAACAGGATAAAGAACAACAGGCTGGTATTAATTATTAGGGTTCAGGCCCAGAACATCCTTTGGCTTATTTGATGGTCTGTCTGTGAATATGCCATATTTGTAGGCTCCCTGGCTGCTTTCAAGAGTACCAGTGGTTTATGTACTTAACAGCCTAATCCTATGCAAGTCTACTCAGAATTAAGCTTCTGAGTTCAGTGGGGCTAGCTCCTTGGTAAGTTTGTGTAGGATGCTGGTTGGGGCTGATGGGAGTAGGATTCCAGCAACCTTTGGAAGGACCCTATCATTGACCTACAGCTCCTTATATTCTTTCCGTTTCTGGCTCATCTTGCCTTGGCTAGGCCAGGGTTCCAGGGCTTCCACTTCAGTGCTCAGGATTCCGTTGCCTGACCATCTCCTCCTCTCTCATGTGGACAGCCCTGTCTCTGCCAACTTGAGAAATCCCTTTGTGAAATGAACATCAGAGTGGAGAGGGGCATTGCTAACTTTGCCCATGTATGAACACTGCAGTGGTATTCTAAATTGTTTTCAGTTCAGCATTTCTCACCCACCCAGCAAAATCCGGCATATCATTTAAGCTCGATGTCCCTGAGGCTTCATCGCTTTCCAGCTGTGCTCAGTGGAGACACCGCAGGGAAAGATGCGCGGTGAATCCTGATGAAATCAAGGTCATACACCGTGTAGTTCTGCTCCGACTTGCTCAGCTTCCTCGAGAAAAAGGCGCACGGCCTCCAGTCTTGCTGGGTTCCTGGCTGCAAAAGTACGGCTCCTATGGCCCGGTCTGACGCGTCAGTCTCTAGCCTCATGGGCTTCTCCAGATCCACGTGCAGGAGCTGCTCTTCTGACGCGAACGCCTTCTTCAGTCTTTCAAAGGATTGCTGGGCCCCTTCTGTCCAGACGAACTTCTTTTTGCTACTGAGACAATCTGTGATGGGTGCTGTCAAATGGGCGAAGTTCTTGATGAACTTCCTGTAGAAGTTGCTGAATCCTAGGAACCTCTGCACGTCCTTCCAGGTCTTGGGGGCCTTCCATTCCAGTACCGCCTGCACCTTGCTGGGGTCCATAGCTAGGCCCTTGTCTGACAACTTGTACCCCAGAAACTTGAGCTCCCTTGCGTGAAATTGGCATTTTTCCAGCTTGACCCACAACTGGTGCTTCTGCAGTCTCTTTAGCACTTCCCTGACGTCTTTGACATGTTGCTTCTCGTTGTCAGAATAGATTAAGACGTCGTCCAAGAAGGCTACGCAGTTTTTGTACAGCAGGGACCCCAACACGTGGTGCATGAAAGCTTGAAAGCAGGCGGAGCCCGACTGTAATCCAAAGGGCATAACTAAGTACTCAAAGGCTCCTGGGGGGTGAACATTGTGGTTTTCCATTCGTCCCCCTCCCTCATCCTAATCAAATTGTATGCTCCCCTGAGGTCCAGCTTGGTAAAAATTTTCCCCTGCCTCACCCGTGTTAAAATGTTGTCAATCCTGGGCATTGGGAAGGTCACGGGTTCTGACACCAGGTTGACGCCCCGGTAGTCCACAACGAGCCTGGGCTTATCAGTATCCTTTTTGTCCACAAAGAACACCGGACTGCCTCCCACAGCCTTTGATTCTCTTATGAAACCTCTTTTCAGGTTCTTGTCAATAAATTCCCGCAACTCCTGCATCTCCCTGTCCGACATGGCATACAGTTTACCCACCGGCAGCTGAGCCCCTGGGAGTAAATTGATTTGGCAGTCAAAGGGCCTATGGGGGGGTAGTCTATCCGCCTCCTTCTCGCTGAAGACCTCCTGCAGGTCAGCATATTGGGGTGGCACCTTCCCTTTTGGCTCCACAGCCACTCCAGCCACCCTGGCCACTGTCATCCTTGGGGTTTCCCAAAGGTGACTGACCGCTGATGCCATGCCACTACTGGATCATGCAGTGCCAGCCAGCTCATTCCCAGTATTATTGGGGGTCCTGACAGTGTGGCTATGTGAAAGGCAATGGTCTCTGTGTGCCTGGAAACCCTCATTCTCATTGGTGGGGTCTGGTGCGTCACCTCCCCTCCCAGAAGTTCCCTGCCATCGATGGTGGTCACTTGCAAGGGAAAATCCAGAGGCAGCAGGTGGAGTTGGTGCTCTAGAGCGAAGTTCTTGCTGAAGAAATTGCAGGAACTGCCTGAATCCAGCAGCCCCTTCACCTTGACTGGGTGCCATTTGGGAGTTCTAGCACCACTTCTATGGCTATAGCTGCCCTGGGAGGGTCTGGTTGGGGCACTTCTATTGGTTGTTGGCTTGGCTGCTGCGCCCGCTGATTGGCAGCCAAGCTTGTCCGTTTCCCTGGGCCTGATCCGTTTCCCCCTTCCCCTCACAGCCAGCAGCTCCCACCATCCCTTGCCAGGCCGTTCTTTGAGGGCAGACCCTGGCAAAATGTCCTGGCCATTGGCAGAGGAAACACTTCTTGTTGGTTTTCCAATCCTTTCCCTCCCTGTTGCGCCCTTCAGCGGAGTTTGAAACCTCGCGCGCGCGCACCATCTATTTCCATTGGCTCCGCCGGCTGGGAAGGCTGCCTCGGTATTTCAGGAATGCGGTAGTCATGGCAACGTTCCCCTCTCCCTTCACTCTTCTCCTGAGCCCGCGCTTCCTGTCTTACGCCAATCGCAAGCACAGCCTTGGTCAGCTGATCCATTGACTGCGGGCGGGGCACGCGGGAAAGCTCGTCCTTGACCGTTGGGGACATCCCCTCCTCAAACAACATCTGAATGGGTTCAGCGTCCAGATCCCACCCAAGCCGGTGGATTAACATCGCAAAGCGCGACCAGTAGTCTCTAACTGATTGGCTCCCCTGCTTGCACCCCATCAATTGCCGTCTAACCACATTTTGCTCCACTTCGCTGGAATACGTTGCATTCATTGCCTGAAAAAATTTCCTGAGGTCTTTCAAGGCGGCATTTTGCGTTGCCATTAGGGGCCTGATCCATTCCCGTGCCCCATCCTCCAGATGCCCCACAATGTAGGCCACCCTCTCCCCATCATCCGCAAAGTCATCATGCTGCAGTTCCAAAGCGTACTCTATTTCTGTTTGGAACGCGTTGTAGTCCTGGGGCTTCCCCCCAAACTTGTGCACCAGCCCCGGTACCTTCCTTGCGATGGGGGTGGGTCTGACCTTGGTATCCTGAGCCCTCCGTTCGTCCAGCCTCGCCGTCAGCAGAGCCACATGCTGTTCTAAATCTCGGTTCCTCTCCACCAGATTTTGCACTCCAGCTGCTCGCTCTGTGGCGCCGGCTTCTCCGGTTTGACTCATGATGCTCCCCTGCCTGTCGCTGCGCACAAGCAACTTCAGGGACTGACGGATTGCTGTAATGGCTTTAGGGGTTGCTCGTGCGTAAGTTACCGCCGCTCTGGGCTTGGTTGCCTGGTTAAACCGTTTCTGTCTGGACAGCCATCCACTCCGTGGCTGTTCAGTCGCTGGCAGAATCCGTCAGTGGGCGTTTCTTGAACCTCTTCCAGCAAAGAAGTTCTTTGACGCCAAGTCGCCGCCTACTCTCCCTGCGCGGAAGTCTTCTGCGCAGGGTGGGTGTGGGCAGCGGAGAACCTGTGCTCTCCTCGCTGGTCTCCTGCGAAGAGTCCTGGAGCCTCCCCTCTGCTTCCCCCATCAACCCCCCTCTATCCCTGGTGTTGCGCTGATTTTCTTCCCCCGCCGGAGACCTGCCTCTCTCCCTGCTTGGCCCCTCTCCAGCATCGCTGTGGAGCCTCGCCTCCTCCTCTAGCTCCGATGGCAGTTCCCTGACAATCGCCTTACCCTGTATATGCCCACTCTACTGCTTCTGTCTGTAAGAACTGCCACTTACAGTTGGCACATAAGACTAGTGAGAAATTGATCTTTTGGTGTGGAGGCACCTACGCTCTGGAACTCCCTGCCTGTTGATAACAAGCAGGCACCTTCACTCTTTTCGGTATTTGCTAAAACATTGATGTTTAGATATTTATATATTTATAATGACAATGCATTTTTCATTTATTGCTAGTTTTAATTTTTTTTAATGCTTTGATTGTTTTTACTAATAATCTTACTGTTTCATTCTTTTTCTGAACTGCTTTGAGGTTCTGCAGTCAAGCAGGACATAGAACTAACTAATTAAATCCCCTTGGTCATCTTGAAACAATTTTTGGCTGATAAGCTGGGCACCACCATACCATAAATCTTTTGACTTTTGAGGTCCTAAAATTTCCTTTATTGAAAGTGTCAATAACTTTTCTCTCCTCCAAATCCTCCCCCCCCCCCAAACACATACTGGGCACAACTTCATTTTTCCCCATTCCCAAGCAACAAGCTGGGATCTGCTTGAATTGAGTTGACCTAGTGGTTTGTCCTCCTTCCCTTTCACTCAAACCCTCTTAACCAACAGAGGTCATCATCTTGGCTTCTCTCCCTCCTCCTCCTTCCAGGTACCACCTTCTCAAGCTCCTTCAGAAGTTTGGCAAGGTGAAGCAATTTGACTTCCTTTTCCACAAGTCTGGCGTGTTGGAAGGGCAGCCCAGAGGCTACTGCTTTGTGAACTTTGAAACCAAGCAGGTAGGTTGGTTTGTCCTGAGTCAGGCCACTGCCTCATCTAGTTCAGCTGTGTCTATTCCAGGCTTCCCCAGCTACAACATTATCATCCATGGCTGGGGCTGGTGGAAGTTGGGGTCCCAACCACATCTGCAGAGCACCTGGTTGAGGAAAGGTGGCTCTCCAGGGACGCAGGCAGGTAGATTGAATCTAGGGCTCTGCCACTGTTCTGCGTCCCCATCCCCAAAGCTGAGGATCACTCAGTTAAGAGCATTCCACAGCTTTAAGGATTCTGGTGGGGATGTAGGCTTGGCTGTGCCAGGTGACTGTAGTAGGCCATCCTTCCCCAACCTGGTGCCCTCCAGATGTTTTGCTGAACTCCCAACAAACCTTTTTTTTGGGGGGGGGGTTTCCATAGACATTCTTTTATTGTTCCTGCCTCCCCAATGGAGTTTCATCGTATAGCAATTTTTCCTTCCCTCGGAGCTATATCTTTTTTTGCTGGCCTTTCTGTCAGCAGGGTTGCCTTAGGAAAATTGGAGGCGAGAGAGATTTGCTGTGTGTCTTGGAATGGTGCATTGGTCATTTTAAAAACACTCCTTGACTGCCTTCTGTTCTGGTTCTGCAAACTGCACTCAAGTGTTTAGTGGAGCTTTCTGAGCATTGCAGGGGGTGGACTAGATGACCGTTGGTTCGATTGTGTTGCTGATAATGTCTGGGTTGCAGGTTTGATCCCTGTATGGAGCAGCTGCATATTCCTGCATTGCAGGGTGTTGAACTAGATGATCCTCAGAGTTCCTTTCCAACTCTACAGTTCCATGAATCCAGCTTTACAATTTGGTGGGTCTACAAAGAGTAGCTGGGAAAATTAAAAGTCTGGTGCATCCTGCAGGCCACTTAGAAACCTGGGCACCTGTTATCCCCTTAAATTCTATGCTGCAGCGCCTTTTGAAACGAAAACCCCCCTCAAAAGCCTGGCACTACCCGTTAGCGGCTCAGAGTAGTAACTGCCCAGAAATATTCAGCTGAAGCCCCTGGGAAAGGGGTTCATTGAAGGTGTTTTTCTCCTACAGGAAGCTGAGCAGGCGATCCAGTCCCTCAATGGCAAGCTAGCCCTCTCCAAAAAGCTGGTGGTGCGGTGGGCTCACGCCCAGGTCAAGGTAAGCAGAACCTGACCGTCTTCCCAATTCAGAGAAGAGCAGGCAGCAGGAGCCCCTCCCATTTCCCTGTATTCCTTTTGCTTGTTTGTGGGTTGGGCCTGTTTCCCTTCTTGTCAAATAATTTCTGCTGTTTCTCTTTCCACTAACACCCCTAATTGCCCAGAGATATGATCAGAACAAGAATGAAAAGATACTTCCCATCAGCCTGGAACCCTCATCCAGCTCAGAGCCAACCCAGTCTAATCTGAGGTGAGAATTGTGCTTTTACCATGTCCGCAACATGCTGTATGCATTGGGGGGGGGGTTCAGCTTCAGCGGGAGACACCTTAAGAAGAGGCTTACAGGATCAGACCCATATCCAGCTGCCTCTTTCCCACAGCAGCTAACCAGGTGCCTCTGGCAAACCCACAAGCCAGGAACTTCTTGTTGAATACCAGTGACTGCTATTCAGAGGTAGACGGCCTTGAACATGGAGGTTCCATACTGTATGTGGACAAACCCTTATCCTCCATCAGTTTATATACAACCCCCTTTTAAAGCTGTCAACACTTTAAACATTATGTGAAGAAGTCCTTATTTTGGTCCTGAACTTGCCAGCCCATCCTGCTGCTTCAAGTCCCCCTTCTGTTCCATAGGGCAACATTGTGAACTTGAATGAATCTTTATTTGCATCAGCCATAGCAATAAAACAACAGTATTATATACAAAGACTAGAAATAAAAAGTGAGTTATATGAAATACATTTTAGGGTTGTGAACCTCTGCTTCCACAGCAGCAGCAAACTACACCCCCCCTGCCTGACTGCATAGCCATTCACTGTTGAAATTAACTGCGTTTTCTAAACCATTTGGTGATCTGATACCAGATTGGGTGTGGGGAGGGTACTCAGTGTGTTTGTGTGGAATCAGAAATTCCATTCCAGTGAACCTGAGGTAGCTCTTTGTATCCAGGACTATGAATCCAGTGCCTCAGGATCCTGGATCTCTCTCCTCATCCTCACCGCAACCCTGCAGAGTAGGTTAGGCTGGGAGACAATGAACTTTGTAGCCAAGGAGAGAGTCGAACCTTACTCCAGCCCCATAGTCCTAGATGAGGCTGGCATCCAGATGGTTGCTTTACATTGGGCCCTGGGCTTCCAAGTTCTGGGTTACAATGTATTCCAAGTTCTGGAATACATTGTATTCCAAGTTCTGGGATACAATGTATTCTCACCACCCTGTACCTGTCAGCAGGTGGGCAACAGTGTTCTGCACTAGCTGCAATATAGCATTTTGCCTTTTTAAAATACCCCACCCTTCTCTGGCACCAGAGCACCAATTGGTTTTTGAGAGCTTGCTTGGATTCAGAAGCTGCTTATCAGTTGGTTTTGCAAAGACTATTGTTGAAGAAAAACAACTCTGAAGCTCCCAGAGGTGCGTAGTACTCATGCTGGTTATGAAAGCCTGCTAGGGCTTAGGATCAGGCTGTCTGAAGAACTGTATCCTCCCATAAAGCCTGTCCATGCCCTGAGATTTTCAAAAGAGGCCCTTCTCTCCACCACCCTCACAGGCATGCTTGTGGGGGGGGGGGGAGACATGGAAGAAGGCCTTCTCAGTGGTGGCAGCCCCCAGACAGCTTGGATCTCCTTGCCTAAAGCTAGACTGGCCAGCAGGTCTTCACAGTTTTATTCTGGCAGGCCTTTGGGATCTGACACTTTTTAGAGGAAAGAGCTTTAACAGTGCTGTTTTCTTTTTGTTCTCTGTATATTAATAGGGTTTTTTATATTGTTTTAATTCTATTAGAGCTTGATTCCTTTTTAACTATGACCTTTTATACATTTTATCTGTGTTGTTTTTAATTTGGGTAAGCTGCCTTGAGTCCCAATTTTGGGGGAAAGGCAGGATATGAATGAATCAATAATGATGATGATGACAGTTACCTGCTTCTCCAGCTCTAAGCCCCCGTCCACGTTAGATTCTGATTTTAATCAATGCCCAGGACAGACAGGCTGACGTTTCAACCAGATTTACTCTTCCCTTCCTCCACAGTGTCAGCACAAAGATCAAAGCCATTGAGGCCAAGCTGAAGATGATGGCGGAGAACCCGGATGCAGAGTTCCCACCGGCAGCGCCATATTCCTACTTTAAGCCGCCGGACAAAAAACGGATTGCCCCATACTCCAAAGCGGCCTGGAAGTCAAAGAGATGATTTGCTGTCAGAGGCAACGTCCCTTTCTGGCACTAACAAAGGTCCACCAGGATGAAAGGCGGACTGTATTGGATGGGACTTCATTGCCTCCCCATAGAGTGTGGCATCCTGGGCTTTTCAGAACCTTCTCCTGCATCTTCCATTTGCATGTGGGAGCAAATCCTCTCCTGGTGTTGGTGGTGGTGGTGAATGGTGGGGGACTGCAACGCCATCTCCAGACCTGTAAAGAACCCAAGGTTGTTTTCAGTAGTGAAACCTGAAGCATCTACTCCTGTGGCTAGTTCAAGACTCCAGATATATGTGTGAGTTCTCACTCTCTCTCACAGACACACCAAACACACTCCTGCTGTATTTCTCCAGCCTGAAGATACAGAATCCTGATGCAGCTAGTAGGCTAGAAAATGGTATCTTTGACAAGCATCTAAACATGGGATGAATTCTATGACCTCCGCAGCTGAGCCAGCCAGGTGTCTCCTGTGTCTGGCACCTTGGGGACACAACCTTGAATCCTGGCAAGAATGGGGTGGGATTTCTGTGCTGGGTTTTCTGCCGACGTCAGCTCATCTGGGTGTATGTATCAAAACTTTCTAATGATTGTACAGGAATAAACTTTATGCAGACTTTTGAAGTGCACCTTTTGAAGCAAAATAGTCTAATGTGAAATGCTTGTGAATGCAGCAAAACTGGGCGTTTTCTGTCTTTTCAAACTTAAAAGGTCCCAATTCTGCACCCAAATCATACATACTGATCTCATTTGTATATTTTACTCCTTTGTATCATTATGCATTGCTGCCAACCTAGCAGTTCGAAAGCACGTCAAAGTGCAAGTAGATCAATAGGTGCCGCCCTAGTGGGAAGGTAAACGGTGTTTCCGTGTGCTGCTCTGGTTCGCCAGAAGCTGCTTAGTTATGCTGGCCACATGACCCGGAAGCCGTACGCCGGCTCCCTTGGCCAATAAAGCGAGATAAGCGCCGCAACCCCAGAGTCGGTCACAACTGGACCTAATGGTCAGGGACCCCTTTACCTTGATCTTTATCATTATGCATTGGGGTGGGGGAACAGCAAGAAGGTGTACAAGGTACTGAAGTTGTATGGTCCCCCCCCCCGCCACAACAAACACCAAACAAATTCAGCCACCCCACTGACCCCTTCAATGTCACCTGGGATTACCCTTTTAGCTTGAAGCTTCTTCCATCTGGAAAAGCTAAAGTTACCTAATGTGTTTTAGATGACAGCTAAGATAGCCAAGAAGCAGGATTTTGCACAAGTTTCTATCCTCTTGCAGAATCCTAACACACATCCAACTTTGGCAATGGCGAGGGCGAATCTCCAGCACTTAAACATTTGCTACTGCTGCCTTGTCAGTCTGCACTGTTTACGTTGAGTGCTGAGATGAATAAATTAAAATCCTTTAAATCATGCATATAATGTAGGTGGTTATAAGCATTGAGATGGCATGCACTATCTTGAATGATGTATTCTCTCACACACAGAATAAATGCTGCTTCTAAGACGTTGCTACAGCATATTATTATTATTATTAATTTCATTTCTATACCGCTTTATATTTTTAAGAAAAATCTCAAAGTGGTTTACAGAATATTAAAACATCAATAAACTGATCTGAAAAAAGTCAAATATAGAGTATACAGTCAAAGCAACATAATTAACAGAAAACTAAAATATTATCTTAAAGATGAAACATAAAGGAGGTCAACTACAGAATACATATCTAACATAAAGTTAACCAAAAAAACCCTTAAAACATTTCAAAAGAAAACATTGCTAATTGAAGTCAAATATAAAATGCACATTTAAAACAGCATAATTAACAAGAGAATAAAATATTATCATAAGCATAACACGGCTGTTTGGCAGGCACAAAAAGAGCGCAAAAGAATCCAATATTTGGGATTTGTTGTCAGGCTTAGTGATGCCCCTCTGGTCTCCCAGGAGCCTCTTTAGTGGAGCTGGTGAGTGTGGGCCCCACCCCCTAGGCCAGGTGGAAAGGGCCTTGCAGGGAGCGGCCTTCATGCCCCACAGCCAAGCATAATGTGCACACATTACTAAAAGCAAAGAAATTGCCGTATTTTTTGCTCCGTAAGACACACCTGACCATAAGATGCACCTAGTTTTTGGAGGAGGAAAACAACAAAAAAAAAATATTCTGAACGAAACAGTGGATGTATGATTTTGGAGGTTCATGCTGTGGCCACAGACATCTGATTTGACGGTGAGTTTGGGGTAGCCCAGTGCAAAAACCCTGAGGGTCCATGTGGATCTGTGCTTTGTAACCACGTTTTTGCGCCATTGTGGCCCCACGAAACAGTGGATGTGTGGTTTTTTTGGTGCAGGCTGTAGCCATGGACATGCTATGTGATCTGGTGGTGACTTTGGGGTGACCCAGTGCAAAAATCCTGAGGATCCATGGGCTTTTACCTCCCCCCCCTCCCAGGCAGCCTCCTTTATCTCTAGCGTCCCTTATCTCCCAATCCTTGCCGATCAGCTGCTTCCTTTCAACACTCCCTTCCCTCATTTGCGTTAGTGTCTTTTCCTTAGCTGGAGCAGTTTTTTGCTCCTCCTTTTCTTCTAATTTCTCTCCTCATTGCTTTAGTCTTCCTGTCTCCTCTCCTTGCAAATTAGCTGTCTTTACCTCCCCCCTCCCAGGCAGTCTCCTAGCGTCCCTTATCTCCCTCCCCGATCGCTTGCCAATTAGCGGCTTTGTTTCAACACCCACTTCCCTCTTTCAAAAAAACCCACATGATCTACTTTTCTCCACTGGGCAATTCGGCTCCAGGGACCACACATTCACTCCATAAAACGCACAGACATTTCCCCTTACTTTTTGGGAAGAAAAAAGTGTGTCTTATGGAGCGAAAAATACGGTACTCTTTATGGTTTTTTGGCCAACAATCCAGGTAGAACATAGCCTTCATGACTTGGAACCACAGATAACTCTATGAATTTGTTTAATCTTTTAAACCTATCCAAGTTGATACCCATTCCACACCTTGTGGGAGTGAAATCCATAGTTTTAACTCCGTGCTGTGTGAAAAAGGATTTCCTTTTGTCTGTCCTGACTAATCCAACATACATTCGGCTTCATTGCATGTCTACAAGTTCTAGTGTCATGATTTGGGGGGGGGGATCCTTCTTGAGCCACTGTCTTCCTACCATGCAGAATGTTTTATACTTCTAACAAGTCTCCTCTCAGTCACCGTCTCTAAAAAGCTCCCCAAATTGAAACCTCAAAGAGAACTGCTTCAACTGCTGGATCATTTTGGTTGCCCTCTTCTGAGCAGGCATTTGAGCCTCTGCCTTAAGTGCATCCACCAATTGAGGACACCCTTTGGACTTTTACAGGAAGGCAGTTGTGAAAGGCATCTTGCAAAACTCAGCTCTCAAGCCAATCTAAGGCAGTGGTTGATGGAGAGGCTTCAGTCCAGTTAAGGCTGTTGGACTCCAACTGCCATCAGCTCCAGCCAGCGTGGCCAATGACCAGGGCTGGTGGAGTTGTAGTAGTTCAGAATAGGAGCGTCGTTGGCTGCCTTTCTATCAACGCAGATTTGTTGTCTGTCCAACTTGGCCTTGTCTGCACTGGCCGGCAGCAGCTAGCTCTCCAGGATTTCAGGCAAGAGTCTTTCCCAGCCCTAAATGGAAATTCTAGAGTTGAATGCAATGCATAATGGATGTCCCACCACTGAGCTAGGGCTTCTTCCCTCACTTGGAGGGCCGCAGGTACCAACCCTGGCTCTAAGGGTTGAAGCATCTTTGTCACATGAGCAACAGGAACATACAGAGAGGCAGGGAGATCCATCCACTTTCATTTCCCTCCAAAGCTGAATACGCCAGCATCCAAGGGGTGGGGGTGGGGAGGGTGTGAACTTATTGTTGTTGTTATCTTTATTTCACAACCTCCCATAAAAGATGCTGGAGGGAGGGAGGGAGGGAGGGAGGGAATCTTGCTAACCTGGTGCCCTCCAGATGTTTTGGACTACAATGCCTTAACTCTGCTGACAGGAGGCTGATAGGAGTTGTAGAGCAAAACACCTGGAGGGCACAGGTTAGCAAAGGCATATATTGGTTACCGTATTTTTCGCTCTATAAGACGCACCAGACCACAAGACGTACCTAGTTTTTGGAGGAGGAAAACAAGAAAAAAAATATTCTGAATCTCAGAAGCCAGAACAGCAAGAGGGATCGCTGAGCAGTGAAAGCAGCAATCCCTCTTGCTGTTCTGGCTTCTGTGATAGCTGCACAGCCTGCATTCGCTCCATAAGACGCACACACATTTCCCCTTACTTTTTAGGAGGGGAAAAGTGAGTCTTATAGAGCAAAAAATACGGTATATGCCAGACTGGGTTGCCCCAGCCATTCTGGGCAGCTTCCAGCAAATTAAAATATCAGTCACAGTAAAACATCAAACATTAAAAGTTTCCCTATACAGGGCTGATTTCAGATGTCTACTAAAAGTCAAATAGTTGTTCATTTCCTTGACATCTGATGGGAGGGCGTTCCACAGGGTGGACGTGACTTTCTCTGAAGTTCTCTGCCTGGCTCCCTGTAACCTCACCTCTTGTCTGGACTGAATGATGGGGGTGGAGAGGATCCTTCAGGTACACAGAGCCCAAGCCATTTAGGGCTTTAAAGGTCAGCACCAACACTTTGAATTGTGCTCGGAAACATACTGGGAGCCAATGTAGGTCTGGTGTTATGTGGTCTCGGTGGCCACTCTGTCACCAGTCTAGCTGCCACGTTCTGGATTAGTGGTAGTTTCTGAGTCACCTTCAAAGGTAGCCCCATGTAAAGCACATTAAAGTAGTCCAAGGGGAAGATAACCAGAGCGTGTACCACACTGGTGAGACAGTCTGAGGGCAGGTAGGGTCTCAGGTGGTGTACCAGATGGAGCTGGTAAACAGCTGCCTTGGACACACAAATGACCTGCTCCTCCAAAATGACCCCCAGGCTGCACACCTTGTCCTTCAGGGGCACAGTTACCCCATTCAGGATCAGGGAGTCCCCCACAGCTGCCCATTCCATGTCCCACAGAAACAGTACTTCTGTCTTGTTGTGGTTCAACCTCAATCCATTGACCACCATCCACCCTCCAACCACCTCCAAACACCCACAGGACATTCATCTCCTTCACTGGTCTCCGATTTAAATGAGAGGTAGAGCTGGGTATCAAACACATACTGGTGAACCTGAAACCCAACTGGAAGGGGTCCAAATAGCCCGCATCATTCTGGCATGCCTGGAGTTGTTCCGCAACCACCATCTCAATCACCTTGCCCAAGAATGAAAGATTTGAGACTGGACAATAATTGGCCATAGTGACTAGGTCCAAATATTTTTTTTTAAGAAGCGTTTTGGTAACCGCCTCTTTATGTCTGCTAATAAGACCAGGCAGACAATTAGTAGGAGGTCCCAGGCTCAGTCCCCAGTGCCATCTTAAGTTGGACTGGAAAATACTCCCAGTCTAAAGCCCTGGAGAGCCACTGTGCCCAGCTGGTGTAGGCAGTACTGAGGGAGATGGACTAGTGGTCTGGCTCAAGATTAAGGCAGCTCCCTCTGTCCATAAGTGATCATGAATTATAGCCACATTGGGTCACATTGCAGTGGCGGGTGGTGGTGGAGGTGGCGGCAGCAGCAAAGTAATTAGAATCATCGAAACAGAGAATTGGAAGGGACCATGAGGGTCATCTAGTCCAACCCCTTTGTCTGTGTACTGTTTACACCACACAAACACCACTGCTTGTGCTGTCCAGTGTAGTTAGGGGTGGGAGCTCCCTACCCAAATGCCTAGTTTTAGCTTGTGGCCATTCCATAGAGGGAACTGCAGCCAATACCTGCTCTGGTTTGTATCGCTGAACCTGATATACTTGTTAGCAAAACATGACCTTGCTGCATTCAACACATGTTTCTGATGCATGCACAGTGGGGGGAGGGGATGACACCCAATGACGGGTGGGGAACAACTCTAGTCCTCCAACACCCATTAGTCCTAACCAACATGTCAAATGGTCAGAGAGAAGGAGAGCTTTGGTGCAACAGCATCTTGAGAGCCTCAGGGTTCCCATCCAGGGGGAGAAAAAGTTCCACAATGGGGCTTTCTGATTAGGTAGAGGAGAGTCAGGTAATGGGGAGAAGGGATACAAAATTCCTACCCCATGACCTTGTAGCCATTGGTAGAATGCCCTTGAACACCTCCAGAAACCCAAATTGCACCTGAGAAACTAGGAACTGTCCTTCTGCTTAGAAGCGAATGTCGTGGTTTTTTAAACTTGTTTTGTGACCTGCTTTGAGGTCCCAAAGACCTCAAATAAATAAATGCTCAGTTGATAAAGTTGGAGTGAGATCAAGCGCCTCCAATTTAAAAAGTATCAGGAAGCAGGAGTGGAGAGGCAGACCCCTGTCTTGAGATCTTGCAGCACCATGACAAGTCAGAAGAGTCAAGGGCAGACTGGTGGCCAGACTCTGTCTTCACAAAGAAGCAGCCATGGAGGAAGGTGGGCAGCTGGTGGGGCTCAGTTTCTCTTTTGTTGTTGCCAGCCTAATGTGTTTTTGAGGTTTTTGGTGCAGCGTCAGCCTCTGGAGCAGCCCCCAAAATGACTTCCTCTCTCTTGCACTGGCCAATTTGGATGTCAAGCTCAATCAGGGTGATTATCCATCGCTGGCGCTCCATCTTCTCATGTTACTTCCCTGGGCCTGACTCCACAGAGAAGCCCCAGCGAGGTCCTTGCGCCACAGAGGTGATCAGATTTCTAAGCAGGCCCTCTTTGGATGCTGCTGCCAAGAGGCCAAGGTGACGGGCGGATGGGATAATTTGCTTTCATGCTGCCAGGCAGGCTCAGATGGGCTGGTGCCCAAAGCAGAGACGGGTGCCAAGTCTAGGCAAGAGAGCAGTCAACAGCCAGCTCTCCCTCCCTCCCTCCCTCCCTCTGCACAGTTGATGGGGCTCAACTTCACTGACTACCCAAGTCCCTTTGAGGGCCATGTGCAAATCTTGCCATGCATCTTCATTCATTAGCCAAGGACACAGTACTTCAGGTTCTCTGCTGGCATCAGACATTTTGGGTTTGTCCCAGAATTCAGCATCCTGAGAATTTGAGTTTGTTGCGAAAAGAACAAGATTCTAGTCATGACGGTAGAAACTTAGTGAAATGATAAAACAATAAAATTATCATTTAATAATTTACAACCATAATTTAAAACATACGAAAAAGTTAAAACCACAGTACATATGGTGGGGGTGTAAATATGTACAACTTTTTTTGGCAAAGGGTGTTTAAGGAGATAACAGAAATCACAGGGTTAAAGCTGACCGAAAGTCCAGAGGCAGCATTGTTATCAGTTTATGATGGGGTGGAAGGTACGCAGGCTATGAAGGACCTGTTCACATTTATTGATAGCTGCACGAATTATTATAGCCAGGAAGTGGAAGGGGCAAGCAGAATATAAAATGGAAGAATGGTATGAATGGTAAGAAGGTGTGGGATACAGTGGACGCTCGGGTTGCAAACATGATCTGTGCGGGAGGCACGTCCACAACCCGCAGCGTCCGCAACACACAGCGCTGTGTCTGCACATGCACGGGTTGGAATTCGGTGCTTCTGTGCATGCGCAAATCGCCAAACTCCAGAAATAACCCGTTCCAGTATATCCGGGTTTTGACGTGTTCGTAACCCGAAAACGCGCAACCTGAAGCGTCTGTAACACGAGGTATGACTGTATAGCTATTAATGATAAACTGACATGTGCCATTAAGGTAAGACGGGGAATATGCAGGAGAAATGATTTTGAGGAGATATGGAGGGTGTTTGTAGAATTTCTACTGTTAAAACAGAAAAGGGTCAAACCATTGCAAGAGGTGTTGAAATTTTGGGAGGTTGGATAGTCACAATGGAATGGTATCGATGGTGGGGTGCATATGTTTATTCTTATTTATTTATGATTATTAAAAATAATTTTAAAAAATAAATTATAAGGGGGGGACACCCACAGTAGACTAGATTAAAATAAATTAAAACTCATACAAGCTTTTTAAACATCTGGGTAGTCTTTAAATAATAATGTCTTTAGCAGGCGCACACACACGAACACACAAATACAGCAAGGCATCATCTGCCCGATATCAATGGGCAGTGAGTTCCAAAGTGTAAGTCCAGGAGGATACCATGGTCAATGGTATAAAATGCAGAGGACATCCATCCACCCAACCAGATAGTGTCCCCCCAGCTAGATTTAATAAGCCAGGAGGGAGAAGAGCAAGGGGGCATGTGGTCAGATGCATTGCTGCCAATCTTGTCCAAATCAGCTGACTGCATAAGGTGAAACTGATTCTACAAAATATCCTCAATAGTACTTCAACTGGCGAGTCCCTGCATGCTGTGCTAAACCAGTGTAGCATGGCGCGGGGACTTGCTTCCGTGGTGCCGGAAATCACGTCTGCACATGCTCAGAAATCGTGTCTGTGCAGACACAGACGCTGGAAATCATGTCTGCACAGTCAGAGACACCGGAAATCGTGTCTATGCAGATGCAGACGCTGGAAATTGCGGCTGCACATGCGCGCACGCAATCCAGCCCACCGAGGGATCTTCGCTGGAGTGAACTGGCCCAGGCGAGGTAAACCTTGCTGAGCCCTGGTGTAGAGTCAAGATCACTCTGCAGTGGAGTGACTCAAAGCGCATAGCAAGTTGGTCACAGCAGGTATTCAAGTGCTCCAAAAGTCCCTCCCCCATGGTGGAAGTCAGTAACCTCTGAACCAACCAAAACATCTCCACTGTTTGGCTGCTAGAGGGTGCACTGCCACACGGCAGGCACAATTATATGTTCTGACCAGTGTTTGGTGGGCTTCAGAGTGAGACCTTTGCCACCTGTGCTCCAACCCTTGTCCAGCTTGCTTCATAGTGTGGAGCTCCTCAGAGGACCAAGGGGCTCTTTGTGTCACAATCTGGCGCATGGGCAGCAAGAGTCCAGGACTGGTACGCTAGGACCAAGGTGTGGGCAGTGACGCTGGTAGCCTTCTAGCTGGTGGGCCCAAAGTCAGGAGCAAGTCCATCACAGGTCAGGGACCAGAGGAAGCCAGGATGCAGGATAACTGCATCAAACTGGAACAGGAACTGGTTACAGCATGGCATGAAATCACATTGCTGTGGCAACAACCCAGGGTGAAGTGCAGGCCTTAGTCCTCCTGAGTTTGCCTCCAAGTGCAGCACATCACCTCATTTGTGGGTTTTTTTCTTTTTCAAAAATTTTATTGTTTTTCCAAAAAAACAAACAAACAAATATACAAACAAACATAAATCTCAACTGTATTTAAACCAAACTTAGTAACATTGTTAAGTGACTTCCTCGTATCCCTCTGGTTGAATTTCAGTGTATATCATTTTAACGGTTTTCAAAACCAGTATTCTTATAAAATTAACTTATTCACTTAACATTTTTTTTTTTACTTTCTAGTTTAGCATCTCCAATTAATTTAACTTAACATATTTAACTAAATAATCTTTAAATTTCATCCATTCTTCCTGGTAGTCTTCCTCCTTCTGGTCGCGGACTCTTCCGGTCAGGTCGTCTACCTCCAAAAAATCCATCATCTTCATCTGCCAATCTTCCACTGTTGGTACTTCTTGTGTTTTCTAATTCTTAGCTAATAAAATTGGAGCAGCAGTTGTGGCATACAGAAATAGTTTAAGATCTTTCCTGGGCAATACCAAACCTATTATTCCAAGAAGAAAGGCCTCTGGTTTCTTGATAAATGTATATTTCAACATTTTTTTTCAATTCATTATAAATCTTCTCCCAGAAGTCTTACACCTTGGGACAGGTTCACCACATATGATAAAAGGTACCCTCTTTTTCTGTACATTTCCAGCATCAATTATCATTGTTAAGGTAAATCTTTGCTAGTTTTACTGGAGACAAATACCATCTATACATCATTTCCATTATATTTTCCTTTAACAGAGTACATTGAGTGAACTTGATCCCTTTCTTCCACAGCCTTTCCAGCACATCACCTCATTTGACCCCTGCCAGCCTGTACTTCTTTCCTCCAAAGCAAGCATGGCCAGGGCCCGGTCCCTGTGAAGACTCACACCACTCAGGGCCCAGCTCCTGCAAATACTCACAGCACTCAGGGCCTAGCTTCTGCAAAAAAACTGATGGCGCTCATTACCTTTTGGGTTCCCAACTTCCACTTGGAAGGAATGGTGTCAGCGGCCCATGTCATCTTGCCGTCCCATAGCAAGATGGGTCTTTGACAGGACCACCAGCTTTCTCCACTGAAAGATCCCCCAGAGCGTTCAGGAACACATCAGGTGGCCTCATTCTCTGAGGGCTCACCCCCTTTGCAGGGAGGAAGTGTCATTGTCACTCCAAACTCAACAAGACCATAGTCTGGCCATGACAAGCCCAACCATATTTGGTCCATCTCTCACATCACTTGGGGCAACGATCCCGTTGAGAGTGCTCTCTCTTACACACCTGTTGTTCATGTGCATTAAGTATCTACATGAGGACATGTAATATGCACTGGTGGTTAAAAGCATAATGTAACACACACACAAACAACCCCAAACACATTTGATTCCCGCATAGTAAACATTAGCATGTTATTTGCATGATGGAGCATGATAGTTAACCAAAGATGACATAAGAACATAAGAAGAGTCTGTTGGTCAGGCCAATGGCCCATCTCAGTCCAGCATCCTGTTCTCACAGTGGCCAACCAGATGTCTGTGGGAAACCCACGAGCAGAATTTGAGCATGAGAAGCACTCTCCCCTCCTGCGGTTTCCAGAAACCGGCGTTCGGAAGCATTCACTGCCCTTGACCCCAGAAGCAGAGCAGAGCCATCGTGGCTAGGAGCCATTCATAGCCTTCTGCTCTGTTCTTCTTTTCTTTCCCTCTTTTGAAGCCATGGTCTCAGTTGGTGGCTCTCACTGCGTCCTGTGGGAAGGAGTTCCTTAGGTTAACTCTGTGCTGCACAAAGAGGGACTTAATTTTATCTCTCCCGAATCATCTAACATTCAGCTTCGTTGGGTGAGAGTGAGAGTTGGACCGAGGTCACTTCACACACACACCACAAAATACTTGAGGGCGTCAGGCCTCCTCAAGTTGATGGGCATCGTCATTCAAATGGTGTGTGCGCGCTGGATCTTTTGATCAGTTATGTGGGGCAGGGCTTATAGAATCGTAGGGTTGGTAGGGACCACCAAAGGTCCTCTAGTCCAACCTTTGATGGCCATCCAACGTCTGCTTGAAAACCTCCAGGGAAGGAGAGTCCACACCTCCCAAGGGAGACTGTTCCACTGTCTAACACCTCTTACCATGGAAAAGTTTTTCCTGATGTTCAATTTGAATCTCCTTTCTTGTCACTTGAAGCCATTGATTTGGGTCCTACCTTCCAGAGCAGGAGAAAACAAGCACGCTCCCTCTTCCATGGGACAGCCCTTGAGATATTTGAAGATGGCTATCAATTGTCTCCTCGGTCTCCTCTTTTCCAGGCTAAACATACACAGTTTCTTCAACTGTTCCTCATAAGGCTTGGCTCCTAGACTCTTGATCATGGGTAGGCAAACTAAGGCCCGGGGGCCGGATCCGACCCAATCGCCTTCTAAATCCGGCCCGCGGAGGGTCCAGGAATCAGTGTGTTTTTACATGAGTAGAATGTGTCCTTTTATTTAAAATTCACCTCTGGGTTGTTTGTGGGGCATAGGAATTCGTTCATATTTCCCCCCCAAAAAAATATAGTCCGCCCCCCCACAAGCTCTGAGGGACAGTGGACCGGCCCCCTGCTGAAAAAGTTTGCTGACCCCTGCTCTTGATCATCCTAGTTGCCCTCTGCACACCTTCCAGATTGTCAACATCCTTCCTAAATGGTGGTGTCCAGAATTAGACACACAATATTCCAGATGTGGTCTGACAGAGGCAGAATAGAGTGGGGCTATTACTTCTGTTGATGCATCCAAGAATAGCATTAGCTTACTTGCCACTGCCCGGTCCCCCAATATTTTATTCAAGTTGGCACTTAAAATAATGAATCAAATAGTAAATAAAAGCATAGCTCCAAATCCTTTGCCACCCACTAGCCCCCTAACCCTCTCCACATTCCCAAGCCAGTACTTCTGGTCCACGCAGCTCATCCCCGTACTTTCACTTATATTTGTGTGTGAGCCTAAATTATTAGAAGGGGACTGAGGGGGCTCAGCCTCTCTCTCACTGCCCTCCTCCATGCGAGCTCCCTTCAGAGTGAGAGAAGGCAGAATGCTGCACATTCTCAGAGGCACTCTTTTCGTGCGCGCCTCTTCATTCAACGGCGTGCAAGATCCGAGCCCTGCGGGAATATCCACCATCCCGGTCCTTCTCTCTCTCCTTCTCTGCTGCTCTCGCCGCCCCGTCTAGCTTCAGGAAAGAAAGGAAGGAGGAACAGGAGGGGGGGGGGAGCGCCCTAGTTTTTTGTTTTGTTTTTTTAAAGAAGGAACATTTAAAGTTGTTTCCAGCAGCCGCCTCGGGTGAGTCACGTCTGGGCGGCCGCTGCGGAGGGGAGCTCCCCTCCTCGTGTGCCCCCCAACTACCCGCCCCCGTCCATGTTCTGGAAGAATGAGACCTCCACCCCCCAGTCCGAGGGCCAGCAGTCGCGGACCGAGGTGAGGCATGGCATTGTGGGGAGGGGCAGAAAAAGCGGAGAAGAGCCCTTCTGTGCATGTGGAGGGAGGGGAACAGAGGCCCTCCTGTGCCCCGTGCAAACTCTAGAGAGGAGAGTTGCGGGGGGGGGGGCAAATGAATGTCCGGAAGTGGGGGAGAAAAAACGTGTCACCCTGATTTGGAGGTGGGGTCGTAGTTTTGAGAACCTGGTACCCAATCCCTCAAGCAAGAAGGAGCCAGTCGTCCCCCCCCCACACCTGAGCTGGATGACACCTAGGCTCGCTTGGGATGGGGAGGACTGAGAGATTGCCCCCCCCCAAAGGAGCATACAATGATAAAAGAGGCCTCACTGCAACCCCCCCGCCCCGCCTTCCACGTCTTTGACAGAGGAGGGAAAACTCCTCAGCTTCTATAGACGAGGACAGATGTGACCTCAACCCCCCCCCAGAATAAATGTGCCACCCTAATCCCTTCTCTGCCTTTTGCGGGGTGGGGAGAGAGATTGTGAGATCCCCTCGCTGATCTCCCAGGTGACTCTATCTTCCCATCTCCTGCATCTCTTTTCCTGGGGGGCATGTTTCGAGATATTCCTTCTGCTTTAAGTGCCTTGGGGAGGATGGTCTCCTCGAGAGCAAAAGGGGCCTCCTTAGGAGTAAATAAAATAGTATAAAATGCTCTCTGGAAGCTTCCTTGGCGGCGGCGGCGGCGGCGGCGGCGTATTCGTATTCGTATTGTGGACGAGAGTGTCGTTTGGAAAATGCTGGTGGTAAATTTCGGGTAGCGGGAGAGGAAGGAGAGTCTTCTCACGGGTTTGTTTGTGGTGGGGAGGTCGAGGTCGCCTCCTCCCTCTTTCTGCTGAGCGCGGGTGGGGGTCTCAGTTCTTTGGTGCTCGGGGGGAGAGGGAGGAGAAAGTGCGACTGCGGTGGGGGGGGGGAGAGAAGAGCAGGAAAGGGGCAGGCAGGCAGGCGCTGCTATTGCGCAGCCCACCCGACGGCGAGGCTGATTGAAAAACGCTGCCTTTCTGGCTGGGCATCGGCGCTAATTGCAGGCGCTTCGGGGCGGCGTAGGGAGGACGACGACGCGGACGCGGCTGCAGCAGCAGCTTTGGCGAGGCAAAGCGAGCCTGGAGCGCAGCGATTACCTCGAGAGCCGCTTTTCAAAGCCACCCCCCTTCTTTCCTTTCCTCTCCCCCCCCCTCGCAAATTGCTCCATTAACAAGCCCTACCGCCTCCACCTTTCTTCTTTTCCTTCTCTCTCTCCCTCTCTCTCTCTCTCTCCCTCTCTCCCTCTTTTTTGATCGACGCCGTTTCTATGGCCACTACAAAGTTGAGGTTTATTGTCTGGAGCGGGCTTATATAGAGGGGGGGGGCATGGAGCCCCGCAGCTAGAGCCTTTCCGCCAGTTTCAGAAGCAGCAGCATCAGCAGCGAGGAACGTCTCCACCGCGCGCCTTGACGAATGGTAAGCCTGCTTCCGACGGGGAGGACGAAGCGCAGCTGACTGAGAAATGGGGGAAGGAAGGGAAGAGAAGGAAGGAAGGAAGGAAGGAGAAGGGAGAAGGCTGGTCCTCCGCCTCTCAGGGGAGCCCTGGGCTGCTGGGTGCTGTCGGGCTCCCGCGGAGTTGTGCCGCCCGTCTAACGCCTCTTGGTTTTCTCTCGCTCTCCGCAGGCCCAGCCGGACGGGGAAGCGCTCCCGAGCGCCCTGGATAAAGAAGAGGCGCGCTCGGGCGCCAGCACGCCCTCCACACCCTCCGTCTGCTCCCCACCGTCCTCCGCCTCCTCCTCCTTGCCGTCGGGGGCCAAGAACATCTGCTTCAGTTGCGGCATGGAGATTGTGGACCGGTACCTGCTCCAGGTAAAGGGCAGCCGCGTAGGGGGGAATGGTTGGTGGGCAGGTGTGTTGCGGGGTAGAGGCAGTGGACGGACAGGGGTTTTCACCGCCAGACCCCTCAGCCCTCATCTCAGGTCCCTTTGCCTCTCCCCCCCCCCCCACTCCTCGCAGGTGAACGACCTCACTTGGCACATGCGTTGCCTGGAATGCTCAGTGTGCCGGACCTCGCTTCGCCGGCAGCACACCTGCTACGTCAAGAACAAAGAAATCTACTGCAAAAGGGACTATTTCAGGTAGGTTCCAGGAGGCCGCGGGGTATGGACGGAACTGTGGGGCTGAGGGAGGGCGAATCCGGAGCGATTCCGCTTGCTTTGGAATTTCCTGGTTGCTGGATCAGCATGTTCTGGAAAGGTCTCCTGTACGCCCGGGCGGGTTTGCTCTGGATCACTTTTAAAGCAATGGTTTCATATACAGCGCAGCGAAGTTTACTTGGGAGGAACTCAAGGTGGGTCTGGAGTTTTCAGAGAGAAATTATCTGAGCTTTGGAGACTGGAAGAGAATGAGAGTCTTGGGTTTCTTGTGGTGTTTTGCCCCGTAGCGTTCATACTCGATTTGCGGGATGCGGCTAATGATGGTACCTAAAGAAGGACTCGAACTGAACGTGTGAACAAAGCATTAACTCAGGTGCAAATTGTTCAGTCTTCGGGTCTTTGCTCACCAAATCTTGGCCAAAAAAGTGTGGGGAGGCTGACCCCTATATATACATATTTAGGCGCGCGCACCCAGTTAGGCAGGATTCCGAATTTGCTTGATTTTAATTTATACTGGTTCTTAATCCTGATTGATTAATCCGGATTTAAAAAATTTAAACTTTAAAACAGGCGTCCCAATCTCAAACCAGTTCCTTCCTTTAAGATTAGGATTTGGTAATGAAAACGAAGTCCCGCTCGGATTCCTAGCTAGGCGGAACTCCGGACCGGAGGCGGGCGCTGGTTTTGGTTTGGAGCTGCCGGCCTCCAACATCCTTTTTCTGAGGGGGGCAGCTCTGCAGGTCGGAAGCGGGTGCGCTTTGACAGCGGAGGCAGAAACGTCCACTTTTTGGCCTTATCTCGGATTGTCTCCAGGTGTCTCGTTGTCCGCCCGGGCCAGAGATTTGGAGTTTGGAGCACTTTCCTGTAGAAAGGGGGGGGGGAGCTAAATCCGAATCCGTCTCTTTCTTGAAGGGTTTTATGGGGGGGGCGCTTTCTAAAAATAGATAAAAGCGGAGAGACACGCTCCAAGAGGTTGAATAAGGGTAGGTTATTCTGGGCAAGTGGGGGGGGGATTCGAATTATACCTAGGGCACCTGAGCGCTTCCCAGGGCTGTCCTGTGAACAGGCTGACCCCCGAGAGGCGAACACTGGGGGTGGGGTGCGTCCAGATTCGTTGACGGGGTTTCTCTCCCTTTCGCAGAAATTTACTGAGGAGGCTGTGAAGAATCAAGGGGCGGGGGGTGGGCGCCGGGTCTCTGGGTCAGGGCCACCCCTTTCTCGGCGGACGAAGCCCCCTTTCTAAGGACTGCGGAAGAGACTTCCAGCGAAGTTGATCCGGTGCCTCTCAGTCCAGTGCTAGACTGGACGGGCCTCCGGGGCGAGGGGCGGAGCAGGAAATCTCCTGCAGCGGTGAAGACAGCCAAGGCCAAAGGACAACAACGCCTCGTTTCCTCCCCCCCCACTGCCTCGACCGTTTTCTGTAGCTGAGAGAAGGACCCGCTCAAATAGTTTTTGTGAGGTTTCGTTTCGTTTGTGTGTGTGTGTGTTGTTTTTTTAAAAAAACCTACGTGCGCTTTTACCTAGTTTGGATTTGACGGGTCGCGCGGCGCGTTTGGAACGGCCTTTGCCCCCCCCTTCCCGCCCGCTTTCTCAAACTGACCTACCCTTCCGCACAGTGGGTTTGCTTTATAATACTACGGTTTCTGAGAGGATAAATGAGATCAGGAGGGCTGGGCGATGTTCGGCAGAGAAACGGGCGCCCTTCTGGAGTAAAGAGAAAACGGCTGGCGCCCGGGACCCGCCGTGCTAAAGAGAGGAAGGGAGGCGTCGGCTGAGTGGCCCAAAATGCTCTGAAGCCCGAGCCCTTCGATGGCACTTGTTGAAATAATAATAATAATAATAATAATAATAATAATAATAATAATAATAATATATTATTATTATTATTAATAAATATAACACCCATTCGGGCTATAAAGCGGGATATATTTCAAATAAACATAAGAAGAACAGAAGTAGTGCCCGCTGGATCAGGCCAATGGCCCATCTGATATCTTTCAAAGTGTCCTTAAAATGCCTTTCAAATAAAACGGAACAAAGTCTTCTAGCCGACCCAATTTTACGCGCCGCTTCAAGGTAGCCCGGGAGCGTTGCAAACTATTAGTTTGCTTTGCTTTCTCCAAATAATGGTCGGCGAATTTTGCGACTTACTCCAGGAGCTGGAAGCGGACCCACCCAAGCAAATCCGAACTCCGGGGTTTGAAGGCGCTGGATCAAAAAAGGAACCTGGGATTGCGGGCGGAAGGTGGGGGCTGGGGACTGGGGGCTCGCCCTAGCTCCCGAGGGGAAGGCTCTTCCCATGGAATCGGGCCCTCCTGAAAGAAAGTCCTTCTTTGTACATTCCTTGGCTTGGGACCCGTTCTCTCATCATCGCCCTCCCGGCCTGCCGTCGAGGAGGTCCGAGGCGGGCAAACCCTTTCTGGGGGCAGATGCTTCGGAAAAGGGGGAGAGGTCGCCCTCTCGCCAGGCGCTGCCCCCCTAATGCACCTTGAGGCGGCCGCGCAGCGCCAGGTTTCCTCGAGGGACCAAGGCGCTCTGGACCAGGCGCGTTGGGGGTCACCTTTTCCGGAAGGGGAAAAACGAAGCAGGCGAGCTCTGTTGGAGAGCGCGTTGCTGAAATCGCAGCGCTGCGGAGCTGTCTGATTTTTAAACCTTTCCTTATTATGCCACCTAACCGAAAATAGTAGTAGTAGTAATAGTTGTTTTGTTTTATTGTTGTTCCCACAGTAGTTATATCCACTGAAATGAATGGACGTGGCTAACGGGTTTCAGTTGTTCGAGCGGAGCAGAAGAACTTATTTGCAGTGGTTTTTCCTGTGACCATTATTTTATATTCAACGAATTTCTACTCAAAATGCAATCGCTGAGTCCATTCATATCAGAGGGGCCAATCTGAGTGTGACTAGGACCGATGGCAACTTATCTGTTACTATTAATAATACCACACCAACATCTAGCCAAATTCTCGGGTTTTCGAAGTTCTCCTTCCAGCCGCGTTTGCTAAAATAAAGCCTCGTCGAGTTCCCTGGGGCTTACTTCCGCACGAGTGGGTGGATCGGGGTCTTCATCCCAACGTCCTTCTCAGTCTTTGGCATTTGCCGCCCCCCGCCGCCGCGTGTCTGAAATCTACGCCACTGGACAACCGCCCGCGTTATAGCATTGCCCCGGATCAAAAAACGAAAAAGAACCCCGCAATCCAAAGATGTCCGAAAACGGGGTAGGGAGAACCAGAAGGAAGAAGAAAGGAAAAACAAGAAAGAGGAAGCTAGGAATCGTTACGGTTTTGTGTTTGCAAACAAGCACTGTCGTGGCAAGATTTCGAGCCGAAATGGATTCGAAGCGAGTCCCGTTGGCTAGTTACGCAGCGCAAGTGCTTTCGGTTTTTAAAAACTGGTACTAGCTAGGGGGAGAAATAATGGGGAGCGTGTGATGGTTTAGGGTTTAGGAGATCTCCCCAAGCCTAGGCGGCGGAGGTGGCGGCGGGAACATGGTGCTAAAATGTTTGGAGTGATTTAAGGAACCTGAATAAATGCGTCCCATTGCAAGGCATCTCCCGCCGCCCCGCTTGCCCGCCTTGGGGAGGCTGACCTCGCCTGGCTGGGACAGTGTCTGCCCCCCCGCAGTGCGGGGTAGCCTACCATGAATCCCCTCTCCCTCCCAGAAAAGGAACTTGCGAATGAGGGTCGGGGCTGGAGGCTTGGTTCTGCGTTCGCGCAGGCGAGAGCAGCCTCTTCGGGGCGGAGGTCGGCTCTCCATTCCAATCTGGCTCTTTCCTTATCTCTAGATACTTGCGCCGCGGTCCCGGCCAGGGATTTTATGAGAGACAGAGAGGACCTTAAGGCTGAGATCTTGCAAGGTTCACTTCCTCTACCTGGGAGTAAATCTCACTGGGGCACGGGGAAGTCGCTATAAGTAAAAACCTGCGCGGGATTTGCGCTGTAAGGCTGTAAATTCTCGGGGTGTTGAGAGGGGGAAAATGCTCCATGGAGCTCAGCGGCTCTTGCTCCCGAGAAACCGCACCGAGAATCGCGCTGCGGAAAACGGAACATTCTTAAATTCAAGCGGTATGCGGAAACAGATTTGCTCTTGAAGAGAACAAATACATAAATTGTAATAGAGGAAGCAGAGAGATTTGATAAAAGTTGAAAAACCCTGCTTTTGTTCTTTAAAACACTGCGCATCAGAGGGCGGCGAGCAGGTTTGAAAAATTCAGGTGATGCTCCGCCAATTCCGCTCCGGTCTTGGGCTTCGCCTTCATCATCTGAAATTTTCCGGGACACCAAAATCCACGCCACATCTTGACTAAATGTGTCCCCTCCTCCCCACCCCAAAAGAAAAGGTGTAAATCAAAATCGAGGTCTTGACAAGTTTGGGGGGGGTTATTAATTGGACGCTAAACTCCCGCCCCCCGAAAAACGACATCCTTCTGAAGCAACCTCTGATTGAGGCTCTTGCCGGGTGTCTCTGAATGGAGATTGCAGAGGGAGGGTCGCGATCAGACTCGCAGGAGAAGGGGCTATTTTTTAGAACTTTGATTGAAACTTCAAAGACAGAACAAAAGTCAGTTAAACCCACAACACTTATTTTCCAGTTATTTAATCCATAATTTATTTTTACTTTTAGCAGCTAAAGGAACTGCTATTTCCTACTGCTGCTTTCCTCGCTTTCCCCGCAATAAACCCAGAGATCCACATCTACTGGTGATATCCAGAATATGTCCATAATTATAATTTGAAATTCTTGCTGTGTTATCAAAGAAGTTAAAAACTGAAACACTGAATTAAAATGACCATTCACTTATTTACACACACACTTACTAAGACCTAATGGCCACACACACACACACACACACACACACACACCTACTGAGCAAGTATTAATACTTGTTATTTTCCCCATTTTAATATGCACATTTCTGAGTTAAGATGCTGTGCATGGAATGTGCTGCACACTTTGTTTTTACATTTATATATAACAGTATATTATTATCTTGATATATTATCTTGAACACCCACACATACACTCCGCATAAACTACATTTTTTAAAAAGGTGAAAAGCAGCCTTGTGGCATCTTGAAGATGAGCCTACTTCGGGGTAGATGTTTTCTGTTCCTTGACTATTGGCATCAGAGCAAATCCAAGAGACGGTTACTTTCCAGCAATACACCTCCCCCATCTAACCTAATCTAGTATTTTCTCTATGCTTCCCAGACATTTAAAACGTTGCATTCCACTGTCAACTGGCGAAGTTATTTCAAAGCATATTTAATCTGTCACTTTCCTGCTCAGCCAGGCTCCCAAACGGAGCCAACCTTCAACGCAAATTCCCCTTCTGGGTGTTGGGGCATGGCTTGCATCTCCTCCTTTCCCTGCTAGATGGTTTTAAAATGCAGAAGCGAGGCAAATAATTCATGTCTGGTGGCAAGAGGATGCAATAACGCAAAAGGTATCACCACCAGCGTTACCAGAGGCCACATTTTAAGTAGAAAGAGCACTGAGCGTCGCCTAGGTGGATGACTGGATGGTGAGGAAAGCAAGTCACAGCTAACTGCCTTTCACTCTTGGTCTACCTTGCTCAGCTTTGTCTGCACTGACTGGCAGCTGCTCCCCAGGGTTTCAGGCAGGGTTCTCCCTCATTCCCATGGGGAGATGCCATTGGGGATTGGGACCTTCTGCATGCGAGGCAGGAGCTCTGCCATTGAGCGAAGGCCCTTCCTTGAAAGAGCTGCAAGGGAGGGAGAGGGGAGAGCTGAAGAAGAGTCGGTCAAGCAGAGGATGACGAAGTCTTGAGGGATGGAAGGAGATGTTGTAGTGAGACCATCTGCCTTGGGAGCAGAGTGGGCTCTCTGTCATCGGAGGTATCTGAACAGAAGTCCATTGCAGTTCCTGCTCTGAGAAGTGGGTTGGGCTAAGCGACCTGTGAGTTTATTTCAATTCTATTTCCCGTATGGGTAGTCTAACATTCGAAAGCATGCAACCCCACAAATGTTTTTACCTTGACTTTCCTCAAGGCTTTGTGGTGTCCCAGAGGGTTCAGCACAGCTGCCACCTATTGCAGGTGGGTAGTCTACAATAATAGTAATAATAATAATTTATTATTTGTACCCCGCCCAGTCTACAAGCTGAGCCCCACTGACAATAACTGTGTAGAGACATATAGAATGGTACTATTGTTCTCTAAGGTGCTTTGCATGTGCAGAGGGCCAAGACATTATTATAAGTGGTTTTTGTTTGCTCGAAGATCCCTTATCTTAGGGGGTCTGACATATGTTAGGAGGCTGCATCCATTTGCGGAGGGCAAAATGGAGCTGCAAGTGAGATTTCAATATGTTAGGCTGGTGGTTACATTTAAAAGACAAATAGATAATGATGCTGTTCTGTTTGTTTTAGGTGTTTAACATTTCTAATTTTATGTGATTTTGTTTATGGGATTTTGTGGTTGTTCTTTTACCATATTTTGGGGGTTTGAAATCTTATGAGAATAAGCTGCTTTGGAAGGATCTTTGTTTTTGAAAAGCAGAACCCAAGTTGAACCGCCCTGAGACCTCCGGGGATAGGGCAGAACAGTGGTACCTCTGGTTACGAACTTAATTCTTTCAGGAGGTCCGTTCTTAACCCGAAACCGTTCTTAACCTGAGGCGTGCTTTTGCTGATGGGGCCTCCTGCTACCGCTGTGCCGCCGGCACACAATTTCCATTCTCATTCTGGAGCAAAGTTCTTAACCCGAGGTACTACTTCCAGGTTAGCGGAGTTTGTAACCCGAAGTGTTTGTAACCTGAAACGTTTGTAACCTGAGGTACCACTGTATATAAATTCAATTAACAACAAGAACAATAACTGATGATGGAGATAATACAAGCAGGCAGAGAGCATACTTGCACCTACCAGGGCCACAATTAAGGTGCAAGTTTACATGAGAATAAGCCCCACTGAACTCCTGAGGATTTGCTTCTGAGTAGACATTTAAAAGTTTGTGCTGGTAAGCTACTTGTTAGCTTGAAAATAAACAAGTTCAAGTCCCATCAGTGTTGTGGAACTTCCACCTGTAAAGTGCATAGTTAATCTATGGAACTCACTCCCACAGGAGGATTAGACAAATTCATGGAGGAGAAGGGTACTTGTAGATACTAGGCATGGTTCTGCTCTGCCTCCATGGTCAGAGGCAGTGATGCTTCTGAACACCAGTTTCTGGAAACTGGGGGAGGGCAGAGTGCTGTTCTTGTGCTGGTTTCCCACAGGCATCTGATGCGCCCTTGTGAGAATGGGAAGTTGGACTAAATGGACTACAGTAGTACCTCAGGTTACAGACGCTTCAGGTTACAGGCTCTGCTAACCAGAAATAGTGATTCAGGTTAAGAACTTTGCTTCAGGATGAGAACAGAAATCGTGTTCCGGTGGTGCAGCAGCAGCAGGAGGCCCCATTAGCTAAAGTGGTGCTTCAGGTTAAGAACAGTTTCAGGTTAAGGACAGTTTCAGGTTAAGAATGGACCTCCGGAATGAATTAAGTACTTAACCCGAGGTACCACTGTGTAGGCCTGATTGAGGAGGCTTTTATTATGTTCTTAAAAGGTCGCCACTGTTGCTTTTTACTTTGTCCTTCAAAACAAAAAACACAATGTCCTTCCTTCTATCAGGCAGATCCTTGGGTTGTTGTGGCCTGAAAGGTAAACTCTCTACTAGCTTTAGACATAAACTGAGCTTGGCAAAGAGGTGAAAGGAGTGCTCTCTCTCTCTCTCTCTCTCTCTCTCTCTCTCTCTCTGAGAAAGCCTGTAATCTGAGGAGAAAATGTTAATTTTAGGACTATTCTGGGCACAGATGAATTGTGCTAACGAGACGTAGAAAGCAAGGGAGGAGAATATTGAATTGGAAGATACAATGTTAGGTACATCCTTTTTAAAAGGCAGATGTGGGAAATGTGAGTCTCTGTGTGCGCGCGGAACAAAGCACCATGTTTTAGAAACAGCCACAAATAGATGCGGCGGCAGGAGTGTTTGGACCAGATTAGATGCACCCATGTATGCAGAGTGGAATACAAACTCATATTGAAGGCATGCGTTATGAGGGCGGAGGCATCAATTGCCGTCTGATTAAAAATATGCCTTAATTATATGGATTTGACTATTCATGCACCACAGCCCTGTTAAGTAGGCTGGCATAAAAATCCCTGCACCTCAGCTTGAGAAATCCTTTCCGTGGTGTGGGCTGCTGGCAGTTTCTCAGTAGGGAATGAAATTCATTTCGGAGAGTGCTTAAGGGTGTGTGTGTGTGACTATGTGGCCTTCCAGATGTTGCTGGACTCCAAATGCCATCACTCCTAGCCATCAGCCACATGTTGACTGAGGTCGTTGGAAGTCCAACAACATACGACGGGCCACAGATTCCCCATCCCTTTTGTAAGGCCTGACACTCACAACAGGCAACGAGGCTCTCAGCACTTGACTTAAATATGAGTGGTTTAAATTAAGCACATTCCACTGGGATTTGAAGCCTGAATGCAAACTGCAATTTAAACCTGGAAGTTGGAAGGCCTCCCCACTGGGGTTCAGAAGGGAGCACAGTACGCACTGCAGGGCTGCTGTTTGGATGGCTTTCATTTGGCTGCACAAGGACTGCAGCCTTTGTGTCTTCACTTTATTGCTGTGCATTCAGGTCATTTTGGACTTGAGCTTAATAATAATAATAATAATAAATTTTATTTATACCCCGCCCTCCCCAGCCAAGACTGGGTTCAGGGCGGCTAACACCAGGTATAAAACAATTGATTGAAATACAACTTAAAAAACAAGATTAAGATACAACATTAAAATGCAGCCTCATTTCAATGGAAACTCAAAAACATTTTTGGGGATGAAAACGTCAAGTCTTCACCAAGGCGAACTATCCAGACTGGTCCTATGTGGGCCAGAAAAAAGCCAGGGAAGTCCCCAATTAGGAGTTCCAATTAGGAAAGAGGGGGAGGGGATCAGGCTGATTCCAAGCCAAAGGCCAGGCAGAACAGCTCCATCTTGCAGGCCCTGCGGAAAGAAATCAGATCCCGCCGGGCCCTGGTCTCATGAGACAGAGCATTCCACCAGGTCGGAGCCAGTGTTGAAAAGGCCCTGGCTCTGATTGAAGCTAATCTAACTTCCTTAGGGCCCGGGACCACTAGGGTGTTGCTATTTATGGACCTTAAGGTCCTCTGTGGGACAGACCGGGAGAGTCTTAGACACAGTCCTCTTCTTCCACGTGTGGCAAGCCAGGCTGGCCTGCTGTTCATTCTGCAGAGTGGGGCTCCCAGGCTGCTTCCCCAAAGGCCTATCCTGAGAACACGGTAGCAAGTGTGTGTGTCTGAAGCTTGCTGTGGCTCAGGGAACTGATCTCAGGTCTTGCTGAGAATTCAATACAGATCTGAGCTGAGGCAAATGTTGATACAGCTCACGTTTTATGTGTGATTCTAAATGTTACTTTGTCGCCTTGATAACTTTGCTTTTGATTACCTTTCTTCTGTAGCATCCACCAATTTAGTCCTTACGGTATTTACTTACACCTCAAATTTAACTTAACATTTTTCAAAAGAGGGTTTCTTATTATTTGTTTTATTATTACATCCTGCTGTTCCTACACAAAGTTGTACATTTCTTTGTCTGAATGGGCAGGTGATCTTATAAAAATACAGTTTTAAGTTAACTTCTAAAAGCATGTTCCAAAAGCTCTTGTTCATTGAAAGAATATAATTTTTAAAGGTCTGACGTATTACTGGAACAGGGGACAGAAAAACTAGAGTTAAAACAATGTATGTAAACCTGCCCTCCCTGATTAAAATGTGCCTCCCCAAATTAATCTACCAAGTAAGTCAAAAACACTTTCAGTCACTACTTAAAGTGGTTGTGTAGAACAATGATAAGTGTTGCAGGTCTATTCAAAAATCCTTTTTCTTCTCTCTGGTGCTGCTGGTGGGGACCAAAGCTTTCCCCGAGCCTGTTGCAGCAATGAAAAATTAATTAATACCGTTCCTTTGTTTGTACAACCATGCAAACAGAGCATCTCACAGCCAGCTTGCTGCATTCCCCATATGCAAGAAATTAGCACAGTCTTGGTTGTTCCTCCGTCGCTTTCCCTGCTCCCCCCTCTTTCCAAATTGGCTTTGGGACTGTTCAGATACAACTCCTCACTTGCGTTTTTCAGATGCCATTCTGCTCCGGTTGTCCCAGGCTGCATAAGAGCAATGGGGGACGGGGTCAGTGCCAACTTGGGTGATGTTCTCTGGGAACCACTTTATCTGCTTTGTGGCCAATGGTGGTCGGGAGGATGGCTCCAGTTTTTGCACAGGGTCCATCTCTGTGTTGGATATGAAGACGAGTGAGCTGTTAGTGCCAAAAGTTGGCTGAAATCATTGGACCTGGCTCTTGGGAACTTTAGTCAAATGTCCTTTTGCTCCTAAAGGGCTTTATCCTTAATATGCTGAGTACTGCTTTAGCTCTACAAAGTTGCAGGAGGAGAAGAGTTAACCTCCAAAGTCTGCCCTCAGCACCACTGCCACATTCCAGAGCTGGGAATGGCACAATTCTGTTGGTGCAAAGAGCCTGCAATAATTCGAGCAAATGAGCCAAGGGCCATGCTAAGGAGACAGGCCTCACCTCTGAGCCATTCTTCCTCCTTCCTCACAGGGCAGGTATCTATTACAGTGGTTCTCAAACCCCTGTTGCCTGTGGACCACTTGAAAATGGTTGGAGGTCTCAATAGACCACCTAAGCCAGTGATGACCAAACTCAGCCCTCCAGCTGTTTCGGGACTACAACTCCCACCATTTCTAGCTAACAGGACCAGTGGTCAGGGATGATGGGAATTGTAGTCCCAAAACAGCTGGAGGGCCGAGTTTGGCTCTCACTGACTTAAGCCTTTTTCCTCTCTTCTGCAAATCAAAGAACATGGAGTCCCCCAAGTATCAATATTGGGATCTGTGCGTTTTAACTTGTTCATAAGCCATCTAGCGTCAGGTGTGAGCAGTGAGGTGGTCAAGTTCACTGATGACACTAAATTGTTCAGGGTCAATCAAACAGAGCTCTGAAAGGAATGGGCAGTAAAAGAGAAAAGGCAATTCACTGTAAAAATGTGTAAAGTGATATATGTTGGCACAAAACCACCTTAATTTCACATATATGCTCATGGGGTACGAATTGGTGGTGATGGACCAGGAACAAGATCTTGGGCTTGCTGGGGATAGCTCAACAAAGATGTCCGCCCAGTGTGTGGCAACTGTGAAAAACACAAATTAGGAAAGGAACTGAAAATAAAACTGTTGATACCATAATGCTATTATACAAATATATTTTGTGAGCACATTTGGAATATTGTGTTCAGTTCTGGTCACCTCACCTCGAAAAGGGTTGGAAAAGGCTCAGAAAAGGGCAACCAAAATGATTGTGTGTGTGTGCGGGGGGGGGGAGGGAATCCCCCCTGGGGATAGGTTGCAGTATTTGGGAATTTTTAGTTTAGAGAAAATGCAAGTAAGAGGTGACATTACAGAAGTTTATAAAATTATGCATGGAAGGGAGAAAGCAGACAGAGATAAGTTTTTATCCCTCTCTTACAACACTAGAACTTGTGAGCATCCAATGAAATGGAATGTTGGAAGGTTCAGGGAGATAAAGGAAAGTCCTCCTTCACGCAGCACAGAGTTAAACCATGAAACTTCCTCCCCCAGGAGGCAGGGAAAGCTGCTGACCTGGATGGCTTTAAAAGAGGATTGGACAAATTCATGGAGGAGGAAAAGGCGATCGATAAGCCAAGATGGCCATGCTCTGCTTCCATAGTTGGCGGCAGCTGTGCTTCTGAATACCAGTTTCTGGGAAGCACAAGGGGGCTCATGTGCTCAGGTCCTGCTCCCTAGTTTCCTACCAGCATCTGGTTGGCCACTATGAGATCAGGATGCTGGGCTGGCACTTCTTATGTACTCATGTTCATCTGCAGGGAAGAAGGAAGCCAGCTCCCAGGATGACTCAAAGAATGAGCAAGACACGGATGGGTCATGGTAGAATGCCCCCTTACCTTGCAAAGGGAGGTAGATTTCTCTGCCAGGAGAATGTTTTCAGTCCTTAGTATGGAACTGAAGGGGAGCAATTGTCTGCACTAGATTAGGAGTTAGGTTCCCTCAAGTGGAATATTGAACTCCTGCCATGTTTCGGCTGGGAGGAGGGACAGGTGTATTTCCGCTGCACAGTTCAGAATGATCACCAGTGCACGTCACGAGAAGCGATGCACAATCCGTGGCAAACCTGTATCCCATTGTTGCTGGACTTCATTTCACAATGTCAGCCCTGACCAGCATGGCCAAGGACCAGGGATAATGGGAGCTGTGGCTTGTCAACATCTGGGCAGCCACCTGTTCCCCTTCCCTGGTCTACGGTATAAATGAGAGCTGCTTTAAGCAGCAACACTACCCACCTTTCACCCCATGGAACCTTGGGAATTGTAGCATTTCAAAAAGCTATGATTCCCAGTGCTCTTTCCCAATGGCAGTGAAACAGTTTCAGGTGATGTAGCATGACTGTGCTTTCTGAGGACCAGCTATACCCTCTGGTTCCTCCAGGTGGGTGTCATCTGGAGAAACAGGTGTGCTATATCTCTTTGTTGGACCAAGGTTTTGTTGCTACATTTATTTACTTATTTATTTGTTGCATTTGTAGCCTTTTTGTCCAAGGAGCTCAAGGTTGTGTACATTGGGTTCTCCCGCTTCTCACTTAATGGCCACAGCAACCCTGTGGGGTAGGCTAGGCTGAGAGGCAGTGGCTGGCCCAGGATCACACCCAGTGAGCTAGGGTGGCGAAGTAGGGATTCGAACCCTGGTCTCCCAGGTCCTAGTCTGGCACTCTTACCACTACACCACACTGCCTTTTGATTCACTGTCCCAGGGGATTCACTTTCCTGAGGATACTGATTCAGCATTTCAGTCTGAAAGGTGGTGTGACCTACGGGGCTGAGATTAGGGTTGGTGGTGTTGTACAAGAAGTTGCGCCAGCTCTTGCTGTAAGAGCGAGCAGGAGGCACCCAGAACACTGCCAGCTTCTTCACTCTGTGTTTCTCTCTCCTTGCAGTCAGTTTGGTACAAAATGTGCCCGTTGCCGGAGGCAGATCTATGCCAGCGACTGGGTCAGGAGAGCCCGGGGCAATGCTTACCACCTGGCCTGCTTTGCCTGCTTCTCCTGCAAACGTCAACTGTCAACTGGAGAGGAGTTTGGCCTGGTGGAGGAGAAAGTCCTGTGCCGGATTCACTATGACACCATGATCGAGAACCTCAAGCGCGCAGCAGAGAATGGTAGGTGGACACGCCCCCCCCCGGGATGCCTGCTTACCCCCTCTGTGAGATGGTAGGAGGTGTGATCCCTTCCCCTCAACCCTGGACTTATCCTGGTTGATGTCTCTCGACAGAAAAGCGCAGAGATGCAATGCCCTCCAAGCAGCTCACAAAGGATAACTAAGCAGAGCGGAAATGTGTCGACTTCCGGAAATTGGCCTCCATGTGTTTCTAGGTGTTGAATATTCTCCAGATACGTGCTAGATATTTGCCAGAAGTCTACCAAATACTTGATCTCTATATTTGCAAACTATTTTTTGTTGTTGTTGTTGTTCCGTTATTTCTTGCTCGACGATATCTGGTGGGCAGCATGCAATAGCATTCAGTATCTGACAAGGGTTGCCATTTTCCATTTGGCGCTTACTATTCATTATTTATTTATTGCATTTATACCCCCACCCCCTTTTCTTCCAAGGGTCTCAAGGTGGTCACATGGTCCCCCCCCCATTCTTCATGTAATCCCCACCATAGCCCTGCAAGGTAGGTTAGGCTGAGAGAGGCAGCGACTCACTCCAAGGTCACACCCCGTGTCCTTCATGGCCAAGTGGGGATTTGAACCCAGGTCCGACTCTGGCACTCTAACCACTGCACCACACTGGCTCTCCAAAACCCAAGTCACAAAGAGATGCCAGCCAGCCACTTTCAGAGAGGAAGGCTTGCAGCTTAGCGGGCAACGCACCTGTCCTTCATGCAGAAGGTCTTGAGACCAGTTTCTGGAACTCCAAGGGAGAGTTGGGAACTCTTAGGCCTCTCTCACTGTCATGGTGAATCCTGTGGACTGTCATTTTGTGAAGGGTGCTGGCCCCACAGACCTACAGTTCCCAGCATGCTCAACAAACTGCTGTTCCCAAGGTTCTTTGGGGAAGGTTCTCGCCATGGCTGTGAAAGGAGTATGAGAGTGCTTTAAATGTGTGGTTGGGATGTGGCCAAAGGTGGACCATACTAGGCTAGTGGGACCAGGGATCTGACTTAGTATAGTTTTTTTATGTTCCTAGTGGGAAGTTTTCCTTGGAAGGGTCATAGAATCATAGAATTGCAGAGTTGGAAGGGACCCCAAGGGTCATCTAGTCCAACCCCTGGCAATGCAGGAAATCTTGTTACCCATTGTGGGGTTTCAACTCATGACCCTGAGGTTAACAGTCTCATGCTCTACTGCATGGGTAGGCAAACCAAGGTCCGGGGGCCAAATCCAGCCCAATCAGCATGGGAATCAGCATATTTTTACATGAGTAGAATGTGTCCTTTGTGGGGCATAGGAATTCATTCATTCCTCCCCAAAAAAATATAGTCCTGCCCCCCACAAGGTCTGAGGGACAGTGGACCAGCCCCCTGCTGAAAAAGTTTGCTGACCCCTCTACTGGTTGAGCGATTCCAATGTAAGGCCCGGCTCAAAACATTTTGCCATCTGAGGCAGAGGACAAGATGGGAGGAATGGCTTCCTTCCAACAAACTCGGCTCTTGGGGAAACCAGCAATATCACAAGTCCCCCTGTAAAAGGGAGGACAAGGGAGAGGGAGGGGGAAGAGAGCAAGCATCTTCCTCCGTGGAATCTGCCGCTGCCAAGATGATACTAAGCAAATGGGACCAACAGCCCAATTCATCCTGACCTACAGAGGCAGGCAGAATGATACGGAAATGGTTAAGTCCGACAGTTTTAGAAGATTGGTGAATAGCCACTCCCGAGTTGGAACTAGGAACACACAATTGAAAACCTGCCTGGCAAAAGTTGGTACCACCTTTTGCTACTGCCAGAGGAACTGCGTGTGTCTGTGACAGACATCCCCTTGGAAATAAAGCTGCAATTGAAATTATTCAACTCCCATTGCAAATCAGGTGAAATTCAGCCAAAAAGTCCACTTCACCTGGCTTCTCCGGCCTCACTACAAGTTGCATTTTCAGCGGAATTTGGGGGAACCACTTGAAGCATCCGTTGTACGGAGTTATCTGCATGCCTTTGGTGGGATTCGCTCCTCGCAGACAGTGGAAAGTCTGTAGATTTTGATCAGAAACCTGATTTGGAGTTGAAGAATTTCAGCTGCAACTGTAGGTGGGATTTCTAATCTGCTTCCAGAGCCAGTGTTCTTTTGAGATGGAAGGAGAAGTCTTCTTCCTCCCTGGAGCTCACACTTACATGCTGTCTGCGTGCCTGAAGCCTACCCAGTGCGGGATATAAGCTAAACAAGCTATAGCTTAGGGCCCCACTCTCTTGGGGGCCCCCTAAAAATTTAAAGGAAAAAAACCCTGGATGCACATTTCCAAAATATGAGATAAAAAACAAATAAAATAAAACCTACATACAGTTAGAGCATAATAATTATTTCACTATTAATATACTTATTCTTAACTGTATTTCAGTTCAACAATTACCGTGTTTTTCGCTCCATAAGACACATTTATTTCTTCCTAAAAAGTAAGGGGAAATGTCTGTGCATCTTATAGAGCGAATGCGTGGTCCCTGGAGCTAAATTGCCCAGGGGCGAAAAGCAGATCATGCTCTCTTTTTTTGAAAGAGGGAAGTGGGTGTTGAAACAAAGCCGCTGATGGGCAAGCAATCGGGGAGGGAGATAAGGGATGCTAGCAATAAAGGAGGCTGCCTGGGGGCGGGGGGAGGTAAAGACAATGAACTTGCAAGGAGAGGAGACAGGAAGGTTAAAGCAATGAGGAGAGAAATTAGAAGAAAAGGAGGAGCAAAAAAACCACTCCAGCTAAGGAAAAGACACTAAGGCAAACAAGAGGGAAGGGAGTGTTGAAAGGAAACAGCTGGCTGGCAAGCGATCGGGAGGGAGATAAGGGACGCTAGCGATAAAGGAGGCTGCCTGGGGGGGAGGTAAAAGCCCATGGATCCTCAGGATTTTTGCATTGGGTCACCCCAAATTCACCATCAGATCACATAGCATGTCCATGACTACAGCCTGCGCTAAAAAAATCATGCACCCACTGTTGTGTGAGGCCGCAATGGCGCAAAAACGTGGTTACAAAGCATGGATCCACATGGATCCTCAGGATTTTTGCATTGCGTCACCCCAAATTCACCACCTGATCACATAGCATGTCCATGGCTACAGCCTGCACCAAAAAAATCATGCACCCACTGTTCTCAGGATTTTTGCATTGGGCTACCCTAAACTCTTTGACCAAACTGCGGGAGGCAGTGGAAGACAGGAGTGCCTGGCGTGCTCTGGTCCATGGGGCCACGAAGAGTCAGACACAACTAAATGACTGAACAACAACAACCCCAAACTCACCATCAAAGCAGATGTCTGTGGCCACAGCATGAACGACAAAAATCATACATCCACTGTTTCGTTCAGAATATTTTTTTTCTTGTTTCCCTCCTCTAAAAACAAGGTGTGTCTTATGGAGCGAAAAATACGGCACTTTGATAAAATGCATATTTTGTTATGTGCAAATGGCTTTAGATACCTATTAGGTCCATAAATTAGCATATATTCAACACCAAAAACAGCGACAATTTGTTGTTGACAAAGGACAGCTGGACATATAAAGGGCCCCATTACCTTCAGTAGCTCAGGGCCTCATCAAACCTAAATCCGGCCCTGAGCCTACCAGTGAGTCCCACCTGCACTGCGACCAGTCAAATCAGTCTCTGCCAAACCGCAGGCAACCTCTCCTGACCCGCAGCAAGGCTTTCCAAGGGAAGTCCTTCACATGAGCCCTGAGGAAGCATATCTCAGATGCTCTGGTGAACGCTGCAGAGGAGCCATCCTTCTCAACAGCTCTGAGTTGCAAACTCACAAAGTGTCAGAATTCGGATACATGCCTGGAGCCTCAGCAACTCCTGCTGTAGGACGGTTGCTGCTAATTCATGCCACACTTTTAAAAGCGCAGCATAAACATAGCACGATCTTTATATGCTTGTCAGAAGAGCCATTTGTGGCATCAGACCAAAAGCCCATCTGGTCCACCATCAAGTTTCCAACAGTGGCCAAACAGATGTGCATTCAGGAAGCCCAGAAGTGTGGCACAAAGGCTGCAACCCTCCCTACTGTTTCCCTCCCACCAGCTGGCTTTCAGTGCTGTACATGGAGCACGTTTACCTGCAATGGCTAGCAGCCATTGATAGACCTCTTCCATGAACTTCTCTGGCCCACTTATAAAGCCGTCTAAGGCAATGACCACAATCTAATATTGTGGCAGTAATTTCCACAGGTTAATTATCCACAGTGTGGGTTTATTTAGGGTGTTCTGATTGGGTTTTTTTTGGGCCAACTCATTTCAGTAGACACCTCTGAGTTTAGGGTGGTAGCTGGTGTCTCCAGATAGGGCTTGACAGTTCCCTGTCTGAATAACCACTGCCAACCTGTAGATGCAGCGGTTCTCCACCTGTGGGTCCCCAGATGTTGTTGGACTACAACTCCCATCATCCCTGAGCTCTGGCCTTGCTAGCTAGGGGTGATGGGAGTTGTAGTTCAACAACAACTGGGGACCCACAGGTTGAGAAAGGCTGCTGTAGGGTGTAGACAATACAGTCATACCTCAGGTTACGAACGCTGTGGGTTGCGGATCATGCCAAACCCGGAAGCACAAAATGACATCACGCACATGCTCAGAAGTGCTGAGTTGCGTCATGCACATGAGCAGATGCGGCGCTGCAGGTTGCAAACGCTGCAGGTTGCGAACGTGCCTCCCGCACGGATCATGTTCGCAACCTGAGGTATGACTGTACTGAACTAGATTGTTTGACGCAGTATATGAGAGCTTCCTATGTTCTATAAAAGGTCAAGGGGAATGAATATCTTTCTACACTATTAATAATTTTATTCACCTCTCTTATGCACTTCCTTTCAATCCCCCGCTAAATTAAAATACCCCGTCCTGGTATCCCTTCCTCATAGGAGAGTGGCTCCAGCCCCTTGATCATTTTAGTTGCCCTCTGAGAGCTTTACAAAACCGTTTTGAGACAGGCAGCAGAAACATGGCATTCCGAAATAAGCCACAGCGCAATATTTCAGCATTTGAAATTTTATTTTCAACCTCCTTTCTGACTGGCTCCTCGGAGGGGAGTCACCGTTTCACAGTTGCTTGCCACACACCAAGTCAACATTTTCATCAAGCTACCGTAGAATCATAGAACTGCAGCTTGTGAAGGGTGACCCTAAGGGTCATCTAGTCCAACCCCCTGCAACGCAGGAATCACAGTTCAAGAATCCCTGGCAGATGTCCATCCAACCTCTGCTTAAAAACCTCCAATGAAGGAGACCCCACCACTGAGGTTCCCAGTCACCTCAGTGGCTTAGACTCTGTTGGTGCATGATATGCGAAGTTAGGGTTTGTGCATCAGCTGCTGTTTGAACTTACATTGAACTCTTTCCCCTTTCTTTGCCCACCCACTCAGTGTGGAGATGTTCTTTTGGAACTCCATGCAGATCTTTGGGGAACTCCACCGCTTGCCATCCTCCACTGCAACTGAGAATTACCCATCTATCCCTCCTCTCTTCTTCTCCTCTGTTCTTTAATTAGCCACCCAACCAGAAGAGGACCTGTACTCTTATCCACTGTATAACTCATGGACCTCTAATGAAGGAGGGCAGTTTGAAGATTCAGGAAGGATAAAATAGTGTCCTCCTTCATGCAGCACAAACTAAGGAACCTGCTACCCCAGGAGGCAGTGATGGCTTTGAAAGAGGATTGGACAAGTTAATGGATGAGGAGAGGGCTATTGATGGCTGGCAGTCACCACGGCTTGGCTCTGCGTCTACAGTGGGAGCCAGCACTGCTTCTGAATACCAGATGCTAGAAACCACGGGAGGGGAAGAGTGTGGCTCTTGTGCTCAAGTCCTGGTTTTGCACTGGGGCATCTGCTTGGCCACTGTGAGAACAGGGTGCTGGACTAGATGGGGCCCCTGTGGCCTGATCCGGCAAGTTCTTCTTATATTCTTTTTGCCCAACATGGGGCTGGAACCCACCACCCTTAGACTGAGTTTCATGCTCTACCAATTGAGCTGTTTCTGGCTTCCAATTGTTTAATGTGTAGCAACAACTAAGTGCCTCTATCCTCCTTAAGGAGCAAATTGTCATAACCAGGATTGGATTCTTTTGTGAATGGATTGTGCACTCAGTTTAGTTCCAGTATTGAAAACAAATGGCTAGGCTTAAAGTATGTTCCGAGGCATCCTGCTCTTCTATTCTAACTAATATGTCTTTCCCACTGGATCTTGAGTTTCTAGTAAAGAAAAATGCAAAGTAAGTTGGACAAGCCTAAAGCCTGCTTGCCCTTCTTCTACAGTGGAGATAAATGTAAATTCACTCATCTGTCAACTCCTTATTCTCTTTCAGAAAGCCTTTCACATCTTTGTAAACAGTCTTCCCAGATGCTCTCCTGCCTCTGATTGTTACTGTTTTTAGCAATATACCCTTTAGATCTGGATTCTGTGCTTGGACACTAGATCTGTAGGTATTTGAAGTACACGCAGCTGATATCTGTGTATGTACAGAGCCTTGTGCTCAATGCAATGGATTTTCTAGCTTTCCCACTTCTCAGAAGTTGCCTTACTATCTCAACGTTCATTTGTATCACCAAAGTATGTGCTTCTCCCTATTTGGACAGGACTTACACTTCCTAAAGCAAGCTCATTTGCCTTTTATAGCTTTCTTGAACCTGCTTTTTAACCACACTTGCATTCTTTTGGATTGCTTCCATCTTTCTTAATCCATGGTGCACATTTCATCCAAGCTTCTATCACGGTGGTTTTAAATAACCACCAAGTGACCTCCTTGCCTCTTCCTTTTAACGAATCTTAACATTTATGATCTAGTTAGAGAGAGCAATGTTTTTCAACAAAGCATCTCACACAAGTCTTGGGTATGCCTTGTGATTGACAACAATATCCATGGATGATTGTCTCACAACAAAGAGAAAACATGAGATGGTGTGCTTGTGGATTGTGCAGAACTGCCTGTGAATCTGTGGCTGCACAGAACCTGTTTATGTAGTCATTTCCAGTGTGTGTGTGTGTGTGTGTGTGTGTGTGTGTGTGAACTTCATTAAGTAATCAAAATATTTTACAACAAAACACAGAGGCAGGTGGTCCACAGTACATGGTTGGATATGACAGTAGAACATGAAGAGGTTCAATCTAAAGTAAGACAAGAAAAGAAGATTATTGTTCTTGCAGAATGGAGAGGGCTAGTAATAATGCATATCAGTATGTAATCAGTACCAAATAAAGCCAAATTTGGTGGCAACCTGCCAGTCATGACTTTGTTTCTTAATGTACATCAAAAACATCCACCACATGGCAGCACAGTCAATTGGCTTGGCAGGTGAAATACACATTGAATGAGTCAACTTTTCTGAAATTGAAATATGTAGGGTCTTCTGAAACCAAATATGAAGGGGAAAGTGTGACGTATTTCTCCATCGCTGGGTAACAATCAATATATCCACAACCAACAATCATATAATAAGAGTTTTACAAAGTAGTTCTGCATCATCAACTTTGCATATTGATAATACGAACATAGAGCCTGTGTTCTGTTTGTTCTTAAATCATTATTATAGGAGGTTCTGTGCTGGATACAAGATTCCGTGCTTATGTGTGGGACCAGTTGTTTTGGGAAAATGCACATGGGTTTCTCAGGACCCTCACATTCCCCTTCTTCAAGACAGTGGATTTTCAGGCCTCTGAACAAAGGAGGAAAGAGAACAGCACTCAAACGAGGGTCCCAGGTGGTGCTCTTCAGCCCGGGTGCTTTCCTCCTCCTCCTCCAAATTAATGTGTGTGTGATTCCCAAGAGATAAAACTTTGCCCAAGTGCTAAGAAGTTGTCTGATTTTTCTTTTCTGAGAAAATGTGAGACTGGGGGTTGGGGGGGAGAGGCGTATGTAACAGGCCATCTTGGGCTGCAGATGGAAACGATTTCAGAGAAGGGGAGAGATCTCAAAATGAAAATAATCCGTGTTTCTGTTTACAAGGTTTAAGCGAGGAGATGAAAACAAAATCAAACCAAGATGCAGGAGTGAGCTGGGAAGGGGGTGGGCGTCTGAGGCGCTCATTTGTGGCGTGTCCTGGGCTAGTGTGGTCCAGCGGCTTGTTAGCGGCTTAGACTTGGACCCGGGTTCAGGCGCTTTCTGGGCTAGGGAAGCTTGCTGGGTGGCCTTGCTGAAGCAAACAGGGATCTCCCTTGACCTTCAGCCTCTTGTTTGCAGAAGGGGGATCTGAGTGACTTACCTTACAGGTCAAGAAACAAAGAGTAAGGCTGTGCTCACACTCCTGGTTACTGGGCACTCAACTGGGTTTTTAATCTGCCTTCACACGACATTATAATAAATGCATCTGTAGCCTGCACTTTGTTATGAGATGCTGCTACAGTGGATGCTCGGGTTGCGAACGAGATCTGTGCGAGAGGCACGTCCTCAACCCGCAGCGTCCGCAACCCGCAGCGGTGTGTCTGTGCATGTACAGATTGCGATTCAGCATGTCTGCCCATGCACAAAGCACAATTTAGCACTTCTGTGCATGCGTGACCGCCGAAACCCGGAAGTAACCCGTTCTTGTACTTCTGGGTTTTGGCGGTCCACAACCTGAAAAAACACAACCTGAAGTATCTGTAACCCGAGGTATGACAGTATTTGATGTGGTTGGGTCTCAAATATGTGAAGGGCTGCCATATGGAAGATGGAGCAAGCTTGTTTTCTGCTGCTCTGGAGGGTATGATCTGAACCAATGGATTGAAACAGCAGGAAGGAGATTCTGATTAACAGTAGGAAGATTAGAGCTGTTCAAGAGTGGAACAGACTCCCTCGGAAAGTGGGGACTCTCCTTCATTGGAGGTTTCTAAGCAAAGGTTGGATGACTGTCTGCCATGGATTCTTTAGGTGTGATTCCTGCATGCAGAGGATTGAGCTAGATCAGGGGTCAGCAAACTTACCGTGCCTCGGGCCGGTGTCTCCAGCGTCGATCGTGTGGCGGGCTGGAGGGCGGGGGATCGCGTGCCCATATGTGTGCGCACAGGCTATTTCTGGCGCATTCTGAGTTGGAGGAGCACCGGAAATAGCTTGTGGGCATGTGCATGGGCCTCCTCCGACCCAGATGTGCACCAGAAATAATGCTTGTGCATGCACAAATAACGCTTGTGCATGCGCACAAGCTATTTCCGGTGCTCCTCTGACCTGGAAGCGGGCAGCCACACAGCGCCGGTAAGAGTGGGCAGCGGCAGTGGGGTTGCTGTGGGTCAGATAAATGAGTCCCTCGGGCCTTATCCGGCCCACTGGCCTTAGTTTGGGGACCCCTGAGCTAGATCATGGGTAGGCAAACTAAGGCCCAGGGGCTGGATCCAGCCCAATTGCCTTCTAAATCCAGCCTGCAGACAGTCCGGGAATCAGCTTGTTTTTACATGAGTAGAATGTGTCCTTTTATTTAAAATGCATCTCTGGGTTATTTGAGGGGCATAGGAATTGGTTCATTTTCTCTCTCCAAAATATAGTCTGGCCCCCCACAAGGTCTGAGGGACAGTGGACCGGCCCTCTGCTGAAAAAGTTTGCTGACCCCTGAGCTAGCTGGCCCTCAGGGACCCCTTCTAACTATACGGTTCTATGATTATGTAAAAGAGCTTCACACCAACTGGAGTCCTGAAGCTGTTTCTAATCGATCTCTAGCCAAGGCATGAACACCCCTGCATAGGGCAAAGGCACCCCCCCCCGGTCAACACCCCCCCCACTGGAATGTACACGGACAGTAATGAAACTGACACTAAGGAAGCCATGCTGGTGTGAACAACTGAGGGGAGAAAGAGCACTATGGGACACACAAATTCTCTGCGCTCTAAGCCATCAATTTGAACACGCCCTAATAATGAGAGGGTGGTGCCATTCCCCTGAGTTTTGGGGATCAAATAGGTTTGGCACACAGGTCAGTATCAGGCCCTGGCTGTACAAATGCAGGCAGCTCTCCCATCTCCTCTAGCAAGGGCTGCCCCATAGCAAGCAACAAAGCTGCAGGCGTCTTGTCCTTAGAGGTTGCCAGGTTCAGACATGATGAGAGTCACATACAGGGCCAAGGTGAGGCATTCCACGTGAATTTTGTGGTGGTTTAAGAGCAGCACAATGGCAAAAATTCAGTTCATTTCACTGCTATGGAGTGGGGTGTGCATGCGCCTGTTCTGTTTGGGTTTTTCCTCTTTTTGTCTTCTGCCGTGTTTTGCCCGAAATGTCTGGTGGTGTAGAAATGACAAAGGTTTTGCTGGCCCCCATTTCTAGTCAACTCTGTCTTCTTAGACACTAATGATCTTTAGGATACCCCCCCCACTTGAAATATATATTGTTGTTTTCTTTTGGGGATTGGGGGGGGAGGGGGAGTTGGTTGGTTGTTTTTACTCCTGCTCAAGGACTAATGGGTAATTTCATCTGGGAGCTGGAAAGGAACTCCCTCTTTGCTTCAAAAGGGGATTCAAGAAATCACGGAGGACAGATCTGCCAGTGGCTATTATTCGGTATGGCGGCTAAATTGAGCCTCCATGTCCTGACGCAGTCTGCCTCTGAATACTAGTGGCTGGGCAGCAACGGGGGGGGGGGGTTAATGCATTTGTGTCTGGCTTGTGTCTCCCCACTAATTTGTCCTAATCCTCTTTTTAAGCAATCCAAGTTGTGTGGCCATCAGCCAGTTCCATAGTTTAACTGTGTGCTATGCGAAAAAGCACTTTCTGCCCTAAAATGCCCAGCATTGCATAATAATAATAATAATAATAATAATAATAATAATAATTTATTATTTATACCCCGCCCATCTGACTGGATCTCCCCAGCCACTCTGGGCAGCTTCCAACCAAATATTAAAAACAATACAGCGTCAGACATTAAAAACTTCCCTAAACATGGCCGTCTTCAGGTGTTGTTTAAAAGTAAAATAGTTGTTTATTGCCTTGACATCTGCTGGGAGAGTGTTCCACAGGGCGGGTGCCACTACTGAGAAGGCCCTGTGCCTGGTTCCCTGTAACCTCACTTCTCGCAGCGAGGGAACCGCCAGAAGGCCCTTGGTGCTGGATCTCAGTGTCCAGGCGGGTTGATGGGGGTGGAGATACTCCTTCAGGTATACAGGATCGAGGCCGTTTAGGGCTTTAAAAGTTAGCACCAACACTTAGAATTCTACGGGACGGGCCATCCAGCTTGTTTCTAGTAATCTGAGAGAGGGACAAAATGCACCTCTCAGTCCATTTTCCCCACCCTGTGCATGACTTTGTACACCAGCCTCAAATGTTGCTTCCTTTCGTCATCGTGACGAATTCCTCTTCCAGGCCCTAGATAATTTTTGTTGCCCCCCCTTTGTTGTCCAGCTCTATAACGGTCTTTTTTGAGTTCTGGCAACCAGAACTCATAAACTGGGTTTATGGAAGACGATCTTACTCGGCTACGAGTAAGAAGATGATTCCAAGTTTTGTTGCGCCACTGATTTGTATAAAGCCCTGCCTGCGTCACACTCCCCTCCCTGCTCCTCTGCTGGCTGAATTTGTGTGGGGCTTTAGCCTGGCTCAACCAAAGTCCCAGCTGATGCAGTCACTGCTTCGGCATTCTGTCTGTAGACATCTGAAGCAAAGCCGTCCCAGTTTCAAGGTGTCGTTTGTGGCTCCCGCTGTCTGCATCACGGCCCAGGATAGGCCCTGCCCTGCCCTGCCAGCCCTTCCTGTGGCTCAGGATGCTGATTCCCCGCAGAGGGAGATGTCAGCTTGGAGGGCAGATGGTGGGCAGAGGCCAGGTGGCAGCTGTGGGTGGGGTGTGCCTTCCTGCTTGCTCCAGGGAGGGGACACGAAAAGCACAAGCGGCAATTCCATTTGGCATGTACGTTTCCTCTGGGAATCGCAAAGCGATTTCGCCTGTGTTGCAAGGCTTTTCTGGAGAAGGGAAAATAAACACATGTTGCTGAAGCTGAGCTCCATTAATCATCCTGCAACAACGAGTCAAACTGTTAAAAAAGAAGAAAATTCCTTCAACTGGGGCCAAGATAATCACATCCCAAATCTTGCCTCCAAACTGAATATCTTGGAGGGTGAGGAGCCTGACCAAAGCTGCTGAAGTGTTCCCACAGTTGCTAGAGTCTCCGTCTGCGTTAAGACTCGAGTCCCTGTCGTCACTCAGAAGATATGGCTAAACACAGGAATTAACCATTGTGACCCTGGAGTCGGTGGCTGCAAGAGCCACAGAATAAATGGGTTCACCCGTGCAAGGTGGTTTGAGCACGCAACGCCAATCCTGTCCTGACTGCACTGGCTGCCAATCAGTTTCTGGGCCCAATCCGAACTGCTGGTTTTGACCTACAAAGCCTTAAACAGCTCAGGACCACAATACCTCAAGAACCGCTGCTCCACATATGAACTGACCCAGACCCTACGATCATCATCTGAGACTCTTCTTTGTGTGCCTCCTCCATGAGAGGTCTGGAGGGTGGCAACATGAGAACAGGGCCTTTTCTGCAGTGGCTCCCCATTTGTCGAATGCTCTCCCCAGGAAGGTTTGCCTGGCTCCTTTGTTACATATTTTTAGTTGCCAGGCAAAAACATTCCTCTTCTCCCAGACCTTTGGCTAATTAAACAATCTATAGCCTTTTAAACACTGTGTGTCTAGAAATATTGTTTTTGCTTGTTACTATGTTGTGTATTTTTGTGTTTTTATATTGTAAACCGCCCTGTGATCATTGGATAAATGGTGGTATGAAAATGTTGTTGTTGTTGTTGTTGTTGTTGTTGTTGTTGTTGTTGTTGTTGTTGTTGTTGTTACAACCCCCCAATGTGATTTATGCCTGTAGGTTCTGAAGCAGTGGCTCGCTCTCTCTCTCTTTGTGTGGGTGTCCTTGCACAGAATATTCTTGAGCATCCTATGTGTGGCTGGGGCAGTTGTGGAATGTTGATCAACAGTGCAGCTTCTGTGAGGAAAGTGAAAGGTCAATCTGACTGGTGAAGGTGGGGGAACCATACAGAGCCTGCAAGGGATTGTAAGCTGCTGGATGTAAAAGAGGAGCTTAGTGACTAGGATCCTGGAGAAAGCAAAAAGTTGAGGAGAGCTTGTGCTTAATAGCAGCTGATGTGGGAGTGCTGTGTTCTCGGCTACCCGCCATCTTGTCTTGAACATTGGGAAATGGGCCAACAATGAGCTGGACCTGGCTTTCATTAGCAAACTGACGCTGGGTGGAAAAGGATCACCCATGCAGACCGGAGCAGCAAGGATATCCTTTCTCCACTTCTGTTTCTCTCATTAAAGCTGTTGTAGCTGCTGATGGGTAAATATGAGGAGGAAATGCCCAAATAAATGACTGGCGGGGTGCTGGTGGTGGAGGGGAAGGAATTGGATTGTCTAATAAGCTAGGTCTTTTAGGTGGTGGTAGGATCTGGTGATGACTGGCAAATTTGGGTGAGAATATGTGGTAGGTAGATATTCCATCTATATATACCCATTTAGGGCTGTGGTTAAGTGTGTTGCACTAAGACCTGAGAAACCAGGGTTCAAATCCCCACTCAGCCATGGAGCTCCCTGGGTGACCTTGGGGACCAGTCACTGTGTCTCAGCCCAACCTACCTCACAAGGTTGTTGTGGGGATTAAATGAGAAGGTCGGGACCATGTACACCACCTTAAGCTCCTTGGAGGAAAAAGGTAGAATATAAATGCAATAAAATATAAGAAGAAGAAATAAAATAAAATAATAAAACCACAACAGACTACCAGTACTTGTGCCCAGAACAGTTAGCAGTGTAGGAGTTGATAAAGATGCACAAGTTTCCCAATCAAGGGCCTAGTCCTCATGAACAAGCTCAGGCTGAGAGAAGTGCTCAAAGCACACACATATAGCTTTGTCTAGGTACCTTGAAGCTTTTCAGACCCGGGACCCACTTTTAACCCAAACATGCATTTTGGGATCCATTTCTTAATATTTCACCATATAATTGCACAGTGGTAGTGCTCCTGTTGCTACCCGCTTTGTACCAGGCCTCAGCCCACTAGTGCAATACGTAGTGTGTGTGTGTGTGTGTGTGTGTGTGTGTGTGTGTGTGTGTGTGTGTTAAGAGGTAAGGGGGTGGCAGGGGGCACTGGAGGTGTAAATGACTATCAGACTTTGAAAAGCTGACATCACCGGATCAAGTTCATCCATTTTGCTGAATGATTTTGAATAAATGTGCAGATAATCATTACTGTTTTGACTTTTATTGTGTTATTCTCCTCCTTACTTGGATCGTGCAAACGGCTGTTCTGAAAAATGTTTTTGGTAGGGTGCAGAAGGGGGGCACTGAGGATGAGCTTGTGGAACCAGGGGGGCAGCAGCCTGAAAAAGTTTGGGAACTCCTGTACTAGTAGGTCCTGACCCACCAGTTGAAAATCAGCGTTCAGCCAATACGCACCAGACTCACCCTTTGTTCTCTTGCAGGTAATGGCATCACACTGGAAGGGGCGGTCCCGTCTGAGCAAGACAGCCAGCCAAAACCAGCGAAGAGAGCCCGGACCTCCTTCACCGCAGAGCAGCTACAGGTAGAGAGCCGGGTGGGCTCTCTCAAGAGTGGTAGTGGGAAGCAGGACGAGGAGAATGCTGGCGACATGCCTGGGTTACTCTTGAGTATTGTCCTCCTCTTAGGTCATGCAAGCACAATTCGCTCAGGACAACAATCCAGATGCACAGACCCTTCAAAAGCTGGCAGACATGACAGGGCTGAGCAGGAGAGTGATACAGGTGAGGCTCTGAGCGCAGCACTGGTGGCCAAAAGGACTTGCCCTGTGGGCCACCAAAACCACCCGTCTGCATCAGACCAAAAGATCCATCTAGCCGAGCTCCTTGGTCTCTTACGCCAACCCGCAGGATGCCTACGGAAGCTTTGCAACCAGGTGCTATGGGCATCTCAGACCCTGTTTTTGTTTGGTTCCCTGAATTGTGGGTGGGGCGGGGGTGGGGGTTTGTCAACATTCCACGGAGGTGACAGTCTCAGAGTATTACCCAGAAACCGAGATGCTGTAAGGGAACCGAAAGGAGCAGGGTGGGGTGGAGGAAATGGCCCATGCGGAGCATGCAAAGGACTGTGGAAGGAAAAGGTACAGGGAAGCTAGCAGTTTCATAGGATCTTAGAATTGGAAGGAACCCAAAGGCTCATCTAGTCCAACCTCTTGCAATGCAGGTTTGAGGAAGAGCTAGTGCAAATGGTAAGGAAAAGCATGGAGTGCTTTCTTAATAATAATAATAATAATAATAATAATAATAATAATAATAATATTTATTTGTACCCCACCCAACTGGCTGGGCTTCCCCAGCCACTCTGGGCGGCTTCTAACAAAGATTAAAAATACATCAAAATGTCACACATTAAAAACTTCCCTGAACAGGGTTGCCTTCAGATGTCTTCTAAATGTCAGGCAGTTGTTCTTCTCTTTGACATCTGGTGGGAGGGCGTTCCACAGGGCGGGTGCCACTACCGAGAAGGCCCTCTGCCTGGTTCCCTGTAGCTTTGCTTCTCGCAGTGAGGGAACCGCCAGAAGGCCCTCGGAGCTGGACCTCAGTGTCCAGGCAGAACAATGGGGTTGGAGACGCTCCTTCAAAGATACTGGGCCAAGGCCGTTTATAATCATAATCACAAACTCTCAGGACTGGGAAATATTTTAATGCTTCCCTGTGGCAAGAACTGCAGAGGATTCTAGCATGGCGGCGGGGGGGGGGGACCTTTCCCCCTAAAGAGCTAACTTTCCAAATGCAGGCAGGGTATGTGCATGTATTTTAAACAGCAAGGGTGCATTCAAAAAACATGACCCTCTCCAGCAGTAGGAATTATGCCATTCCAGGTAAGCTGTACTGCAAGCTTTCCCAAAATTCTGAATTAGCTTGAAGGGGGAGGTAGGGGAGACTGTAAAATGTCCACGGGATGCTCTACTCAATAAACAAGGACAAAGGGTGGTGGAGGAGGAATGAGATGCTAAAATGTCTGATTTATTACTCATAAAATAATGTTTAATTGACCTGAGGTGGGTCTGTAGTAAGACACTCTGGCAATGGCTGTGGTGACAGAGGATGATGAGCCCAGCTCATCCATTCTGAAGCCGATATCAGAGAAAGAGAGGGACAGACCGCTTGGGTTACTTTCTCCGGTACCCTTGCTGACATGTGACACTCCAGGGAGTTGGGCTAGATGACACTTTGACTTTGGACCCCTTCCAACTCTACACATCTATGATTCCATCTTGCAGACATCCTTTTTGCTATCAACCTGACCTCCCCAAGACCCCTCTTTTACCCATCAATGGTATATATTTTGTGCTTCTATTTTCCTCTGATGTATTCTCAACCAGGGTGAAACAGAAGCACCAGGAGTGGTATTCAACTAAGTCTTACTCAGAGCAGACCTACTGAACTTAATGGGCCATGTTCATTGAATTCAATAGATCTACTCTTGAGTACTAGGGATGCGGGTGGCGCTGTGGTCTAAACCACACAGCCTTGGGCTTGCCGATCAGATGCTCGGAGGTTTGAATCCCCACGACGGCGTGAGCTCCCGCTGCTCGGTCCCTACTCCTGCCAACCTAGCAGTTCGAAAGCACGTCAAAGTGCAAGTAGATAAATAGGTACCGCTCCGGCGGAAAGGTAAACGGCGTTTCCGTGCGCTGATCTGGTTCGCCAGAAGCGGCTTAGTCATGCTGGCCACATGACCCAGAAGCTGTATGCCGGCTCCCTCGGCCTATAGAGCGGGATGAGCATCGCAACCCCAGAGTCATCCGCGACTGGACCTAACGGTCAGGGGTCCCTTTACCTTTATCTTTACTCTTGAGTAAAACCTAGCAAGTTTTTTTTTTTTTTACAAAATCAACACAGCTGTGCCTCCCTCTCAAAACGCCTCTTGCATTCCAGGTTTGGTTTCAGAACTGCAGAGCAAGGCATAAAAAGCACACGCCCCAACACACTGTGCCCCCATCTGGAGGCTCCCAGTCCCGCATCCCTTCGGTGTTGCCTGACGACATCCACTATTCCCCCTTCAGCAATCCTGAACGTGCAAGGATGGTGACCTTGCACAGCTACATAGAAAGTAAGTGTTGACAGCCGCGCTTAAAAACAGCGTAGCGGCTGAGAAAGCTGACGTAGCATGCATTAGGTTCAAGTCTCGTCACTGCAGGAATAGCCAGACAAACCCCTCTCTCTCTCTTTCTCTCTCTCTTAGCCTCAATCCTCTAGTTTGCATGATGTGGGGTATCAGTACTGACCTATGCTGCAAGGTGGTGCAGGTGACACACCTTAAATATCAGGGCTGCAATCCTAAACACAGGTGCTAGGAGTGGGCAACCTCCAGCCCCTGTTAGCCTTGGCCTTATTTCACAGGGCGCTCAGATTCATTTCATATGGATGGCAAGTACGGAAAAAGGGAGGGAGGGAGGGAGGGAGGGAGGGAGGGAGAGAGAGAGAGAGAGAGAGAGAGAGAGAGAAGAGCTGTCCCCTTCGGCCTCTGACCCCAGCCACCAGTGACCCTAGGTCAGGCATAGGCAAACTCCGGCCCTCCAGATGTTTGGGACTACAATTCCCATCATCCCTAGCTAACAGGACCAGTGGTCAGGGATGATGGGAATTGTAGTCCCAAACATCTGGAGGGCCGGAGTTTGCCTATGCCTGCCCTAGGTCCTCACCAGTGCCAGCCTATGGTCCACAACCCTCAATAGATTTATTTATTTTAGCCCATATATCTACACTACAGTCATACCTCATGTTATGTTTGCTTCAGGTTGCGCATTTTCAGGTTGTGTCCCGCAGCGATCCGGAAGTAACAGAACGGGTTACTTCCGGGTTTTGCCACGCACGCATGCGCAGATGCGCAAAATGACATCACGTGCATGCGCAGAAGCATCGAATTGCAACCCGCAGACGCGGGTTGCATTCTTTTCAGGTTGCGAACGGGCCTCCGGAACGGATCCCGTTTGCAACCAGAGGTACCACTGTACTTAATACATAAAATATCTCTAAGATGCTGGAAGATTCAGGATGGATAAAAGAAAGGACTCCTTTGCACAGCGCATAGTCCAACTGCAGAACTTTCCTCCCACAGGAGGCAGTGATGGCCACTAACTTAGAGGGCTTTAAAAGAGAATCAGGCAGATTTGTGGAGGAGAGGACTGTCCATGATTACAAGCCGTCATGGCTTGGCTCGGCCTCCACAGGAGGATAGAAAGTACTCGTGTGCTCGGGCCCTGCTTGCAGACTTCCCATAGGCATCTGGGTGGCCACTGTGAGAACAGGAGGCCGGACTAGAAGGGCCCCCTTTGGCCTGATCCATCGGGGCTCTTCTTAGGTTCATTCATGGTGGTATCAGTACTGTAGCTCCTTCTTCCGACACACCTCTTGCCCTTCAAGAACTCTGAGCCTCTTGGCTCTCACTCATGGCTCTCACACCTCTTGGCAAAGAGGGTCTCCTCAACCTGCCGAGCTCACTCCAAAGAGAGTGTGGATCTTGAGAGAGAAAAGGATTACCCACCCCTAGACTAGGTAAGGAGCTCCACTGGATAAATTGGGATGAAGTTGTGAAGAAGGGTACAGAGGATTGTTGTGATCCAAGGTGTTGAGTGACCAAGAATCTCTCCATGAAACAAACCAACTGACCCTGTCAAAAGGATGGAATTTAATTGTGGAGGGAGGTGCCTTTGATGAGGATGAATCCCCCCCCCCCCGTTTGCTTATTGGGTTTCCATAAGGCTTGCGTTGCTCCTCACAGGGATCTGAAATCCTGCTCCTATCTCACACAACTAAGCCAGGTGCAACTCAAGGTGCCCTCTGTTACCTGCCTTTCATGATCTCTCACATGTGCGGGACCATCATTGTGTCTTTTGGGCACTGCACATGCATAGCTGTCAACTTTTCCCTTTTCTTGCGAGGAATCCTACTTGGAATAAGGGGATTTCCCTTTAAAAAAAGGTAAATGTTGACAGCTATGCGCACATGTGCACAATGGCATGGGGAGATAGCAACAGCTGGGACTGGAGTACCAGTTACCAGAACATGCAGCAGAATGAGGTATTGAGGTGGGTGGGAAAAATCACTTGGAGAGACTCATGTTTGGCTACTGTAACCCTACTTGGTGCACAAATACAGGGCGAGTCCTTTAAAAGACTCACCCTGTACTTTGAGATAAATATTTTGGGAGAATTGGGATATCAACCTTCTGAGAACAGAATACTTCACAGCGTCATGCTTTCTCCTTAAAACCAATATTTTTGTAGCTGGTGTTTCTCATGCCCTGTGGCTTCCTCTCCTTGCCCTCCACTTGTGAAGCCAAGGGGCACGGAATTCTCAAAAGCACATCAGCAATGCTTTTTGTTTGATCACCAAAGAATAAGGCTCGAAGCTGCCTTCTCATTCACAGGTCAGGTACAGTGTGGACAGATGCATTGCCGCCTCCCTTATGCTGCCCCTCCTGTGCATCTCAAAGCTGACATGGAAGGACCCCTGTCGAGTAGGGGGGAGAAGGTAAAGGTGGTCTCACTTCTGCAATAACCAGTGCTGCTTCCATACCTCCCATCCCACGGTCCCACCTCCACAATTCCGCAAGGCTATTCCCACAACCCGATGCAAAAGAGCCACCCAGTCTAGCTAGAGCAGTGATGGCCAAACTTGGCCCTCCAGCTGTTTTGGGACTACAATTCCCATCATCCCTGACCACTGGTACGATTTCTTTGTGCATGGGGACGAATCCATAGCTTGGTGCTGGGGATTATGCTTTGTATGCAGGAGGCCGCTGGTTCAATCTCTAAGATATTGGGCAGCAGGACTGGGAAAGGACCTCATTAGCTGAAGCCTTGGGAGAGTGGTTGTCAATTGGAATAAGAGGTCCTGGGCTTGGTGGAGCAGTGGTTTGTTCTGAGCTGCTCACTTCCTTGCCCAAGGGGTGAGAAGCTCCAAGAGACAACACCAAATATTCCAAGACTTATGGAATATTTGCAACTCTTGCTTTGTTTTCAGATACGCAAGCAGAGCACAAGTGGAGGCCAACAGCTGGTGCCTCCTGCAATGTGGCAGATCAGCTTCCTTGCATAAAATCCCCAAGGGCAGAGACCTTGAACCCCTCCCCCTCCCCTGCAGCCTTCAACAAGCTCTAAGCTTTGCTTCTTGTTGCCTCTACACACAGACACACGTGTGGCTCACGGCATATTTCTTTCCACATTTCATAGAATTGTAAGTTGGAAGGGACCCCCGGGGGTCATCTATTCCAACCCCTTCTATATTTGACAGCCTACCAGACTGCAGCTTTCTTCAACACTGGTGATGAGACAGCACTGCCACACTAAGTGCAGCAAGGTACTGGGAAGGGGAGAGGAGAGGAGAGGGGGAAAGGGCAGGCATGAAGCACACGGCTCTGCCCTCCAACCCATCAATGCCCGAGGCCACTGCTGCCTCCTGCCTTGTGGCTGGGCTTCCTCCTGCAAGCTGGCGTGGTGTCACCTTTCCCACGCACAGTCAATCTCATATATACTGTATTCCCAACCATCTCCCTGCTACCATCCTGGGCTACTTAACAGAGGAGTGGTTGGACAGCACAGTATATTCACTTGGAGGCCCTCAACCAGTTTGGCACTTTCTTTAAGAAGAAGAGATGTCGCGGGGGAGGCATTGCTGACAAGAAGCCGAGAGGGCTCAGGGTGACATTGGGGAGGTCCCTATAAGTCTTGAGTGGCTCAGGGGCACAAAGTGACCCTCTGTTGGTGAAAGAGGCACTGTAGACTGGGTGTGGAGAAGCTTTCCCTTTTGTGTTGTTGCACAGGCCCCCACCATAGCTCTGAGTTCTCCAATTGTGTGTTGCTGAGTCCCTCTGTATGGCTTTCCCGACAGGTCATCCTCTTCCAGTACTGACTGCTCCTGCTCCTCCTGATGTCCCAGGGATACTTGGTAGTGGTGGCACTGAATCATACACACCAGCCAATTCACAGCAACTGCAGACCCTCATGCTGCGGTAACCCACCCGTGGTGGCACTCCTGATCCCCTTCCATGAATCCGGCACCTGAATCTCTACAGCTCTGCAGCACAATCCCGATGACCGCTGAGCCTGTGGCTTCCCTTGTGGAACCGTTTGGCTTTCAAAGACTCCAAGGCAGTGCATCTCCCTGGCAGAAGAAACCAAGGACTTCAGTTCAGTAGAGTTTCAACAGCATGCACTGTGGACTTGTTTCTTTCAATGCTTTTGGACTTGTATCTTTCAATGCTTGTCATCAAATGCTTTACAACCACCTGGTCTTTGACCTTCCCTGTAGGGAACATGCCCACCTACTCCTTTGACAGGCAGGGGGTCTGCAGCTCTGAACACCAACGTGGGCTATCTGTGTCAGGAGAGTTCTATCCAAGCGCCACACGCACTTCCAACCCAGTCACCACCCAACATCAGGGTGTGTGTGCGTTTGTGGAATCAAAACCTTCCCAATTCCCAGGAGCCACAATCAAGTTGTCAGGGTCTAGGTCCCAGCACAGAACTGAGAAAATATTTGACTATTCCTTGGTGTCAGCACCAAACTTTTCAACAGCTGTGCAATGAACAGGTGCCTGGGATTCTTAGTGTTGCAAAAACTATTGATTTGTTTAGCACTTGGGGGGCCTTGGCTAACGTGTATTATACTACAGAAATAAATGGATAATTATGGTGATGATGAAACCTGGAATTTCAGCTTGATATCTCCTCCCCTATACAAAGCACAGTACTGTCTTACTCTGATTGGCAGCAGTTCGCCAAAGTCTCAAGCTCTGCTTCACCATAAATAGATGGCTGCTGGATGATACATTGGTGCCAGTGCAAACTAGCCCTCTGTCAAAAAAATTCATTGCCCTCCTGTAGATCCATTTCCCTCCCTCTTTTATCATCCATCCAAAATGTATGCAGAGCCACTCCTTGGGAACAAGTCCATGAGCAATTACTTACCACCCCTCCCAGTTAGAATTGATTGTTCCCTTAGCCTCCTTCCCTGAGGACTGCTTCTCCTGGGCAGCTGGCTCAAAAGGCAAAGGCACAGGTTTCCCTGTCACTGCAGTATTGCCAAACTGGGTTGGTCCACCATTTCAGTGGTTTTGATCTCTGTGGCTGAGGCTTTTACCAGTAGGAGTTTGGAGCAGGGGCCAGCTCAGACTAGCCTCTTAAAGGTAAAAATGAGGGTGGGGTAGGGACGTGTCCTCCTTTTCCGGAATGGTTCCTGAGTTTCTGGTTGAGGACTGCAGTACTATTTGGGCGTGGCTGAAGCAGCTGCCTCCATGGCGGCCTTGCACCCAGAAGCCACAGATGTGCTGTTGGGGATGCAGGAATGCACAAGATATTTGTCCCCTCTGCTGGGAGGGCGTATTGCCACTTGGGACTGCTCATGCGCCTTTGAAACCAAACATGAACACATTGCTCAATGTGGTAGCACCTGGTAACTGAGGGAAGAGACTGACTGTGCAACTCAGTCCTAAGCAGCCTTCCTCAGAAGCTCAACAGAGCTCTGCACTCTCCAGTAAGTGTGCAGAGAGTTGCAATCTTAAGAATGGATGCAGACCAGGCACACACATCAGGCCTTCCTAGGATTTCCCATAACTATTCTTAAAATGTAAAAGTAGCTGCAAAGATGCAGATTGAATGAGGGCCATGGTGCTGGGCGAGCTTTCCCCCCCCCCATTAAAAAAACACAACAGCCTGCATCATTTTCTCAATTTAAATTGCCCCTCCCCCAAAGCTGCTTTTGCTTATAGTAGAAAACATGCAGGCACACTATGTACGAGCGGCTAAGAGGTGAGGACTAGCCCACTGCAGAAGAACAGACAGTTGCAGTCAACTGTTATATCTAAAGTGAGTATTGTAATCTTTCTCTCCCCCTGCCCCCCTGCTAATCCTATTCCTCATCTCTGCAGGAAGCCTTAGGCTGTGTTCCTTGCAAATCTCAGGAAGCAGCCAGGACCAGCTTTTTAAACTTGAGAAATCTTTTTGGCTCTGCCGTGCAAAAACTGGAAACAATTCATAGTTAGTTAAACGATGCCTATGGAAAATAAACGACTGTCCTGAGAATGCACATCCCCTAATTATTTTAGTATACTGACTCTCGTTAGCCAATGTGTTTACACTGACTGATGGTGTTGGGAAAAGTCTTATGCCGGGTCCAAACAAACAAATCTGAGCAAAGACGCTCTTTGCATTCAGTTCGGTGACTCTGTAGTTGTCGAAACAGTTTTACAGGGCAAGAAAGCCAATGTTCACCTTGATCCAACAGTTATGCAGTGGCTTTGATGCTTGCAGATGAAGCTCCATGTAAGCTGCAGCTGCTCCATTTCACTGTCACATTGAACTGAACAGGCAAGCCTTCTGCTCCCATGGAACTCGACATGATCACTGGAAGCCCTCTGGCATCTTGGACTATGGGCAGCTACACTTTTGTAAGGTATTTACAAAACTGTTCCTGACTGTGCCTTTCCTCTGTCAAATCCTTTGGGCTAAAATTAATTGGAAGTCTTTTGAAATACTTGAATTTGAAGCATGGGTGCTAAAATGTCATTTCTTGCCTACCCCAGAGTCAGTGAGTTAAGTCCCCACTAGATAGGCCAACGATCCTATTTTAACACAAGGCTGCAACAACTGACAGTGGCCTAGATGGGGCTGGATGCACTTCATATAAAGACAAAACTTGGTATTGGGCATGGAACTCAGCTTTGTTTTTTTGTTTTTTTTAAATGATATATAAGGTTTCTAGCCCTTAAGGCTAGAAATGTGGATATCTGGCAGAACATTAGAAGGCAGGGCACATATTAGGAATGCTTCCCAGGAAGTAAGGAACGCAAGACTTTCATGCATAGCCCTCCCCGCCCCCCTCCTTGGCAAAACCAGAATAAATCAGGCAAATTATGCTTGATTTGCATAACTGATGCAGGTTGAACCTGACATGGCTTCTTCAGAAGCCAGAGCTATGTCCCCTCCCTCCCTCCCTTCTTCTTTCTCTCTTTCTTGCTTTGATTAGCTTCACACTCCAGAACAAGGAGTGCCTAGGACTGTGGTGTAAACTGGGCAACAGGGGCTTCGGACACCAGTGATACCAGTTAAAAGGGAGGTCTCGCAAGGTGATGCCAGCTGCAGAAACTCAGCCAAGTTTTTCTTGAAAAAGAAGCAGATTGTTTTGTTTGTAGCATGTTGCAATTGTGCATGTCTTGGCTAAAAATACCCTTCTAAAGAGCAGGCAGTCAAGATCAATATTTATTTAAGAAGAGAGGGAAAATTGGGGGGGGTGTAAAGCACTTTTTAAATTGTAAAACCAATGTCTGTTTTGTTACCTACTTTTACTGTTGTGCTTTGTAAATGTCTTATTTGTGTAATAAATAAAGTTAACGCAAGTCGAAGTGCTGGCACTTACATCAAAGGAAACGGTGCAATTCCATTTTTCTTTTATTTCAGAAATGCTTCTGCAGCCCTAGAATTCCAAAGGCAGCCCGCCCCATCACCTTTGTTGAGAACACCGATGTTCGTGGCAAATGGGTTTCATTCTCCCCCTTTGGCAAACCAGTTATTAAAAACCGTCGCTTCTGAGCTCGCCGTTACAACAGCCAATTAATATCCAAGTGCAGGGGAAAGATCCACTGTAGCTTGTGGGTGGGTGTGCAACTGGTATATAATATGGTGTTGAGAGACGGCAAGGCAGCCTTTTGAGTTAATTCTTTTGTGCTCACAATATAGACTATAAAAAGCCTACCAGGTTGCACACCTTGTGGGAATATTATAGTAAATATAGGGTGATTATTTGCACAATTTCCTCTTAATGCCGCTGATGAAGTGAGGGGTTTACATCTTATTTGGTTAGCAAAGGTAACAAAAAACTACCCTAATGGAGAAATTATAGGTGCAGAGTCCTTGAGCAGGGAAGCAGAAGGCTTCAACGGGAAGTCTGTTTCTCTGTTTTCCTTAATGAGGTTTACTCCTTTGGCTTGAAACCAATGATCTCGTCCCAACCTTTCCGACAGGTCCTAACAATCCAGTCATGTTCATCATCATCTGAGGGGGTGGGATGGGGGGGGTGAGAAACAAAAGAAGCATCAATAATGAGTCAATTCAGACTGCCCTCCTTGCCTTATTGGATGCCCCTTTTTGCCAAATGGACAAAGGTGCATTTAAAAGGTGTCAAAGATGTTCATTGTATTCCTGTGATATGGGGGGAACAGTTCATGTTAGATGCTGGTAAGCAATAAAAATGAGCACAGATCAGAGCCGCAACAGTCCCTGAAACTTCTGAAGGTACAGGAAGGAAAAACACAGAAGAAAACAATTTCAGGTTATCACCAAACCTTTGTGACTCTTGTTACGATAAAAACAAAACCAGTATTTTGGGTGGCATGTAAAAATAGCTCACATTTACAAGGTTTGTCAATTTGATATAATCTTTTTAAACTGCTCAATTCATTAATTTAAATCATTTTGCAGAGTGCCAAAATTTTGACACAGGTGCCTTTGTTCGGCATCCTCAAGCAAGTGCAAGATAATTTGATTAAATTGGCTTTCACGAACCTGGTGCCCCCAGATGTTTTGGACTACAAGTCCCATCAGCCCCAGCATTATACAGGCATGTTGGCTGGGGCTGATGAGAATTGTAGTCCAAAACACCTGGAAGACACCAGGTTGGCAAAGACTGGATTAAATCATTGAGATCTACCACACATTGTCAGAAGGAATATTTTAATTATTTTCATTCAAGCATTTTAAACTGGGTTTCAAAAAAGAAACTAGTGTCTTCAACACACCAATTGGGATTGTTACACATAGATTAATTGGGCTCATCCACACTTTTGCTTGGCCCGTATTTTGATAGTACTATGTACTGATTAATTCCTCTGAGTCCGAGAGCTTTTCTTGTCATTTTGTAGCTGTGCCTTATGAAAATCAGATCTTACCTGCTGATTCAGATCTTCTTAGATGCACGGAAAACCTGAACAGAGATTTTGCTTAACCAAGCTTCAATTCAGCAGGTAAGACCGGATTTTAGCAAGGCACAGTTGCAGAATAACAAGAAAAGCTCTTGGACCGGGGTGGGTGGGGGGTGGGCAGGAATTAAATGGTACACAAATACTGAGTCAGGCAGAAGTGTGGATGACCCCATTGACCAAAGTGTTAGTTGACTGATCTGTTTAACCCATTAAAGGTTAAAGCCCTACTGTTAGCATAAAATTATACCACCATCCCAGATCTATTGGCACTTAGGTCTTGTTGAAATCAGGGTTTTATTCTTCCCCTCCTCCTGTAAGAATGCTAGAGACAATATGGGTGACCTCATTCCTTGTTTCATCCAGTTATAAGCAGACCTTATTCTCATATTTGTGTGCAGCTGCAGCCAAACGCAATGCTAACGCTTCAGCTCAAAATGGGTTTTTTTCCCCTGTTCCATCAATTTCAACAGGATTTGTTTTCAAATAAGCATGCTTAGCACTGCAGCCTAAGCCAAACACTGACATCCTAACCACCTTTGGGGCAAAAAGTTATTAAACGCAAGTTCGGTTGAAAATAATGGAAATAATGGTGCTCTCTTGCCACTCCTATTCATTTTAGAAGGCTTAATCAGCATAAATGCCCAGCAGAATGCACCCTTTAAAAGTTGGCATTGGAGACATTTCCCTATCCAAACCCTTGCTCCCTACCCCCTTGTTTAAGTAAACCCCATACCACAGCAAGCCGAATCGTCTTAAATTACAGCACTATTTGCCACGTCAGCATCCTGCCCTTCCTACCGGGAGGCTCAGGGCTAGGCATATGGAAGCCTCTCCATTTCTTTTCTCTCCTACAGCCCAGTGAGGAAGGCTAGGCTGGGAGTGAATGACTGGCCCAAGGTCACCCAGTGAGCTTTGCAGCTGAGCCAGGGATCTGAAGCCAGGCTTCTGTGGATGCTGCTAACAATCAATCCACTGAACCACACGCCTTCAAAACCTCAGTGGCAAAGCACTGACTTTGCCTGCAAAAGCCCCAAGCTCAATCCCCAGGTAGGACTGGGAAAGACCTCCATCCGAAATTCTGGCAAGCTATTACCAGTCACAGAACCACAGAATTGTGGAGTTGGAAGGAACCACAAGGCTATCTAGTCCAATTCCTGCAATGCAGGCAACTTTTAGCCCAACGTGGGGCTCAAATCCACAATCCTGAGATCAAGAGTCTCATGCTATACCAGTCATTGTAGACAATACAGAGCTAAGATGAATGAATGGTTGGACTGAGTATAAGACAGCTTCCTCCAAAATGGCTCAATTATTAAGTTGGGTGACACATAGCATTACTTTCTTTTCAAGTAAGGTACCTGCTCTGGCCTCCATGCTTGAAGGCATTATTTGCAGGCATAAGGCCTGATGCTCCCAGTTAGAAGATATTGAGTGGGGAAAGTCTCTGCTCAAGACCTAGCTAGCAGGACTCGTGGTCAGGGATGATAGGAGCTGCAATCCAACAACAGCTGGGGAACCAAGGTTGAGAAACACTGGATTACTCGATCATCCAACAGCTGCAAATCACAACTGAGGTTAAGCTTGTCTTTCAACTGCTTTCCAGACAGCTAGTGTGCACTGGTGTTTATCTGTAAGATGTGGGGTATTGCAAACCAGAGACATGCTTCAGATTTGGTAGATCCTGGAAGGCAAAGATGTGTCACATTTAAAGCCTGGGGAGCTGTTTCAGTCACCACGAATGGGAATGGTTCTTGACTGGCCAAAATGATGGAACACAAGGCATTTTCCAAGCTCCTCTGTTCTTGTGGTAGGATAAGTCTGGCCTCTCTCAATCCAAGAGTTGTGGTGAGGATCTATAAAAAATGTCCATGTTCAGTACCAGTTAGAATACCAGCTGAGGAAGTCAACGAGGTAGGGCTTGTGCCTTTGTCCTCCTGCAGGCACCTGACTAGCCACTGTGCAAAACAGAATGCTGGACCAAATGGGCCTTTGGGGGTCTCTTCTTAGAATCACAGAATTGTAGAGTTGGAAGAGACCCCGAGGATCATCTAGTCCAACCCCCTTGCAAGGCAGGAATCTCAACTAAACCATCCAGGACAGATGGCCAGCCAACCTCTGCTTAAAAACCTCCAAGGAAGGAGAGCCCACCATCTTCCAGGGGAGTCTGTTTTACTGTGGAACAGCTCTTACTGTCAGAAAGTTATTATCACATACACCTTTAAGTTCCAATGCCCATGTATTTGGAAGAGAATCCATGACCAAATCTGTGCTGAATGACTTGGGACCATGACACCCCAGGTCTGCAGGGCCCTGGCAGCATGAGAAGAGGCTCAAACCTGTTGGAAACTAAAGAGTTAAAAGAGATGGGCTGAGCATACTACTTCTGCCACCCTAAAAGGAGGAGGCTGCCTGATAATCACTGTAGTTGCTGGGTATTTGAATCAGTGCAGCTGCAGCCTCTTCAGCAGTCACCCCTGAAACAAGACAAACTGGGTTTATTGTACTAAGCGAATGTTCAGGCTCCTCCTTGATTGTTCGTAATTGGCGGCCAGGGACTTAACAGCCTCTCGACCACCCTTTTTACACTTTACCTGACTGTGCAGCTAACAATTTAAATCACAGATGCCGATCTGGCTTGGCAGCAGCTGCTTGTTAACCACGCAGATCCCCTCGTGCCATCCCCGGCGGCTTCCATAACCCCACAGCACCGGGGTGAGCATGGAGAGTTGTGTTTCATCCATATTTAAAGCAGAATTAAAGCCTGGAGTTTGATTAGTGCTCCCCAGACAGCAAGTTGTAATTACTTTTTTTTACTTTTTGCAAAGGCAATTGTTGGGTTATATTAATGCGAACACCAAAGCACATCTTCACCTTCATATGTGATTTCCTCTGGGGTTTTTTGGGGTGTTTTTTTTTAATGTGGTGGTAGGGAGTCGGGGTGGGGAGAGAAAGAATACAAATACTCTTTAATCAACTGGAAATTATCACCCCGGCGCAATTAGGCAGCTCTCCACATTGTGGGTGAGAATCAAATCCATGCTTGCTCGTTTCATCTTTTAAAAGTTCTTTCTTTCTCCATTGTCCCCTTTTTGGTGGCCCCAGTTCATGGTGAAGTAGAAATCACTTAGATGGGGATGGGTGGGGGGGCAGGGAAGGACTTCAGCGCGTGAAGCAACAAAAGAAAGTTGCTCTCTGTAGAAAGGAGAAATGGGCCACCCAGGAACACTTAGCAGTAAAAAGATAAAGCAATGGTGGATGTTCCAAGGCATTCTACACTAGCCCAGGAAGTATGACAGGTGTCAGCAGGCCAGGTGAAGATCTGCCCAGAATCCCTGGAAGGTGCATCCAAGCACCAGCTTCTCTCTGGGTCAGTTTTGTTTCCCAAAATCAAGCCATGGTCAAAGCACAATTTTGCAAGTAGGGCAGAAATGTCCCCTGCCTAATACCCTGGAGAGCTGCCGCCACTCAGCATTGACAATACTGAGCCAGATGGATCAATGGCCTGACTTGAAATAAGGTAGGTTCATATGTCCTTATATTCTCTCTCCTACACCACCGACCATGGTGCCAGTCTCCAACTTCCTTGCCAACCCAACACTCAATTTTTACCTTGGTCACTTGCTGCCTGCAGTACTTTTCCACCCTTGGGCCTGGACATCTGGCCCCCAGAGGAGCTCAGGCTAACCTTGGGGATAAAAAGGCCCCATGCTAGGGCGATCTTTGCAGCAGAGCACTTGCTCTGAATCAGTTCTCACATGCATAAGAACAGCCCTCCTACGCAGGACCAAAGGTTCATCTAGTCCAGCATCTTGCTTTCCACAGTCACCAACTAGATCCTCCAGGAAGGTCACAAGCTAGGAATGAAAATGTATGATTGCATGATCATATGATATGCTATGGTATGATTGTATATGATTGCTTGTATGATATGATTATGTGACTGTGTGATATGAATGTATGATTTGATATGATTGTATGATATTCTGTTATATGGCAGTACAGTATGATATCCTGCCAACCTAGCAGTTCGAAAGCACGTCAAAGTGCAAGTAGATAAATAGGTACCGCTCCAGCAGGAAGGTAAACGGCGTTTCCGTGCGCTGCTCTGGTTTGCCAGAAGCGGCTTAGTCATGCTGGCCACATGACCTGGAAGCTGTCTGTGGACAAACGCCGGCTCCCTTGGCCTGTAGAGCGAGATGAGCGCTACAACCCCAGAGTCGGCCACGACTGGACCTAACGGTCAGGGGTACCTTTACCTTACAGTATGATATATGACTGTATTATAGGATAAGATCTGTGATATGGTATTATTATATATGCTATGGTTATAGGGTATAGGATTGAATAATATATATGATATGAATCTATGATACGATTGTATCATTGACTGACTGACTGACTCTAAATAGTGCTCACTAATGGTTCCTAGTCATCCTGGGAGAAAGTGACAAGTGGGGTGCTGCAGGGTTCTGTCCTGGGCCTGCTGTTGCTCAGTGTCTTTATAAATGACTTGGATGAAGGAACTGAGGGGATGCTCATCCAACTTGCAGGTGACATCGTACTGGGAGGGATAGCTAATGCCACAGAAGACAGAATTAGGATTCAAGATGACCTTAACAGACTGGAGAACTGGGCACAAGCTAACAAAATGAATTTCAATGGGGACAACTGCCACGTTCTGCACTTAGGCATCTAGAACCAGCTGTACAAATATAAGATGGCAGATGCTGGCTTGCCATTAGTAAAAAAGGAAGAAGAAAAAAAGCTAACACTATTCTAGACTACATCAACAGAAGTACTGTATATTGTCCAGATCAAGGGAAGTAATAGCGCTGCTCTTTTCTGCCTTGGTCAGAGTCAGACCATGCCTGCAGTCCTGTGTCCAGTTCTGGACACCACAATGTAAGGAGGATATTGACAAGCTGCAACACATGAAGAGGCAGGTGACCAAGTTGATCAAGGAAATGGTGGAGGGAGTTGGATATGTTTAGCCTGGATAAGAGCAGACTGAGGGGAGGTAGCCATCTTCAACTACCTAAACAGCTGTCATGTAAGATGGAGCAAGTTTGTTTTCTCTTACTCCGGAGCGTGGCACCCAAACAAATGGATTCAAGTTACAAGAAAGAAGATTCTGACTAAACAGAAGGAAGACCTTTTGACAGTTTAGGAGCTGTTCAACAGTGGAGCAGACTCCCTCAGGAGGGCGTGGACTCTCTTTTCCTTGGAGGTTTTTAAGCAGAGGTTGGATGCTATCTGTCATGGGTGCTTTAGTTGAGATTCTGCATTGCAGGGGATTGGACTAGATAACCCTCAGGTTCCCTTCCAGTTCTATGATTCTATGAGCTGATTTGGAGTGGTACACTGCCTCTGAATCTGGAGGTTTTATCTAGCCATCATTTCCAAATTCTGTGGTCAGGCCTCCATGAGTCTGTCAAATTCCCTTTCAAAACCATTTAAGCTTGGGGTCATTACCATACCTTGTGGCCGTAAAGTTTGTAAGTTAATGATGCACTTTATGAAGAAGTTCTTTTGTCGTGACTGTCTCTCCTGAACTGAATGGCAATCAATTCAACTGAGTGACTTCCTAAGCTATACTGTTATAGGGGGAAGGATGGAAAATATACATTTCTCTGCTCCACGTATTAATTTACAAACCTCAGTCATGCAGAACTCTACCTCTTCCCAAAGCTGCCCAAATAGGTCCTTGAACTATTAAGAAATGGTGGGGCCCCATCTGTGGCTTGCTTTTATAAGAGAAATGGGGTAAATGCGATCTGTACGAACCTGTAAAAATCCAGGAACTTCCCTGTCCCAGAAAGCATTTAAAAGCAAAATGCACAATGGTGCATTTTTAAATAGTAGTGATTTTGGGAAATGTCCTGTGAAACTTCTTCACACTGGAGAAGCATGAAGACACTTCTGCAGCCCAGGGCCATGCCTACTAATAGAACCCCCCACCCACCCACTATACTCCACTGCAACTTGGCTGACAAGCGGAAACTTTAAAATACTCAATTAACCTTCACCCCATAATGCTTTACTCTCTCATTTCCATTTAACTCATACAATTCCAAATTGCCCATTAAAAGGAAATTCCCAGCCTGGATGACATTTTTAACACTTGTTAATGTTACACGACACAGTTGCCCACAAGCTGTAAAGCAACATGCATCACAATCTTCTCAGCATCTGCACTGGGAGAGCTAAAACCCAAACACTCCCTGTTATTCTTGGCAAGCCAAGGATTGGAACTTAAACCTTTGCAGGTTTCATAGCAGCAATTGTTTTAAGGTCCGGAAACCGGGAGAATTCAGATCTTGCCATCTTGCCCAGGACAGACTCTTGGTCAACTGTGATTGGCAGCCGCTCCCCACTGTGTCAGGCTGAGGTTGTTCCCAGCCCTCTTACCCAGTATCTTCGTCAACATTATCATCATCATTTACAAACAATATGCAAACTCCCTAAGCAGTTTACATGAAACGCAGAAAGATAATTAAAAGAAGAATGTATATACAACATTTATAACTAAAGATACAAAGGAATACATCATTAAACCAGAGAAGCTATCAATAAAACATTGAGTTAAATACTGATAAATAATAGAACAGAACAATGTGATGAATTTTATAGGCCCGGGAATGCTTGTTTAAACAGATGTGTCTTCAGGAGGTATGTAAAGCTTGCCACTGTTTCTGCTTCATCAACAGCACATGCGTGTTCTAGAGAATGTATGGAATTCTGAGCACTGGCCATCTTGACTGGGGTGGATGACAGTCCAACAACAGGTTGGGAGTCCACAGGTCCCCACTCTTGTGATTTAAAACATAAAACCAGCACCAGAATTTTGGGGGCTCTCAGACAAGGCATCCTCTGTGAAACCCCTTAACCTAGAAGGTGCCTGCTTCTAAGAGATCTCTATGGATTTTTTTGGGAAATGGTGGGTGGCTATCACCTCCATGATACACACTGGAGGTGTGGTGGGGAGATGCTTAAATTCCTCCCCTCCACATCTCCCCAGGGAGGCCTGCTTTGAAAATGGCTCAAATATATGTATTGCCAGGAAGATGAGCCCATAGGGCAGGGATGGGGAGTCTCTGGCCTTCCAGATGTTGCTGAATTACAATTTCCATCAGCCCCAGAATGCATAATCAGTGGCCACATGTGTTGGGAGTCAGTTCAGCAACATTGCCATAGGAGATGAGTAGAAAAGATGGCCAGGAGAGAAAGTTACAGGTGCTGTTATTTATTTAGAATACTTGTATCTGATTTTCTATCCCCAGGAATCTCTCAAACTGCCTCACAAAAGGTTCTAACAATAAAAATCTCTGTTAAGTCTGATATCAGGAACAGATATGCTGGTGCCAGGAATATTCAGGTGACATTTCCTGCCGTCATCATTGAGCTTGTCCTTCAGTCTGTGCCTACTAGCAGCACTAAGGTCCTCTGGGGCAATGGAGTGGTGCTCAGCCCACAATGGAGACCAGCCTTCCCTTGCTGGCTGTTGCCAAGAGACAGCTCCCGAAGATATATTTTAAGGCAAGAGAGCACTATCCTCCACAGCTGCATTCCAGAGCTCTGGGGTGCTGTTTCTGGTAAGGTGCCTCAGCCCTATGGGTTAATGGCCCTTGGAATAGAGTTGCCACCCTGCTTGAGTGGGGAGGAGAGAGAAGAGAGAACAGCCTGGAGAGTTGCCACTGTCAACTGCTGGAGGTTCCAGCTGAAGTACCTCCTCCTCTCTGCAGCTGACACCACAGAAACCCATCTTGCTCCTTGGAGTCAAATGACTGCTGAACACAGCAACACGAAAAGACAAGAGGAGATCAAATACTGGGTTTCTGTTCCCCCAGTTCAGGAAGGCGGGATCTTAGAGAGAACTGTTGCTTCAGCAGTGAGCTCTGACCATGGGCCAAGACAAAGTAAAGGGAGTTCTTCCTACTTATGAAACTTTCTTTAAATCCTAGGAGTAGATAGATTTTTTGCATTCATGTATTTATATGGTACAACTCCATGGTCCTTTTTAAAACTCAGGAGATGATTCATCAGCATACTTAGATGGGCTGTGATCTTAAATATTGCTGTTTCTTATATAAAATGCTCTGCATTTAGAAAAATTACAAAAAAGGTTCCATTTCTGGTTAAAGGGTTTCAAGTTACCCCTGCTGAGCCTTGGAGAAATGCTGGCAGTTGGAGCAGGGAGTTCTGTGTGGAAGGTCTGAAGCTCAGCCATTAATCTCTCATGTTGTGACTGGGCAGTATGGCCCAGGATGCAGGGTGTTCAACAGCAGCTTTCACCAAACTGGAGCCCTTCAGCTGCTTTGGACTTTCAACTTGTAGTCCAAGATGCCCAACCTGGCTGGGCCTGCTGGGAGCTGTAGTCCTAAACCTGTAGTCCCAGGTTCAATCTCCAGCACCTCCAATGAAAGCCAGTGTAGCACAGTGGTTAGAGTGCTGGACTAGGGCCTGGAAGACCAGGGTTCGAACCCCCACTTGGCCAGGCACACACTCTCAGCCTAAGCTACCTCACAGGGTTATTGTGGGGATAAAATAGGGAGGGTACTTAGAAGAGTGTGGTGTTTATGCCACCTTGAAGTCTTTGGAGAAAGGGTGGGATATAAATCTAATAATAAATAAATACAGGATCAGCAGTAAGAAATGGGAGAGACCTTTATCTGCCTGAGGCTCTAGAGAGCCACTGCCAGTCACAGCAATGGGCAATAAAGCAGCTGCCCACATCCCAAAACCACCAAGCGGTGCTTCCAAGCATTAGGTTTATGCATTGAACTGTATGGCAATATTTTTGACATTCCCAGCCCAAGCAGAAAAATGATCAATAAATGGGCAGCAAACTATAGCATGTTAAAAACAAGAACAACCCACGTCCCATCTACCTCTCCTCTGCTCACGTAGCTATGTGATGGAAAACCAGCAAAACAATTGGCACAATTTGGTTTTGTTCCATGCTCAGGAGCAGAGACTAAAAGTGCTCACAATTAATTTCTGCAAAAGCTGAACATTCTTGCAAACAGGTCTGGCGCCCGTTCCTTTGAAGAATACACTGATTACCAACAATTTCTCAGGGCCTGCCACAAACATTATGTCTTTTGTCATGTGAAAAAAAAAGCAAAATCAACCATCTGGCAAATGCCCCAGAGCTAAAATCTTTCACACGGCTTGTAATTCACAATGATTATATATACAAAAGCAAGTAAGAGTTATAGTATAGCATATTTTTTTTAAAAAAATATCAAATAAAAATAAGCAGTGAAGAACTTGAGGTGATTGATCAAAAACCCAGTGTATTTCATTTGCAAAGTGTCTAAATAACCATATTTATTTTTTTGTTTTTTAATGCATTCCTTTTTTTCATTCCTGGAGAGCTGTCAAAGGAGTTCACATTTGCAGGAGTCGGACCTCCTCTGAATTTGGAACAGCAATGAAGAAAAAAGGCAACTGGCATATAAATGACTAAATTGTCCTGTGTTTCAAGGGCCACTTCGCACACACTCTGCTTTCTAAAGGCACAGGTGTGCTCTCAGGAGCCGCTGGAGGGAGGGGAGGCATGTGCCAGTGCAGGCAAGGCAGGAACAGGGGCTCAGCCTTCGTGCCGCCTATGCATGGGACTGAAAGGCCTGTAGTGTACGGTTTGTGGTTACGTGCAAACTGGACCAACATGGGAGAGTGAGAGAAAGTAGCATGATGGAAGGACATTCATACATGACCTTGGTTGGAGCCATTGCAACAGCAGGTGCTCTTTTTACAAGAAGGGTCATATTTAAGCTGCAGAGCTTTGCCTGGAGAAGGTCCCAGGTTCAGCCCCCCAGCTACTCTTCGGGTAGGGCTGGGAATGGGACATCCTGGGCACCTTGGAAATCAGCTTCTAGTCAGTTAGCAATAGATGGACTGGTGGTCTGACCGTGTACGAGGCAGCTTCCCATTCTTCTTTCAGCCTTTCAGGTATGTAGGCTCTGAGATTCTCATGCACTCTTCATTCCAAAAAGCATCTTTACCTCAGCCTCTGATTCTTCCACCTATCACCTTCACAGGCTCCCGTTTCTCAAGCACAAGGCTTCCTCAGCCACTATCCCAGCATGTTCTGCACTGCCACTTAGCTGCATCCTGTAACCAACAACCTCTCAATTTTCTGACTCTGCCCTCCTTCCTGACACCAATACCCAGATCCTTCTGTCCTGAATTCCTCTGCAACTTTGTTTTTCATCCTGACCTAACAAACCTCCTCCTCTCGTAGGAGCTGAGCTGCATTGCTTGGTCAGCAGTCAAAATATTGAACGTTCTTCCCCAGCTGTTAGAACATTTGTGAACATTCTATGACCTCTATCACACTCTGGCTTCTGCCATTCGCAAAGGGGCCTAAAGGCTACTGGGAGGCGGGACGTGCTACCTCCCAGGAAAAACATCAAGGAATGGAGCAAAGCCTGGCCTTGCCAATCAGCCAAAGAAGCAGCTATAGGGAAACTGCTTCCTGCTCCTCTCTATTTGCCTTTCCTTGTTTTTCTGGTTTCTAAGCCTTATGGCAGGGCCTGTCTTTCCCTTCTCCCTGCCTTTGTTTTAGTGATGTGACCTGCTTTGGGAGACAATAATGGATTGAAAAGCAGAACAAAAATATAGCAAATAATGAAACCCATCTATCTACCTATATATGATGGTACTGAGCAGCAGGACTTGTTTCCCCCTCTTTAGAATCTCACTTCTCACCTTTGCAGGGTCTCCTATCCCAACGTTTGTGATCTCAAGTTGGCAGAGGAAAGAGGAAGAAAGCATGAGGCTAAGAAAAAGCTGATCTGATCTCGAGCCCAGCTCTTTAGGAAAACGGCATAATTTAAGCAAGCCCACCAGGGTTTTGCCAAAGGTTTCTGAATGTTTCCTGCCATCTGCTTTTGATGCTTCCAAGACCTGGCCGGCAGCCTGACGGGGTTTTCCTGCCTTTCCTGTAAAGAAGCAGTCCTGGATCTGTTCCCTCTCACTCCCGACCACTTCCTTGGCTTCTTTCGCACACAGCCTGGCTATTTACCCGCCTATTTTGTCACCTCTGTGGCCTTGAGCCTTGAACGACTTCTCTTGGGGCTACTGGAGTTCCTCTGATGTCAGGCAAGCCCTGGCTCTTTCAATTGTGTTGGTGCCCTTAAAGGAAGGGATGGACTCCTGAGCCGCATCCCATCTTCACACCCATGTCCTCAAAGCAAAAAGAGCCTGGGGGCCCTCCTGGACACTCTGCAGACAATTGCTTTGCAAAACGGGACACATACAATGGGCCATTTAATCGGGGCTGATACTGTTGTAAGTTTATAGTAATAAAGTGTAACAAAGGAGAGTTCAAAGCGGAGATTAAAAAAAAAAAAGGAATTCCTAGGCGTTCCCGCCTGGGTTGATCTGTCTAGGTTCCTGTGTTTTTGGAAAGCGTGTGCTTATCATATGCATCAGCAGAGCCACCGCATTCCAGTATTTTGGGCTAGTGCCACCAGGAGCCATTTAGATCTGCTCGTGCTTAGCAGCTGGAAGTAGAGATTACGCCACAAACTCCACACTTATTCCCTGCTCCCTGCCTCACCCACTACAAAGGCCACTAAGATAAGGTTACCAGATTTTTTTCAATGAATCCGGGGACACTTTTCAACCTCAATAGGAATGACAGGATTTTGTATGGGGACTGATTTGTAAATCTGGGGACTGCCCCCAGGAAACGGGGACGTCTGGTAACCTTACACTAACAGCCGTGTGGTGTAGTGAGTAGAGACCCAGGCTCAAACCTTTGCTTAGCCATGAAGCTAATTGAGGGAAACCCTTTAAGGGACGCGGGTGGTGCTGTGGGTAAAACCTCAGTGCCTAGGACTTGCCGATCAGGTCGGTGGTTCGAATCCCCGCGGCGGGGTGAGCTCCCATCTTTCGGTCCCAGCTCCTGCCCACCTAGCAGTTCGAAAGCACCCTTAAGTGCAAGTAGATAAATAGGTACCGCTTTATAGTGGGAAGGTAAACGGCGTTTCTGTGCGCTGCGCTGGTGCTGGCTCGCCAGAGCAGCTTCGTCACGCTGGCCACGTGACCCAGAAGTGTCTCCGGACAGCGCTGGCCCCCGGCCTCTTAAGTGAAATGGGCGCACAACCCTAGAGTCGGACACGACTGGCCCATACGGGCAGGGGTACCTTTACCTTTTGCCTTTAAGACAAGCCTAGCGTCTGGGAGGCTGTTGAGAAAATAATGGGGACCCCTTATATAGTTTCCTAAGCAACTGGTCTCCTGCCAACCTAGCAGTTCGAAAGCACGGCAAAGTTCAAGTAGATAAATAGGTACCGCTCCAGCAGGAAGGTAAACGGCATTTCCGTGCGCTGCTCTGGTTTTGGTGTTCCGTTGTGCCAGTAGCAGCTTAGTCATGCTGGCCACATGACCCAGAAAAACTGTCTGCGGAAGCGGACAAACGCCAGCTCCCTCAGCCTGTAAAGCGAGATGAGTGCTGCAACCCAAGTCGTTCGCGACTGGAATTAATTATCAGGGGTCCCTTTACCTTTACCTTTAAGCAACTGGTGGGGGGCAAGATGCAAAAGTTAAAAAATAAAATCCTGCCGTGAGTGTTTCCTGGTTTGTGGCAAAGTACAGCTTGACAAAATGTGTAAGGGTGTGGGTGTTTTAAAACTGTAGACCTTGGTTTTGTTCCCTAATTCAAAAGGAATTGAAAGATAGCAGGAAATCCTAAATATATTAACACTGCATACAACTTTTTTTTTTTACCCTATACCATTATGCCTTATCTGGAAAATTTAACAGTATTCTTCTCCTCAGCCTTATCAGAAAAACAATCCTTTACTCACTCTCCAAATTATTAATTCAAACTCAACCATAACATTGAACAGGAGATTGAAAAACTATAACATACATTACTTATTATTTATTAATTTATTGCTCTTATTAGTTGTTTTCTTTATAAGTGGTAACCCAAAGAGATTTACAAAATAATGTATTAGGGATGCATCCTCTAGATTGGCAAAACTGAATGAAGCTTATCTGTTTCTTCATAAATAAATATTGTATTTGTGCTTGCTTACTCCTTAAATAACAAGCCAATTTTGCCATAAGAGCATATTCCCAGACTTTTTCATGCCAATCAATTACTGGGGGTATAGATGATTGTCTTCACTTCTTTGCATAAATTACTGTATATGCTGTTAACATATACAAAACAAATTCCTTCTGTTGTGGCCTTCCTGACTCTTACATAATTTAATAAAAGCAGAACAGGATGATGGGGAATTTCATATCCTAAAATTTCAATAATTTTTTACTTCTAATTCCCTCCCCTTCCCTAACCAACTAGACTACAGGAAGACATGGCCACCATGACTTTGTAGTTCCAGCCTGACCTCTTATCTTGAAGTTCAAGAAAGAAGTGTGAGGAGCAGCAGGAAGCTGTAGAGTGCAACCTAAGACACATTGGTCTAACAAGAAGAGATGTAGAGCCGGCTGTCTTAAAACCCATGTGCTCAAATGTCCAACAAACCATATGTTCCTTTACCTGCTCTTTACTCTGCATCAAATTTAACTGATTATTTTTTTTTTGCTTTTATATGCCTTTTATATTTCATTATTAGTTTCTCAAATTCAGTTTGTTCTTGTATGAGCCTTCCACCAGGGCCAGCTCACCCACGAGGCAAGGTGGGGCAACTGCCTTGGGTGTCAGCAGATCCGGCCTTCAAGGAACACATCACCTGCTACCACACACCCCTTGCAGGCCAGATCTGCCACCTCCTTAGCAGGGTACCCGTCTTCAATGCGGCCTCTGCAACAGCCCAGTGAATAGGAGGTGCTGTTGGTCTCCTCCCACCCCTAGGGAAGAAGTGGTGGGAGCTGCCCTCTGGGGTCTCCTGGACTTTGCACTTGCCAAGCGTGATTCTGAGCAGGCCCCTTTCTGCCCTGCAACAGCCTGTGATTCCCATCTCAACCGCCAGATAAGGTTGATCGCCTTGTTCCTGATGCAGATCCTCACTCACCCCTTCTTCCCTGGTGGGGGGTTTGCATCAGGTGCCAAAATGTTTTGGGCCAGCCTTGCCTTCCACTGAGTCTGATATTCCTGCACACATGATCTGTTCATAAAATGGCAGAATTCTATTTTGCAATTTCCTCTGAATTGAACCCCAAAGAAACAATTGAACCCCAAATTATATATTGCATGCTCCCAAGGTCACACACACCCTTTCCATAGCTGACATCTTTGTTGCAAGTCCTGAATCCTTGTAACTGAAATTGCATCTGATGGTGAAGGTTTAGGATTCAATAACTAGACCATTAGAAGTACATAGTAAGCACACAAATATTGTATTGCTGATCTGATTGACAAAGCCATACCTGCATTCCTCAGAAACCGGTGGTGGTAATCAACAACCACTCTGGTTTTTGGGTTATAGAAGCCGTCACCACAGTCATAGCAGCCTGCTGGGATGACCCGAGGAGGATCCAGGTTTGTAAGCTGGGAAATGCCTTAAAATTGAAAACAGGCTGATATCAGCATATGAAGAAGTCACTTAAAATATCCAGGTCTTTAAGGAGAATAGCCAATAAATAATCAATTACATTGGGGGATATGATATCATCTTGATCCAAAGCTTCAAGGGACTCCCATGTACATGCCTTGTGAGCAAAGGCTATGCATTCATTTTAATACTGAAGAAAAGCCCTCTGCATCCCACCTAGGCATCAGGTCTGTGGGATCAGGGCACAATAGCCAATGAAAACACAGCAGTAGGTGACAGCAGCCAACGTGGGCAGTGGAACCATGTATGGGAGCAAATAGCAACGAAGAGGAAGGAAGCAGCAGCTATTTATTTGGTTAGCTGCTGCCAACCCCAGCAGGTTGGGGGGTGGGTCTGAAGTGGCCCAAGGGCCACCTATTGAGGCTTCTTCTTCTTAGAAAGTAGTCCCTCTCAATTAATGCAGTTGGTCTGTTACATCGAAAAGCTTAAACAAGGCAGTACCTGCTGGCTTCAGGCCTCTGCAGATTTCTGTATAAAACCTTCTGTCATAGCCATCACAATAATGCCATTTGTTGTCTTCATACTCCAATCCATCTGCAAAAGTATATTTCCCCTGCAATGGAAAATTTGGGGTTAAGGACAGCTCTGTTGGATAAAGAAGAGAGCACGTTGCTTCTCCACAGTGGTCAACCAGATGCCACTGGGAAGTCCACAAACACCAGATGGTCTATGAACACACGAGAGAACATGGAGACTCTGTTTTGCTTTCAAGGGTAATGGGGTGCTGATAGAGGTACCTAGGAATGTTACAGTATACCTCCTGGATCAGATCAGATTGATTAGGAGTTGTTTTAAATTGCTTTTAATATTTATTTTAGTGCCTACCCCTGGGCCTTAGGGTGAGGGGAAGGCAATAAAAAGTAATAGAAATGGGAGCTTGAAATAACATAATAAAACAGCAAATTAAAACAAACCAGCAAATGGATGCTGGCCTAGCCTCTGAAGAGAGGAGCAGCTGCAGTATGGCCTCTGAAATGGATCCCACTTGAAAGGCAGGGTTGCCTTCCCCAGTCTGAGGATCCAATGAAGTTGTTTTGGCTTGCAGCACCCATCAACCCCAGCTGTGGTGGCCAGGAGTCCAACTTGAATAAAATATTGGGGGGGGGGCAGGTAAGCCCTGTCCCACACAACTGATCACATGATGTGGCACATGCATACCATTTGAATGGAAATGCCCATCAATGGGGGGGGGGTTAGGGTTAGGGTCCAATATTTTTTATAGGCTCCTCTGGTGGTGACTGAGGCTGAACAGCCCCTGAGGCTGAAGGGCACTGCGATAGGGAAGAGTGCTTCAGATGTACATGTATGTGCTGTATACCTCTATGGATATTCCATTTTCCCAAGTCCCTTCATATTTGCTTCCTCCAGGGAAGTGCAAAACACCTTTGCCGTGAAACATCCCATCTTTCATTTCGCCTACATACTTGGTTTCTGTTGGGAGGGTGTAAGAGCCCTTGCCCTCCAACCTGCAGAAAAGTCCACAGGGAGAATACAATTTAACACAACCAACAAAGGGTTCAGACTGTTTAGATTAGGAGTCCCAACATGCGCACCTAAGGGGGGTGGTAATAAGATTGTTCATTCTACGCCACTTTTCTATCAAAACATCCAGAGTGTTTTTCAGCTTTTTTAAAAAAAAAGTGTGGGGGAAATAATCATAAAACAGTAAATAAAAAATAAAAGCAGCAGCAGTAAGAAGTCTGAGCAGCTGAAATCAACTGTCACAGGAGAATAAATAATATTGGGTGATATCTAACTCAGTCATACTTCGAGTAGACCCACTGATGTCATTAAAAGCATTGCCATTTTTTTTTTTAGTGAAATCTAGTATTAGTCATACTCAGAAAAATATCCATGGAAATGCATGGATATCAATGGGTCTACTCTGAGAATGACCAATACTGGATATCGTTCACACATGGCATTTTAAAAACAGGATGAAACCGTTTACATGTAATATTTTGATTAGCACTGGAGGGGGGCTCATTCACGTAAGGTGTTTTGCTTAAGAGACACGGGAAACCCGTTCAGACATAGTTTTTTTTAACGCGGTTATGGGGGGGGCGCTCACACGTTGTTGTTTTTAACATGGACACAAGGAAAAACCCGTACACTTGTTGTTGTTTTTAAAACAAACACGGGTGGGGAAATCGTTCAGATGTGGTTGGTTTTCTTTTTAACACACAGGAAAAACCGTTCGCATATAGTACTTTTTTAGCACGGACACGCGAAAAAACCCTTCACACGTAGTGTTTCCCCCCCAACACGGGAGTCATTACTCGCCCGCCCGCCCGCTCTGCCTCCCTCCCGACCTGCCGTTGACGCGCTCCCCTCGGTAGTAGCTGCCGGTGTACTCCATGCCCGGCCACCCGCGCTCAGGTAGGCCCGGCCCGGCTGTTGGAGCGCAGGCCCCGGCAAACTGCGGTTGCCACAGCAACGAGCCGCCAGCCGGGCGGGCGGGGGGAGGAGCGAGAAGAGTGACAAGCGGACCAATCCTCCGCGAGAAGGAGCTCTTTTAGCCACGCCCCCTGGGGCGGGAAGGCTAAATGCGCATGCCCAAATCCTCCTCGTGTTCGCATACATACATAGACGGAGAAGAGAGACGGTAAAGGGAAGGAGTTGGCGGGTGTTAGGCGCATGCGCGTATCTCAGATATAACGTGCCCTCGGCCGGCGAGAAGGCGCACGCGCAGTTTCTGCCTTGGCGTCTGGCCTGGTTCGTGAGGACCGGTGGCGAAGGAGAGTCCAAGGGGAGAGACCTGGTCGGGATACGCCGGGCCAGCTCGCTCGCTCGCAGCTATGCCCACGCTGGAGGTGCCCGCGCTGGAGGAGCTAGAAGTGGATGAGGTGAGCGTGAGAAATGGCGCGGGGGGAGGGGAAGAGGTGGTATTGATCCCACCCCTCACAAATGTATGAGGGGGACCCCCACCTCAGTTTCCCCTCCCCCCCTCAGTCCCCGCCCCGCATCTGTTCGTTACGTTTCTGTCTCGCCCTTTGAGCTCCATGAGGAGTCTTACGCGGTTTTCTCCATAACCCCCCCCCCTCATTATTAAATTACGCTGCTGGTGGGACATGTCAAATCCAAGGTACTTGACAATTGGCTGGCAGATTTGGGCTTTGGCCTTAGACGCCCGGTAGCCAGCTGCTGCCAGGTGATTCAGGAGATCTTTGGTCTCCTGCAGACACGTGTCTTCATCTTTATATGCAATATGAAGGTCATCTACATACGGAAGAAGAACGCGGTCGGGGGAGGTGGGGAAGCTAGCTAGGTCCGTGGCTAAAGCCACCCTGAAAAGTGCGGGCGAATTTTTAAACCCTTGTGGGAGTCGTGTCCACGTGTACTGTGTTTTAGTCCTGGTCTCTGGGTCCATCCACCGAAAGGCGAATAAATTTTGGCTTTCCTCAGCTAGCCGGCAGCAAAAGAAGGCGTCTTTCAAGCCCAATACAGTGAATTGCGTTGCATTGCAATAAGGCTACACCACAACAGCAACCCTGTGAGGTAGCCCCCTCCCCCCAATTTGCAGGCAGGGTCGACTCTCCCCTCTTTACCCTCCCCTCGCTGTTAAAGGGCTTCCTCTCCCTCCCCCCCCCCATTTAAGACCCAAAATGTCAGAGAAAAGTCATTTCACAAACGTACGCATACACCAACCCCAAAGTGACTCGTGGCCCCCCCTTTGGGCCAGGTTTTGGCCATTCCACCCATTCTAAATAAAATAGATGAAAGCTAAGTAAATATCTCAAATTAAGGAATGCTGAATGATGTTGGATTGAAATTGAGTGGTTTCTAGCTGTAATGATATAAAGGAACATGGATGAAAAAAAGGGTTTGGATAGAAAATAAGGTGATATTATAAGCTGTAATGCTTTAAGTTAAGGATTTGCTGAACAAATAATCTGAAATGGAATACAAGAAGGGGAGGTATGAGGAGGTCAGAGAAATTTGTTATTGAAAAGTATGCTTTATGAACTATATGTTTTTTTAATTTCTTTGTTTTTTGTTTATATATAAAAAGAAAGCTAAGTAAATATCTCTTCTAAATAAAAGCCCTCAAGGAGGAATTCAACAGGAATTCAAACCCTTTGCAGCAGGTGTTGCCATTTATTTATTTATTTATTTATGGCATTTGTACCCCGCTTTTCCCCCTGAAGGTTGGTGTACGTGGTTCTCGCCTGCTCCTCCTTTGATCCCCACAGGTAACGTAAACGGTAAAGGATCCCCTGGACGGTTAAGTCCAGCCAAAGGCGACTGTGGGGCGCAGCGCTCGTCTCACTTTCCAGGCCGAGGGAGCTGGCGTTTGTCCGCAGACAGCTTTCTGGCCACAGCAACCACCCTGTGGGGTAGGCCAGGCTGAGTGGCAGCCTCTGACCCTCAAGGTCACCCAGTGAGCGTCATGGCAGAGCAGGGATTCGAACCCTGGTCCTCTCCCAGGTCCTACTCCGACACGAACCGCTGTCCCATGCTGGCTCTCCCAAGGACTGGCTCCAGGCCTCATGGCTGAGTGTGTGTGGTTCAAATCCGCACTGAGCCGTGAAGTTCACTGGGTGACCTTGGGGCCAGCAGCCATCTCCCAACCCGACCTACCTTACAGGGTGGTTGTGAGGATACAATGGGGGGGACCACCTTGAGCTCCTCAGAGGAAAAGGTACAGCGAGCCCACAATTTACATTTAACTTGAGCACATTCAGCTTTATGTGCTTCATTGAATCATAGAATCTTACGAGTTGGAAGGAACCCAAAGGCCATCTAGTTCAACCCCTGCAATGATTGTCAAAAAAATTGATAAAAACAAAATAAAAGGGGGACGGAAAAGGGGTGGGAATCCAGGAAAAAAGACTTTGGCAACGCCACCCGCCATTCAACCTAGTGTGCTTTGACTATACACAATTTTGGCTTTAGGCGCAAAAATCCCTGGATTCAACTCCTGTGTCAACTGCAAGTTTACTGTATAAAAATGCAATAATAATTTTCAGAGGGACAACAAAGGGTCTCGTAGATTTCTATGGCAGAATATGGATTCTTATCTGTGAAGGGTTATATTGTATGAAAACTCCTACCTTGCTGTCAACTGGCTTTTGTTTTTTAATTCAAATTACATATTCTTGATTGACAATCTTCTCTCCTCCCGCTACTTTGGCCGCTGATGTCATTGATAATCAATAAGATGTACAATCTTGTGCAAAACATTTGTGTAGAGAGGGGTATGATTTATTAAGAGTATTGTATTGCTTATCATAAGCCCCTGGGGGGATTATACACTCCACTCGTTAAATACCTTGATATTACACATATATGTGTATCTTTTCCCTCCTACCACATTCATACTAACCCTTGTTCTCACAAAATGTTTAAAAGTGAACGTTCAGATTCTCTTTTTTACTTTTTTGTTTTAATAAAGTTTTTTATTGATACAACAAGAAAAAAGAAAAAAAACACAAATACCAAATTTCACACAAGAATAACCATAGACACATAATTTTCTTAGCAAACATTAAAACATCTATTGGTCTTAACACTAAAGACCCAACCTCCCATCTATTCCATATTTCAAATTCATATTACTCATTGCCAATACACACTTTTATCATAATTAAACTTATTCTTAATAAATCTAATTTCATATATCTACCTTGCAACTATTACTGAAGTTCCTCAAATGCTGCAACAGAATTTAAACTACTATATTTATTTTTCAGATATTCTTTGAAAACCTCCCATTTTGAAACAAATTCCTGTTTTGATTTATTCTTTATTTTTTCTGATAAACCATCTAATTTGGCATATTCTGTCAGCTTTTGGATCCCATCTTGTATAGAGGGGATTTCATTACTCTTCCATTTTGCTGCGATCAAAACTCTTGCTGCCGCCATTGCATATAAAAAGATACCATACCTCTTTTGTGGAATATCCAAATCTGTTATTCCCAGGAGGTAGGCCTCTGGTTTTTTATTGAAAAACATCTTTAGCATTTTTTTGCTGTTCTGCATTGATACTCTCCCAGAATACCTGTGTTTTCCTACATATCCACCACATATGGTAGAATGCTCCTGAGTCTCCGCATCTCCAACAATTACTTGACACATGTTTACACATTTTTGAAAGTTTCCATGGTGTTAGATACCATCGATGTTGCATTTTTTGAAAGTTCTCTCTAATCGTGTAACAATTTGTGAATTTCCAATTGATCTTCCATAAATTTTCCCATTGGGCCATGGTTATTGAAGGGCCAAAATCCTGAGACCACCTCACCATTGCCACTGTTACCACCTCCTCCTTGACTGTCCAGTCGAGGAGGAGTTGATAAGTTTTGGAAAGAGTTTTTCTTTTAGAATTTACAAGTTCAGATTCGAATTGGGAAATTTCTGTTGAGAACCCCTTTTGTTTGTCAGATTTAAATCTTTCAAATAACTGATGGTATTGGAATTAGTCTGAGATGTGTTCTCTTATTTCCTCAAAGTTTTTTAATTTTATTTGGTTATCTTCATTTTTTAGAAGTGTTTTATATGTTGGCCAGCTTTCCTGAGTATTTTTCCGTTTTACTGCTATGGCTTCTATTGGAGAAGTCCACCACAGGACTTTAGGCTCCATCAGGTCTTTATATTTTTCCCATACAGCAAAGAGTGACTTTGTTATTATATGGTTGGTAAAATTGTTATGAATTTTTGCTTTTCCATATATCAGGTAGGCGTGCCATCCCCAACGGTTGTCAAAACCTTCCAGGTCCAGGAGGTCCGGATCCTGCAACGTGCACCAATCTTTTAGCCAGGTGAAACAGGCTGCCTCGCAGTAAAGTTTTAGGTCGGGTAGAGAAAAGCCTCCTCTCTCTTTTATGTCTATTAAGATCAGGTGTTTAATCCTAGGTTTCTTCCCTTCCCACAGGAATTTGGAAATTTCTCTTTGCCATATCTTGAGACAACCTGCTTCGCCCAGTATTGGAATCATTTGAAGTAAAAAGATTCTCATTGTCTTAATAATTAGTGTCATCCTACATAAAACATTTCCTGTTATTACTTCTATATGTCATTTTAAAAATCTGTTTTTTAATTAATTATCTTGTGGTAGCTCCTACACTCTGGAACTCCCTGTGCCTTGACTAAGCTAGAACTTTCACTGTGCTCTCTTCTACACCTGCTGAAATTTCTTTGTTTAGGCAAGCGTACCCAGAGATGTAAAGCTGATATGTAATTTAATATCTAATCTTAGTATGCAACATACATATTTAATATATTTAACTGGTTGTTTTTATTTATGTCTTGCTTTTAAAAAACCTGTTTTGCGTTCAACTTTTATGGACAACTTCAATTCATATTTCATATTCTTTGCAAACCATGTTGAGGTTTTATTTACAGTTAAGTGGTATACAAATTCTGTTAAATAAATGAAATATATTGTGTTGTAATGTTTGTGTATAGTACACAAGTTTCATTGTGTGCTGCCCCTTGGCATTCTTGTGAGTGCAGGACCTTACCCCCATTTTGCATATATGAGAAGCAGAATGCATGCCTGCAGCTTAGCTCTTCTTCATTCAATAGGCTCTCGTGGAGCTTGTAAGAGTCCTATGCATTCCCAGACACACACCCTCAGCCAGTTGCTAACTCTCTGGCTTGCTCCTCAGGTAAATGTAACCTCATCCGTACTGAAAGCAGCAGCTCATCATTATGGCTCACAGTGTGACAAGCCCAACAAGGAGTTCATGCTTTGCCGCTGGGAAGAGAAGGACCCACGGAAATGTTTAAAGGAAGGCAAGGAAGTGAACAAGTGTGCAATGGACTTCTTCAGGTATGCCATTTGAAGAGTCTTGGTGAGTCGGACCAAAGGCCCATCTATTATTACTGATCTTTGGGGGCTTATTTTCGCCTGAAGGGCAGGGCTAAAGAAAATCCTTCAAATAAATAAAACTACTCCCATGCCCTTCTAGTAATTTTGCCTTCTTCCTTTGGCCAGAAATACATTTTTAGTATTTGAGATCCCGCCTCCCAAAGGCTTTGCAGGTTCATATTGCAAAAGAAAACTTGAATCTCTTCCCCTACAGCAAATTCTGCTCATGTCTTATTAGACATTGGTTAAATTATCTTGTGAATGTTGTTGCTGTTAGGTACCTACAGATTTTTTTAAGGGAAAGGCAGGGTATAAATGTAACCGGTAAATGAGTAAGTAATTTTGCTTATGTCAAAATAAGCAAGTGACATGATGCTGTTTTAACTATTCTTTTTTCATAACCTACTTGCTTCTCCAGCTCCAAGATTAACTCTGTAGGAAAATCATATCTCTGAAGTGACCCTGAAAGACACACAGGTTCATCCAAGGCAAGGGATCTGAATCCAGATTTCTTTTACAATCTGCTAGGGCAATTATTGTGCCTGTGACAACTGCTGTGTTCTTTAAAACACGCACACACACACACACACACACACGTTTCTTCTCAGATATCTTCTGTTTTAACTTCCCTCTAATTCTATAGTGAGTTCAAATGGTTACCCCTTATTGTCTTTAATTGATGACTCAATTCGTGCCCTGTAGCTCCTTTCCCCTCCATGTTGGGAACAACTTCCTAATTTTGAAAAGTTCCTGTCAGTGATAGGTCACATCTGACTTGGATTTTAAATTGCCAAAATGTCATGTATCAGATGCTGTAAGAACTTGAAATACAGTTTTATAAATCCACTATGCTTCCTTCAGTTTTGTAGAAAAACTGAAAGGCAGTAACACTAACACTGTTTACTTTTTTTGATTGGATGCTACCCTGTTGTTGTTCTCAGTTTTGGATTGACAAACGTATTTGTGTTATTTGCCAAAGGGATTTTGCATGGTATGGGGGTGGTAGCACGAATGTAGAAAATATTTGCAGTCTGAGTTGGCATTACAGGCCAGAGTTCTTCTGTTTTCACTATGACTTAGTTTTGTGGTACTCCAGCTGTAACCAGAGAGAACACATAGCTTGCTGTGGTCTTCAAACCCATGTGTGAGCAAAATAAAAAGGTGCCTTTTAAGAATCACTCTGCCTACATTTTCACTTCAGGAAACATTAATGCAGCATCTTTGTGTTTCTAGGCAGCTTAAGCTGCATTGTGCAGAGCCATTTACCCAATACTGGACTTGCATTGACTATAATAACCTGCTAGAACTTCGCAAGTGCCGCAAGCAGCAGCAGGTCTTTGATGATTGCGTCCTGGATAAGTTGGGCTGGGTGAGACCTGATCTGGGACAGCTGTCAAAGGTAACTGAATGTGTTTGCTGGCTCTTTCTTACATGCACTGGGTGTTAACCTAATCACTCCTTGCAAGGGGTTTTTCATTTTGCCTCTCATCTGAATGGTAGTGTTGTCACCTGATCCTGCACTTCGGCCCAGGAGGAATTTGCAAACTTGGACAGTCTTTCCTCAGGGCTAGCTCCCCAAGCACTGAGGCCGGTATCTAGAAATTCCAGCCTTTTCAGCAGTTTTGCCTTGTGATGAGCATCCACACAGGGGGGCTCTCTTTAGTCATCTTCAGATTGTTTTTGGCTCAGCCAAGATGGAAAATTTGGCTCTCAAGGTAGCTGGTTTCTGGGTTTCAAATTGTGTCTCTGACCCCAGTTCACAAGCAGTGTTCAATGCCATTGTTTGAAATAAGCTGTGGTTTAATGCAGAGAAGTGCTTTTCTTATCTCCTGTTTCTGACTGTGCCATACAGGGATGAAGGAAACTGGAGTCTAGCTTGCCCTGATGTGCAAACCCAGGTTCATACAGGCTCATAGTTTGTCTCCAAACCAAAAGCAGAAACCAAAGTCTGTTTTTGGCTTCCCGCTTGTAGCTTGTTTACCTACACACTGCAAGTCTGCAGGAACCTGAATTTGCACATAACAACAAACCAGACTCTCTTGTTTAGGGCTGGTTTGCTGTCCTGTGTAGCACAGTCAGGAGAGGGGAAGGAGCTTGCCCACATTAAACCATGGTTTATTTTAAACCATAATCTGATGTGTTGGAGCACCCATGTGTGTTCCCTGCAGGTCAGAGTGAGCCTTAGAATAACCACTTTCTAATTCCTGTTGGGGGAAATCACTGAAGGACATGGAGGGGTGTGTGTGCCATGGAGCGGAAGCACTCTAGCTTAGCAGTAGGATATATGCTTTGCATACAAAAGGCTCTCAGCTTCAATCCTGGCCCATAGTTCAGGCTTCTTCCTTTATCTACTGCTGTTACTTGGGGCACAGGTGGCCTCAGTGGTGCACAGTGCCTTCCACCAGCTTAGGCTGGTGGCCTAACCATGACGCTGTCTGGGCTGCAGTAATCTGGCTGAAGTAGTCTACTTTGGTAAACTCAAGATTGGGTCATTGTGGTGCAATTTCTGTGAAGCTGCCTTTGAAAGCTGTTCAGAAACTGCAGTAGAGTGCAGCTGCCAGGCTCAAGATGAGCTGATTTTGGAACACCAATTCTGACACAGCTGCACAGGCAGCCTAGGCCCAAATCAAAGTGTTGGTTTTAACCTCACACACGGCTCAGGACCCCAATATTTTTCAGGTCACCTCTCTCCCAGACCTTTTGGTTTTTATTTGAGGCCCTCCTTTGGGTGCCCCTTCAGAGAAACTTTGGAGGATGACAGCATGGCAGAGGGTCTTTTCTGTTTTGGCTCCCATCTGTGCCAGGGTAAGACTTACCTCTTCTCCCAGACATTTGACAACAAGGCTGATAGCTTGTTTTCCTAGTTTGTTGACTTTTTTCCTGCTGGGTTACTGCAGTGATTTTACTGAAACATTACTTATTGTGGGCGTTATAGGCTCTTAAGCTTTTAAAAGTCACTTAGAGACTTTTGTACTAAGTGACTATAGAGTTAAATAAATAACAGTCCAGCATCTGGGCACCAGCTTTGCCATTTCTGGTACATAATAAGGCACCTCTCTATACTCGGATTCCTTGATATAGGTTTGTTTGCACTAAGCACCATTTGGATGGACTGGCTTCTTTTTGCAAAGCTTCCTGTTTGTCACACTTTCCAGGCTGTTTGCTGCTCACCACACATTTCAATGTGATTCTTTGTCTTCCAGGTCACGAAAGTGAAGACTGACCGGCCACTGCCTGAGAATCCCTATCATTCTAGGCAAAGACCACAACCAAACCCACCAACTGAAGGCGAGTTGCAGGCGTCCAAATATGGAAGCAAGTTGTCCTTCTTTGATTTTTAAACTGGCTATTTTGCCTCCTTCAAAACAACACCTGAATTCTTAATGACTGTAAATAACTCTTTCCTGGTGTATTTTGAACGCCCTCTGTATTTGGTAGTCATTAAGGATAATAAACTTCAAATGGTGTGGTTTGCCTAATGCATTTTCTTGTATGTGTAGGTTTTGTTTCTGAAAAGTAAAAGTGCAAGAAAGTTCTAAGTCTGGAATAACATCCCTTAAACAATTCCAAGAAAATCCCGCATTGGCTGAGGATGCAATTGGTTATACTTAAGGAAGATGTTTTGAGCAGCCAGCCAGCTCCAGCCTCCACATCTGGAGGGCACCCAGTTGGGGAAGGCTGGTTTCCAGTGTTTGACATAGCATCACTTCTTTATGTTAGGCATATCAATTACAGAAATATTGTTAGAATATATTTAATTGCCTTGATCATAGGTCAACAAAGTATACACAGATCAGCGCCACATCAAGAAAACATAAATAAAAAACAGGTAATTACAGACATGTTTACAAATCAGACTATACAACATGCAAATGTTTTTGAAACAGCCGGATACCCTTAAAAGAATCTGCCAGGTGGGTGTCCGTATAATTTTGTTTGTTTAGATCCTTCTGGTTCTGCTGCCAATGGGACTGCTTTTTCAATAAGAGTCCTGTCTTTGGGAAAGATTTATAAGTGTTTGAGCTGTTAAATCCCCAAAGCAAATGGTCATGTACAGTTTATACTTCTTTGGACTCTGGGGTTGGCCCTTTTTTTTTAAGTCTTCTTTTAAAATTACTTTTTACTGAATTTTCCTTTCCTGGTTTTCAAACTGAGCTCACTTGTCAAAACCTTGGCATCTTGAGTTCCCTCCAGATGTATTGGACTACAGCTCAAATCAGCCTTGGCCAACATAGTCTGAACTATCTGGTGGGCACCTGGAGGGCAAAAGCTTTCATTAGGTATTTCTGGTCCCTCTTGCCCTGTTTCTCCCCCCCCCCCTTGTGCTAGCTGCTTTCAATGTCTCCTTGTAATGGCTCAGCAGCGTTGAGTCTTCAGCACAAGAATGCTTCTCCAGGTAGGTTGAAACCCATTTCCTTGGAAGATTGCCTTCCCGTGTGTATACCAAGTGTACTTGATGGCTAAACTGCATCCAGCTGAATTGAATGGAGCTGGGTTAAGGTCCTCGTCAAAGAAGGTGCTGCACATTTTGTGGGTGACCTTTTCATCTTTCGTAACATCAGGTGCTGATTCTTCTGCCTTTGCCACCCTGAAGTGCTGAATTTAGGGTGGTGTGATTGGTTTCCCTGCACAGGGTGCTGAGCTGAAGGGGTGCAAAACAACAGCAACAACAACATTTATATGGATGCCTACTGAGAGGATCCACTAAAAAAACTGCTTCGAAAGGAATTGCAGTGGTACCTCCAGTTGTGAATGGGATCCATTCTGGAGCTCTGGTTGGATCCTGAGAAATTTGCAACTGGAGGTGCTGCTTCTGCGCATGCATGCGCCGCGGTTTAGGACTTCTGCGCATGTGCATGGCATGTGGAGCACTTCTGTGCATGCGCGCGGGGCGAAACCTGGAAAAATACTTCCGTGTTTGCCACGTACGTATCCCGAAGGATACGTAACCGGAGGTGAACGTAAGCAGAGGTACCACTGTATTGTTCTCTGAACATAGCAATGGTGCCCACTTGAGAGATGTTGGAACTGAGTTCCAGTGAGTTCTGGCTGAAAAAAAGCCCTGCTGCTTCTCATCCATATCCTGGTTTATTTCAATTAACCACTGTAAACTGCCTTGGGTATTTTAATGGACACTTGGAAGCTGCCTTATACCAAGTGAGACCACTGGTCCATCTGTTTCAATATTGTCTACACTGACTAGCAGTATCTCCAGGATTTCGGGCAGGAAATCTCTCCCTGCCCTGTCTGGAGTTGCCAGGGATTGAACCTGGAGCCAGGTTCTGCATGCAAAGCAAATGGCCCAACACTGAGCTACGGTGAGGTGTGTAAATATATGTGTGTGTGTGTGTGTGTGTGTGTATAAATATATACAGGTGGTGACCATTTTGCATGCAGGTTCTGTTCCTGGTCCCTACACACATTGGCAGAGTGTGCATAAGCATGTCCCATCATGTTCTGCCCTCTTCTGGGTCCAAAAGGAACCATGCGTTTGTGATCGTGCATCAGTCTGGCACCCCTTAATTGGTTGCTGCCTATACAGGTGTGACCTGTGATAGAATGTTGCAGCCTGAAGTGCTGCTCTCCAGGGTGCCAGCCAGCCACACGTGCCATGCTACTCCATTCACTCCCCACACCTTCGCCATACCCCACTACAGCATTCTGTGTCCACAGCACCCTCTGTCCTCACTGAAATGCTTTGGGAGTGTACCCCCTCCCCAAGCTTGCTTTTCTAAAAACATTCGCCTCTGCATCAAGAAGTGTCAACTCCTAGCTCAGTGGTCAAACACTGACTTTGCATCCCGGCAGCCCCAGGTTGAATCCCCAGTGGCATCTGCCTGAAACCCTGGAGAGCTGTGGCTGCACTGATTGGATGGCTCCGTTGGTTAGCGCATGGTGCTGTTGATGCCAAGGTTGCAGGTTCAGTCCCTGTATGGGACAGCTGCATATTCCTACATTGCAGAGAGTTGGGCTGGATGCTCCTCATGGTGCCTTCTGACTGATTCTAAGATAATGTCACTCAGTGTAGGCAACACTGGTCTATACAGAGCTCAGCTTTTTATGTTCCCTTAGGTGGGACAAAAGAAGAAGAAGCAAGGACTGAAGGTGTTACGTTTTCCCTTCAAGCTTGATGGCATCACATCAGCCTTCCAGAAACTTCAGTCCTGGGCATAACTGCTGCTATGCACCTGGAATTATTCACCTGTGTGGCTGCTGGGCTCCCTCTCACTCTGCCACTGCCCAACTCTGATATCACCCATGCCCACTTTCTGTGCCACTTCATCTGCTCAAGGTATGTGGGCCTGTGGCACAGGGGAAGACTTTGGACAAAAACTGATGACCCCTTCCCCCAAATATTTTATTCCCACGATAATTTTCTTTCGGAGGAAGAGAGGAGAACTAGCCCCGGTGTACATCGGGGAGGGCTGTGTGGAGAGAGTCTCTTCCTTTAAATTCCTAGGAGTTTATCTCAGTGAAGACCTTACTTGGAAAATCAATACAACCCAGGTGGTTAAGAAAGCCCAACAGAGACTCCATCTCCTCAGAGTATTGTGGAAGAACGATGCCAATCAACATTTGATGATCTCCTTCTACCGGTCAACAATAGAAAGTGTCCTTTCATACTGCATCACGGTGTGGTACGCTGGTTTGACATCAATGGATAGGAAGTGCCTACAGAAGGTGGTGAATACAGCCAGTGGCGTAGCGTGGGGGTGCAGGGGGGGGCGGCCACACCGGGCGCAACATCTGGGGGTTAGGGTTAGGGGGCGCAAATCCACGGGCTAGGGGGCGCAAATCCACGGGTTAGGGGGCGCAAATTACTTGCCTTGCCCCGGGTGCTGACAACCCACGCTACGCCACTGAATACAGCACAAGATATTATGGGCTGTCCTGTGAATCCGCTGGATGAAACAGCGGAAGAAGGTTGCCTCAGGAGAGGGAGGAAAATTCTCAGGGATGATTCACACCCTGGCCGGCACTTTCTTGATCTCCTGCCCTCAGGCAGAAGATATAGAAGCATGATTAGTTGCACCAACAGTGCTATTCGTGGGCTGTTAGGCTGCTGAATGAAAAGATAACAACAGGGCAACTGACTTTTGGGTTTGGTGGGTGTGCGTCAGTAAACGAGGGGAATTAAGACTAAGAGAGCTGAGTGGGGGGTGCTCGTGTAATCTCACTGTATACAAGTTGTACAAGTGAGAATAAAGTACTTCAATTTCAATAATTCAGTTTGGTACAGTTGCTTTTAATGGAGCTTCTCAGTAGGTGCCCATATAAATTTAGGCATTATTGTTATTATTATTATTAAAACTGCTGCTACTGCTACTATTTTGTGCCCCCTTGGCTCAGCTTCCCATGTGGGGGACCACCTGCACCACCCTGAATCTGGTACTGTTGGGGCAGTAGCAAAGGGTCACAGTCAACAACTCCCTATGGGGCAATTCCAATGCAGTTGCTGCCCCATGTTTTGGGGAACCCTCTGGTCCTTCATTTACACAGCCTAAAACTATGCATATAGTAGTAAGTGCACCTTGTTAATATTCCTGGTTGAATCCCAGTTTGAGAAGGTCCTCTTGCCCCTTCCTGACCTTCTGGAGGTGCTGCTTGCTGTTCTCTCGGGCTCTGAGAGTTCCTTGTATGTCACACAAGCACAGGTGCTAGAAACTTCACACTCTTGCCACCTTCTGTGTGAAGGAGAAGAACTGGATTTCTGAATCAGTTCCACAGATTGGGGGTGGATAACTCTGGCTCAGAAAGAGGTTTCAATGAATGGTTAGCTCTTTGCCACCAGAAGCTAATAAACACTCTTTCTTGGTGTATCCTCCCCTTCTAACCAGGGTTCCAGCCAGCAGACCATGCAAACCTCTGTTCCTGGCCTCCACCTCAGTTTTCTCAATAGACTGTGGCTTCTGAGCATGCTTAATCCTCTTCGAATTGTTTGCCACTTCCCAGTTGTTTTTTTATTATTATTTTAAGCACTGCTGTAGTTTTCCCCACGGATGCTGATACTGCCCTCTTGTTTTTCACTGCCCTCATTTTGGCCTCAGAGCTGTCATCACTCACTGCCTGAGCTTGCTGTTAGAAGGAGGGGTGATTTGCTTTGCTGGAACAAACCACAAGCCTGTCTAGACTGGGATTCTGAGTCCAACAGATCCCCTTGTGTGGATCTCACTGGGAATCATTCTATCTCTCAAACACAAGCACACAGCTTCTCCTGAAATGCACACTCTGCGTGTGCGTCTCTCTCTCTGAACAGGAGTTTGCTTATCTTCACATGGGGGGAGGCAGTGACGTAGTGTGTTTGTGGGGCCCCCACAGGGCACTTGCCCCCTGGTGCAAAATTGTTAGGGAGTGCATAATTTCAACCTTTGGTGCTGCCTCAATACAGCTGTGCACTTCTGTCACTGGGTTCCATTGAAAAAACAGCTTCTCCATGAGAACTGGAAAGTCTCCAGATAACTGAACAACTCTTCTTTGTGGCTGCAATCACCTGAGTGATGTGGATGCCATTAGGCATGCATGCATACTCTTGTCTATCTCCCCGTCCCCCATGTGGCCCCGGGTGCTGGCAACCCACACTACATCACTGGCAGGGGGCAATTCCTCAGCCTCTTGGCAAGAATCGAGACTGCCTGCAAAACCTCTTCTCTCGCCCAACAAAGCCTCATGGCTGGGAAAGGCTCATTGCCTCTCTGCTGGCTGATTTCCCTCTTTTAAAGCTTGAGAGGCTGTCCTAGAAGCTGCCTCTAGGGGTCTGCTGTCTGCTCAGAGCAGCGTCTGTTCAGCATTACCCTTAATGCTTTTGTCAATCATTGGTGCCCCCCCCCCCGCTGCCCGCAGAACCCTAATGGTTTCTTAGAAAACCTTTGGGCAATCAAACATCAAGACTGTGTTAAGAACATAAAGGCATCTTGCACGAATTTACCAGGACATTTCCTTGGCAGAGAGAGAGGAGACCCAGGCGAATTCGACATGGGAGTGTTTAAAAAATTATTATTTTTTTACCTTCAGCGTGGAAGAACTCCACTTGTGCTTGGGCTGTAGGCCGTAACCTTTGCCAAAACTCATCATGCTGGGCTTGAAGCTAACTGTTTATGGCAGAGAGTTTCGTGTTGGGGCTGTGCTACCTCGTTACACTGAATGCGTATCCTCTCTTGTGCACACATGATCTCGCACTGAGGCCTCTTGCATATCTGGCTATGAACTTCACTTGGCAGTAGAGGAAATGGCACCTGAGATAAAAAGTGCAGCAAAGCAGCTTTGCTTAAAAACGGTGGTGGTGGTGGTTGTTATCCCCCTGCTCCCCCTCCCTGCACTCTCCCTTTTTGAGTGCCGCTCTGGTTGCCTCACCGCAAAAAGGATATCCTTGAGCTGGAAAAGGTTCCAGAAAAGGGCAGCCAAAATGATTGAGGGGGTGGAGCGACTTCCCTATGGCGAAAGGTTCCAGAGTATGGACTTAGTCAGGAGAAGAGGAGACACTATAGAAGTTGATAAAATCATGCATCGCATAGAGAAAGGGGACAAAGAAATGTTTCTCTCTCTCATAATACTAGAACTCATGGACATCAAATGAAACTGAAAATTGGAAGATCCAGGACAGAAAAAAGAAGTAACATATTTTTTTGCTCCATAAGATGCACCTTTTTCCTCCTAAAAAGTAAGAGGAAATATCTGTGCGTCTTATGGAGCGAATGCGTGGTCCCTGGAGCCAAATTCACCATCAGATCACATAGCATGTCCATGGCTACAGCCTGTACCAAAAAAATCACTGTTTTGTGGGGCCGCAATGGTGCAAAAATGTGGTTACAAAGCACGGATCCACATGGATCCTTAGGATTTTTGCATTGGGTCACCACAAATTCACTGTCAAATCACATATCATGTCTGTGGCCACAGCATGAACCACAAAAATCATACATCCACTGTTTCGTTCAGAATATTTATTTTCTTGTTTTCCTCCTCTAAGAACTAGGTGCGTCTTATGGTCAAGTGTGTCTTATGGAGTGAAAAATACGGTAGTTCCTCACGCAGCACAAACTTTGGAACTCACTCCTGCAGAAGGGCAGAGATGGCCACCAAACTGGATGGCTTTCAGAGAGGATTAAAAAAGGATTTGAGAAATCATGCAGGAGGGGGCATATGAAGGCTACCAGCCAAGATGGCCGTGCTCTGCCTTCACAACTGGAAGGCAGCAGTGCTTCTGAATACCAGTGGCTGGAAGCCACAGGAGAGGAGGCTGCTCTTGTGCTAAGGTCCTGCTTGTGGGTTTCCCATCTGGCTGGCCCCTGTCAGAGCAGGATGCTGACCATTCAGCAATATCTCTTCCAAATAGCACCACTTGCTCCTCTCTCTCCATCTCTCACCTTTTTAGAAATGCAGTTTCTATTCTTTACAGTAGAGTTTTTCAACCTTTTTGAGTCCACGGCTCCCTTGACCAACTCAATTCTTTCTGTGGCTCCTCTGTGGGGCTCAGGAGCCCAGTTATGTCCCCCCCTTGCTTGCAGAGATGGCAGCCTCTCACTCTTTTGAACGCCCTCTTCTTGGGAGCCCTCTGCGCAGCCACTGCCACCCCCTGCCCCAATGAGAGGTGCCTCCTCACCGTGCCTCACAGGTGTCTGGGAAGAGGGTGCCCCCTGCCTTAGTGGCCCGATGGAGACTGGCCAAAGGTGAAAGTGAGGACAGCACCTTGGGAGGCAGCAGAGGCAGAAGCAGGCACTACTGGGTTTGCATGGCAGAAAGGCTCTCCTTCAGCACCGGGCAGGCCATGCACACAGCAAGCACAAGAAAGACCAGTGCAGCGCCTGCCTCCCTGCTTGCCTGGCCTCCCACTTGTCTGTCCATTCCCAACAGCAAGTGCTGGTGGACTGGTTGGCTGGACTCCATTGTCCACTTACTCGTTTACTCCAAGACAGCCTCAGCTCCTGGCAACCGGCACCCCACGTGGCCAGCCCCAGAGGCACCACTCACTCGCAGAATTCGTAGCCAGGGCTGCTGCAACAAACAGCTGCAAAACAACAATAAACCTCTGGTTACGTGAAACATATTCAATAAGCACACAAGACGTAACTGGCTGTACATTTGAAAAAAAATATATATACTATTCATTGTATTGAATAGTAGATTTCAACAAAAGTAGCTCATAAAGTTCAGCGAAAAAAGTAGAAGACCCAGTGGATCAGTTCATTCTCTAATCAGTTTATGCATGAGGTCCATATACGTGAAAGTGTCTATTCCACCTGTCTGTTCATAGAGTCCAACAGTCCACATGAAAGGTTGTTGCAGTTCCACAGAATCCTTTCACAGAGACTAAGACAAGGATTTCTGGAATGTTAGCCTTGTTTTGCCGTCTTGGGCTTCATCAGTGATACAAACCAATATATGATATCACTGGACAGTGGATCTTAGAGCGTGGCAGCTGCTGGACCTTATGCATATGGACCAGTTATGTCTTGTGTGCAACAAACAGCTGTGCAAGCTTTGGAGGAGGCAGAGACGTGAAAAGGCATCAGAGGAAGGAGGGAAGGAAAGAGGGATGGAGGCCAGGGTTGCCAGAGGCACCCCAACCATCATTCAAGGCACCCCAGGGTGCCACGGCACACTGCTTGAAAAAACACACTTTTACACCAATAAACAACACATACGGCAGGTCATCATTTAAAAAAACCCTGTCAGGAGTGAGCCAGCAGTAAATCACACCATGCAAACTGGAGTTAACCCTTTATTAGCAAAAACACAATCTGCACAGGAGTGTCAGGCTTAGTGAGCACAGCAACTCCTCTCTGGCAGGTGTTGCCCCCTTGTAACAGTTGCTGAGACTGAAAGTCCTCAGCTTCCCACAGTCAGCTTAAGTCCTCTTGGCCTCCCTCCCTCATCCTCTGCTTCTACTTCTGCCTGATTCTGGACTTCTCTCTGCCACAGATGCCCCTTCTCACTAAACCCTGTTACCACTTCAGCTTCTAACACTTCCTCATCCCAGTCTTCTCCCTGTGACCACTCGTCATTGTCCCCGTCCCCCCCGCCACTCCCCAGGCTCCTGAGTCTTCTTCCCTTGGGGGTTCCCCAGTTGGTTCCTCCAACCAAGAACACAAATGCTGGGAATAAATTTAATGGGAATAAAATTGGCAGTTCGAAAATTCAAGTCAGGCAACAGTTGCCTTGTGTTTGCTAGGTGGTGTCAAAAGTGACGGATCATGTGGAAAAGTAAATTAAGCAGTTCTGACTCACCTAGGACCCTCTCAGGCCCTGATCAAGCACACCTTTTTCTGCTCCCCACGGGATCCACTGCTACTCTAATATGAAGGAAATAATTCAGAACACATAGAGCCCATCCCTGACAAGCCATGAGTTGCTGAACCTTTGGCTAACATGCTGTAATGGGTTAGACCAGCCTTCCTCTGGAGCAGCGGGACCTCTGGGTGCTTTGGACCACCTGATTGAGGAAGGCTGGGTCCAGTGCTCCCTGTACACCAGTCGCACAGCCTGGTGAGTCAGCCATTAGCACCGTTTCCTTCTCCTCCTAAACATTTCCCCCTCCTCTGGCCCGTTTCCCAGCTGTGCATCAAGGTCTGTTTTTCCTCTCCTTGAGAGTAAGTTTGCATCTCTTATACCACGTAGGAATTTTGAGCCACTAGCAAGGACAACTTCGATAAACACAGAGTGTTCTCCTGCAGGCCACAGATGTCTACTGGTGATATTATATTTATAAGTGTGTAAAGGACATGGGTGGTAAGCCACTGAGCCTTGGGCTTGCTGATCGGAAGGTCAGCGGTTCGAATCCCCGTGACGGGGTGAGCTCCCGTTGCTCGGTCCCTGCTCCTGCCAACCTAGCAGTTCGAAAGCACACAGTGCAAGTAGATAAATAGGTACCGCTCCGGTGGGAAGGTAAATGGCGCTTCCATGTGCTGCTCTGGTGTCAGCGTTCTGTTGCGCCAGAAGTGGCTTTGTCATACTGGCCACATGACCCAGAAAAATTGTCTGCGGACAAATATCAGCTCCCTCGGCCAGTAAAGCGAGATGAGCGCCGCAACCCCAGAGTCGTCTGCAATTGGACTTAACTGTCAGGGGTCCTTTACCTTTACCTTTACCTTTAAAGGACCCACAAAGTTTCAGTGGCTGAACCTTGTTGAATGCTAAGAGGCTCCCCCTTGTGGACACTTTAGGAACAGCTGCCTTGTGTAGAGTCAAAGCCATTGGTCCATTTCACTTTTTATTGCCTACACTGGCTGGCAGTAGCTTTCTGTGTTTTCAGATGTGAACTCTCCCAGCTCTACCTCGAGCTGCCTTTGAGGAAAGCCACATCACAGCGCAAAGCCCCAAACTACTTTGTCCATTACTCCACCTAGCCCAGAGCTGCCTTCCTTGAATCATAGAATTGTAGAGTTGGGAGGTACAGTACTCTCAAAGCAGCCCAACCCCCTGCGATCACAGATGAAGAATCCCCAACAGGTGGCCACCCAACCTCTGTTAGAGGAGAGCCCACCACTTCTCAAGGTGGTCCATTCTACTGCCAAATGGCTCTCCCCCTCAGAAAGTTACCGTATTTTTCGTCCTATAGGACACACTTTTTCCCCTCCAAAAATGAAGGGGAAATGTGTGTGCGTCCTATGGGGCGAATACAGGCTTTCGCTGAAGCTTGGAGAGCGAGAGGGGTCGGTGCGCAGACATCGGCCAGCCCCACGAGCTCGGGGGACAGGTTGGTTTCCCCGACCTGGTTTTGGGGGGGGGGAATGAAGGAAATTCCCCCCCCTTTATTTCCCCCCCAAAAAACTAGGTGCGTCCTATGGGACGAAAAATACGGTAATCCTAGTGTTTAGTCAGAATCAAATTTCTTGTCAACTGAAGCCCTTGTTTCGAGTCTTACTCGCTGGAACAGAAGAAAACAAGCCCTTGAGATCTTTGAAGATGGCTATCATATCACAGCTCAGTCTTCTCCAGGGTGAAATATCCAACATTACAGTGGTACCTCAGGTTACATACGCTTCAGGTTGCAGACTCTGCTAACCCAGAAATAGTACCTCGGGTTAAGAACTTTGCTTCAGGATGAGAAATCATACAGCGGCGGTGTGGCGGCAGCAGGAGGCCCCAATAGCTAAAGTGGTGCTTCAGGTTAAGAACAGTTTCAGGTTAAGAACGGACCTCCAGAACGAATTAAGTACTTAACCTGAGGTACCACTGTAATGTCTTCCTCGACAGGTACAGGCTGGCCCTCCACATTTTCAGAAGGCCTTTCCTTTCACCCACTGCCATAGAAAAGGGGGACCCTGCCGGAGGCTTATGGGACTCCAGCCAATAGCCAGAGGATCATGGGAATTGGAGTCCAGGTGTTTTAGGTCTGAGTTTTGCTCTCCCACCCCCACTGCCCTTTTGCTAGCTCGGGGCCAATGAAAGTTCCTTCCAATGGAAACAATTATTATTAACCACCCCCTCCTCATTTCACCACCACAACAAGCCTGAGGGGTTGGCAAGGTCGAGAGAGGCATTGACTGGCCAGTGGTCACCAAGAGGCCAAGTGGGCTTTTGTTGGGGGGGCGAACCTCAGTTTGCTGTGTCTTTTTATGAATTTTTATTGATTAAGGTTGGGGCAACTGCCCCTCCCTGCCCCCCTTTGCCTACGCCCATGTTTCCAGCCATGGCTCTCAGACGCTGGCTTAGAATCTCGGGCGCATGGCTCTCTGCGCTGAAAACCTCAAGTTTCTCGAGAGAGCAGGATGAGACGTCTTTTTATGTCCTTGCGGGCTCGGAGATGCTCTTGGTTGTTTAGAGTTCATGCACCACTTCGCTGCTATTAGTAGGCATGTTTTATAACAAGAGTGGCGATTGGGGTGGGGGGGGGAGGCTCCTCAGTTTGGGGAAACGCGGGAAGAAGGAGTAACAGCAACAGGAAACTGAGATTGTTTCCAGTCATCATCATCATCGTCTTCTCTCTCCCCCGCCCCCTTCTCAGAATCGCTGGCCTTCTGCACAACTATCCAGCCGCCCACGTCTCCCGCCAATCCCAGGGAACAGATCTGAAATAACAATTATGTTAAGCGCTATAGTCGCCTTTCATCTGCTCGCTCCTCGCAGCGTGTGGAAAGTTGTCTCCCATTTCTTTTTATTGAATTTCACTTAGATAACCAAAAGGGAAAACAAATCAACAATTACAAAAAAGATATCCAAACATAACATAAAAATAACATCAATTTCCGTTACAGTTCTTTGTCTTCACACTTGAATCTTTATATCTTTAAATGCTTAAATCATTCTTCTACACACCTATTGTCCTCCATCCCTCCCGATTTCAGGCTTCTTAGTGTAAACAATTTCTTTCTCCTGCAGCCGATAATTGTTAATGGTTTACACATCGTAAGATCTATATCAAACCTGCTATAGTTTTTAAGTTTCTATAATTCCCTTCAATGTATGTCATAAATTTATTCCAGTCGCTAATAAACTTTATATTTTTTTGGTTTCTGATTTTTTGTGTCATTTTTGCTAGTTCAACAAATTCAAATAATTTTATTTGCCAATCTCTAATCGCTGGGGTGTTTGGATTTTTCCAATTTTGGGCAATTAATATTCTAGCGGCAACTGTAGCATATTGGAGTAATGTCTTATCTTCTTTTTTGATTTCATCCCCAATTATTCCTAGTAGGAAGGGCTCTGGTCTTTTGGGAAAAGTGTATTTGAATATTTTTTTTAACTCATTATAAATAAGTTCCCAATATTTCTTCATTTCTTCGCATGTCCACCACATATGGAAGAAATTGCCTTCTTTGATTTTACACTTCCAGCAAACCTTATTTCCTGTTTTATACATTTTCCCTAGTTTTGCCGGTGTGATGTACCACCTATACATCATCTTTTCCAAATTTTCCCTGAGTGTGATACATGCCGTGAATTTCATTCCACTAGTCCATAATTTCAACCACTTATCATATTCTATAAGGGACGCGGGTGGCGCTGTGGGTTAAAGCCTCAGCGCCTAGGACTTGCCGATCGAAAGGTTGGCGGTTTGAATCCCCGCGGCGGGGTGCGCTCCCGTTGCTCGGTCCCAGCGCCTGCCAACCTAGCAGTTCGAAAGCACCCCCGGGTGCAAGTAGATAAATAGGGACTGCTTACCAGCGGGAAGGTAAACGGTGTTCCGTGTGCTGCGCTGGCTCGCCAGATGCAGCTTGTCACACTGGCCACGTGACCCGGAAGTGTCTGCGGACAGCGCTGGCCCCCGGCCTATAGAGTGAGATGGGTGCACAACCCTAGAGCCTGGCAAGACTGGCCCGTACGGGCAGGGGTATCTTTACCTTTACTATCATATTCTATATTATATCCCAGATCCATTGCCCATCTTGTCATGACCTCCTTTATTTCTTCATCTTTGGTGTCCCATTCTAATAATATATTATGCATTTGGATAATAATTTGGATTTGCCTTCAATTATTTCTATCTGAAATTTAGATTTCTTCTTGTTCATCTCTACTTTTTTGTCTTCTATCCATGCTGCATTTATTTGATGGAATTGTAGCCAGCCTGTTAATTTATCTTTCAACTCCTCATATGTTCTCATCTTCCATCCGCTTTCTGATCTTGTCAGTAGGTCTTCATAGGTCAGTCTTTCTCCTTCCATATTTGCTTTTTTAGTTATTAAAATATCAGTTGGTGATAACCACCAGGGTGTTTTCCATTCTAAAAGTTTTTTATTTTTATAGAGGCCCTCTAATAATATGACTTGAAAACCCTTTGTGTACCTTTTCTTTGTTTTGCCATAAATAGGCGTGCCAACCGAACCTATTGTCGAACCCCTGAAGGTCTAATAAATCGGTGTTTTCCAAATTAATCCAATCTTTGATCCAACAGAGACAGGCGGCCTTGAAATATAATTTCAGATTAGGTACCGAGAATCCCCCTCTTTCTTTCCGATCTGTAAGAAGTTTAAATCTTGGAAAGTGTGGAAAGTTGAAGGCTGCCCAGGCAGGGTCACTATCCTTTGGAGGACCGGATGCTGCACGCGGTGGTTAAATGTATATTAAACACAATAAATAAATATCTGCAAATTCTACAGGTTGGAGTGAAATGGGTACAGCAGCCACAGCAGAACGGGTTGGGAACGCCTATCATTCTGTCAAAAACCACTTTTACCCTTTGGCTACATGCGTGCGCGCACACACACACGGGAAATTGTGTGCGCCCCGCAAAATACATAACTCTAAAGCTCAGCGCTTGCCTTGCACCCGAAAGGTCCTCCAAAGTCAGCCTCTGGCATCTCCTGTTGAAAAGCAGCAGGTACCAGGTGTGCTGGGGAGAGCTGTTCTCTGCCCAAGACCTTTGCCAGCCTGGGCAGGCAATACAACGCTGGATGGAACTGTAAAAGGTGGCTTTAAAAAGAAATACAGTAAATATTTTTTTAAAAAAATAGTTTCAGTAAAGTAAACAAATAAAAAATAGAATACTCATAAATATTAGAGCAGTTTGAAGGCAGCATAAGGATGAACACTATCATTAAACTTACTACCCCCCCAAAAAATGATCCAAAATAAAGTGGCTTGTTAAGATGCCCTAATTTTTGTGCATTCATGATTGTTTGTGTTCAGGACGGTCTCAGGGCGTTCTCAATCTCATTTGTCCCTGCAAAGCTTTTAGGGGGTTGGTCAGTATCCATAACTTTCTGCAGAAATACTCCAACTTTTCCTACCCTGAATCTTCTTTCTTTTGTCCCACTTAATCTGCTCTATCTGCTCATGACTGCTGCTCCAGGAAGCAGTCATATTCTAACACTGGGGAAGCAACACAGAACAACTAATGACACAGAATTGTGTGTGGACAACCCAACGTGAATCCACTGCTATTGCATCATTGCTGTGCTGCAAAATATAACCACCAGTTGCAGTGTGTGTGTGTTTTCCCCCTCAGTCTTTGAGCCCTTTGTGTAAAGGTCCCAGGTCCAGCCTCTGGCACCTCCAATGTAAGAGATCACAGTTTGTTGTGCTGACAAAAGGCTTTTCCTTGCATGACCCCATAGACAGCTTCTGCCTTTCAGAGTTGACAACAGTGGGTGTGATGGACCATTGATAGCTGACCAGAAAGAAAATGAGCTCTCACTAATTATTATTACTATTTATTTATTTATTTATTTATTTATTTATTTAAACTTTGGCCACCTCATGAGAAGAGAAGACTCCCTGGAAAAGACCCTGATGTTGGGAAAGATGGAGGGCACAAGGAGAAGGGGGCGACAGAGGATGAGATGGTGGGACAGTGTTACCGAAGCTACAAACATGAGTCTGACCAAACTGCGGGAGGCAGTGGAAGACAGGAGCGCCTGGCATGCTCTGGTCCAGGGGGTCATGAAGAGTCAGACACAACTAAACAACTGAACAACAACAAAAAACCCGGCCCATCTGGCTGGGTTTCCTCAGCCACTCTGGGCCACTTACAGCATACAGTGGTACCTCGGGTTACAGACGCTTCAAGTTACAGACACTTCAGGTTATAGACTCCGCTAACGCAGAAATAGTACCTTGGGTTAAGAACTTTGCCTCAGGATGAGAACAGAAATCGCGCGGCAGTGGTGCGGCAACAACAGGAGGTCCCATTAGCTAAAGTGGTACCTCAGGATAAGAACGGACCTCCCGAACAAATTAAGTTCTTAACCTGAGGTACCAGGTCGAAACATAATAAAACATCAAACATTTTATTATCGAAACATAATAAAACATCAAACATTAAAACTTCCCGATACAGGGCTGCCTTCAGATGTCTTCTAAAAGTTATGGAGTTCTTTATCTCCTTGATATTTGAAGAGAGGGTGTTCCACAGGGAGGGCACCACTACCAAGAAGGACCTCTGCCTGGTTCCCTGTAGCATTTTTCATCCACAAGGAGGATGAAACTGTAGAGCATTGAACTCAGACCTGGGATTGGGAGACCAGGTTTCAAGTACCCACTTGGCCACAACACTCACTGGGTTTGACCTTGGAGGCCAGTTGCTAACTCTCAGCCTAACCTACTCCACGGGGTTGTTGTCAGGATTAAAAAGGTGTGGGAAGAGGAGAACTATGTATGCTGCTTTGAGCTCCTTGGAGGAAAGCTTGGGACATAAATGCAACAGGTAAGTAAATTAAGAACCTCCAGAGGGCAAGCTTTTTCCATGCCTGTTTTTGCCCTCTGTGTTCTGTGGGTCCTGCTCACTGGCCCACAGCAAAACTGCACTGCTGCTGGTCTTTCTCTTGTCCTATGCCTATCCAGCCGTAAGGGGAGAGGAAGGCAAGAAGGGCTGTGCTCCCGCTCAGGGCCATGTGTCACTCGCATTCCTTCCCTCTGGCAAGGTCAGCTTCCTGAGGTTTGGTTCCTTGCTGGCCTCTGCTGACCCTTCCCTTCCTGTGTTTGGCTGGGAGGGCGGGGAGGCCACGAGCCCCAGAGCTGCACCCAGACTCAGGCACAGTGCCTTGGCAGCAGTGTGCAGGACTGGGGTCAAGACCCCCTGTCAGTGGCTTCCTGATGGCCAAACGCCTGGCTGGGCCACACCCGGCAGGGTCTTCCTTTCAGGTGGACTTGGAGGTGAGAGGGAGAAGAATCAGAGCCCTCTTGGATCAGAGCAAAGCCCTCCGTGTTCTCCTTCTCACAGGTGCCTGCCCAAAGCCCACCCACAGGCCACAAGGGCAATGGCCATCCACTGGTACCTTGTTCCATTTGTTCGCTTGTGGGATTTACTCTAACCACTACACCACACTGTGCTCCTGAGGGGAGACTCTCTTGGAACATGGAAGATGTCCTTCTACAGACTGTCTAATAAGAGACAAATGCCTCTGGGAAACCTCCAAGTAGACTTGATGTCAGCAGCACTTCCCCGTATAGGGCTCCCTGAGGTAGACTGCGTGTGGACATGGAGGTTCCATTCCTCTAATGGCTAATGAGAATGTAAGAAGAACAAAGGCCCAACCAGATGTCTCTGGGAAACATGTTGGAAGTTTGCAAAATTACGCATGATAGGGATAAAAGGGACAGAGAAATGAGCCCCCCCAATAATGTTAGAACTGGGGGACATCTTTTGGTGTTGAAAGATTCAGGACAGAAAAGACTTATCATATGGTGCAGTCCAGAGTTAAACTACTGAACTTGTTCCCACAGGCTGACCACCAGTTTGGATGGCTTTTAAAAAGAATTAGCTAAATTAATGGAGGAGAAGGGCTATCTATAGCCACTAGTGGTTGGCCACTGTGAGACAGGATGCTGGACTAGATGGGCCAAGATGATCCTTACGTTCTTATGTTATTGGTGTTTACAGTGTGTGTGTGTGTTCTTTTTGGGAAGGATGGTTTGGCCCATTTCCCGAGATTCTGGGTGTCTGTGCCTCTCTCCTTGGCAGCCTCGTTTGAGGAGCCCAGAAGCATCATTGAGAATGCAAATCTTGACCCTTCTGGGGGGCTGTTTCTCCTTTTTTTAAAACTGCCGAGCACTAGCAGTAATTCATGTAGTAACCATGGCAACTGCCACGTACATTTACATATTCTTCCACTTAATCACAGGGCCATCCAAGACAACTCTTTGCCAGTTCTTTTGACATAATTTGCTGTTTTCATTTGCTAAACCGGGAACTGTAATCCACAGGGATTTTATCATTATTATTTTTAAAGAAATCTGCATTTTTTACTCATTGGGGAAAAAATCACTGGTCTTTCTTTCTTTCTTTCTTTCTTTCTTTCTTTCTTTCTTTCTGCCAAACTTTTCTGATCAGAGTATATCTGGTTTTTCCTTGCCCGTTGCTCAAAAACCCATGCCAAAAACTCCTTGCAGACAAAATCTATTGTGTGTTTCTATAACCAGAGTGGTGTTGGATTTGCAAGTCCAGATTCCAGGCAGGCTGCACTTCGTCTATGTATGGCACTCTGCATGCGCTCACTCTTTGTTCCCATTTAAGAAGGATATTTGGCAAACTGGAAGGTGTGCAGAGAAGGGCAACTGTGATGATCAAGGGTCTGGAAACCAGGCTTTATGAGGAACGATTGAAGAAGCTGGATATGTTTAGCCTGAGAGGAGATACGATATCCATCTTCAAATATCTCAAGGGCTGTCACATGGACGATGGAGGGCTGGACTCAAACCAATGGCTTCAAGTTACAAGAAAGGAAATTTTGACTTAACCTTATGAAGAACTTTCTGAAAGTAAGAGCCATTCAACAGTGAAATGGACCTTCTTGGAAGGTTGTGGAGTCTCATTTGCTGGGGGTTTTTAAACGGAGGGTGGAAAGCCTTCTGTCAGAGATTATTTAGCTGGATTGCATGGGGTTGGACTAGATGGCCCTTGAGGATCCCTTCTGACTTTTTAAAAAAAATGCTTAGGATCTTTATTACCAGTGTTGCCAACTTGGTCTTGTCATTAGCACGAGGCTTGGTGATATTCTTCACTTTCTAAAAACAACACCTGGTGACGTTCCTCACTTAAAAGGCAGGTAAAAAACAGGGGTGCTGTATGCCAAATGGATGTGGTAGTAAGCTGCCAGGAGTACCATCACTGTAATATGCAAATGCTGGACAGTGCCCAAAAAATTAGTGCATTTCTGCAAGAAGAAAGTCCAGTAATCACCGGAAACAGACCACATCTTTGGATCTTATTGCTTGCAAAACAGTCCCAAAGTCATCATTAAAAGGAATTATGTTGGGTATCTCTCTGTTCGGTCTTTGTTGAGAACTGCTCTGTTCTGACTTTATGATTCCATAAATGGGAGAGGGAGACATCCGCCTATGATCCTGAGTGGGACCAATGTTCCATCTAGGAAGCTGGCGTTGTCATGGAATTGTATGGTTGGGGAAGGGACCCCAAAGGCCATCTAGTACAACCCGCCCCCCGCCCCCCGCCATGCAGGAATAATTCCTATAAGTCTTTGCCAATCTGCCTAATCACTTCTAAGATGTAGCTCCTCTTAAGCTTTTACAGGATTTATTTTATTTTATTTTCCATACAAAACTGTAGTGATTAAAATACAGTGGTACCTCTGGTTACATACTTAATTCGTTCCGGAGGTCCGTTCTTAACCTGAAACTGTTCTTAACCTGAGGTACCACTTTAGCCAATGGGGCCTCCTGCTGCTACCGCACTGCCGGAGCACGATTTCTGTTCTCATCCTGAAGCAAAGTTCTTAACCCAAGGTAATATTTCTGGGTTAGCAGAGTCTGTAACCTGAAGCGTATGTAACATAAAGCGTATGTAACCTGAGGCACCACTGTCTTTAAAAAATTCAGATAAAGTAACCCCCCCCCACCCAATTGAAGTACTTCAGAATTCAGACTGCATTTCTTCAAAGCACCATATATTCTACAAGCAGGATTCAGGGCTCTTCTAGATGACGCTTGGGGATCCCTTCAAACTATGCGGTTCTGTGATTCTATAGTCTTAAATAGGTAGCCGCCAGATACTGCTGTACCCCAGTGCCTTGCTGAACGCTTTCCCCCAGGTGAGCCTTCCTGGAGCCATTGGGCATCTTTGTCTCCTCTGAGAGCAATCTCCATCTTGGCTTGGCTCCCTTTTCTGTAGTGTTGCTTTACAGCATGGGTAGGCAAACAAAGCCCTGGGGGCCGGATCTGGCCCAATCGCCTTCTAAATTTGGCCCACAGACAGTCCGGGAATCAGCGTGTTTTTACATGAGTAGAATGTGTGCTTTTATTTAAAATGCATCTCTGGATTATTTGTGGGGCATAGGAATTCATTCATATCCCCCCCCCAAATATAGTCTGCCCCCCCAAGGTCTGAGGGACAGTGGACCGGCCCCCTGCTGAAAAAGTTTGCTGACCCCTGCTTTACAGAATGCTCTTCCCCAACAGTCATGCCTGGTGCCAACTGTGATACCCTTTCAGCATCAGATGGAGATGCCTGTTTCCTCCCAACGCCTAAGATGTGGGTCTCCCTCCCCACGGAGATGCCCCGCCCCCTTGACTGTACAGCCTCCAGTGAATGCCGCTGCTCCTCTGCTTTGTTCTTTGGCACCTGAAATGTATGTTCTCAGGATCCGCCCTATTCTTACTGACTTATGACAGTTACACCCCATCTTTCCTCCAAGGAGCTCAGGGTAGAGTGCATACTTCCTCCCCATTTTATAACAACAACAACAACAACAACGGTGAAATGAGGAAGAGAAGTATGTACATCACCTTTATCTCCTTGGGAGGGAACAGGTGGGGTATGCTGTTGTTGTTGTTTAGTTGTTTAGTTGTGTCCGACTCTTCGTGACCCCCTGGACCAGAGCACGCCAGGCATTCCTGTCTTCCACTGCCTCCCGCAGTTTGGTCAGACTCATGTTTGTAGCTTCGGTAACACTGTCCCACCATCTCGTCCTCTGTCGTCCCCTTCTCCTTGTGCCCTCCATCTTTCCCAACATCAGGGTCTTTCCCAGAGAGTCTTCTCTTCTCATGAGGTGGCCAAAGTATTGGAGTCTCAGCTTCAGGATCTGTCCTTCCAGTGAGCACTCAGGGCTGATTTCCTTAAGAATGGATACGTTTGATCTTCTTGCAGTCCATGGGACTCTCAAGAGTCTCCTCCAGCACCAGAATTCAAAAGCATCAATTCTTTGGCGATCAGCCTTCTTTATGGTCCAGCTCTCACTTCCATACATCACTACTGGGAAAACCATAGCTTTAACTATATGGACCTTTGTTGGCAAGGTGATGTCTCTGCTTTTTAAGATGCTGGCTAGGTTTGTCATTGCTTTTCTCCCAAGAAGCAGGCGTCTTTTAATTTCGTGGCTGCTGTCACCATCTGCAGTGATCATGGAGCCCAAGAAAGTAAAATCTCTCACTGCCTCCATTTCTTCCCCTTCTATTTGCCAGGAGGTGATGGGACCAGTGGCCATGATCTTCGTTTTTTTGATGTTGAGCTTCAGACCATAAAGTGGTCTGACAAACAAACCAATTCTGTAAGTCAGGCTGCTGAGAGTAGGCAGTGACTAGCCAGAGTTAACATCATGGCTGAGTTGGGGGGATTTGAACCCATGTCTCCCAGGTTTTCACCCAACACTCTAATAACTGCGCCACACTGGCTCTCGTTTAATATTCTCAAAAAAATCACATTCTTGGGAATGTAATTTGTTTGGCTGTTTTTATTTCTGAATTTTAAATGGTTGTAGTAAGCTGACCTGAGACCTGCAGGCAAATGGCAGGTAATAAATGTGATAGTTATAATTAATATATGCTGTGGGGTGGAAATACTTGCTTTATAGGGTTTTTATAATTTTATTTTCCATTTTACAGATATTTTAACGGGGCAGGGGGGGGGAGTTTCACACATCAGTCATACGTATCAAATCCTCCTTTCAACCTCCCTCCTCCCTTCTGTGGTTGCTTATGTTATAACTTTTATCACTCCATATCCAATTCAAATCCTATTTACTAATTCTCCTTTTCCCTTAAGTTATCCTTACTGCACATTTTTACATCAATCCTGCTAATGTTTTAAGTTGTTTGCAATAATTCCTCAAATAGCCTACAAATATTCCCAATTCTGAATTAAAAAGTGTTTCTTCTTGGTTTCTTTTTCTTCTGGTAAGTTTTGCCATTTCTGCATACTCCATCAGTTTTAGTTGCCAGTCCTCCTTAATTGGAGCTGTTTCCTCTTTCCGTCTCTGGGCATAAATCATTGAGGCAGCTGTTGTAGCATAAATAAACTTTCTTTTTCCTGCTCCTTGGGTCCCTTTGAACCAATTATTCCTAAAAGAAAAGCTTCTGGATTTTTAACAAACGTTATCTTCAACATTTTCCCCAACTCATTATAAATCATTTCCCAGAAAGCCTTTGCTACCTTACATGACCACCACATATGGAAAAAGGTACCCTCTTTTTCTTTGCATTTCCAGCAGATATCTGATTCTGGCTTATACATTTTTGCCAATTTACTAAAGGTAAAGGTAAAGGGACCCCTGACCATTAGGTCCAGTCGTGGTCGACTCTGGGGTTGTGGCACTCATCTCGCTTTATTGGCCGAGGGAGCCGGTGTACAGCTTCCGGGTCATGTGGCCAGCATGACTAAGCCGCTTCTGGCGAACCAGAGCAGCGCACGGAAACGCCGTTTACCTTCCCGCCGAAGTGGTACCTATTTATCTACTTGCACTTGCTTTTGAACTGCTAGGTTGGCAGGAGCAGGGACCGAACAACGGGAGCTCACCCCGTTGCGGGGATTCGAACAACCAACCTTCTGATTGGCAAGTCCTAGGCTCTGTGGTTTAGGGGTCAGATATAATCCATACATCATTTTCATATAATTTTCTTTTAACAATATAATATAGTCAGTTTCAAATCTACATTCCACAATCTTTCCCATGCTGTCATTTCCATGTTATGCCTTATATCCATTGCCCAGTGCTTCATCAGTGATTTCACCAGTTCATCTTTCATTTGCTGTTTTAACATCTTGTACATTTTATACATTTATTATTATTATTATTATTATCTAGTAGGACTCATTCTAATTGATAAATTTGGTTTGCAAAAGGACTTGCTTCATAGGTTTAAAAAAATAAAAATTAAAAAAATTCATAAAAAATAAAAATTGGTCAGTTCAGCTCCTACGATCCTTGCAACAGCTCGATGGAACCTCCGTTTGTAGGCACTCTACCAGTTGCTAGGAAGACAACAGGAGAGGGTTCATGCTGTCACCCCCAGCTTCTGGTTTTCCTGGTTGGCCAATGTGGGAAAAGAGGATACTGGGTTAGGTGGGCTTTTGGTGTGTCCCAGCAGTCCTCCACTGATATTCTTGCTAGCCATGATAGCTAGGAATGGAACTTCCATGCCAGGAGGCAGTCTACCTCAGAATGCAAGGTGTTAGGGACACAAAACTGGAGGAAGGCTGGCTGTTACCTTCGTGGCCTGTCTTGTGAGCTTCTTAGCCATCACTGGAAATAGGATGTGGAACTTAATGGCCGTTTAATATCAGGGCTGTTCTCATTTGAGAATTGTGGGAGAAGTGCTGGCCGCATTGGAGACCCCCCCCCCAGCAAAACACTGTGCCTATCCCCCCAGAGTAAACATCACAGCAGATCAGCTCTGGGGTGAAACATCGCTGCAGCCTCCGTTGCATGAAGGTAGCTATGTAAAATAGGAGGAGCTTGGCCCACTGGCCCTCTGGCCAATGTAGTTGCTGACCCCTGCTTGGTGAGGCCTCGCCTGAATGTCTTCTTTAGGTGAAGCTGGGAACTGAGCAGGTCTCTGGAAATAATAATAATAATAATAATAATAATAATAATAATAATAATTTATTTATACCTCGCCCATCTGGCTGGGTTTCCCCAGGCACTCTGGGCGGCTTCCAACCGAATATTAAAAACAATACATTAAACATTAAACAATACATCAGACATTAAAAACTTCCCTAAACAGGGCCACCTTCACTTGTCTTTTAAAAGTAAAATAGTTGTTTATTGCCTTGACATCTGGTGGGAGGGCGTTCCACAGGGCGGGTGCCACTACCGAGAAGGCCCTCTGCCTGGTTCCCTGTAACCTCACTTCTTGCAGCGAGGGAACCATCAGAAGGCCCTTGGAGCTGGACATCAGTGTCCTGGCTGAGCGATGGGGGTGGAAATCATTGAGGACTGCTTTCAAAGGGCACTTCGACACCACTGCATTTAAAATATGTTAAAAATAGATGTAAAGGTGGCCAAGCACTCCTGGCACAATCATTTTGTGAAAGTGTGATTATCCCAACAAAAATGTCTTGCTCTAGTGTTGAACTACCCTCCTTCCCTGCAGCACCATTGGGTTTCCTATTTTGGGAGAGGCGCAAAGGGATTTTTTTACTTAATCCCATTAATGTTTTGCATGTCATAGAATCCTAGAGCTGGAAGAGAATCCAAGGGTCTTTTAGTTCAGTCCCTTCGGTGCAGGAATTGTCAGGTTGATCTGATGTGAAACTGGTTTAACTGGTTGCCTAGGAAGGAAATGGTTCTTCAGATATGAAGGAGCACTGAGTCCATTTAGGACAGTGGTGTCCAAACTTTTTTCAAAGAGGGCCAGATGTGATGAAGTGAGAAGGGTTTTGGGGGGGGGGATTTTACCTCAGGAAATAAACTGCCACAGGGGCTGGATTAAACCGACCAAAAAAGCCAGATTAGGCCCCCGAAACTGACTTCTTTGGACATGCCAGATTTAGTAGATGCTTACTCAGTTGCTTTTAGGTTTGCGGGGGCCTGCTTTGATAACCCCCCCCGACTCCGGGTATGCTGTGCCAGGTAAGATCCCCACACACAACAATTATTTGATTTTATTTATTTAATTCATAAAATTTATGCACTGTTCAAAGAATCCCTTGTAGCATTTTGCAGAAGAAGAAGAAGAAAAGTATAAAACTATAAATAAAAACAGCCACGTAAAACATTCAAAAATAAAATAAAGCCACTAAAAACTGATTAAAATACATATCGACATTTTACATATCTGGGTAGGCTTGCCTCAACCAAAATGTTTTCTGTAAGGGGCCAAAAAGAGTATAGCGAAGCCCCCTTTCCTGGTGTCTAATAGACAGGGACTTCCCGCTGTTCCAACTGCGGTGTTGGCAGGTGAAATCAGACTTCCTAGCTGGACTCCTGCACCATTTTCATCACTCCCTCATGCAACGTTGAATGAACGCACAGCTGTGTATCGCAAGGGAGGTGGCGAATCCAGCCCTGTGAATGCAGGGCAGAGGGTGCTGGGCAAAGAAAGGGTTCTAGGTCAAGTCTTGTGCCAGCGGGCCATGCGGGAGCCCAGGGCAACCTGGCATCTGCCCAAGGGTGCTCCATGCTGGTGCCTGGCCTGAGTGGAGTTGTGGAATATGGGCCAATCCGTCCCACGCCTCCTGATCTGAGGAATAACTCCTAGCCCCCCGCAGCTCATTCCCTGCTACCTCCTAAGCTAGGAAAGGATGAGTTCCTGGGAAGGGGGGAAAAGCCTTTGCAAGCCTTCCTTCCACATGCCTTTCGAAAATGCATAGTCTTGTGATGAAGTCAGCCTGAGGGACCCAGAGAGGGGTCTTGGGCTGGTGAGGGCGGGGGCTGGCTCTGGCAAGGATTAGGAGAGCATAAACAGTCTCCAAGAAGGCTGGGTGTGCGGATTCTCCACACAGCGTTTGGTGCAAGCGGTAAATATTGGGAGTCTGTGGAATTTAATATAATGAAATGAATTAGCTGCATTGGGTGCCAAGAAAGCTGATCTTGGGAAAGGCATCAGGTGGTGTAAGTCTGCCCATCCTTTTGTCAAAAGAGACAAACCCCCAAATATGTCTGAAAGGAGGGAAGCCTTTCGTGAAGTCCCAGATCAGCTTCACTCAACCTGGCAGCCTCCAGAAGTTTTAGACGGCAACTCCCATCCTCGGTCTCCCTTGGCTGCTGGAGGGATCTGGGGTCCAAAAACAGCTTGTGCCCCAGATGCATGGGCAGCTGCTGAAGATGACACAGGGCTTGTTCCAGATTTTGGGGGGGTGGTCTGAAGGGCCCTAGACAGCCTTCTCCATCACTGCCTCCTTGCTACTGCTGCTGCCCAGTCACTAAATTTATCCCTGGGCCCAGTGCTCAAGGTATATCAGGCTTAGGCCCAAGCTCTCTGAAAGGTGGTGCTGTTTTTATTGTAATTATCTGTATGTTGTTAATAGATTTTTCATAGAATCATAGAATTGGAAGGGGGCCATGAGGGTCATCTAGTCCAACCCCCTGCAATGCAGGAATCTTTCATCCAGTGTGGAGCTTGAACCCACAGCCCTGAGATTAAGAGCTCTACAGACTGAGCTATCCAGCATATAGTCCATGTTTAATAGTTTTTCAATTATTGTTTTTTCTCTGTTTTTAGCAGTTTTTGTTTTTATATGTAAGCCACCTTGAGTCCCTGTCAGGGAAGAAGGCTGTGCATAAATAAATGAATAAATAGGGTGTTCCTGAGCATGCATGGAAAATCTTTCCCTTCCTACTACATCTTGGAGGACAAGACGTGCAGAGGCTAAGACTCTTTATCTCCAAGGCAGTGTGCCGAGAAGGAGGCCACAGCAAAATAAAAATAAAAATAGGCCTTTTCTGTTTTCCCTGACTTCACCTTGCCATGCAGTTTTGATTCCTGTTTTAAACTGTAGTGTTCATGCAGCTGTTTGTCAGTCAGTCAGTCAGTCAGCCAGGATGCAGCTGTTTGTCAAGTCGCAGTCCCAACCTGAAGCCACTAGAGGTCATGAGGAGCACCATTGCTGATTCTTGGGAGCAATCAGGGGTTGAAGCCAGCTTGTGAACCGTCCCTGTCGTTGGGCAAAGGGGGCAGTTGGCCAACCAGCAAGATTGTCCAGGGGTATGGGTGTGGGCCAGTGTTCTAATGAAGGAATATTGGAAATTAACCTTCCCTTATTTTGGGTGGCGTCCAATATATTCTCAGAAGCCAGAGGAGAAAGGTCTTCGTAAGACAATTCCTGCAGTTGGATCAAGCCCTTTTAAAACCACCCAAGCTCATGGCCATTACATCACATGGAAACCTAATCCCATAGTTTAGTTCACAACAACAACAACAACAACAACAACAACAACAACAACAACAACAACAACTTTTTATTTATACCCCGCCCGTCTGACTGGGTTGCCCCAGCCACTTTGGGTGGCTTCCAACATATATAAAAACACAATAACATACCCTCCAACATTTCTCCAATGAAAACAGGTATGTCCTATTCAATGATGATAATGATGATGATACTTTTATTATTTATTGCCCCCCCCCCGATCTGACTGGGTTGCCCCAGTCGCTCTGGGCGGCTTCCAACATATATAAAAACAAAATAAAACTATACAGAACTGCCTTCAGATGTCTTCTAAAGGTTATATCGTTACATATCTCCTTGGCTTGGGGGGTCACATAACCCCCTACCCTCTAACTTTTCTTCAGTGAAAATAGGGACATCCTAAGGAAAAGCGGGACATTCCAGGATCAAATCAAAAACCATAATGACTTCTGTAAATCCAGGACTGTCCCTGGAAAACAGACACTTAGAGGCTCTGCAATAAAACATCAAGCATTAATAATAACAATCTGAGCCAATATAAAAAGTCACAATAACTTTAAAATAAACAAAGCAACATTTAACAATCCATCAGAATCTAACAGTAAACAGTAAAATTAAACATCAGCAAATAATAATTAAACAGTTTAATGTTGCGTTGTGTAAAGAAGGACTTTCTTTTGTTTTAAAAAGAACTCAATAAAAAGATTTTTTTAAAAAAAGAATAAAAAAGAAGGACTTTCTTTTGTGTGTCCTGACCCTGCAAACATTCAGTTTCATTGGATGGCCCCGAGTTCCGGTATTTTTAAAGAAGAAGAAAACACCCCCATCTCTCTCCATTTTCTGCACATCACATATAATTTTATACATTTCTGTCATGTCTTACTCACTTTGCTTGCCTTTTATTTAAACTGAAAGGCCCCAAAGGTGTGTTGTTGTTGTTGTTTAGTCGTTGAGTCGTGTCTGCCTCTCCATGACCCCCTGAACCAGAGCACACCAGGCACTCCTGTCTTCCACTGCCTCCCGCAGTTTGGTCAAACTCATGCTGGTAGCTTCGAGAACACTGTCCAACCATCTTGTCCTCTGTCGTCCCCTTCTCCTTGTGCCCTCCATCATTCCCAACATCAGGGTCTTTTCCAGGGAGTCTTCTCTTCTCATGAGGTGGCCAAAGTCTTGGAGCCTCAGCTTCAGGATCTGTCCTTCCAGTGAGCACTCAGGGCTGATTTCCTTCAGAATGGATAGGTTTGATCTTCTTGCAGTCCATGGGACTCTCAAGAGTCTCCTCCAGCACCAGAATTCAAAAGCGTCCATTCTTCGGCGATCAGCCTTCTTTATGGTCCAGCTCTCACTTCCATACATCACTACTGGGAAAACCATAGCTTTAACTATACGGGCCTTTGTTGGCAAGGTGATGTCCCTGCTTTTTATGATGCTGTCTTAAAGGTGTATTAGTTTGGAAAAAAAGGTGAGCGGCTCTTCTAGTGTAGAATGACAGTGGTGGTTTTTGTTACAGGAGGGTATTGGGGGGGGGGTGTCAGTCTGGATGATGCCTTCACGTCCCTTCCAAACCTGTGATCCTGTATCTGTGAGGGTAGAATGTATATGAGGAGACCTGCTGAACCACCCAAACCAGTTCATTCGTTAAGGTGATGGCTTTGCCTGGCCAGTTAAGTACTTCCATGTGGATGTCCAAAGAGGTTGCTATGTTGCCATAGGGACAAATGGGTGGGCCTTTCCCTACCTCACCTAACTTGGTGCCACCTCTGTCCAGGACCCCAAAGCTGTGACTTGGGGCTTCCCAGGAACTCTAATGGGGAAACAAGATCTGTCAGGGCATTAATGCTGTGAGTTCCTCCAGTCTAGGCTCAGGTTGTACAGATGTGTAAATAAAACCATGTATCCTGAAAACACCACTGCTCCACTGACCTTCATTCTGAGGAAGCCACACCCTGGAGCCCCTCCCACTGGGAGACTGGGGTGCCTGCAACATTATTATCAACTTGCATACTGAAAGAAATTTCTGACTTAAAAACACTGCAAGTTGAAAGTCGGCTGCACAAAAACACAACGAAATGCCCGTATGTTCAGGTAGGATGGTTGCAATAAGAATATAATAATAATTTGTTATTTTTACCCCGCCCATCTGGCTGGGTTTCCCCAGCCACTCTGGGCGGCTTCCAACAGAGTATTAAAATACAATAACCTATTAAACATTAAAAGTTTCCTTAAACAGGGCTGCCTTCAGATGTCTTCTAAAAGTCTGGTAGTTGTTCTTCTCTTTGACATCTGGTGGGAGGGAGTTCCACAGGGTGGGTGCCACCACCGAGAAGGCCCTCTGCCTGGTTCCCTGTAAATTGGCTTCTCGCAGTAAGGGAACTGCCAGAAGGCCTTTGGAGCTGGACCTCAGTGTCCGGGCAGAACGATGGAAGTGGAGACGCTCCTTCAGGTCTACTGGGCCTTTGAGGCCGTTTAGGGCTTTAAAGGTCAGCACCAACACTTTGAATTATGCTCGGAAACGTACTGGGAGCCAGTGTAGGTCTTTCAAGATACCCGTTGCAAGGCACCCGTCTCACCTCCTTTTTGTTTTCAGTTTCAACTCTGCATGGATAAGGTGAAGCAGCCTCTGACGCCTACAGCACAATGGTGGAAGGGGCCCTCGCATCATCTGGAAGGGCCATAGCTCAGGGGCAGAGAATCTGCCTTTCAAGCAGAAGGTTCCTGGTTCAATCCCCAGTGGCGTCTCCCGGAAGGGTTGCGAGATACTCCCTGCCTCAAATGCCAGAGGGCTATAGCTGCCAGTCAGTGTAGACAATACCAAGCAATATACGTCCTATGTTCCTACACTTACGAGCAGGTATAGTCAAAGGCCTCCAAAGAGTGGTTCATGGCCTGTCAGAATCTGCCCGGAGGGGAGGAACAGCAACCCCTCCCCCATTTTGCTAGATGATACAACCTCTTTCTCTCTGCTGGGCTCAGGATTAGGCCGCAACCTGGGGCTTGGCGGCCTGCATGTCTGGGCCCCAGAGTGCCATTTCCTCATCGTTTTAAAGAGCCTTTTCCTCACATTAATCTCCTTTATTTTTTATTTTGACAAATTTACATTTCCAGGAAGTTGCAAAGGTCAGAGCTGCATCTGTTGCTGGTTACCTCGCAAGGAAGTGCTGGGTGGGTTGGTGCTGGTGCTGCTTGCTTGAGGGGGGGTGGGGGGTGGGGATGGGGTTATTTTTCTAATGTTTTCTCTTTTTTTTGCAGCAGTTTCCAAAGCAACAGGGAGCGAAGTCATTTTTAAAGAAGAAGCTAGGAAAGAAAAGAGTCGGCTGGTGGCCTCAAATCCCGCTAATGATGGGGGTGATGAAAATCAGATTGCCTCTAATTTCTTCAGGGTGGGGTGGGGGTGGGGGGAAATTGGAACGATTTTTCATCCCTCTGACTCTGGCTGGCTGAAGTGCGGGAAGGTCGTCCATTTTGGCTTGGGGGGGCTGTTCTCTCTGCCTAGCTTGCCTTTCCTTTGGCTGAGCCGCCCCCCCCCCCTCGCCCTTGGCACTGAGAAGCTTGTGAGGACTGGAAGACGTTGGCTAGCTGATATGTCAAGTGCAACCTCTCCCCCCACCCCACCAACAATTTGTGGCTTCTTTAGGTCCCCGAATTCATCAGCCACCCCCGCAAAACTCCTTCCTGCCTTTCTCTCTCTGCCTGAGTGCTTGGAGCCTCCTGTCCGCAGCCTTGTCTCGCCACCAGCCATCTTTGCCCCAGGCTTTTGGGGGGTTGTTCTGGCCCGCCCCCATTCTGTCAGCTCTCCTGCCTCTTGGCCAGCTTTCCCTTTCCACTTAAACCCCAGCCCCTCCTCAGACTCCGCCAGGGGTAGGCAAACTACGGCCTGGGGGCCAGATCAGGCCCAATCGCCTTCTCAATGTGGCCCACAGACGGTCCAGGATTCAGGGTGTTTTTACATGAGTAGAATGTGTGTAGGGATGGCGCTGTGGGTTAAACCACAGAGCCTAGGACTTGCCGATCAGAAGGTCGGCGGTTCGAATCCCCGCAATGAAGGGCTGAGCTCCCGTTGCTCGGTCCCTGCTCCTGCCAACCTAGCAGTTCGAAAGCACTTCAAAGTGCAAGTAGATAAATAGGTACTGCCCCGGAGGGAAGGTGAACGGCATTTCCGTGCACTGCTCTGGTTCGCCAGAAGCAGTTTAGTCATGCTGGCCACACGACCCGGAAGCTGTACGCCGGCTCCCTCGGCCAATAAAGCGAGATGAGTGCCGCAACCCCAGAGTCGGCCACGACTGGACCTAATGGTCAGGGGTCCCTTTACCTTTAGAATGTGTGCTTTTATTTAAAATGCATCTCTGTGTTATTTGTGGGGCATAGGAATCAGTTCATTTCCCCCAAAAAATATAGTCCGGCCCCCTACAAGGTCTGAGGAAAAGTGGACCGGCCCTTTGCTGAAAAAGTTTGCTGACCCCTGATGTAACCCAACCCATTGCAAGGCAGGGATACCAAGGCTCTTTCTTCTGTGTTGCTGTTTCCTGCCCCATTCTCAACAGAAAATGATGCCAATATGGTATGGTAACCCTTGCAAGACAGACATTGTCCCTGTCCCTCACAGAATACAGTCCACTTTGACCCCATAGTATTCTATGATGCCATCACAGTCAATCCATGTCTGAGGGTTCATCTCAAGAGCCTGAGGTCAACACAACATCTGTGCTGCCTGGGCTGATGGGAGCCGATGGGAGCCGCAGTCCAAAACATCTGGAGGGCACCAGGTTGGGGAAGGAGGATATGCAGAGGATGTGCAGAATGACAAGGTTAGGGTGGTTTTCCTGCCCCTACAATGCAATTAAAAAACAAACAAACCCACGACCAACATTTTGAAGAAAACATGTAAATATTTGCATAATCATATAAATATTACAAATATAAATAAATATAAATATCATATAAATATTACAAATATTATAAATATTACAATGGCAAAATAGAAAGGTCTTGCATAAATAAAATACCGGCACATATTAACAACAATTATACAATTCACACACACACACACACATACACAAATCTGCATAAGAATGATCAATTTGGACTTTATAACCAAACAAGTGTTGTGCAATTAGGCCTATATCATTTTTTGCCAAATAGAGAAGCTTCTGGATATAGTTCATCAGACTTTATATCCATTTTGTATATTCAGTTGTGAGGAGTCATTTATTCCTAAAATCATCAGCCTTTTGACTTCTGCCTCTTCACTGAGCAAATTCTGTAAGCTGAGGCAATTCCTTCATCCTGTATGTAGGTTGGGCAAAGGCTTGTTTTTGTGAAACCCATGCTGGGTCTTAGTGCAGTGGTACCTCGGGTTAAGAACTTAATTCGTTCTCCCACCACTTCTGTGCATTAAACCACTCCTCTTTGAGTTGCCCCCCCATTTTCTGATTCTATCAGTCAGTCATCTCTGCCCCTTGCAACTCCTCCTGTCCAGAGATCGAGGCCTGCTCCTGAAATAACCTTTCACTTCTCTTGCACAAGCAGAAGTGATGGTCAGCGTTCCGTTGCTGACAGGCTCCCACACAGCAATGCTGGCTTAACTTGCCATGCCATGACATCATTGCAGCTCACCGAATGTGTGGGTAACAGGCAGCTTTCAGCCTGTACACTGTTAAAAGTTTTGTTATTTTGCAAAGAATGGTTCCTAATAAAAAGGCAATTTCTTTGAAAACAAGTTGGGGAGGATCCAGTGCCAAGAAAAAGAGCCCAGGAGATTTATAGCTAAGGAAATACTTCCCCCCAACTCTGCGGACAGTTCCAGCAGGAACAATAGCCTGATGCGCCGCATGAGCCAAACTGATGGGGTTCGGGGTGGTGGTAGTGGGGAAGTTTTATCAGTGCTTTTTCCTTTGCGGTCCCCTCCCTTCCTGGAAATGCAAGATTCAAACCCCCTCCCCCCTCCCGGGCCTGCTGGTGTATAATCAGCAGGAATCGAAATATCCGCACTCGGAAAAAGTAATGAGGAGGGTGTCATTGGCCGGTGATTGATGGGTCCAGACGGCACAGTGGTGTGTCTCAGTTGGCGTGGTGGCCGAGTGCCAGCTCTCAAGCAATATCCACATATTCTTTCAGTGTCTTTGCAAGCCCCTCCGGGACCCTCCAAGGGAAGCTAATGGACCTCTCTCTCTCTTCTCTGTCACACACACAGACATCCTTCCACACACTGGGCTTTGCTTTATTACCAAACGCCTCTGGCAGGGACTTGACCACAGTTCAGCTCTGAGTCTGCATGCTCCGCAGAGAAGCGGAGAGGTCACCGTCTTGTTCTCAGGGAGCATAGAGACAAGGGACATTTCAGTCAGGGTGGGGGGGCTTTTACTCAGCTTCTGCTGCCCAGTTGATCTCCCTGGGTGCTTTCTGGACAACAAGAAAAAAAATGTTGCTGGTGGGCCTTTGAGAGGAACCAGACAGGGGGTTCCCAGGTTCCCAGCCCCTTATCTTGATAGCCCTCCTGACAATTTAGGCCAGTGGTTTCCAATTGGTGGTTGGTGGACCCCAGGAGATCCGCCTAACCCACCTGTGGCCTCCATGGCACATACTTGTCAACTGTCTGGGACATCATGTTTTGGAGAGGGGGCAAGCCCTTAGGTGAAAGCACAGTGCCCAAAAACTTGTGAGATCACAGCTGGATGCACGTCTCACATGAGATAAAAAAAAGGTAAAGGACCCCTGACCATTAGGTCCAGTCGCGGACGACTCTGGGATTGCAGCGCTCATCTCGCTTTATTGGCCGAGGGAACTGGCGTACAGCTTCCGGGTCATGTGGCCAGCATGACTAAGCTGCTTCTGGCGAAACCAGAGCAGCACACGGAAACACTGTTTACCTTCCTGCCACAGTGGTACCTGTTTATCTACTTGCACTGGCATGCTTTCGAACTGCTAGGTGGGCAGGAGCTGGGACCGAGCAAAAGGAGCTCACCCCGTTGTGGGGATTCGAACCACCAACCTTCTGATCGGCAAGCCCAAGAGGCTCAGTGGTTTAGACCACAGCACCACCCAACTCATGTCCTTGAACAGTGATAATAATACTTCATGCACCCTAATTTCCGACCAGTGAGGAAATCTGGCGGTTCCTTCACTAACCAGTGTGGTGTAGTGGTTAAGAGCGGTAGTCTTGTAATCTGGTGAACCGGGTTTGATTCCCTGCTCCTCCACATGCAGCTGCTGGGTGACCTTGGGCCAGTCACACCTCTCTGAAGTCTCTCAGCCCCACTCACCTCACAGTGTTTGTTGTGGGGGAGGAAGGGAAAGGAGAATGTTAGCCGCTTTGAGACTCCTTAGGGTAGTGATAAAGCGGGATATCAAATCCAAACTCTTCTTCTTCTTCTAACCCCAGAATTCGGTTTCCTTGGAGTGAAGGTTAATGCAGACTGTGATCTCCCAAGGTCAGACGGCACCACATTTTGTGTCTGTTGTGGGAGGGAATTCCAGGCTGCCATCTTGAAAGTCGCTATCCATTGGCCACAGGCCTGGCCCACTATTAGGCAGAGGTCAGGCAATGGGCAGCAGCTGCTGGAGAGCAGAGACCTCCCACTGCTACCATTCCTGTCTGGTGCCACTCAGTATTTCCTTACCTCAGGCAGGGTGAAGGGTGCTATCTCACCCCCAGTGTCGAAGGAGGACTCGTATTCCAGTCCTGTTGCACCACCTCTTCCTTCACCTCAGCCAGCAGAAGGCCTGGGTCTGGCCCTGATGCTTCAACACCACAGGAAGCCATTCTCTGGCAACTGCATTTGGAATACTGTGCATAGCTGTCAACCTTCCCTTTTTCTGGTGGGAAATTCCCTTATTCCAGCGCCGTTTCCCGCTGCTTCCCGCTGCTATCCTGGATTGTTAGATATCCCGTAGATGATCCCTGGGACAAGTGAGGCTGCTGATCTCTTATTTTCAAATCTGAAAGTTAACAGCTATGATACTGGGCTCAGCTCTAGCCGCCTCATCTGAGGAAAGAATATTGCGGAACTGGAAAGGTTCAGAAAAAGGCAGCTGAAATGATGGAGGGGATGGATTGATTCCCCTTTGAGGAAAAGTTGCAGCACTTGGGGCTCTTGAGTTTAGAGAAGTGGTGAATAAGAAACAGCATGATAGTAGTTTACAAAACGATGTGTGTTGTGGGGAAAGTGGAGAGAGAGACTTTTTCGTCCCTCTCTCATTAAAACTCCAGTGAAGCTAAATAGACTATTCAGGGCAGACAAAAGAAAGCCCTTCTTTATGCAGCGAGCAGTTAAAACTGTGGAACTCCTTCCCAAAGGGGCAGTGAGGAGCACAAACATGGACGGCTTCAAAAGAGGACTGAACAAATTTGTCAAGGAGTTAAGGCTCTTGGCCACAATGACTCGGCTCCATCTTCACAGCTGGAGGTTGCAATGCTTCTGCATACCAGTGGCTGGAAACCACAGGAGAGGAGAGGGCTTGTGCTTGGATCCTGCCCATAGGTATCTGGGCTGGATGAATCCCAAGCCGGAATTAAGATTGCCGGAAGAAATATCAACAACCTCAGATATGCAGATGACACAACCTTGATGGCAGAAAGTGAGGAGGAATTAAAGAACCCTTTAATGAGGGTGAAAGAGGAGAGCGCAAAATATGGTCTGAAGCTCAACATCAAAAAAACGAAGATCATGGCCACTGGGCCCATCACCTCCTGGCAAATAGAAGGGGAAGAAATGGAGGCAGTGAGAGATTTTACTTTCTTGGGCTCCATGATCACTGCAGATGGTGACAGCAGCCACGAAATTAAAAGACGCCTGCTTCTTGGGAGAAAGACGATGGCAAACCTAGACAGCATCTTAAAAAGCAGAGACATCACCTTGCCAACAAAGGTCCGTATAGTTAAAGCGATGGTTTTCCCAGTCGTGATGCATGGAAGTGAGAGCTTGAAATAGAGTCGCAAAGTGATTTCATGCTCTTTATTCAGCTCATAGTGGTGAGGAGGAATGAATGAATGTCCCCTCAAAGTATCTGCTTTATATACATTATTTACACAATGGGCTGCACATGATTGGCTAATTCCGGAATTCTACTGTAAGCCAATCAGGTTGTGGATTCACTTCTATCTGGAGCATGATTGGGTGGTTCCTGCCAACCAATCATACTGCTGCATTGTTCTAGGACCAATCAGACTGCTGCATTCTGAATTCTATTGTTCTAGGACCAATCAGACTGCTGCCTTTTGGATCCTCTTGTTCTAGGACCAATCAGACTGCTGCAGTTTGGATCCTATTCAACTCAGTACATAACACCCCTCCCCTCTAAGTTCCAGTCCTGCCCGGGAGGTCGCATTCATAGTCCTCAAGGTACGCCGGTGGCCTACGTGTGCGTTGCGGCCTGGGGTATTCCCTGGTCCGAGGTTCAGGTTCTGGCTCGTGTTCCAAGGATGCTGGCTGTGATGGGGCTGTTTGGTCTGGCGCAACCGGCTCGCTCAGTCGTGGTTCTGGTTCTGGTGTCCTTCCGGCCTCACGGGTCCTCTCTGTATTTACTGATTCTGCCTCTCCTGCTGGCCCCTGCTGCTCTATGGGCCTCACTGCCCCACTGTTCCCTTGGGACTCCTCTGACTTGTCCTCCTCCTCCTGGTTTTCTCCCGGGAATCGTCGCCGTATCTGGTCGCAGTGGCGGCGCCAGCATTGCTCCCCATCTGTTAGCACCTCGTACGACACGGGGCCAGTGACCCTGGTGACTGTGGCGGGTACCCATGCAGGGCCTGCCCCAAAATTCTTTGCATACACTGGGTCCTGGGCCTCGAAGGTATGGGGGTTCCTGCCTTCCCCCACCACTACCTCATCCTGAGCTCTATCGGGGTGAAGGCGGTCCAATCTGATTGCAAGGCCCCGACCCATTAGTAGTTCAGCGGGGCTCCGGCCAGTCGTTGAGCTGGGGGTGCTGTGCTGTGCTAGAAGGAATGTGGCAAGGCGGTACTCCCAATCCCCTTGCGTCATGCGGCGAAGGGTGTCCTTGGTGGTCCACACCATGCGTTCTGCTTGGCCATTGGTGGCAGGGTGGAATGGTGCTGAACGGATGTGGCGGATGGCGTTCTGCGCTGTGAAGGTTTGGAATTCTCCTGACGTAAATGCAGTCCCGTTGTCTGAGACGAGAGTGTCAGGGAGCCCGTGGGTTGCAAACAGCCTGCGTAGTACCCGGATGGCTGCGGACGTAGAAGTGGACGGTACCAGTGCGACTTCCAGCCATTTGGTGTAGGAGTCCACCACTATGAAGAATGTTTTCCCCTGAAAGGGGCCAGCGAAGTCCACATGCAGGCGTGACCATGGTGCTCGGGCGGACTCCCAGGACTGGACTGGGGCCCTTGGGGGATCTGGGCGGGATTCTTGGCAGGCCTGGCAGTGTTTGACCCAGGCCTCTATCTCTCTGTCGATCCCCGGCCACCACACGTAACTCCTGGCAAGGGCCTTCATTCTTACTACCCCTGGGTGTGTCTCGTGTAGGGCTTTTGCGGAAGGGCTGGGGAACAACGACCCTGCTTCCCTATAACAGGCACCCCTTGTGGGCCGACAGTTCATGTTTGCGGGTTGTGTAGCCGGCGAATTCTGGCCCAGGGCTGCTGCTGGGCCATCCCCTCCACACCCAGTCCAGGACCCGGGAGATGACCCTATCTTTCTTGGAATGGTGTGCAACTTCTTGTGCCTGAATGGGGCGGTCGGGAAGCAGCTCCAGGCTCATAACCTCTTGTGCAGGTGCTGGGTCGGGGCCTGTTTTCGGTAGTGGTAGCCTGCTGAGGGCGTCCGCATGGCCCATCGCCTTCCCAGGGCGGTGAATCAGTGCATACTGGTAGCTGGCAAGGAAAATTGACCACCTGAGGACGCGAGGAGACAGCACTTGGGGGGTCTGCTTTTCAGGGACAAACAAGCCAAGCAACGGCTTGTGGTCAGTCACCACGGGGAAGGGCCACCCGTACAAGAAATCATGGAATTTTTTTACTCCCTTCACGATTGCCAGACCCTCCTTGTCGATTTGCGAGTAGTTCCGCTCGGTTGCGTTGAGTGTCTGGGAAAAGTATGCCACCGGTACCTCTCTTCCAGCCCGGCAATCAACACATCATCGAAGAAGTGGGTGACGCCAGGAATCCCTTTAAGGAGAGAGTCCATTAAATTCTGGAATATGCCTGGTGCCACGCTGACACCGAATTGCAGCCGCTTTACCCTGAACGCTCTTCTGTGCGTCACAATCGTCTGTGCCTCTGCTGTGGCCTCATCTACTGGCAGCTGTTGATATGCTTGGGCCAAGTCCAGCTTGCCAAAAATTTTCGACCCAGCCAGGGTGGCAAGGACATGGCTGACCACTGGCACTGGGTATGCATGGGCCGTGAGGGCCTTGTTTATGGTACATTTGTAGTCTGCGCAGATGTGGACCGAACCATTAGGCTTGACAGGTGTGACGATTGGGGTTTCCCAGGGGGCATTAGGCACCGGCTCCAGCACTCCTTGCTCCACGAGCCGGTCCAATTCCTCGTCTATACGGGGTTTCAGGGCGAAAGGGACCCGGCGGGCCTTGAGCCTCACCGGTCATACTGCGGGGTCAAGCTGTAGAGCAATGGGGGGGCCCGTATACTGTCCCAATTTCCCATCGAAAACCCCCGGAAATTCCTTGCATATGGCGTCCATGTCCACTTGTAAGCTGGTGTGGTTCACCCCGGTGACGGCTAGCCCCAGTGGTCCAAACCATGCCAATCCCAGTAAGCTAATGTAGGGGCCCTTGACCACAAGCAAGTCCAGTTGTCGCGTATGCCCTCGGTATTGCACCCTGAAGGTCCCCACCCCCATTGTGGGGACCTTACGTTTCTGGAAGTCCCAGAGGGTGAATGGGGCCGGCCTGAGTTTGGGAACCCCAGTAGGACACAGTTTCCTTAAGGTCCTTGCCGAGATTATGGATAGAGTTGAACCCGTGTCAAGCTCCATGTGGCATGGGCCCCCTCTATCTGTACCTCTACATAAATTTTCTCTACGTTGGGGTGAGGCAACTGGTATACCTGGAAGTCCGTGAGCTCCGTCGAGTTGCCTTGGTGCGTTGGGCCCCAGGACCTGGGGCTCTTGGATTGGTCATCTGATGCCTGGCGTCGGGTGAGCCAAGCCCGACACACCCGGGTGATGTGTCCCGATTTTCTGCACTGCCTGCACTCTGCGTTGCGGAAACGGCAGGTCCTCCTCTCGTGACTTTCTCCACAGCTTGCACAGTTCCCTCCTTCTTGCCGAGGCAGCTGTGGTATGTGGGCTGCTTGAGTGCGCTGCTGTACTCGGTGCACCTCCTCCCTGTTGGATCCTGAGTCGTCGGTGAGGTCTTCGTGGTGGACCCTCGGTTGGGACGGCTGGCTCGGACATGCCTCTTGCGTCGACCTCTCGGCAGCTTCCGTTGCCAGGGCCTCCTCCAGAGCGACCTGGAACGTTAGGTTCTTCTTAGCATAGAGGCGTCGTTGCAGCTTCTCATCCTTCAGGCCACCGACGAGGCGGTCACGAAGCATGTTCTCCAGCTCTGAGAAGTTGCAGAACCGGGCGGCTTGGCGGAGAGAGGTCACAAACCCAGTTATGGTTTCCCCAGGGGCTTGCTGCTTTGCGTAGAAGGCATTTCGACGAGCCACCACTGAGGGCTGTGGTGAAAAGTGCCCCTTCAGCTGTTCCATTATTGTTTTGTATGGAACAGTAGCAACGTCTTCAGGCGCAAGGAGAGCCCGGGCGATTTCAAACATCTCCTCTCCGCAGACGCTGAAGAATATTGCCCTCTTCTTGGCCTCTTCTTCATCGGTGACCCCTTTGGCTTCTAGGAGGAAGGTGAAACGGGAGGCGTACGCTTCCCAGTCTCCAGATGCTGGGTTGAACGGCGAGAAGCTGCTGTCGGTTGCCATTCTGAGTTCCTTGTGTCCCGGAGCTGAAGCCTGGATACACAGTGCGAGGCAGCGGTGCGGCAGGTGGCGGTGTTGCGGTGCTGTGTGTGGCAGTCAGCTCAGCGGGATCCCACCTTCGTCGCCAGTGAAATATACTCAGAGTCGCAAAGTGATTTCATGCTCTTTATTCAGCTCATAGTGGTGAGGAGGAATGAATGAATGTCCCCTCAAAGTATCTGCTTTATATACATTATTTACACAATGGGCTGCATATGATTGGCTAATTCCGGAATTCTACTGTAAGCCAATCAGGTTGTGGATTCACTTCTATCTGGAGCATGATTGGGTGGTTCCTGCCAACCAATCATACTGCTGCATTGTTCTAGGACCAATCAGACTGCTGCATTCTGAATCCTATTGTTCTAGGACCAATCAGACTGCTGCCTTTTGGATCCTATTGTTCTAGGACCAATCAGACTGCTGCAGTTTGGATCCTATTCAACTCAGTACATAACAGAGCTGGACCATAAAGAAGGCTGATCGCCGAAGAATGAATGTTTTTGAATTCTGGTGCTGGAGGAAACTCTTGAGAGTCCCATGGACTGCAAGAAGATCAAACCTATCCATTCTGAAGGAAATCAGCCCTGAGTGCTCACTGGAAGGACAGATCGTGAAGCTGAGGCTCCAATACTTTGGCCACCTCATGAGAAGAGAAGACCCTGATGTTGGGAAAGATGGAGGGCACAAGGAGAAGGGGACAACAAAGGACGAGATGGTTGGACAGTGTTCTCAAAGCTACCAGCATGAGTTTGACCAAACTGCGGGAGGCAGTGGAAGACAGGAGTGCCTGGCGTGCTCTGGCCCATGGGGTCACGAAGAGTTGGACACAACTAAACGACTAAACAACAACATCTGATTGGCTGCTGTGAGAACAGGATGCTGGGCTATTGGCCTGATCCAGCAGGCTTTTCTTGCATTCTTAGGTCTCCATGATCTGTTGCTGTTAAGCATCTCCTGGGCCTGCTAAGGTAGCCTGCAGACCCCAGATGTGGTGGAGGACCCTACTGTGCCGCCAGTGCCGAAGGAGAACTCATCTGCCAGGCCAGCTGGCTGCGGTCTATGAACCAAAGCAGAGAGCGGCGGCTGCCATCTCATCCTTCCCCGCAGGCAGCAGAATGTCTTGGGCTGGCCCTGAATGCTTGACGCCGCAGAAGGCCTCTCTCTGAATCTTAGGGGGCCTCCGAGTCCAAGGCAGCTCCTCCGGCGCCTGTTCCCACCCACTCTCTGTGTTAACGCACCCTTGCCCGATACTTAGATATGAAATAATTACCCTAAGTGATCAGATTTTAATTAGGCAGCGCAGAGGATGATCATTGTGTTCCAAATTGTTGCGGAGTGCTCAGTTATGCACCAGCCAAACTTGGGCTCTACCATTATGCCCAGTGGGTGGCCGCAAGACAATCAGGAAGTAATTAGTTTGGCGGTGGGTGTGCGTGTGTGTGTGTGTGTGTGCTGCTGCTGCGTCGCTCACCGGGGAGTGCTTTGCTGCGTTCCATGAATGAGCTGGCTCCAGAGGAGCCTGAGACCAAGATGGCACAGTCTCTTTCTCTCTCTTTCTCTTGTTCCTTTTCCTTTTGGATACTCGTGTAATGCAGTAAAGTTATGTCTTTGGAAGGCAGACCTGCAATTACAACCATCAATACTCATTTGGAAATGGGGAACGTACCAAGGGCTTGGCAGATCCTGCAGGACGCTGCAGATTTTTTTAAAAAAAGGATATTTATTGAAATTTTCCACTTTAATACATTAAAAAAATCAAAAAAGAAAAAACAAAAAAAGTTAAAAACACATAAAGTTTACAATCCTTATTTTTCTATAACATATTTCCCTGACTTCCCCACACCTCCCCTTCTTATATTCCAATTCAAATTGTTAGTTCAACAAGTTCTTATCCCCAATTTTTAACCTTTTTCTGTTTAGTTCATTTTAAAAAAGCCAATTTTACCTTATAAACATCAATATTTATACATCAATTCTCATTCTTAAAACTTTTTTCTAAAGTCGACCCAAATTCCCTTCCACGACTTCCCCAATTTTCATACAAATAGCAAAACAAAATAAAAGCAAAAACAGATTGTAATTATGCACCCTTTGGATTCCCAAACTCCAACCCCCCCCCCTTTCCCGGTTTCAATCCCCAACAAATGTCCATCAGTCTTGATCTACTATCAGCCTGGAGACCTCACGTCCGAGGCTCTTAATTCTCTCTCAATTCCTCTCTGCCGGTTTTTTTGGTAGTCCTTAGTATTAAACACCAGATCTCGGAGAAGCTCTAGCCCAATGGGATCCATATTTCTTCCAGCCAGACCTCCATACTTAAAAGTGGAGCCCGAATCTTGTTTCTTACTCCTTTCAAGTCCAAATGTCCCCAAAGCTCCAACTTCCACCTTAATCAGATTTGTAATCCTTGGATCTTCAGATCTCCACATAAGGAGATCTCTCCATTCTTCAATCTCCAATTCAAACCAGATTTTCAACATCAAGTTCTTATTTTCCTTTGTAGCCATCATGTCAGGCCTCTGGCTCTCCTTTGTCATCTGCAGCATTACAGCTCCTCCTTCCTTTTCCTCAGGAACAATATATATCTCCTTCTCCACACTCTCAAAGCTCTCAAGTTTCTCTTCTTGTCCAGCTGCATAAACTTCCTGAGTCAAGTCCTTATCAAATTCAATGAATTTATTTACTGTTAAGTCGAGTTGCAACATTTGTAGCCAAAACATCAATTTGGCCTTGTAACTTTCCCAAGAGAACAAAAACTCTGTCCAATTTAGCTTGTATTTTCCCTCCTTCGGCCATTCTTGTAATGTCCCAAAACCCCCTCTAGAGGGATTTTGGTTACTTAATATTCCTTCCAGTTCAAATCCAAAAGTCAAGGTAGTTTGTATCAGTTCTTCCTTATTTTCAACAAATTATAACCAAATTGTAACAAATATAACCAGCAGAGACAACAGAAACAAAGTTCTCTTTTTCAGCTTTGACAGCTAATTTGACAGCTGTCAAACTCTTCAATACCTCATCAACAGGCTCTCTCGCGGATCACTCCCGGGTCCGGGGGGGTGGCACTTCAGCTCCCAAAATTAGCTCTTATCCTCCAGTAAAATTACTTATACTGCCAAACCGTGAAATTAATGTCTTTTATCCAATAAACAAGAAAAAAAATTCTCTCGACCTTAGTTAGCTGATCCTTGCTTAAGATTATTTACAAGACGGGGAGACGGACTTCCTGTTTGCGCCTTCCCCGATCGTGCCTAATTAAAAAATAATAATTTTTCTTTGTAAATCCAATTTCCGTACTACTCACGGGTTGTTGCTTTTAAAGTCCAATTGTTCACAAAAAGAAGTCAGCGCTCTCCGACCATGGCATGCGACTTCACTCCGCAGGAGAAGCAGTCGACTCTCAGCACCGCGCCGCTCACCCCGTCCCCCATTCCAAAGCCTTTAAAAAGGCTCCTTCGCGGGTCGGGGGGGCGCAAATGGTGCCCGCCGAGTCACCAAGTTCACAGGCTTCACCGCCTGTGATTTCTGAGGGTCCCCGCGTCGCCGCCGTGGCAGGACCCAACTCCTGCGGAGCCATTTCCCTCCGGAGCTCGGAGGGAATCCGCCATTAGCCGATGGCGCTAACCCGGAAGTCCTCAGGACGCTGCAGATTTTCTAAGGGGATTCAGAGGAGGTGCATATGTGGGGATAGGGACCTGCCAGCTTGCGTTTCAAGAGACAGGGGATCTGCAAGTTGAAAGACTATAAGGAGCAAGCTGAAGATCTTTCTGGCCCAGTGTGCTGCCTCCAACAGTGGACAGCCAGGTGCCTCTGGACCACAGCTGTCAACTTTTCCCTTTTCTTGCAAGGAATCCTATTCAGAATAAGGGAATTTCACTTAAAAAAAGGGAAACGTTGACAGCTATGCTCTGGACAGCCTTTCTCAGCACTGGGGCCCTAAATGTTGTTGGACTACAACTCCCACCATCCCTGGCCACTAGTACTGCCAGCTGGCAATGTTGGGAGTTACAGTCCAACAGCATTTAGGGCCCCAATGCTGAGAAAGGCAGCGTGGAAGCTAGCCGGCAACCTGCTTCTCACAGAGGACACGCCGCTTCTGTGTGCTTCTATCAACAGGGGTGGTTCAAAGCTAATTCAAAGAATCAGAGAACTGTAGAGTTGGAAGGGACACCAAGGGACATCTAGTCCAACCCCCTGCAATGCAGGAATCTTAGCTAAAGCATCCATGACAGATGGCCACCCAACCTCTGTGTGAAAACATCTAACAAAGGAGAGTCCATCACTTCCCAAGGAAGTCTGGTCCACTGTCGAACAGCTTTGTCAGAAAGGTTTTCCCGAATGTTTAGTCAGAGTCTCCTCTCTTGTCACTTGAAGCTATTGGTTTGAGTCCTGCCCTCCATGGCAGGAGAAAACAAGTTTGCTCCCTCTTCCGTGTGACAGCCCTTAAGATATTTGAAGATGGCTATCATATCTCTTCTCAGTCTCCTCTTTTCCAGGCGAAGCATATCCAGCTCCTTCAACCGATCCTCATAAGGCTTGGTTCCCAGACTCTTGATCATCTGGGTTGCCCTCCTCTGCATGCCTTCCAGCTTGTCAACATCCTTCTTAAATTGTGGTGCCCAGAATTATACACAGAATTCCAGGTGTGGTCTGACAGAGGCAGAATAGAGTGGTACTGTTACTTCCCTTGATCTGGACAATCCCTACTTGTGATTCCCAGCAACAGGTTTTCAAAAACATAGTGTCTCTGAACCCAGTAGGCAGCATATAGCAATAGTAGTAGTAGTAGTAATAATAATAATAATAATAATAATAATAATAATAATAATAATTTATGCCCCGCCAATCTGGCTTCCCAGCCAGAACCGCCAGAAGGCCCTCGAGCTGGACCTCAGTGTCCCAGTAGAATGATGGGGGTGGAGACGCTCCTTCAGGTATACTGGGCCGAGGCTGTTTAGGGCTTTAAAGGTCAGCACCAACACTTGATTGGTGCTCGGAAACGTACTGGGAGCCAATGTAGATCTTTCAAGACCAGTGTTATGTGGTCTCGGCAGCTGCTCCCAGTCACCAGTTTAGCTGCCACATTCTGGATTAGTTGTCGTTTCTGGGTCACCTTCAAAGGTAGCCCCACATAGAGCACATTGCAGTAATCCAAGCGAGAGATCACTAGAGCCTGCACCACTCTGCGAGACAGTTTGTGGGCAGGGAGGGTCTCAGCCTGTGTACTAGATAGAGCTGGTAAACAGCTGCCCTGGACACAGAATTGACCTGCTCCTCCATGGACAGCTGTGAGTCCAAAATGACTCCCAGGCTGCGCACCTGGTCCTTCAGGGGCACTGTTACCCTATTCAGGACCAGGGAGTCCTCAACACCCACCCGCCTCCTGTCCCCCAAGAACAGTACTTCTGTCTTGTCAGGATTCAACCTCAATCCATTAGCCGCCATCCATCCTCCAACCGCCTCCAGACACTCACACAGGACCATTGTGACTGGTAACCATTGATAGTGAATTTGTCTGATTCCTCTTTGACGCCACCGCTACCTCTTGTGGGAAGGAGTTCCATAGTTTAACTTTGTGCTGCATGAAGTACTTTCCTTTGGTCTGTCCTGAGTCTTCCAACATTCAGCTTTGTTGGACGACCACCTCAGGCCCTAATATTACAAGAGATGAAGAAAACCTCTCTATCTGCTTTTCCCCTTTTCCTAAACTAAAGGTAAGAATCTGGAGGTGAGGGGACATAATAGTGCTGTTAAAAATTATGCATGGTGTGGATCCTGCCTAATCCTGCCTTTTAAACCCATCTGAACTATGTGGCTTGCACTCCATCTTGTGATGGGTAGTTCCACATGCTCAACAGGTGCTGTGTGATGTAGAAGTCCTTCCTTTTCTCCATCCCAGATCAACTACTGGTCAGGTCCTGCTTCACTACCATGTCAAATGGCCATGGGCAGATTCTAAGATTGGAATTTGTCTAATATTATTTTAGGGACGCTGGTGGTGCTGTGGGTTAAACCACAGAGCCTAGGACTTGCCGATCAGAAGGTCAGCGCTTCGAATCCCTGCGACGGGGTGAGCTCCTGTTGCTTGGTCCCTTCTCCTGCCAACCTAGCAGTTCAAAAGCACGTCAAAGTGCAAGTAGATAAATAGGTACCGCTCTGGTGGGAAGGTAAACGGCGTTTCCATGCGCTGCTCTGGTTCACCAGAAGCGGCTTAGTCATGCTGGCACATGACCCAGAAGCTGTCCGCCGGCTCCTGCGGCCAATAAAGCGAGATGAGCGTCACAACCCCAGAGTCGGCCACGAGTGGACCTAATGGTCAGGGGTCCCCTTTACCTTTAATATTATTTTATCAAGAAGACAAGCCAGCCAAGGGAAGATTCAGTCGCCACCTTTGTTGACAGTGCGTTCTGTGAAGGACACACACATGAAGCTGCCCCAGGCTGCTTCACTACATTGATCTCCCTGGCTCAGTTCTGCCCGCACTGCTGGCCCTGGCAGCAGCTCTCTGGCCTTTCAGCCCAGAGATGTCTCCCAGCCCTACCTGGAGACCCCAGATACTGTCTGCACGGGAAGCAGGTGTTCTCCCACTGAACCTATTGCATTTCACCCCCAAAGCATGAAGGAAGATTATAGTCCTCATGATTCTGAGTAAAGGGCTATATAAATTTAGAGCGCAGGAAAGTGTCTCCACTGAGTCAGACCAGTGATCCATTGAGGCCAGTGCTGTCTACACTGACTGGCAGCAGTATGCTGGAGTTTCAGGAAAGGAGCCTTTCCCAGTCCTGTTTGGAGACGACACTGGAGAGTGAACCTTCTGCATGCAAAGCAGATCATCTGCCACTGAGCTATAGTCCTTCCCCATAGCCCTACAGGATGAGTACAGCAGCCTTTAAAACAACTGGATTGTTTCTCTTTCCACCCCCCCTTCCTTATCAGAAGTTGCCTGCAACTTTTACCTCTCTTAACACAAAGGAAACTTTGTGTGTGTGTGTGTGTGTGTGTGTGTGTGTGTGTGTGTGTGGTGTTTTAAATAGCAGAGATGCTCACTCCATTGAAATGATTGGCATACTGGAGAGTGGAGAAAAACCAAATTGTTTATACCCTAATGAATAGGATCTTGATTGCAAGATCCTGTTTGGAAAATTATAGTGCCTGAATGGAAGCCGTACAATTACATCCCTCAAATGCTGCATATTCATTTCATCTGCTTTGCATAGAGATTAGCAAGCGTGCCCCTGATGCAGACTCTGAAATTAAAGCCAGCTCCGATTTTAGTCACAGGTTACAAACTAAATGCCATTGTTGGATGGGTAGGAATCTTTACCACCTGCGTGCCAGATGATTGCCGAACAGCTTTATCCAGACAGCAAAAAGAGAAGGGATACGTGGCTCCTCTCTCCCTTGCAAGGGAGCTGGGTAGCGTGGGCTGTGCGTCTCACAATCCACATTCGCAATGGCACGGGGCACAACTGGGCAACCCGTGGTGGGCCCCAGCTTACTGCACAGAAGGTGCAGGTGCTCACTTTTTCGGAACATAGGACGTGGTTGCTGGATCCGGCCAATGGCCCATCTAGTCCAGCATCCTGTTCTCACGGTGGCGAACCAGATAACGATGGGAAACCTACAAGCAGGATTCAAGCACAAGAGTAACTCTCCTCTCCTGGGGCTGCTTCCAGCAATTGGTGTTCAGGAGCATTGCTGCTTCCAACGGTGACGAGTAGCTAAGATAGCCTTGTTGTTGTTTAGTCGTTTAGTCATGTCCGACTCTTTGTGACCCCCTGGACCAGAGCACGCCAGGCACTCCTGTCTTCCACTGCCTCCCGCAGTTTGGTCAAACTCATGCTGGTAGCTTCGAGAACACTGTCCAGCCATCTCGTCCTCTGTCCTCCTCTTCTCCTTGTGCCCTCCATCTTTCCCAACATCAGGGTCTTTCCCAGGAAGTCTTCTCTTCTCATGAAGTGGCCAAAGTATTGGAGCCTCAGCTTCAGGATCTGTCCTTCCAGTGAGCACTCAGGGCTGATTTCCTCCAGAATGGAGAGGTTTGATCTTCTTGCAGTCCATGGGACTCTCAAGAGTCTCCTCCAGAACCACAATTCAAAAGCATCTATTCTTCAGCGATCGGCCTTCTTGATGGTCCAGCTATCATTCCATGCGTCACTACTGGGAAAACCAAAGCTTTAACTATACAGACCTTTGTCGGCAAGGTGATGTCTCTGCTTTTTAAGATGCTGTCTGGGTTTGTCATTGCTTTTCTCCCAAGAAGCAGGCGTCTTTTAAATTCGTGACTGCTGTCACCATCTGCAGTGATCATGGAGCCCAAGAAAGTAAAATCTCTCACTTAAGATAGCCTTATCCTCCTCCATTAATTTGTCTAATCCTCTTTTAAGGGCATCCAGGTGGGTGGCCAGCGCTGGCTCCTGAGAGAGGCAGTTCCATATTTTGTGCTGCATGAAGAACTGCATACTTTTCTCTGTCCTGAATCTTCCAACATTCAGCCTCATTTGATGCCCACAAATGTTATGCAAGGTGAGGGACAGGACTTATTTCTGTCCACTTTCTCCAGCCTGTGCATCATTTTATAAACTGATATCATGTTGCCTCTTCCCTTCTCTAAAAAGTCTCCAATGCTGTGTCCTTTCCTCATTATGGGAATCCCTTAACCTCCTTGATCATTACTGTTGCCATTTTCCCAGCCCTTTCCAACTCTGCTATGTCATTTTTGAGGTAAGGCGACCAGAAATGAACACAGTACAGTGGTAACTCGGGTTAAGTACTTAATTCATTCCGGAGGTCCGTTCTTAACCTGAAACTGTTCTTAACCTGAAGCACCACTTTAGCTAAGGGGGCCTCCTGCTGCCGCTGAGCCGCCGGAGCATGATTTCTGTTCTTATCCTGAAGCAAAGTTCTTAACCTGAAGCACTATTTCTGGGTTAGCGGAGTCTGTAACCTGAAGGATATGTAACCTGAAGCATATGTAACCCGAGGTACCACTGTACTCCAAATGCAGTTGCACCGTAGATTTGCATTTTGGCATTTGGGGAAAGGGTGTTGTCAAAGAGAGGCGAGGGACACACACACACACACACACACACACACACACACACTCCAGACACACACAATCTAGCACAAGTTGTATTTAGACCCAGTCCACACATGCAGTAGAATCAGGTGATAGAATGAGCCGTAGCATTTCAGACTGCTGTCTGGAGGGGTGTGTGATACAGGTGGACAGGGGGTGTGGAATCACATTTCTGAAAGCTTCCCTCCGGGAAAGGGGAAAGACAGCAACACAACAAGCGAGATCAGATTGAGCCCATGTGTGCTATAAAAATAAATGCAGCAAAGTTTTTCAAAAAAAGTGTGAGGCAACTGCCTCGGGCAGCAGGATCCAGAGGGGCAGCAGGTCCTGACATAGGTCTTTACCCCCCACCACATTCCTGTTGCATATCTTCATTCACCCATTCTTCGGCGGTTGGTGGGGAGGTGCTCTGGCAACATACAGTGGTACCTCAGGTTAAGAACTTAATTCGTTCCGGAGGTCCGTTCTTAACCTGAAACTGTTCTTAACCTGAAGCACCACTTTAGCTAATGGGGCCTCCTGCTGCTGCCACCATGTGATTTCTGTTCTCATCCTGAAGCAAAGTTCTTAACCTGAGGTACTATTTCTGGCTTACCAGAGTCTGTAACCTGAAGCGTCTGTAACCCGAGGTACCACTGTAAAAGCAAAATCATACCCAATCAAACAAGGTTCAGCAACACAATCATCAAAATTATTAGAATACAGTGGTACCTTGGGTTAAGAACTTAATTCATTATGGAGGTCCGTTCTTAACCTGAAACTGTTCTTAACCTGAAGCACCACTTTAGCTAATGGGGCCTCCTGCGGCCGCTGCGCCGCCGGAGCACGATTTCTGTTCTCATCCTGAAGCAAAGTTTGTAACCCGAGGTACTATTTCTGGGTTAGCGGAGTCTGTAACCTGAAGCGTCTGTAACCTGAGGTACCACTGTATACAGTTAAACTATGGAATTCACTGCCCCAATATATGTCCACCACAAAGGCTTTTCTCCTTTCATAACACCAGAATTCATGAACACTGAATGGAGCTGAGTGTTGGAAGACATGGGAATTTTTTTTAAAAAGGAAGTATTTCATAAAGGACATAGTCACACCGCGGAATCCACTCCCACAGGGGGCAATGATGGCCAGGCCCAGACAGAGGGGGGGCCATATGGGCCACTTGGCCCGGGCCTCCGATTCCAAAGGGGGCCTCGGTCAGCATATTCACAATTCAAGCCTTGAAATAAAATTATTTGTCAGCATAACGTTTGTGAAAATTATTTATATACTTACTTATTTATAAGACTTCAGTTATCCCCAGGGTAAAAAAAGGGGGGGGCACATTATCTACCTGGCCCAGGTCTCTGCCTGGCTCTGTAAGGCACTGATGATGGCCACATGCTAGGATGGTTTTAAAAGAGGATTGGATTAATTCGTGGAGGAAGAGAAGACTGCCCTTGACCGCAAGCCTCGATGGCTCAGCTCTGCCTTCGCAGTCGGAAGCAGCAATGGTTCTGAACACCAGCTGCTGGAAATCACAGTGAGAGGGGAGAGTGTGGCTCTTGCGCTCAAATCCTGCTTTCTGGTTTCCCACAGGCCTCTTCGTGGTCACTGTGAGAACAGGGTGCTGGAACAGATGGGCCAATGGCCTGATCCTATGGGCTCTTCCTATGTTCTTATGTCCTTATTAGATGACTTGTCTAATCTGTCTTTAGACAATTAATTTACCGTATTTCTACATGTATAAGACATGGGTTGTTGTTTTCACCAAAAAATTAGGTTTCAAATTGGGGCTCGTCTTATACATGGGTAGTGCCGAGGGTTGTTTTCCTTAATTTGGAGCCCCCCAAAATAAGGGGCATCTTATACATGGAGGCGTTTTATACATGGAAAAATACGGTGATTTATATCCCTCCCTTCCTCCCCAAGAAGCCCAGGGTGGAAAATATATATTCAGGGTTTCTTTTTTCCTTTAAAATTCTAAAAACAATTACAATTAAAAACATCTAAAAGCAGTTATGGTTAAACACATTCTTCCAACCAAAGGATAGCTCAGTTTGTTAGCGCATGGTGCTGATAATGCCAAGGTCGCAGGGATATATATAGCATTTTTATTAAGTTTTCAACAAAAGTAGCAAAAAAAAAGGTAAAAAAGCAAACAGTAACAAATGCAGTAACATCCATAAACAAAGAAAATTACACATAAAACCATATCAAATCCATAAAGTGGGATTCTCCGAATCCCATGACTTTCTTCCCCCATTCCTGGTTCCCTAAATTTCTTATCAACTGCGTACCATTTCTACTCCAAATTTTTTCTAACCTCTGATTTCCTATACTATTTCTAAAATTACAAGTGCTCTTAAAATCCTGCCAATGTATTTATCTGTTTATAATACTTTTGCAAATACATAATAAACATTTCCCATTCTTTTAAAAAATTCTTATCTTGATTTCTGAGCTTTCCAGTTAGCTTCTGCATAGTCCATTAACTTGGTTTGCCACTCTTCTTTTAGTTGGGACTGCTTCCGTTTGGGCTAACAGCATCCAAGCAGCCGTTGTAGAATACATAAACAATTTTTTCTGATCTTTTGGAATTTCCGCTCCTACAATACCTAATAGAAAAGCTTCTGGGTTTTTTTAAATAAAGGTTATTCTATATTTTTTTTCATTTCATTATATATCAGTTCCTGTTTTTATTAACCTTCCTACATTCCCATCACATATGATAAAACGTACCCTCTATTTCTTTACATTTCCAACGCTTATTAGATCCTGTTCTATACATTTTTGCTAATTTAACAGGGGTTAGATACCAAGGTCGGAGGTTCAATCCCTGTATGGGACAACTGCATATTCCTGCGTTTCAGGGGGTTGGACTAGATGATCCCCAGGGTTCCTTCTAGCTCTACAGATCTATCATTTCTATTATCCAAAGGTCTCAGGTTTGCCTTGGTTCTCAGTCATCAAAATATCTGGGTAAATAGGAATGTTTTTCAAACTCCCTCTGAAAGTTAAAGAAGTTAAGAATGATAGAGACAGGTGCACCCCACTAGGGGAGCATTTTTCCACAACTGGGGAGCCACCTCTGAAAAGGCCCTGTCATGGGCAGCTCCTAGTGGTGGTGTGAGGACCGCCAACAAGTCCTCACATGCTGATTGCAGGGTACAAGGTGGTTGGTACTGGGAAAGGCGCTCTTTTAGGTACTTGGGTCCTAAGCCGTTTAGGAAGAGGGTAAGGCTATCTCATAAACAGCTACAAGTCATACTGGTTGTGAACTGCTGCCAGGGCTCCTAGTGGGATACCTGCAGTGGGCAGCTGAACGACTGAGCTCATGCCCTGCTTCTGGGCAACCCACAGGCAGCTGGTTACTCTGAGAACAAGGTGCTGGGCTGGCAGAAGGGCCAGAGCTCAGCATATGCTTTGTATGCAGAAGGTCCCTGGTTCAGTCTTTGTCATCTCCAGTTGGGGCCGGGAAAGAAAGCCTTCTTTGTGCTCCCGTTTAATTCAGTCCTTTATTCAGAACCGTGGTGTGTCTTATTGTTTCATTTTGATTTTATTATGTATCTTGTGATTTTTGTCTTGTATTTTTACAATGTGAACCACCCTGAAAGCACACACCCCCCCCCAGTTTTAGAATCACAGAATTGTTGATTTGAAAGGGACCTAGAGGGTCATCTAAGGCCTTGCAATGCCGGAATCACAGCTAGACAATTCATGACAGATGGCCACCCAACCTCTCTTTAAAAACCTCCAGTGAAGAAGAGTTCGCCACCTTCCAAGGCAACTCATTCCATTGTTGAACAGCTGTTACCATCAAAAGTTCTTCCTAAGGTTTAGTCGGAATTTACTATCATTTGAACCCATTGGTCCAAGTCCTCCCCTAGGGGGCAGGAGAAAAATAGCTTGCTCCACCCTCCATGTGACAGCCCTTTGGATATTTGAAGATGGCTCTCACATCACCTCTCAGGCTCCTTTTCTCCAGGCTGAACACACCCAACTTTCTCCACTGTTCCTCACAAGGCTTGTTTATCCAGCAGCAGCAAGTGCCAGCAACCTTGCTTTAGTGCAGAGATCCCTCCCTGCCCGTTTGCCATCGAGGGATGGAAGGTTCTGTCAATTACAGCTCTCTCTGTTTCTCATTTTCCAATCTTAAACTCAGTGGCTCTCTGCGTTTGTGCAGCATTTTGTGATTTTCCTTAAATAAAACAAATCCTCAGAAAAATCCAGCATTTTTTTGTGAATTTCTCCTGGTTACCACATTTTTGTCCACAGTCTTGGCAAATGTGTGCCCCCCCCCACAAGCAATTTCTTCTAATGGAATGCATTTCTGCATGTTACCTTCACTGATGTATTCATTTTTATGCACAATTTCCCTCAGTGTGTTCATCTCCCCACCTAAAAGTTGTTTGGTTGGAAAATTGCATCACAAAATTCAGATGAGTGAATATTCGAAAGGACAACCGGGTTTTGGGTCTCATGTTGTTTTAGGTAAAGGTAAAGGTACCCCTGACCATTAGGTCCAGTCATGGCCGACTCTGGGGTTGTGGCACTCATCTCGCTCTTTAGGCCGAGGGAGCCAGCATTTGTCTGCAGACAGCTTCCGGGTCATGTGGCCAGCATGACTAAGCCACTTCTGGAGAACCAGAGCAGCACACGGAAAAGCCGTTTACCTTCCTGCCAGAGCGGTACCTATTTATCTACTTGCACTTTGACGTGCTTTTGAACTGCTAGGTAGGCAGGAGCTGGGACAGAGCAACTGGAGCTCACCCCGTTGTGGGGATTCGAACCACCAACCTTCTGATCGGCAAGTCCTAGGCTCTGTGGTTTAACCCACAGCGCCACCCGTGTCCCTCATGTTGTTTTAGGAAAGTGCAAATTTGATAAGTTTGGTTTAAAGTGTAAACCACATCAGATTTCTCTCACCAACACCCCCCCCCCGCATTGCTGGGAACTGCATCTCTTTGGACCACCTTATACAAGGCTAACATGTGGCCGGGGGGGGGGACGGACACAAAACTTTTGTTCTGCTTTTTTACCCTGAGACTGACAGAAGTTGGGGTCATATACACACAGCAGCAGTTTGGATGCTGGCTATGGCTCCATCTGGGAATGGGGGGAGGGAATAGTTCACTTGTTCTGCATGCAGAAGGTTCAAGGTTAAATCCCCAGTCCACTTAAAAGGATTATGTCACAGATGTGATGAGGAAGACCCCTCTCTGCCTGAGCCCTTGGAGAGCTGCTGCCAGCCAGAGGAGGCATTGCTGGCTTAGCTGGGTAAGTAGACTGAACCCCAATATGAGGCAGCATATAGACTCATTGAATCGTAGAATTGGAAGGGACCCCAGGGGTCATCTAGTCCAACCCCCTACAATGCGGGAAACACAGCTAAACCACCCATGACAGGTAGCCATCCGCCCACTGCTTTAAAACCTCCAATGAAGGCAAGTCTACAACTTCCCAAGAGAGTCCATTCCCTGTCGTACAACCCTTACTGTCAGAAAACTCTTCTTGATGTTTAGTTGTAATCTTTCTTTTAACTTGAAGCCGTGGGTTCGAGTCCTACCCTCCACCAGCAGGAGAAAACAAGCTAGTTCCATCCTCCATGTGACAACCCTTTAGATATTGGAAGATGGCTGTCATCTCTCCTCTCAGTCTCGTCTTTTCCAGTTTACACATACCCAGCTCCTTCAACAGCTCCTCATAAGGCTTGGCTTCCAGACTCTTGATCATCCTAGTTGCCCTCCTCTGCACACCTTCCAGCTTGTCAACATCTTTCCTAAATGTGGCACCCAGAGAAGAGAAGAGATAACTTCTACTGAGCCACTGACCGCGCTGGCTGGGGTGGATGGCAGCTGGAACCCCACAGCTCCTGAAGGGCAACCGGTTTGTCTCACCTGATTTAGAGAGCGGTGAAAATGCTTGGGGAACCTTTACCTCCTTCACAGAACTACAGTTCAAATGAGCCCCTTGTTTGGGAGATTGAGCAGACCAGGAATGAAGAGAGTTCACTGCTATTGCACTCACAAACACAAGAGGGGAGGCTGTGATCTTACAGGGAATCCTGTGTCTGCTAATTTGCCTCTAATGCCCAGGTCAGAAGATTCGGGACAGATAAAATAAAGTCCCTCAAGCAGTGCAGATTTGAAACGGTGGAACTTGCTTCAAAGGACAAGGGCTCCAAAACACTGGTGTGCTAAAAAAACCGTGATCTCAAGATACTGTGCTTGCCAGGTGCCGGATAAATTAGAGCAGGGCTGCCCTCTTCTGGTCTGATTATGGAGTGATCTGAAAAATTCCCAATGTTCACTACAGTATTAGATGGATATTAGCTAGCCAGGTTGTGTGTTTGTGTGTAGTCCTTTAATGAACCCAGGAGCCTCAAGTCCAACTCCCCACAATTTTAGCCAAATCATGTCTGTCTCTGTCCTTCTGAAAATGTTAGCTGAAGGGGTTGTATCACAAAGTGGGGTGGGGGGGTGGGGCACCTGTCCCCTGCAAGAATGTGAACCAAATCTTTGAAGGGTGGGGGATCTTTTTTAGGATCCCTTTTGAGCCCACCTTGTATGCTGGCCCATTCAGCGGAGGCAAGGAATCAAATATTTGCAAGCTGCATAAAAAGGTAACTCATTCCAGACAGAGGCACTTGTCAAGTAAAGAGGAATAGGGTTCTGATCCTGCTTAGAGGAAATCAGTGGACTTAAGGGTGCCAAAATATTGGCATGGAAGTGGACTTTTGGTCTGTGTGAATGCTGGAGATTCCACAAGAAGATAAGAACCTGTGCACAGCATGAAGAAGTACTTTATCTGTCTTTAATCTTCCACTGTTCGCTGTATTGGATGTTCTCAAGCTCCTGTGGTTATGAGAGAAGGAGAAAAACATTTCTCTATCTACTCTCTCCAAGCTGTGATCCACATGAATTCTGGAGATGCCATTGTCTAGATTCCATAAAGTATGTGGCACAGGTTCATGTCCAGGTGCGAGTGTGGATTTGCACAGGCCACAGCTGGCCCTCACAGACCTCCCGTGCAGCCTGCTGCAGATGTCCAAGCTAACAACAACATCCCCTTCCTTGCTGGTAAATTTTGCTGATTTGACTTCCTTGCATACCACTAAACTGCTGTTTGGTGCACTGAAGACAAGCAGAATTTCAGTGGGAAGGAAGTTGCAGGGGGAGAGTCATCCTTGTGGGCTGGCAAACAGCATTTGCATAGCAAGTTTCCCCCCAGCAGGGAAAGGTTCAGAATGCCAGGACTGTGTGGTCCGCAGCAGCATCACTACATTCAAAGCATGTGTCTGTGTGCAACCAATCCATAACCCTGGCATGCCCATCCATCTCTGAAGATTGATTGATTGATTGAATTTATATACTGCCCTATACCCAGAGGTCTCAGTGCAGTTCACAGAACAAAATCAAAATATAAAACCACAATATATATAATCAAAATATGGCCCTCGAGGAAAACAGAGGCAGCCCAAACAGATGATCATAGCACTGTAGCATGCCCCCCCCCGTCTTTAAGTGGCAAACCTCCAGGGGTTCCTCTGCTTACTTTGAGTATGGTCAATGGAGACAGAAGAACCTTTAGGATATATTGTTATATTTACATATCTCTACAACCCAGGCATAGGCTTGGCCGGGGGGGGGGCAGTTTCACAGCACCTGCACCCCAGCAGACCTTGCTTCTCCATTAGGTTTTCAGAGGGACCCCAAGTCACAGCTTTGGGGTTCAGCACAGAGCAAGACATGCCTCTGTCTCCCCAGGTTCCAGTATCAGCCAAAACATTTCTCACCTCCCTCACGGGCCTATTGTTCTCCCGTAAGGTGGGGAAATTATCATGATGGGAACCTCTTTGGACATGTAGAGGACTGTACTTAACTGGCCAGCCTTAACAAAGGAACTTATCTGATCTTCTACTAGATTCTAAGCTTCCTTGATATAGAATCACAGGCCTGGAAGTGAGCCACCAGCATCATCCAGGCTGAATTCCCAATTCTATAACACCTGGGACAGCTCAGTTGATTGAGCATGAGACTCTTAATCTTAGGTTTATAGGTTTGAGCCCCACACTCGGCAAAAGATTCCTGCATTGCAGAGGGTTGGACTAGATGACCCTCGTGGTCCCTTCCAGCTCTACAATTCTATGATTCTCTCTCTTTCTGTACAATGGTTAGCCAAAAGAACCCCAGGAACCTAGAATACAGTAGTGCCCATGAAGGGCTCTTGCTATGCCAAATTGCATGCATACACATAAAACTGTAACACAAGAACTTATGGCAAAAATATCTTTCAGCTTCCTGTTTTTTCTGTGTAATTGTGCAAACATGATCTTGATCACAACAGTTCACAGCCATGTTTTTCCCAGAGCAGACTCATTTAAATTAATGGGTCTAAGTTACCTATGCCCATTTAAAGTTGCATGGGATCAATTCCAATCTGTTACCTCCGAGGATGTGGACAGGCTGCTTGGATGAGTGAAACCAGCCACCTGTCTCCTTGATCCTTGCCCATCCTGGCTTATGAAAGCTAGCCGGGAAGGGCGATGGGCTCTGCGGGGTGGTGAATGCTTCTCTCTGTGAGGGAGCCTTCCCAGACCTGCTGAAAGAGGCGGTCATTAAACGGCTTCTTAAAAAACATCTCTAGATCCGGCCAATATGGTCAACTATCGCCCAGTCTCAAATCTTCCATTCTTGGGCAAGGTGATTGAGCAGGTAGTTGCTAAACAACTCCAGGCACGCCTGGAAGAAGTGGACCATTTGGATCCCTTCCAGTCGGGATTCAGGCCTCATCATGGGACTGAAACTGCCTTGATCTCACTGGTTGATGATCTCTGGGAGGCTAGGGACAAAGGTGAGAGCTGTTTCCTATTTCTGCTGGATCTCTCAGCGGATTTTGATACCATCAACCATAACATCCTTCTGGACTGTCTTGAGGGGCTGGGAGCTGGGGTCACTGTCATACAGTGGTTCCACTCCTTCCTCCTGGGCCGTGTTCAGATAGTGGTGTTGGGGGATGAGTGTTCAGACCCCTGGGCTCTCAGTTGTGGGGTGCCTCAGAGTTCTGTCCTCTCCCCCATGCTTTTCAACATCTACATGCAGCCACTGGGAGAGATCATCAGGGGGGTTGGGCTGGGTATTCATCAGTATGTGGATGATACCCAGCTCTACCTCTCTTTCAAATCAGAACCACTGAAGGCAGTGAAGGTCCTGTGTGAGTGTCTGGAGGCGGTTGGAGGATGGATGGTGGCTAACAGATTGAGGTTGAATCCTGACAAGACAGAAGTACAGTGGTACCTCAAGTTGCAAACTGGATCTGTTCCAGAGCCCTGTTCTCAACCTGAACAGAACACAACCCGCGTCTGCGCACGTGTCATGATTCGCCGCTTCTGCACATGCGCGTGATGTCATTTTGCACGTCTGCGCATGTGCGAGCAGTGAAACCCGGAAGTAACCCTAATCCAGAATGTGGCAGCTAGACTGGTGACTGGGAGTGGCTGCTGAGACCACATAACACTGGTCTTGAAATATCAACATTGGCTCCCAGTACGTTTCCGAGCACAATTCAAAGTGTTGGTGCTGACCTAAGGCCCTAAATGGCCTCGGTCCAGTATACCTGAAGGAGTGTCTCCACCCCCATCATTCTGCCTGGACACTGAGGTCCAGCGCCGAGGGCCTTCTGCCGGTTCCCTCACTGCGAGAAGCCAGGTTACAGGGAACCAGGCAGAGGGCCTTCTCAGTAGTGGCACCCACCCTGTGCAACGCCCTTCCATCAGATGTCAAAGAGAAGAACAACTACCAGACTTTTAGAAGACATCTGAAGGCAGCCCTATTTAGGGAAGCTTTTAATGTTTAACATACCACTATATTTTAATATTTTGTTGGGAGCCGCCCAGAGTGGCTGGGGAAACCCAGCCAGATGGGCAGGGTATAAATAATAAATTATTATTATTGTTATTATTTTCAATGGGTCTGCCTGGTATAGGGCTAGCACTGGATACAACCCCGCTCTGAAATAACAAAAGAAGAGATTGGGAGCCTGTGGCCCTGCATATGCTTGGCCCCCAAATCCTGTCAGGGAGTTCTTAGAATCACAGAAGTGTAGAGTTGGGAGGACCCTAGGGGTCATGTAGTCCAACCCCCTGCAATAGCAGGAATCAAACCTAAAGAATCCCTGACAGATGGTCATCCAGTCTCTGTTTAAGAACCTCCAGTGAGCTGTAGTTCAGCAGCTCCTGAAGGCTACAGGCTCCTCTCCCTCCCTCTGCTTCCTTTGCCTCTATTTGCCAAGCCCCCTCAGTAGTCTATTTTGGCCTTGTGACCCCCCCTTCAATTACTGCACTCTCTACATTTTTAATGCTGCAAAGAATCTGCCAGGGTTTGCACGAAGAGGCATGGGGCGTTTTAATGCAGATCTGCCCAGATCCAGTTGCAAGATTTTCCGTAACTCAGTGGCAAGGCACTTTGCAAGAAGACAGTGCCAAGTTTGATCCCTGGTGTCTCCCAGATGGGCTGGGGGGAAAGTCCCTTTCAAAGACTTGCAAGAAACACTGAGCATGATAAACCCCTCTGAAATTCTGGGAGGCTCTTTGCATACAGTAACTCCAGGATCCTCTCCCATGAAAGAGTGCAGTGACCATGGGCACTGAAGGAAGAAGCAGGGAAGAGATCCTCCCTTAGCCTTGGGAGAGCTGCAATTTTAGGAAATGGTCACAGTGTTCTCCATTGCAAGCAAAGGGACCAGTCTTCAAGTGTTCAGGCCAACTCAACTCACTCTGTTGGCAGATCACAAACACAAGTGGGTCATTCAGCTGGCCTTAAGAACAGAGAACATACCTTATTGCAGATATTAATATTGTGCAGTTTGAAGTGACTAGATAGATGCATGAAAACTGACTCCTTTTGGAAGTGAAACATTGCCAAGACCCATAAAGATATTATTCAAATTTTACTAGTACTTTCTTCATAGCAGAATTAAAACATCAAAAATATCCATACAATGTATTGTGCTGTCCAGCACAGGCTCAGCATCTTAAAGAATGTGAAATATTCCAAAGAGACCTAGAAGCAGAGAGATCTTCCTACTACAGCCTGTTTTCCAGCCTCCATTGGCCTTAGGCTGTTTCCTCTCAGGAGGGCTTCATTTTCAACCTCACTCCGTGGAGTTTGGGAGACAAAGACTCAAAGGCTACTCCCTTCAAAATGGAGATTGGCAACCCAATACCTTCATCCCATGATCTAAGGTTACAACACTCACGTGTTAGCTACTAGAGATCAACAACGGGTTAGTTAATTATCAGCTCAGCAAGAGCTCAGAGTGCTCTCCTTGGCTTTAATATAGCCCCATGGAAAATCCGTGTTAAAACTTCTGCAATATACCTTTAGCCATTTTCCATTTTAAACCTTCATTAATACACATAGATTTTCATTTCTGTGTCAATTAAACTGATTATACCTAGACTCCCTTGTGCCCTTGGCAAGATGTTGGCTGACCAGAACAACAGAAGAGCAGGCGTTCTTCTAGCCACTGCAAGCCAGAATGGAGAGAGGTGACTTTTGCACACACCCAAGGCCTGCGCCCTTGGTGGGGGCGAACCTATCCAACCTGTAGGTATGCCCCAGCTTAAAAGTCAGTAAGGCAGGAGTGTAACATATGCGGCAATGTTAAATTAATTATGGCCACCAGAGGGCACGATAGGCCTGTACTGTGCAGGCATGTTGAACTTCCATCAGAAATCCTAGTGTTTGCAGGGTAGAGATTGTGGGCAAGAGTTAATCCGGAGGCCCTGAAGAAGGCAGAGGCATTCATCCGCCAGCAACCTGGTGCCCCTCCAGTTCTGGACTACAGAGCCAGCACGGTGTAATGGTTAAACTGCCAAGTGCAGAATGGTACTCCAACCACATCTAGGCTGCACTCTCACACATTGTAACTCACTCTATGTGGGGCTGCCCTTGAGACTGACCCAGAAACTCCAGCAGGTGCAGAATGCCGCGGCGAGGCTCCTTACGGGGTCCTCTCTGCAGGATCACATTCACCCAGTGCTATACCAGCTGCACTGGCTCCCGGTGGAGTACAGGGTCAGGTTTAAGGAGCTGGTTTTGACCTTTAAAACCCTATGCGGCATAGGACCCTCGTATTATGGGACCGCCTCTCTTGGTATTCCCCATGGAGGACCTTACGGTCCGCAAATAATATCTTGGAGGTCCCGGGCCACAGGGAGGTTAGGCTGGCCTCAACCAGAGCCAGGGCCTTTTCGGCTGTGGCCCCGATCTGGTGGAACGCTCTGTCACAAGGGACTAGGGCCCTGCGGGACTTTATATCTTTCCGCAGGGCCTGCAAGACAGAGCTGTTCCACCAGGCCTTTGGCCAAGGCACAGTCTGACCCCCCCTCTCCTTCTGAAATCCTCATACTGTAGAACTCTAGCCCAATGGTTGCCATTAATTTGATTCTGAATTGATTTTAGAATGTATTTTAATTAATTGTGATTTTATGCAAACTGTGTTATTTTTACTATTGTTAGCTGCTCTGAGCCCGGCTTCAGCTGGGGAGGGTGGGATATAAATAATAATAATAATAATAATAATAATAATAATAATAATAATAATAATTTTCTAGATGCTAGAGAGAGAAAATGTACCAAATCAAGGAAGACTTGCTTTTTTGAAGTGTACTTATCTTTGACTTGCACCATTTTCGAAAAGAAGACTTCTTAAAGCCCCCCAGCACTGCTGAACCTGTTGCATGAGGCTGGCTTAATGTATTTTCAGTATCCCTCCTAGAATATTATTCATGAAATCATTTTTAAAACGTGTTTTGAGCTGATGTTCAGCCTCTGGAACAGGTTTTTGGGAACCAGAGCAGAGACTCTTCTGACCGTACAATCATGCTAGCCTCCAAAGCAGATTGAGCTCTGTTGTGGTGTAGTGGTTAGGGCACGCTGGAATAGGGTCTGGGGGACCAGGGTTCAAATCTCGCCTTGGCCATGTAGCCCACTAGGTTGACCTTGAGGGCCAGTCACTGCCCTTCATCACAGCGTTGTCGTGAAGATTAATTGAGGGGGGAGAACCATGTCTGCCACCTTGAGCTCCCTGGAGGGAAAAGGTAGAGCATATATGTAATAAATAAATAATAGGGGAGATGAAGAAACACTCCAACTGGATTTTATGATGGCGGGGGCACATTGGATGAATGACAGAACATGGGTTTGGTTTTGTTTTTTGAGAAATTAATGCATCAGGAACCAAAGTGACCCCCCTTCTACCCCCACGAGAGAGAAAACTTAAATATGTCAATTGCCTTGTTAAGATGAAGAACGTGTGAAATAGGTAGAAAACAGGCAAAAACCACCTCTCCGCCCACCCTCACCTCACCAGAAAGAACACGCTGACAAACTGTAAGGAGAAAGAAATCTGTAATTATACTCATGTCCCAACAACATTGAACGCTTTACACAATAAATTCAAACTTTCTCTCTCTCTCGAAGTCTTCAACAACAATTTACAGGATAACACTTGGAAATAAAACGACCCTCGACTCCTCTGCTCTCAAGTAGGCTTTAAATTATGACACAATTTCTGTCCCCCCCACCCCACCCACAGAAAAGCCCCTGACTCAAACCTCTGGCCCAACATTTTGGCCCTGGCAAGAAAACTGTGGCAGAACATTCAAGCTGGCGGCTCCGGCACTCTGCACATGCTTCTGCAACCTCCCCTGCAGGTTGTTCCAGAGATTTTTATTTCAAGTGAAGATTGGCTGTTTGAATGAAGCGAGGATTCCAGTGTGGACTGGGAAATGTAAGCCGTAAAGAACAAACGTTTTGTGGGGAGGAGACTATAAGATACATCCTACATTAGTCTTTCTTAACCTGGTAGTCTCCAGATGTCCTGGACTACAGCTCCCAGGTTGCAAAAGAGAGTCCTGCATTTTGCAAAAATCCTGATTATTTCAAACAGGTGGTTGTTGCTGTTTTTTTAACCACTGGGTTTCCATTCTCTGTGATAACTTGGAAATAGCTTTGAAAGAATGTGAAACTCTGTGGTTTTTGGCTCAGAGGTTCCTATAGATGATAAAAGAAAGTAAGATATGGACACCTTCCTCTCCTCGCACCTCGCTGAGGTGCGTGCGTGTCAGCTGTTTAGTTTCCCACTATGCAACACTGTGATAAAAGAAATCAGCACCATCAGTGGAACTTCAGCCTGCCTTGCAGCAGATTCTCACTCAACACATTGCACATGGCCAGAAATATCCAAGTATGGAACACACACGTGGTCCCATCGATTGTTAAGGGCACACACAAACACATGAAAAGTGACATTTCCCTTCCAAACACACGGAACTGGCCAACTGAAGCTGTTCTGCACGTGCAGTGACTTGCCTGGGTGCTCACTCGTCATGCCTTGATTTTTTTAGTACATCTACCTGCAGGAGGAACGCGGGTGGCACTGTGGGTTAAACCACAGAGCCTAGGACTTGCCGATCAGAAGGTCGGTGGTTCGAATCCCCACGATGGGGTGAGCTCCCGTTGCTCGGTCCCAGCTCCTGCCAACCTAGCAGTTCAAAAGCACGTCAAAGTGCAAGAAGATAAATAGGTACCGCTCCGGCAGGAAGGTAAACAGTGTTTCCATGCGCTGCTCTGGTTTGCCAGAAGCGGCTTAGTCCTGCTGGCCACATGACCCGGAAGCTGTACGCCGGCTCGCTCAGCGAGATGAGCACTGCAACCCCAGAGTCGGCCACAACTGGACTTAATGGTCAGGGGTCCCTTTACCTTTACCCGCAGGAAGCAGGATTCTCACCCTGCCACCCTGCTGAATATTCAACTGGCTAAACGTGGCTGTGCCTTTTTGAAAGCAGCCTGATCAGCACATGCGTTGACAAGCAAGTGTTAAAATCTCTGTGCTGCCAAGATTTCTGCATGTGTGAAAAAAATGTAGACAAGAGCATTCCCACCCTCCAACCAGGGTGGTCAGGAACTCTAATTGCCCTTTGAACTTGCCCCTTGAGGACTTGTTTAGTGGTAGCTGATGGGCAGTGGCCACAATTTCCAGTGGTGCCCTGCTCTGGTGCCCACCCTAGGCTACTTGGCCTCTGCGGGGCCTGTTCTACCTGTGCAGAGGGTTGCTAGGCAACCCAGACATGGATGGCCATTGTGTCTCTCTTTCTCTCTCTCCCCCCCCCCCTGAATTGCTACCAACAATACATCCCTTCACCCCAAATCAACCTTCTAAACACATTCCTAACCTGCCTCGTTTATCTGTGCATTGGCCCCCAAAGGAGGTGCACTACATACCCCTCCCCTCTGCCCCCCCCCAGCTAAGGGACACACCTTTTGGATGGCATCCTGGGATAAAAGCCCACAAGGCGCTCCATCCACATCCCCATTCCCTTTCCTTTTCAGATCCCTTTCGAAATACGGCTCCTCTGCTTGTGTGAACCAACCTGCAAGGCCCTCGTGCGAGGTGTGAGAATCACAAACTGGGGGTGCCTTTGTTCACTAGTGGGTGGCAGCTCTGAGGGTCCTGAAAGTTTGGAGGTGGCGATAAAATGCCCCTGATATGGTGAAAACCACCTCCCCACCACCACTTGAGCTTGCTTGGCTGACGTGCTTCACCCTCGCTCCCGTGACACGTGCTCACCTGGGGCGGCCTTCAGTGGCTGATCCATCTAATGGCGCCACTGGCACCATGACACCCCCCTGAGCATCCAGGCCTCCCGACTCCTCCTGAGCCCACCTCTTGCAATTGGCTTGCTGTCCAGTTCTCCTGACTGCATTCCCACCTGGCCCCAAATTTAACTCTCCCTCTTCTCAAACTCATCCTTTCAGCAACATACTCCTGGTCCTCCTCCACTCTCGCTCTCTCTGTGACCAAACATTACAGTTTCCATCCTCTCTCGCATGGCTGATGCGTTTTGTTTCTGAAACAAAAACAACCCATTTCCACCCTTCTGAGCATCCACTGAGGGGAGGAGACAGCTGTGCCCCCTCCTCTGGATGACCCACAACCCCCAATTTCCAGCTTTCACTTCAAAAAAAAGACTAGGTTTGCAGCATTCACAGAACCTGATGGATGAGGTAAAATGTACAGGCATTTCTCTATTTTTTTCTTTTGGAGAAACCAGCCTGGTCCCCAATTCCAGTGTTTTACTTTGCACAGATGGCCTGGGGGGGGGAAATATCCTTCGATGCCCCTGTGAGTGTGCAATATGATGAGTGGCAGAACAAGTTGCCAACAGTGAGGCCCTCTGGGGATGGGTCTACTCGGAGTAAAACTTCGCTGTCCACCACTCAAGCATGCGCTGGAATTGCCTTTCTGCACTCTCTCACTCTTATGCCTCTAACTTAGCACAAAACTGTTTGGATTTCACCAATTTTAATAATAATTTATTATTTATACCCCACCCATCTGGCTGGGTTTCCCCAGCCACTCTGGGCGGCTCCCAACCAAATTAATAATAATAATAATAATAAAGTGATAAAACATTAGACATTAAAAGCTTCCCTAAACAGGGCTGCCTTCAGGTGTCTTCTAAAAGTCAGATAGCTGTTTATTTCCTTGACATCTGATGGGAGGGCGTTCCACAGGGTGGGTGCCACTACCGAGAAGGAATAGGAAAACAGAAATGATAATAACTACCTCAGGATCTAGGAAACACCAATATGCTTAATTTCTCCAGCCTCAGAATAAAATAAAACCGAAAGGAGCATCTGTGCCACAAAACTCTTGCTGAAGGAAGGGATGGTCTGCAGGTGGGGGAAATTGGGGGGGAATCTGAAGGGTGGCTCTCCTTCATTCAGGTGCAAACTTCCTGCACCTTCAGCATCCCCCCCCCCTGGAGGTTAGAGGTAAGGTCTTTGGAAGGCACCACCTCAGCCCCTCTCTGGTTTAACAGCCGCCACCTAGTCTGGAAATGGCAGACAGGATGCCCTCGCACTGGTTCCCATAGGGGTGTCCAAGATGGGGCTTCTTGACCCTCTCGACCAGGAAGGGGGCTGACTTCAAAATACTGGACTAATCTCACCTGTGTGCATCCCTCTCATTCCAGGGGAGACTTCTGGAAGTGACCACTGGGATAACCACCACCCACTCTGCTCTGGTGCTAACCTTGCCTCACAACGCCAAATGCTGCAGGCCACCCACGAACCTCCCTCTCCCTTCCTCTTTTGCCCCCAAAAACTGCAAGCAGCTTTTCTTGGCTGGGGGGACAATCTGTGGCACACAGTCTAGATTTCAGCCAGTCGTGCCGAGCTCTTTCCCTGGGGCACAGAGACTGAGGACCTTGCGCCTGGTTGTTTACTGGTGCTTGTACCCTGGGTGACACAAGGTCCTTAGGTGTTCCTCCATTCCAGGTCAGCCAGTTTGTCAAGACGTCTGGTCATTTCCTGGTGTCTGTTGAGGACCTCTGCTTGTGTGGAAGACAAAGGCAGGAGACACTCCCAGCTCGCTTCTTTTGGAGACCACACGACTTCTGGCTCAAAGTCTCCCACTTTTGCTCTTACGGAACTGCCAGTCTCCACTGGTGGCCATTTCAGAGACTCCCCTCTGGCGCCGCAGCACCCTACAAGCCACTTCTAACCCCACAATCTGTGCCTGGCAACCAGTGCAAGCTAATAGCCTGCTCCCCAAGTGCATGGTTTATGCACGAGCAATGCAGGCCCCTGATGTGTCCAGCTCGTCCTCCGAGAGACTGATGCGCAAACAGGTTTCATTGCTGGCCGAGGAGAGGAAAGGACGCCGGAGAGACAAGCTGCCATCCAGATCCCTAGAGGGGCCTTTCTCAGGTCGTCCCAAGGTCCCTTTTGCTGGGGGTGCCTGTCCACCCTCCCCAGCCCGCTCCTGGCTTAGGGCCACCTGGTTTTCGGCACGGCCGCAAGTGTGACCTCTTCCCAGCGTCCTGGGCTCAGACTCCAAGCTGGCCAGGGAGAAGATGGTGATGCTGGTGAGTGTGGAGGTGCCGTGGCCGGGCCCAGAGGTGCTGGTGCTGGTGGCTGCTGCTGCGGTGTCCGTCTCTGCTTCTAGGCTGGGCGAGGTGGTTTTGCTTGACCTCCTCCTCAGGGTTGGAGGGGGTGGGTTCAGCTTGGGGATGAGGGGCTGCAACCTGTCAAACGGAGAAGGGATGGGTGGCTTTGGGTGGCTTTCAAAGGCTTCTCGTGACTTTGCACACTGCCCTGATGTTCGGCAGAGAAGTACTTCTACAAATAAATAACTCTATGTTGTGAACGACCCTGTGATCTTCGGATAAAGGGCATTGTACAAACCTAATAAGGAATAAAATAGAATAAAAATAATATATACCGTATTTTTCCGTGTATAAGATGCCCCCATGTATAAGACGCCTCCTTTTTGGAGGGCCTCCAAATTAAGAAAACACCCACTCAACACTACCTGTGTATAAGACGAGCCCCAATTTTAAACCCTAGTCTTATACATGGAAAAATACGGTATATTTTATTTGTATTCCCCTATTCATTTAAAAAATATAGATATATCAGAGCAGTTCACAACAACTATAGATAAAATCATGCAATAAAAACCATGTAAGAATGCTAAGATCAGAAATCAGTCAACTACTGTGGAAGGATGTATTCTTAATTAGCCCGACAGGCCAGGCAAAATGGAAAAAATTTCAGCAGGCATTTAAAAGTTGAAACAAAAAACGCTTGCTGAATCTCTAGTGGCAGAGTGTTCCACAGGGCTGGGCTGATGGACACCAAAGGCCCTCCCACAGCGGACCATGTTTTGCATTCTCCATTACTAAACTGACATTCAGTATGATCGCTTACTGCGTGCAATTAACTTGCACAACTTTAACCTTGCATGGTTGAAAGCCTGCCAGTCAAAACTGCACAAATTAACTGCACGCAAGGCAGAGAGCTTTAAAACTCTTTTTGCATTCTTTCCGCTGATGAGGAAAGAGATTTTAAGCAAGATCTCACAAGAGCACCCAGAGCCTGAGCAGGACTTGACCGGTAAGCAAGGCAGAGAGCAGAATTGTGCAAGATGTGATCGTCCTGTATTGAGAAAGGGGTTTTTCCTGGCTGGGATGTCTCCTCAAATCAGGATGGTGCCTCTCACCTGCCTGGATAGGTAGAGAAATGGGGCAGGTGGGAGCATAGGAATCTCTGGCTGTGGTGAAGCTGCATTTGTAGGGTTCTGTGTGAAGGGGTGGGCCACATCCATGGCTCCACCTACTTCGGCTTCTGGCCATGTGGCCCCTTGAAAGCTGCTCAGGAGGAAACATGGCCCTTGGGCTGAGAAAAGTCCCCCCCCCCCAGCCATCTGGAGCAAAACAGCTGACCACATACAGGTGAAACTCGAAAAATTAGAATATCATGGAAAAGTTCCTTGATTTCCGGAATTCAACTTAAAAGGTGAAACTAATATATGAAATAGACTTGTGACATGCAAAGCAAGATATGTCAAGCCTTGATTTGTTATCATTGCGATGATCATGGCGTACAGCTGATGAAAACCCCAAATTACCCATCTCAGAAAATGAGAATATTCAAGGAAATCAGCAAAACAAGGATTGCAAATCAAGCAAGATTGGACCTCCGAGAAGTAGAAGCTCATCTCGCTTTGCATGTCATGAGTCGATCTCATATATTAGTTTCACCTTTTAAGTTGAATTACTGAAAGAAATGAACTTTTCCACAATATTCTAATTTTTTGAGTTTCACTTGTAGATGACCTTGGAGATACCTCCAGTTCTGATTCTATGAGAGCAGACCAATGGGTCTGACAGCGTCATTGGCGCTGGCACAACAGCTACAAAACTGCAAAAATCTGCATGTATGGCAGCCCAACCCCCTTTCCCGCCACACAGTGCCAAGAACCAAGCTGCGCAATTTGCCTTGCAAGGGCCCAGACGTGGGTTGATTATGAGCAACTCTCCGCCAAGACTTCCCTACCTCTCCTCCTGTGCCGGAGTGCCCAGGTTGCTGCTCTTCTGCCGGCCGGTTCTTCCCAGCACCGCACAGTCTGCGGCCTCAGACCCCTCCACGCTGCGGAGGCCGTCTGGCCCCTCCAGGACTGCCAGGTGCTCCTCGCTCTCTGCCCAGTGGCTCAGCTGGCTTCCCTTCTCCAGGTTGGACAGATTCAGGTAAGACTCGCAAGCGCTGCCCATCTGTGCCACAGGGCTGCCCAGGACGCTGGCCGGTGTCGAGGTGGATGGCAAGTTGATTTCAAGGCTGTAGTGGTTCTTCAAGTTGAGGGAGAGCGACTGAGCCAGCGTCAGGTTCTGCAGGGATCGGTCAACTAAAAGTGGGGGGCGGGGAATGGTAGATAGGTAATAACACAAGGATGGAGCGTCCGTGCCTGTGGTCTGAGACCAAAGGCTTCCCACAGAGGCTCCTGGGGAAGCCCCCAAGCTGTGGGTGCAGGCCAACAGCCCTCCCTGGCCCTGCTTTATGCCCCCAGTATCGGGTATTCGAAGGGACGCGGGTGGCGCTGTGGGTTAAACCACAGAGCCTAGGACTTGCCGATCAGAAGGTCGGTGGTTCGAATCCCCGCGACGGGGTGAGCTCCCGTTGCTCGGTCCCTGCTCCTGCCCACTTAGCAGTTCGAAAGCACAAAAAGTGCAAGTAGATAAATAGGTACCGCTCTTGCGGGAAGGTAAACGGCGTTTCCGTGCGCTGCTCCGGTTTGCCAGAAGCGGCTTAGTCATGCTGGCCACATGACCCGGAAGCTGTACGCCGGCTCCCTCGGCCAATAAAGCGAGATGAGCGCCGCAACCCCAGAGTCCGTCACGACTGGACCTAATGGTCAGGGGTCCCTTTACCTTTATCTGGTATTCAGTGGCAGACTGCCTCTGCGCCTGGAGGCTCCATCTATTATCGGGATAAAGGTAAAGTATAAGGGGACCCCTGACCATCAGGTCCAGTTGTGACCGACTCTGGGGTTACTGGCCAAGGGAGCTGGCGTACAGCTCACCCTGTAGTGGGGATTCAAACCGCCAACCTTCTGATCAGCAAGTCCTAGGCTCTGTGATTTAACCCACAGCGCCACCCGCGTCCCATCCATCAGGATATAAAGCCATTTATTTGGTAGACCTCGCAAAGCCACACCAGCCACTGAGCACATCCACTGCTCTAATTCTGCACTGCATTGCAGTAGTGCTGTGGCAAATTCAGAAGCTCAGGGTCCCTTCATGGCAGTTGCAGCCATGCCCTGCACAGCCACCCTCTTTCTCAGACTATACAACTTTCTAAGGATATACAACCATTTTATAGTAATTATAGAATGGCAATAATTGGGTATCTTCTGGTGTTGCATGCAAACTTACTTTACAAACCGTTTTAATTTTACTGAGCCTAACCTACCTGACAGGGTTGTTAGGAGGATAATGCAGAGAGAGCGAGGATCAGGTGCATCACTGGGCACCAGAGAGGGGCCCTTGAGTGACCCTCCATGGAGACACGCCCCCTCCAGACTACTCCGGTCACTCACCTGGATGTCGCAGGTGCACCTTGATCTCTAGTTCCTTGAGCTGCCTCACTAGCAAGGAGACGTGCTGGAGGAGGTCGCGGTTGGTCATCAGGAGCTGCCGAACACGGACCTGAGCTTCAACGCGGGCTGTGGTTTCGGCTGACAGCTGGTCTTTCAGTAGCTGCACCTGCCGGGAGGTGGGGTGGGGACACGATGAGAGGGTCTCATGAGCTGAGAGGGCTGAGTGAAGCCACCAGGGGCCCTGCTGGATCAGGCCAATGCATCCTTTGAGCCCAACTCTCTGCTTCTAATGGTGGTCAGCTAGAGGTGTCACTGGGCAACCCATACGTAGGCAGATGGCAGCCATTCTCTGCTGCTTTGGCCTCCTGTTCAGAGAAACTCTGAACATAGAGTTTCCAACTAGGAATTGTGATAGCTATCAATAAAGTTGTCCTCCACAGTGGATTTGTCAGAGGCGCGTTGGTTTTGGTTTCCTTTCCTTTCAAGCCATCTATCATATTTATCCCCTTTATTATAATATAAATATATGCATTTATGCATACTCACACACACACAAGCACTTACATGCTGTTGCAAGCTTCTAAAACCCATTCTTCTGTGCTGCTTTTATTCTACTGAGAGTTTAATTACTTTTTAACTATTTGCATTTTGCATGGTTTTAGCTTTTTACCTGAATTGCTTTAATTTGTGTGAGTCACCAGGCGAAAAGCCAGGATGTCAATACAACAACAACATCCTATATGGGGCAATTTAGGGTAGAAGTTAGTGGTTACGTCTCTCTCTCACACACACACACACACATACACACCCCACAGTAATGCAGAAGAGGATTGGGGAATGAGGTGGGCGGTGACCTGCTGAAAACTGCGTCAAAGAAAGTGCAGTGAGGTGGTTGCCAGACAGGTAGGGGCATAGTTACCTGAGCTGCAGCCACCTGCGTCTGCTGCTGCTGCTGGAGGAGCTGGTGCTGGAGGAGCTGGAGGCAGTGCTGAGAGGCCAGCGGGGTCACTGAGGCGGAGGAGCTGGGGCTTGCAGGACTGCCCAGCGGCTGTGCGGTGGAAGGGCGGAGCGACCCGGTCTCATTTTCCTGGAATCCAGCATGCGGCGAAAAGGAGGGGACAATCAGGAACCCCCTCCACACCTTCCCTTCTACAACACATATTCATGCCACACAAAGAGAACTGCTGGCTGCCCAGGCGATTTGCAGCTCCTCCACATATTTCTTGCAGAATGTCATGATGTGAAGCCTTTTAAAAAATACTTTTCTCTCTCTCCCTGGAGTAGTTCTGCTGATTATTGTGAGTGGTTGTCAAAAGATTAGATAAAAAGTGCTGAACAAAAGGAAGAGGAGTGTACTCAAGTGTAGGATGAGCTCCTGACAACCAACACTCCTGTTTCGGTAGTAGTCATTACCCAAGACAACAAATTACCCTGTTTTTTGTGAATTTATGCAATTATCGTTTGCACAAAACGGATTGTTTATTTATGTAGCTTGTATACAGCCCTTCTTGCAAGGATCTCAGGACAGCTCGCAGCAAAAAAATCACAAGATAAAAATATGAAATACATAATAAGAATAAGAACGAAACAGACCAATAACCCCACCCCTCCCCCATTTAAAAGGATATGGAATGTTAATCAGCCCAACAGGGACATTTCACCTGGTGCCGCATTCCACCTGGTGCCGCATTCCACAAATGGGGAACCCCTTGCTGACAATAAGAACATAATGTGCTTATTGTTACAGTTTGAACTTCTATGAACAAATGAAAAAAACCAAAACCCCACCTTGTATAGATTTTAAAAATAAAATCCCATCTCTTCTCTAGGTTTGGCCCCTAGCCCCAAATGTTTGTAGAGGTGGAGGGCAGGAGTGGTGCCCTCCATGTCTGGCTTCTGCCTCACTGAGAAAGTGTGGGCTAAGGGCTAATCATCTTGACTTCACAGACACCTTAAATCAGTGCTCCCCAAACATTTTGGGACCACCCCTCTCTTGGTTCCATAAACTCATCCCTAGTACACCCAGCGCTGCAGCTAAGAGGGGGAAAGGCTAGACGGGTTTTTGCCCCAGGTGAAGCCCCCAGAGGGGTGCCACTGAGGCTCCCAGCCTGGGTATGTGTGTATGCAAATGTGCATTGGTGTGTGTCTTTGACCTGGGTGAAATAAAGCCTAGTTTCACCCCTGCCAGGACCCCCTACATTACCCTGCAAATAGCCTTATTCAGAGTAGCAGTTTGCACGGCCCACTAAGGACGACAGCAACACTATAAAACTCATTAACAGTAGCAATTGCACATTTATCCAAAATCCAGCTGAACCTATTTACAGTGGTACCTCTAGCTGCGGACACGAACCATTCCAGGGTACCATTCGCACCCCAAAAAGTCCGCAACTAGAGCGGCGCTTCTGTGCAAGCGTGGAGTGAGATAGAGCGCTTCTGCGCATGTGCGATGCGCGCAAAATGCTTCTGTGCATGCACGAAGAGCGCAGAACACTTCTGTGCATGCGCAGTTTCTTCAGTGGTCTAATCTCAAAGTCTCTTAAGCTTAAGTCAAGAAAGAGTATTCTCTATAAGAATATCAATATACGTATCAAGGCTTTGAGATTAGACCACTGAAGAAGCCCAGAAAACTATCTTGGGGTTGTGCTACCTGCAAGCCCCAGTTAAAGGGCCCCATCGGGGGCAAACAGCGGCCTTTTGATTACTTGGACTGCCAGGGCAAAGCAGGTGCAAAACGCCGGCACTCTGTCTCTACAACTCTACTAGCATCTCTCGGTATTGTGAATATCGCCGAACTTACCTTTTGTTGGTATCTTCATGAACTTATCTAAAAGACTGAGTTAAGCATTTAAAAAATCTATTGAAACCAGACATTATAGGCTGGGTAGTTCGCAAGTGTTTGTGGCTTTCTTTAATGTTTTGTATATTTCTCAGAAGGTTGATAAAGTACTGTATTTTTTGCTCTATAAGACGCACCTAGTTTTTAGAGGAGGAAAACAAGAAAGCAACGCAAAGGCTCCTGAGCGAAGAGGGAGGAGCGCTCTCTCTTTGCTCAAGAGGCTTTGCGTGGCTCTCCCCGAAGCCAGGAGAGCAAGAGGGATCTTCTTGCTTCAGCGACAGCTGCGCAGCCTGCATTCACTCCATAAGACGCACATACATTTCCCCTTACTTTTTGGGAGGAGAAAAGTGTGTCTTATAGAGCGAAAAATACGGTATGTATAATTATTCTGTGTATATTAATCGCCAACGTGTTGCATGAGTTGCACAACTTCCATCAGCAGGTTGCATTTTTCTAGCATGAAGTAGTGCATGGCCAGCTTGGTCCAGCCACTCTTTTTCGGCCTAATCTACCTTGCAGGGGTGGCTGAGAGGGCAGAACACAGTTGCAAAGTGGAGGTACCTGTTCATGCTCTTCTGGGCCTCCCCAGAGGAGAAAAAAATATTGCATTGGGCTCTTACCTGGCTGCTCCTGTCCTTCAGGATCATCCCAGATTGTGGGACCCCTAGATTGGGTGCAGCCAAGCGCAGCTCGCAGGCTCCAAAGTCGGGTGCGAACGCTCCCTCAGGGCCGTTTTCTTCATCAGCCATTGCTGCCCCAGCCAGCTGGAAACCTTCGAAGTGACACAACAACAGAGAGCAGAAGAGGTCACTCTCCCAAGGGCGAGGGAGCCCATCTTGCGGGGGGGGGGCTGCATTGCAACCTGGGAGAGCGTTGCCTTGAAGGTGGCCCCCGATTTCAACCTCATGCAGGAACTCCTTTATCAACTCAGCCAAGAGAAGACAACATGGTGTTTCCCACTTCCAGGAACATTTAGACAGGTGTTGACCTTACTGGGGCTTCTGTGTTGCAAAGAGAACGTCAGCAATGTCTAGGCAACATGATGACCATGTACATACGCGATAGGCAATCTTTATAGAATTCCTTCAAACCATAAAAGTACAAAATGAAATCTTTAGTCTCAAAGTCTCTGAAAATCTTTAAATGAAGCGAGGTACCAGACTGTGTACGATGAAAGACAAGCTGTGAAGCTTTGTGTATTCAGCAAATATGATGATCAACACTGAACAGTGATTCCAGATATTGACTGCTGTTTCGTAGAATGTAGCCAATGTATGTAAATGAAAATAGCAAATGCTGCCGAACAGTGCTCATGTAATAATGTAGTCAATAATGTGACTACATTATTACATGAGCACTGTTCCACAGCATTTGATATTTTCATTTACATACATTCATTTGAAATAAGATGGGTTTATGAAGCAATTCTATATCCTCCCACCACGCTGATGAAGAATTCTACGAAACAGTAGTCAATATCCGGAATCACTGTTCAGTGTTGGACATCATATTTGCTGAATACACAAAGCTTCACAGCTTGTCTTTCATCATACAAAGTCTGGTACCTCGCTTCATTTAAAGATTTTCAGAGACTTTGAGACTAAAGATTTCATTTTGTACTTTTATGGTTTGAAGGAATTCTATAAAAATTGTCTATCGCGTATGTACATGGTCATCGTGTTGCCTAGACATTGCTGATGCTTACTGGGGCTTCAGCACCAAATGAAGGCTTTTTTGTCAATTCAGACAAAACTTCCCACAGGCCTGAGCCCAGCCATGTCCAGCAGAAACTTGATAAAACAACAGAACTGTACTATATCAGAATCTATGTCATTCCCCCCCAGCCCAAATTTGTTTTTATTTTCATTTCCTAATGCATGGAAAGCAATAGCAACGGTAATAAATAGTGAGAGAAATGATCCCAAGGAAGAAAGTGGGGAGGGGGAGGAAAGAAAGGACGGAAACGAGGAGGGAGTTGGTCGCATTCCGAAAACAGCACTGCGTATTATCCAATAATGTTTTTCCAGAGAACTCCACTGAGAAGAGGGCAGCTGCCAATGAGGTCCCTTTTATTTTTAGTACATTTGATAAACGGGTGCCAAGCATAATTTACAAAGTTGTCCTTCATTTTTGGGTGGTGTAAGCTTCAGGGACGCGGGTGGCGCTGTGGGTTAAACCACAGAGCCTAAGGCTTGCCGATCAGAAGGTCGGCAGTTCGAATCCCCATGACGGGGTGAGCTCCCGTTGCTCGGTCCCTGCTCCTGCCAACCTAGCAGTTCAAAAGCACGTCAATGTGCAAGTAGATAAATAGGTACCGCTCTGGCAGGAAGGTAAACGGCGTTTCCGTGCGCTGCTCTGGTTCACCAGAAGCGGCTTAGTCATGCTGGCCACATGACCCGGAAGCTGTACGCTGGCTCCCTCGGCCAGCAAAGCGAGATGAGCGCTGCAACCCCAGAGTCGGTCATGTTTGGACCTAATGACCAGGGGTCCCTTTACCTTAAAAGGTTCGGGTATATTTTGTTAACTTTTCCCATTAATGCAATGGTCCAGGTCTTGAAGCACCAATACTCTTGCAAGTTTCCTGGAGCTGACATCTTCCGTATCATTTATTATATGTTCTTGTTCTACGTGCGGTTATTTAAAAACAACAAGAAGAAGAACCTCCTCTTGTACATAGCTTTGGATTTTTTAAAAACATGAATTGATTAATGTGTTAGATGGTCAGGATGAACGTGAGAGACCAGGGTCCAAATCTCTCTTCCCCCCACCCATCCCCAATGGCCATGAAGTTCACTCAGTGTGACCTTGGGGGCCAACAACTGACTCTCAGCCTAAACTACCTTGCAGGGCTGTTCTGAGGATTTGAATGAGGAGTGGGGAGAACAATGTACTTTGCCACCTTCAGCTCCTTGGAGAAAAAGGTGTGACATCAATGCAAGAAAGAAGGCGCTTTGAGGATTTGCAACTAAACACCAGAAGAACTCTCTGACAGTAATAACCATTCAACAGTGAAACGGTCTCCCTCAGGAGGAGCTGAGCTCTCGTTCCTTGAAGGTTTTGAAGCAGAGGCTGGATGGTCATTGGTCATGGGTGCTTTGGCTGAGATTCCTGCAAGGGGGGGCGGTTTTGGACTGGATGATCCTTAATGATAATAATAATAACAATAAATTTTATTTATACCCCGCCCTCCCCAGCCAAGACTGGGCTCAGGGTGGCTAACACCAGGTATAAAAACAACTGATTAAAATACAACTTAAAAACAAGACTAAAATGCAACATTAAAATGCAGCCTCCTTTCAGTAGAAACTCAAATCAAAAACTTTTTGGGGATGAAAGTGGATTCCAAAGGCCAGGCGGAACAACTCTATCTTACAGGCTCTGTGGAAAGAAATCAGATCCTGCAGGGCCCTGGTCTCAGGAGACAGAGCGTTCCACCAGGCTGGAGCCAGTGTTGAAAAGGCCCTGGCTCTGGTTGAGGCTAATCTGACTTCCTTAGGGCCCGGGACCTCTAGGGTGTTGCTATTTATGGACCTTAAGGTCGTCTGTGGGGCATACCAGGAGAGGCGGTCCCGTAGGTACGAGGGTCCTAGGCCGTGAAGGGCTTTAAAGGTCAAAACCAGCACCTTGAACCTGACCCTGTGCTCCACCGGGAGCCAGTGCATCCTTTCCAATACTACAGTTCTATGATTCTATGCTCCCTAACATCTAGCCATACATAACATGTATGAAATTAGAAAGAAGTAATAGTTATTTAAATAAACAAGCAAACACCAATCTGTTGGGGTGGGGGAATCCATCCTCTCATCTTCTTTTGGGTGCCCCCTTAAGCTTGCAAAACCAGTCAGTGTTTATCCTCCTCCTTCCGGGGAGAAAGGCTACCACCAGGCAGGTATTTTAAATTTAAATATGAAGAAACCAAGCCCCAACCCTTTTGAAATCCCCACTCAGATCTGACCCAGACCCCTCACCTTCCACCTGGGGGTCATCCGCAGAGTTGTTGCTGGCTCCATCGGCCTGGCCATCAGCGTTCTGCAGGGCATGTTGGAGGCTCAGCTTGTGGCAGACTTCGAAGGCCTGGCCCACTGTCCGAACCACCCGCATGGCCTGCGTCTGTGGGGAGAGAGAAGGCCCACCTTAGCATGAGGAGAGACGGGGGGAGTTAAAGGCAGCAGCAGTGGTGGGGAAGGAGGAGGTCCCATGGCAAAGGGCCCCCCGCCCAAGCCAGCCCACCTTCTTCTTGGATTTGAAGACGTTGCACCGGAAAGAGTTGTTCGCGCCATCCCTGGCGATGTAGCTGAATATCTTCAGGTCCTGGGAATCATGAGAGACGTAGAAGATCCTGAGGAGAGGAGAGGAGGTCCGCAAAGTGAACCAGGAGGAAAAAGCGTCTCCAAAGTCCTGGGCACAGGGGAATGGTAACAGCATAGCTTGGGAGTTGCCTTAAGGTAAAGGTAAAGGGACCCCTGACCATTAGGTCCAGTTGTGGCCGACTCTGGGGTTGCGGCGCTCATCTTGCTTTACTGGCCGAGGGAGCTGGCATACAGCTTCCGGGTCATGTGGCCAGCATGACTAAGCCGCTTCTGGAGAACCAGAGCAGCGCCCGGAAACGCCGTTTACCTTCCCGCTGGAGTGGTACCTATTTATCTACTTGCACTTTGACGTGCTTTCAAACTGCTAGGTTGGCAGGAGCTGGGACCGAGCAACGTCACAGGGATTTGAACTGGCGACCTTCTGATCGGCAAGTCCTAGGCTCTGTGGTTTAACCCACAGAGCCACCTGCGTCCCAAGGGAGTTGCCTTGCACTGTGCCAAACCCTTCCCTTGTTTCCCAGGAATGCTGGGCAGATTGTCCTTCAGATTTGCTCCAATGAGGTGGAAGCAATTACCAGCTTAGGAGATTGAGCCACCTGGACCAAATTAGCAGCTTTGCCAATCTGGTAGTGCAGAGGACATTTGTCAGGGACTGCCTGGGTGGGTCAGCAGGGGAACCCCAGGAATTTGCACCAGCACAGACAGAGAGGCCAGCTGGCACTGCGGAGACCAGCTGGAACGGAGGCCGGGTTGGCACTCCCTATTGAGGACAGCAGGACCCATATGTGCCCAATGGGCAGGGGGGCAACTGAAGGGAGCTGAGCCACTAGTGGCCACCTTTTAGCCCACCAAAGGGGCAGGGGTCAATCTGCTCCATGTCATCTCTGGCCAATCTGGAAGAATAGGGCAGCTTTGCATATATGTTGTGTTTTTATTTATCATAGTTATTAAGGCACATGGCCACTTACTGCCACCAGTATATATGAAAGTCTGGTTCCTTTAAGAGTACACAGAACCTCCATTCTCAAAAACAATGAAACTCACAGGTGGATAATACCTTTTATTTTTATAAACCTTATTTGTTTCCAAAGGGAATATTTGAATGACTTGATGCTATATTACACCTTTGGAGCCGCACTGGATCTTTGGGTGCATGCAGGGAGAATCCACAGCAACCTACCTGTAAACTGGGTCGTGCATGACCACCATCTTGCCCTCGTCCCAGGCCCACTCCTTTCTCTGCAGACAGGAACAAAGAATTAGTATAGACCTCTTCTCCTCCATGAATTTGCATAGTGCCCTTTTAATGCAATCTAAGTCGGTGGCCATCTCTGCCTCCTGTGGACGTGAGTTCCACAGTTTAACTGTGTGCTTTATTTCGCCTGTCCTGAATCTCCCAGCACTCAGCATCACTGGAGGACGCCATTAGTTTCTAGAATTAGTAGAGAGGGAAAAGAAAGGTCCATCTACTTCTTCAACCTCATGCATGATTTCCTTTATTTATTTATTTATGTATGAATGTATGTATTTGAAAAGTTTTTATTATTAAAATAATTCAGCATTAATACACACATATTGCGAATATACAAGCATACATACATTTCATACAATCCTTAAAAATGTTCAAACATACCTGCACTCAATCCCACAGATAATTCCTTTTCCCATCACCATCCACCACCCCTCACCCCACCTTTGTGTTAGACTTCCACAAGTTGCAATTTCCTTCCACTTCTATTACTTTCTTTCACACACCTTTAACCTAATTTCATGCTTCTTTTTCTATTACACATTGTTACCCATCTTATTTAGTACTTCAGTATTTAAAATGGAACTTGTTTATTCTAATTGGAGTTCTGATTTTTCAATATGGTTTTGCAAGTATCCTTTAAACACTTTCCAGTCCTTGTCTATCTTCTCTTTTGAGATCCTTCCAATTTCTCCCATTGTTTTGGATATATTGTAATACTCCAATAATTTGGCAAGCCACTCTGTTTTTGTCGGTATAATACCACTTTTCCAATTTTTCGCAATCAATGATTTCCAACCAAGAAGTTTCAAATGTTGCTAAGGGAGATTGCCCTCCATCCCCTTGATCATTTTTTGCAGGATGAGAGGGTGGGGGCCCTTTCTCTGCCCCCTCCCAGCTCTCCAGCACGACTCCTCTAGGCCCCACTCCTCACCTTCTGCTTCTTGCGCAAGATCACTTTCACTCCATCCACCGAGATGATGATGTTGACCTTCTTCTTTTTGATATTCTTGGCCTTAAATTCATACTGCGGGAAGGAAGAGGGCGTAGAGATGCATTAGGGTGGCCAGTTGCCGTCCAGCTTGGCCCCAAGGCTTTGCAGTGGGGGGGGGGGGGAAAGGTCACGACAGCAGCCCTGTCACACGGCTAGTGGATAAAAATACCTATCCAATTTCTACCTCTAGATTTCATGCTGGTCAATTTGTAAATGCAACCGTTTGCACCCAAAGCCTCCTGCTGCATTGCCCACCCTGATTTTTGTTAATTGCAGACTGCAAAGTCCCTCCCCCACCTTCCTCCCTCTCTCAACCGTTATGTGCTGGGCTTTTTTTATCTCAGCTCAGGAGGGAGAGAGGCAACTCAGGCCTGCAGTGGGAATGTTCAAAGACCACTTGTGGTGGGCTGTCAGACTGAAACGGCCCCTGATGTGGCTGCACCACTTAAATATTCATTAAAGCGGGTTTTGAACGAAGCAGCAGAACGGAGCAGTTTCGGTGTGTGTTGTAGCAAACAAAACAGCCCTCCCCAAACCCCAAATAAAATCATTTGGAGAGAAAGTCAGACGAATGATGATGATAATAATAATTTATTATTTATACCCTGCCCATCTGTCTGGGTTTCTCCAGCCACTCTGGGTAGCTACAAAATATTAAAAATACAATAAAAACCAGACATTAAAAACAGGGCTGCCTTCAGATGTCTTCTAAAAGTCAGATAGCTGCTTATTTTCTTGACATCTGATGGGAGAGTGTTCCACAGGGTGGCGCCACTACCAAGAAGGCCCTCTGATTTCATCCTTTGATTTGAAGGGCTCAGTCTTGGAATGCAGGGTGTGCTTACTCAATGGGGTGCAGATGTGTGAACTCTGCACATCCTCAGAGGCGCCTGCATTTGCTTCATGCACTCAGAGGCAAGGGTCCCAAGGTCAGTCTCAGCTGTGTTTTAAGCCTTCCTTGCTTGACCTTCCATCAGTAGCCTTTCTCCACCCTGCCCTGAACTTTGCTTTCTACCTACTCAGTCAGAAGGATGGATTAGCCTAGCCTGGCCTCCCCCTACCCACAACCTTGGGTCCAGAGTTGAAGGCAGCAAGCAGGCAAGAACAGCCCCAGGCAACCACTTGGTCCCCGTTAAGCTGTGACCTCTTGATCAATCCATGAATTATTACACAGGGCAAGCTGTTTAGAAAGCTAAATTTAGCCACAAAGTGTGAACACACAGAGAGAGGGGGAGAGGGGAAGGAAGGAAGGAAGGAAGGAAGGAAGGAAGGAAGGAAGGAAGGAAGGAAAGAAAGAAAGAAAGAAAGGCCAGCCAGCTGTGTTCTTGTTTACACAAAAAAGAGGGACAGGGTATGATCCCTGCTGAAAGGACAGCAGCCGCTCCGCCAAAGCTGTTCCTTCAGAAGCATTGCCACTGCAACCTCTGCCTGTGGCTAAGAACATGGATTCTCTCTTCCCTAACACACACACATACCGGATATGCACCTGTGGAACCAAAATCTGCCCTTTGCCCAAGGGCAGAGCCAGGTGCTGCCTGTTCCTTCGAACACACCCTTTCCCCCAGCCAGGAGACCTTCTAGCGGTTTCAGACTACAACTCCCATCAGCCCTGGGCAAAGGCAGTCCTAAGAGATCTGTTTCCACTTTTGAACTGCTGGGACTGCCCAGGCGTGGGCTGCTACAGCCCTATACCTCAGTAGGGCAGTGCAGCTGCGCGGAGAGCCCTTTCTGCTTCCTCAGGATGGCAGAGGCTGCCCCCTTGGGCTGTTGGAGCTGAGAACCTCTCCAAGGCGTGAGAATGGGAGCCATGCCAGGGATGGGTGCCAGCTGGCTGCTGCCCTCTTCTGCCCTCAGCACTCACGCAGAGCTGCTCACTGCTTTGAAATCGGGACTGGAAGCCAAAGAATATTTGCACCCCAGAGCAAGGGTGGAAGGGATTGGCTCCTCCTGAGACCTGTGCTTTGGTTCCTCTGCACAGGTTCTGAACACATCCGTCTGTTCAGGGGAAGAGGCTAAAAGCCGCTGGATCTGATATCAGAGGGGCTCAATCGCTACTGTTATTATTAATTCTTAAAAGCAGGTTTGCTTCTCGGGAGAAAAGCAATGTCAAACCTAGACAGCATCTTAAAAAGCAGAGACGTTACCTTGCTGACAAAGGTCCGTATAGTTAAAGCTATGCTTTTCCCAGTAGTGATGTATGGAAGTGAGAGCTGGACCATAAAGAAGGCTGATCGCTGAAGAATTGATGCTTTTGAATTATGGTGCTGGAGGAGACTCTTGAGAGTCCCATGGACTGCAAGAAGATCAAACCTCTCTATTCTGAAGGAAATCAGCCCTGAGTGCTCACTGGAAGGACAGATCCTGAAGCTGAGGCTCCAATACTTTGGCCACCTCATGAGAAGAGAAGACTTCCTGGAAAAGACCCTGATGTTGGGAAAGATGGAGGGCACAAGGAGAAGGGGACGACAGAGGACAAGATGGTTGGATAGTGTTTTCGAGGTTACCAGCATGAGTTTGCCCAAACTGCGGGAGGCAGTGGAAGACAAGAGTGCCTGGCGTGCTCTGGTCCATGGGGTCACGAAGAGTCGGACACGACTAAACAACAACAAACCACTTGGAAGTTTGAGCAAGACTGACATCTGCAGCTCCTTCAGACATTGGAACCTGAACCAGTACAGTGGTACCTCAGGTTACAGATGCTTCAGGTTACGGACTCCGCTAACCCAGAAATAGTACCTCGGGTTAAGAACTTTACCTCAGGATGAGGCGGCGCGGCGGCAGCGGGAGGCCCCATTAGCTAAAGTCATACCTCAGGTTAAGAACGGACCTCCAGAACGAATTAAGTTCTTAACCTGAGGTACCACTGTAGATTCTAACGACAATAAGAGAGATGCCAGCTAAACATTAGAAGAACTTTCTGACAGTAAGAGCTGTGTGACAGTGGGATGCATTAACTCAAAAGGTGGTGGGCATCTGTCAGGGGTACTTCAGCCGAGATTCCTGCATTGAAGGGGGTTGGACTAGATGACCCCTGGAGATCCCTTCCAACTCCACCATTCTATGATTCCACTTCTGCCAGGCTAGGAATAATTATTGACGACGATGATGATGGTGGTGGTGGTGGTGGTGGTGGTGTGTGTGTGTGTGTGTGTGTGTGTGTGTGAGTGAAAAGGACTCCCAGCATTTTGGAGCCTTAACTCCATATCGGGATAAATGGTGCATGACCAACAAAAATATTTGCACCATGTAAAGGACACAGAAACCACTCCAACTTATTTTTTCTTTCGCATACAAAACACAGTTGGCCCTGCCAGATTCTGCCTCCATTTGCACCGTCCTTCTGGTTCACATTTCCTTATGGGCCTGCATTCCAATGCACAACTTCCCTCCCACAAAGAAGACAGAATCATGGAGTTGGGAGGAACCCCCAAAGGTCATCTAGCCCAACCCCATGCGATGCAGGAGTGTTAAGAAACTCCTAACAGCAACCTCCGTGCAGCACTCCCCCTGATCCTGCCTCTGTTTAGAAAGCCAGTAATAGCACCACCCTTCTCCCTCCGCCTAGCTCCCATCTCAGAGGACCAAAGCAGCCACAGAAAGACCTCAACTCCACCCCCCACCCACCCTGAGACAACCACCGCCAAGCACCTGCCCAGGTGGAGATGCCCACTGGGCACATGGGCACCCGCCTCCTCCAGAACGGAGAGCTTAACTGGCAAAACATGTTTACCGCAGCTGCACAAAAAGCATTTTGGGCCCCGTTAATCCCATGCAGGCAAGATATGATCAGAGTCCTGAACTTTTATTGGTGTGGGGATGGAGAACATTCATGCAGTCATTTACTGGATTTCTATCTCACATTCCCCACCCCCCACCCTGTGAGGTAGAGCTTACATAGAGAGTCAGTGATTGGCGCAAGGTCACCCAGTGAACTTTATGCCCAAGAAGGATTTGAACCCTGGTCTCCCGGGTCTTAGTCCAACAATTAACCATTACACCACCACCGACTTCCCTATTATGAGAGATCTGATGAAAATTTCTCATTTTTCCAATAGCAACTAGCCAGATGCCTCTGAGAAGGCCAGAAGGACGGCTCAGGATCTCAGCTGTCTCCAACCGGCAGTATTCAGAGGTAGACTTTGTGTTAACATGGAAGCTTCATTTAGGTGCCCTGACCACTAGCCCCCAAATAGCCACCACTTCTCCATGAATTTATATAATCCTTTTCAATAGCCTCCTAAGCCACTGCCCCTCACCATATTTTGTTTCAGTGAATTCCAAAAGTTAGCTTTGTGAAGAAATCATTTTTTTAAAAACCTTTTAATCTCCCCCCCCCCTGTTCTTGTTTTTATTATGTATTTTGTGTTTTTAACTTGTATTTTTATGCCGTGAACTGCCCTGAGATCTACGGATGAAGGGTGGTATACAAATTTAATAAATAAATGCATGCATGCATAAAATATTATCTGCTCTGAATTTACCTGGGACTCAGATATACAGCTGCAAATATAACATTTTGAATGTGTTGCAAAGTGCAATATACAATTGTGACACCAGATGACGACTGTGAGCTATAGCAGATTCAATGCATTTTTCAAAACAGTTTTTTAAAAAGCATTTTCATGATTTTAACATGTGTAGATTCCACCCTGCTGATCTTTCGTTGTTGTTAAAGTTTTTATTTAGAAAAAAACTTTACTAAGTGGTTTAAATATTTTGCAACGAAGCAAAACAAAGAGTTAGGTGGCGACTTGCTATTTTAGATTCAGAGTACCGGTACATGGCTGGATACGACATTTGAACCCGAATGAGTTTTATCTGAAGTGAGACAAGAAAACAGGATGGCTCTTCTTGCAGGAACGAGGCCTTGCAGTAGTGGATAGCAATATGTACCAAATCAGTACCAAAATGAAACATGATTCAGTGGGAGCCAGCCAGCCATGGCCTTGCATCTTAATATATGCCAGAAAACACCCTCAACATGGCAGCGGAGTCCATCGGCACATGAAACATGTGCATTTGGTGAAAAGTGCATTTCATTTAGTGATCTCCCCGCCAATCCCACCCTGAGCTAAAACAGGATGCCAGAAGGTGAAAACCTCCCTGTACACATTTCTTAGGGCTGCGCATGATTTCACAAGCATCAGTCATGTCCCACTTGCAGAATGAAATGCGCTTGCAGAAGAGCGTGATGGATGGAGCCTCATCAGAATTATTTGGCGGGGGGGAGGGGGGAGTTTAATGAGCATAGGCCTCCCTTTGGCAGTCAAGAGGCGTTTCTGCAGAGGCACTGCAGACACAAGGAGAATCCCTAATGCTGCCGTCTTGTGTGGGCAGAGAAGGCGCCAAGCGCATCCTGGATACTAAATAATGCATCTCCACCCCTCCACACACACACACACACCCAACCTCCCTCTCCTCTTCATTGCAAAGGAGCTATTTCGGGCTGCCAAAGAGAGGTGGGGAAGAGATTCATTCACTTAGCACGGGAAAAGAACAAAAATCCCTTGAGCCAGTCTTCACAGAAAGGACTCCCCGAAGAGAAGCAGAGATGGAAGGCAGCACATTTGGAGGAGGAAAACGAAGCGTGGGGTCGGGGGCTGGCCTGCATGGCCCCACCATGCAGCAAGCTGAAGCAGCCTGCTTTAAGGTAGTAGGGCTTGGAGGGTGCGGTGGGGGGCAGATGTCTGGGCAGCGCAGCTAGGCTTTTCCCAGGGGGTGGTCCCCACAAGGGTTGGAATGCTGGTTTGGAAGAATCTTTGGCTGCTCACCCCTTCTTGGAAGCCAGGCCAGCCTCCAGAAATGAGCTTCTTTGCGAACGGAGGATGCTGTTGCTCTTGAGAAAAAAGCGTCCGTTTTCCGGCTCCCACGCTCACCTCCTGGCGCCAGGATGCCTTGTTTGAATCGCTTTGTGTGCTGGCACAAGCCGGGGCCCAGATGGCATAATGACACAGACCGTTCCTGAAGCAGCCAGCGCACCCCACGCCCATCGTGCAGGAACGCACAGCCTGCCCCCATCCCAGGACTTGGCCACCTCCCCGGGGGGTGCATTTCGTGACTCGCCACGCCTGTGTTCATCTGTCAGTACAGCACTGGCTGGCTCCAGGCTCCAGCTCAGAAGGGGAGCACGGGCAACATCAGGACAGGGGCAGTTTAAAAAAACCAAACCAGCATGCCAAGGAGTCAAAATCACAGTGCTGGAAGGGATCCCAAGGGTCATCTAGTCCAACCCCCTGAAATGCAGGAATCTCAGCTAAAGCATCCCTGACTGGTGGCCATCCGACCTCTGCTTAAAAACCTCCAAGGAAGGAAAACCCACAACCTCCCAAAGGAGACTGTTCCACTGTCAGAAAGCTCTTCCTGATGTTTAGTCGGAATCTCATTTTTTGTAACTTTAAGCCATGGGTTCGAATCCTACCCTCCGGAGGAGAAAACAAGCTTGCTCCATCATCCATGGGACAGACCTTGAGATATTTGAAGCTGGTTATCATATTTTCTCTCAGTCTCTTCTTTTCTAGGCTAAACGTTTCAACTCCCTCAACCCTTCCTCCTAAGGCTTACTTTTCAGGCCCTTGATCATCTTGGTCACCCTCCTCTGCACACCTTTCAGCTTGTCAATGATATAATAATATGAATTAGCAAAGGCCAGCTGGTATTATTTTCAGCAGCCTGCTGAGGTTCCCACCATTTCCTTCCAGGCAGCAGATAAAGGGCAGGTAGGAAATAAAATAAAAATTGAGACGGTTTGGAGTCAGCGGCCTTTTAATGGAAAGTTATAGGTTGCTGGGCAGATATAAAGGAACATCATGCTCAGCCACACACGGCACTCTTCCAGGAGATCTCCTCCAAAAACACCCACACAGGAGCAGTGACATTTGAAAGTGCCCCAAGAGAGGAGGATCTGCGCATTCTGCTTGGGTGCTGTCAATGTTGCCCCGCAGGGCAAGACAAGGCAAATTTTGGCTAAACATCAGCAGAGACTTCGTTATGCTTAGGAGGTGTTCACCACTGCAACAACCTGCTTCCTTTGCCGGAGATACTTAGGCAGAGGCCAGGCAGTTTTCTGCCAGGGATGCTTACGTTCCTGCATTGCCTGCCCTGCTCTAAGCAGGGGTTGGAGAAGATGGTCTCTAAGGTTCTTCCTGACTCTATGATTCCATCACTGTGTTGACCAGACACTGCACAAAGCCAATCTTCATGCGCTGACCGCATCCACGGTGCTTTTTTGCACTGTGTGCACAGTGGTTAACACCTGCCACCCAAGAATCTTGGTGTGATCCTATGCATAATTATATCGGATCCACAATGCTTTGGCAGAACACTGTATTGTTGCTGGCACCTGCTAAGGCCATTTTCATTTAGGCAACCCTACCCAGACATGTAGGGACGCGGGTGGCGCTGTGGTCTAAGCCACAGAGCTTGGACTTGCCGATCAGAAGGTCGGCGGTTTGAATCCCCATGATGGGGTGAGCTCCCGTTGCTCGGTCCCTGCTCCTGCTAACCTAGCAGTTCGAAAGCACGTCAAAGTGCAAGTAGATAAATAGGTACCACTCCGGCGGGAAGGTAAGGGGTGTTTCCGTGCGCTGCTCTGGTTTGCCAGAAGCGGCTTAGTCATGCTGGCCACATGACCCGGAAGCTGTATGCTGGCTCCCTCAGCCAGTAAAGCGAGATGAGCGCCGCAACCCCAGAGTCGGTCATGACTGGACCTAATGGTCAGGGGTCCCTTTACCTTTACCCAGACATGTAGAACGTTGGTGTATGATTTAATCTGTTTTTAATTTATTGCTGATACTACTTTTTTGAACGTTTTAAATAAGCGTTGGCTGTTTTTACTGGTAACTGCTTTATTCTTTTTTTGTTTTTTTGGTGGTGGTGTTTTTTTACAACCAAGTGGTGTATAAATTTTATGAAATAAGTAAAATCCATAAGCATGGCTCTTGTGCTTGGGTCCTGCGTTGCAGGATTCGAACAGGCATCTGTTCAGCCACTGTGAGAACAAAATGCTGCAGTAGGTGGGCCACTGGCTTGATCCAGAAGGGCACGTATTATATCCTTTACTCTTTAAAATTAAAATTAAAAATTAAAGATATGGCTTATCTGTGCCCCCTCCCCTCCCCTCCCCACAGACAGCCATGTCCCCAAAGCAGCCGTGTCCCCAAATGAGGTCTATCCATCGTGTTTAGTTTAGCTCCTTGACCCCTCCTTGGCTAACCCAAATCAACATTCACACAAGCTTGCAGAGATTGCGCCAGCACCAGGCACGCCCCCCCCATCCACCCACACGGCTCTTGGGAATCCAGTTCCAGCAATTCTGAGCATGGCATTAAAAGGTCACCATTGCTTAGAGATTACATGTTTTGCAGGCTGATCCATCAGCCCATCTGCTATCAATCATCCCTGGAACGTGATCTCATAACTGCGGCATTTTCTTCTCAGCTAACAGAGTGACCATCACTCTGACAGGAGGAGATGGCCACGGCGATGGCGGCCACCATATATTGGAGCGACCCCAAGGGGATGCATCACGATTTTAGCTTTCTATTCTATTCTACTATTGCTAATAAAAAAGGCCATTTTTTTTGCCCTTGCAGAGATAAGGATGGAAACGGAGGGGGGCTAAGCAACACTTGCGGTAGGCCAGGGGTAAGGGCTCCTCATTCTGCATGATGAAATGTAGAATTATGTAAAATGCATGCAAATCTTCATGATTTGCATAATCATGAACTGAGCTCAGGTTATCTTGGCACATAATAATAATTATTTTTAAAGAGCCCTGCCTATGCAAAGCCCTCTCTCCACTGCAAAGTAGTATACCCAGATAGTCCAAAGATAACTTGCATATAGTCCTCATTCTTCCGTATGTGTCTTCCTTACAGTCCTGCCCGGTGGATCGCTGACAGAGTGCAGATAGAGAGAGGGGGTTTTCTCCCTCTCCCACTGTTCTGGAACTCAGGGCAGTCTCTCAAAGCCAATGGGATGCAGTGCCTACGGAACTCACTGCTGCAGAGTGAGGCATCCCTCCACATTTAGAGGAAATAGGCTATTGACTTCCAGGCACTGAGAAACAGCCTATGCCTTCAGACTCTGTTGTTGTCAGGTCCTAATTTTGGGGGGGGGGCGGTTCCTATTGTGGCATTTGGTGAGCACAGAATATTGTGCTATAGGTTTAATCTCAATCTCCTTGCTTGAAATTTGAATCCACTGGTTTGGGTGCTACCTCCCAGAGCAGGAGAAAAGATGTTGGCTCCATCACCCGTGTGTTAAACCACTCTGGGAACTGTAGTTCTAGGAGGGGAACTACACCTCTCAGCACCTTGCAAAAACTACAGAAAACAGCCACTTCTTGAAAGATAACCTATAAAGTAGAAGCAAGCTCTTTTTATGCTCTTTGTTGGCATCGATCTGTCTCAAGAGACAATGGAGCGTGCTGCTGAAGCTCTGAAGAGGCTCTTAAACATTTTGAAACCTGACGCCTTATTTTGGGGGGGGGGTTGTTCCTGGCTTGTAGGCTGCTGCTGCTGCAATACTGCAAAAAGGCGCCCAATGCAATCAGCACGTGAAGCTGCCTGTGAATGAGGCCTGCAGTTGTATTATTGCAATGCACCTCCCAGGCCCGCCTTACCCATGGGGACTAGTGGCGCAGGGTGCCGGGGCGCCAAGTTCTGGAGGGCGCCAGGCGAGAGTCTGGGAAACACCGAACGAGCTGCCCACCTCCTCCAGCCCTAAAAAAAGGCTGAAACTCTGGGAAAGGGTGTGTGTGTGCCAGAGGGATCTTTGCACCACAGCGCCAGATATGCTTAAGACGGCCCTGGCCCCTCCTGACCATTCCCCCAAAGGGACAGAATTCCAGTAGGGTTTTTTAGGGGGGAACAAAATATGAATTCTCCACTGACTTCGCATGATAGCATCATGCAAATCCACATTTACAGAGGGTGTCACTGGGAAAGCCTTGTGTGGTTTCCAACAGAAAGCCTGCGGCAAAACCAGTCCCCCCAGGGTGGGGGGTGGGAGGTGCACACATGCACTGCTAGAATGCTCTTGCATGCACCTTTCGACTGAACTGGCTCTGGACCTGACTTACCCATAGAATAATGACCCTTCTGGGGAAAAGTCATGCCTGCCTCTCTATTAACAATTAAGGCGTAGGAGAGGAGAACAGATTAATTTTGAGGCAGCAGAGCAAGGAGGACAGAGGACAGCATCTTTGCTCTTTTCGTCCTTGCTCAAGAGCAAAAGCTTGTGCCACAAACCCTGCAAGCTAAAGCAGACTTGGAGGCAAACAGTAGGAGAGTAATTTACCTTAATTTTCTAGTCATTGAGTGGGGGAGATGAGAGATTTTCAGGGCACTGAATCCACCCCCTTGGTTATGCTAAACCTTACTCAGCTTCTCTTCAACTGGCTTCAGATTTTTTTTGCTTATAAATAATAATAATTTATTATTTATACCCTGCCCATCTGGCTGGGTCTCCCCAGCCACCCTGGGTGGCTTCCAACAAAGTATTAAAATACAGTGGTCTGTTAAACATTAAAAGCTTCCCTATAAAATGCTTATTCTCACCCATAAGGGCTAAGAACTTGCTTTGTGTGTGCTCCATAGCCAGTTTCCCGTGGCTGAGATCTGCGGTTCATAGCTGCTCCTGGAGGATCAGTTTGGCCCACTGCCTGTACTCAATCCATGACTTTCAGAGCTTTCAACCTCCTCTTTAGAACTGCGATTTGTCAGGATATCACTACAGGGTTGGCAACCAGCACCAGGAGTCCCACCAGCCCAGGAATGTCACCCAGAAGACAAAAGAGGAGGCGAGGTGGCCAGCTGCAATGGTAGCCAAGATTGATGGGCTTAGCAGAGCCGGACCTTTGTTTGCTACAGAAGCACACCCTTCTCCAAAGGAGTCACTGAGCAGGGACGAATTCAGGGTTACAGCACTAAGTTGCTAGGACCCAAAAAAGTGTCGAATCACAGAGCTGTGGAGCTGGAAGGGACCCCAGGCCAGGGGTCATCTAGTCCAACGCTCTGCAATGCAGGAATCTCAACTAAAGCATCCATGACAGATGGCCCCCCAACCTCTGCTTAAAAACCCCAAGGAAGGCGAGCCCACCACTTCCTGAGGGAGACCATTCCACAGCCCCTACTGTCAGAAAGTTTTTCCTGACGTTGAGTCTGAATCTCCTTGTAATTTGAAGCTATTGGTTCGAATCCTACCCTCCACAGCAGGAGAAAACAAGCTTGCTCCATCTTCCATGTGACAGCCTTCCATGTTCCAGGTTCAGGCAGTCTTTCTTTTGCATGGGGTTACATTCTGGACCGGGACACAGGTGGCGCTGTGGGTTAAACCACAGAGCCTAGGACTTGCCGATCAGAAGGTTGGCGGTTCGGCTCGGTCCCTGCTCCTGCCCACCTAGCAGTTCGAAAGCATGTCAAAGTGTAAGTAGATAAATAGGTACCGCTCCAGCGGGAAGGTAAATGGCGTTTCCGTGTGCTGCTCTGGTTCACCAGAAGCGGCTTAGTCATGCTGGCTACATGACCCGGAAGCTGTATGCCGGCTCCCTCGGCCAGTGAAGCGAGATGAGTGCTGCAACCCCAGAGTCAGTCACGACTGGACCTAATGGTCAGGGGTCCCTTTACCTTTACATTCTGGGCCCCAGGGGGGCCCATGTTAAGTGTTCCGTTCCACACTGCTCCGCCCTTCTAGTGCCATTTGGGTGACATTTTCAGGTCACTTCCAGGTTTGGCGCTGTGTGTGTGTGTGTGCAATCGCATATCAATCAGACATGTCTAAATTGGTAGTTGCCTTTATTTGAAGCTGGCTACCACATCGCTTCTCAGTCTCCTCTTTCCAGGCTAAACAGACCCAACTCCCTCAACCACTCCGCATAAGGCCTGGTTTCCAGACCCTTGATCATCCTGGTTGTTCTCCTCTACACACCTTCCAGCCTGTCAACATCCTTCTTAAATTGTGGCGCCCAGAACCAGACACAGGACTCCAGTTGTGGCCTGACCAAGGCAGAATACAGCAGTGCTATTACCATATTTTTCACTCCATAAGACGCACTTTTTTCTTCCTAAAAAGTAAAGGGAAATGTCTGTGCATCTTGTGGAGTGAATGCATGGTCCCTGGAGCTGAATTGCCCAGGGGCGAAAAGCAGATCATGCTCTCTTTTTTTGAAAGAGGGAAGTGGGTGTTGAAACAAAGCCGCTGATCGGCAAGCAATCGGGGAGGGAGATAAGGGACGCTAGCAATAAAGGAGGCTGCCTGGGAGGGGGAGGTAAAAGCCCATGGATCCTCAGGATGTTTGCATTAGGTCACCCCAAATTCACCATTAGATCACATAGCATGTCCATGGCTACAGCCTGCACCAAAAAACCCCCACGCATCCACTGTTTCGTGGGCCCTCAATGGTGCAAAAACGTGGTTACAAAGCACGGATCCACAAGGATCCTCAGGATTTTTGCATTGGGCTAGCCCAAACTCACCGTCAAATCACATATCATGTCTGTGGCCACAGCATGAACCACAAAAATCATACATCCACTGTTTCATTCAGAATATTTTTTTTTCTTGTTTTCCTCCTCTAAAAACTAGGTGCATGTTATGGAGTGAAAAATACGGCACTTTGCTTGATCTAGACATGCCTGTCTTTTCATTTTCACCTCTCTGCCTGTCCTCGACGGTCCTGAACAAGGAAACTTTGCTGAGGTTTTGTACTGTCCCCATTTAACTTTGACTCAATCAATTCTTAAATGTTTCCATCAGCTAAAAGGCAGAGGCTTGATCCGTCAACCTCCCAACTTCAATTAGCCCACACTGAGAGGCAGGGAGGCGTAGTGAAGCGGTTGCGGGGCATAGACCTCCAGGTGGCTGGGGCTGATGGGTGCTGGGATCCTGACAACATCCTGAGTGCCACAGATGTTCCTCACCACCGGTGCAGCAGTTACATGCCAGGCTGAAAGAACTGGAGGCCTCTCTCTCAGACAAGCCTACCTCGGAGGGTTGTTTGCAAAGGATAAAACAGGCAGGGAAATGGCAGCCCTATGGGTGGCCTTAAAAACCTTCTTCTGAGGCAGTTCTTCAGGAACTTCCCACCCCCAAACGCACATGCCAAGGGGTAGGGCCTTTTCGCTGGTGGCACCCCCAAATAAGTGTCTTCAATTGTAGCGTTCAGGCGCCAGGTTAAATCCTCTCCTTTAAAGCAAGGCTCCTGATCGATGGATTGCTGGTAGGAATACGGCTGCAAAGTTGGCTACGCTGCCTTCTGACTTTCCACCCTGTTTGGTTTATTTACTTATTCTGAAAATGTGATTTATGGTTTCAGCGCCAGCTTGCCTCTCTGCTTCCTTTGTATTAACCTGGGTTCTCAGTGGGTCAATAGATTTATATTTTGCATGTCTGTCTCACCTTTTCCTCCAGGGTGACATACCTGGCTCTCCCTCTTCCCATGTTAGCCTCTCACAACAACCCTGCGAGGTAGGTCATGCTGAGAGGCAATAGCCTGATAGATGAGATGAGGATTTGAACCCTGGCCTCCCAGGTCCTAGCAAGGCACTCTAAGCTTGCTTTGGCCTTGCTCTGACACTGCACCTCCAGAGGCAAAGCCTGAACGAATTATCTTGCCGTGGAGAGAAAGGAGGCACGCAACCTGTTCCATTTAACGCTGTGAGTGGCATAAGAAGAGTCGTATCTCAATGCTAGATCCTCCACTTTGCATGCAGAAGGTTGCAAGTTCAATCCCCAGTAGCAGAGCACCAGCGTGGTGTAGTGGTTGCAGCATCAGATAAGCACTCGGGAGAGTCCAGGGTTCGAATCCCCACTCAGCCACAAAGCTCTCGTGGGCTGGCCTTGGGCCACTCAGCCTAACCTACCTTGAGGGTTGCTGTTGTGGGGATTCAGTGAGGAGTGGGGAGAAGAACCATGTACTCCACTTTGAGCTCCTGGGAGATAAAGGTTAGATATTTATTATCATCATAATAATCACCATCATTAATTAAATTTGTATAAAGCCCTTCATCCGAAGATCACAGGGTTGTTTACAACATAAGCATATACAGTGGTACCTCGGGTTACATACGCTTCAGGTTACACACTCCGCTAACCCAGAAATAGTGCTTCAGGTTAAGAACTTTGCTTCAGGATAAGAACAGAAATTAGGCTCCGGTGGCGCGGCTGCATCAGGAGGCCCCATTAGCTAAAGTGGTGCTTCAGGTTAAGAACAGTTTCAGGTTAAGAACGGACCTCCGGAACGAATTAAGTACTTAACCTGAGGTACCACTGTAGAATGAGAATGCAAAATACATAACATAACAAAACAAAACAAATACCCCCCCCCAAAAAAAAATAAAACTAATCTCTAGGTAGGGCTTGGGAATGTCCCTGGCCTAGGGCCCTGGAAGGCAGAGGCTGCCAGTCAGTGCAGACCAGACCCGGGGGGGTTAACCCTTGGCCCTCAAGATGTTACTGGACTACAACTTCCATCAGCCCCAGCAAGTGCGGCCAACAACCAGGGAGGATCGGAGTTGTAGTCCAGCCACACCTGGATGTCTGCAGCTTCCTTCACACCAATTATGGGCAACATTGAGCTAGATGGACCAGCAGCTGGTCTCAGGGTGAGGCCCTTTCCTAAACCATCCCCAGGCTCTGAAAACAAGCATAGGCTACAAAGAACCAGAATGTGATGGGGGGCCAGGATGCGCCTGCCAAGGAGCGCACCAATCGCCGCCCCACTTAGTATTCAAGCGGCAAGAATAATGACATCCGCTGTCACTGTCAAAGCTGGGGGAATTGGCTGGGGAGGAGGGAAGATTAGCTACAGCTCAGTCAGTCGCAGAAAAAGTCTGTGGCTCCAGGAGGCTACTAATAATCCAGGAGAAAGGCTGGCAATTTTTAACGCAGAAAACCCCCCCACACATTTAAATGCAGGCTTAGCTTAGCCTTAATGTCAAGCCAACCCAGCAAGCACCAAATTTTCATCCACCAAATTTACATTCTGCTCCAAGGGCTGAGCTTTCTCTCTGTTTGTTAAAGAACACCTCTTGCCAAGAAACCAGCCTGAGGGGGGGCCATGGCTGTGTCTCTGAGTGGATCCAGGAGCTCCCAAAAGAACAGAGGGCTCCCACCACTCATTTTGGGTTCCTCACCCACCCTGAGCAGCGGGTAGGAGGCAAGGGGGACACCTGTCCTGTGGAAAACTTTACCAGCATGGCTTCAAAGTAAAGCATCCTCACTTCCGGAGGCGGCGCGAAACCGTGATGGCGGACCTCTTCGAGCTCTGAAGAGGGGCACCGCAGAAAAGGGTTGTTCGCGACGGCGCAGCGGCAACCCATCAAGACAAACCACGGGCAGAGTGAGTCCGTGGCCGTGGGACCCGGCGGGCACCTGGAGCGACCCCGAAATCACAAAAGGAACCCCGTAAGGGGCTCCGGAGTGAAGGAGGGGGAGCGGTGCTGTGGGTTCATCGCTCTTTCTGCGGAGGCGAAGCCGCGCGGCTGTCACGGATGAGCGCTGACCTTTCTTCCAAGAAGCATCGGGCTGAAACATCAAACCCGTGAGTAAGGACCTAAGATCCTACAAATTAATTCGGAAAATTCGGCTAAAAACGGGAGACGAGAAAGAGGAAGTCCGTCTTCCGGCACTGCTTTCAAGATCAAAGCAGACGGACTAAAGAGCGGAAAGCGCTGTGAACAGGGAAGCTTTAAAGCTTTAAATTGGGACTTTCGTGCACATCTGAATTTTTCTTTTAAAGAATAAATACAGCATAAATTTGACCTGGAGCGGTCCCCCAAGGGGCAAGGGAAGACTCTAACCCCAAATTCCCGGGTGGCCGGGTAAAGTTGTTTAAACTGCGGAACTGTTGCAAGCTTCCTGATACTTTTGTAACTGGAGAGTGTAATTTTGAGCTCTGCTAGCTGAAGTGGATATAACTGTAGGCACCTTGCTGGAACTTTGTTACATGTTTAAAAGCGCTCTGCAGGACTTTTTTCTTAGCGTGCTGGAACTAATTTGCTTTTAAAATTGTTTTTAAAGTTGGAACAAAGAGACTTTAATCGGGGAAAAGTTACCTTCTTCTTACTAAAATTTTGGTGGCACTCCCCCTAGAGGACATTGGGAATATAGAGGCCTGGGAAAAGTTTCTCTGTTTACCTTCTCTCAATAGACTGTTTTCAATTTTGGGCTTGCCTTTCCCATGGGATTACAACATTTGACCTTGAACATTGACTGATGAGTGGCACGGGAAAGACAAGAGCAGCCAAAGCTAAGGAAGCTAAGGAGAAAGAGAAAGTAAAAAAGCAAGCACAGCTTTTGCAAACAACTTTAACTCAGGGACGTAGACTATCAGTTCCAGCTGTGCTTGCGACACAAAAAGTAGAAACCGAAAAGCCTGAAAAATCTGAAGAGGAAGATATGGCAGCAGGAGGAGCTGAGGCAGTACTGAAACAAGTTTTGGAACAATTGTCAGCAATAAATCAAAAAATTGATAATCAATCAACAAAAATTGACCAAGCAACATCCTCGATCCAGAAATTGACAGATCAGGTTTCCCAACATACCCAAGCAATTGAAAAATTGCAAGGAGCAACAGAAGAGAATCGTAAACTGGCAGGGGAAGCCGTTCAAATTGCAACATCAGCTAAAAAAGAAGTCGAGGAAGTTAAAGCAGAAGTCAAGCCTCTCCATAAACAGATAGGGGACCAACAAACCTATCTTTCGTTGGTGGAATTGAAAAATCGCGAGACCAACCTCAGACTAAGGGGAGTCCCAGAAATTGAACAAGAAGACCTAATAGGACTTTTGACAACAGAGTTTACAAAGTTCTGGGACTTAAAAGAAGAAAGTGACTTCAAAATTGTATCGGCTTTTCGGTTGGGAAGATTAGTAAGAAAAGATAGATTCAGAGACTGCCTAATAGCTTTGAGATCAAGGGAGGAGAGAGATAAAATATTAGGCCTACACTTCAAAAACTCAATTGTGATACAAGAGAAAAGGGTGGAAATTTACCGAGACATTCCTAAACAGTTATTGGACTTGAGAGCCACCTATTCAGAATTGGCTAAGTTGCTGAGACTCAACACAATTCCTTACAGGTGGGAGTTCCCACAAGGGCTATCATTTACTTACAAACAGAAGAAGGTTAAAATAAGATCACCAGAGGACCTACAAAAGTTCCAGCACGATCACGGAGAAGATCTCCAAAAAGAAGCAGCAGCTAATTGGCCTATACCCAACCCAGGTGGAGCAATACCTGCACCTTCGGAACCAGAGGAGAAAGAAGACACACCGCTCTAGGTGTAGCAGAATAGTTCAGGATGTCTCTGCGGCTACTCAGTTGGAATATAAATGGCGGAAATTCCCCGGAGAAAAGAAGGAGGTTATTTCACATATTGAAGAAAGAACAATTGGACATTATTTGCCTACAAGAAACCCATGTGACTAGGCTCCACAGGAAGGTTTTGGTTAACAAAAGATTAGGCCAAGAATTTATTTCGTCTGACAAAGTAAAGAAAAGAGGAGTGGTGATTTATGCCAAGGAGAGCCTGACACCTAAATTTCTATTTAAGGATGAACAAGGAAGAATTTTGGCAATTGAAATTCAAACCCAAGGAGTAAAAATATTGATTTTAGGAATTTATGCTCCAAATGACGGGAAATTGGAATTTTTCAAGAAGCTGCATGAGACGTTGCTGGATTATCTGGATTATGCTAACATCATAATGATGGGAGATATGAATGGAGTGGTGTCTACACACATGGATAAGTCTTACAACCAAAACTTAACATTAGACGGCAGACTGCCCAAAACTTTTTTCGAATTGACTGACAATCTGGATTTGATCGACATATGGAGGACAAAGAATCCCTTAGGTAAAGAAGGAACTTTTTTCTCTGAGGCCCACCTGTCTTGGTCAAGGATCGACCAAATCTGGACCTCCAGGGGGCTGGCACCCAAGATTAAAAGGGTGGAAATCTGCCCAAAAACATGCTCCGACCATAATGCCTTGAAAATAGAACTTAGATTAACTCAACCTGGTTCCTTCAGATGGAGAATGAATGACACACTACTAAGAGATCAAGAGATTGTGAAAAAGGCCCAAAAAACATTAAAGGACTATTTTGAGATAAATCTGAATACTACAGTTGAAAAAAGAACGATCTGGGACGCAAGCAAAGCTGTTATGAGAGGGTTTCTGATACAACAGAATACAATCAAGAAAAAACTCTGGAATGGAAAGAAGGACAAAATATTGGAGAAAATATACCAAGGAGAGAAAAAACTGAGAACCAAACCAAAGTCCAAGGAGGTGCTGAGAGAAATTAAATTCCACCAAGCAGAATATTCAAAATTGATCAATCAGGAGATTGAATGGAAAATAAAACAGATGAAGCAAAGATCCTTTGAATCAGCAAATAAATGTGGAAAGCTATTAGCTTGGCAGCTGAAAAAAAGACAAAAGCTAAATACGATAACAAACCTAGAGATTGATGGAAGGATGGTACAGAAACCAGAAGAAATTAGGAAGTGCTTCCACAGATACTTCAAAGAACTGTATGCACAGGGGCCCCAGAAAGAATCAGAGATAGATCAATTTTTAAAGACAAATGGACTATCAAAAATAACTCAAGATAAAAGATCAATCTTGAACTCTACAATAACCTCACAGGAAATTGAAGGTGCCATTCAGAATATGCAACTAGGCAAATCTCCAGGCCCGGATGGACTTACCTCCAAATATTATAAGGTTCTGAAGGACTATTTGATACAACCTTTGTTGGAGGTATGTAACCAGATCATGGATGGGAAGAGGGCACCAGAAACGTGGAAAGAAGCCTTCATCACATTGATACCTAAGTCAGAATCTGAAAAGACTCAGCTTAAAAACTACCGTCCCATCTCACTCCTAAATGTGGATTACAAAATATTTGCAGACATTTTGGCAAATAGACTTAAAAAAGTGTTAAATGAAGTAATTCATAAAGACCAAGCAGGCTTTCTCCCTGGTAGACATTTATATGAGAACACTAGAAACATCATTGACATTTTAGAACTTTTGCAGACTAATAGGAACACAAGGGCGGTGTTAATTTTTATTGATGCGGAGAAAGCATTTGACAACATATCTTGGATGTTTATGAAGAAGAACTTGGAAGGGATGGGAGTGGGACGGGGGTTTGAGAATGGATTACATGCAATCTATTCAGAACAAAAAGCTAAACTAATAGTGAACAATGTGGTGACGGAGGAATTTAAAATTGAAAAAGGGACACGACAAGGGTGCCCTCTATCCCCTCTGTTATTTATTTCAGTCCTGGAGGTGCTATTGAATATGATCAGAGAGGACCGGTTGGTACAAGGGATAGAGGTCGGAGTGAAACAATATAAACTGAAAGCTTTTGCAGATGACCTAGTTTTGACACTGCAGGAGCCAGAATCCAGTACAAAAAGAGTTCTCGAACTTATATCGGAATTTGGTCGGGTGGCGGGATTTAGGTTGAATAAACAAAAAACTAAGGTTCTGACCAAAAATTTAACAAACACAGAAACAGAGGGGTTTCAGAGAGAAACAGAACTGAATGTGGTTAAAAAAGTGAAATACCTTGGGATTTATTTGTCCTCCAAGAATTTGAATTTATTTAAGGATAATTATGAGAAATGTTGGTTGGAAGTTAAAAAGGATTTAGAAATTTGGTCAAGATTGAAACTTTCCTTGTTGGGAAGAATCGCAGCGATAAAAATGAATGTGTTGCCGAAAATGTTATTTTTGTTTCAAACCTTACAGATCGTGGACAGAGTGGACTGCTTTGGAAAATGGCAGAAGGATATATCTAGATTTATCTGGCAGGGCAAAAAGCCCCGAATAAAGTTTAAAATATTAACAGATTCAAAAGAAAGAGGGGGGTTTGCCCTGCCGGACCTGAGGTTGTATTATGAAGCCGCAGCCTTCTGCTGGCTGAAAGATTGGTTCTTGTTGGAAAACACTGATGTCCTAGATCTGGAAGGTTTTAATAATGCTTTTGGATGGCACGCATACCTATGGTACGACAAGGTTAAAGTACATAAATTGTTTAAAAGTCACATTGTCAGAAAAGCAATTTTTGCAGTCTGGATGAAATATAAAGACTTACTAGAGAGTAAAACTCCGAGGTGGCTATCACCAGTGGAGGCCAAGGCCCGAAAAAGACCCAATATGGAGGCCTATTGGCCGAAATATTGGGAACTGACTGAAAAAATTGGAGACAATTGGAAGTTGCAGAGCCAGGACAAACTAAAAAATAAGGTGCGAGATTGGTTACATTATGCTCAAATTCAAGAGGTTTTCAAAATGGATAAAAAAGTTGGTTTCCAGGTGGAAAAGTCGAAACTAGAGACAGAATTGTTAGAACCAAAGACAAAGCTGTTATCTAGAATGTATAACTTGCTGCTTATGTGGAACTTACAGGATGAGACAGTTAAATCTGCTATGATTAAATGGGCACAGGATGTTGGACACAACATTATGTTTGAAGACTGGGAAAGGTTATGGAACACCGGAATGAAATTCACGGCCAGTACGGCCTTGAAGGAAAACATTATGAAAATGATATACCGGTGGTACATGACCCCAGTCAAGTTAGCTAAGATACACCACCTGTCTGACAATAAATGTTGGAAGTGTAAGGAAGCAGAGGGGACTTTCTTTCACCTCTGGTGGACATGCCCAAGGGTTAAGGCTTTCTGGGAAATGATTTATAATGAGTTGAAAAAGATATTTAGGTATACCTTTCCCAAGAAACCAGAGGCCTTCCTGTTGGGCATGGTAGACCAGAAAGTGTCAAAGAAGGACAGAACTTTGTTTATGTATGCTAGTACAGCAGCAAGAATACTTATCGCAAAGAATTGGAAGACACAAGATTTACCCACGCTGGAGGAATGGCAGACGCAGTTGATGGACTACATGGAGATAGCTGAACTGACCGGCAGAATCCGAGATTTGGATGTAGAAACAACTGAGGCGGACTGGAAAAAGTTTAAAGACTACTTGCAAAAGTACTATAAACTGTATGAATCTTAAGATTGTGCATGATTTCGAAATGATACGCTTTAGCAATTATGATTAAGTAAATAGTAAACTAAGTGATAAAAGAGAAAAGGAGATAATATGAACTGAACATGTTACGTTTATTTTAAAGGTATAAAAACTGTGACACAATATATTGAATTTAGATACATAACATGTAAAAGTTACAATAAGGTATGACATAAGGTAACAAATTGCTGACATTGTTAATATAAAGAACGCAGAATCGGAAGGGGTGGGGAAGTCCAAATTGGGATTTTTGTTAAAAAAAAAAAAATGGTTTCTTGTAAATTCCTTATTTGCTTGCAATGTATAAAAGTTGGAAAGAAACGTAATAAAAAAATATTATAAAAAAAAAAAAAATAAAAAAAAACAAAGTAAAGCATCCTGCCCTGAAACACTGAAGCCAAATCTTGCATCCAGCACCTTCGTGAGAAAGGGATGCCTTAAAACTGCCAAGAGTCAGTGTGCAAATATTTTGCCTTTGTTTGTTGTTAACTGCCCCATATATGCCCACTCGCCTGCTTTGATCTGTGGGACTGGCCACATCCCGTTCTGGCATTTGTGGGAACTCGATCTCGTAGGGTGGCAGCACCTGTAATTCTGGAACTCTACCTGATGTCAGGAGCCCTTACTATACTCCTTTTGGTGCCTGCTAAAATCATTTTTGTTTAGACATGCGAACCCAGAAGTTTAGAAAGTGTGAGCTTTAATCTGCTTTTAGTCCATCATTATCTTAACTTCCCAAAGGTCTTAAATTATTGTTGTTAATTTTTCTCAGTGATATTTTCATTGTTTTATCCCATTTGCAAACGGTTTTTAAAATGTCAGTCCGATCCTATGACATTTCATATTTGGCTGGTTCCTAAAATGCTCAGCTCTTATTGCAGAATTCCTCACAAGGACCCTGGAGACTGCAGTTTAGCACAGGATTCGGAAAACTTTCTCTAGAGTTTCCCACCCTGCTTGCAAGGACCCCCACGCCCTTCAGAAAACTACAGCTCCCATCTCTCCAGGTGTCTGGATCAGGAGCCTGGTGCTGAACATAAGAGGACGCTGCTGGGTCAGGCCAATGGCCCATCTAGGCCAGCCTCTAGGTGCCTGGATGAAACCTAAAAACAGAACCCAAGCATGGAGCCTTCTCCCTTTCTGTGGTTTCTGAAGCATAGCCAGGCCTGTGCAGAGCTTGTCTGAGGCCCAGGGCAAGAGTTCCCAAGTCAGCTGGGAGGCATGGGGCAATCTTGGCATGACAGTGTACGTCTGGCATGTACCTGGCGGGGAGCCCTGGCCAGCTTAGTCCTCTGAGACGCAGGGCAAGTCTACTCAAGCTCCTCTCCTGCTCCTGCCTGGGCCTGAACATTGCTGTCTCCAACTGTGGACATCACGGCTGGGAGCCATGGACAGCCCTCTCCTCCATGAATGTGCCTCCTGTGGGCGGGAGTTCCACAGGTTAACTACGCATTGTGCAAAGAAGCACTCTCTTTTATGTTGGAAGCTGAATCTTCCATCATTATTTCCCTTCTCTTCCCTCCCTCTTCCCTTTTATGAAGATCACCCGCTCTGAGACCCAATGGCTAATTCTCCCCTGGCCCCCTCACTGGCCCAAGTAGTACCAATTCAGCCAGCTAGCCCTGGGGATTATCTAATTGATTTTTGAATTTTATTGTTATTCATGTTTTTATACTGTATTTTATGCTGCTTTTATAATTAAGTGTTTTAAATTTGTTGTTAGCCGCCCTGAGCCTGGTTGTTGAACCGGGAAGGGCTGGGTATAAATAAAAATTTATTATTATTATTATTTATTATCATTTAGCTTCACTGGGTGCCAAGTTCTGACGGACGGAGAGAGGGAGTTGCCACTTCCTCTTTCCACCTTCTCCACGCCACACACAATATTATAGACCTTTGGCATGCCTGAAACTGCTTTAGGATTTGTCACGTAGATCTGGCTTTGCTTGGGAGCACGTAGGTCCCGTCCCCCTTTCCTCCACTGACGCCGCTGCCTGGCCTCCCCACCCCCCAGCCCCTTTCTAACTGCCAATTAACTGTCACAAGCAAGGCGCCCACGCCGAGCCCCAGCTGGGAAATGCGAACACAAGGAATGGCTTCCTCCTTATTAAATCTCGGAAGCCTTTTTATAAAAGGGGAGGGGGAAGGGGGGAGGGCGGAATAGCTGGCCCAGAACACAAGGAGGATGCTTCATAAAGCCACTCAGCACAGCTGATTAGGGGATTAGCGGATGCCAGCCTACAGAGCCCACAGGGCGACAGGGAGGGGGGCAGCCTAAGGGAGAACCCCTGCAAGGCACCTGAGAGCAGGCAGCTGTTGGGAAACAGGATTGGAGCGCCTTTGGCTGGCACAGCAGGGTGGAAACAGAGAGAGCAACAGGATTTTGGTGTGAATTGCAATGGTGGTGGTGGGCGAGGGCTTGTGCCCGCACTTGTGTTTTTCCTAGGACCCGCCGCAAAACACCCAGAGACCCTGGGTGGGTGGTTACTGTTTTGGGGGGACAGGGGGCGGGCGGGTGTGGGGGATTCCCTGGTCCTGAATGGAGTAACTGTGCCCCTGAAGGACCAGGTGCGCAGCCTGGGAGTCATTCTGGACTCACAGCTGTCCATGGAGGCACAGATTAATTCTGTGTCCAGGGCAGCTGTCTACCAGCTCCATCTGGTACGCAGGCTGAGACCCTACCTGCCCGCGGACTGTCTCGCCAGAGCGGTGCATGCTCTAGTTATCTCCCGCTTGGACTACTGCAACGCGCTCTATGTGGGGCTACCTTTGAAGGTGACCCAGAAACGGCAATTAATCCAGAATGCGGCAGCTAGACTGGTGACTGGGAGTGGCCGCCGGGACCACATAACACCGGTTCTGAGAGATCTGCATTGGCTCCCAGTACGTTTCCGAGCACAATTCAAAGTGATGGTGCTGACCTTTAAAGCCCTAAACGGCCTTGGTCCTGTATACCTGAAGGAGCATCTCCACCCCCATCATTCAGCCTGGACACTGAGGTCCAGCGCCGAGGGCCTTCTGGCGGTTCCCTCATTGTGAGAAGTAAGGTTACAGGGAACCAGGCAGAAGGCCTTCTCGGTAGTGGCACCTGCCCTGTGGAACACCCTCCCAGCAGATGTCAAGGCAATAAACAACTATTTTACTTTTAAAAGACAACTGAAGGCAGCCCTCTTTAGGGAAGTTTTTAATGTCTGATGCTGTATTGTTTTTAATATTCAGTTGGAAGCCACCCAGAGTGGCTGGGGAAACCTAGCCAGATGGGCGGGGTATAAATAATAAATTTTATTATTATTACTATTATTATTATTATTATTATTATTAAGGGCAGAGGGGCCTGTTATCTGCTAGATCCACAAATCCACCCAGCGCTCAGTACTATCTCCTCTGACTGGTAGCAGCCAGCCAGAGGGCCCCTCCCAGCTTTGCAACCCTTAGGGAAGGGGACGCCCAAGGTTGATCCTGGTGCCCCTGGTATGCCAAGCCAAGTGCCCAACCCCTGAGCTGGCTGGGGCACTCCCTGGTGCAGTGAACAGAGGGGTGAGATGGTCTTGGGCCACCTCAGAGCAGCACTGGTCCACCCACCAAGCTCTGCCAAGGCTTTCCCTAACAGCCTCCCAAGTTGGAGACTGGATGTGGGGCTTCACGGGTGGAAGCAGGTGCAAAAACCCAAGGCCCTGGGGGGCAGCTGGACTGGTTGCAGGGGGGGGGGACCTGCAGTCCTCCAGGTGCTGATGCAATACTACTGGGAGCCGAGGGTCCCAGTAAAACCCAAGGATCTAAATCGCCCCCACCTCCCTGTTTTGAAAACAGGAATTTGTGGCAAGGGGCACGACTGCATATGGCAGTTCTGCTGCGCACCTCTTCTGTGTCCCCCAAGAAAACTTGGCCCACTCCTGTTTCTGTAGAACTGGCCCAGAAGCACCTGGTTCTGCACACCCAGAAATTCCACAAAAACAATAGAAAAGTCAGTTTTTTAAAATTTTGTTAACTCACCAAGCAAAACTAAATTATGCTAACTTCTTAATATATAGTGGTACCTCTGGCTGCGAACGGGAGCCGTTCCGGAGGCCCGTTCGCAACATGAAAAGAGCGCAACTCGCAGCAGCGTGCCTGCGCATGCGCTGGTTGCGATTCACCGCTTCTGTGCATGCGCATGACATTATTTTGCGCATCTGCACATGCGCGAGCGGCGATACCCGGAAGTAACCCTTTCTGGTACTTCCGGGTCGCCCAGGGACATAACCTGAAAGAACGTAACATGAGGTATGACTGTACAATATGTTTTGAATTCCCAAGTCATGTCACAACTTTTTTTAGCAGCTCCCATTTTTGGAAGCTGAAAAATTCAACACACGTTACCATGCCAGCTCCAGAGCACCTTAGCTATAGACGGTGGTGGACTTGACTCTGTTGGAGGTTTTGAAGTAGAGGTTGGAGGGGCACCTGCCAGGGATTCCTGTGCTGTGATCCTGCCCTGCAGGGGGTCTGGAATAGAGGACCCTTGGAAATCACTTCCAGTTCTACAGTTCTACAATTCTATGAAAAGAGACACTTTGGCCTCGCTCTCCTTCTCAGAACTGACAAGAAAGAGTCAGCCTTGCCTCAAGTCAGGCAAAGTGGCGGGGGGGGGGGCAGGAGAGAAGAAAGAGAGAGAAATACAAACTGACAGTAGAGCCCAGAAGTGGACAGAGGCACCACCTGGTCTACCACTGCCACGTGTGCCCCCCACAGACTCTCCAGAAGACAGCTCCTAAGCTGCAGTCATTCATTCCCAGAAGGCCATCTTAGCCACTTGAGAGAATCTGGGCTTCTGTTCCAGGAGGAAACGCAGCTCATCCGTGGGCTCAGCCATTTGTGGGGGTGGCGGGGGCGTATGTGAAGTGGAGTCCAGCCAGCCTTCTGGTTGAATGCCTCCTGGGGAAAGGAAGGGAAGGGCAGAGTGCTTTTTTCTTTCGGAGGTGGCGGAGAACAAGGCACAGGGGGAGGAGAACGTTTTTCTGATTGCATCACTGAGCGGCTCAAAGTAAACAGAAGAAATCTGCAGGTTGGGGAGGGGAAGGAAGGAAGGAAGGAAGGAAGGAAGGAAGGAAGGAAGGAAGGAAGACGCACGCAATGACTCACCCGGATCCTTCTCATCGCGGCCACTATCTCCACGCGGCTGTTGGGTCTTGGCACGTCCAGACTGCCAATGTACTGAAGGGAGACAGCAAAGCCAGGAGTGATTCGTTAAAGACTTTTGGAACAATTTGCCCCTGTTCCAAAGCTGTGCACATCTGCCTCATTCTCATCTGTATCTGCAAGGGCTCTGTGCATTCACACACTTATTTCTTACTACTACTACAGTGGTACCTCGGGTTAAGTACTTAATTCATTCCGGAGGTCCATTCTTAACCTGAAACTGTTCTTAACCTGAAGCACCACTTTAGCTAATGGGGCCTCCTGCTGCCGCTGCACCACTGCTGCACGATTTCTGTTCTCATCCTGAGGTAAAGTTCTTAACCCAAGGTACTATTACGAGGGTTAGCGGAGTCTGAAAGCTGAAGCACCTGTAACCTGAAGCATCTGTAACCCGAGGTACCACTGTATTATTATTATTATTATAGCCCATCTTTTTCAGAGACTGGGACTGAAGGCAGCTTACGCGAATCAAAGCAGCACAAATAAAATACAAAGGCTTTGTTGGCATCCATCTGTCTCGAGAGACAATGGAGCGCACCTCCAGGGGTGATGTCCAACCACTGTGTTAGCAGCACCAAAGTGAGCTCCCTGGGGTGCAAGCCTGGGCAGTGTGTCTGGAGGTCCTGGGCTGACCACACTACCAGACCCCTCTTTCTAAAGGAAAGCAGAGCAATACGTTACCTGCTTGGTTGCAGGAGTTGGATGGTAGGTGGAGTACAAGGTGCCATCCAACAGCCTTAGGGACTCCACTTTGGTTTTGTGTAAGATTTGCTCCTGAGTTTTTTTCTTTTCTTGAAGTTATCCTACAAGGTTTGGGACCAGAGCTTTCCTTCTCCCAGGTGGGCTACCTTCCCAGGTGGATTGGCCCCACCTGGCCCTCACTTCCTTCTACAGCATGTGCAGATACCACCTTCTTGACTGCTGGACCCACTCATAATAATAATAATAATAATAATAATAATAATAATAATAATAATTTATTTATATCCCGCCCTCCCCAGCTGAAGCCGGGCTCAGAGCAGCTAACAATAGTAAAAGTAACACAATTTACATACAATCACAATCAATTAATTAAAATACATTCTAAAATCAATTCATTCTAAAATCAATTCAGAATCAAATTAATGGCAACCATTGGGCTAGAGTTCTATGAGGATTACAGAAGGAGGGGGTCAGGCTGTGCCTTGGCCAAAGGCCTGGTGGAACAGCTCTGTCTTGCAGGCCCTGCAGAAAGATGTAAAGTCCCACAGGGCCCTAGTCTCTTGTGACAGAGCGTTCCACCAGATCGGGGCCACAGCCGAAAAGGCCCTGGCTCTGGTTGAGGCCAGCCTAACCTCCCTGTGGCCCGGGATCTCCAAGATGTTTTTGTTTGAAGACCGTAAGGTCCTCCGTGGGACATACCAGGAGAGGCAGTCCCGTAGGTACAAGGTCTTGTCTTGTCCGCTCAATCCTTCGGAGCCTGTCTTCGCACACAGAGTCCCAAACTCACTGAGGGTTTGTGACCCATTGGCTACCCTCAGCTGATGCAGCTGGCCACTTGAAGCCGTTCTCAGGACTGTGGCTGCTGTCACATGCTGGCAGCTTCTAGGAGCCACAGATGAGAGCTGAGTGCGGGGTGGGGACCAAAGGGGGACGAACTACCTGAGAAGGAGCACAACATGCCCCCCACCAGAAGTACTGCCCCTCCCCTAACACCCCAGACACAGGCTAAAAATATAAAGACAATAACTGAATACTATACAGTCGTACCTTGGAGGTCAAACAGCTTAGTTCCCGAACGCTTTGGCTCCCGAACATCACAATCCTGGAAGTAACTGTTCCAGTTTGCAAACTATTTTTGGAAGCCGAGTGTCCAGCGGGGCTTCTGATTGGCTGCGGGAGCTTCCTGCAGCCAATCAGAAGCCGCGCTTTGGTTTTCGAACGTTTTGGAAGTCAAATGGACTTCTGGAACTGATTCCGTTCGATTTCCAAGGTACGACTGTAATAGAATTCAAGGAATATTAAAAACCAATGTATTAAAATACAGTTTAAAAAAGAAGCACAGCATAATTTCAAAGCCTTTTCCTTTTTCAAAAAGTCAGTTCTCAAAGGCATGTGGGAATTAAACAGCATTCAGCTGCTGGCAAAAAGACAAGGAGAGAGCCAGGCTTGCCTCTCTAGGGAGGGAGTACCAGAGTCTGGGAGTAGCCGACCCTCTCCTATGTCCTCACCAAGGCTGTGGGACTGTGAAAAGGGTTTCCCCTGAAGATCTCAGAATCTGGACAGGTTCACATGGGAAGATATGGTCCTCCAGAAAGCCTGGGGTGTAAGCCTACACAAGTATGCACAGATTGGGTGCCTGGCATTAAAGTTCGCAAGCACTCTGGCTGGGACAGAGCTCTGTGTTTGCACTGCAACAGCTGGATTGCAACCCTCTGGTCTGTTGAGTAACCCTACGGGTGTTCCATATCAGCTGATGTGTGCCTATCCTGGGGATGTCACAACACCCTTGACCCTGCGGTGGAAATGAGTTGCAAAAACAAAGTTCTTGGCCTCCATTTCCTCACCCTCCATTTCCTGGCATTATGCTGCTCCTCGCAAGATAAGCCAAGCCAACAGAATCCCACCTCTTGCCAAACTCAGCCAGCCTGGAATTGGTACCCGCCGGAGGAAATAACTGCTGATTTGCAAATTGTTCGTTTTAATGAGGCTCTGTACAAAAATTTGCACGCCAGTGGCAGGATTTCTATTGCCCATCTCTCTCACACACACACACATGCACACTCCATCGGACTTGGACCCGAGTGATACCCATCAAGCTTGCCACTGAGGGTGCCAACTCCAACATTGCTCAACTGGAGATTAGTTGCTCAACCTTCTTTAAGCCACAAGGGGGGTGGAAAGGAGCTTGGATAGGGCGGGGGGGGGCTTAGAGGTGAAATGGGGATTCTAATCCTGCTTAATGGTCTTGTACCCGAGCGCCAGAAGGGAAGCCATTTATTTATTTATTTCATAAAATTCATATAGCACTCGGCTGCAGAAGATTGCCCAGCCAGCCGCTTCGATCCGCGGAACCGGAATTATTATTACGGGTGCCACATAATACCCGCTCCAAATTTGTAAGGAATTGATCTTTTAGTGCAGTGTTGCCCATACTCTGGAACTCCCTGCCTCTTGACACCAGGAAGGCACAACTGGCTGGTTGTGGTACCTGCTAAGCCTACCCAGCTATGTGGAACATTGGCAAGTCTTTTAATCTGGTTTTTAGTTTCATCGCTGTTATGTACCAAGCTTGGATCCCTAGAACAATAGGCAGGTAGGATCCCAGAATGCAACAACGGATTGGCTTGCAGGAGAAGACCAATCAGGCTCCAGGAGGAAGTTAATCAGCCTATTAGGCTGGTAGGATCCTAGAATGCAACAACGGATTGGCCTGCAGGAGAAGACCAATCAGGCTCCAGGAGGAAGTTAATCAGCCTATTAGGCTGGTAGGATTGAAGAATGCAACAACTGATTGGCCTGCAGGAAAAGACCAATCAGGCTCCAGGAGGGAAGCAGAATCAGCCAATCAGGTGGGACTCATTGTGTAAATAATATATATAAAAGCCTGAGGTTTGGGGGGCAATTCAGTCACTGTTTTACAAGCTGCAATAAAGAGCATGAAATCACTGCAGGACTCCAAGTATTTTTCAACCACTTATTTAAATTAAGATCTGAATGTTTCAAATAGCTGTTTCACGTGTTTTACTGATAATTCCATTGTTTCACTCTTTCTGTAAACCGTTCTGAGGTCACCATTGGTTTGTTTGATTTTTACAATCAATTCCAAATAAATTTTTTTTGGGGGGACCTCAAAGCCATTTGGGGTCAATGTATACTGAAGCCCACCTGGGGGCTGATGAGAGCTGGAGTCCAAGACATCTAGTGGGCACCAGCTTGGCAAAGGCTGCCATGGGCACACCAGCAAACAGTGGATGGAGCACATAGGAACACTCAGATTTCAAGAAAGTGCCAAGAAGGGGGAGGCTGGCATTAGTGTTATAAATTCAGATATATAAGCTAGGTGCCAAATGGCATCTTAAATCCAGGTTACAGTCACCACAACAGAATGTCTATTGGCCAAGGTATTATTAGACTAGAGGTTCCCCTGGGTCACTTCCCACACAACAATTCTACGACTCTATGATCTCAAAAAAACGAAGATCATGGCCACTGGGCCCATCACCTCCTGGCAAATAGAAAGGGAAGAAATTGAGGCAGTGAGAGATTTTACTTTCTTGGGCTCCATGATCACTGCAGATAGTGACAGCAGTCACAAAATTAAAAGACACCTGCTTCTTGGGAGAAAAGCAATGACAAACCTAGACAGCATCTTAAAAAGCAGAGACATCAGCTTGCCAACAAAGATCCATATGGTTAAAGCTATGGTTTTCCCAGTTGTGATGTATGGAAGTGAGAGCTGGACCATAAAGACGGCTGATCGCCGAAGAATTGATGCTTTTGAATTATGGTGCTGGAGAAGACTCTTGAGAATCCCATGGACTGCAAGAAGATCAAACCTATCCATTCTGAAGGAAATCAGCCCTGAGTGCTCACTGGAAGGACAGATCGTGAAGCTGAGGCTCCAATATTTTGGCCACCTCATGAGAAGAGAAGACTCCCTGGAAAAGACCTTGATGTTGGGAAAGATGGAGGGCACAAGGAGAAGGGGACGACAGAGATGGTTGGATAGTGTTCTCGAAGCTACCAGCATGAGTTTGACCAAACTGTGGGAGGCAGTGGAAGACAGGAGGGCCTGGCATGCTCTGGTCCAGGGGGTCACGAAGAGTCGGACACGACTGAACGACTAAACAACAAGAACATGATCTCAACTACTGTATTGCCTGACTGTATCTTGCTCTTGGAACAATTCACTTGTCCCAGTATGCAAGGAGGAGAAACACACACAGTGAAAATGGAATTAACTATGGACCAAGGTGGGTCTTTAAACTGTGGCCGCCAACCTGGCACCCAGAAATCTCCTCATGGTTGCAACTGGACCCATGCCAGGAGCAAAACACATAATCCCAGGGCACCAGTTTTTGCTTTACTGGCCACCTGCAGGCCAGGTACAGAAGCAATATGGTGCCCTCTGTGGTGTAGTGGTTAAGAGCGGTGGACTCGTAATCTGGTGAACCAGGTTTGCTTCCCCGCTCCTCCACATGCAGCTGCTGGGTGACCTTGGGCCAGTCACACTTCTCTGAAGTCTCTCAGCCCCACTCACCTCACAGAGGGTTTGTTGTGGGGGAGAAAGGGAGAGGAGAATGTTAGACGCTTTGAGACTCCTTCGGGTAGTGATAAAGCGGGATATCAAATCCAAACTCCTCCTCCTCTTCTTCTTCTTCTTCTTCTTCTTCTTCTCCTCTGGATGTTGGTGGACTCCAACTCCCATCATTCCTGGCCAGCCACTACCACACTGGCTGGGGCTGAAGGGAGCTGGAGCTGAAAAAGTTGCTGCAGCTGCAGATCAAGAAGGGAACCTCTGCCAAACCTGTTCTCCTGTTTATGCTGCAGGAGGGAACGTTATTTACAGTTGAAACTCAAAAATTTAGAATATCGTGGAAACGTTCCTTTATTTCAGTAATTCAACTTAAAAGATGAAACTAATATATGAGATCGACTCATGACATGCAAAGCGAGATCTGCTTCTACTTCTCAGAGGTCCAATCTTGCTCCATTTGCAATCCTTGTTTTGCTGATTTCCTTGAATATTCTAATTTTCTGAGATTGTTCATTTGGAGTTTTCATAAGATGTACGCCATGATCATCACAATGATAACAAATCAGGGCTTGACATATCTTGCCTTGCATGTCACGAGTCAATCTCATATTCAGTGGTACCTCGGGTTACAGACGCTTCAGGTTACAGACGCTTCAGGTTACAGACGCTTCAGGTTACAGACTCCGCTAACCCAGAAATAGTACCTTGGGTTAAGAACTTTGATTCAGGATGAGAACAGAAATTGCGCCGCCACGGCGGGAAGCCCCATTAGCTAAAGTGGTATCTCAGGTTAAGAACAGTTTCAGGTTAAGAATGGACCTCCAGAATGAATTAAGTACATAACTTGAGGTACCACTGTATTAGTTTCACCTTTCAAACTGAATTAGTGAAATAAATGAAATTTTCCACGATATTCTAATTTTTTGAGTTTCACCTGTGTTGTTGTCGTCGTTTGCATTTATAGCCCTCCTTTCCTCCAAGGAGCTCAAGGTAGCGTATATGGCTTCCCACTTCCTCATTTTAACCTCACAACAGCCTTGCGAGGTAGGCAGGGTCAGGACCCCCAGATCCTCCCAGGCCCTGCTCCCCTTTCCAGCTCTATTGGGGCTCAGGGGTCTTTGTGGCACTCTGCAATCCGTCTTATTTCACGGAGACCAGACTCCTAGACACCTTTGGCACTTTAGGGTCTGCAGTCCAAAGCAGAGCTGTGCCACCCCCACCCCCACGAAACTGTGAAACGTATTTCCTTCATAAAAATGATGAACAGCCAGTGCTCTCTGCCTGATGTGTAAGAATGTCAAACCACAAAGCAAATCAAGAACAGGGCTCTGTCCCCTAGAAGACTGCAATCTGCAGTAATGAGGGTCTGCTTCTTTTTCTTCTTCATTAATTAATTTATGACTATTATTATTATTATTATTTTGTATTTATTAAATTTTCATACCACCCTTCATCTGAAGATCACAGGGACGTTTGCAGCATAAATTACAAAATAAAAACACAAAATACATAACATAATACAGTGGCACCTCAGGTTACATACGCTTCAGGTTACACATGCTTCAGGTTATAGACTCTGCTAACCCAGAAATAGTGCTTCAGGTTAAGAACTTTGCTTCAGGATGAGAACAGAAATTGGGCTCCGGCGGCGCAGCGTCAGCAATAGGCCACATTAGCTAAAGTGGTGCTCTGGTTAAGAACAGTTTCAGGTTAAGAACAGACCTCCAGAACGAATTAAGTACTTAACCTGAGGTACCACTGTAATAACAACAAAAGCCAATAACCCTGAATAATAAGGGGGAAATTGATGTACTGAAATCACTGTTCCCCCCCTCTCAGGTGCTGATCATTCTCACGATTGTCCATCAGAATATCACTACTCAAGCAATGAGAGGGACCAATGTTTTCCCAAGACTATAATCTCCCTCTCCTATGAAGAACTGATGACCTTGGCTTTCTTTACCCTATTCTTGTGCTTCACCACAAGTTCTGTTCAGGGAATCTTTATTAAATACCAAGGCACTCTAATAGTTAATTCCAGGCTTGAGGAAGCTTGCAAGGTATAAGGAAATCCGAAGATAAACATCTGCATTCCTTTAAAAGCATGAGCACCATTGTTAATAACAGACTGATAAACCACACATTATTATTAATAATAATATTCTTAATATTACCATTTTAAAAGTCCGCCCACCCTCTGAAATCAACAAGATATCCCTTTGCACCTTTCCCATTTTTTCAGATATTTTCTAAAAGTGCTAATGTGCTTCTGGGCTCAAACTCCTTCAGAAAACACCACTCTCTGCGTTACATATTCGGCATGGTTTTGCTCAGAAACCAGCTTGGTTCAATTCCACAGGGCTTAAAACTATCTAGCAACTGGGTTCTAGGACTGCAATCTTAGGATTTATTGTGGTTTTGGGAACAAAGACAGAGTGGGTTTGGCAAGGGAAGATTCCCAGCCAGGGAGGGGAGCTGGCTATTTTAAAAAGGAAGAAAGCAGTGGCACAGCTTGAGAAGGGGGAGGGGGCAGATGACAGTGTCCGGCATCTAAAGCATCTCTCTCCCCCAGCCCCCACTCCTGCCCTCCAAAACACCCATTATTGTCTCCGAAGGTCAGTCTTCACACAGCTCCTCCCGCCATCCTGCTGCCACCCAGAGCGCCTTTAATGCAAGGTTGGGCCCATAAGAGAGGTCAACATCGCAAGACTCTCTTGGAGCTCATCCCTGAACAACTGGCAAGCATTTACAAATTACTTTTGCACAAGATAATCACATCCTGATTTGGGTTCTCTCTGCACCACCTACACTGGGAGACAGGCTAAATACAGGTCAAACGGTCAAATCAAATTCCACGTGTCCCTTCAGAGTGACACAGAACTATTTGCAGGGCAGAACTGAAGTTTTCTTGCCCATCTGCTGAGCACAGTTGTTGCAATAAACAGCTGGCAAAAAATACCACTGCCATTCTGCCATGTGAAGGGTTCTGTATAGCTTGGAAGCTTGCATTATTTTCAGACGCAAATGGGATTTTGATACCAAGCTGGTATCAGCAACTGGCTGCCCAGGCAGGCAAGAACATGATTAGAGGCTCCAAGGAATATTAGACTTTGTTTTCAGTCCTCTATAAAGCTGGGACCTAAATGCTGGCATCACGTAAATGCCACTTCAAATGCAAATATTCACATTACACTTCTTAAATTTTGCCATGGAAACCTTCATTCTCTAGGTCTAAAAAGAATCCGTTCCCCTTATGCTCTGCTTGATGAAGAATTCTGTGTCGGCAACACAGCCTGCATATTCTTCCCCCAGATTTCAAGACCCACAGAGCTATTCATAGGACACATGTGGCAGCACACAACCATCACACCAGTCTCAATTCAGACAAGAATTCAGACAAGTAATAGTGCCACTGTATTCTGCTCTGGTCAGACCTCACCTGGAGTACTGTGTCCAGTTCTGGGCACCACAGTTCAAGAAGGACACTGACAAACTGGAACGTGTCCAGAGGAGGGCAACCAAAATGGTCAAAGGCCTGGAAACGATGCCTTATGAGGAACGGCTAAGGGAGCTGGGCATGTTTAGCCTGGAGAAGAGGAGGTTAAGGGGTGATATGATAGCCATGTTCAAATATATAAAAGGATGTCACATAGAGGAGGGAGAAAGGTTGTTTTCTGCTGCTCCAGAGAAGCGGACACGGAGCAATGGATCCAAACTGCAGGAAAGAAGATTCCACCTAAACATTAGGAAGAACTTCCTGACGGTAAGAGCTGTTCGACAGTGGAATTTGCTGCCAAGGAGTGTGGTGGAGTCTCCTTCTTTGGAGGTCTTTAAGCAGAGGCTTGACAACCATATGTCAGGAGTGCTCTGATGGTGTTTCCTGCTTGGCAGGGGGTTGGACTCCATGGCCCTTGTGGTCTCTTCCAACTCTATGATTCTATGATTCTAAGAAGATGGGGCTGAGACCTCAACGGCACAAGCACCAGATTTGCAAGCAAAAGTTCCCAGACTCATTCCTCGGAATCTCCAAGTAGAGCCTAGGGAGAACTGTTGCTTGTCAGATACTGGGCTGGATGGATCAAGGGTCTGACTGAGTATTAAGGCAACTTCTGAAGACTGGATCCTGGCGTGAGGAAGTTTTCCCCACCACCACCCCAGAGCAGGTTCCTAAGGATTCCTGCAGGGAAAATGCCCAACAGATTTAAACTCTGAAAACCAGAGAAGATTAATTTTGAATATGAAACCATACTGAGCAGGATAAGCCAGTTTATATGGAACAAGATCATACAACCGTTATGACCTCTTGAATCTGCGCCCCTTCACTCCCTGAGTAAACCTCCTTAGCTCCATCCGATTAGGACGTAATTAAAAAGAAATTGGTTGGCCCGACTCTCTTGACTTTGTTTTTCCCTCTGTAAATGACATCGCAGATCTTTTGAGATAAACGCATTTTGACTGCAGGGTGTGGGAACAGCCAGTTCCAAACACTACAAGAATAAAAGCCGGAGTCCTTTTAAATTTGGCTGGAAAGACCTGCAGGTCAGCTGTACTTGCTGATGCTCTTACGTGAATTCATGGAGAAGGAGAGAGCTAGCCATCTTGGCTCTGCAGCAATGCTTCTGGATCCCTGTTTCTGGGACCCACAGGAGGGGAAAGGGCTGTTCTTGCCTCTAATCTTGCTTGTGGGTTTCCCACAGGGGCATATGGTTAGTCACTATGAGAATTCTGGACTACAAATTGTAACTGTCATTGCACAGTAACTGTCTTGAGCGTAGCCTGGGACCTGGGACCACACCAGTAACCACTGTCAAATCTATACCTGTGAACCCCTGCTTCTGATGCCCCACCAGCCCAAGCAGCCTTTTCTGGCAACCTACCTTAAAGGTAAAGGGACCCCCGACCATTAGGTCCAGTCGTGGCTGACTCTGGGGTTGCGGCGCTCATCTCACTTTACTGGCCAAGGGAGCCGGTGTACGGCTTCTGGGTCATGTGGCCAGCATGACTAAGCTGCTTCTGGTGAACCAGAGCAGCGCACGGAAACGCCGTTTACCTTCCCGCCGGAGTGGTACCTGTTTATCTACTTGCACTTTGACGTGCTTTCGAACTGCTAGGTGGGCAGGAGCAGGGACCGAGCAACGGGAGCTCACCCTGTTGCGGGGATTCGAACCGCCGACCTTCTGATCGGCAAGTCCTAGGCTCTGTGGTTTAACCCACGGCACAACCTACCTTAGCACATGGTTAACAGTGGCTCAGTGGCAGAGCACCTGTCTTGTGTGCAGAAGGTCCCATGCTAAATCCGCTACCTCTCCAGGTTAGGGTGGGAATGTCTCCCATCGACAAAACTGTAAAACCCACTACTGTTGCCTGTCAGTGTGGACAACGCTGAGCTAGATAGGCAGTGGTTGGCCCGATTCTGTATAAGGCACACCCCCATGCTATTGTCAGGCAGCTGGGAGGCAGGTAGCCCTGTCAATCTATTATTGTAATTATATGTATTTATATCCCGCTTTTCCCCCAGGCTGGGACTGAAAGTGGCTTACACAAATTAAAACAACGCAGACAAAACACAAAAGAGAGAGAAAGAGAGCTAAGAATGTATAAAAGAGAGCCGCCAAGAAACTCTTTTAAAACATAAGACAAGCGTGCTGGATCAGGCCACTCTTCTCTCAGTGGCCACCCAGATGCCCCACTGGCAAGTAGGATCTGTGCCCAAAAGCATCACTTGCCTTCCTGTGGCCTCCAGCAACTGGTAAGCATTCAGAAGTTAGTAATAAGAACACCTACTGCTGCCAAGTTACCCAAATATCTCCCAGGAGATCCTAATCTACCTTCTTGCTACCTGTGTGCTAAGGAGCGCCCCCCCCCCGAAGGAATGCAACAAGCGAGGAATCACTCACACCCCTTCCCCTGGGACTGCTGCTCTCCAGTCTGGCTTAGGAACAGGGGCTCGGACCATGTACAGCGGTGCAACCTTCCGGCAATGGGGCCAAGCATCCATCTCGATCAGCACCACAATTTAAGCAACGGGCAATTGCACGTTTTGAGGGATTTCCACAAGCAGAGAATAAAGGGCGTACTCTCTCCCCCGCTCTTTGCAGCTGCTGCTCCCAGTACCCAGCATTCAGAAGCAGACTGCAGCTACACACAGAGGTTCTATTTAGCTACAAGGCAACGGAGAGATCTGCCGGATCAGACCAAAGGTCCTTCTGGTCCAGCACTCTGTCCGCAAAAGCAGCCAGCTGGATGACCCCAGGAAGGTTGTTAACCTGCAAGCCATGTTCCCAGAGGGCACACTGCCCCTGCACATGGAGGCTCCATTTTAGGGGCTATGACTATGGCCACTTAGGTGGGAACCTAGCCCCCTTCCCTAAGTGCTAGGAGTAGGGAGTCTGAGCTTGGGGAGGGGGCGCACATTTTCAGGTAGGTTTGAGCCCCAGCGCTTGTCTGACACATGCCGGCCAGTGCACAGGGCTCGCAGGCTGCTTGGGGGTTGAAGCATGGTCAGAGGTTCAGTGGGCTTGGATGCCCAGGTGTGGACAGTGTGCCTAGGGGGCTCAGGTGCCGCCCCACCTCACAGGCACATGAAATTGCTGCATTCTCCACTGCCAAATAAAAGGTGAAGGGAAGAGTTATTGCCTCTCTCTTCTTACAGGACTTCTGTACCTGTCACAACTTCTACGACAGGCAGAAATCCTAAACAAGGAATTATTCCCACTCCCTGGAGGCAGGAATGATGGGGGGAAAGCTGCACCTTCTGCCTTCCTGCCTTCTTAGGTGTTGGATCAAAGGCTGCAACCTGAAGCACTCTTGCTACTGGGAGCAAAGGCGGTAGGCGTCTGCAAACATGCAAGGAGTTCGCTGCCCAACGCGAGCCAAAAGCTCTGCACATGTTCTGGGAACCCCTTTTCCTCAACGCTCCGAGTTACGGCTTTGACCGGGGAAATCGCGGGAGCTTCCTAGTTAAACACGCCGCAGGGAGGAGAAGAGCTGCTTGCCAAGGAATCACAGCGTGTCTTGAGAAGCACTCTGCACATGCACGGGCAGACCTCTTTCTTTAGAGGTGACAATCCGCGCCCCACGGCTGCGGGTACTGGAGAGAAGCCGGCTGGGCTGTCGCCAGACGGGGTGGGGCTGTGGGACGGGACCTCCGGCCTGGAAGAAGCAGCGGTGGCAGCGCGGGATCCCGTGCGTAAAGGCGCGCAAAGGCGCCTGCCACAAACCCCCGGCTCACCTTGGCCTGGAAGTGGATCCCGTGCTGGAAGGCTTCCTCGTTGTGCAGCGGCACCCGCGAGTCTCCCGCATCGTCCACCAGGTTGTAGCGGTTCTTCAGCTTGACCGGCATCTTGCAAGAGCATCGCCCGGCCGCTCCGACGGCGAGTCCCTGCCGCGCGCGCGCGCGCCAGCAGCCGCCGCCACCGCAGCAAAGAGCAGGAGGCAGGAGCCGGGAGCGCAGCGCTCGGCTCGCCCAGGACGAGGGCGCCGAGGAGGAGGAGGAGGAGGAGGAGGAGGAAGCTCCTCCCGGCGCTTCCCTCTTCCCGAGTGATGCGGTACGTTGGGGCGGAGCTGAATCGAGGCAGCGGCTGCGGGCACCGGGAATGGAGGCGACGGGGGAGAAAGGGAGGAAGGAGGCGGGCGCGCCACGGGACCTCCCGGGGCGGAAAAGGGGACCTCCTGCAGGCGGCGAGGGTGGAGGCAGGCAGCTCAGAGGCATCCCCGATCCTGCTTGGTTTATTTTGTGTGTTGGGGTGTTTTTTTGGGGGGGGGGGTTGCTTTGCTGCTCCATTGGGCAAAGAAGGAGGGGTGTTAGTTAATGTTGCTTGTTATTATTTTTATGGCTTATATATATTTTTATGGTTATATATATTCATGCATGACACACAACCCTTTCCCCTTCCTTGAACTGTGCTACTGTGTGGCGTATGTCCTGGTAGGTAGGTAGATATTTGCTGTAAGTCGCTTGGAGACTAATTGGTTTAATAAAATTATTATTATTATTAAACTCCCACCCTCCAAAGTCCACTTTATTATTATTACTATAGTAACAGCTATAGCTCAGACATTGTGGAGATTTAAAAACAATGCCTGTGGCATAGCAGTTAGTTATTAACAGTGTTGCTTGTGCTGTTAAATGGCCAATTGTTGTTATTATTATTTTATCTTTACATATAAAAACAAGAACCACTAAACACATAGGGAAAGTATCGTTAAACAACCATTGAACATTAATAGAATTAAAACTACCTACATATATAAAATTTATAAACTTCATACAATTAAAATAAAAACAGCACCAGCCCTTTCAGTAACAGCAGCCAGTTCCCAAAAGCCTGCCAGAACAAGAAGGCCTTCGCCTGCTGATGTAAGGAAAGCAAGGAGGGAGCCAGTCTGGCTTCTCTAGACAGGTAGTTCCAAAGCTGCATGGGAGCTGCCACCACCAAAAAGGCCCTGTCTCACGTCCCCACCAAGCGTGCCGGAAAGAGTGGCAGGCCTGAGAAAAAGGCCTTCCCACAAGATCTCAAAACATGGGCAGGTTCGTATGGGGGGGGAATATGAAGATGTTTATGCATTGCTTATCTTAGATTTATTTATTTATTGCATTTTTCCTACAGGGAGCACAAAGAGGTGTACATGGTTTTCCCCACACACCCCCATCCCCACAACAAACCCTAGCAGGTAGATTACACTGAGAGGCAGCGACTGGCCCCCAGGGTCACTGCCAATGATCTTCATGGCCGAGTGGGGGATTCGAACCCTTGTCTCCCAGGTCCTAGTTTGACACTTGACTGCCGCACAACACTGACCTTGCAAGTTTCCTCCAACCTGGAACAAGACCCTGTGCGCACGGCAACCTTCCCCTTCCACCCTGGGTGGTGCATGGAACTGCAACTGCCATCATCCCTGACTGTTGGTGGTGCTGACCGGGGCTGATGGACATGGAAGGCCACCTTTTCCCCATTCGTGCTTTCCTGAGTTCAAGAGAACAGGTCTCTGCCCTGAGAGGGATTACAGACTAATGGTGAAAGCTGTGGAGGTCTGTACCTGATCCTCCAGGATCAGAGCCACAGTGCCCCTGAATGCCAGTTTAGGAAGGATGAGAGCATTGTTGCCTCCATGCCCCAGCCGTGGTTTTCCTCTATGCATCTGGTTCGCCACAGGATGCTGGACTAGAAGACCTGATCTTAATAATAATAATAATAATAATAATAATAATAATTTATTACTTATACCCCGCCCATATGGCTGGGTTTCCTCAGCTACTCTGAGCGGCATCCAACACAATATTAAAATACAGTAATCCATCAAACATTAAAAGTTTACCTAAACAGGGCTGCCTTCAGATGTCATCTAAAAATCTGGTAGTTGTTTTTCTCTTTGACATCTGGTGGGAGCGTGTTCCACAGGGCGGGTGCCACCACTGAGAAGGCCCTTTGCCTGGTTCCCTGTAACCGCTTCTTGCAGTGAGGGAATAATAATAATAATAATTTATTATTTATACCCCGCCCATCTGGCTGGGCTTCCCCAGCCACTCTGCACAGCTTCCAACAAAATATTAAAATACAGTAATCCATCAAACATTAAAAGCTTACCTAAACAGGGCTGCCTTCAGATGTCTTCTAAAAGTCTGGTAGTTGTTGTTCTCTTTGACATCTGGTGGGAGGGCGTTCCACAGGGCAGGTGCCAATACCGAGAAGGCCCTCTGCCTGGTTCCCTGTACCTTTGCTTCTCGCAGGGAGGGAACCACCAGAAGGCCCTCGGAGCTGGACCTCAGTGTCTGGGCTGAACGATGGGGGTGGAGACACTCCTTCAGGTATACAGGACCGAGGCCATTTAGGGCTTTAAAGGACAGCACCAACACTCTGAATTGTGCTCAGAAATGTTTATAAGTCATTCCCCCTTTGGTGAACTGTATTCAGGGTGCAGGGGGGGGGGGTTAGCACTAATCTCTTTGCCCTTTCTTGGTTTGTTCTTCCTTCCCTGTCTCCACAATTGTAGACACTTATGCCACATCCACACCACATATTTAAAGCACTATGATACCACTTTAAATAGTCATTGCTTTTCCCAAAGAATTCTGGGAGTTGTAGTTATTAAGGGTGGTGAGAGTTAGGAGAGCCCCCTCAGGGAGCTACAATTCTCAGAGTTGTTTAACAATCAATTCCTGTTCCCAGGGAACTCTGAGAATTGCAGGTCTTTGAGGGGAATGGGGCAGAATATCCTCACACCTCTCAGCACCCTTAACAAACTAAGCACCCAGAATTCTTTTGGGGGAAGCCATGACTGTTTAAACTCCCAGAAGTGCTCCATGATCACTGCAGATGGTGACAGCAGCCACGAAATTAAGAGACGCAGGCTTCTTGGGAGGAAAGCAATGACAAACCTAGACAGCATCTTAAAAAGCAGAGACGTTACCTTGCCAACAAAGGCCTGTATAGTAAAAGCTATGGTTTTCCCAGTAGTGATGTATGGAAGTGAGAACTGGACCATAAAGAAGGCTGATCGCCGAAGAATGGATGCTTTTGAATTCTGGTGCTGGAGGAGACTCTTGAGAGTCCCATGGACTGCAAGAAGATCAAACCTCTCCATTCTGAAGGAAATTAGCCCTGAGTGCTCACTGGAAGGACAGATCGCGAAGCTGAGGCTCCAATACTTTGGCTACCTCATGAGAAGAGAAGACTCCCTGGAAAAGACCCTGATGTTGGGAAAGATGGAGGGCACAAGGAGAAGGGGACGACAGAGGACGAGATGGTTGGACAGTGTCTTCGAAGCTACAAACATGAGTCTGAACAAACTGCGGGAGGCAGTGGAAGACAGGAGGGCCTGGCGTGCTCTGGTCCAGGGGGTCACGAAGAGTCGGACACGACTAAACGACTAAACAAGAAACAACAAATGACTGTTTAAAGGAGTACAGTGGTACCTCGGGTTACAGACGTTTCAGGTTACAGACGCTTCAGGTTACAGACTCTGCTAACCCAGAAATAGTACCTCAGGATAAGAACTTTGCTTCAGGATGAGAACAGAAATTGCGGTGCTCGCTTCGGCAGCACATATACTAAAATTGGAACGATACAGAGAAGATTAGCATGGCCCCTGCGCAAGGATGACACGCAAATTCGTGAAGCGTTCCATATTTTTACATTTGGATGTTTTTTTTGCAACGGTTTCTACCGTAATAAAATTTGTTTATTGATTTTCAAAAAGAAAAAAAAAGAACAGAAATTGCGCCAACACAGTGGCAGTGGGAGGCCCCATTAGCCAAAGTGGTACCTCAGGTTAAGAACAGTTTCAGGTTAAGAATGGACCTCCAGAACGAATTAAGTTCTTAACCTGAGGTACCACTGTATCACAGTGCTTTAAATATGTGTTCTAAATGGTAAGTTCCTTCAGCAAGGGAGATACATTTTCATTCCCCCCTTTCTTTCTGGGCAGATAAAAGAAAATACTTCTTCATGCAGTGCATAGCTAAACTGTCAAACTTGCTTTAAAAGAGGATTAGAGCAGCTTCAAAAGAGAATTAAACCAATTCACAGAGGAGGAGGCTTTCAGTGGCTACTGGCCACGATGGCTCTGCCCTGCCTCCATCGCTCCTTGAAGAAGGGTGGGGTATAAATGCAATAAAAAAACCAAATGATCATAATAATACCAGTTGCTGGAAGAAGCTTGCCAGTTTCCCACAGACATCTGTGTGGTCCCCGTGAGAACAGGATTCTGGGCTAGACGGGCCACTGGCCTGATCCAGCAAAGCTGTTGTGATGTTCTAGGTTATTAGGAGAGCCAGTGTGGTGTAGTGGTTAAGAGCGATAGACTCGTAATCTGGTGAACCGGGTTCGCTTCCCCGCTCCTCCACATGCAGCTGCTGGGTGACCTTGGGCCAGTCACACTTCTCTGAAGTCTCTCAGCCCCACTCACCTCACAGAGTGTTTGTTGGGGGGGAGGATGGGAAAGGAGAATGTTAGCTGCTTTAAGACTCCTTTGGGTAGTGATAAAGCGGGGTATCAAATCCAAACTCTTCTTCTTCTATTCTGTAAAGTGCCGTGAAATGATTGCTGTAGCTCATTTTGTTGTTAAGCACCTAAAAACCAACCTGTGGCACTCAGGAATGTGGGGCATCCCCTCCCCCAGCATTCCTGACCATTGGCCACTGGCCATGCTGGATGACCCTGATGGGGGTTAGATAACAGCACCTGGGGGCACCAGATGCTCCCCATCCCTAGCACAAAGTTTTCTAGGACATGAACCACAAAGGAAAAGGGGTTTTTGTGTGGGGAGAGAGATGGACAACAAGAGAACAAGTGATAAAATTATATTGCTGTCTAATGGCCAGCATGGAAGAGGAAGTTGGCCTAAATAAGAGCTGTTTGACTGTGGAACAGGCTCCTTGGAATCTGTCGGAAGGTGATGGGCTCTCCTTCCTTGGAGGTTTTTAAGCAGAGGTTGGATGGCTACCTGTTAGGGATGCTTTTGTTGAGATTCCTGCCTTGCAGGGGGTTGGACTAGATGACCCTTGTTGTCCCTTCCAACTCTCTATTATTCTAAGTAACTGTGTGCTCCAGCTGGGCCAATGTATTGGGCAGTGGTGTCTGACCTGTCCCCCTGCTACAGCCAAGTAAAGACAGGCTTTTGCCCTTGTAGGCTTACAATCTAGAGACAATTATACAAGGGAGGTAACTTTATTTGGGTTCAAAATTCAGCCAGGTTACTGGCTGGGGTTCTGTGTAGCGCTTCTGTGACCCCTGCTTAAAAACAAACAAGCAGCAGCACTGTGTCAGGAACGTGGCCTCCCAGAGTGCAGCAGAAGAGTCCGCTTCAAAAACTGAACTAAGCACGCAAAGGGCCAACTCTGCAGAGCTGCCTGTCAGAGTCTAGAAAGGGCAGCTTGGCCCCCCTCCTTCCTAGGGAAGACGCTGTTAGCTCCCAAGGAGAGGAAGAGTTGGAAAGCGGCCAGAGCGTTGCAAGGCAACCAGCAGATAAGCCAGAGTCTGAGCTGTGTCTTCTGGGAGTGAGGAGGAAGCAGGCCAGCTGTTCAGTCCCCGTACTAGGAGACTGGTGAAGCTCAGAGAACAATGGAAGGGAAGGAGAAGAAAGGTGGGATTTTGGTGTTCTTCCTGTTGGGAGAGGGACGGTGAGTCAGACAGATCAACTACTATTAATGGGAGCAGGCGAGAACCCATGCTCCGGATGTGTTTTTCCTTGTAAATAAACTTGCACAAAACTGAGAGTCCTTGCTTCTTATCAGGCTGCTTGCCTGCCAGAGATCGTTATACACTCGTTGCTGATTTGTTTCCAGGCCAGATTAAAGGTGCTTATGTTAACACCAGACATTTGTCCACCTACCCTTCACTGTCGGGGGGGAGGCACACCTCAGGCACATTCCCCAGCAATGCACCTGCATCACATACCTGTGGTGGTGAGGTGAGGCTTTTTAGCTAGTGATAAACCATTTGCCATCCAGCTTCCCAGTGAAATGGTTCCCTGCCGGCCGCCTCATTCACAGCTGGCCAGTTCCAACGTCTGTTTGCAAGAGGCCTTGGAAACAAATAAATGTCACCCCCAATTATGCATTCTTCCATCACCCTGTGCTGTGCAAGCAGCGTCTCTGAGTTGGGGGGGGAGGGAATCTGCGCGGCGCAAGTAGGTTGTGCCTGAGGTTTCTGCAGCTAATGTAAACAGTGACTTTGTGGGAAACAGTTTTGGAAGTTGAGAGCAAGATATGTAATTACACGGAGAGCCCCTGTTCACCACAGGTGGATTTTCTTCTGACCAAAGTGATTTCTTTTAATCGCTGGCTAGTCTGACTCTAGAATTCCTACTTACAGTTTAAGGAATGCTGCCATTTTCACCACTCAGAACCTTGGCCTCAATTTAATCCTTTAATTGCAGAGCAAAATCAGTGAAGGGGAGATACTGCGTTGGCTCCTGGGTCAGTTTCAGAGCAGAAGCAAAGGGACTCCAGACCAGCTTAAAATATTTACATGGGATAGGAGATAGATGTGCGATCTCATCTGTATGTTAATAATCAATATGATAGTATTCATACCTGTTGAGAATATTAAGATCCTAATGACTAATATCAATAATATAAGCAATCACGTAATCGTTGCCGTACACTTTAAATGTTAAATTTTAACAAAACATAACACAATGTATATCTCACAACAACTTTGCTGTATTTGCACGAGGTTTCACTTATGAAAACCTAAAAATGCAACTGTCCATATTGCACTGCCAAACTATCAAAATGCAGAAGCAAATGTTCGTAAAGAGTTGGAAATTTTTGGAACTGCTCAGTTCACGACAGAAGTTCGCAAGCCATTATTCAGAGTTGTGTGTGCACTGAACATGTAGTATAGATTTTGTTAAGAATTACATAAAATATATGTATGATAGTTGGGGCCCCTTCCGGACCACCAGGCCCCAGTAATTTGTACTGGCTCCCACCCACCATAGACCATGATGCCACCAAGAGCTTTGCCGCAAACCACCTGTGGCTTCCTGCCCACTGGCTGAAGACCTACGCTTTGAAGGAAATTGAAGTTTTAAATGCTTTAAATTTGCCTTCATAATATAATTTGGTGTTTATGCATTTGTTTAGAGTTGTGACCTGTCTCGGGGGCATTCCCCCATCCCTCTTGCCTGAAAACTGATCTATAAATTAATTAAATATCTATAATCTGCCCAGTTTGAGGATTAATTTTTTGGCATAAATCTGTTATTCTTGGTGAAGCCAGAATACCTTCTTGCATTTGCTGTGAGCGTTTCTGTTATCTGGGATGTCTCCCTTAAAATGGGGCAGTCTTTGCAGATGCAAGATGCAATAATTATGGACAAATTAATGACGCATCTAAAGGGAAAAAATGGACTGGTATAAAAACCTACCTACTATACAATGTGGCATGTCTGTAAAATAGATATGCAATGTCCAATTCTGTGTCACTAGTAGGTAAAGGTAAAGGGACCCCTGACCAATTAAGTCCAGTTGTGGCCGACTCTGGGGTTGTGGCGCTCATCTCGCTTTATTGGCAGAGGAAGCCGGCATACAGCTTCTGGGTCATGTGGCCAGCATGACTAAGTCACTTCTGGCGAACCAGAGCAGCGCACAGAAACGCCGTATACTTTCCCGCCGGAGTGGTACCTATTTATCTACTTGCACTTTGATGTGCTTTCAAACTGCTAGGTTGGCAGGAGCACTGCTACTAAAAGAAAAGTAATTATTTCTTTATTACAAAGGTCACATTGCTCTTTTTAAAAAATAGTTAACAATCCCAAATTTGAGGTACATTTCACATGTTGGCCCATAATATACCATTTTTCTGTAAACACCATCAACCAGAAGCGCTTTATATGTTCTCATGCCCACTACCTGTGAAATGTGGTACCTACACTGTTGCAACCTCTCCTGATGTACAAAGTTTACTATCATATTTTGCCTTTAGTTTTTTTTTTTTAATCCCACTATTCTAGACTCTTTCCAGGATCTGGAAGTGGTTCTGTGTTTTTTTCCTGCTGTGTTCATCTCTGTAAGAAATATCAATAAAACATGTAATAATAATTATAATATTTCCAGAGCAAGACACAATCACTATAAATAAAACATATAACAAGATGCAGTGAGTTATGTGAAGCAAATAAACTTTGAAACAGCAACAGCAGTAAAACTCATGGCTCTGGTGAGGCAAGCAGATCCACCTCCACCTGGTGGAGGACTGGGAAGGAAAACACATTTTTAACTGGCTCAGCAGCTCAGCAGCACTCTTAGTAAAGATGGGGTCATCTAGTGCAACTCCCTGTAATGCAGGAATCTCAACGAAAGTATCTGTGACAGACGACCACCCAACTTCAGTTTAAAAACTTCCAAGGAAGGAGAGTCTACTACAGGCATCCCCAAGCCCAGCCCTCCAGCTGTTTTGGGACTACAACTCCCATCATCCCTGACTACTGGTCCTGTTAGCTAGGGATGGTGGGAGTTGTAGTCCCAAAACAGCTGGAAGACCGAGTTTGAGGATGCCTGGTCTACTACCTTCCAAGGGAGACTGTCCCACTTTTCCATAAATGGCTATAATTTGCCCTTTAGACCTAGTGCAGTGGTTTTGCAGGTCAACAAGCAGCTTTAAAAACCACTTTGTTGGAAAGTGATTGTGGTTCTCTGTGGCAAGGAGCAGATGCAGCAGTGCATTACATCTGTGTGTTCCTGAGGGGTTGCTGGATGTGCTAGGTCTGTTGCAGCAAAAGAGTTTAGTGGCAGCTTAAAGACCAACAGATTGATTGTGGCAGGAGATTATCCAACAAAGTGGACTCTAGTTTATGAAAGCTGAAGCCGTGATGCATCTGTTTGGCTGTTAGTTGCCACAAGAGTCGGTCACAAGGCTGGAGCCACCAGTTTTAGGGTGCCTTAACAGAGGCATAGGGTTTCACCCAACGCTAGTCCTACTCAGAGTAGACCTGCTGAAATTAATGTGACAAATCTAGGCCGGTTGATTTCAATGGGCCTACTCATGAGTAGAACTTAGTTGGAGTCAATCCATTGTGTTCATATCATGAGAGATAAGTTTCCCTGCTGCGTCCTGCTCTGGTCTGGACACCCCATCTTTTGAAGGACATTCACCAGCTAGAGTATGGCTAGAAAATACATCATGGAGTGGCTGGTCCAGCGATGAGGTGTGAACTGAGGTATGGTGATGCAGGATGATGGATTGATTGTTAAGCCGCTCTGGGAACTGTAGTTCTGGGAGCTGCATTTGAGTCATTTTAGGCTTTGTTGTTTAGTCGTTCAGTCATGTCCGACTCTTCGTGACCCCATGGACAAGAGCACGCCAGGCCCTCCTGTCTTCCACTGCCTCCCACAGTTTGGTCAAACTCATGCTGGTAGCTTCGAGAACACTGTCCAACCATCTCGGCCTCTGTCATTCCCTTCTCCTTGTGCCCTCCATCTTTCCCAACATCAGGGTCTTTTCCAGGGAGTCTTCTCTTCTCATGAGGTGGCCAAAGTACTGGAGCCTCGGCTTCAGGATCTGTCCTTCCAGTGAGCACTCAGGGCTAATTACCTTAAGAATGGATAGGTCTGATCTTCTTGCAGTCCATGGGACTCTCAAGAGTCTCCTCCCGCACCATAATTCAAAAGCATCAATTCTTCGGCGATCAGCCTTCTTGATGGCATTTTAGGCTTAGTGATCTTATAAGCAATGTGCAAGGGCACTCCAGGTTTGTGTGGGCCTTTGAGCAGCAGAGTATAATTCACCCCTCTGTTGTTCTGCTGGCCCTGCTGCTCACTGTGTTAAGTAGACCCCCACCCCAGACCCCTGCCCCAAAGCCTAGCCCTGGCAGTGCCATTCAGGGGAGTGAGGTCACTGTCCTCCATGCAGCTGTCAGGCACTAAAGTGCTTTATTTGTGTGTGGGTGGTTTTTTTTTAAAAAAATCATTTTATAATGCATATGAGTGATAACAGTGATAACAACAAAACTCAAAAGGTGAGAAATAAAACTCCAAAATACAGTGAATACAGTCACATGTGGCGTTAAAATAGCAAAGTCCAAGCAGAGACTATCAATGGGGTCTGATTATCCAATCTAGTTCCACATTTGCCAGGATTGTGATGGGGCTTGTCTTGAAAATTGTGGTTCCACTGTATGTATAATAAAGGAATGCCAAGCCAAAGCCGTCATGAGGGGCTTTCTAATTCAGAAAAACAGCCATCAAAGAAAAGAAAAAGAGAAAAAGAAGGAGGAGATTTTAGTACAGTTAATGGAGAATGAAAGACAATTAACTATTAAGCCAGGTGATGAGACTATAAAACAAAATATAAAGTTATTACAAGCCCAATTTTCTATGATAGTAAATCAGGAGATTGAGTGGAAAGTTAAAATGTTGAAACAGAAGAGTTTTGAATCTGCTAATAAAATAGGGAAATATTTGGCCTGGCAACTAAGAGAAAGGAAAAAACAAAATATGATCTGTAGGATAAAGGATGGAGATAAGATAGTGGAAGACCCAAATGAAATAAAAAGGTTGTTTCAGAAATACTATAAGGATTTATATAAAAGAGGTAAGGAGACAGGCTATGATATAGAACGCTATCTGAAAGAACATCATTTACAACAGATATCAACCGAAGAAAAAGAATTATTAAATCAGCTGATTACAGAGGAGGAGGTAAGGAAGGCAATATCAAAGATGAAAATCGGTAAAGCGCCGGGGCCAGATGGTCTGACAGCCAAATATTATAAAGTATTAAGTGATCAAATAAGCCCAACCCTATGTGAAGTGATGAACAATACTTTAAAAGAAGGGAAGACCCCGAATACCTGGAAGGAAGCCTATATTACATTAATTCCTAAAAAAGATGTGGATGCCTTAGAGGTGAAAAACTATAGGCTGATTTCATTATTAAATAACGACTATAAACTGTTTGCGGATGTAATGGCAGAAAGATTAAAAAAAGTATTAAATAACAGAATCCATAAAGATCAAACGGGCTTCTTTCCAGGGAGACAATTGAAGGACAACGTAAGAAATGTGATAGATATCATTGAATATTTGGAAACCAGAACAGACAAACAAGCCGCTTTGATTTTCATTGATGCCGAAAAGGCCTTTGATAACGTTTCTTGGTGCTTCCTGACAGAAAATCTAAAAACGATGGGGCTGGGTGAAAGATTTAGAAAAGGTATAGAAGCTATCTATAATGAACAAAAAGCTAAGCTAATAATAAATAACTCGACATCAGAATTTTTTGACATATCTAAAGGGACTAGACAAGGCTGCCCCCTGTCTCCTCTGTTATTTATAACAGTACTTGAAGTACTTACTAAGAGACTGAGAGAGGCAGCGGAAGTGAAAGGGATTAAGGTAGGGACTAAAGAACATAAGATAAATGCTTTCGCGGATGATATTGTATTAACTCTAGAAGACCCAAAAAATAGTATGAAAGAAGCCTTGCAAAAATTTGAAGAGTTTGGAGCGGAGTCAGGCCTCAAGATTAATAAAAATAAGACTAAAATGTTGACCAAAAATCTAACTAAGGAAGATATTGTAGAACTAGAGCAAAAGATGGGAATTATGACAGCAAAGAAAGTGAAATATCTTGGAGTGTGGATATCAGCGAAAAATATTAACCTATATAAGGATAATTATGAAGTCACTTGGAAGAATATTAAGAAAGATTTTGAAATCTGGGAGAGATTGAGGTTATCTTTTCTGGGGAGGATAGCAGTTATCAAAATGAACGTTCTCCCCAGAATGTTATTTTTGTTCCAAACCATTCCGGTACTAAAAGGTCTAAAGCAGTGTAAAGAGTGGCAAAGAGCTTTAGCGAGATACATCTGGCAAGGCAAAAGACCACGAATAAAAATGAAAATATTGGTGGACAAAAAAGAAAGAGGGGGATTCTCTCTACCGGATCTAAGTTTATATTATGAAGCGGCGTGTTTATTGTGGCTGAAGGATTGGATAAGATTGGAAAATAGGGACATCTTGGACTTGGAAGGTTTCGATAACAGGTACGGGTGGCACTCGTACCTGTGGTACGAAAAGGTGAAAGTTCATAGAGGCTTTCTAAATCATATTTTTAGGGGACCACTATTCCAAGTATGGGAAAGAAATAAAAATATATTGGAAAGGAAGACACCTTGGTGGATTTCACCAACAGAGGTGTTAACTATAAAAAAAATAAACATGGAAGGGAAGAATGCCACCTATGAAGAACTAACTTGGAAGACAGATCAAGGGATTAAACTTAGACCATATGAAGAGATCAAAAATTTATTTACAGGGTGGTTGCACCAAGTAAATGATCTGCTAAAAGAAGACAAAAAGAAAGTAGGATTTGAAGATAAAAAATCTAAATTTAATGTAGAAGTTATAGAAGGTAAGAACAAAACACTGTCAAGGATGTATGATATTTTGCTGGAGTGGTATACAAAAGATGAGGAGGTGAAGGAGGCTATGACTAAGTGGGCGATAGATATTGGATGTAACATCGACTTTGAGAGGTGGTTGGAACTATGGAACAAGAATATGAGATTTACGGCATGCACGGCACTAAAGGAAAACCTGTGGAAAATGATCTACAGCTGGTATCACACACCAGTGAAATTAGCGAAGATTTATAAGTTGAAAGATAAAAGATGCTGGAAATGTAGAGAGGTAGAAGGTTACCTCTACCATATGTGGTGGTCGTGTTGCAAAGTGAGAGGCTTTTGGGAATTGGTTTATAATGAACTTTAAAAAATCTTGAAATATACATTTCCCAAAAAGCCAGAAGCTTTTTTGTTAGGAATGGTCGGTAAAGAATTTAAAAAAGAAGACAAGATCTTGTTTCTATATGCTACGACAGCTGCAAGAATTATGTTAGCACAAAATTGGAAATTAGAAGTAATACCCAACATAAGTGATTGGCAGGTTAAAATGATAAATTATGCTGAGCTTGATAGAATATCAGGAAGATTAAGGGACCATGACGAACAGAAATTTCATGATAATTGGAAGAAATATTTAATGTATATGGAATCTAAATCTCAGGTGACACTGGCGGGGTTGAAATAACTCTAACAGCGGGAAAGGCCTATGTAAAAGAGTTAAAAAGTACGCGACTATATAACTTATTCGATACTTACCAAAGGAGTGGAGGGAAGTCCAAGGCTCAGTTGAGACTAACTCAGTTATGTATTTTATTTATGATTTGTGAAGTGGATATAATTTGTATAAGTTATGTGGTGGATTTTTTGTTTATGTTTTTCCTGGATATATGTGGAAATATGAATAAAAATTTATAAATGAAAAAAAAAGGAATGCCAAGCCAAAAAGAAAGTGCCTGGAGGTCCTAGTCCTTGTCGGGAAATCCTACTTTAATAATTGGAAAAGATGGTAAAAAGGTAAAGGTACCCCTGCCCGTACGGGCCAGTCATGTCTGACTCTAGGGTTGTGCGCCCATCTCACTTAAGAGGCCGGGGGCCAGCGCTGTCCAGAGACACTTCCGGGTCACGTGGCCAGTGTGACGAAGCTGAAAAGATGGTAATATGGAAAAACTAGTTACGTAATAACAGGTGTACTGATCTTGGGCTAACTGGTAGATGAGGAAGGTGAATTTTATACGCGCGATGCTCTAAGAGAAAAATACCATCCGTCAGAAGTGGCCCAATGGCAATACTTGCAGCTACAACACCTTTTAGTAACTTTGTTTGGCCTGGTGACCTTTACAGCGTTTGAGACACTTGAGATTTTGGACCAATTGGATAATTCATTTGAAACTAAAAAGCCAATAATTACTTTTTACAGATATTTATTATCAACAAATCAGTTTGCTATGCAGAGTTTAAGAAATGATTGGAATAAACAATCGGAATGTTCAGTGTTACCTAGACAGCGGGAAAATGTCTTGGCTTTGGCATCAGACGGATTGATGGAACTTAAACTAAGACTTATACAACAGAAAATACTATTGGACTGCTTACATTTGTATAAGAAAGGAATATCTAACGTATCTCATTGTTGGAGATGCAATATGGACAATGCTTCTCTGAAACATAGGCTTTTACCGTGACCCACACTTACTAAGTTTTGGGAGAAAGTTCTGGACTATATGAGCAAGATTCTATGGGGGGAAATAGGATTTTCAGAGGTAAATATGCTCTTGGACTAAGGTTACCAGATGTCCCTGTTTCCCGAGGACAGTCCCCGGATTTACAAATCAGTTCCCATATAAAAAGGGATGCGGGTGGCGCTCTGGGTTAACCACAGAGCCTAGGACTTGCTGATCAGAAGGTTGGAAGTTCGAATCCCTGCGACGGGGTGAGCTCCCGTTGCTCGGTCCCTGCTCCTGCCAACCTAGCAGTTTGAAAGCACGTCAAAGTGAAAATAGATAAATAGGTAGCGCTCTGGTGGGAAGGTAAACAGCGTTTCCGTGTGCTGCTCTGGTTCACCAGAAGCGGCTTAGTCATGCTGGCCACATGACCCGGAAGCTGTATGCCGGCTCCCTCGGCCAGTAAAGCGAGATGAGCGCCACAACCGCAGAGTTGGCCACAATTGGACCTAATGGTCAGGGGTCCCTTTACCTTTCCCTTTTACCCCATATAAAATCCTATCATTCCTACTTGAAGTTGAAAAGTGTCCCCTGATTCATTGAAAAAAATCTGGTAACCTTATCTTGGACTATACAGTATACCCATTGTATGGAAACTGACAACAGGACAGTGAAAATGGATTCCACGTGCCCTAATGGCAGCCAAGAGACTGGTATTGATGAACAGGGAGAATAGAGATCCATTTCCCCTTAATCAATATCTTGAAAACATGACAACATTGGCAACATATGAACTGACAGCTTATAGACACACTTTCTTTGGATAAATACAATGATATTTGGAATTAGTTTACACAGAGTGTATTAGATTATTGACCATTATATATGTGGATTGGGATAATAAGAATATTAATGTATGGCAATGTAGCAATATTTCTCACCCACTCTATCATTTTATAAATGATTCCCCCCCCCCAATAAAATCTGCGGCTCCTGTTCATCCTGCTGCCGAAGGCAACTGCCCCACTTTGCCCCATGATCAAAATCTTTGACTGATCAAAAACATTCAGTATCATTAATAGGCATCAAGGTTTGGGCCACCAGCCTAAGTGTGAAATACCTGAAGAAGTGTGCATGCGCACGAAAACTCATACCAATAACTAACTTAGTTGGTCTCTAAGGTGCTACTGGAAGGAATTTGTAAATTTAATTTTATTTATTTTGTAACTGTGAACTACCTGTATCAGGAGGGCTCATGGGGTCTTTGCTGCCCACTTTACCGTTTCAAGTTTTGCCAGCTCAACATGGTCCTAGGCAGAGGATGGGCTCCAGCTCCTTTGCTTCTGGTTCAGAAGACCCTTGCGAATTATTCAAAGCAGGGAGGCTTATCCCCCCCCCACCTGCACTTTGGCAACAGCTGCAGTGCCACCTGCTGGCCACGCTGGGTCATTTCCTTTCTTTATTAGGAAGACGCCTGCTTCTTGGGAGAAGGGCAATGACAGGCCTAGACAGCATCTTGAGAAGTAGAGATGTCACCTTGCCAACAAAGGTCCGTATAGTTAAAGCCATGGTTTTCCCAGTAGTGATGTATGGAAGTGAGAGCTGGACCATAAAGAAGACTGATCGCCGAAGAATTGATGCTTTTGAATTATGGTGCTGGAGGAGACTCTTGAGAGTCCCATGGACTGCAAGAAGATCAAACCTCTCCATTCTGAAGGAAATCAGCCCTGAGTGCTCACTGGAAGGACAGATCGTGAAGCTGAGGCTCCAGTACTTTGGCCACCTCATGAGAAGAGAAGACTCCCTGGAGAAGACACTGATGCTGGGAAAGATGGAGGGCACAAGGAGAAGGGGGCGACAGAGGACGAGATGGTTGGATAGTGTTTTCAAGGTTACCAGCATGAGTTTGACCAAACTGCGGGAGGTAGTGGAGGACAGAGGTGCCTGGCGTGCTCTGGTCCATGGGGTCACGAAGAGTCGGACACGACTAAACGACTAAACAACAACAACAGTTGGGAGAGTAAAAATCCATTTGTGGATGCACCCTGTACATGAATCACATGACCATCCCACCCTTCCTCAAAGGAGTCCAAGGCAGAGTGCATACCGACCCCCCCCCTTTTAATCCTCCTAACAACCCTTGGAATAGGTTAGGCTCACAGGTAGTGATGGAGTCCTGCAAAGAGCTTTATGGCCAAGTGAACCAGGGTCTTCCTAGTTTGGCCATCTAGAAGAAGAAGAAGAAGAGTTTGGATCTGATATTCCGCTTTATCACTACCCAAAGGAGTCTCAAAGCAGCTAACATTCTCCTTTCCCTTCCTCCCCCACAACAAACACTCTGTGAGGTGAGTGGGGCTGAGAGACTTCAGAGAAGTGTGACTGGCCCAAGGTCACCCAGCAGCTGCATGTGGAGGAGTGGGGAAGCAAACCTGGTTCACCAGATTACAAGTCTATTGCTCTTAACCACTACACCACACTGGCTCTCCTAGGACATCACTGTGGCTTTTCTCTTCCTTGCCTCATATTCCCATGCCCCAATGTGGTGCAGTGGTTAGAGTCAGACTAGGACCTGGAAGAGGGCAGTGTTCAAATCCCCGCTCACCTTGACCCGCTTTATTTGTAAGCTGGAACAGACCTCAACAGCAAACAGCTCAGCCGGCCTGCTTTTATAGGCAGCCGGCTGTCAACATTGTAGCAACAACAACCCAGCGTTTCCCGCCTAAATTAACTGTCGTGGACCTGAGTGAAAACTATCTACATGATATTCCTGGTGGCCAGGGTGAGAACTTCAATACATAACACCCCTCCCCACCGAGATAAGGCATTAGTTACAATCATAGTGGTTCCATTACATACAGCAATACCCTTATTGGTTTCAGTAAGGCACATAAGCATATTAATTGACCCTATTCACCATACAGTTTACATGTACAGTTTGTCCAGTGAACATATTCTCTGGGCGCTTGGAAACCCTGCTGGATTGCCGAGGGCCAAGTACCAGAGTCCGGGTGACCTTCCGATTCTGGCTGCAACCAAATGTGGCATTGACCCTGAGTTCCCTGGCTCCACTGCTGTTGAAGGAACTGCTGCAAGCGGACTCGGCAGACGGTCAGGCATGGCGGTGGTCTGAGTCTCTGGAGAGCCAGGCAGACCCACTGAAATGGCTTGGCTCGGCTCCATGCCCTCAGTTTGTGAGGAAGATGTAGGTGGAGCCTTGCCTTCCATTAACGACTGCTCTGGAGCTGGGGCCACAGTTGGGGGCACAGCGGTAGTGTGACACGAGCTGCTGGCCTTGTGGATCTCCTGGGCAGAGCGTTCGGCAGCTTCTGAGGCCAGGGCCTCCTCAATGGCTTTCTGCAGCGTGAGGTTTGGCTTGGCGAGGAGACGCCGTTGCAGACGGATGTCCCGGACCCCGCAGACGATTTGATCTATCAGGGCATCATCTAAGTCTCGAAACTCGCAGTGCATTGCAGCCTGTCGGAGGGCGGCGGTGTAGTTCTTAATTGACTCCCCCTCTGCCTGGTTCCGGTGGTAGAACGCATGGCGGGCAGCAATCTTGGACGGCTTTGGCGCATAGTGGTTGCAGAGCTTCTCTTGAATGGTGTCCCATGGTGTTGCCTGGACTGCTTCAGGCGCAACCAATGCTCGGGCCGTCTCGAACACCTCAGGCTCACAGAGGCTGAGGAATAGGCCCCGCTTACGCTCCTGTGTTACTTCCATCAGCTTGTTGGCTTGGAGGTAGCAGTTGAACCGAGCAACGTAGGAGTCCCATGATTCAGAGGCTGGGGCAAATGGCGGTAGAGGCACGAGTGAAGCCATGTTTCCGATGCCGGCGTGAAGGGCGATGGATGGAACACAGTGCTCTAGCCAGAACCGTCAGCTCTGAATTGGTTCTGCTCTGTGATTTTGCTCAGTATTTCAGCTCTATGATTCAGCTCAGCTCAGAGGGTGGCTGCCTCTGGCTGTGCTCTGATGTCCATCGATCCCACCTTCGTCGCCAGTGTTGAATAGTGAGTAGACATAGCAGACGACGCAGCAATTTCTCCAAAGCAGCTCTTTATTTGTAACCTGAAACAGACCTCAACAGCAAACAGCTCAGCCGGCCTGCTTTTATAGGCAGCCGGCTGTCAACATTGTAGCAACAACAACCCAGGGTTTCCCGCCTAAAATAACTGACTTGGACCTGAGTGAAAACTATATACACGATACCCCTGCTGGGCCAGGGTGAGAACTTCAATATATAACATAACCTAGACACCAAAAGGAGACAAAGCCCCCTCCAAGCAAAAACCTAGTAGGACCTAGGGCATTCTGTAAAAAGTTTCAGTTTACTTTTCTTGTTAGTCCAGACAAGGCAGACATCTCCTCAATTTTAAATTGCAGCGGCAAAAAGCTGCATCCTCTAGCTGGTACATTTTTGCAAGAGCTGCTTCCTCTTTGCATACCCGCCAACATTTTTCCGCTGAAAATAGGGATGTCCTATTTATTCTTATTCTTACTCTTATTACAAAGGTACCTTAGTTCTCAAAACGCCTTGGTACTCAAACAACTTGGAACCCAAACACTGCAAACCCGAAATTAAGCGTTCCAGTTTGCGAACTGTTTTTGGAAGCCAAACATGCTCTGTTTTGAGTGTTACACTTCTGATTTGAGTGCCATGCTTCCGTTTTGAGCGTTATGCTGAGGTCTGTCTGTTTTTGCTATTTATTTTGCGTTTGTGTTTTTGTGACTCTTTTTGTTTTGTTTTTGTGACTGTGTGGAACCCAGTTCAGCTACTGATTGATTGATTGTGTGACTGCAGTAAATGGTTTATTGCTTTCATTTTATGGATCAATGGTCTCATGAGATAGTAAAATTCATGTTAAATTGCTGTTTTAGGGGTTGTTTTATAATAATAATAATAATAATAATAATAATAATAATAATAATAATTTATTTATACCCCGCCCATCTGGCTGGGCTTCCCCAGCCACTCTGGGCGGCTTCCAAAAGAATATTAAAATACATCAAACATTAAAAGCTTCCCTAAACAGGGCTGCCTTCAGATGTCTTCTAAAAGCCTGGTAGTTGTTGTTCTCTTTGACATCTGGTGGGAGGGTGTTCCACAGGGAAGGCGCCACTACCGAGAAGGCCCTCTGCCTGGTTCCTTGTAACTTGGCTTCTCGGAGTGAGGGAACCCCCAGAAGGCCCTCGGTGCTGGGGGTGGAGACGCTCCTTCAGATATACTGGACCAAGGTCATTTAAAAGTCTGGAATGGCTTAATCCATTTTGCATTACTTTCTATGGGAAAGCGCGCATTGGTTTTGGAACACTTTGGTTTTGGAACGGACTTCCGGAATGGATTAAGTTTGAGAAGCAAGGTACCACTGTATTATTATTATTATTATTATTATTATTATTATTATTATTAGACTACTGCAATGCGCTCTATGTGGGGCTACCTTTGAAGGTGACCCAGAAACAGCAATTAATCCAGAATGCGGCAGCTAGACTGTTGACTGGGAGTGGCCGCCGAGACCACATAACACCGGTCTTGAAAGACCTACATTGGCTCCCAGTACATTTCCGAGCACAATTCAAAGTGTTGGTGCTGACCTTGAAAGCCCAAAACGGCCTCGGTCCAGTATACCTGAAGGAGCGTCTCCACCCCCATCATTCTGCCCGGACACTGAGATCTAGCACTGAGGGCCTTCTGGCGGTTCCCTCCCTGCGAGAAGTGAGGTTACAGGGAACCAGACAGAGGGCCTTCTCGGTAGTGGCACCTGCCCTGTGGAATGCCCTCCCTTCAGATGTCAAGGAAATAAGAAGCTATCTTATCTTTAAAGGACATCTGAAGGCAGCCCTGTTTAGGGACGATTTTAATATTTAAAGCTGTATTGTTTTTAACACTCGATTGGGAGCCGCCCAGAGTGGCTGGGGAAACTCAGGGTATAACTAATAAATTATTATTATAATTAATATATATTATTATTATTACCCCACCCATCTGACTGGGTTGCCCCAGCCACTCTGGGCAGCTTCAAGCATATATAAAAACATAATAAAAAATTAAACTTATTTAAAAACAACAACACAACTTCCCTATACAGGGCTGCCTTGAGATGTCTTCTAAAGGTTGTATAGTTATATCCTTGGCTCAGGAGTCACATAACTCCATACCCTCCAACATTTCTCTGATGGAAATAGGGACATCGTAAAGAAAAGCGGGACGTTTCAGGATCAAATCAGAAACTGGGACAGCTTTTGTAAACCCAGCACTGTCCCTGGACACTTGAAGGGTCTGTTTTGCACATAGGGGTCCAGCCTTAACAAACTCTATGGTCAGAGGCAGCGATGCTTCCAAGTGCTGGAAACGCAGGAGAGGAGAGTGTGGTTGTGCATGGGCCCTGCTTGATGGTTTCCCATTGGGGTATCTGGTTGGCCACTGTGGCAAGAACAGGGTGCCGGGCTAGATGGGCCCATTTGGCCTGATATGGACTCAGGGAGTTTTTAGTTCCCTGCAGCTATCTGTTGCCTAGGGCGCAGGAAGCTGCCTTATCGGTTAAGTATACCTGAAGGAGCGTCTCCACCCCCATCGTTCTGCCTGGACACTGAGGTCCAGCGCCGGGGGCCTTTTGATGGTTCCCTCATTGCGAGAAGCCAAGTTACAGGGAACCAGAGAGAGGGCCTTCTTGATAGTGGCACCCGCCCTGTGGAACGCCCTCCCATCAGATGTCAAAGAGAAGAAGAACTACCAGACTTTTAGAAGACATCTAAAGGCAGCCCTGTTTAGGGAAGCTTTTAATGTTTGATGCATTACTGTATTTTAATATTTTGTTGGAAGCTGCCCAGAGTGGCTGGGGAAGCCCAGCCAGATGGGTGGGGTATAAACAATAAATAATAATAATAATAATAATAATAATAATAATAATTATTATTATTATTATTATTATTATAGACGAAACCATTAGTCCAACTTGCCTAGTATTGTTTAGTCGTTTAGTTGTGTCCGACTCTTCATGACCCCATGGACCAGAGCACACCAGGCACTCCTGTCTTCCACTGCTTCCCGCAGTTTGGTCAAACTCAGTATTGGCTCACACCAATGTGGAACTCTTAAGAAACTGCTGCTATAAAATGCCCAGTTCACAGGTAATAATTGGCAGTGCTGCAAACAGACTACACCTCTCTAAATAGAACACAAGGCGGAAAAAGCAGGCAGTGATCTCCCAAAACTTGCAACTCCTTCAATCATCCAAAACCCCCCGAAATACTCCCAAAAAATGAATACATCTTTAAAATATAACAAATTGGGACAGAGGTGCTTGAGGGTGCTGTACTTTGGGGGTCCCAGGTTCACACTGACTCGATGGGGTCTGAGATGGATGTTTCTCTCAGCTGTAGAGATAGAAAGGGGGTGTTGACCCCAGGGCCTTCTGCATGTGGAGCAGGTGCTACAGCCCTCTCCCTGCTTCTGATAGGTGTTGTCTGCCTTTGCTGCAGAGCATTATGGGGTCTCAGGAAAAGCCACAGAGGCCTATTCTTGCCTGTTTTGTGGTTAGCCTGACTGACGCCATTTTGCTTCTGTAAAAAACAACAACACACTGCCTGCTTTAGAATTTAGGAGGATGAGCCATAAAACACGTGAAGACCAGATAATGTTTCTAGGAGATTTTCAGGAAAACCTCCCTATGTCTGGACACTGTCCCTTTCAAGGCAGAGTGTCCTGTTTCAATCAGCCTAACGAACCCGAACCTCATAAGGGGGGAAATGAGGGGGGGAGGGGGAGAAAAGGCTTATAAAGAAAGTAGATTTTTTTCCTCAGTGCGGCATTTTCCATTCCTTTGTTTGGAACATGTTTTTATTGGGATACTGCCGGGAAGAGGGGGCATCAGGCAGGCCCCCAGCTGGCTCCAGCCACCGGCTGGCAGCCAGTCTCCCTTGGAACAGCATCAATCAGCGACACGAGCCTCAGATATGTGCACGCTCTGTCAGCAGAGTGTGTAAATCTTCTCACAGCAGAAGAGGCGGACAGAGAAATGTGTAAGCATAATGTAAGCATTTTATTCAGCACAGTTCAGGAACAGAGGAAAACATGTCTGCTTCCCTTCGTCTCCAGCAAAACAGCAGTAACACAAAAGCTATATACAATCGGAAGTTCCCAGCAGACTGTGCTGGAAGTAAACAGGCATATGACTCACAACAGCCATGCCTATACCCTTTTAAGGTGGAACGGAACAATATCCTAACAGTTTGCCCTCTCTTTTACTCAACTGAATAAAAAAGGGTTTATTGGATCTCCCTTGTTTTTGGCTCTTACTGACTTTATGCATCAAAGACAGCTCAGGTCTGAATAGCGAACCCAACAGTACTTTGGCTTTTCATCCAGACTTGGGACATTTCCTTGTGACATCAGTCTGAAACATTTGTCGCCCTCCCCTGGGATTGTGACACAGACACAGCTCTGCCCACGGTCATTGGTGGTCACGATCTGCCCATGCGATGCCCACCCAATCAGAAGGCCACACAGAGCCAGCAGGGCAAGGAACTGAAGATGCCCTCCTCACACAGGAAAGGGTGGTGAATGGGACTTGGAGGGCCAAATAGGAGGAGAGGAGACCAGTCTAGGAGGAAGGAAAGGGCTGTTCCTCAGGCCCAGCCCAGTAGATTTATATATAGTCAGCAGCAGTTTCCACAGAGTCATGAGGTCGTGTGCCATGGAACAGAGGAAGCTGCCTTATGCTAGGTCAGACAATTGGCCCATCTAGCTCAATACTGGCTACACTGGCTGGCAGCAATGGCTCACCAGGATTTCAGGCAAAGGAATTATTTCCAGGCTTGCCTGGGCATCTTAGATAAGAGACAGTTCCTAGCATCAGCTCTTTAAGAATGTACTTAAAGATGCAACAAAAATTTTGTCCAATAAAAATTATTTATTATTCTGATGAAATGGACTGTGATCGATGAAAGCTTATAGCATAATAGATTTGCAAGTTTTTAAGGAGACACAAGACTTGGTTGCTTTTGCTGAAAAGCCTAACGCAGCTAATCCCCTGGAAATTATTGTTTTATTTCTCTTCTCCCTCCCTCCCCTGGCTAAGCACACACTAGATATTGATCAGGCATGGTGGGAAGATAAACAATACCAACGAACTATTTATTAATTGGATTTGGTTATCAGAAAAGGTATCTGCAGCATGACCCATAAATTTTAATTATTTTTTAGTTTAAGTTTTTAAATTATTTTTATTTGGGGTGCTTAACAAGAGTCCATTTTTCTGTATACTTTTCACGGTTTGAAGGAAATAGAATTATTTTTCACATTTTCATTGTCCCAACTGAACTCAGTAGGGCTTGCTCCTGACTAAAAAGAGGCACAGGTGTGCACTGGCCAGGCCCAGCGGCTGAATTTTAGGATTTTGCTAACACTGGATATTTGGGACACATCTGCTTGCATGTGAGGAGTCACCCACATCCACATTTATTTTAATTCTTAAATGAAATTATTTTAATTTGTGACAAGGGGAAGTCTACAGTTTGGGAAACTGCCAAAAAAACACACAAAAGAAAACGGGAGGAGGGCATCTTGATGGAAACTGAGGCAGAAATGAAGAAGAAAAGCAAGTGTTTTGAGGAAAATGAGGAAGAATGGAGGAAGGAAAAAAGTCCCATGAGGGAAATTGAGGTAGAAAAATGAGAAAGAGGAGGAGCTAGCCGATCTGACTGGAAGAATCCGCGATCAGAAAGAAGAGGAATATCAAGAAGCAGTGGCGTAGCGTGGGTTGTCAGCACCCGGAGCAAGGCAAGTAATTTGCGCCCCCTAACCCCTCCGCACCGCATGCCTGGCACCGCCCCCCCCTCCACAGTGGGCGGCGACCTGGCGGCTCAGATCGGATTCGCACAGCCAGCACTGCAGTGAGAGAGAGTGAGTGAGCCAGGTAGGGGCGAGTGCGCCCCCCCAGATGTTGCGCCAGGTGCGGCCGGCCCCCCCTGCACCCCCCACGCTACGCCACTGTCAAGAAGAAAGACTGGAAGAAATTGAAAGACTATTTAGCTAAATATTGTAATATAAGATAAGCAGAAGTCACTTGAAAGTATCAAATAGGCCTAGGATTAGAGTAAGAATGAACTGTAAAATACTATGGATTTAGATAATTATGAAAAGAGAAGATAGTAAATTGAAGGAGTTAATTTGAGTAGAAAGAGAATATTGGATCACAGGGTGATTCAATGAAACTCAGTAAGGGGGGATTCGAGGAAGTCAGTTAACAATGAAAATTAAATTAGGTCTTAAAGTAATAGGTGTTTATATGTTTGTTTGTTTTTAGTATTGTATTTTTTTCTTTTTGTTACAAATTTGGAAAATCAATAAAAAAATTAGGTGGAAAGAAGAAAAATGAGAAAGAGGAAAGAAAAAACTTGAGGGAAACTGAGCAAGATTTTTTTTAAAAAAATATGAATGAAACTGAAGTGGAAGCAAACTTAAGGGACGCTTAAAGCAGAGAGGGGGGAAGGCATAGGAAAACAGGCAGAAAAAAACACATGGGGAAACTGAGGCAGAAAGAAAAAAAGTAGAATGCGCGTCGAGGTAAACTGAGGCATAAACATATGGAAGAGGAGGTGATGGGGAACTGAGCTGACTAATAATATTTAATGCAGGCAGGCGCTTTAAGGGGAAAAGGTGGAGGCTGCGCTTGAGGGCGCGCAGGCTCTTCGGTTGCGCGCACGTCGCCGCAACAAAGCCACAAAGAAGGCTCCCACGGGGAGCATGCTCAGTTTCCCCAGTGCCGGCAACGGAGGAGGAGCGAGCAGCCGAAGACGCCGCCACCGCCGCTAGCCTGAGGATGGAGATGCCGGTGGGAGACGCAGACGCCGCCCCCGCGCGCGAGGAGAGGAAGGCGGCGGCGGAGGAGCAGCAGGAGCGCAAGGGGGCGGCGGGGGGTCCGCCGCCGCCGCGGCCGGAGGGTCAGCCGGTGGGCGTGGAGGGGGCGGCGGCGGCGTTTCCAAGAAGAGCCCCTGGCACTGCGCCCTCGGCTCGGGCAGGTGCCGTAGCGCGCCTGGGCTCTGCCGGGCGCCGGGGCGCAGCGCCCAAGGAGCCGCCGCCCAGGAAGAAGAAGGGTCCCGCGGCTCCGGGGCCTCGGCCGCACCCGCGCAGGAACCCGCGACCCGTAACGGTGGACAGCTCCAAGGCGCGCACCTCGCTCCAGCCGCTCAAGCGCAGCCTCAAGCTGCTGCGTTGGAAAGAGGTAAGCGGGGAAGGGCGCGGGGAGAGGACCCAGCACCCCCGTGCCTTGGCCTGGAGGGACGCCCCCTTCCCCATCGCAAGAGCAGCTCCGCAGCTGGAGCAGACCGCGGGTAGAACGGGACTCCAACTCCCATCATGCCCCGCCGTTGGCCTGGCAGGCAGGGGCTGATGGGAGTTGGAGTCCTGGCGCAGCTGGAGGGACGCAGGTTCGCCCATCCCTGAGCCGCCGCCCTAATTTTGGGGTGGGCAGGCCGCACGGCATGAGGATCTGGAGGGGGACTCTGATGTGCAACTCATTGCCCACAGGCACTAAGTTTGGCTCTTAGATGACTTTGGACGTATAATAATAATAATAAACTTTTATTTATATCCTGCCCTCCCCAGCCGAAGCCGGGCTCAGAGCGGCTAACAACGGTAAAATAATACTTGGTTGGCCATTGTGAGAACAGGATGCTGGGCTCAGAGGCGGAGCTAGCTGCTCCAGCACCTGGAGCAGTGCAAGCTGGGCACCTGGGGGCGGGGCTAGCCATCCCAGGGGGGTGGAGCGATGATGTCACCCCCTCTCAGGGGTGTCCCCCCCAGATGGGCTGCACCCCACTTACTCCGCCAGAGGCTAGGCTGCATGGGCATGATCCTGAAGCTGGGCTCTAATTAGTTTATTAAATTTCTACACCGCCCTTCATCTGAGGACCACAGGGCAGTTTGCAGTATAAAAACAGAAAACCCCCTACTATAATAGCAGAACCCCCACCCCACAATTTAAGAGGACGGAGAGTAAATTAAGCTTATCCCCACAGTTGCCCCCTCCCCCATTGTGTGTTCAGCTAACACTGACTTGGTTCGTTCCATGCTATGATTTATTAAACTATGGTTTATATGATCTTCTGAACACTGTGCAGCGACTTTTAACTATGGTTTGTTTGTTGCCAGCCAACCAACCAGGATCTGAAAACCAGAACTTGTTGTTAAAGTACAAACCTTGGTTTGTATTGACCGTGGCTTGGCAAATTCATAGTGTACGCCAGCCTTCACCAACAGCTGGAGGGCACTGGCTGGGCAAAGGCTGATGTCCACGCAGCTTTGATTATGCATCAGTTCCCTGATTCTGAAGACATGATCTGTTTTCTTTTGTGCAGCGGCAACACAGTCTAACTTTTCTGATGTGGTTTCTCTTCTTCCCAGTAAACAAATGAACTTTGCAAGGCTCCAGGCTCTTCCTGGAACACATCTCTCTCTGCATTTAAGGGGCCTGGCTAAATGTTTAGAACATCAGCCCCTTGCCACATGGCCAACGATGATGGATGCAAGCAAAAGATCTATCTCAAAACTCTGTTTTGGACTTCAGCTCCCATCAGCCCCCACCAGCATAGGAAAGTTGGGGAAGTTTAAACTGGGCACGTACCAGGACCTCCTGGTGTGTGTTGCGTTTTGCAGCTCTGTGTCAATTTCACCTTGCTTTCCTCATAATGTCTAGATGAGCACAATGCTTATTGTGACATCACTGCACCGTCCAATGCCTTTGACCTCACTGCTGGCAACCAATGAGGCAGGAATGGACCCCAGCTAAATGGTGCCTTTCTGGTTTTCTTTTTTTTTTTATAATAATATTTTATTAAGTTTAACAGTAAAAAGATACAACCAAACAGAACAGTAAAAACACAGGAAAAATATAAGACACAACAATACAAGCTTTCACAATACATAAAATACAAACATTTAACCTAACAAGGAGGAAAAAAAAATCAGTCAACACACAAAAAATAGAATAGGAAAAAACACAAATCACTCTTTTCTAATTCATCTTTTGTTCCTTATTTTCCTGACTTCCTCACGCCTCCCTTTTTTATATCCCTTTTTAACAGTTAGTTCAGCAAATTCGTATCCTACTACTTTGTCCTTATATATTTTACCTCCCAAATTTATAATTTATAATTTTTATCTCTTGTTACTAGAACCCCTTCATTTTATTTCAATGTCATCAGCATTCATACATTTTACAGTACTTCAGTAAATAAATTTTAAATTTCCTCCAATCTTCTTCCACCAACTCTTCTCCCTGATCTCGGATTCTGCCAGTCATCTCAGCCATTTCCATATAGTCAATTACTTGCATCTGCCATTCTTCCAAGGTGGGTAATTCTTGTGTCTTCCAATGCTTTGCGATGAGTATTCTTGCTGCTGCTGTAGCATACATAAAGAAAGTTCTATCCTTCTTTGGCACCAATTGGCCAACTATGCCCAGGAGAAAGGCCTCTGGTTTCTTCACAAAAGTGTATTTAAGTACCTTTTTTATTTCATTATAAATCGTCTCCCAGAAAGCCTTAATCCTCGGGCACGTCCACCAAAGGTGAAAGAATGTACCTTCAATTTCTTTACATTTCCAACATTTATTATCGGGCAAGTGGTATATTTTTGCAAGCTTGACTGGGGTCATGTACCACCTATACATCATTTTCATAATAATCTCTCTTAGGGCATTTCATGCTGTAAATTTAATCCCAGTGGTCCACAACTGCTCCCAGTCAGCAAACATGATATTGTGTCCTATATCTTGTGCCCATTTAATCATAGCAGATTTTACCATTTCTTCCTCAGTACTCCATTTCAACAGCAAATTATACATTCTTGATAATATCTTCGCATTGGGTTCTAACAATTCTGTTTCCAACTTTGATTTTTCCACCTGAAAACCAATTTTTTTATCTTGATTATAAACCTCTCTTATTTGAAAATAATGTAACCAGTCTCGCACCTTCTCTTTGAGCTTCTCATAACTCTGCAATTTCAGCTTGTCACCTTCCTGTTCCAAAATTTCACAATACTTTGGCCATTTTGCCTCCATATTAAGTTTTTTCATAGCTTTCGCTTCCATAGGTGATAACCACCTTGGGGTTTTGTTCTCTAAAAAATCTTTATATCTTGTCCAGACATTAAATAGTGCTTTCCTGACAATATGGTTTTTGAATGCTTTATGCGCTTTAACCTTGCCATACCACAAATATGCATGCCACCCAAATACATTATCATAACCTTCAAGATCTAGGATGTCAGTGTTCTCAAGAAGTAGCCATTCCTTCAACCAGCAAAAAGCTGCTGATTCATAATAAAGTTTAAAGTCCGGCAGGGCAAACCCCCCTCTGTCTTTAGCATCAGTAAGTATCTTAAATTTTATTCTGGGCTTTTTGCCCTGCCAGACAAATCTAGAGATATCTCTTTGCCACCTCTTGAAAGAGTCCATCTTGTCAATGATTTGTAATGATTGAAACAAAAACAACATTCTCGGCAGTACATTCATCTTAATGACAGCAATCCGACCCAGCAAGGAAAGCTTCAAATTCGACCAAATCTCTAAATCTTTCTTCACTTCTGACCAACATTTCTCATAATTATCTTTAAATAAATTTGCATTCTTAGCAGTCATATTCACCCCCAAGTATTTTACCTTCTTTACTAATGTCAGATCTGTCTCTTTCTGAAACCTCTCTCTCTCCATCGGTGTCAAGTTTTTCTCCAAAACTTTAGTTTTTAACTTGTTTAACTTAAAGCCTGCCACATGACTAAACTCCTGGATTAATTCTAAAGCCCTCTTGGTACTAGGTACTGGCTCTTGTAATATCAATACAAGATCATCTGCAAAGGCTTTAAGTTTATATTGTTTTGCTCCGACCTGAATACCATGAATCAGCTGGTCCCTTCTTATCATATTTAGCAAAACCTCCAGGACCAAAATAAAGAGCAGTGGGGAAATTGGGCAGCCTTGTCGTGTCCCTTTCTCAATTTTAAATTCTTCTGTCACTATGTTATTAACTATAAGTTTAGCCTTTTGTTCAGAATAAATCGCACCTGTACCATTTTCAAAATTTTGTCCAACCCCCATCCCCTGCAGATTTTTCTTCATAAAAATCCAAGAGATGTTGTCAAAGGCTTTCTCCGCATCTACGAATATCAAAACCGCTTTTGTATTAATATTCACTTGTAACTTTTCCAAAATGTTAATTACCGTATTTTTCGCACGATTGGATGCACCGGACCATAGGGCGCACCTAGTTTTTTTGGGGGGAAATAAAGGAAAAAATTTTTCCCTTTATTTCCCCCCCAAAAGCAGGTCAGGGAAACCGAACCAGGTCGAGGAACAGCGGGATAGTGGCGCTGCGCCTCCCTGCTGTCCCCCGAGCTTGTGGGGCTGGCTGATGTCTGCCCGGCGTGCGGGGCGCTCTGCTTCAGGGCGCCCCGCCCGCCGGGCGGCAGGCTGCTATCCGCAGCTTGGGGAGCCTTGCGGGGAACTCCTGCAGGGCTCCCCACGCTGCGGATGTCTGCCCGGCGCGAGGGGCGCTCTGATTCAGGGCGCCCCGCCTGCCGGGCGGCAGGCTGCTATCCGCAGCTTGGGGAGCCTTGCGGGGAACTCCTGCAGGGCTCCCCACGCTGCGGATGTCTGCCCGGCGCGAGGGGCGCTCTGATTCAGGGCGCCCCGCCCGCCGGGCGGCAGGCTGCTATCCGCAGCTTGGGGAGCCTTGCGGGGAACTCCTGCAGGGCTCCCCACCCTGCGGATGTCTGCCCGGCGCGAGGGGCGCTCTGATTCAGGGCGCCCCGCCCGCCGGGCAGCAGGCTGCTATCCGCAGCTTGGGGAGCCTTGCGGGGAACTCCTGCAGGGCTCCCCACGCTGCGGATGTATGCCCGGCGTGAGGGGCGCTCTGCTTCAGGGCGCCCTGCCCGCCCGCCGGGCGGCAGGCTGCTATCCGCAGCGTGGGGAGCCTTGCGGGGAACTCCTGCAGGGCTCCCCACCCTGCGGATGTGTTCCCGAAGCGCCGGGCGCTCTGCTTTCAGGGCGCCCGACGCTCCGGGAAGCAGGCTGCTATCCGCAGCCTAGACATCCCTGCGGGACCTCCCGCAGGGTTGCCTAGGCTGCGGATGTGTTCCCGAAGCGCCGGGCGCTCTGCTTTCAGGGCGCCCGACGCTCCGGGAAGCAGGCTGCTATCCGCAGCCTAGACATCCCTGCGGGATCTCCCGCAGGGTTGCCTAGGCTGCGGATGTGTTCCCGAAGCGCCGGGCGCTCTGCTTTCAGGGCGCCCGACGCTCCGGGAAGCAGGCTGCTATCCGCAGCCTAGACATCCCTGCGGGATCTCCCGCAGGGTTGCCTAGGCTGCGGATGTGTTCCCGAAGCGCCGGGCGCTCTGCTTTCAGGGTGCCCGACGCTCTGGGAAGCAGGCTGCTATCCGCAGCCTAGACATCCCTGCGGGATCTCCCGCAGGGTTGCCTAGGCTGCGGATGTGTTCCCGAAGCGCCGGGCGCTCTGCTTTCAGGGCGCCCGACGCTCCGGGAAGCAGGCTGCTATCCGCAGCCTAGACACGGCTAGCGGAGCGCTAATCCCGAAGCTTGGGGCTGCGGAGCTCAGCGTGCCCCAAGCTTCTGGGTGCCGGCAAGGTCTAGACAGCTAGCGGAGACCTTGCCGGCACCCAGAAGCTTGGGGCGCGCTGAGCTCCGCACGCCCCAAGCTTCGGGATTAATGCAGCGCTCCGCTAGCCGTGGGAGAGCTGGGTCTCCCACGGCTAGCGGATAGCTTCCTGAAGCCTGGAGAGCGAGAGGGGTCGGTGCGCACCGACCCCTCTCACTTTCCAGGCTTCAGCGAAAGCCTGCATTCGCTCCATAGGACGCACACACATTTTCCCTTGCTTTTTAGGAGGGAAAAAGTGCGTCCTATGGTGCGAAAAATACGGTACATTTCTCATATTATCAGATAAATGTCTAACAGGGAGAAAGCCAGCCTGGTCTTTATGTATCATTTCTGCTAAAACTTTTTTAAGTCTTTTAGCCAAAATATCAGCAAAAATTTTGTAATCCACATTAAGCAGGGATATGGGGCGATAGTTCTTGAGTTGTGTCTTCTCAGACTCATTGTTAGGTATAAGTGTGATGAAGGCTTCTTTCCACGACTCCGGCGCCTTTTTCCCCTCCATGATTTCGTTGCAAACCTCCTTTAGTGGTTGAATCAAATAGTCCTTCAAAGTTCTGTAGTATTTGGAGGTTAATCCATCAGGCCCTGGAGATTTTCCCAGTTGCATAGTCTGTATGGCACCTTCTGATATTTTAGAGTTCAACAATAATTTATTTTCTTGAGAAATTTTTTGTAATCCATTGGTTTTCAGAAATTGATCAATTTTAGTCTCTGTCTGTGGCCCTTGTGTATAAAGTTGTTTGAAATATCTCTGGAAGCAGTTTTTAATCTCCTGTGGGTTTTGTATATTCTTTCCATTCACTTCAAGGTTAGTCACAGTATTTAACTTATGTTTTTTCTTCAATTGCCATGCTAGCAATTTCCCACATTTGTTAGCAGATTCAAAAGTCTTCTGTCTCATCTGTTTAATTTTCCATTCTATCTCCTGATTTGTCATTTTCATATATTGTGCTTGGTAAAATTTGATCTCTCTCAAGATTTCCTGCGACTTTGGTTTAACTCTAAGCTTCTTCTCTCCTTCATTTATTTTTTCCAAGATCTTTCCCTTTTTCTCTTCTTGAGTTCTCTTTTTTATTGCATTGTGCTGAATCAAGAATCCTCTCATAACGGCTTTACTTGCGTCCCAGATTACCCTTTTTTCCACTGATGTCTTCAAATTTATCTCAAAATAGTCTTTCACCATTTTTTGGGCCTTCCTAATAATTTCTGGATCTCTAAACAAGGTGTCATTCATCCTCCATCTGAAGGAGCCAGTCAGTGTTAGTTTCATTTCCAGTTTCACAGGGTTATGGTCAGAGCAAGTTTTGGGGCAGATTTCCACCTTTCGAATCTTTGGAGCCATTCCTCTGGTTATCCAGATTTGGTCAATTCTTGTCCAGGTCTTTTTGGCTTCAGAAAAGAAAGTCCCTTCTTTACTTAGGGGGTTCTTAGTTCTCCAAGTATCAATTAAATCCATATTGCCTGTCATTTCAAAAAAAGATTTTGGTAGTCTTCCATCTTTTGTTAATATTTGTCTGTCTGACTTGTCTATGTTTGTCGATACCACTCCATTCATATCTCCAAGCATAATGATGTTATAATCCATAAAGTCCAACAACGTCTCATGCAGTTTCTTAAAGAATTCTGATTTCCCCTCATTTGGTGCATAAACACCTACTATCAAGAATTTCTCTCCTTGGGTCTGTATTTCAATTGCCACAAATCTTCCTTGTTCATCTTTAAAGACAAATTTTGGGGATAAACTTTCTTTCGCATAGCTCACCACTCCTCTCTTCTTAACTTTGTCTGATGAAATGAATTCTTGACCCAATCTTTTGTTAATCAATACTTTCCTATGTGTTCTAATCACGTGGGCTTCTTGCAGGCAAATCAAGTCCAAATTTTCTTTTTTCAACAAATGAAAAATTCTTTTCCTCTTGTCAGGGGAGTTCAGACCCCGGATGTTCCAACTTAGTGCTTGCAGAGACATTGTGTTGTTATTCTGTAGCCCCTCCAACTGCTCCCGTCAGTTGTTCTTGATCAGTGGGTGGTATTGCTTTCTCTGTTTTTTCCAAGCCTGATGGTGGGTTCCCTATGTCCAGGACTCCTGGTCTTAATGTCTTCAGGTCTTTTTCCGCCTCTTTCTGTAGGTCTTCCTCGTGATAGTTCAAAAATCTCACTTTGTCTTCCTCTGATCTTATCTTCACTTTTTTCTCTTTATAATTGAAGGACAGACCCTGGGGGAACTCCCACCTGAAAATAATGCTGTTTCTTCTTAACAGTTGGACTAAGTCACTGTAGTTAGCTCTCAAATCCAATAGGTGCTTTGGTATATCTTTGAAGATTTCGATTCTCAAATCTTCTATCTCCAATGGATTCTTGTAATGGAGGCTCAATATTTTGTCTCTCTCTTCTTTAGATCTAAGTGAAATCAAGCAGTCTCTCACTTTGTTCTTTCTTCCCCCTTTGCCAATTCTGAAGGCACTCACTATCTTGAAATCTTTATCTGACTCAAGGCCCCAAAATTCCTCAAACTCCTGTGTAAGAAAATCACACAAATTGCCTCCTTCCACGTCCAGTACTGCCCTGATTCTTAAATTGTTCTGTTTGTCTCTAAGTTCAATTAGAGATAGTTGGGCCTTGTGATCCTCCAATTGCTTATTAATTGGAGATATCTTTCCCTCTATCTCCGTCACCTTCTCTTTCGCTTCTTCAGCAATTTTCCTTGTCTCTTTAGATTCCTGGAGCAGCCGGTCAATAGCCTGTGTATTGGAGCTGATGGTTGTAGTGTTTAAATCAATTTTAGCTGACAATTTTTCCAAAGCTCCAAATATTTTGTCAAGTGATGCATTTAATGTCTCATCAGGGCCTACTCCCTTTGTTCCTGTCTGCCCAGTATCCTCTTTTTCTGGGAGAGATGGAACTACTATCGACTGTCTTCGTTGCTGCTGCCTAGTTTTTATCCCTGTAGATTTTTCCTGGGGTTTATCCTGATCCATAACTTTATCTTAAAGTCCCAAGGTCGTTCTCACAACTTAACTTGTTTTGTTATGAGAAAATCTCCAAGCCAGCTGCAGTGGAAATTCCCCAGTTGTATCCCAATCCTCCTCTAGGGGAGCACAATGGCAACAATGTTCTTTTCAAAGCAACTTTTGTCTAAAGGCAGCAGTATCTCTTTTTAACTTTCCAATTCTCCCATAGAATGGCAACAGTTGCAAAGGGGGTCCTTCAATTCAGTTCAAATGCAGGTTAAACACATAAAATTACAATGTCTCTAAACGGTGCAATACTTTCCACTTTCCTGGCAGGCCAATATCAGGGATTAAGTGGTGGTCTCTTCTTTCCTTCCACTTTTCCCTTCAAAAAGTACTTCTCCCCCCCCCCCCACTCTGAAGGGGGGTTCTTAGATCTGGCATTAAAATTAAGTCTTTTTAATTCAGCTTTCACGGTTCTTAGTTCCAATAGTCTTTGCTTTAATACTGTCTACAAAACTGGAAGACGGACTTCCTTTTTACGTCTTCCCCGCTTCAGAGCCAAATTCAAGTTCTTTATTCCGATCAAAGGAACAAATCCTTTGATCTTTCCAACTTTAGAAAATCTTACTCACGGGTTGTAGTTTAAAAGCCGAATTTCAAGGAAGAAAGGACAGCGCTCTCCGGCAACAGCTGCAGCGGCTTCACTCCACAGAAGTAGCGATCGACTCTCAGTGCCGCACCACCCCCGTTCCGCTCCGGAGCCCCTCGCGGGGTCCCTTTGCCACTTGGGGGGACACTTTTGGCACCCGCCGAGTCCCACGGCTGCAGGCTTCCCCCGCCTGCGGTTTTTTGAAGGGTCTCTGCTGCGCTGTAGCGGATAGACCCGATTTCTGTGGAGCTTCTCCCTCGTAGTTAGAAGGAGACCGCCATTGCCGTTGGCGCCACCTCCGGAAGCCCCCTTTCTGGTTTTCATTGTGTAGCCATTGACCAGGAGTAGAGCAGAGTCCAACCCTTGCAGAGGTACCCAGGAACAAACCTGGGCTGTTTCCCACCGCTTTTTCCTGCAAACAGAGTGGAAACAATAAAAAATTGACATTCCTCAATTTGGCTAGTACTGAAGCCATTCATCATGCCGCTGATTAGTTTTATTTATTTCTTAAGAACCTATGAAGAGCCTCTGCTGGATCAGGCCACAGGGGCCCAATGTAGCCCAGCATCATCTTCTCACAGTGGCCAACTAGATGTCCACTGTGGGAAACCTGCAAGCAGGATGCAAACACAAGAGCCCACCGAGGATGATGGGTCAAGCAGAAGGGTCTTCTCCGTCCCCCTCCATGAATTTGCTCCATAGAACTCACGGTGGCACAAAAGGTTATCACCCTCCCCTTTTTATCATTGGGCGAGGAGACCCAGGCCACACACTGAGCTTCATGACTGAGTGGAGACTTTGTTTTGTTTTTTACCATATTTTTTATTGAGTTTTCCATATCACATTTCATTTTCGTTATGTAAATCCATAACTTAAAATATTGCTCAGAAAGAGCATCAACCTCCCTCCCTCCCTCTGACTTCCACATATCTTTGACAAATCCGTCGCATTTCTATAACCACTTCTTTACCTGGTATCAATCCCCCCCCTTCCTTTGGTTTCTCCCCCCCCCATAATTTTTATTAAATTTTCCACAGTTGTAACAAATATTGCAACAAACATTGCACAACCAAAGGTCAAACCAGAACAAACACACACAAAAAATACATCAAAGAAAAACAAAAACAAACAATAAAAACGAACTTAATTGTTTAAAAAACCCAACCTTATGAACATGTTAATTGACTTCCTCTAGTCCCTCCCTTCTGAGTTTCCTTGTATCTGAATGTAACAGCTTTCCAATATCATTATTAAACAGCAATATTCCAATTATAATCAAATTTATTCACTTTTCTTACTGTTCTCAATCCCATTTATTTAATTAAATCCTAATTTAGTCCTAGGCCTATTTAGTACTTTCAAGTAATTTCTAATTTTTTTATATTACAATATTTATTCAAATAGTCCTTAAATTTCCTCCAATCTTCTTGATGTTCCTCTTCTCTCTGGTCGTGGATTCTTCCAGTCAGGTCGGCTAGCTCCAAAAAGTCCATCATCTTCATCTGCCAATCTTCCACTGTTGGTAGTTCTTGTGTTCTCCAATTTTTAGCTAGTAAAATTTGAGCAGCCGTTGTGGCTTACAAAAATAATTTAACATCTTTCTTGGGCAATTCCAAACCTGTTATTCCAAGAAGAAAGGCCTCTGGTTTCTTAATAAAGGTATATTTCAACATTTATAAATCTTCTCCCAGAAGTCTTTCACCTTGGGACAGGTCCACCACATATGAAAAAAGGTAGCTTCTTTTTCTTTACATTTCCAGCAAAGACTATCACTATTGTGATAAATCTTTGCTAATTTTACAGGGGTTAAGTACCACCTATACATCATTTTCATAATATTTTCATTTAACATCATACATGCAGTAAACTTATCCCCTTTCTTCCATACCCTCTCCCAATCCTCCAACATTATATTATGTCCCATATCTCTTGCCCAGTCAATCATTGCCAATTTAACTTGTTCATCCTTTGTATGCCACCCCAATAGCAAGTTATACATTTTAGACATATTCTTGACTTTGGTATCTAACAACTCCGTTTCCAATTTTATCTGTTGCAAAACCATTTCTCTTATCAATCTTATATAATTCATTAATTTGATAATATTGCAGCCAATTCACTTTATCTTTAATTTGTTCAAACGGTTTTAATTTAAAACCTTCCTGATCCTCTAACAATAAATCTGAGTATCTCAACCATTTATTTTCCATATTTAACTTTTTTTGGGCCTGTGCTTCCATTGGCGAAATCCATTTGAGTGTTTTTCTTACTAAGAGATCTTTATATCTGCTCCATACATTATATACCTGGTATCAATTTTTAACATTCACCCTCTTATATGTAAATTAGCTCCTTAATTTCACATTACCAAACATTTCATGTTAACGCTACAAACGTTTTCAAATGTTTACAATTTTCTTTCAAATAAAGTATAAATTTGCTCCAGTCCTTCTGAAACAGTTCATTGCGCCGATTCTGGATCTTCCCTGTCAGCTTTGCCAACTGACTGAGTGGAGACTTTAATTGCACTCCAGGATTTTGTCCCCTGGGCCATCCAGGCAACGTGTTTTAGGGAGGGTCTCCTTTCCATAGAAGAGTACAGCAAAGGGGTATTTGGTTTTGTATTTATTTATTTATTTACCCATTCTTTATGATCACACTTTCATCCAAGGATGTCGAATAACTTACAAAAAAGAAAAATCATTCAGTCGAAAATCTAACAATAACATGCATCAAAATCATCCTCCTATTAGATATATATAACAGTATATACTTTTGTCCCTACTCATTTATTCTAATTTTCCCCCTTCCTCCCTCCCCTTTAACCCCTCCCTCCAAAACTTTTTCTCTCTTCAGATCTTTAACCATGTGCACAGATTATTCATTCTAATTTGGATGCTTGGGTTGGCTTCCTCCCCTGTGCTATCCAATTCCTATAACTTGTCCATTTATTCACAATCTTTTGACATTTGTTTTCCCATGTATCTTCCGTCATTACCTGTTCAAATATATCAGATTGTATATATTCAAAAACACAGTAATTCCGTTTTTCCATTGTCCATTTATCTTTTTCTTTCCATCCTAATGCAGTAACAAGCATACCAGCTAAGATAATAATTTTATACCAAAGAGTATAGATAAAATAAAAATGGATAAATAGAAAGAATTAAGTACGAAATTCCTATTGAAATGGCATAGAACTGGCATATATAGTTAAAGGATTGAGTTCTAAGTGTTGGCATTTTGGTCAAGAGTTAGGGGTATATGCACATATGTGGTGGGAGTGTATTTGTGAAAAGGAATATTTGCAAAAGATTATAAAGGTTATTTCTGATATGTTTCAGGTTAAGATAGAAGTCAGTAGAGAAATGCTTATCTCAGGAATACTGGGGAATAGTAAAATAGAAAGGAAAGGGGTATTTGTCATCAGTGCCCTGGTCTTGTGTGTTTCTGCCAGACAGACCCTGATCTGTATGGCTCTCTGCCCTCATTCCTGGCCCCCTACCTGGGTTGTTCTTCCTCTGTGTCCCTGCCTTCCTCCTCTTGTCTGTACCTGTGTTTTTAAATATGGTTCTCATTCTAGCTGCTTTGTGGCTGGACCTCTCCAGTCTGGCTGGGCCTCAGAAGCCTGGCTGCCTTTGCTGTGGTCAGTAGATGTTGCGTCATCAGTAGCTGTGATTCCTGCGTTGCAGGAAGATGGACTATCTAGATAGCCCTTGCGAGCCCCTTCCAACTTTGCAATTCCATGAATGTAATTCCTGCTCATGTCTTTGGCAACACACAAATCGCTGGCTGCTCCCTTGAATACCCACGATTGCATGAGAACCTATACAAGTTCATAAGCAAAACTGACTTATTTATTTCAGGGGTGGGGAATCTGCAGCTCTCCCAAGTAAGATTTGGTTCCCTCTCCCTGCAGCCAGCATGGCCAGTGGTCAAGCATGAGGGCCGTCGCGACGCACAGGCCTCTGTTGGGCCACAGACTTTTTATTCTAGTTAGCTTGGCCCCGTTGTTTTAGGAAAGGGGTTTTGTTTTATTTCTTGAGCACTTTGGACCTGCCACCTGCAGAATTTCTGCACCAGAGGGAAATGCCTTGCTCCCTCTTTTCATACCTTGCCCTGCCCAAGATGGCGCCACGGTCGTGAGAAGAGCCCGGCTGCACCAGAGTTTCTCCCAGGGGCCACGCTGGGGTCCCCCCCCGGCAGGACATAGAGGAGGCAGCGGCCTTCGCCCTCTCCTGCTCCCCAGCAGCTGGCAATTGGTGGGATAAAGGCCTCTGAGCAGCCAGGCTCTCAGCAGCACCCGGCCCCACAAGTCACGGGACTCCAACTCCCATCATGCCCCACGGTTGGCAGCACTGGCTGGGGATGATGGGACTTGGAGTCCAGCAGTATCTGGAAGGCCCCTCGTTCCCTGTCTCTGCTTTATAGGGAAGCAGAACGGAGAAGGAAAGAGCAGAGGTGGAAGGCACCCCAGAGGTCATCTAGCCCAACCCCAGCAATGCAGGAATCTCGGCTAAGGTTAAAATGCAATCTCATTTTAAAAGTAGCCCATAGATCAAAACCATAAGGGGACGGAAACACAAGGGTCAGACTGAGTCCAAACCAAAGGCCAGGCGGAACAGCTCTGTCTTGCAGGCCCTGCGGAAAGATGTCAAGTCAATTTAGTTATTGCATTTACCTTTTCCTCCCATGAGCTCATGGTAGTGTACATGGGTTCTTCCCCTCATCATTTTATTCCCACAACAATCCTGTGAGGTAGGTTTAGTAGGAGAAAGAGAGAGGAGAAGGAAGACCGGCCCAAGGTCACCCAGCTGGTTCATGGCTGAGTGCGGATTTGAACTATGGTCTCCCATGCCCTAGTCCGTTACTCTAACCACTACACCACATGATTCTTCAGGTTCGTGTCATCCCTGACCTTTGGCCGTGCTGGCTGGGGGCTTGGTGAGAGCTTGGTGTTCTACAAATGTGGAAATACTCCTTTTTCTTTTTTATAATTGTTGCCACACGCTCAGCGCTGTAGAAATTCAATATGATGGTGGTGGTGATGATTGCTGCTGAGTGCTAGGTGTTGTACAAACATTGAAAATGCCATAGTGAGGTTGCATGGCGTGTTTGTGTAGGGGGCACACAGGTGCCAAAATATCTGATGGAACACATCATGAGTTCGTACAGCCATCTGCCAGGGATTCTTTATCTGTGGTTGAAGGGGGTTGGACTAGATGACCCCTGGGTCCCTTCCAACTCTACAATTCTATGATCCTTTGAGCAATAGCTACCAGTTGCCATGAAAGTTCTATTAGGAGCAACAGGACCTCTTTCTTTCACGAGTTCACACACACATAGGAGGCAACACCTTTTGTAAAATCATGCACCATCTAAAAATGAAGGAAGTGTACCTTTTTCTTCAGAATTACTGTTTTCAGTCATTTATGAGGATTAATTTAACTTAACCTACTAAAATTTCATTAATTGGGTGAGAACCCTGGTAAAAGCATCTTTTTGTCTAAAGCTATAATCTCCTACCCTCTTCAGAATTTAAGGACATACGACAAATGCTGCTGGATAAATAAATAATAAATATTTTTTTATTTATACTCCACCCTTCCCGGTTCAGAAAACCGGGCTCAGGACGGCTAACAACAAATTTAAAACACTTAATTGATGCAACAAAAAACAGCATAAAATACAGTATAAAATGTGAATAACAATAAATTCAGAATTCAAAAGTCAATTTAGGGGGAAAGTCCATCCAGTAAACATTAGATGATCACCAAGGCTAGCTGGCTAAATTAGTCCTACTTGGGCAAGGAGACCAGGGGAGAATTAGCTGTGTGATCCCAGAGCGGGTAATCTTCACAAAAAGGGGAGGGAAGGAAGGGGAATAAAAGATCAGGCTAAGTTCCAATTGAAAGCCAGGCGGAATAGATCTGTCTTACAGGCCTGGCAGAATGGATGAGACCAGTGACCTATTTGGCCCCTCCAGCATCCTTTTCTGTGAGAGGCCAACTAGGTGCCCCACTGGGAATTCCACAAACAGGGCATGAGCACAACAGCAGCACCCCCTGCCCCCCCACACCTGCTTACGACATCCAGATGCCCTCCATCTCGAACAGAGAGGCTTTGTGAGTAGTAGCTACTGGTAGCCTTATCCTTCATCTGTTCAATCCTTCCGTCGGTGCCAGTACCACTTCTGGATAACTGAACTCAGCCATTCTTCATTCAGGGCAGATCCAAAACACTGTCTAATGCATAAAGGTAAAGGGACCCCTGACCATTAGGTCCATTTGTGGCCAGCTCTGGGGTTGCAGCACTCATCTCGCTTTATTGGCCGAGGGAGCTGGTGTATAGCTTCCAGGTCATGTGGCCAGCATGACTAAGCCGCTTCTGGCAAACCAGAGCAGCGCATGGAAGCGCCGTTTACCTTCGTTCCAGAGCGGTGCCTATTTATCTACTTGCACTTTGTGCTTTCGAACTGCTAGGTTGGCAGGAGCAGGGACCGAGCAACGGGAGCTCACCCCGTCGTGGGGATTCGAACCGCCGACCTTCCGATCTGCAAGCCCAAGAGGCTCAGTGGTTGAGACCACAGCACCACCCGCGCTCCTAATGCACACTCCACACCACATTACAAACTTTGCAGGTCTTAATTGGGATGTTTGTACATTGAAAAGCCAATTTTTTAAAAAACAAAATCATAAGAGGAGCCCCTAGGAAATTATTGCCTTGCAGGGGGCTGGACTAGATGACTTGTAGCAATTCACTATTGTTGCAGGGACAGAGTTTTTGTGACAGTTTTAAGGTGCCTCTAGTGGATTGCCATTGCTGCTTGGGGGTAAAAAAATTTCTGGTGCCTAATACAGTCATACCTCGGGTTACAGACTCTTCAGGTTGCATTTTTTTGGGGGGTTATGGACCCACCGAAACCCAGAAGTGCTAAATCGCGTTTTGCACATGGGCAAAAGCGCCAAATCGCAACCCACACATGCGCAGATGCAGCGCTGCAGGTTGCAAACGCTGCGGGTTGCGAACGTGCCTCCTGAACAGATCATGTTCGCAACCTGAGTGTCCACTGTACTGAATTCCTCAGAGCAGGTACAGACTTTAACCTGAACGGACTCAAATTTGTGTTTTTTTTAAAAACCAAAAACAAAATTACGGACATAATACTTTCACCTCCTTTGGGGCAGCAGTCTGTCTATCTATCTATCTATCTATCTATCTATCTATCTATCTCTATCTTTCATTTCAGGAAAAGCCCCTGCCCCACTTTTATAGAAAAGCCATGTATTCCTCTCCACACAAATCCTGTTCTGACAACTTGAAGTGGCCCTGATCCTCAGCTCAGCTCGAACTTGTTGTAAATGGATGCTCTACGAGTAGTATTATTCACGTACTGCTGTGGAATTTGTGGGGTAGGGGCGGGATCAGGTTTTGGGATGCTGTTTTCACCAAACATTTCCCTTCAGTTTCTGATATTAATATTTGGCCAGCAAGATTCTTTTTAATATGCTTCCTAAAAAATGCCTGAAGCCATTCTTGCAACTTTACAGTGAGTGTCGGTGGGGAGACATAGCAGTAAGAACAAGGTCAGTTAAAATTGGATTTTGTGCTAACGAGATCGGTGTGTTTGCATACTGACTTGCTGAAGTCATTTGCAGAGGTGGAAACAGAAGTCTCACCGGGAATTATGTATGCCGGTGTTAATCAGAACGGATAACACTTCTGAAAAGTCTGCTGAACAAATCCCTTTTGGAACAAGATGACACCTTCATCTGCCATGTTATTTGCATAATATCAAGGAATTAGCATAATTAGCCCAGAAAGCAGAAAATGCTTTGCCCATTAGGGTCCTGTTCTGTTGTATCTGGAGCACAGAGCGTGGGGATTTAATGATGCTGACTTTTTTGGCCTGAAGGGGGAGCCCTTGACTTTCTTATGAGATGCAAGGCAGACTTTGTCCTGGTCTGGAGCCAAGAATATCAAAAATTGCAATTTTGCAACATCCTGCTTGGGCCTGGACACCATTTTTAGGTTGGTTAGGGATGTGCATGTTTGTCTGCATCCATTTTCCCCAACCGGGTGCTCTCCATATGCTTTGGACAACAGTTCCAAATAGCCTTGACCATTGACCGTTCTGGCTGCAGCTCATAGGCGTTGGCTGATGACTCTGCTGGACTAGATGGACCAGGGGATCTTCTTGTGTTCTTAAGAAGTGATTCCACATATCTGCAATGTTGTCTCTTCTGCTTTTTGGTTTTGAAAAGCTGCGTACCAGTTGCAGTATACCACAGTGGCGGCGGCAACAATGGTGATAGTAACTGAAGGCTCCTTGGGGCAGGGACCTGTCTGGGTTTTGTTTTGCCAAGGCCGCAGCGGCTGAGCATGGCTGCTTGTGGTCCCATTGTGCTTGGGCCGAGAGTTTCACCTGGTTGGGGTCTTGTGCAAAAGCTTTAAGGGAGAAGGTGGGTTTGCGGGAGGGGAGGTGAAGAGGAGGTAGGTTCTGTGAATGGCTCTCTGGTCGTAAGATGGCAGCAAGGGGCGAGGTGGAAGTGGCAGAGGATGTGTGAGAGACCAGGGTTCAAATCTGTACTCGGCACGAACCTCATGGGGTGTGTGACCTTGGGCCTCTCTCAGCCTAACCAACCTGCCAGAGTTGCTGTGAGATAAAATGAGGAGCAGGGAGGGCCATATAGACCACCTTGAGCTCATTGGAGAAAAAGGTGGCATATAATTATTCGGGAGGGGGTGAGGGTAAGTAAACAGGCAAGTGGGTGGGGCCCTGTGAGACATTTCGAAGAGCTCAGGGTGGGGGGGTCTTGGAAGACAGACGGAACAGCTGACGGCTGGGCTTCCTTTCTGGGTTTGCTGTTGCCATGGTTACAGCGGCATTGTTTCACTAACACAGCTGGGCAGCTATGCAAACAGTCAGGTCCCATAACTCCCTGATTTCCTGGTGTGCGGCTGGCTGTCCCTCCCCCCCCCCGCCTTCCTTTCCTGTTTGTTCCTTACCTTCTCTGGAAAATAGGAGATCTGTTTCACGTGTTTTTGCCTTTCGCTCTCACCTCCACGACACCCTTTCCCCCCAGGGGACCCATGCGTGAAATGTGCTGCTTTAGCTTACGGGCTGTACAGGTGCGGTGGAGAATCGGGCCGCGCTGCAACCAGGGCTTGCAAAAAAAGAAAAGAAAAAAAGACGTGGCTGGGAGCAAAAGTGCCAGTAACCAAAAGCTGCTTGCGGAGGAGCTAGCTTTATCTTCCTTGTTTATTTACAGTGGTACCTCTGGATGCGAACGGGATCCGTTCCGGAGCCCCGCTTGCATCCTGAAGTGAATGCAACCCGAGTCTGCATGTGTGCGGGTCGCGATTCGCTGCTTTCGCGCATGCGCGTGACGTCATTTTGAGCGTCTGTGCATGCGCGAGCGGCGAAACCTGGAAGTAATATGCTCCGTTACTTCCGGGTTGCCGTGGAGCGTAACCTGAAAACGCTCAACCTGAAGCACATTTAACCCGAGGTATGACTGTATTGTATTTCTAGCCTACCTTTTCACTCAAGGAATTCAAGGTGGCATATACCCCCCCTCTTCATTTAATCCCCGTAACACCCTTGTGAGCTAGGTTAGGCTGTGAGGGGCTCAAGGCCACACCCAGTCAGCTTCATAGCCAAGTGGGGGATTCAAACTCAAGTCTCCCAGTCGTCCGACTAACCACTGGCTCTCTTCCTTTATGATAGTCTTCACCAACCTGCTGGTGAGCTCTGTTTTATGCATACGTGTGTTTGTGGTGTATGCATGGCAGGGTGGGGGTTGTCGGGGGCTCTCTTTGCATGTACTCGTGCAGGGGCTCCCAAGCTCCTCCATCTCCTTTCCCCAGAACATTTGACAATTGTTGAGGGACCTGGACGACCACTTAACATTTTTCCTCTGCAAAGGCAGCCTTTCAGGAGGAGCTGGAGGAAAACCTTATTCCTGTGCCTTTTCCCAGAATGCTGGCACAGTGCAATGACAAATTCAGCTGGTGGCTGCTACACACCAGAACAAAAGCACCTGTAAGCAGGGCCTCTTTGTCAGCTGCCCCTGAAGCTCTGCAACCTTTCATCAGAAGTATGAAAACATATCCCTTTCCTTGGGGTTGAGATGTGGCTGCAGAAACTCTTCCTCTTCAGCATTCTCTCAGCTAGTTTTCTTAAATCTTGCTGCTTTTCTTTTTAATTTTGTTGTACGTCTGCCAGGGTGATTGTCATTGCTTTGAGCCTTGCAAAAAATGAATTAAAACAGAGAAGCCTACCTCCTGGCATGTGCAGAGTGCCTTTCCTTCAGCCCTGGACAACTAGCCAATAACACACCGTATTTTTCACTCTATAACATGCACCCAACCATAACACGCACGTAGTTTTTAGAGGAGGAAAATCCGTAGGCATGCCACTCGTAGGCATTCCCTCCATAACACACACAGACATTTCCCCTTACTTTCTAGGAGGAAAAAAGTGAGTATTATGGTGCAAAAAATATGGTACTCTCGTTATGGGTCAGGGAAGAAATTGTGGCTTCCTGGCAGCCTCGGCCCACCAGTTTAGGGCTTTCTTTAGCCTTTGGCTTGTGAACAAACTCATACACTCTAAAAATTATTTGCACTGTAATGAAGTCAGACAGGTTTCCCCTCCCTGCTCCCCCACCAAAAAGGTGTCTTTTGTATACCTTTAGCCAAGGTTCTTTTTTTGCCTTTAGATTTTTTTGTTTTGGAGAAAGCTGTTGTAAACAAAAACTGCTCCCTTATGGGGTACCCAAGAGCCCTTATAGAGTCCTTTGTAGATTCTCCATCGGTAGGAGAAAATAACAGAGGCCAACCAGAGAATATTGAGAAGCAAAGCAACTAGTAAGCCTGATCTTTATTAAAGCTCTTGCAACAGGGTGCTCCCCACACACGCAGGAGAGGAGAACCCTGAACCATGCGCACAAGCCCTTATATAGACTTTTGAACTGCTCACCTCTCCATACATCACCCAAACCATCCCTCCATACATCATAAATACATCACAGAAGGGGTGTAGCCCAAGACCACCTCCAGTACATCATACATACATCAGAAGCGACTGTCTAAAACAGAATCCTGAGTGTGTTGTTTATCTCCTGTCTGTCAGGTTACCTGATTGGATTACCTGGGCATCCTGGCCACTCTTTTGTTATGATAACTACCGGTACTCAATTCCTGAATCCAGGCCACAGGCTCACCCTATTCCAGGGGTCAGCAAGGCTTATCGGGCACGCTAGATCACTCCCGCAGAGATCCTCCGTGGGCTGGGCCAGCGCAGCGCAATGCCGGAAATCGCATCTGCACATGCCTGCGGCGCTGGAAATTGCTTCTGCGCATGCCCAGACGCCAGAAAGCATGCTTGCGCAGAAGCGATTTCCAGAGCCGCAGAAGAGAGTCCCTGCGCTGCGCCAGTTTAGCCCAGCATGTGGGGACTCGCCAAGCGGGTGGCTCGTGGGCCGGTTAAACCCCTATTCATATCTTATATGTGCCCTTGAGACAGGATTTGTGAGCAAAGAGACAACTGTGAGGTTCCCCATTTCTTTCGACCTTGCAGAGAAATATTTGAGGTCAATTTGGAAAAGACAAATGGTTTTAGGACTTTTTCCGTGGGTCTCTGACATGTCGTCTGTACATTTATGTGTATGCTTGCTTGGTACATTTAGGAACATTTACTTTATATATATATGTAAGACCTTGAAATTCTTGTAACAAAGCAAATGAAAAGCAGCAAACAAATGCAGAGCTTGTAGGGCAGCAGCTGAAGAAGGAACAAAAAGGGTTTTCTTGTGTGAGTTTCTTGTGGCTGATTAGCTGCTTTCTCTGTGCAAAGGTCAGAGGGGGCAGGGCTTCTGTTGAGGTAGGTGATTAGCTGTGGGAGGAGCTTGTCAGAGCTTGTAGGGCAGTGGCGCGCGCCTAGCGGCGCGCGCAGTTTGATCCATCTTTTAGATTTAGGGGAGCTAGTCTCAAACGTTTGTTGGGGGAGATATAGGTTTATTTGGGGGGATTTATTTGTCCTGTCTTCACACTTTTTATGATGGAGGACCGCTGTAGTCACCCCCAACGACACCTTCTCAAGATGGAGGGTGAGGGAACAGCTGCAGTCGCCTGTGGTTCCTGCGCAATGTTTGCCATCTTGCCAAAGGTTGCAGGCAGCTTTACCTGCAGCAATTGCATGTTGATTGCCCTCTTAAAAGACAAAGTCCAGCAACTGGAGGAACGTGTAGCTACACTCCAAAGAATTAGAGAGCTGGAGCTCTTCTTGGAAGCAACAGAGCACACCGTCTCCACCAAGGAGGAGACAGGGGACTCCCCTGAGGAGGCTAGTTCACCAACACAGGAGCCAGATATATGGAGAAACGTGACTCAAAGAAGTAAGAGGCCCAGGGTTCGCTCTGATTGTTTAGAAATACGCAATCGCTTTGAGGTCCTTTCCCCTAGCATGGAAGACGAAGAGCAGACTCCATTTGAGGATCTCTCCCTCATTACAGTCGATCAGGTATATGAAGACGAGCAGCAAAGGCAGTCCTCAGGGAATGTGCATGCGACCTTGGAACGGACAGCTCACGGAAGAACCCCGACCAGACCTAAGAGGAGGCGTGTAGTGGTGATAGGGGATTCCCTACTGAGGGGAACAGAAGCAGTGATCTGTGGGCCTGACAAGATGTCTCGGGAAGTGTGCTGTCTCCCCGGGGCCAAGATCCAAGATGTAACTGAACGACTGCAAGGAATCATAAAACCCACTGACAAATACCCCTTCCTCTTGGTTCATGTGGGAACCAATGACACCGCAAGCAATAGCCTCCAGAAGATCAAAAGAGATTACGAGGCTCTGGGCAGGAAATTGAAGCAATTAAATGCACAAATTGTCATCTCATCTGTCCTCCCAGTTGAACGACGTGGCCCAGGGAGAGAGGGAAAAATAGTGGAAGTGAACAACTGGCTTCGCAAATGGTGTAAACAGGAACGGTTTGGATTCTTAGATCACGGAATGCAGTTTCTTGAAGATGGACTTCTGGCAAGCGATGGGCTGCACCTCACAACGGTTGGGAGGAATGTTTTTGCAAAAAATCTCAGAAACCTCATCAGGAGGGCTTTAAACTGACTAATGTGGGGGAGGGAGACAGTGCTCCTGAAGGTAGGAGTCTATCAATTGATGATCATCCAAATGTCATAGACCGAATGGAGCAAACAGCATGCAGACCTAGTGGTGGGAGGAAAAAATCCTTAAATAAGAGACACGGGGGAATGATTAATGGACTTCAATGTCTGTACACTAATGCGCAAAGTATGGGAAATAAACAAGATGAGCTTGAGCTCTTGGTACAGCAAACTAAATATGACATAATAGGAATCACTGAAACCTGGTGGGATAAGTCCCACGATTGGAATGTAATAATGGAGGGATACAATCTATTTCAGAGAAACAGACCAGACAAGAAAGGAGGAGGAGTGGCATTATATGTCAGGGATGTGTATACCTGTGAAGAGATCCAAGATTTAGAACCTCAAAGCCAAAGTGAGAGCATTTGGGTCAAAATTAAGGGAGAGAAGAATAACAGTGACCTCATTGTGGGAGTTTACTATAGATCCCCAAGCCAAACGGAGGACATAGATGATGCCTTCCTGGAACAGATGGCCAAGCATGCAAAAGGAAGGGAGATAGTAGTAATGGGGGACTTCAATTACCCAGATATTTGTTGGATGTCAAACTCAGCCAAGAGCATAAGGTCAAACAGATTCCTCACTGGCCTTGCAGACAACTTCATTGTCCAGAAAGTGGGAGAAGCAACAAGAGGAACAGCCATTTTAGATCTGGTCCTAACCAATGTTGATGACCTGGTTAGTGGGGTAGAAGTGGAAGGATCATTAGGCGCGAGTGATCATGCTCTTCTGAAGTTTACTATACAGCGGAAAGGAGCAGCCAAGCATACTAGGACTCAATTTCTCGACTTTAAGAAAGCCGACTTCATAAAACTTAGGGAAGTGCTTGGTGAGATCCCATGGACAGTAATACTAAAAGGAAAGGGAGTTCATGATGGTTGGGAGTTTGTTAAGAGGGAGATAGTAAAAGCACAACTTCAGGCAATACCAATGAGACGGAAACATGGAAGGTGCCTAAAGAAGCCAGGGTGGCTATCTAAAGAACTTTTAACTGAGTTAAGATTAAAAAAGGATGTGTACAAAAAATGGAAAAGGGGGGAAACCACCAAAGAGGAATTCAAACAAATAGCCAGCACGTGTAGACACAAAGTCAGAAAAGCTAAAGCACAGAATGAACTCAGGCTTGCTAGAGAGGTTAAAAGCAACAAAAAAGGCTTTTATGGGTATGTTCGTAGCAAAAGGAAGAACAAAGAAACAGTGGGGTCACTCAGAGGAGAAGATGGTGAAATGCAAACAGGGGACACAGAAAGGGCTGAACTCCTCAATGCCTTCTTTGCCTCAGTCTTCTCCGATAAAGAAAACAATGCCCGACCTGAAGAATTTGGAGCAAATGATTCAGCAGAGGAAACACAGCCCAGAATAACTAAGGAGATAGTACAAGAATACTTGGCTAGTCTAGATGTATTCAAGTCTCCAGGGCCAGATGAACTGCATCCAAGAGTATTAAAAGAACTGGCAGATGTGATTTCAGAACCACTGGCAGTCATCTTTGAGAATTCCTGGAGAACAGGCGAAGTCCCGGCAGACTGGAGGAGGGCAAATGTTGTCCCTATTTTCAAAAAGGGGAAAAGAGAGGACCCAAATAATTACCGCCCAGTCAGTCTGACATCAATACCAGGGAAGATTCTGGAGCAGATCATTAAGCAAACAGTCTGTGAGCACCTAGAAAGGAATGCTGTGATCACCAATAGTCAGCATGGATTTCTGAAAAATAAGTCATGTCAGACTAACCTGATCTCGTTTTTTGACAGAATTACAAGCCTGGTAGATGAAGGGAACGCAGTGGATGTAGCCTACCTTGATTTCAGCAAGGCATTTGACAAGGTGCCCCATGATATTCTTGTAAAGAAGCTGGTAAAATGCGGTCTTGACTTTGCTACCACTCAGTGGATTTGTAACTGGCTGACTGACCGAACCCAAAGGGTGCTCATCAATGGTTCCTCTTCATCCTGGAGAAGAGTGACTAGTGGGGTGCCACAGGGTTCTGTCTTGGGCCCGGTCTTATTCAACATCTTTATCAACGACTTGGATGATGGACTCAAGGGCATCCTGATCAAATTTGCAGATGACACCAAACTGGGAGGGGTGGCTAACACCCCAGAGGAGAGGATCACACTTCAAAACGACCTTGACAGATTAGAGAACTGGGCCAAAACAAACAAGATGAATTTTAACAGGGAGAAATGTAAAGTATTGCACTTGGGCAAAAAAAATGAGAGGCACAAATACAAGATGGGTGACACCTGGCTTGAGAGCACTACATGTGAAAAGGATCTAGGAGTCTTGGTCGACCACAAACTTGACATGAGCCAACAGTGTGACGCGGCAGCTAAAAAAGCCAATGCAATTCTGGGCTGCATCAATAGGAGTATAGCATCTAGATCAAGGGAAGTAATAGTGCCACTGTATTCTGCTCTGGTCAGACCTCACCTGGAGTACTGTGTCCAGTTCTGGGCACCACAGTTCAAGAAGGACATTGACAAACTGGAACGTGTCCAGAGGAGGGCAACCAAAATGGTCAAAGGCCTGGAAACGATGCCTTATGAGGAACGGCTAAGGGAGCTGGGCATGTTTAGCCTGGAGAAGAGGAGGTTAAGGGGTGATATGATAGCCATGTTCAAATATATAAAAGGATGTCACATAGAGGAGGGAGAAAGGTTGTTTTCTGCTGCTCCAGAGAAGCGGACACGGAGCAATGGATCCAAACTACAAGAAAGAAGATTCCACCTAAACATTAGGAAGAACTTCCTGACAGTAAGAGCTGTTCGACAGTGGAATTTGCTGCCAAGGAGTGTGGTGGAGTCTCCTTCTTTGGAGGTCTTTAAGCAGAGGCTTGACAACCATATGTCAGGAGTGCTCTGATGGTGTTTCCTGCTTGGCAGGGGGTTGGACTCGATGGCCCTTGTGGTCTCTTCCAACTCTATGATTCTATGATTCTATGATTCTATGATTCTATGATTTCTGCCCTCACCTTTCTTCCCCCAATGCTGCTTGGATCGGCTGGTCTGCTTTGTGGTGCTCTGTCTCTGGAAGAGCCGGCGCTGTGCGGCGGATGCATTCCTTGTGCCTGTTTCAGAATTACCGTATTTTTCGCTCTATAACATGCACCCGACCATAACACGCACGTAGTTTTTAGAGGAGGAAAATCCGTAGGCATGCCACCCATAGGCATTCCCTCCATAACACGCACAGACATTTCCCATTACTTTCTAGGAGGAAAAAAGTGAGTGTTATGGTGCAAAAAATACGGTAATCAACTTGTAACTGGGATAATCTGATTTGCTATGCTGTAGTGGGAGGGGGGCTTGTGGATGCTAATATCACCGACTTCCTGCTCTGGTTTTCCTGGTGCTCAGAACTGGCTCCAACTTCCATCTTTCCATGGGGTTGTATAATATATAAATGCAAACTCTCCCACAGCCTCCTTCCCTACAAACCCTCTTAAGTGCTGAGATTGGCAGAGGGTGCCCTCTTGGTATTCCCTCTACCCTTGCAGGCTCAGGGGGGCGATTACCCAGGAGAGGGCCTACTCTGCGGTGGCCCCTAAGTCAAGACCACAGAGTTGCGCTTGGCTCCTTCATTGTGCGGCCTCCGAAGGATGCTGAAGACGCAACTCTTTGCCCTGTGTTTTAATGGTGGGACCTGAGGGCAAAGAAGGGTGTGTAACAGACAAATAAAAATTAGGAGTGAAACTCTCCCACCTCTCCACTCTCAGAGCTACAGTTCCCAGTGTGGTTTTAACAATCCCATCCCTCTTCCCAGAGAACTTTGGGAACTGTAGCTCTCAGCACCCTTTCCTTCTAAGGGAGCCTGCTCCATCCACTTCATCGTTTTGGCTGATCTTTCTTGATCCTCTTTCCAGCTCCACAGTATCACTTTTGAGATTACGCAAGTCTTCCAAAAGCAGTCACACCACAGACTTAATGATCCTGTTCGAGGGAGGGTTCTGGATTGGGGCGATAGTGTTGGGAGGGAGGGGAAGGATCTCACCCTTTCCTCCTGTAGTGCTGAAGTTTTCTGTGGGGGAAATGGTGCAAGAGTAACGGTCTAACTTGGGTCAGCAAACCTTTTCAGCAGGGGGCCTTTTCCCACTGTCCCTCAGACCTTGTGGGGGGCCGGACTATATTCTGAAGGTGGAAAATGAACGAATTCCTATGCCCCACAAATCACCCAGAGATGCATTTTAAATAAAACCACAGATTCTACTCATGTAAAAACACCCTGATTCCCTGACTTTGCACAGGCCGGGTTGAGAAGGCGATTGGGCCAGATCCGGCCCCTGGGCCTTAGTTTGCCTACCCATGGTCTAACTCTCCTGCTGTGATAGCCTGGGAATCCGATTCAGAGGCTGAACCGGAGGAATCCCAGCCTGCACAGGAGTCCCCGCCTCCAGGGCCGGCTGAACTGGGGCAGGGCCTTGGATCTGAAGCACCGGCACCTGTGCCGGATCCTCAGGAGCAGGCACCAGGTGATGGCTCCGGAGGTGATTGAAGACACAGTGCCTACAGGTGCGCCTCTCCCAGCCCTGTCAGGGGAAGGTGAGTCTCCCCCTGGGTCCAGTAACCCTCCAGCCTCTCCTGAGCTGCAGAGGCTCAGGGCAGAGAGGCGGAGGGAACTGGTTTCTCCCAGGAGGAGTGCTCTCCTTAAGGCCAGGAGAGGCGGATCCCCTGGGGGCCGGGGCCGCCCCTGGCCTCAGAGAAGATAAAGGTGAGGCAGCCCGGTCCCAGGTTGCGGGAGCAACGTCGTTGAAGAGCTGTTTCGGCCAGCACCCTGTCCTGTTCCTCGAGAGTTCCTGTCCTTGCCCTGCTCCTCGCCCTGGACCCCACTTCGCCTGTGGAGGACCGTCTGCTGACCCTCGACTCAGGTCCTGGACCTCGCCCCACGGTAACCTCCCCCAGGGACCAGCACACCTGCCCTTCCCTGCCCCAATCCTGGCACTGCCATCCTGATCCGAATCACATTTTCAGCTCAACAGTTTTCCTCAACGAAGCTGCATTGCTGGTCTCAATCAAAGTTTCTTAAAAATAAAAAAGATTTTATTGACGTAAATTAAACTGAGGCAATAAACATAACAGAAGTACAAAACAACAACAGCACACTATATATCTGGAGGAGACTTAATGTTAGGTTGGGAGAGAGAGTACAAGGGGTTGGAGTAGATCACCCTGTGGATCCCTTCCAACTCTACAATTTTATGATTAGGAAAGACAAATCTCATGCCATAGTAGGGGAAAGGGATTCCTGTGTTGCCTGAACTTTAGTATGTGAAATAAAATCCCACCAAAGAGCACAGAATTTTTCAAGGACCCACAAGCCTTTGGCAACACATAATTTATGAGGTTTTGGTTTTTATATCAAAGCAAAAGTCACAAGTCCTTTAAAGTTTTCCATTTGGGGGCAATTGAGGTTCTGGCAGCTGCTAGCGTCCCTGTAGAGAGTTCCCGAGAGCTGAAACCTTTCAGTCGATCAGTCCATAGATTTAGTAATAAAAGCTGTGGTGAAGTTGAAATAGGTTGTTTACGTATTTTGGTCACTTCTTGACAAACCGCTGTCCAAAATCTGAATACCTGTGGGGCAGTGTCACCACAGGTGGGAAAAGGTTCCTCTTTCAATTCTCCCCCCCCTTTTTTTGGGGGGGGTAAGCTCATCTGTGTAGTAATAGTGTGAAGTTTGGCTCTTAGATGACTTTGGAAGTATAATAATAATAATAATAATAATAATAATAATAATAATAATAATAATTTATTTGTATCCCGCCCTCCCCAGCCGAAGCCGGGCTCAGAGCGGCTAACAACAGTAAAATAATACAGCATTCTAAAATCTATTCATTATAAAATCAGTTCAAATCAAATTAATGGCAACCATCGGGATAGAGTTCTGTGAGGATTACAGAAGGAGGGGGTCAGACTGCACCTTGGCCAAAGGCCTGGTGGAACAGCTCTGTCTTGCAGGCTCTACAGAAAGATGTCAAGCCCCACAGGGCCCTAGTCTCTTGTGACAGAGCGTTCCACCAGATTGGGGCCACAGCCGAAAAAGCCCTGGCTCTGGTTGAGGCCAGTCTAACCTCCCTGTGGCCTGGGATCTCCAAGATGTTTTTGTTTGAAGACCGTAAGGTCCTCTGTGGGACATACCAGGAGAGGCGGTTCCGTAGGTACGAGGGTCCTAGGCCGTATAGGGCTTTAAAGGTCAAAACCAGCACCTTAAACCTGACCCTGTACCCCATCGGGAGCCAGTGCAGCTGGTATAGCACCAGGTGAATGTGATCCTGCAGAGAGGACCCCGTAAGGAGTCTCGCCGTGGCATTCTGCACCCACTGGAGTTTCTGGGTCAGTCTCAAGGGCAGCCCCGCATAGAGCGAGTTACAATAATCAAGCCTGGAGGTGACCGTCGCATGGATCACTGTGGCCAGATCAGGGTGAGAGAGGTAAGGAGCCAACTGCTTAGAGACAATTCGTTAGAAAAGGAGAGTAGGGTTCGATGAAACCTCCTGTTCAGAGGCAGTATACGTTTTGAGTACCAGCTGCTAGGTAGGAGATATCCTGTTGGGCCAATATCCTGCCTCTGGGCTTTTGGCTGACCAGGATGGGAAATGGGTTATTGGAGTAGACGGACCTTTAGGCTGCCTGCTTTTATCTATCATGTGTGTATCACATTGCCTCCCTCGTCTCTCCCAGTCTAGAATAACATTTCCCGCCCCCTGCTAACCTAAAAAGACAACCCCTGCTCTTAATTCCTTACCAAACTGTCAGTGTGAAACACTTTGACAAATGCTGTATATGAGAGGTGTCCTGCCAACATATTTTTTCTTCCTTGGTAATTTGAAATTGGCATTGATTTAAATATTAGTTATTAGTATTTTTCACTCTATAAGAAGCACCAGACCATAAGACGCACCTAGTTTTTAGAGGAGGAAAACAAGAAAAAAATATTCTGAATTTCAGAACCCAGGACAACAAGAGGGATCGCTGCGCAGCGAAAGCAGCGATCCCTCGTGCTGTTCTGGCTTCTGGGATAGCTGCACAGCCTGCATTCGCTCCATAAGACGCACACACATTTCCCCTTACTTTTTAGGAGGGAAAAAGTGAGTCCTATAGAGCAAAAAATACGGTACTTAAAAAACGAAGATTCCAGGGGTGTGGGAGAGCTACCTGATGCTTGCCTCCAAATCTGTATTCCTCGCGCATTTGAAGAGGGCGCGAAAAGGGTGGGATTCCATCCCTTGGTTGTTTTCCTGAGAATTACACATTTTTGCCTCACTCTCCCCAACCTTTCGTCTTCCTGAGTAAATCCATAACGAAACGAACCGGAGGTCCTCCTTCCTCTCTTGTTGACTGTTGTGGGTGTCATACTTGCTCCATTAAGCAGCAGAGGAAGAAAGAATTTCCCCAATTAGCGTGCTAATTAATTTCAGACACCCCTCCCCCCCTTTCCCAAAGCAAGTTGCCTTCAAAACTAAGGCTTTTTAAAAAGGCATTCTTGGAGATACGTTTGCAGAAAGGATCCTCCTTTCCCTGCAACCTCCCACCTTTGCCCACAAAATTTCCATAGTAAGGGGGGGCGGGATAACTGTAAACAGCCAGGGGGTGTTTTAAAATGTTGTTGCTCCAGTGGTGAACATGCTTTTTTGCAAAAAGGGGTGGCAGTGAGAATGAAGGTGCTCTGTGCTGCTGCCTCCTCAGAGAAGGCCTGGAAACAGCCTCTGCATTCACCCTGGGGAAACCGTTGCATCATAAGTCTGGCGTCTGTTGCAATACACCTCAGAGTGTTCCAGTCAGTCTTGGGGGCACAGGCTTCTTTGTCCCAGGGTGGGGACATGATTTCAAGCGGGGGGGGGGTGAACTGGAGGGCAGCAAGCTTGCATCAGTTTAACATTCCCCCAGGATTAAGTAGCTGCACCGGTGAGGAAGGTTTTCATTGCCAAGCCAGCGAACCGGGGCAACAAGGGGTTGCGTTTCCCTCTCTAAAACCTGGTTGGGGTTCTGGGGTGTTTCTGTAATACAGCAGAGAAGCTGAAACGCCATTGCTCTGATGGTGAGCGGTTAACTTTTGTTCCTTAAATTGGAAGTTTCTGTGCATGTCTTTATTTTGGTCTATTCCATCTTCAAGGGACACGGGTGGCCTGGTGGGTTAAACCACTGAGCCTAGGACTTGCCGATCAGAAGGTCGGCGGTTCGAATCCCCACGACGGGGTGAGCTCCCGTTGCTCAGTCCCTGCTCCTGTCAACCTAGCAGTTTGAAAGCATGTCAAAGTGCAAGTAGATAAATAGGTACCCCTCTGGTGGGAAGGTAAACAGCGTTTCCGTGCGCTGCTCTGGTTTGCCAGAAGAGGCTTAGTCATGCTGGCCACATGACCCGGAAGCTGTCTGCGGACAAACGCCGGCTCCCTCGGCCTATAGAGCGAGATGAGTGCGAAACCCCAGAGTCAGTCACGACTGGACCTAATGGTCAGGGGTCCCTTTGCCTTTACCTTTATTCCATCTTCAAGCACTCAGCTTCATTGGATATGCATAATACCAGAATTTGGGGGGCATCCAGTGAAGCTCTGGTTGGCCACTGTGCGGACAGGATGCTGGACTAGATGGGCCATTGGCCTCATCCAGCCGGGTTCTTCTTATGTTCTGTGTCCTCACAACGACCCTGTGGGGTTGGCCCAATATCACTTGGTGAGCTTATGGCTGGTGTGGCGGCGGGGTTTTTGAATGTGGGCCTCCCTAGTACAGCTTTCTCCATATGGGTGCCTAACAGGTATTTTGGATTGCACCAGGTTGGCAAGATCTGCCCAGGAGCAGCCAATGTGTTGTTGGATTCTAGCCCCAGCCACCCCTCCCCAAGCCAACATGGCCAAAAGTCAGGGAGGGTGGGAGCTGTGTGGTCCAGTGACCACGTTGGCTTTCCATGTGCTCGGCAACACAGTTACTGCAGGTTTCTTCCAGCCTATGATTAAAAAATAAATAAATGACTGCCAATGCACCAAATTTCAACCCTGCAATGAGAAAAGCTGAATTCTGAAGCCCTGTGAATTGGGCAAATGTGCGTCTCTTCCACCCTGCACTCCTGTATTTCTTCCATGAGAACTGAGCACAGTGTTGTTTCCTTTTGAGGAAACAGGCGCAGGAATCGGAGGATGAAAGTATCTCCCCGATCACAGAGAAGGGGTGATGTGCCCACCAGTCCTGTTAACTGTCTGCTCAGAAGTAAATCCTGTGTCCAATGGGGCTTCCTCCCATGTAAACGTAGGCAATAGAATTGCATACTTAAATCGTTTCTAATTTATGCATAGCATTCACTTCAAAGTTGTATGTACCTTATCTCTTCTTCCTCTTGTGCTTCGCTGCAGTTTCCTTTTGGCCGCCGCATTCCCTGTGACATCTACTGGCACGGTGTCTCGTTTCACGATAATGCCATCTACTCGGGCCAAGTCAACAAATTTCCAGGTAATAGTTTTATTTGCGTCACTCATTTAAAAGAAGCAGTTGTACAAGGGAAGAGGGGGGAGCCCTTTGTGGTGTTTTCTGTCTGAAAGGTTGTCTCATGGGAGAAGGAGCAAGCTCCTAGGACCAAAACCAGCTCCATTAATTAGATCCGCACTTCGTTTTTCCTCCATTCACCTAACGCTTCTTCAGTTGACCCTCTTCTCCCTTAAAAAGACCAAACCGTTTTATGTGTACAGTGGACGCAGCGTCCGCAACCTGCAGTGGCACTTCTGCGCACGCACGGGTTGTGATTTGGTGCTTATGCGCAAAGCATGATTTAGCGCTTCTGCGCATGCGTGACCGCTGAAACCCGGAAGTAACCCGTACCAGTACTTCGGCGGTCCGCAACCCGAAAAAACGCAACCTGAAGCATCTATAACCCGAGGTATGACTGTAACTGGAACTGTTCTGCCAGATTCCTGGCCATGTATAAAACCAACACTGAATACCAGCCTGCGAAAACTTGTCCTTTTCATGCACGATTTAGCTCCTGGCTGGCATTTACCGCCTCTTGTCCAGGGGTGCAAAACTTCAGGCCTGGGATTCCTCCCCAGGCTGTACCCCCTTTTCCCCTGGCTGCCCCTTTCACGGACCCTGATCTGCACCTTTCTTAAGCGGACGAGAATGTGTCCCTGAGCAATGTCTCTTACTTGCTGGGATAAGATGGAGCACAGGGAGGGGAGCATGGGTGCAGAGGCTAGCCTGCTGGTTGGTCAATGGTAAAATTTTCACTCATTGCCCAAAATGCTGTGGTAGCCTAAATTGGCTCTCATACTGGAAGTGGCCACACTGGTCTACCCTGGCTGCTGGTGCCCCTCAAGGTGTCAGTCATTGGAGAGGGGGTGTTTGTGTGATTTCCTAGCCAGTTTTGGTGTATTGGTTAAAGTGCCAGAGTCAGACCTGGGACAGATCAGGGTTCAAATCCCCACTTGGCTGTGAAGCTTACCTGGTGTGGCCTTGGAGGGGCCAGTCACTGCCTCTCTCAGCCCAGCCTACCTCACAAGGTAGTTGTGAGGATTAAATGAGAAAGGGGAAAAACCACATACACCACCTTGAGACAGAAACACAAAACATGTAGTAAAAGCAAGAACAGAACAGAACAAAACAAAACAATGACCACCCCCACTGAACTGAACTGCGACAATTCTAGTCTCAGAAGGAAAGCTCAGACAGGTTCCCCCCCCATAGATTATTTTTAAAGAGAAGAGGGGGGTTTTAGTCAACCTTTTCCTAATATTAGGTCTATCAAACTTCTTAAAGCTCCCTTACTTCTCCTTTAATCTCTACCTGAATCCGGTTAAGTAAGAGCTAAGCGCCCAAGATATTGATTCATCACAGCTCTCAGCTCTTTCCGTTTATTGCGTTCTGCAAAGAGCTGTCAGGCTTTGCTCCCTTGGAATAGAGTTGGCAGGAAGGCAGCTCCCCCCAGTGCCAAACTTAATGAAACTCTGAAGTTTGGTTTCTCTGCTAGCTCTGACGATCAGCCAACTTGGCTGCCTCTTCTCCCGTAGGAAAGAAAGCTCTGTGGCAGGATAGGTGTTCGGTCCCTGCTTTCGTCCTTGCATGGGGTAAGCAAGCAAGCAGCAACAAAACAGGATAGTATTGGGCAGTGTCAGCCTCTGGCCAATTGGGCAAAACCTTCCCCAATAGATGATCATGTTAGATGACTTACACTGTTGGGATGCAGCCAAGGAATCAGGGGCAATTTGCAGATCCCCAGCTGGTTCCAGCCCACTGGCCGGTATCCAGTCCTTGGATCAGCATGAAACTGCGACCTGAGCTTCAGCAGTCTTCAGAAGCTGGGCACGCACACTCAGCAGAGTAAACGCACAACAGAAGTGGCAGGAGAGGCATATGCGAGCATATTTGCAAGCAGTTTATTCAGCATACATCAGGACAAAAGGAAACATGTCTTCTCTCCTTCATGTCCAAAGCAAGACAGCAAAGCAAAAGCTATACACAAACGGAAGTTCCCAGCAAGCTGTGTTGGAGTGTAAACAGGTATGTGACACACAACAGTCATGCCTGTTCCTTAAGGTGTAACGGAAGTATTCTAACATACACTTGGGGATTCCTTAGGAAACGGTTGGCAGCTGGTGCAGAATTTGGTGACCAGGTTTCTCACCAGGGTAAGACATTCTGAGCACAGAACGCCTATTCCTGGCCTGACCGCACTGCCTGCCAATTAGTTTCCGGGCCCAAGTCAAAGTGCTGGTTTTGACCCACAAAGCCTTATGTGGCTCAGGACCCAAATATCTCAAGGACTGCCTCTCCCCATATGACCAACCAAGGCTCTGCAACAATCTTCTGAGGCTGTTCTCTGTGGACCTGATCCGTGGGAGGCCTGGAGGGCAGCAACAGTCAGTGGTGGTTCCCTTCTTGTGGAACGCTCTCCCCAGGGAGGCTAACCTGGACCCTTCACTACATATATTTTTAGGTGCCAGATAGAAACGTTTAATTTTCTCTAGACCCATTGGCTTTTAATTATCTGTGGCCTTCTTCGGTGGGTGGGATGTTTTAAACCTGCCTTTTAAAAACAGGGTTGTCGTTTCAATTTTTCTTCATTAATATGCTGGTTTTAATGTATGTGCTTGTTTCTTTTGTAAGTTGCTTCAAGTTTTATTTTATTTTTAATAAAAAAGTGACCAATACCTTTAAATAGCAACATGATCAGAGATTGGAGGGCATGAATGACAGCTGAAAAATTGAGCAGGAAAACCGTGTGGCGTTTGCTCCATTGTGGCGTCCTTTGTCATGCAATGCTGTGCATGTCTACTCAGAAGTAAGGCCTCTTTAGCTCAATGGAAAGTGTGTGCATTCTTACAGTCACTTCCTGAGAGAGAGGTTCCGCTGCATTCAGCATAATGTCTCCTGAGTGCAGCTTTTTCTAACAAGGTTTCTGCAGGCTTCCTGGATTATGTGTTTGATGAGATTGATGAGTGTTGCCCCCCCCCCAAAGCACCCAGAGGCTGCTGTGTAAGCAAAAGCTGCCTTAGCACAGCCATACCTTGGTACTCGTACACCTTGGCTCCCGAACGTCTGGAAATAAATGTCGGTTTTCAAACATTTTTTGGAAGCCGAAGATCTGACGCGGCTTCCTCTTCAGTACAGGAAGCTCTTGCAGCCAATTGGACACTGCACCTTGGTTTATGAACCGTTTTGGGAGTCGAACCGACTTCCAGAACAGATTACATTTGAGTACCAAGGTGCGACTGTAGCTGTGCATGGGCTTTGAAGCCTTTGCAAAATAAAACAGAGGTCACCATTTATTATCTTTTGATATTCTCAAATAATTATTATCAATAACTATCAAAAGTTATTATTATAAGTAATGCAAGAGGTGGTTGAAGGTAGAAGGCTCTCCGTCATTGTAAGCAGAAATTGGATGGCTACCTGTCAGGGGATTTCTTAGCCGTGATTCCTGCATTGCTGGGGTTGGGCTAGATGACCTTGGGGTGCCTTCCACCTCTGCTCTTTCCTTCTCCGTTCTGCTTCCCTATAAAGCAGAGACAGGGAACAGGGGGCCTTCCAGATCCTGTTGGACTCCAAGTCCCATCATCCCCAGCCAGCGCTGCCAACCGTGGGGGATGATGGGAGTTGGAGTCCCGTGACTTGTGGGGCCGGGTGCTGCTGAGAGCCTGGCTGCTCAGAGGCCTTGATCCCACCAATTGCCAGCTGCTGGGGAGCAGGAGAGGGCGAAGGCCGCTGCCTCCTCTATGTCCTGTCAGGGGGGGGGGGATCCCTAGCGTGGCCCCTGGGAGAAACTCTGGTGCAGCCGGGCTCTTCTCACAACCGTGGCGCCGTCTTGGGCAGGGCAAGGTGTGAAAAGAGGGAGCAAGGCATTTCCCTCTGGTGCAGAAATTCTGCAGGTGGCAGGTCCAAAGTGCTCAAGAAACAAAACAAAACCCCTTTCCTAAAACAACGGGGCCAAGCTAACTAGAATAAATAAGTCTGTGGCCCAACAGAGGCCTGTGCGCCGCGACGGCCCTCATGCCTGACCACTGGCCATGCTGGCTGCAGGGAGAGGGAACCAAATCTTACTTGGGAGAGCTGCAGATTCCCCACCCCTGAAATAAATAAGTCAGTTTTGCTTATGAACTTGTATAGGTTCTCATGCAATCGTGGGTATTCAAGGGAGCAGCCAGCGATTTGTGTGTTGCCAAAGACATGAGCAGGAATTACATTCATGGAATTGCAAAGTTGGAAGGGACTCGCAAGGGCTATCTAGATAGTCCATCTTCCTGCAACGCAGGAATCACAGCTACTGATGACGCAACATCTACTGACCACAGCAAAGGCAGCCAGGCTTCTGAGGCCCAGCCAGACTGGAGAGGTCCAGCCACAAGGCAGCTAGAATAAGAGAACAATAATTAAAATCACAGGTACAGATAAGAGGAGGAAAGTGCTCAAGAAACAAAACAAAACCACTTTCCTAAAACAATGGGGCTAAGCTAACTAGAATAATAATAATAATAATAATAAATTTTATTTATATCCCGCCCTCCCCAGCCAAAGCCGGGCTCAGGGCAGCTAACAACAATAAAGCAGTACAAAAGTACAGCACAAACAACACTCTAAAATCATTCATTATAAAATTAATTCAAATCAAGCCAATGGCAACCATTGGGCCAGAGCTCCGCGAAGATTGCCGAGGGAGGAAGTCAGGCTGTGCCCTGGCCAAAGGCCTGGCGGAACAGCTCTGTCTTGCAGGCCCTGCGGAAAGATGTCAAGTCCCGCAGGGCCCTAGTCTCTTGTGACAGAGCGTTCCACTGGATCGGGGCCACAGCCGAAAAAGCCCTGGCTCTAGTTGAGGCCAGCCTAACTTCTCTGTGGCCTGGGACCTTCAAGAAGTTTTTATTTGAAGACCGTAAGTTTCTCTGTGGGGCATACCAGGAGAGGCGGTCCCATAGGTACGAGGGTCCTAGGCCGTATAGGGCTTTAAAGGTTAAAACCAGCACCTTAAACCTGATCCTGTACTCCACCGGGAGCCAGTGCAGCTGGTATAGCACCGGGTGAATGTGATCTCGCAGCGAAGACCCCGTAAGGAGTCTCGCTGCAGCATTCTGCACCCGCTGGAGTTTCTGGGTCAGTCTCAAGGGCAGCCCCACGTAGAGCGAGTTACAATAATCAAGCTTGGAGGTGACCGTCGCGTGGTTCACAGTGGCTAGGTCAGGATGAGAGAGGTAAGGAGCCAACTGCTTAGCTTGGCGGAGATGGAAAAATGCCGCCTTTGTTATAGCTGCAATCTGCACCTCCATGGAAAGGGAGGTGTCGAAGATTACACCCAAACTCTTAACGGACGGTGCTGGCACTAATTGCGCCCCCGCAAGAGATGGGAGTTGCCCCCCCAATCCCATATCGTCCCGTCCCAGCCACAGGACCTCTGTCTTTGAAGGATTTAGCTTCAACTGGCTCCCACGTAACCATCCAGCCACAGCTTCCAAACATCTGGTCAGTGTGTCTGGGGCCGAGTCAGGATGGCCGTCCATCAACAGATAGAGTTGGGTGTCATCGGCAGACTGATGGCAACCCAGCCCAAAACTCCGGACAAGCTGGGCGAGGGGGCGCATAAAGATGTTGAAAAGCATCGGGGAGAGTATCGCACCCTGAGGTACTCCACACACCAAGGAGTGGTGCGATGACAATTCCCCCCCAAGCGCCGCCCTCTGTCCCCGACCAGAGAGAAATGAATAAATAAGTCTGTGGCCCTCCAGAGGCTTGTGCTCCGTAACGGCCCTCATGCCCGACCACTGGGCAAGCTGGCTGCAAGGAGCACATTTGGAGGAGCACCCTTGTCCTAGACCCTTGCTCACAGCTGCCCTTCTTCCTCAGGCATGACCGAAACGGTCCGGAAGATCCCCTTGACCCTTGCCATGCGGATGATGCAGGAACTGTTCCCCGCGGAGTATGACTTCTACCCACGCTCCTGGATCCTGCCAGAGGAGTTCCCCATTTTTCTCGCAGAGGTGGGCTGTCCTCGCTAAGGTCTTTGAAATTTGAAAGAAGTTGGTATTTTAGCATGGCACTGCCCAGTTTGGAACTCTCTGCCTTTTGATACCAGGCAGGTGTCTTCGTTCTACTTCATTGTTCGGCGCTTGCAAAAAGCTTCCTTTCTTCCAGCTTGCCTAGATATTTGGAATGCTGATGTTACTGTTTTTAGTTTATCACTGATTTTAATTCTTTAAAGTGTTTTAAATCATTGTTGTTAATTATTTTTATCGACAATTTTCTTGTTTTATCTTTTTCTGTGCCAGCCAGCCTGAGATTTTATTTTATGATCAAGCAGTGTGTACGTTCTTTGTCTCCCCCACCCCAAAGAATTTTGGCAGCCATGGTTTGTTTCTCATAGGGCTACAGTTCCCAGCACCCTTAGTCAGCTACAGTCCCCAGGGTGAAGCCATGTGCATTGAAGTGGTGCTTTAAATTTATTGTGTGACTGTGACCCCTTTTTTCTGGGCTTACAACTTGGAAAGGGTGGCTCTGGCACCACCTTCCCCTGGCCCTTTGCCCAGGTGCACCTGAACCAGAATGCATTGTGGAGGGAACCTTTTACTCGCCTTTCCAACTGGTGTAGCCCCCAACTAAGCACCACTGCTTCCACAACCTAAGGCCTCGTGGGCCAGATCTGGCCCAATTGCCTTCTAAATCACCTTCTTACCTCTCTCGCCCTGGTCTGGCCGCAGTGATCCATGCGACTGACACCTCCAAGCTTGATTATTGTAACTCGCTCTATGCGGGGCTGCCCTTGAAGCTGACGCAGAAGCTCCAGCAGGTGCAGAATGCCACGGCGAGGCTCCTTACAGGGTCCTTGCCGCGGGATCACATTCATTCAGTGCTTTACCAGCTGCACTGGCTCCTGGTGGAGTACAGGGTCAGGTTTAAGGTGCTGGTTTTGACCTTTAAAGCCCTATGTAGCCTAGGACCCTCGTACCTATGGGACCGCCTCTCCTGGTATGCCCCGCAGAGGACCTTACTGTCTTCAAACAAAAACACCTTGGAGATCCTGGGCCACAGGGAGGTTAGGCTGACCTCAACCAGAGCCAGGGCCTTTTTGGCTGTGGCCCCAATCTGGTGGAACGCTCTGTCACAAGAGACCAGGGCCCTGTGGGACTTGACATCTTTCTGCAGGGTCTGCAAGACAGAGGTGTTCCACCAGGCCTTTGGTTTGGACTCAGTCTGACCCTTATGTTTCTGCCCCCCTTACGGTTTTGATCCATGGGCTACTTTTAAAATGAGGCTGTATTTTAAATTGCATTTTAATCTATTTTGTTGTTGTCCCCCCCCCCTTTAAATTTTACTGACATTAGCAGCCTTGAGCCCAGCTCTGGCCAGGGAGGGCGGGGTATAAATAATAATAATAATAATAATAATAATAATAATTATTATTATTATTAAAAAAATCCGGTCCGCGGACGGTCTGGGAATCAGTGTGCTTTTACACAAGTAGAATGTGTGCTTTTATTTAAAATGCATCTCTGGGTTATTTGCGGGGTGTAGGAATTCGTTCATTTCCCCCCCTCCAAAATATAGTCCGGCCGCCCACAAGGTCTGAGGGACAGTGGACCGGCCCCCTGCTGAAAAAGTTTGCTGACTCCTGTTCTACGATATCTTCCCCACCCCCCTCACACCTGCCTTGGTAGAGGCTTTGATTTGCCTCTCTGGAAAAAAATAGGCAGATGGCTGATAAAACACTGCTGCATATGGTCCTCCGTCTGTGTTTGAGGGGAAAGTACTTCTTTGTTACTAAACATGACATTTTACGCCACATTCCTTCTCCCCCCCTTCTTTATATACTAATGCGGAGACAGTGTAATGAAACTGCCTGGAAGGTTCCTGGGGTGGGATATCCTGGGAACGGCCCTTTGCTGGTAGTTTGATGGTGCAACCCCACTTTCCACCCCACCCCTTAATAAAATAATGATTCTGGGTGATTCCCAAGAGTCCCCCCCCCCCAGTTAGCCCCACTTTCTCAAATATCATGGGGAGAAGGGGGTGGGGTGGGGGGTCCCCTGTGAAGAAAGTTTGCAGTTTTGGGGGCTTCTTAGTTTGTAGAAACGGTTAATGACAGGCGACATGAGAGTAGCTTCCATGCATGGGGTGGACAAAGTGGACAGAAATAATAATAATAATAATAATAATAATAATAATAATAATAATACTACAGTGGTATTTCTGTATGCGAATGGGATCCCTTCCGGAGCCCTGTTCGCATCCTGAAGTGAACACAACACGCGTCTGCGCGTGTGCGGGTCAAGATACGCCACTTCTGCGCATGCGCGTGATGTCATTTTGAACGTCTGCACATGCGCGAGCGGCGAAACCCGAAAGTAACGCGTTCCGTTACTTCTGGGTCGCCGTGGAGTGCAACCCGAAAATGCTTAACCTGAAGCAACTTTAACCCAAGGTATGACTGTAATAATAATTTATTTATACCCCGCCCATCTGGCTGGGTTTCCCCAGCCACTCTGGGCGGCTTCCAACCGAATATTAAAAACAATACAGCGTCAGACATTAAAAACTTCCCTAAACAGGGCTGCCTTCAGTTGTCTTTTAAAAGTAAAATAATTGAAAAAGGTTTTTCCTAACACTAGAACTCACGGGCTGCCAATGAAGCTGAATGTTGGGATATTTGGGGCAGAAGAAAGAAACTCCTTCACACAGAGAGAGTTAAACTATTATGGCATTTGGTCCCACAAGAGGCACCTGTGGCTTTAAAAGAGGACTGGGCACATTCATGGAGGAGGCGGCTATTGATGGCTACCAGCCACAATGGCTATGCTTTGCCCGCAAGAGGCAGCCATGGTTCTGAATGCCCATTGCTGGGTACCTCAGGAAGGGAGAGAGGGCTCTTGCCCTCGGGTCCTGCTTCTGGGTTTCCTGTGGTGGGCATGTGGGTGGCTGCACTAGATGGGCCCTTGGCTTGATCTGGCAGGCTCTTCTTACTTCATTTTATTTATTTCATAAAATTTACAGACCACTCGATTGTAGAAAAAACTTGAGGTTTACAAAAAAGATTAAAAGGTACAGGTAAAGGACCCCTGACAGTTAAGTCCAGTTCCAGACAACTCTGGGGTTGCGGCGCTCATCTCGCTTTACAGGCCGACGTTTGTCCGCAGACAGTTTTTCCAAGTCGTGTGGCCAGCATGACTAAGCCGCTTCTGGTGCAGCGGAACACTGAAACCAGAGCAGTGCACGGAAACGCCGTTTACCTTCCCGCTGGAGCGGTACCTATTTATCTACTTGTACTTGGACGTGCTTTCGAACTGCTAGGTGGGCAGGAGCAGGGACCGAGCAACAAGAGCTCACCCCGTCGCGGGGATTCGAACCGCCGACCTTCTGATCAGCAAGTCCTAGGCTCAGTGGCTTAGATCACAGTGCCACCCGTGTCCCTTACAAAAAAAGATAAAGCAGTGCAATTATCACAAAAAGATTTATAACCATAATTTAAAACATACAGAAAGTTTAGACAGCAGTAGAATAGATTCAAGCAGATTAAGACTCATACAAACTTTCTAAAATGTGGTTTGCGCTTGTCTAAATAAGAACGCCTTCAGCAGGCACCAAAAAGAATACAGGCAGGGAAAGTGTCAGTGCTGCCACACGAAATGATCAAGTTTTTACAGATGTTCTGTGGCCATTATGTGTCAGGGCCCATTCCCTCAGTTGAAGCGGTCAAGCGGGCAAGGCAGTCCCGTGGGTGAACTGGTCCAAAGTTAAGGGCTTTATATACTCACAGTGACACCTTAGACGCAACCTGGTTCTCATGTGCTTTCGGGGAATGTTCCCTGTGACTGCTGAAGTAGCCTCAGGTTCCACACCCCTGGATATCGTTGCAGAAATGTGTAGTGGCGCCCAGTATTCTAAGAACGGCAGCAAATGCTGTTCCCTACAGTTGCCAGCATCCCATGAGTTGCAGTGCCACGCAGTGGATAAGAGTATCTGACTTGGTTTGGGAGACACCTGGGTTCAAAGCCATGCTCTCTGCCTTGAAGGTCACCTTGGGCCTGTCACTGTCTCTCTGCATGAGTGTGGCAATCACACAGGGTCCCTGGACGTTTCACCGTCTATTGATCCCTGTGCCACCACTTGATTTCTTGCTGTCACTACCCAGGCCCCACCTGGTACAATACTGAGTCCAGTCAGGGTTAAATTGGAACAGAAACCTCTGTGTATTTATTGCAGTTTAACAAGCGTGTGGTTACATAAACGGTATCGGTCAATTACAATCATGGGGTGCCTATCCAGACCTATAACTTCCGCTATCTGCTCTTACTCACTAAACCACCTCTCAGATATTTACTTGTCTTCCTAGACCCTAACTGTTCCTGACTCAGCTTATTTCACTACACTAACTCAACCTGCCCACAGACTCTATCCCAATTCACTCCCACTCCAACCAACCACTCAACTCCCAACGAACTCAGAGCTGCTTTTATAGTCCCTCTGACTCCACCCCCCTGGGTTCTGATTGGGTAACCTGTTTAACTATTTCACCTCCAGCACTCTCATATGTTAACGTCACAATGACCTACCCCACACGGTGGTTTTGAGGATAAAGTGGGGACGGGCTGGGAGAGGCTGAAGTATATACACTCACTGGTTCCCAAGGTGGGAGTTAACTGCCTCCTAGGATTACCTGCATGTACGTGTGTGTGTGTGTGTGTGCGCGCTAAGAGGCAAGGGGGTGGCAGAGGGCGATTTAAGACTCCTGCTAAGTGACTTTAAACCAGACATTGGGAAAACAGTATCACTTCATCAAAACCCATCTGTTGCATTCAGAATTTACTGAACAGTGAAATAAGTTTCTAAAGGTGGTACGCAAGACTAAGCAACAAAGCTGGTATCACTGGACCCAGTTCATCAGTTTCATTGGCTTAATCAAACCAGATAGTTTTAATTGGATTTTGAATAAAAGTGCAATTGATTGTTTGGATTTTATAGTGTTATTATCTTCCCTAGTGGGTCGTGCAAACTGCTATTCAGAATAATGCTTTCTAAAGAGTAGGGCAGCAGGCCCTGGGGACGAGTTCATGGAACCAAGTGAGTGGGGGCCTGAGAAAGGTTTGGGAGCTACAGGTCACAGGCATGCTTTATGGGAACGAAGGAGGGGGCCTTCCCAGTGGTGGCTGCTCCCAGACTTTGGAACTCCCTCCCTAGAGAAACCAGACTGGCTCCCTACTTGCTGTCCTCCTTGTTCTAACAGGCTGAATGCTTTCAGTGAAAGGGCTGTTTGTTGGCATCTGTCTGTCTTGAGAGACAATCGAGTGCCCCTCTGGCGGTGAAGACAAACCTCTGTGTTAGCAGCACCAAAGTGACCTCTCCGGGCAGTAGGGCTGGGCAGTGTGTGTGTGGAGGTCCAGGCTGGGCTGTCCATACGACAAGACCACCCCCTTGACTTTGCTGATGTGGTCCAAAGGAAAGCAAAGCAAGATGTTTGGCACAAGCTTGGCTGCAGGAGTTGCTGGAAGGAGGCGTGCAAGGCGCCATCCAACCATTTAGGGACTGTATTCTGGATTTGTGTAAGCTTTACTCCTGAGCCCACAAGGCAGCAGAGGTTTAGGATCAGAGTTTTCTGTCTCCTAGATGGGCTACCTTCCCAGGTTGACAAGCTCCATCTGCCCCTTGGCTACTCTCACCTGGATTAGCCGGCCAGTTGAAGCCATTCCTGGGGTGTGTCCGCTGTCACAGCTTCTAGGAGCCACAGGTGAGAGCTGAGAGCAGGGTGGGGACCGAAGGGGGACAAACTGCCCAGAAGGAACATGACATGTTCCCCACCAAAGGTACTACCCCCCCTTAACACCGCACAAGCCCCAAAAGGCTGGTGCCATGCTATTTTTATTGTAATTATCTATATGGTTTTAATACAACACACACACACACACAGACAGACAGAGTAAGCCTGCAATTTATGCACATTATGTATTCAGATCCTGATCTGATTTTAGGATGTGTTTTAATTGATTGACTGATTTTATGTTAATGTGTTATACATTTGATGTTAGCCGCTCTGAGCCCAGTTTTAGCCGGGGAGGGCAGAGTATAAATTTATTTACTTATTTGTTTGTTTGTTTACAGTGGTACCTCTGGATGCAAATGGGATCCGTTCCGGAGCCCTATTTGCATCCTGAGTAGAATGTAAGACACGTGTGCGCGGGTCGCGTTTTGCTGCTTCCACTCATGCGCGTGACATCATTTTGAGCGTCTGCGCATGCGCGAGCGGCGAAACCCGGAAGTAACGCACTCTGTTACTTCCGGGTCGCCGCAGAGCGTAACCTGAAAACGCTCAACCTGAAGCACATTTAACCTGAGGTATGACTGTATTTATTTTATCACATTTAACTTGTGCATGTTCAGCTTTACGCACTTGGCAATAATATAAATAAATAAAATAAATAAATAAATGAAAGTGGGTCAGAAAGGGGTCAGGAATCAATCCCCCCCTTTTGGGAATTATAGGGACAGAACTACCTAAACTGTATAGAATAAGGTTACCAGACTTTTTTCAATGAATCCGGGTATACTTTTCAACTTCCTACTAAATAGATGGATTTTGCCAGGGGGCTGATTTGTATATCTGGGGACTGTCCCTGGGAAACGGGGACGTCTGGTAACTTTACTATAGAAACTTATTCATGTATGCTACTATAGCGGCAAGAATGCTACTCTCCCCAAAATTTAAAGAAGCAAAAGTCCTAGCAAAAGAAGAATGGGTACAAAAACTTATGGAATATGCAGAAATGGCGAAACTTACCAGAAAAATAAGAAATCAAGATAACAAACTTTTTTTATATAAAAGAATGGAAATGGTTTATTGGATGTTTACAAATAAACTGTAAGCAAATAAGAACATGGCAGGATTATTGTAATAACCTGTAGTTTCATAAGAGTATATATTTAAAGTAGATGAATAAATGAACAAATTAAGTTAATTTGGATATTCAGAAGATACTAAAAATAAATTTAAGGAACCGCAGAAAGAGGGGGAAGTCAAGTTTTGAAATGTTAAAATGATGGTGAAATTAGTGAAATGTATAAACTTGAAAATCATAAATAAAAAATTCAAAGAAAAGAAAAGGGGTCAGGAATCCATGGAAAAAGACTTTGGGAATCCCTTCCACCATTGAGCCTTATGTATTTTGAAAATACATCATTTTGGCTTCTGCAAAATCTACCATATTGGCCCGAATATAAGCCACACTTCTCCCCCAAATTCCGACCATGAAAAGTTAAAGTTTAGCTTATATTCATGCCCTTACAAAAATTGGCTTTTTGATCAGCTGTGAGGTGACGCACTGTTGCAGGGAGCCATTCAACTGATCTGCGGCAACTCGGGACCACATGAGCTCTGGGCATGCCGCAGAAGCCTATCAGCTGTGAGGTGAGCAGCGGCTGCCGCCCACGCAAGGTTTCTCCTACGCGCTGCAACCTCTGGTCAGCTGTGAGGCTGTTCCTTTACAGCTGGGCAGCATCTGATTACTGTATTTGGCAGTGGACGACCGCATGCGCTTCTGTGGTGAGAGTGTGCTTGTTTGGGAGAGGTGCTTGCTGTGACCCCCTTTTCATTTGGCCCCCCAACCCTCGCTGGGGAAGCCTTGTGTGTGAGTGTGTTCCTTGTTGTGTGATTGTGCTTTGTTGGGCGGGTGCCTTTCAGAATCCCCCCCTCCAATTTTAAGGGAGCAGCTTATATTCGGGTATTGTCTTTTTTTCTCCTCCAGTTTTAAAGGTGCGGCTTATATCCGGGTGCAGCTTATGTTTGGGCCAATATGGTACACCCCTGGAATGTCAGCCCCGAGTAAGTTGTGGACTTAGTCAGGGAGAGAGGGTAGGTGGGTAGGTAAATTCTCCACCCCCATGTTGTGAGCTGTTCTTCTATCTGTAAGCTGCCTTGAATCCTTGCCGTGGAGAAAGGCAGGGTATGTATGTATGTATTGAATAAATGAGTGAATGAAATAATTTATGCCAATCTAGGACAAAGACGTGGGTGGCGCTGTGGGTTAAACCACAGAGCCTAGGACTTGCCGATCAGAAGGTCAGCGGTTCGAATCCCCGCGACGGGGTGAGCTCCCGTTGCTCGGTCCCTGCTCCTGCCCACCAAGCAGTTCGAAAGGACATCAAAGTGCAAGTAGATAAATAGGTACCACTCCGGCGGGAAGGTAAACGGCGTTTCCGTGCACTGCTCTGGTTCGCCAGAAGCGGCTTAGCCATGCTGGCCACATGACCCGGAAGCTGTACGCCGGCTCCCTCGGCCAATAAAGCGAGATGAGCGCCGCAACCCCAGAGTCAGCCACAACTGAACCTAATGGTCAGGGGTCCCTTTACCTAGGACAAAGAAGGGATAGGCAAAATGTAACAGACATTATTTTGCCTTCTTGCTTCCTTTCAGGTCCAGATGATGAAAGAAACCAACCCCAGGTGGAAGCCCATATTCATTGTGAAACCTGACGGTGGGTGCCAGGGGGACGGAATCTACCTCATTAAAGAGCCCAGCGACATCCAGGTGACAGGGAGCACCCCTTTGCGACCTGCAGTGGTCCAGGAGTACATGTCCAAGCCCTTTCTCATTGACAATCTGAAGTTTGACATCCGCCTTTACGTCCTGCTGAAGTCTCTGGACCCGCTGGAGATCTACATTGCCAAAAACGGGCTCTGCCGGTTCTGCACGGAGCCCTACCAGGAGCCGACCCACAAGAACCTCCACCAGGTCTTTATGCATCTGACCAACTACTCCCTCAACGTCCACAGCGGGAACTTTGTCCACTCAGACAGCGCTAACACGGGCAGCAAACAGACGTTCTCCAGCATCCTGAACAGGTTGTCCTCCAACGGAGTCAACATCGAGGAGCTCACGGATGAAATCATATCGCTGGTCATCAAGACTGTTATTGCCATGGTCCCTAACTTGAAAGTTTACTACCAGTCGGATATTCCTGCCGGAAAACCAGGGCCTTCTTGCTTCCAGGTGAGCCAAGACCTAGACTAGAGGGCATTTGAGGGTGCGTAAGAACATAAATGACCTGCTGGACAGGCCCAGGGGTCCCCTGCCCTAGTGTAGCTTCCTGTTCTCATGGTGACCAGCCATATGCCTCAATTGAGAAAGCTGCAAGTAGAATTCGAGCCCTCTCCCTTCCAGTGGTTTCCAGCAACTGGCGTGCAGATCATTGCTGCCTCCAACCATGTAGGCAGAACATAGCTATCATGGCTAGTGGACATGGATGGCCTTGCCTCCTCCATGAATTTGTCCGATCTTCTTTTAAAGCCAGCCAAGGTGGTGGGCATCACTGCCTCCTGTGGAAGTGAGTTCCACAGTTTAATTCTGTAATGTGCATTTTCTTTTATCTGTCCCAAATGTTCCAAGAAAATCATTCAAGGCAACAGAAGTTCTTGCTGACATATCCCTCGTCAACAGATACTGCCTTGGTTTGTTTGTTCATTTTCAGACTTGTTATTTTTATAGAGGCTTGTTATTTTCAAGCAGACAAGATATAAGAGCATAATCAATTGCCATGATTCGAATCAATACACCCTGTCCAGAATCTATCCAGGGCACATGTTTAATGAAATGAAAACCTAAGATGAGCCTGCCATATCAGGCCACGGGGTGTGGGGTTGCGACGTTTGGCATCTAGTCCAGAATTAATCTCTCTTTTGTGCATGCATGCACATACATGTGCAGGCAGAAGGTGGCCAGTTGGTTTCCACACTTTAAAATACCAGGAGAAATAAGACGATGAGACTCTGATGGGACTGGACCGCGTATGTCGCCTCTGAGCCACAGGTTGCCTACCTGTCATCTAAATGGCTAAGATCAGCCTCCCTGAGCATGGTGCCCTCCAGATGCACAGCGCTGACGAGGACTGGTTGTAGCATGAAACATCTGGTGGTGACAACAGGATCAAACAGACCTTGCTGGCGGCTGCATCCCTCACCACAGTTGCCCAGATCCCATTGGAGAAGTGCCATGGCTGGAAGGCATGTGAGGACAACTAGGACCAGGAAAAGTTATTGGGGAGGATCTTGCAGCTGCCATATGTCCACCACTTCTGAGCTTCAGCCCGCCCCCCTCCTGGGGTGCTTGAGACAAGATTCAGAGTTGGGACTCCATCCCACACTCTTTTAACTACCCTGTTTTTACTGTTAATATTGCAGTTTGATTTATTAATCGCTTTCTAAGCTGCTGTCTGGGGACGCGGGTGGCGCTGTGGGTTAAACCACAGAGCCTAGGGCTTGCCGATCAGAAAGTCGGCAGTTCGAATCCCCGCGACGGAGTGAGCTCCTGTTGCTTGGTCCAGCTCCTGCCAACCTAGCAGTTCGAAAGCACGTCAGAGTGCAAGTAGATAAATAGGTACCACTCCGGCGGGAAGGTAAACGGCATGCGCTGCTCTGGTTCACCAGAAGCGGCTTAGTCATGCCAGCCACATGACCCAGAAGCTGAACGCCGGCTCCCTCGGCCAATAAAGCGAGATGAGCGCCACAACCCCAGAGTCAGCCACGACTGGACCTAATGGTCAGGGGTCCCTTTACCTTTACCTTTAACAGCCGCCAGAGCTGTCTCAAGGTGATCCGCACATAAGATCATTAAAAAGAGTTAAAAGAACAACATATACCGTATTTTTTGCCCTATAGGACGCACCGTCCCATAAGGCGCACCTAGTTTTTTGGGGGGGAAATAAAGGGGAAAAAATTATTTCCCCCCCAGGCGCAGGGCAGGGGCGGGGGAGGCCCACCCAAGCTTCCCCCGACCCCAGCCCCCAAACAGGCAGCTCTCTGCAAGCCGTGGGAGCCCAGCGCTGGCTCCCGCTGCTTGCGGAGCGGTCCGCGAAGCCTGGACGTGCTAAGCTCAGCGCGCGCAGGCTTCAGCATGCAGGCAACTCTCTGCAAGCAGCGGGAGCGCTCCCGCTGCTTGCGGAGAGGTCCGTGAAGCCTGGAGAGCGAGAGGGGTCGGTGTGCACTGACCCCTCTCGCTCTCCAGGCTTCACCGAAAGCCTGCATTCGCCCCATAGGACGCACACACATTTCCCCTTCATTTTTGGAGGGGAAAAAGTGCGTCCTATAGGGCGAAAAATACGGTACATTTGAAATCCCAGCAGGTGGACATCCGTGGTAAAGAACCATTTATCCAGCTGGTACAGCCTATTGGAACAAAAATGTCTTCCACTGTTTTTAAGAAGGTTCAGATAGTGCTTGTCTGTTGTATGTTTGGTTGTAAGTTGTTTTGGGTTGCCTTGGGCAAGATAAAAGTGACTAAATGAATGAATGAAGTAACAATAATATCTCGACAGGAACTCACCATTCCGCAGGACAGGGGCAGCCCCACTAAAAAGTGCTGTTCCAGGTTACTGCAGGGAGAGTTCCTGAGATCTTTGGAACTTGCAGGAGAGACTTTACTGCAGGCTGCAATGATCTCTTGGGTGTATAAGGGATAAGGCAAGTAATCCGGCCCTGAGCTGTATAGGGAGTTATATGTCAGCACTAATACCTTGAACTCAGCCTGGTACTTCTCCAGTTTGCAGACACAAGGGAACAGCAGTGGGTAAAGGCCACCAGGAGGCTTGGACTGGGCTCCTCGTTTCCAAATTGTGGAAATCCACGCCAAGGTCATCAAGAGACTCTTCCTCCAGACAAAAGGCTGCAGTCTTCTGACTCCCTCCCTCGCCCGGCTTGCTTAAATCAGAAAATACATTCATTTTCTCTTCTGTTTTCTTCTACTTGTTTTTGCCAGTGAGGGTCAGGATGAGCAGAAATCTCAGTATCTCCTCCTGACCTTTGCAAAATTGCAGTTCATGCCATCCTGACCAGAAGACAGCTGTGATTATCTGAGCAGGCTGTGTCATTAAAGCCAAGAGGAACTGCCACAGTAACCATTTGCCAATTAGTGTCTCAGAATCTGCAGTCAAAATACTGTACTGTGGAGCCTGTCTCTGAGCAATCTCTCTCTCTCCGCCCCCCTGCCCCTTAGCTTCTCCTTCCACCAGGAAACCACCTTGTTGTAACCATAGCACACCTTGCTTTTAGCAATCTATGGTAGCAATCTTTGGTGGGACACTATAGGCTACGACCGATTAACGTGCATCTGAAAGATGTGCAATCACACGCAGTGCCAAACCCAGAAGTGACACAAATTTGACACTTAACACGTCACGAAAAGGGCGGAACGGGTGGGGTGCTCTTATATGAGCTCTGCAGATACAGGTGAAACTCGAAAAATTAGAATATCGTGGAAAAGTTCCTTTATTTCAGTAATTCAACTTAAAAGGTGAAACTAATATATGAGATCGACTCATGACATGCAAAGTGAGATATGCTTCTACTTCTCAGAGGTTCAATCTTGCTTGATTTGCAATCCTTGTTTCGATGATTTCCTTGAATATTTTCATTTTCTGAGATTGTTAATTTGGGGTTTTCATCAGCTGTACGCCGTGATCATCGCAATGATAACAAATCAAGGCTTGACCAATCTCGCTTTGCATGTCACGAGTCTATCTCATATATTAGTTTCACCTTTGAAGTTGAATTAGTGAAATCAATGAACTTTTCCACGATATTCTAATTTTTCAAGTTTCACCTGTATGTGTGGGGGGCCAGGAATGGAAACCCTGTGCAAAATGGCCGCCATCTGTATAGCAGCAGAACAGCCTGCTTGTCCCTTAGGAGAGGCCTGTTGGTTGCTCTTAGCCATTACAGTTGTGCGTTGCCACCACAGTCGGAGGCAGCAAGTGCTTCTGAATGCCAGTTTCTGGAAACCGCAGGAGGGGAGAGTAGTTTCTCATGCTCAAATTCTGCTTGCAGGTTTCCCACAGACATCTGGTTGGCCACTGTGAGAACAGGATGCTGGACTCGATGGTCCTCGTTTGGCCTGATGCAGCAAATTCTTCTCTTGTTCTTATTTTATTAAAAGCGTGCCCTGGGTAGATTCTGAATAGGGTGGGTTGATTTGAATCAGGGCAATTGACTGAGCACTCACATCTTGCCTCTGTGTTAGCTTTATATCTTGTCAAGTTTGAAAATGAAGAAACAACCCAAGGTAGCGTAAATCAGCAGTTTAATCAGCGAGTGTATCAAAAAGGCTGATTCAATGGTCAAACCAAGTTTCATTTCATTCATTTAAATGGTCAAAGGTCTGGAAATGATGCCTTATGAGGAACGGCTAAGGGAGCTGGGCATGTTTAGCCTGCAGAAGAGGAGGCTAAGGGGTGATATGATAGCCATGTTCAAATATATAAAAGGATGCCACATAGAGGAGGGAGAAAGGTTGTTTTCTGCTGCTCCAGAGAAGCGGACACGGAGCAATGGATCCAAACTGCAGGAAAGAAGATTCCACCTAAACATTAGGAAGAACTTCCTGACAGTAAGAGCTGTTCGACAGTGGAATTTGCTGCCAAGGAGTGTGGTGGAGTCTCCTTCTTTGGAGGTCTTTAAGCAGAGGCTGGACAACCATATGTCAGGAGTGCTCTGATGGTGTTTCCTGCTTGGCAGGGGGTTGGACTCGATGGCCCTTGTGGTCTCTTCCAACTCTATGATTCTATTCTATGAAATTTGTATGCCACTTCACATTTCAGCAGAAAACTTAAGTGGTCTAAAAATCCCTTTACAAAGGAGTCAATACAAGACATATAATACCATCCGCATTCAAACCAAGCAATACTACATCTCCTTCTGCCAAGCATAGGAATAATTCCACTTTAAGTGACGTAATTAAATAAATCTCTAAACCATGAATATTAAGCAAAACTAAGAACTACAGAAACAAATCATATGCAAAAGATAAGAATATATCAAAGTACATCAAGATGAGCTATAGTTACAATATATAATGACATAGAATAATAGAATCATAGACATCTCCATAAATATTCCAAAAACCTGTACCATTCTCTGTTTGTGCAATGCTTCTCCCCAGTAAGGCTCGCCTGGCGGCTTCATTATACGCCTTTAGGTTCCAGGTGAAAACGTTCCTTTTCAACCATGCCTTGGGCTGATTGACATCCTATATCGTGCCATTTGTTCTTTTTGTTAGGTATTTTATGTTTTATCTTGTAATTTTATGCTGTGAACAACCGGAGATCTTTAGCTGACGGGCAGTGTACAAATTAAATAAATACAGTGGTACCTTGGGTTAAGTACTTAATTCGTTCCGGAGGTCCGTTCTTAACCCGAAACTGTTCTTAATCTGAAGCACCACTTTAGCTAATGGGGCCTCCTGCTGCCGTCACGCCGCCACTGCACGATTTCTGTTTTTATCCTGAAGCAAAGTTCTTAACCTGAAGCACTATTTCTGGGTTAGTGGAGTCTGTAACCTGAAGCGTATGTAACCCGAGGTACCACTGTACAGCTATCTTATTTCATTTATTTATTTAATAAAATGTAGGAAGAAAGCTGTTTACTAAAATATATTACAAAAATAATTTTAAACCCACTTATTGCTTTCCATTGATACTACCCTATATATATATGTACCGTATTTTTCGCTCTATAGGACGCACTTTTTCCCCTTCAAAAATGAAGGGGAAATGTGTGTGCATCCTATGGAGCGAAGACACCATAGCCCCGCGACCCTCTCCCGGCTGGAGAGGTAACGTGCGGCTATGGCAGGAGCCTCCATAGCTGCGCGTCACCTCTCCAGCCAGGAGAGCGCGCGCGGGGCTAAAGAAGCCATAGCCCCGTGATCCTCTCCCAGCTGGAGAAGTGACGCGTGACTATGGCAGCAGCCTCTCAGCTGCGCCTTTCCGCTGCTCCCTGACCTGCTCTTTGGCGCTGGTGGTGGGCTTCCCCCCGCCAGCCCCAAAGAGCAGGTCGAAAGGAACCTGAAGCCTGGAGAGCGAGAGGGGTTGGTGCACACCGACCCCTCTCGCTCTCCAGGCTTCCAAGGTAGCCGCCTGAACGCACCTTAAACGGCACCTTGTTTTAGAGTGGGAAAACAAGAGGGGGAAAATTCTACCACTCTCTGCGCAGCGCTTCCTGCCGCTTCGCTGAAGGGGCGCTGGGCAGAGAGCGGAAGAATTTTTTTTCCTTGTTCTCCCCCCTCTAAAACAAGGTGCATCCTATTGTCCGGTGCGTCCTATGGTGCAAAAAATACGGTATATATTCTTTAAATGGTGCAAACCTGATAATTAACCATATTAGAGTATTTCTTTACATTATGCCAGAACTTCCTCAGCTGGCGCCGTCCTGGTGTTTTTAGGCTCCCAACACCTTCTGCTTTGGGCTTAATGCTAAGCCACAAACCATCACGGTTTGTTGCTCATGCTAAGAGAAGATTGAGGCAGGAACCACCTGCCCATTCGGGGTAAACCATTATTAATTACGTGTGAGGTGTGAATGCAGCCATTTTATCCAGCAGAGGCAATGATTCCGTTTAGAGATTAACTGTAAGGCTGATTCTGAAAATGCTTAATGTCCAGCATAAGGGAGTTTGGAAATGTCTTTTTTTAAAAAAAAAAAAAGCTGTTGTCTCTTGTCTCAAGATTTTAGGGTTTGACATTCTTCTGATGAAAAACCTGAAGCCGATATTGATGGAAGTCAATGCTAACCCCAGCATGAGAACTGAACATGAGAAAGAGGTGAGTTTTTAACACTTGATTGGAAGCCGCCCAGAGTGCCTGGGGAAACTCAGCCAGATGGGCGGGGTATAAGTAATAAATTATTATTATAAATTATTATTTCTTTCAGCCTCAGCTGGGCTACTTTAAAGACTTTTTTTCTGAAAGGCAGAAGCTGGCTGTGGACTTCAACAGCTCCTGCCTCCCCTCAGGGTGCCACCTCGCTTCCTTCCTCATAATAATAATAATAATAATAATAATAATAATAATAATAATTTTTATTTCTACCCCGCCCTCCCCAGCCAAGACCGGGATCAGGGCGTCTAACACCAGGTAAAAACAATTGATTAAAATACAACTTAAAAACAAGATTAAGTACAACCTTAATTAAGTACTCCTTTCAGTAGGAACTCAAATCAACAACTTTTTGGGGATGAAAACGTCAAATCTTCACCACGGCCAACTATCCAGACTGGTCCTATGTGGGCCAGAAAAAAAGCCAGGGAAGTCCCCAAATAGGAGTTCCATCACAGAAGGAAAAAGGAAAAAGGAAAGAAAGAGGGGAAGGGAATCAAGTTGATCCCAAGCCAAAGGCCAGGCGGAACAATTCTGTCTTACAGGCCCTGTGGAAAGAAATCAGATCCCGCAGGGCCCTGGTCTCATGAGACAGAACGTTCCACCAGGCTGGGGCCAGTGTTGAAAAGGCCCTAGCTTTGGTTGAGGCTAATCTGACTTCCTTAGGGCCCGGGACCTCGAGGGTGTTGCTGTTTATGGACCTCAAGGTCCTCCATGGGGCATACCAGGAGAGGCGATCCTGTAAGTACGATAACAATAACAATAATAATAAAATTTATTTATACCCCGCCCTTCCCTGCCAGGGCTGGGCTCAGGGAGGCTAACACTGAATATAAATTACAATAAAACGTAATAGAAGAAAAAGGAAAATGCAGCCTCATTTTAGTAGTAGCCCATAAATCAAGACCATAAAGGGAAGAAACATCAGATATTCACCCAAGCCAGCTATCCATGCTGGTCCTACGTGGGCCAGCAAAAAAGCCAAGGGAAAATTTATATACCAAATCAATCAATCAATCTTTATTACGGTCCAGAGACCCACAAATCGTTACAAAGCAACACACAATTCATACAGCCTACCTCCAGGTTAAACAAGCATTTTGTTCAAAAGATAGGGATCATTGGTTTTTGGAACCACCGATAAAAACTTTGCCACTGCTAATGTTCTAGCGTTTGTCTGATCTTCCAATAGGAACCTGACATAGCGAGCCTCTGATTTTCCCGGGAAAGGTAATATCCAGGCAAGGGTAATATCAGTTCTACCCTGGCTTGCTCATATTTTGCACAGTGCAGCTAAACTCCAGACCAGATGTTGCAGACCTGCAGCTGGATTTCCTGCCTCTTCTCTTCAAAGCAGTCATGTGATGTTGGAGGGGAGATGGGACGGGGGGAGGTGGGTTCAGTTGGATGCTTCCCCCCAACAGGAAAGATAAGGACTTGGAAATTTGCAGCCTGATCTCTTTTGGGTTTCTGTTTGGAACAGGGGGTGGGAGGATTTGCACTGAGAAGGGGGTGCTGTGGTCCCAATCCAGTTTGCTCCCCACAGCTGCTTTTAAACAGTAACTTAGAGAGGTTGGGGGAGGGATCTGGTTTACAGATCTCTATCCCACCTGATTTGGACTCATATTCTGAACCACAACTTGTAAGTGAAGCCTTTACTACGCAGAACTGCAGCCACACTTAGGGAAGACCTTTCTGGAATTCTCACACAGGGGAGATGCACCTGGGGTCTCCCAAGTTGTTATCTTCATGCAATAGATAGAATTGTAGAGTTGGAAGTGGACAACCAAGGATGGCTAACCAAAGCCTCCAGGGAAGTAGAGTCCATCACCTTCTGAGGTAGTCTGTTCTTTCCATCAGAAAATTCTTCCTAATGTTTAGTTGGACCCATGTAATTTGTAATTTTGACCCATGGGTCTTCTGGTTTGGACCCATTATTTGGTCCTCCCTTCTGGAGCAGCAGAAAACAAGCTGTCTCTATCTTCCATGAGGCACAGTGAAAGCCATTCAGATATTTTATGATGGCTATCCTATCACCTCTCAGCCTTCTCAGTAGCAACTGAAGAGGGTTTCTTTCATTCGTTTAATTCTCCCAGGCCTTTTAAATGCACCTTTGATGTTTGCAGGTTTTTTAATTATCATTTTTGAACGCTTTATGGTGGGGTGGTGATTCTTTTAAAAAAAAAATGTTTGTAAGCTGTGTTAGGAACTTCATCATGGAAGATCTGGCATTTTGTTGATTTTAAATATTCCTGCACTGCCGTACAACCAATGGAGCGATTTACCGTAAAACCATGCCATAAAATAAAATTTCAAAACCATTTGAGGAAGACAGGCAAGAGCAGATTGGAGGCAGTAGCTTTTTAAAACTTTTAAAAGCCCAGAGAATATAAATTCCTCAAGCAATAAATACCCATCCTCTATGGCTTTTGGTTCTGTCTTCCTTCCCCATCATCCTTTTTAAAAAAATAAATAAATTGTAACCTCATTGGGACAGTGGCTGGCCATTTATTTCAGTGTGCAGCTATATTGATCAGAATACAGAACCTTTGAGGATTTGCTACTGTTAATGTTGGGATTCCTGCTAACTTTGTATTATTTTGAAGTAGTTCAAGGTCTGCTGGGTGAAATCCCACATGTTAAATGCAAACAGTTCCGTGTGCTGGCTCTGGAAAGCTAGCGATGCTTGAGCGAGATCTTGGGCGGCTCTGCGAGATCTTGCAAGAGTATCCCAGAACTGGGCCTTGTCTCCCCAGCAAGGCAGAGAGCTTGAAATCTCTTTTGGTGCCAGCGAAACCCAGTGTGAGAATAACTTTGAAGTGCACTGCCTTGCTTTCAGAATTTCAGCCAGCCAGCCAGCTGGCCAGCCTGCCTTCAACTGCATATGGTTGAATTCACACAAGTTAAGTGCAATCATATTGTACTGCCTGCCCCAGCCCTCCCACTGCGCTCCTGGTAAGGAAGAACATGGCCAGAGTGCAATCTATACAGGCTGTAACCAGCCAGGAAAGTGGTTGAATAGATCTAGTACAATGGATCAGCTACACCCAGGGAAATTATTCACCTTTCCCATAAAAGGTTGGATTTTTCTAGGCTCTGCAAAACACCACACCACACCCACACACACCATAGCTGTCAAGCGTCCCTTATTTGGCGGGACAGTCCCTTATCCCAGCGCCATGTCCCGCTGCTGTCCCTTATTGAAGATGTCCCTTAAATAAGCTACTGAAGGTAATGGGGCCCTTTCTATGTCCAGCCGTCCTTTGTCAACAACAAATTGTTGCTGTTTTTGTGTGTTGAATATATGCTATATGGTAATTAATGGACCTAATAGGTATTTAAAGCCATTTGCACACAACAAAATATGTATTTCATCAAAGTAATTGTTGATCCCTTATTTTGGCTGCTGATCCCTTATTTTCGAGGCTGCTGGTCCCTTATTTTCAAATCTGTAAGTTGACAGCTATGACACACACACACACACGCGCGCGCGCGCGTGCACACACACACACACACACACACACAGGAAGTTGAACAGGAAAAATAAGAGACAAGCAGCTTTTGCTCACAGTTGTGCAGAAGCTCCATAAAAGTGTATGAACAAAGCATGCCTCTTCCCAGCACGGAAGTAGCTTAAGGGTGTCTAATACAGAGCAGTGAGTGCGCCTCTGTTGTGTGTTTGTTTTTGTAGGCTGGGAGCAAAGCAACACTGTAGACCAGGCTAGGGAAACTCTGGCCCTCCAGAAGCTATTGGACTCCAGTTCCCATCAGCCTCAGCCAGTTGCATGGTCAGGGATGGAGGAAATTGTAGTCCATGAGCATCTGAGAATCCACAGGTTTCCCCATACCCGATACAGGGAGAATTTTGTCATTCATCAGTGTACGTTATTTGAATCCAAGGTTTCTCCGGGAGTCATTGAGTACATCCGAAGCCCTGTTGATGAAGCAGTCAAAGTCTCTGTCATCCGGGACACCCTTCGGCTAGTGGACCCACGCAAGAAAAGGAAGGAAAAGACATTGTAAGTGTGTATTGATTTCATGTCCATTATCAGATTGTATGTCTGTTATTTGCGGAAGGGAGTTGCTTTCTCATATTAGAGTTCAGTGACCAGGCAGTCAAAATTCTGCATCAGGAGCAGCTGGATTCCTCAACCTGCACAAATGACCTTCTCTGTAACCTTTGCTGTTTTGCATAATACATCCCAGTTCCGATTTTAGCAGGCCTTGCACAATGACTTTCAAGCATATCTCTGCAATCCTAATGGCTAGTAACTTTATTTTTAATGGAAACATGAGATTCATTGGGAGTCTGCAGACACCTCCAATTCTGTTGCCCCCTTCCTCCATGCTAGTGTCCCCTAAGGTGTGACATACATACCATAGCTATCAACCGTCCCCTATTTGGTGGGAAAGTCCCTTATCCCAGCGCTGTGTCCCGCTGCTGTCCCTTATTGATGATGTCCCTTAAATTTCCCGGGTTTCAAAGGAAGCAGCTCCTCTCCCTCCCTCCCTGCCAGGGAGGAGGGAGGCTCCAACTGTGTTGCTTGGCTGCGTTGCTCACCCAATAAGGAGTCTAAGAACGACTGGGGGGTGGAGCTTGCATGCCTTGTGCTGATCAAATTGGCCGCGTTGCCTGGGGACTCGCCTTTGCTCAGCGCTTCCCAGCGGAGAGGTGACGGTGGTTTTCCTTGCTGCATCCCCTTTGCCGGGTTGCTGCGCCGTGGGAACCACTGCTTGAGGGTTCGTTTGGCTGCTGGCTGGGCTTTCTGCCTTTGGCTGGGAGGGGCTCAGAAGTTGAACATACCTGTGCTCTGAAAATCCCTTATTTTGGCTGCTGATCCCTTATTTTCAAGGCTGCTGGGCCCTTATTTTCAAATCTGTAAGTTGACAGCTGTGGTACATACAAAGCTACTATAAGTATTATTGCCGTGAGCTTTATGTGGGGCTTCAATTGGTCTTAAACGCAGCAGCCAGGTTGCTCACTGGTGCAAGGTGGTTTGAGCATATTACACCACTCCTGGCCCAACTGCACTGGCTGACAGTTTTTGGGCCCAATTCAAAGTGCTGGTTTTGACCTATAAAACCTTAAACAGCTCAGGACTGCAGTACCTCAAGGACTACCTTTGTGTGCCTCTTCCATGAGAGGTCCAGAGGGTGGAACATGAGAAGGGGCCTTTTGTGGGGTGGCTCCATGTTTGTGGAATTTCTCGCCCCAGCGAGGCTTGCCTGGAGCCTTCACTACATACCTTGAGGTGCCAGGAAGAAGCAGCTCTATAACCAGGTCTTTGGCCTTTAACTATCTCTGGCCTTTAGAAGTGGGTTAGATGTTTTAAATGCATTTTTTTTTCTCTCTCTGCCTGCCTTGGTCTTAATATATCTATGTGGGGTTGTTTTTGCAAGTTGTTTTGGGTAAGATACAGCGACTAACAATGAATAATAATAATAATAATAGCAGCACCTGCATTTCAGAATGTACAGTTATGCTGTTGCTTGGGAGAAAAGGGATAGGCAAAGGGGATGGTTCCTTCTGCAGCCCTCCATTGAAATGTTTGGCGGAATGAACCCTTATCTGCCACAGCAGCAGCCTTCCTTTGGTCGCAATATTGAAATGGCTGCACGGGAGAAGGTATGGAATGTTGGTTTGAAATTCACAGCATGTTATACACCGAAAGAAATTTATTTGAAAAGGATGTACAGGTGGTATTTATCTCCTAGCAGACATGCTAAGATGTATAAATCAAAATCAAATTTGTGCTGGAAATGTAAAGAAAAGGAAGGTAATTTCTACCATATGTGGTGGTCCTGTAAGAGAACAAAAGCTTTCTGAGAAATTGTTTATAATGAATGGAAGAAAGTGTTTAAAATAACTTTTAGTAAAAAAACTAGAAACTTTTCTTTTAAGGACAGTGAGTACAGAAACAACAGCATCAACAACAACAAAAATTGAATTTTTATACCACCCTCTACCCAGAGGTCTCAGGGAGGTTCACAGAACAAAATCAAAACATAAAACCACAGAATATATAATCAAAATAAAAACAACAACCCAATAACCCCCCCAAAAAACCCCACATTTTAAATTCTGAAGAAGCTTAGAAATTTGTTTATGAATGCTACAACCATAGCCCAAATGGTATTTGCCCAGAGATGGAAAGAGGAAGCTACTCCAGCCAAGGAAGAGTGCCTGATTAAATTGATGGATTATATTGAAATGGCAAAATTAACGAGTGCAAAGAAACCAAGAGGAGAGAAAAAATATTAAGGAGTGGAGAATATTTGTGGAATATGTGAAAAACCATGGTATGCAACTAAGTGCATTGGTAGGGTCAACTTAAATCAAGCAGTTAAAAGTATTCTCAAAATTAATTGTAGAATAATTCAGAAATGGATTAAAATGGAAAATGCATGGTTAAAAATTTAAATAAGAGAAGAAACCATAAAAGTGGGGGAGGGAAATCTGATATGTATTTGTAATGGAAATACGAGATGGTAAGATGTGTATCTGTAAATTCTTGAAAACTGAAAACAAAACTTACATTAAAGGGCTGCAAATGGCCAGCTCTTTAGATGATTTTTTTTAAAGCATCAGTTTTGCTGTAGAGATTGTTTTGCGGTCCTGCTCCCCTCCTTCCTTGCCGCTCCTTCCACCCATGCTACGTTTTCATTATACTCACTCCAGCTAATATTAGAACCAAGAGTCTTTAGTAATTTGCACTTTCTGTTCTACATATTTTTGACTCTTGAAATCCCGCAGCAACAGATTTGCATACCCATTCAGTTTGAAGGCCTGACGGCAGGCTGGTGAGGAATTGCTCCTCTCATCCTGGCTAAAATGTGTGAAAATTGCATGTAGACATTACTCCCTTGCTTGGGGCAGGGGGGTGGGGAATAAACTCAGGCAGCCCTTGTGAAATCCTCCGCAATTCAGAGGCGAGCAGGCACAAAACAGTCTTGGGTGGAACTCAACAGACCATACAAAGTGAAATGTCATCCTTCCAGAAATAGCTGCCAAGAGAAGCATCTCTCTTTCTGGGTGCCCTGCTAAGACAAATTGGTTGCAGGCCAATTACTGTGTATATTTCATGCTGGTGCAGCAAAGCCCACCCCAGCTTGCCCCCCAGGATCAAACACACGTATGAAGAGCCCTGCTGGATCAAAAGTCTAGCGTCTCTTCTCCCACCATGCCGAGCCAGATGCCTCTTGGGAAGCCCATAAGCAGGGCGTGAGTTCAAGAGCTGACCCCCTCTGTCTTCCTTAGTGTTAAGGACATAAGCAGAGGCTTGTGAGAAAATGAAAAAAAATAAATTGGGATATGATTTACAACGAATTGAAAAAACTGTTTAAATATACTTCCCCCCCAAAAAACCCCAAGAAGCCTTTTTGCTGGGGTTGATAGGAGATGAAATAAGAAAAGCAGACCAGAGATTATTCATGTACGCCACAGCTGCTGCCAGAATCTTAGTAGCCCAAAAATGGAAAACTCAGGAAATACCAACATTAATGGAGTGGCAGACAAAAATGGTTGAATATGTGGAATTAGCAAAACTGACCCACAGAATCTGCAACCAAGGGGAAACAAAGTTCAGAAGTGAGTGGAGTAAATTTCTGGAGTATATACGTAATAATTGCAGAGGTTTAAAGGCTCTAGTAGGATTAAAATAAACCTTATGATATGAACAGGATGATGTTAAGAATCTGTGAAAAATGAAAGATTAATATGAAAACCTCTGAAGGGAGGGAGGGAAGTCTGTGCTCGACAGAACGTTGAGAAAATAAGTGTACATAGGATTGTAGAACATTTAGTGTATTTATTTTGTTTTGTTTGTGTTAAAGAAAACTCAATAAAAAGCATTTTTTAAAAAAGGACATAGGCAGAGGCTGCTGGATCAGGCCAGTGGCCCGTCTAGTCCAGCCCCTTGTTCTCTCAGTGGCCAACCAGATGCCTTTTCTGGGAAGTACACAGGCATGGCATGAGCCACAGGATTACTCAGCACCCCACCCAGGTGGCTTCCAGCAGATGGTATCTGGAAGCTTTCCTTCCTCTGACTTGTGAAGATGGAATGTAGTCATTGACAGCCTTCTCCATGCATTTGTCTACTCCGCATTTGAAGCCCATCCATTTTGGTGTCCACCACTGCCTCCTGTTGGAGTGAGTTCCACAGATTTACTATGCTCTGCGATAATAATAATAATAATAATAATAATAATAATAATAATAATTTATTTATGTCCCGCCCTCCCCAGCTGAAGGCGGGCTCAGAGTGGCTAACAACAATAAAAGTAACACAGCATTCTAAAATCAATTCATTCTAAAATCAATTCAGAATCAAATTAATGGCAACCATTGGGCTAGAGTTCTGTGAGGATTACAGAAGGAGGGGGTCAGACCGTGCCTTGGCCAAAGGCCTGGTGGAACAGCTCTGTTTTGCAGGCCCTGCGGAAAGATGTCAAGTCCCGCAGGGCCCTAGTCTCTTGGGACAGAACGTTCCACCAAGTCAGGGCCAGTACTGAAAAGGCCCTGGCCCTAGTTGAGACCAATCTAATCACCTTGCGACTTGGGACCTCCAAAGTGTTGTCATTTATGGACCTTAAGGTCCTCCATGGGGCATATACCAGGAGAGGCGGTCCCGTACGAGGTACTTCCTTCCTTTTATCTGTGCTGAATATTCCAGCACTCAGTTTCATTGGTGGTCCACGAGTTCCACTGCGGTGAGAGAGGGATAAAAGTCACCGTTGCCGGGAAGGTGAGTGCAAGTTAGGTCAGAAAGGACAGTCTAGCAAACTTGGAGGTTCCTCTCTCGATCTTCCTCAGGACAAGATGAATTGCATCTCAACACTTCCAGCAAAAAATCCCTTTGTACTGTTTCTTTGCCTGAAATCTCCCACCCTGCCCTCCCCCCAAACTGATTTTTCTCTTCTGGGGAATAGATACGGGTTTTAGATTCTGTTTTCCTTGATCTAATAAAGTCCTGTGGCCTGTGTTGACATTGTAGGCAGTTGATACGCCACTATCCAGTAGGTGAAGTGTGTAGATAGATTTGATTTGCCACTAATTGCCTCCTCAATTAAAACAAATGAAGCATCAGAATGAAAGTAAGGATTTTAAAGATACCACCCCTAAAGCTTTTCACAGTCGTGAGAAATTAATGGCTCAGAGAAACATTCTGATGCCCTTTATAGAAGCTGCATATTGTTCCCTAGCGATGTTTATCTTTTACATTGAGTTAATAATGCCCTGCTTTGATCTCCCCCCCCCCCCCAGTTGCACCATGCATCTCAATTCTCTCTGAAAGTGCTTCCAGATCTGTCAGGAGCTGCAGTGTGATTTATTTTTGGATCACCAATAAGGGATATAGGAATGAGAACTCGTGCGGAGAAAGTGAATAGGAATTCCCCCCCCCCGTCCCCCTTGCATAATAGTAGGACTCTGGGTTATCCGACTAGCTGAATGTTGGAAGGCGTAGGGACGGTAAGCTGTGGAATTCAGGATATAGTGATGGGTCACCAACCTGGACAACCGTGTTGTAAACAAAATCTGCCCTTTCCCCCTTATGGGGAAAGAGCCCATATAGAGTCCTTATATAGGTTCCCTATTGATAGGAGAAAATAACAGAGGCCAACCAGAGAATATTGAGAAGCAAAGCAGCTAGTAAGCCTGATCTTTATTGATCTGTTGCAACAGGGTTCTCCCCTCACACACAGGAAAGAGGAGGATCCCAGAACAAAGGTGTGCCTGCCCTGGAGCCCAAGACCACCCCTCCATACATCATACATACATCACAGAAGGGGTGGAGCTCAAGACCACTTCCCAGACACATCATACATACATTACAGAAAGGGCTGTCTACAGCAGAAATCTGAGTGCTTTGTTTACCTCCTGTGTGCCAGGTTACCTGTTTAATGGTCGCTTGATTGGATCGCCTGGGGAGCCTGGTCAGTCTTTTGTAATGATAAATACTTAGTTCCTGAGCCAGGTCACAGGCTCACACCCTATTCATGTCTTAAATGTGCCCTTAAGACAGGATTTGTGAAGGAAAAGACAACAGGGAGAAAACATTTGCTCAGTTTGGGAATCAAAATGGTTCCAGGTCGGTCTTCCTGTGCTGATCTATGTACGTGCTTGGTTGGTATATTTATGAACATTTAACATATCTAAGACCTCAAAATTCCTATCACAAACACCCCACCATCCCAGGGAAAGATGCAGGATTTTCCCTTCTGAATGAGAAAGCGTCCACTCTCCTGAAAACTCTCTTCCTTCCTGCCAGGCGGGTGAGCGATGGGTGGAGTCGCCAGCTCTGCAGGCGCAGCAAACTACCAAATTAAAACATTGCAAAAGTAGGATTTAATTGCTGGCGGTTTATTTGGAAGGCGTCTGGCGTGCGCGTACACAGAGGAGAAAATGATGCTTCAAGTTAGATTTCTGAGGCTTAAATGGGGGAGGGGAGGGGGGCTTTGCTCCCTTTCCTTCCTTTTTTTTTTTTTTGCCACCAGGCATTCTGCCTGCCTGCCTGGTCTTTAATTGGAAGCTGCGTGTATCACTTTTGCCTGCATACGCTCCAAACGGCTTTTGAAGTGCCTTCCTCCTTCTTCCCAGGCTTTTTCCCTTCAGCACTAATGATTCTGCTTCCCTGTCGCGTCAAAAGGAAATATTTGAGTCTTGCTTTATTAGTGCTAATTAGCCCAGAGAAAAATTGGGAGAGGCTTTTTCTTCTTCTTTACGAATAATAATAAGAGTAGCTTCTTTGGCCACCCATTTCTGTCACTAAAAAATGTTGCACTTCCCTTTTTTTTATTCCGTGAGACTTGTGATGAGCGTTTGGAAGTTCCTTGAGTAAATTTGGAGGCAGTGGGGAGACATATATCAAGGTTGTGGAACCACAGGCCAAATGGGATCTCCTTGTAGCTTCACACTGGGCAGAAGAAAGTGTTCCTCCTCCTCCTCCTTTCACAATGCTAGATCTGAAGCTGAATGTTGGAAGATTTGGGACAGATAACTGAAAGCCCTTCTTTGTTCAGTGCATAGTTAAACTGTGGAACTCACTTCCACAGGAGGCAGTGATAGCTGCAGCCTCCCCTCATCCCCTGCCCTGTCCTGGTTCTGGTTCACTTTGACATTTGGTCTGTGCCTCAGATAGCTTTTAAAGAATTGTTTAATAAATAATAATAATAATAAAACTTTATTTATATCCCGCCCTCCCCAGCCAAAGCCGGGCTCAGAGCGGCGAACAACAATAAAAGCAACACAGTTCACATAAAATCACAGTCAATAAATTGAAATGCATTCTAAAATCAATTCAAAATCAAACCAAAGGCAACCATTGGGCTACAGTTCTTTTTTTTCTTTTTTATTAAAGGTTTTCTTGATTTACAAAAGTGTTTGCAATGTCTCTCTTGTATCCCACCCCCATGTAACATTCTTACAAATCAGTTTCATTTGTTGAGACATTAGGAAGCAAAGGGGGAAAGAGGTGGGGGGGGGGCTAGAGTTCTTTGAGGATTACCGAAGGAGGGGGTCAGACTGTGCTTTGGCCAAAGGCCTGGTGGAACAGCTCTGTCTTGCAGGCCCTGAGGAAAGATGTGGTTTATCAATGCCTGCCAGCTATGATGGTGAATTAGAACCTCCATTGTCAGAAGCAGTCTACCTCTAAGTAGCAATTGCTTGGAGGCAAAGAGCGATGGTGGCTCCTGCCGGAATGTACCTGCTTGATGTAGCTGGCTCATTGCCGTTGGAAATCAGATGCTGGATTAGATCAGCACTGGGTTTCCTTTGGCAAGGCTTTTCCTTGGCCTCAACAGAGGAATATCTTGGAATCAGAATTTGTGCTGGGAATGTAGCCTTGTTCCATTTGCCTCTGGAGCCTGTTTGATTAGAAAAGTATTCTGCGTAGAGGGGGAGAAGCCCCTGCCTCCATGTCTCCTCCTGCAAATCCCGCCCTCTCCTGCAAATTCTGCCTTCATCTCTTTTCACAGCAAGAAACACTCAAAGGAGGAAGAATAAATGAGTAGTGGATGTTTCTTCTGCATTAAGGGGAGGCTTCCCCTCCCCGCCCCCCACCCCATTTACACAGTTAAGGCGATAATGCTGTCCCTGCCTCTTACATTTCAAGCATAATTTATTCCTTAGTTCTCAGCCTTGGATATGCAGCAACATTTTGCAGTTAATGAACCGTATTACCTCGGGGCTCCCAGTGCTGTGATCAGGCTGGCTCTTCCTGGCTCCACTCCCCGAAACTGGTGTTGCTGTTTTCTCTGCCGCAGAATATAGTTTGATCAGAATAAAGCCTGGCAGAGCAGCCCAGACCACCATACTGGCACTTCCTTCACTACAAGGGGTTGGACTAGATAACCCTTAGGGTTCCTTCCAAGGCCATAATTCTGTGGTTCCCACCTTTCTGGCAGGATGATTTAATCCAGCCTTTGCAAGCCCAGTGGCCCCCTCCAGCTGTTTCAGGCTACAGCTTCTGTCAGCTACAGCATCTTACAGTCGTTCGGGTAGCACTGCACACCTCCTCTCTTTCAGCAGAGAGTTCTTGTCCCTTCAATCTCAGATAAAGCACTCAGAATTTGCCTCCATCAATTTTATCTGTTGCGGATGCTGAACAGCTTTTCTCCTTCTCTCTTAAGACTAGAGCTTGTAAGCTTCCCATGAATCTGAACGTTGGGAGATTCAGGACAGAGAAAGGAAAGCAGGGCATCATTAAACTGCAGGTCTTGCTCCCATGGGAGGCAATGATGGCTGCCAAGAAGGATAGCTTTAAGGAGGATTGGACTATGGCTGGCGGGTGGCGCTGTGGGTTAAACCACAGAGGCTAGGACTTGCTGATTAGAAGGTTAGCGGTTCGAATCCCTGCGACGGGGTGAGCTCCCGTTGCTCGGTCCCTGCTCTTGCCAACCTAGCAGTTCGAAAGCACGTCAAAGTGCAAGTAGATAAATAGGTACCGCTCTGGCGGGAAGGTAAGCGGCATTTCCGTGCGCTTTTCTGGTTCGCCAGAAGCGGCTTAGTCCTGCTGGCCACATGACCTGGAAGCTGTACGCCGGCTCCCTCGGCCAGTAAAGCGAGATGAGCGCTGCAACCTCAGAGTCGTCTGCGACTGGACCTAATGGTCAGGGGTCCCTTTACCTTTACTAGCCGTGATGGCTGTGCTCTTCCTTCACAGTTTGAGGCAGCCATGCTTTTGAATACCAGGTGCTGGAAAACAGCTTTGGTTGGAGGTTTTTAAGTGGAGGTTGGATGAGCATCTTTGAGGCGGAATTCTTTAGCTGTTATTCCAACATTGCAGCAGGTTAGACCAGATGTTTATTAGGATTATGATTGTGATGATGATTAAATTTTATTTATACCCCGCCCTCCCCTGCCAAGACTGGGCTCAGGGCAGCTAGCACCAGGTATAAAAACAATTGATTGAAATACAACTTAAAAACAATATTAAAATACAACGTTAAAATGAAGCCTCATTTCAGTAGGAACTCAAATAAAAAACTTTTTGGGGATGAAAACGTCAAGTCTTCACCAAGGTCAACTATCCAGACTGGTCCTACATGGGCCAGAAAAAAGCCAGGGAAGTCCCCAAATAGGAGTTCCATCACAGAAGGAAAAAGGAAAAAGGAAAGGTGTGGGGATCAAGTTGATTCCAAGCCAAAGGCCAGGCGGAACAACTCTGTCTTACAGGCTGTGCGGAAAGAAATCAGATCCCGCAGGGCCCTGGTCTCAGGAAACAGAGCATTCCACCAGGCCGGGGCCAGTGTTGAAAAGGCCCTGGCTCTGGTTGAGGCTAATCTGACTTCCTTAGGGCCCGGGACCTCGAGGGTGTTACTATTGATGATGATGATTAATTAAATTTGTATGCCACCCTTCATCTGAAGATCACCGGCTGGTTCACAACATAATACAAAAAGAAAACACAGAATACATAGCATGGCAGCTGCTGAGCCTTTGAACCCTTTTGTGCTTACCACACCGATCTCAGCATAACACTTTTATAACGGAAAACACCCCCCAAGCTTGAGTTCTTCATTCTTAAGTGAGAGCCAGGACAACGATGACTTTCCCATCGCCTGAGTGGCATCACTCACTGTTCCCCGGTGTGACAAGCATCCTTCAGGTGTGAATTTAGCAACCTCTCCAGTTTTTCATTACCTCCACTTTGTAAGCGGCTTTAAAGGCCCCAAGAAATACCTTCATCAGAGGCAGCTGTCGAGGCTGCCTGGAGATTAGAGTGAGACCCTCTTCCATTAAGTATAAATTAACTTAATCACCAGGTATGGGAGATAAAGCAGCGTAAGCATGCTTTCCCCAAAGCGTTTGTCAAAATTAAAATTCTATTTTGAAAACTCGGTTTGTCTTTTAAACAACTTGGTGCTTTTCTCCCCTGCAACCCGATCAAATAATAGATTATGTATGGCTGCATTTTATTTTTATTTTTGCAGAATTGGAGTGGTGGGAATCTGGATGCATCTGGAGCAATAAAGTGCAGGGGGGGCACTTGTTTACTTTATTTCGTAAAATCTATGCACTGCTTGATGTACACCAAAAAAGTATACAGTGTGCAGTCAATAGGCAGGGAGTTCCAAAGTGCAGGCACTGCCACACTGAAAGATTTGAGTTGTTACAAATGTGGAACGGGTTTTATGTGGCACCTGTAACAGTGCAAGTTCTGCCAATCACAGTGGTCAAATTCCTCTCCCTCAGACTCACCCTTGAAAGCTTGGATGACCCCCAGGGTCCTGGTGCAGCTGGCTGGGTTCCCTCCCCAGGTCCACGATTGGGCATCTCCTAGACCTCCCCCAGACCCTCATCCTGATTAGACGAGCCCCTCCAAACACTTTCTTGAAATTCATAGCAAGTAGCACAGAGGTTCACTCTTGCCCACCTGTGACCTGTCTGTGGTCTGCATAAACATTCCCTGAGGTGTACATAGAGGCTGTCAGCAACAAGGTTTTGCCTTCAGTGCAGTCTTCTCTGCAAGAGAAGCGAAATGCTGTCTTAGCTGAAGGGGTGGGCATCAACAGGGGGCTTTAAGGGGAAGAGGATTGTGCGTTGGAAGTGAGAGCTGGACCATAAAGAAGGCTGATCGTCGAAGAATTGATGCTTTTGAATTCTGGTGCTGGAGGAGACTCTTGAGAGTCCCATGGACTGCAAGAAGATCAAACCTATCCATTCTGAAGGAAATCAGCCCTGAGTGCTCACTGGAAGGACAGATCCTGAAGCTGAGGCTCCAATACTTTGGCCTCCTCATGAGAAGAGAAGACTCCCTGGAAAAGACCCTGATGTTGGGAAAGATGGAGGGCCCAAGGAGAAGGGGACGACAAAGGACGAGATGGTGGACAGTGTTCTCAAAGCTACCAGCATGAGTCTGACCAAACTGCGGGAGGCAGTGGAAGACAGGAGTGCCTGGCGTGCTTTGCTCCAGGGGGTCAGGAAGAGTCGGACTCGACTAAACAACAACAACAAAGGGAAGGAGGGATTCAAATTAGAATGAGGGAGATTCTGACTATACATCAGGGAGAATTTTCTGTTTGACAGTGCAACAGACTCCCACGAGAGGTGGAGCATTCTCCCTCATTGGATGTGTTTAAGCGAAACTTGGGAGGCCATCTGACAGGGTTTATTTAGCTGTGGTTCCTGCATTGCTGGGGGTTGGACTAGATGGCACTTGGGTTTCCCAAATTTACAGCTCTATGATTCTCTTGGCAACAGGGTGGCGGAAGAAGTAATTTGCCCACAGTTCTTGGTGGAAGAGAAGCTCTGTGCTGTGTTCACGGAATGGGAACAGACCAAGGTCTGGAAGGACAAATGAAGAAAAAATATGAATTTGTCTGGGTTAATTAAATGATATTTTATTTAGCCCAGGAGTTCTGTGAAAGTCTATTAAAATTGTCCTTTGAGCTAGTTCCTGATGTAAGCAATTGTATTAGGATGCAAACATGATATGTCTGCTAGCTTGCTAAATGGCACTCTCTTTATTCCTGAGTACTTGTGCTTCCTGGTAGAAAAGGCAGTCTCATTTTTTAACCGGACTTGTGAGGGAGCTAGAAAAAGGTGTACATAAGTCATGAAAGGTAAGGGTTAGGGTTGTTTTTAAGAGGCCAGCTACAAATATTTTTTAAGGTTTCATAGCTGTTAAAACATGTTACAAATGGAGCAAAACAGCACTCAGCTGGAGAGTTCCATCTGCAAGATGGCAGTGAGTTGTGTCTGGCCCACAATGCATGTCCAAGGGTGTGAGCTGGTGCCCACAGTAGTCCAAAGTGTAGAAAAAAATAAGTAAGTTGATGAAGGAATTGAGCAAATGCACATCCAGTTTATAGATGACACTGAACTGGGAGGGGTAGCTAGTGCTGCAGAAGACAGAATGGGGATTCAAAATGACCTTATAACACACTGGAGAACTGGGCCCAAACTAACAAAATGAATTTCAATAGGGACAAATGTAAGGTTCTGCCCTTAGGCAGGAAGAACTGGATCCACTAATAATAAGATGGGAACACCTGGCTTACTAGTAGTATATAAGAAAAGGATCTACGGGGCTTGGTGGATCACAGACTTAACATAACAGTGTGGTGGCGGCAGCAAAAAAAGCTAATGCTATTCTAGGCTGCACCAACAGAAGTATAGTGTCCAGATCAATAGAAAAAAACAGCACTGCACTATTCTGCCTTTGTCAGACCACACCTGGAATACTGTGTCTAATTCTGGGCACCACAATATTGGAAGGATGTTGACAAGCTGGAAGGTGTGCAGAGGAGGGTAACCAAGTTGATCTGGGGTCTGGAAACCAAGCCAGGGATCTGGCACTGGTCTGTCTTGAGAGACAATGGAGTGTGCCTCTGGGGGTGTTGTCAAACCATTGCTTTAGCAGTACCAAAGTTACCTTCCCAGGGCACAAGCCTGGGCAGTGTGTGGAGGTCCTGGGCAGCCCAGGTGACAAAACCCCCTCTTTACCTTCCTGATGGGAGGAAAGCAGAGCCATACGCTTAGCATCAGCTTGGCTGCAGGAGTTGCCGGAAGGAAGCATACAAGGTGCTACCCAACCATCTTAAGGACTCCACTCTGGATTTGTTTAGGGTTTACTCTTGAGCCTTTTCTTCTGAAGATATCCCACAAGGCAGCAGAGGTTTAGGGTCAGAGTTTTCCTGCTCCCAGATAGGCTGCCTTCCCAGATGGACAAGTACCATCTGTTTTGGACTACAGTTCCCATTATCCATGGCCACTGGCCTGGGGGTGATGGGAACCGTACTCCAAAACAAATGGAGGCCACCAGGTTGCAGAAGCCTGCCTTATAGGCTGACAGTGGCAGGTAAGCCAATCTACAGAGCCCGTGCATGAAGGTGCTCCACAGGGTCAGTTGGTGCAAGCACCATGCTTTGCAAAAAGCCTCACTTTCACATAGTGCATAGGTTAAACTATGGACCTCCCTCCTGCAGGAGGCAGTGATGGCCACCAGCTTGGATAGCTTTAAAAGAGGATTGGACAAATTTGTGGAGGGGGGATAGGCTATCAAGGGCTACATTTGGAAGCAGCAAAGCCAAATGAGTGGAGCTGGCTCTTGTGCTCAGCTTCTGCTTGCCAGTTTCCCATGGGGGCATCTGACTGGCCACTTTGAGAACAGGATGGTGGACCAGAGGGGCCCTTCACCCAATCCTGCAGGCTCCTCTTGTATTATTAACTTGGCTGCTGGCGTCTCCAGGCAGCACTGGGAATTGTCCCATGTCTGAAACTCTGGAGAGCTGCTGCTGGGTAATACTGATAGTACTGAGCAAGGTGGACCAATGATCTGACTATGTATAAGACACCTAACCTAAAAAAGGTAAAGGGACCCCTGACCGTTAGATCCAGTGGTGGACGACTCTGGGGTTGCGGCGCTCATCTCACTTTATTGGCTGAGGGAGCCGGCGTACAGCTTCCGGGTCATGTGGCCAGCAGGACTAAGCCGCTTCTGGCAAACCAGTTCTGGGCACCACAGTTCAAGAAGGACACTGACAAACTGGAACGTGTCCAGAGGAGGGCAACCAAAATGGTCAAAGGCCTGGAAACGATGCCTTATGAGGAACGGCTAAGGGAGCTGGGCATGTTTAGCCTGGAGAAGAGGAGGTTAAGGGGTGATATGATAGCCATGTTCAAATATATAAAAGGATGTCACATAGAGGAGGGAGAAAGGTTGTTTTCTGCTGCTCCAGAGAAGCGGACACGGAGCAATGGATCCAAACTGCAGGAAAGAAGATTCCACCTAAACATTAGGAAGAACTTCCTGACAGTAAGAGCTGTTTGACAGTGGAATTTGCTGCCAAGGAGTGTGGTGGAGTCTCCTTCTTTGGAGGTCTTTAAGCAGAGGCTTGACAACCATATGTCAGGAGTGCTCTGATGGTGTTTCCTGCTTGGCAGGGGGTTGGACTCGATGGCCCTTGTGGTCTCTTCCAACTCTATGATTCTATGATTCTATGAAACCAGAGCAGTGCACGGAAATGCCCTTTACCTTCCCGCCGGAGCAGTACCTATTTATCTTCTTGCACTTTGATGTGCTTTCGAACTGCTAGGTTGGCAGGAGCAGGGACCGAGCAACGGGAGCTCACCCCGTCGCGGGGATTCAAACCGCCGACCTTCTGATCGGCAAGTCCTAGGTTCAGTGGTTTAGACCAGAGCGCCCCCCTAGTCCCTGGACACCTAACCTAGGTTGCCATTAATCTGAGGGGAAGTGACCATGGTCTGGTTTAAGAACCATTTTCTCTGATATGAAATATCCTAAGTGTGCTCTGCATATATGTGAGCCTGCCTCACAACAGCAGCTTGAGCCTCTGTTTGGCTTTGAACTTTACGGTTGCCGTTTGGGCATCTACCCGAGGCCCCCCCCCCCATGAAAATCTCAAAGCCTTTAATTAGCAGTTGGAAATGTAGCTGAGGGACCGAGAAAGGGGGTGGAGGAGGAAGTGCATTAGCATAAAGATTAAGGCCACTGAGACTGAAGAGGATATTGTGCAGACATGGAGTGGGGGGGGACACATTAATAAATTAGTAATCATGTATAAAAGATAAGCAGTCTTTGGGATTTTCATAAGCTTTGTTCAAATTGATATTCCTCCCTCTCCCCACTCCAACCTTCCTTTCCCTTCCTCTAAAAGTCATTAATATTTTCTCTGCTGGTGATCCCTTCTGAAGGGAGATCTGTCACAAGCTGCAAAATTAGAGAAATGAATGTATTGGGGTCAGACATTAGTATGTAAACGAAGTGCTGCTTTTTATTCCGTGTGTCGCTGCAAGCCCTTCCGTGTGGTTTGACCTTTTGCTCGCTTAATCTGACTCCGCTGTGCCAGTCAGACAATTTAATTCTATGGAGCAGACACACCCTCTCTCCCTGGCCCCCTCTCTCCACTTCCAGGCAGGTCTGCTCCAGAGGATGTGCCCTCAGTTGTTCTGCCAGAGCAAAAAGCCACCACTGATTCTCAGCAGAAGCCCCCAGAGCACAATAAGGACATAAGAAGAGCCTCTCGGATCAGGCCATGGGCCCATCAGCTCCAGCTGTCATGGTCCGGTTCACGGGTGATCAAAGTCCCGGCTGGGGACGCCAGGACCGGGGGCAAGATGGCGGGGTGGGAGCAGGAAGGGGAGTCTAGCCAAGGGTCTGAGAGCCGGGAGTCAAGAAGCCAAGGGTCCGAGGGTCAGGAAGCAGGGAGTCAAGGAACCGAACGCAGCAAGGCAGGGAACGTGTTGCTGTGGCAAAGAGCTGAAGGGAAATGCTGGCCTTATATCCCTTCCCAGCTCTTGCCACCAGGTGCTGTGAGTTACCAATCAGCCTCACCTGTGAGGCCGCGCCTTGCCTTGTCAGAACAAACTTAGGAAGGCCCCAGACCTGCAAAGTCCTATTGGTCACAGGGCCTGGCTCCTGCACGCACACCTGACACCAGCATCCTGTTCCCATAGTGGCCAACCCCAGATGCACCAGTGGAAAACCCACAAGCAGGAGCAGAGCAGAAGAGCACGCTCTCCTCCTGTGGTTTCCAGCAACTGGTATTCAGAAGGATTGTAGCTAGTAGCCTTTGATAGCCCTCTCTTCCTCCATGAATTTGCCTAGTCCTCTTTCAAAGCCATCCAAGTTGGTGGACATCCCTGCCTGCTGTGAGAGGAAGTTACACAGTTTAACTACATGCTGCATGAAAGAGGATTTTCTTTGGTCTGCCCTGTGTCTTCCAACATTCGATTTCATTGGACGACCACAAGTTCTAGCATTGTGATAGAGGGAGAAAATCCTTCTCCTCTCTACCTTCGCCATGCCATGCATATATTTTTTAAAAATAAACTTCTGTCATGTTGCCTCTTGCTTGCCTTCTCTCTCAACTAAGAAGCCCTCATGGGGCTCCATCCCCTTAGCCGTTTTGGTCTTCCAGCTCTACAGCATCCTTTGTGAGATGAGTGTACAGAGTATTCCAAATGCAGCCACACCATAGATTGGTATTTTGGGAGTTTTATTTTCAGTTCCTTTCCTAATGGTTCCCAGCATGGAATTTGCATTGAACTTCATTTGAGAAAGGTTTTCAGCTGGAACTCCCAAAAGCAGCATATGGTAAAAAATGAGTGTTCAGCAGACACAGCAAAATAGTATCAGGAAACAATAATAATAGAATTGGAAAGGGACCCCAAGGATCACCCATTCCAACCCCCTGAAATTCACTATTTACAGCTGGAAATTTCCCAGCAGATGGCCGTCCAACCTCTGCTTAAAAACCTCCAAGGAAGGAGAGCCCACCATCTTCTGAGGTTGTCCATACTGCTGTCTAACAGCTCTTGCCCTCATAAAGTTCTTCCTAAAGACTCTGTCCTCTTGCTATGGATTGTCTCCTCAGTGTGGATGTTTAACTGAACTCAGAACCAGGCCTCCTTCAGTCAAATCCTATCCTCCTCCCTATCTCTCAACCTGAAGCCTGTCTAATATCTCAAATGAAGCCTTTTCTCTTAACCTGAACCTTTTGTTGTTGTTGTTTAGTCGTTTCCGACTCTTCGTGACCCCATGGACCAGAGCACGCCAAACACTCCTGTCTTCCACTGCTTCCCACAGTTTGGTCAAACTCATGCTGGTAGCTTCAAGAACACCATCCCACCATCTCGTCCTCTGTCGTCCCCTTCTCCTTGTGCCCTCCATCTTTCCCAACATCAGGGTCTTTTCCAGGGAGTCTTCTATTCTCATGAGGAAGCCAAAGTCTTGGTGCCTCAGCTTCAGGATCTGTCCTTCCAGTGAGCACTCAGGGCTGATTTCCTTCAGAATGGAGAGGTTTGATCTTCTTGCAGTCCATGGGACTCTCAAGGGTCTCCTCCAGCACCATAATTCAAAAGCATCCATTCTTCAGCGATCAGCCTCCTTTATCGTCCAGTTCTCACCTGAACCTTAGCCCTATCTAACTCTCCCCCTCAGAACCGGCTCCTTTTATTCTCCCTCCCAAAGTGCTGCTCCTCCCCCTTCTGTGGTTGGCTGGCTTTGTAGCCAATCAAAGAGAGGTTCCAGCCCTCTGGTGGAATTTTAAGGGGAGGCTCTAGCTCATGGGTAGGCAACCTAAGGCCCAGGGGCAGGATTCAGCCCAATCACCTTCTAAATCCGGCCTGCAGACGGTCTGGGAATCAGCGTGTTTTTACATGAGTAGAATCTGTGGTTTTATTTAAAATGCATCTCTGGGTTATTTGTGGGGCATAGGAATTCGTTCATGCCCCCCCCCAATATAGTCCGGCCCCCCACCAGGTCAGTGGGACAGTGGACCGGCCCCCTGCTGAAAAAGTTTGTTGACCCCTGCAGTCTAGCTCCGCTTTCTGTCACACCCAGCCTTGCATGAAATGGCACCCAGATGTGTTCACCCCTTGTTCTCCTTGGCTGTCCCAGTCTCAACTGCATAAATACTAAATAATTCCACTATGGGGAAAGAATTAAATAAAATCAGCACCACGGTATATGATGCCTCCAGCAGAAACAGAAAATGTACAAAGCAAAAAAATAAATAAAAATGTTTTGATGAGAGTGATGAGAGTCGTAATAGGCTGACTGAAGTCTCTTGCAAAACTTTAGAACATGCTGGAGTATTCAAAGGGAATATCACTGCCTTGTTAATTTTATTCAGTGTGCAGTTCTATAGGTGCACATATTTTCAAGCCATATGTTGTCGTACCCTTATCGCACTACCCCTCTCTTCCCTGTCCAATATTGGTTTGCTGGCACCTGAGGGCAAGGGGCTGTCAATATATTTTGAGGGGGGTCTTTCTTTCATGTACTTTGGTGCCTCAGGTGCTTTACGGTTTAAAATAAAGCAATATTTGCCAATATATAAATTGCTTTATTTTAAACCATAAAGCGCCTGAGGCACCATAAATCACAGACAGACTACGAGATAAAGACAACAGTGACTTTGAAAAAGAATGGGAACCATTTATATTATATCTGCAGAAACAAAGAAAGTCTATAGACTTGATGGCAGGATTTAAATAAACATTCACATCATTAGTATTAGAAAATGTGTAGAATATAGAGAAATAACATGGTGTGCTTATTTTCATTTTTATGTTTTTAGGTTAGATGTTATTGTATAGGTATGTTATTAGTATCTTTTCTTTTAGGAGGTAGCAAGGTGGGCGAAAGGAAAAACCAACCAGAAGCGGAAGTTGGGGGAAGCCTAGGAGGGGAGGGAAGAAAGAATGAATAGAAAATGTTATGGATATGGGATGTATGTAATGAATGAAAAAGAAAACTGAATAAAAATAAAATAAAATAAAGCAATATAATTTAATTACAGGTAACATAATCATCATGTAGGGTAAGGCCAACAATGGCTGGTCCCAGGGAAGCTGGTGGAAGGGGCCTTGCTGTCTCCGCCATCTCCCTGAAGCCCATTTGTCCTCCCTCAAAATCACTCTGATAGAATTGCAGAGTTGGAAGGGGACCACGAGGGTCATCTAGTCCAACCCCCTGCTATGTAGGAATATTTTGCCCAGTGTGGGGCTCAAACCCACGACTCTGAGATTAAGAATCTCATACTCTGCTGACTGAGCTATCCCAGCTTAAATGTTTTACTGCTGAAGAGCTAAGCCTCCAAATTTCACTTTTAAGTAAACTCCACAGTACTGTAAAAGCTCTATGAACACTGATAGCACCGGTTAAACGACAATGTCTGGGTCAAAAGGAAATTAGGAGGTTGGTTTTTATCTTCTGTCTCAGAGCCACACTGAACAGGTTTGTTTTTTTAATGAGAGTTATGTTGGGACCTGGGATTCCTTGGGAAGAATGTCACCAACATGACTCAGTGGCTCCCTAAATGCCACAAGATCGAGGAGGAAATGTTTTCAGGTGGGATCTATTTTACCTAACAGTTGAGGAAAGGGTGGGGGGAATCCACATGTGTGGTTTTTAAACAGAGAATTTAAACATACCCCCCCTTTAAGAATTATTAACATCCCAATTAAAATCTGGCTTTATGGATTTGCATGGGCGCCCAGCCCTAACCTCCTTGGTTATGCAGGCTTTGCGTAATGAGCTGCGTCCAGAAAACACCTGAAGTGATGCAGCGAGTGGCCCTGCGCTTGCCAAAGCAAATTGGCTCAGGCTCCCTCCCTGGTTCAGCCTCAGCACCTGAATAGTCAGGCAGCTGTGAGATGGAACAAACCCCCCCCCCCCAAAGTGATATACAAGTGCCCTCCCTGCTCACGACAAACACACAAAGCATTTGGGAGGAAGGAAGACGTGAACATTGTGGCTCCATCTTGGTCGCTTCGAGGCTGGACTGCTGCAATGCGCTTCATGTGGGACTTCCCTTTATCAGGGGGCTTCAGTTAGGGCAGAATGCTGCAGGAGTGAGGCCTTGTCAGCATTTAACACCTGTGCCTAGAGATCCGCACTGGCTGCCCATTTGCTACCAGGCCAGGTTTAAGCTGTTCCCATTATTATTAATATTATTACAGCTACGACAGTTTTTTACCCAGCCTTCACCCAAGGCGAGTGACAACAATTAATTAATAACAGCTTTCAACTACTTAAAATCACAGAAATATTAGTATATAAAGACCTTAACAACTTGGGACCAGTTTACTTACGAGATTGCCTTACCTCACAGGCACCCGCTTGACCGCTGCCATCTGCAGGAATGGCACTATTACAGGTGCCACAGAATACTCGATCTGCATTTGTAAGAAATCCACATTTTATTATGTTGGTGCCATCGTCCTTTGGAACTCCCTGCCTATTGATATCAAGCAGGCGCCTTCACTGTACTCTTTCTGGAACCTACTGAAAGTGCTTTTGTTTAGGCAAGCCTATTCAGACATGTAGAGTGTTTATGTGTGTTTTAATATGTTTTCAGCTTATCATTGATTTTAATTATTTGACATTTTAAATAGCTGTTTTTACTGTTTAATGTTTTCTTCTTTTTTTGTAAACTGCTTTGAGGGTTTTATTTTGGGTGGGGTGTTGCAATCCAGTGGTAAATAAATTTTAGGGAAAAGCTAAATAAAATCGCTACCTGCCTTGCGGTTGGTGCTGCAAGTGAAGACCTCTCCCTTACCCTAGTCTTCTGACATGACATGTGGCACGTTGACCGCTTCCTTCCCTTTTGTACATATTCAGTGAGGAGGGGCCTATTCCATAAAGCAGCAGTACCCAGCTGTGGTTCCCTCCAGATGTTTGTTGCACTCTTAACTTCCATCCCCCCTAGTCAGTGTGGCCAATTGGTCAAGGATGGCAGACACTGTGATGCAGCTAATTGTGGAGAGTACTGTATTAGTTTCCATAAAGCATTATTAAAATATTTATAAATACTGGCCAGGCTTGTACCCCAGAGACGTCACTTCAGTGCTGCTAATGCAGCGATTTGACATCACCTCTGGAGGCACATTCCATTGTTGCTCGAGACAGATGGATGCCAGCAACAAAAGTATAACGGTAGTTGTGCATATTTATTTTCCCCAACATCAATTGTTTGGAAACCCTTTAGGTATCAAGCAGCTAATAAATTTAATAAACAAATGACTAAATACAAACATGGAAAGCAGATTTGCTACAACCTTCCCGGTGCTCCATTGGCTGGGCCTGCATTTGTGCAGGCTGACACTGGCGTAAGCCAAACAGCAGGAATCTTGACCACAAACATGCCACAGATAGCTGGAAGGCCTGATAGATGCTCACAGGTGTGTTTTTATTTTCAAGGGCCTTAGCAATGGCTGAACCGAAGGTTTCCTGCTGCCGCCACCACCCTTTTTCTATTGCATGAAATGCTTTCTGCTAAAGCCTGAGCAAATGTTTGCACCCAGCTTCTCTCCTAAGCCCTTGAAAATTAGTTTTTAGGGTACTGAACGCCGGCAAGGGTGTTAATGTATGGATATGGTCGCTTCTCGGATGGGATCATGGCAGTGGCAGCCGCGAGATGGGAAGCAATGAAGATGCATTGATGCAATCTTTGTCTTTCTGTTTGGCCTGCAGGGCTGAGGCTTCAGAGGCTGAATGGGAGAGGGAGAATGATTTGCTCGAGGAAGGGTCCGTGGAAAACCCAGAGCTGGGTGACAGCAAGACCTCAGAAGCCAAGTTCCCTTCCATTTGCCTGAGGGAGGTGTATCCGAAGTACGCAACGGAATTTGACTATCTGCGGCTGGTCGACCGGATTGCAGCTTTGTTCATCCGTTTCCTGGGCGTGAAGGGGACAACAAAATTGGGACCCACGGGCTTCCGGATGTTTATAAGGTGAGCGGGATCTTCTGGAATAATTTTCCAAAGGTAACTCTGTGTTTGAAATGCCTGGATGTGGTTCCCCTTAAGATCAGAGATAATTGTAGAGTTGGAAGGTACCCTCAGGGGTAATCTAGTCCAGCCCCCTGCAATGTAGGAATCTCACCTGAAGAATCCTTGATGGATGGCTGCCCAGACTCTGTTCAAAAGCCTCCAAGGGAGGAGAGCCCACCCCATTCCAAGGGGGCCCGTTCCACAGTCACAACAGCTCCTTCTGTCAGGAAGTCCTTCCTGAGGTTTAGCTGGAATCTTGCAGTTTGAATCCGTCATCAATAACATGGTCCACTAAGAACAGAGGGAGTGCCTGGCCAGCCACCAAGACCTGCACCCTGTTCCCGCTGGACCAACCCAGTCGTGGTCAGTTGTGGTCAGTTACGCAGCACATGGAACTCCTGCAGAAGCAATGGCTGCTGACCTAGATGACTTTAAAATAGGGTTACCAGACGTCCCCAGTTTCCCCCGGATCTGCAAATCTATCCCCGGACAAATTCCGTCCCCAGAATGTCCCCTGATTTGCAATTCTGTTCCCGGGAAACGTGGCAGCGGCAGCCTCAGCAGCCCAGAGCCAGCCTGGTAGCGCAGTTGGTTCTGGCTGGCTTCAGGAGCTGCTCACGGCTGTGGCGCCCGCCATTCTTCCTCTCCGGAAGTCCCCATATGATGTGTCTTGTCAGCCACTGCTGAAGGGGAACCGGGGACGTCCAGAGGTACAGATCTCCTTCCCCCTTCCCCCTTTGTTTTGACTGATCGGGGGAGGCTCGGGAGTCACGGCTGGTCGGCCGTTGCCCAGTTTTTAAAAAACTGCGCATTTAGTTCATGGTGCCATTGGGAGTTTGCTCTGCCCCCCTCCCCCCGGATGATTCCCTCACAGTTCTCTTTTCCTGCCACCAGGAACAGCAAGATAAGCAACAGTGACTTCAGCATGGCTTCCGCAGACATCCTGTACATTGACATCACCAAGAAGCGGTATGGCATCACTGCTGATCAGCGAGATGCAGGTAAGCCCTCTTGCATAATTCTGGGTGCAGACCTTTTGGGGGTGGTGGGGGGTAGGGCAGGGTAGTGCATGTGGATATATGTATTTACATGGAGCGTTTGTACCCTGCTCCTCTTCAGCCAAACAGCTTCCCAAGAGCAGTTTGCATACAGTCAATCAAACTTCCTCATGACTCTTGCAGAGAACCCTTTTTTTTATTGGGTTAAAAATTCACTGAAGCAATGCAGGAGGCCTCCCTATCAAAGTATTGTAGACCCAAAGTCAGTAAGAGGAAATCATAGAATTGTAGAGGGTCATCAAGGGTAATCTAGTCCAACCCCTGCAATTTTATTTTGGGTGCTGAAATGGAGGCCTGCTGAGGGTTAGTGTCCATATCAGGTTTCACTTTCTCCTCACCATCAACTCCCCACCCCTCAACTCCCCTCCCCCAGAGCTCCCCTCCCCCAGAGCTGAAATTTGGCTGAGGCAGGATCCGTATCCTGATGGCAGGAGTGAAATTGCTGCTGCAATAAGTTTAGAGCAGGGGTCAGCAACCTTTTTCAGCTGTGGCCCAGTCCACCATCTCTCAGACCATGTGGTGGGCCAGACTATATTTTGGAGGGAAAAAAACATGAACGAATTCCTGTGCCCCACAAATAAGCCAGAGGTGCATTTTAAATAAAAGCACACATTCTACTCATGTCAAAACACGCTGATTCCCGGACTGTCCGTGGGCCGGATTGAGAAGGTGATTGGGCCGGATCCTGCCCCCGGGCCTTGGGTTGCCTACCCCTGGCTTAGAGGAAATGCCCAACTTCTGAATTTCTTTAGTAACTAGTGGAATTGATGGGCAACTAGAGCAAGAGGAAGCTTTATTTCCCCCCTGCGTTTATTTCTACAAGCAAGCATTGCCATCTGGCCTGTTGTTAATTCGGGATTAGCGCTTGGTGAGAGGTTTTATTTTCCTTTCCCCTTTTTCCATCCTAAATTTTTCTGTGGATAAGCAGAATCTGTTGTTTGTGGAGTATCGCTAGCACAGATTTTTGTTTGTGCAGTATGTTTATTGGCATCATATGTCGTCTTCTTCTCTTTTTTTGCTGACTGGGACGGGTGACGAGAAAAATATTTATTTTGTGCTGCATTCAAGGTAGCAAGAGTTCCTCTCTTTCTTCCCACCCCTCGTCCTCCTCCTCTGAAATCCGAATGTTTACTCTTCAGCCACACAAAATACATCTGGTCCACAAATTGTCCTGGCTACAAGCCACTTCCAAAGCAATTTGGGGTGGGTGAAAGGGTAGAGATGAAATAATAATAATAATAATAATAATAATAATAATAATAGTGCTCTGGCACATTTCCTTCTACCAGTTGAAGTACTTTCATTGTACTGTGCGCCATTAAAACTATGGGGCTGGCTCCCAAGGGAGGCAGTGGTGGCCACCAACATGGATGGATTTAAAAGAGGATTGGACAAATTCACAGAGGAGGAGAGGGCTAGCGATGGCTCCTAGCCATGTTGGCTGTGCTCTGCCTTCCCGCTTGGAGGCAGTAAATGCTTCTGAATACCAGTTGCTGGAAAGCACACAAGGGGCGAGGACCCTGGAGGATCCTGCTTGCGGATTTCCCATAGGCATCTGGTTGGCTGCTGATAGAACCGGTGGCCTGAAGCATCAGGCTCTTCCTATGTTCTTCTCTGGCAATGCAGGTGGAGTTGTCAGGCATGAGGCAAGGGAAGTGGGGGCAACAGGTAGGTTGCCATTTGCAGCCCAAGTGCTTGCTGTACATCGGGGAGGACTGTGTAGAGAGAGTCTCTCCCTTTAAATTCCTAGGAGTTTATCTCAGTGAAGACCTTACTTGGAAAATCAATACAACCCAGATGGTTATGAAAGCCCAACAGAGACTCCATCTCCTCAGAGTATTGTGGAAGAACGATGTCAATCAACATCTGATGATCTCCTTCTACCGGTCCACAATAGAAAGTGTCCTTTCCTACTGCATCACGATGTGGTACGCTGGTTTGACATCACCTGATAGGAAGTGCCTACAGAGGGTGGTGAATACAGCACAAGATATTATGGGCTGTCCCGTGAATCTGCTGGATGAAACAGCGGAAGAACGTTGCCTCAGGAGAGGGAGGAAAATTCTCAGGGATGATTCACACCCTGGCCGGCACTTTCTTGATCTCCTGCCCTCAGGCAGAAGATATAGAAGCATGATTAGTTGCACCAACAGTGCTATTCGTGGGCTGTTAGGCTGCTGAATGAAAAGATAACAACAGGGCAACTGACTTTCGGGTTTGGTGGGTGTGCGTCAGTAAACGAGGGGAATTAAGACTAAGAGAGCTGAGTGGGGGGTGCTCGTGTAGTCTCACTGTATACAAGTTGTACAAGTGACAATAAAGTATTTCCATTTCAATTATATCCTTGCTCCGTAGGAAGACAAGCCTTGAACAGCGTCACACTGAGGGCCCATAAAAGAGGGACACGCATGAAGAGCCAAAATGAAAAACCCACATTTGGAAAATTTATTTTGCAAGGGGTTTCTCTCTCCCTCTCCCCCCCCCCCTTGTTTTTCTGTTCCCCGTCAGGTTTTTAAAATGTGCTCCGGTTACCCGATGAACGTTAACAACGGGAAGCCTTTAAATACTCCATTTTGTGTCTCTTGTGCCGATTTAATTGCCAGGTTTTATTAAAAAATGTAATGGATGGGCTTTATTTTAACATCCATGAATAAGTTTTCAGTCCAAGGAGTTGGGAATGGAAATTAAGAGTGAGTTGGGATGGGGGGGGGTTAGGTGAATACCCCTCTTTCCCCATTCCCACGTCCATGCTCTCCCTAGAAGCAGAAATAGGGGGGTGCTTTTAATCCACAGGCGCTCTGTGTGTGTGTGTGTGTGTGTGTGTGTGTGTGTGCTGAGGGTGCTAAGCCGGCAGTGGGGGAGCATTCAGTTATTCTGCAAAAATAACTTGGAATATAAGAGCCCTCCTGGATCAGGCCATTTAGTGCAGTATCCTGTTCGCACGGTGGCCAAACCCAGCAAACAGGTCCCCAGCGCAAGAACCATCTCTCCCCTCCTATAGTTTCCAGCGACTGATTTTCTGGGGAAAAGGTGAAATATAAATAAATACAGTGGTACCTCTGGATGCGAACGGGATCCGTCCCCGCAGTTGAACACTTGGACATGTATTAAGGTAATTTCTCCATAGCGGCTGCTGCTTGACTGAGGTGCTGCAATAAAACCACCAATAAGCGATATAAACCAAGACAGTGCAGAACGAAAACCTCGGGAGATTTCTGACGCTTTCTTTTCCCTTTTCCTTCCAGGGATGGACTTGCACGCTTTTGTAGAGGCGATTTGCTTCCTGGCACAGAGGAGGTACAAGTCCCTCTCCCTGCACGAGCAGGTGGAGCTCCTCATTGACTTCGCGGAGTGCAACTTGGCTGCCCAGGACAAGAAGCGCGCCAGCTGTGACCAACGCGTGGCCCTGGTGACTTGCCACCAGAACAGGCTCCACCTCCGCCCGGCCACCGACATGCTGGTCAATTACAGAAGCTCCCGCCCATGAAAGACTGCGCTTGCTGATACGGATTTAAAGGGAGGTTTAGCCCACATTCTAGTCCTTTGGGTGGAGTTAATCTCATAGCCTATCTCGTCCTCCCATTTTTTATTTATTACGTCTGGGGCGGTTTGTGGGATTTGGGATTGCAGATACCATCGCTTTGCCGTGTCCCTTTGTTGTTAGGAGGAGGTTTTTGAGGGTGCGCCGAGCCCTGGTGGCACCCTCAAACCCTACTTTGCCGGGACCGTGTCATCTTTTTACTCAGACGACATGGAGCACACCGCCATTAGCCTCCGCAGTAGACCGGAAGTCTAAGAGGGCATGTACAGTGGTGCCCCGCAAGACGAATGCCTCGCAAGACGGAAAACCCGCTAGACGAAAGGGTTTTCCATTTTGGAGGTGCTTCGCAAAATGAATTTCCTATGGTCTTGCTTCGCAAGATGGAAATGTCTTACGAGTTCCTGCGGGTTTTTTTCCCCTCCCCCCCCTTTTCCCCAAGCCGCTAAGCCGCTTATCAGCTGATCCGCTAAGCCACTTAACAGCTGATCCGCTAAGCCGCTTAACAGCTGATCGCTAAGCCGCTTATCAGCTGATCCGCTAAGCCGCTTATCCGCTAAGCCGCTTATCAGCTGATCCGCTAAGCCCGCTAATAGCGCTAATCCGCTAAGCCGCTAATGGGCTTGCTTCGCAAGACGAGAAAACCGCAAGACGAAGAGACTCGCAGAACGGATTCTTTTCGTCTTGCGAGGCACCACTGGTGGTGTGTTAGCCAGGGCATTTGGGTGTCCCCTAGTTTGTCCTGCATTTCTTGTGTTGATAGGGGTTTGTTATTTTTGTAGAAGTCTGTTAGGTGGTATAAGCCTTTGGTTTGCCAGGTTTTAAATCTGGAGGTTTTGTGTTGCGTGATGGAACAGCTGAGTCACTTTCTGACTCTCTCACAAGTTTGCTGCCTCACACTAACCAGATGCAGGTGCAAGACAAGCACACCTGAATTAACCCTTTGTTTCCCTTCTCTCTCTCTCTCTCTCTCTCTCTCTCTCTCTCTGCCATAAACAGACAGGGCTCTCTTGCACCCCGGGCTGATCACACAATGAACTGACACTGGAGGATGAAGAGTCCAGCCTTAGCCTCGCCTCGCCGGAAATTCTTCAGTTTGCCTGGAATGAGGGAGGGGAGCTGGCTGCCCTTGAACTTCACACGGTGGGAGGGGTGGGCTTTGGAATTGTGCACTAAAATTAAAAATTAAAATCCTATTTGGTTTACTCCTATTTTCTTTAAAGTAAACTGGTGTAGATGGGGAGGCTGCCTGTTCAAAGTTTTGACTTTAAACTTAATATTTATATGGAAGAAGGGCAGATGGGGTGAATAGGGCCTCACTTCCACTACCACTTTTCCCTAAATGAAAGCTTTTCATTTAGGAATGTTGCATTGTGCACTCAGCACAAACTCATGCATTTGCATGGTGCCTTCAAGGGGATGTGGGATATTCACAGACCCCAAGCACAGGGAGTTAATTGACTCCTCAGCTTCCTTGGGTGAGGATTGAAGTCCACCCTTTTATACCGGGCACCTAAGGGGTTCCAGGACTCACACAGGGGCTCTGGCTGCTCATTTTCAGTGAGAGGGACAACCACCCGCCACCTGCACAAATCTTAGAACCACAGAATGGTAGAGTTGGAATAATAATACTAGTAGTAGTAGTAGTACTCCTCAACCCATTATACTGGGCAGCTTCCAGTATATACAAAAACTTCTTAAACATTAGAAACCTCTGGATACAGGGCTGCCTTCAGATGTCTTCCAAAAGTTGTGTAGTTCTTTATTTCCTTGACATCTGAGGGGAGGGCATTCCACAGGGAGGGTGCCACCACCAAGAAGGCCCTCTGCTTGGTTCCCTGTAACCTCACTTCTCACAATGAGGAAACTGCCAGAAGGCCCTCGGCGCTGGACCTCGGTGTCCGGGCTGAACGAGGGGAGTGGAGATGCTCCTTCAGGTATACTAGGCCAAGGCCATTTAGGTCGTTAAAGGTCAACACCAACACTTTGAATTGTGTTCGGAAATGGACTGGGAGCCAGTATTGATCCTTTAGGAGCAGTGTTATATGGTCCCAGTGGCTGCTCCCAGTCACCAGTCTAGCTGCCGCATTCTGGATTAGTTGTCATTTCTGAGTCACCTTCAAAGGTAGCCCCACGTAGAGCGCATGACAGCAGTCCAAACAAGAGATAACCAAAGCATGCACCCCTCTGGCGAGACAGTCCGTGGGCAGGGAGGGTCTTAGTCTGTGGACCAGATGGAGCTGGTAAATAGCTGCCCTGGACACAGAATTGACCTGCGCCTCCATGGACGGCTGTGAGTCCAGAATGACTCCTAGGCTGTACACCTGGTCGTCTTCCCCCGTCCGCCCAAAACAGTACTTCTGTCTTGTCAGAATTCAACTTCAATCCATTAAAGACCTTCCACCCACCTCCAGACATTCACACAGGACATTCATTGCCTTCACTGGTCTCTGATTTAAAGGAGAGGGAGAGCTGGGTATCAGCCATATAAACCCAGCCCAAACCCCTTGATGATCTCTCCCAGCAGCTTCATATAGATGTCAAAAAGCATGAGGGAGAGGACAGAACCCTGAGGCACCCCACAAGTGAGAGCTCTGGGGTCTCATCCCCCAACACCACTTTCTGGACACAGCCCAGGAGGAAGAATCGTCTCCACCCCCATCATTCAGCCCGGATACTGTGGTCCAGCTCCAAGGGCCTTCTGGCAGTTCCCTCTAGGCAGAGGGCCTTCTCGGTGTTGGCCCCCATGGGATTCACTCCCATCAGATGTCAAGGAAATAAACAACTATCTGACTTTCAGAAGACATCTGAAGGCAGGCCTGTTTGGGAAGTTTTTAATGTTTTATGTTTTATCATGTTTTTAATATTCCGTTGGGAGCCGCCCAGAGTGGCTGGGGAAACCCATCAGTGCCCCCAGCTCCCAACCCCCCCTAGATACCATGGTCAATTGTATCCAAAGCCGATGAAAGATCCAGCAGAACTAGGAAACAGCTTTCACCTCTGTCCCTAGCCAGCTAGAGTTCATTAACCAGCGTAACCAAGGCAGTTTCAGTCCTGGGATGGGTCCCGAATCCCAATTGGAAGAGTTGTTCAGCAACCACCTGTTGAATCACTTTGCCCAAGAATGGAATGCTTTTTTTTAAAGAAGTGGTTGAATAATCACTTCTTTAAGGGGATCCAGGAAGACTCCCTCACAGAGGGAAGCATTCATCACCCCCACAAAGCCCATTGCCCAGCCCTTCCTGGCTTGCTGTGTACCTGCTCCTTCAGAAGGCGTGTAACCCCACCAAGAGCAGCAACCTCCCAGCTGGTCTAGGGTTTCCTGTAAAGTTCGTCTTCTGCTTTCAGTAGCGCTTCATCTGTATGACTAGTCCAATTGAAGAGTTTTGCTGCCTGATAGTATCTTATCAAGTTTGGTATTCCAGTGCTTCCATAAGGGGGTTGGGCTAGATGACCTTTGGCAGTCCCTTCCAACTCTTCCAATTCTATTATTTGTGAGCCAAATGTGGACTCTTTGAAGGCCCAGGCCAAGTGTACAAACCTGTAGCCTCCAGATGTTGCTGAACTACAACTCCCATCAGCCCCAACAAGCATAGTCAGTGCTTGTGTTGAAGTGAGCAGTGCGTGGGAATATTAGTTAGCCAAAGCTATTGACTGCTGCCCAGCTTGCCCACCCCACCTCCCCAGTTGAGACTTTCCACTTTGGATGGCTTATTGCTTCAGCATATTCTTAATTAAAATAATTTGAAGACTCTGCTCCTTTGCAGCTGGATTAAGACTGCACTGATCCTTTCATAATTGGACTTAAAGCCATTGTTGTGTATTTGGGAACCTCCCCCCCCCCACCCCAAACTGATTTGTTTCATTGTGACCACACACACCCCGCCCTGCCACCGCCTCCATGAAGATGCAGAGTGTGCTAGATGAAATCTAGTAATCCATAGAAGTAAGAGACATACAGGTGAAACTCGAAAAATTAGAATATTGTGGAAAAGTTCCTTTATTTTAGTAATTCAACTTCAAAGATGAAACTAATATATGAGATTGACTCGTGACATGCCAAGCGAGATATGTCAAGCCTTGATTTGTCATCATTGCGATGATCATGGCGTACAGCTGATGAAAACCCCAAATTAACAATCTCAGAAAATTAGAATATTCAAGGAAATCATCGAAACAAGGATTGCAAATGGAGCAAGATTGGACCTCGGAGAAGTAGAAGCATATCTCGCTTTGCATGTCATGAGTCGATCTCATATATTAGTTTCACCATTCAAGCTGAATTCCTGAAATCAATGAACTTTCCCACGATATTCTAATTTTTCGAGTTTCACCTGAATCCCAGAATTGTAGAGTTGCATGGGACCCCCAAAGGCCATCTAGTCCAAACCCCTGCAATGCAGGAATCATGGATAGAGAACCCCTGGCAGGTGGCCATCCAGCCTCTGTTTAAAAACAGCCAACCAAGGAGTACCCACCCCTTCCCGAGGGAGTCCACTCCACTGCCAAACAGCTCCTATCATCAGGAAGGTCTTCCTAAGGTTTAGTCGGAATTGCCTTTCTTGTCATTCGGATCCACTGGTTCGCGTCCCGTCCCCCCCACTCCAGAGCAGCAGAAAACAAGCTTGCTCTGCCCCCATAGGACAGCCCTTCAGGTGCCCCTTGTTCTCTTTCCAGGCTCTGTTCCTGTTTTACAGCTGGGGGGAACCCCAAATGCATCCCCCCCCTACTTTCCATGCTTTCCATGTTTGATGTATTACAGTATTTTAATATTTTTTGGAAGCCACCCAGAGTGGCTGGGGAAGCCCAGCCAGATGGGCGGGGTATAAATAAATAAATAAATAAATAAATAAATAAATAAATTAAATTATTATTATTATTATTATTATTATTATTATTATTATGCTAGGAAAAGATGTACCTGTTGGATTTTTGCCTGTTGGGCTTCAGGCCTCTCTACCTGCTGTCTGGGAGGAGGGTCCCATATTCTATATTGCAGATTGTGCAAGCACAGCTGCAGAGCCCACCAAGAAATTAGCAGGCATTTGTGCAAAGTACGGCATATGATATATATATATTGGCAATTACTATAATTAGATCAGCTAGCTAATTGGTACCTGTAAGCATGAGAAGAGGGAGGCCCATTTTGCTGTGCCAGAGGAAGGGGAGGAGAATACAAGAAATAAAGTTTTGGCTGCTGCCTGGGATCCAGGCGTTCCGATGCCTTTAAAAATGGTGGTGAGAATTTCTGCCAGCAAAACTTCTCATGACATGGTGATGCTGTGGCAGGAAAATAAGCACAGTTGCTTGCCTTCCACCCAGCTTTTTAAAGGCCCAGAGTTCTCTTGGGCCTGGACACTTGAAGACAGATCCCCTGCGTTGTCAGGGGGGTTGGTTTAGGGTTGCACTGAACCAGCTCCTAAGCATTTGGTAAGAGCTGGATTATTGTACGTCATTTTCCTGTATGGCTGTCTGGGGCTGATGGGAGCTGTCATCCAAAACATGTGGAGGGCACATGGTGAAGGCTAATCTAGGACAGTGGTTCTCAAGCTGGTTTCTTGGGGGGGTGGGGAGGGCTTTGGCTTTCATTTTGAAAAAAAGCTAGTCTCTAGTCCCTATGAATATTAATATGTGGGTGAGCAGTGCATGTTGAAATTTCAGAAGCCAGAGCTGCAAATATTTTCAGCAGCTGAAGGTGGGACATTTTCTGCCTTTCTGTGATGAGCAAAACCTGTTTCACCTAATTTATTGTTTGCTCATTTTGCAAAAATGTATACAAATTGCCTAAGGCAGCGCTTCTTGGGCCCAGAATTTCAGATTTATTTCATGTTTGAAATGCAGACACCCAGTTCTGTGAAAGTCTGTGGAAATGACATTGCCTGGAATGGATGTTTGATTTCTTGTCTGCAGTATTTCTGGCAACTGCAGCAGAAGAGAAGCCTCAGAGCTGCTGCTTAAGAGCTACATGAGAAGAGCCCCCAACCCATTTATTCTTCCCAAAATCTTGTTTCATATATTCTTAAAATGTATTTCCTTAAATGCTCACTATAACGTTTGCTAATCTGTTTTTTGACACTCGAATGCAGGACTTAGTGTGGCTTGACAGTTGATAACTGGCTGTATTTGACAGACAACACACAATGGTATTAGTACTGGGCAGCATTTAATAGAAGACATCCAATGGCAGTTAGTATTTGACAAGTTTGGACACATTGTCACATTTGACAAATGCCAGGAGCAGATTAATTGAGAAAATGCTGGCAAATCTAAAGCACTCAGCCTAGGAGGTAAAAATTTCATGTTCAAGACGGAAGTTTGAGTTTTTCAGCTTTTGCTGTTTCACTTTAAATCTTCAAACCCACACTTTTCACAGCACAATTCAGTACCGTATTTTTCGCTCGATAACACGCACCTGACCATAACACGCCCATAGTTTTTAGAGGAGGAAAACAAGAAAAAAAAATTCTGAATGAAACAGTGGGTGTATCATTTTTGTGCTTCATGCTGCGGCCACAGACATGTGATTTGACGGTGAGTTTGGGGTAGCCCAATGCAAAGATCCTGAGGATCCATGTGGATCCATGCTTTGTAACCACGTTTTTGTACCATTGCAGCCCCAGGCAACAGTGGGTGCGTGATTTTTTTGGTGCAGGCTGTAGCCATGGACATGCTATGTGATCTGATGGTGAATTTGGGGTGACCCAATGCAAAGATCCTGAGGATCCATGTGGATCCATGCTTTGTAACCACGTTTTTGTACCATTGCAGCCCCAGGCAACAGTGGGTGCGTGATTTTTTTGGTGCAGGCTGTAGCCATGGACATGCTATGTGATCTGATGGTGAATTTGGGGTGACCCAATGCAAAGATCCTGAGGATCCATGTGGATCCATGCTTTGTAACCACGTTTTTGCACCATTGCAGCCCTGTTTTTGCATCAGATCATTGCTATGTGATCTGATGGTGAATTTGGGGTGACCCAATGCAAAGATCCTGAGGATCCATGTGGATCCATGCTTTGTAACCACGTTTTTGCACCATTGCAGCCCTGTTTTTGCATCAGATCATTGCTATGTGATCTGATGGTGAATTTGGGGTGACCCAATGCAAAGATCCTGAGGATCCATGTGGATCCGTGCTTTGTAACCATGTTTTTGCACCATTGCAGCCCTGTTTTTGCATCAGATCATTGCTATGTGATCTGATGGCGAATTTGGGGTGACTCAATGCAAAGATGCTGAGGATCCATGTGGATCCGTGATTGGAACCACGTTTTAAGTAGGGAGGGAAGGAAAAACATAGAAAGGATAAGGAGCGCCGAAAGGGGTGTGCAGAGAGGCAGCTGGCTAAGAATGCAGGAGAGGGGTTTTACCGGAGGGAGGAAAGGAAGGCAAAAGTCCCCCCCCCCCAAGCCAACCAGCTCTCTCTCTCTCCCCCCCCCCACAACCTGCATGTTGCCTTCGAGTCCCAGACGCAGGCAGCTCTGCTTTCCACTCTGCTTGCCTGGAGGGGAGGGGTTTTCTCTGCTCTTTGTTCCGTTTGAGCAAACACAGTAAGGAAACAGAAGCAGGTGGGCAGTAAGACCCTGAGGCAGAGCTTCCTCCTTTCAAGGCTTCCCTTCTCCGGACGATTTGATATTTGCCTGATTTTTGCCTTCACTCGGGCTTGTCAGCTCCAGGGACCACACATTCGCTCAATAACACGCACAGACATTTCCCCTTACTTTTTAGGAGAAAAAATCTGCGTGTAATAGAGGGAAAAATACGGTATGTATGCAAACATTCTCTTAATCTCTGGCCCGCTGATAATGGGTTCCTTAACATTTAACCTATTGACCAAGCATCATCATCATCATAATAGTAGTAGTAGTAGTAGTAGTAATAGTAAATTTATTATTTGTACCCCACCCATCTGGCTGGGTCTTCCCAGCCACTCTGGGCGGCTTCCAACAAAGATTAAAAATACATTAAAATGTCACACATTACAAACTTCCCTAAACAGGGCTGCATTTAGATGTCTTCTGAATGTCAAGTAGTTGTTTATCTCTTTGACATCTGATGGGAGGGCATTCCACAAAGCGGGTGCCACTACCAAGAAGGCCCGAAAGCATGGGGAATAGAATATAATTTCTTAGCATCAAGAGCAAGAAAAAGAATGTACGTTCTACAAAACACCCTGGAATGCATTAAATTTGCCTTCTACTCAACCGTGAACTGATGGGTTCTTCCACGGTGGCCTCGTTTTGTGGTGGTTTGGCCTTTATGCAATGGATTCATATGGCAAATAAGGGGACCCTGACAAACATTAGGAAGAATTTCCTGTGGGAATTTGCAGTCAAATATAACTGGCAAGCTTAGGGCTCGTTAATAATAATAATAATAATAATAATAATAATAATAATAATAATAATATCTTTATTGTCATTGCCCCCTCTCAGGGACAACGAAATTACTCGACTGCTCCATAAAAACACTAATTAAAACAATACAGTATAGTACAGCAAGGAAGATTAGATGACTTTCAAAGTCCAGGCTTCCCATTCAGGGCTGAGATCGCTCTGGAGAAGAAGCTGTTCTTAAGACGGCTCGTTCTTGTCTTCATCGTCCTGTATCTCCGTCCCGACGGCAGGAGCTCGAAGAGACAGTGACCAGGATGCGATGGATCTTTTACTATGTCCAGTGCCTTCCTATGGCACCTTGTGGCATAAATCTGCTCTAAGGTGGAGAGTGGGCAGCCAACAATGCTCTCTGCTGCCTTAACAACTCTGCACAACCCCATCCTGTCCTGGGTAGTACAGCTTCCGTACCACACACATAAGCCATAAGTGAGCACGCTCTCAATGGCACAGTGATAGAAGGCAAGCAGCAGTTTCTGCGGAAGATGGTTTTTCCTTAGAATTCTCAAAAAGTACAGTCTCTGCTGCGCCTTCTTCACAAGCCCCCTTGTGTTGAATAAAGGGGTTAAGGCCACAGAGCTGTATTCCTAGACTCAGGTCACACCCGTCACCTCCAGTGAAGTAGAAAGTGCAGCTTCTTCCTTTACTCTCTTCCACGTGAAGCTGACCATGCAACACACGTGGGCTTGATCTCTTCAAGCCCAGACCACATGCTCAGAAGTATATTTCTGTATTTTGTAACCCAAGAATTTTCTACCTGTGTTCTTGCTGCTGCATGGAATAACACATGAACCTGGCATTTGGAGTTTGTAAGTAAAGCATTTAAACTTAATAATGGTGTGGTCTGTTCATTGTGAGACGTATAGGAACAAGGAAGCTGTCAGTGAATATTAAAAAGGCCCAACAGCCTATATTCCTAACACTTCACTGACACTACATCTTTTGTGAATGGGGTCTCTTACTGAATAGTGTGTTTAGCCCTGTCCTTTAGATACAGGGATCCAGCCAAGTCTTTCATTAATGATGGGTGATCTATAGCTACCCTCCCCACATACTTCCAACTCTGCATTTCAGTGATTCTATTATTCTTTGTGAAAATGTTTCCTATGGTTAAAAGACACAACTGGGATTGAGAGGTAGCTCTCTCCACCAATGCCAGTTGGCTATCTCTGCCACCTCATGAACACGCCACAGTAGGGCCTGCTTTACAGATAGCTTTATTAACTCGGCTTTAATTAGGTTGGAAACAATTATTAAACCATTCTAAATTCGCCAGGGGGCGGTTAGAATTCCACAGAGGAGCTTGGGGCTTAATCCACTGTGAAGCAGAAGAGGTGTGTTAAAAACACTTTCCATGGACTGAAGGGTTTGAAATATCCCCCTTGAGGGCACTTGATTTCTAAGAGCCACTGTGATGTGGTGGTTAGAGTGTCAGACTATGGCCTGGGAGAACAGGTTCAAATCCCCACCTGGCCACGAAGTTCTCAGAAACTGACTAGCAGCAGTGGCATAGCGTGGGGGTTGCAGGGGGGGCCGGGCGCAACATCTGGGGGTTAGGGTTAGGGGGCGCAAATCCACGGGTTAGGGGGCACAAATTACTTGCCTTGCCCCGGGTGTTGACAACCCATGCTACGCCACTGACTAACAGTCATTACAGTTGGGCCAGGATTTGGTTCTTGTGTGGCCAGAAAAGACAACCACTTCTTCCCCCTGGGAATGGCCTCATTCTGGCAACTGGTGAGGTGAGGGTAGCCCTGGATGTTTCCTCTTACAGGCCTCGCTCCCCACCTTGCCTTCTGCAACCCTCTCCCCTCTTTTTTGCTCCACGGTCTCTTATGTCTGGCAACAGTGGTGCTTGGGGGAGAATACGGGATTGGTGTGGGAAATGTCAGTGTGATAAATCAAAGTGAAGTGGTATGCTGTTGCGGTGCCACTTCTCATTCCTTCCCTTGCATGGCGCAGGCCAGGGCCATCCAGTTAACACCCCCCCTCCAGCAGCACCTGAGAGATGTGGGGGTGAAGGGTGGTGGGGTAAGAGGGGCTCTTAGCTTTTGTTTGTCTTCAAGAGGAGGTGAGAAGCCCACAGACCTTTGGTCTTTCTGCCTAATACAGTGGTACCTCAGGTTAAGTACTTAATTTTTTCCGGAGGTCCGTTCTTAACCCGAAACTGTTCTTAACCTGAAGCACCACTTTAGCTAATGGGGCCTCCTGCTGCCACCGCGCAGCCGGAGCACGATTTCTGTTCTCATCCTGAAGCAAAGTTCTTAACCCGAGGTACTATTTCTGGGTTAGCGGAGTCTGTAACCTGAAGCATCTGTAACCTGAAGCGTCTGTAAACTGAAGCGTATGTAACCCGAAGAAGAAGAGGAGTTTGGACTTGATATCCCGCCTTTCACTCCCCTTAAGGAGTGTCAAAGCGGCTAACATTCTCCTTTCCCTTCCTCCCCCACAACAAACACTCTGTGAGGTGAGTGGGGCTGAGAGACTTCAGAGAAGTGTGACTGGCCCAAGGTCACCCAGCAGCGGCATGTGGAGGAGCGGAGACACGAACCCGGTTCCCCAGATTACGAGTCCACTGCTCTGAACCACTATACCACACTGGCTCCCAGTGTGGAGGTACCACTGTATGCAGAAAACTACCTACCTACCTACCTACACACACACACACACACACACACACTGGCAGATGTCTCCTCCCTTCTGGACAGAGATCAATGATCCAGGAGTAAAGATGCATTGAGGGGAGACATCTTTCCCGGGAGTTGTAGAATTGGACCACATACTGCTTTGATCATAATGGAGTCAGACGCAGGCAGTAAACAGAGCGGCATCTGGATTCCAGCTAGGCTAGGCAGCCCCAGCCCCTAGACTTCATGTCTTTTTTCCAATTGGCTTTGGGGCCTGGGGCTGGCAGCCTGCCTGTTGGATATTAGCAGCCAACCTATTTCCAGTCACCCCAGGACAGGATCCTACGTGCTGAGAGCAATGATGAATTATTATGGTTCCACCCTCCCCCAACCCCCCCGCAAACACCTGCCAGATGACCGAACAGCCTGGCAAGATGTTGACATCGGAAACTGTTTTGCTACCAAGTCAGACCACAGCTCTGTCTAGTTCACTGTTGGCCACACTGGCTGGCAGAGGCTCTCCAGGTTTCAAGTGGGAGTCTCTGCTCATGCTATTGGGGGCTACAGCTGAGGCTTCCTGCTGGCGCTCTGCCCTTTCCCAAAATGGCTGACTGTGGCATAGGCACCAACTCTTAGGGGGGCCCACATGTTTTCCTAGGGCCGCCCCATGATTCAGAGGGCAAACATGTAGCTAGCTGTGGTATGGCTCAGTGGTCAGTGACTCCTGCTGATGCTGCCGCCACTGGCTGGGGGGTGGCTTCTCCCGTCTTTCCCTTGCATGGCGGCGGGGGGGGGGACAGGACAGGGGCCCCTGAGGCCAGACTGCCGCCACATTCAGCTCTGCATGATATTGCGTGCATGACATCATGACATCGCATTGGGCCTCCACAACGTTTTTGAGAAGTTGGTGCCTCTGCTCAATGGACTTTCAACAGAGGCAGACTTGGGCAATCTTTCACAATATGAATCATAGAATAGAATCATAGAATCATAGAGTTGGAAGAGACCACAAGGGCCATCGAGTCCAACCCCCTGCCAAGCAGGAAACACCATCAGAGCACTCCTGACATATGGTTGTCAAGCCTCTGCTTAAAGACCTCCAAAGAAGGAGACTCCACCACACTCCTTGGCAGCAAATTCCACTGTCAAACAGCTCTTACTGTCAGGAAGTTCTTCCTAATGTTTAGGTGGAATCTTCTTTCTTGTAGTTTGGATCCATTGCTCCGTGTCCGCTTCTCTGGAGCAGCAGAAAACCACCTTTCTCCCTCCTCTATGTGACATCCTTTTATATATTTGAACATGGCTATCATATCACCCCTAGCCTCCTCTTCTCCAGGCTAAACATGCCCAGCTCCCTGAGCCGTTCCTCATAAGGCATCGTTTCCAGGCCTTTGACCATTTTGGTTGCCCTCCTCTGGACACGTTCCAGTTTGTCAGTGTCCTTCTTGAACTGTGGTGCCCAGAACTGGACACAGTACTCCAGGTGAGGTCTGACCAGAGCAGAATACAGTGGCACTATTACTTCCCTTGATCTAGATGCTATACTCCTATTGATGCAGCCCAGAATTGCATTGGCTTTTTTAGCTGCCGCGTCACACTGTTGGCTCATGTCAAGTTTGTGGTCAACCAAGACTCCTAGATCCTTTTCACATGTACTGCTCTCAAGCCAGGTGTCACCCATCTTGTATTTGTGCCTCTCATTTTTTTTGCCCAAGTGCAATACTTTACATTTCTCCCTGTTAAAATTCATCTTGTTTGTTTTGGCCCAGTTCTCTAATCTGTCAAGGTTATGAAAGCCTTATATGAAAGCCTTATAAGGTGTCAAAATTTGGTGTCCCAAATGGATCTTCTACATTATGGATCTTCACAATCTTGCAAAACCTCGGCTCCCTGGTGGGGGGAGGGACTGCCTGCACAACCTTGAATCCGGCACTGACCTTCAACATCACAAAGAAGGGTGCAGGGAAAGGTGAACAAATATTTATGCTCTTGTATTTCAGGGTTTGCTTTTTCCTGTTTCCATCAGACTGCAACACTGCATCTCTTTGAAAGGAAATAGAGACTCCTTGCATCTTTTCCTTTCCTTTTCCTTTTTTTGAAATATTTTTATTAGTTTTTACAAGAACAAATTTAAAATAACAAAGAGAAAAAATCTCAAAATCTCATGACTTCCCCTGCATGGGTCCTTAAAATAATTTTTCTAAAACTACATATCATTACATTCTCCACAGTTTCCATCTCTCTAAATTATCCATATCTTTTGTTTTTTTACAAGTTATTTTTAAAGTCCAGCTAACTTTTTTATTTGTTTACAATGGTCTCCAATGTAAGTTATGAATTTCCCCCATTCATTATCATCTTGATTCAATGCATCTCCCAGTCAGTTTTGCCATTTCAGCACAGTCCAGCAGTTTGGCTTCCCATTCTTCCCTAGTCTGAACTGTTGGTTCTTTCCATCTTTGAGCTAGTAGCATCCTTGCAGCTGTTGTCACATACATAAACAGTCTTTTCTGGTCTTTTGGGATGTCGAAAGCTGTAATTCCCAACAGAAAAGCTTCTGGGGATTTTTTTGACAAATGTCATCTTAAACATTTTTTTTCAATTCATTGTATATCATTTCCCAAAAAGACTTTGGTATCTTACATGACCACTACATATGATAAAAGGTACCCTCCAACAAATATTGGAGCTTGCTCTATACATTTTAGATAACTTAGTAGGAGATACCATCGGCACATCATTTTCATATAATTTTCTTTCAGCGTACAATCCTTGGGTGCCAAAAAACAAAACAAAACAAAACAAGGGACCCCCTTTGCAAAGTTTAATACAGTTGCTGTTAGGTAAAGGTAAAGGTACTCCTGACTGTTAAGTCCAGTTGCGGACGACTCTCGGGTTGTGGTGCTCATCTCGCTTTACTGGCCGAGGGAGCCGGCGTTTGTTCACAGACAGCTTCCGGGGCTGGATAAATTTGGTTCAGTGCCAGTTCATGCCAAGTAGGTTATCCTGGTGTAAAACAGAGACAGGGAACCTGGTGTTGGACTTCAGCTTCTGCCAACCCCATCTGACATAGCCATGGTTGGGGATAATGGAAGATGTAATCCCAAACAGCTGGAGGGCCACAGGTTGACCCACCTCCCTCACTTCCCTGTCTAAGCAACTCACGTGCTACATTGTGCAAACCGTCTCTGCACAATGTTCATCTCAGGATTGTGCCCCAGACCTCTCTGCACCCACATTGACTCACCATACATGACATGTCTTCCCCTAAAGAAACCTGGGAGCTGCAAGTCATCTCCACAGACAGAGCTGTAATTCCCAGCACCCTTAACAAACTACAATTTCCGGGGTGGGTGGGCATTAAAATGTGTGGTGTGTTTGCATCTTAAAAGCCTCTCCTGAGCGCCAAAGACCCCTGGAGCTTTCTCTTTTCTGTTTGGCCACATCCTTGCTCTAATTGACTAATAATTTACACTAATGGCCCTGTCAATTGAGTGGGGAAGGTGTGTGTGTGGTGGGAGATAGGTATGGCAATTCAGTGTTAAGATATTTGTCTTCATTACCCAACAAAAACAGCACCTCTTTGCCTCCTCCCATTTAGATGGGGAGGGGGGAAATCCTTTCATCCATTTGCTTCTAGGCCCTGGGGTGTCCTCTTCATTTCTTTGCAGTATGCTTCTTTAATTTATTTCTAACAATGTTTTTATTTCTGGGAGTATTTCTACAATTTAATTTGCTTGTAGGACATTTCCTTTAGTGTGTGTCTGGGAATGTTTCTAGAGTGTTCATTTGTTACTCTCATGTTACTTTCATTTGTTTCTGGAACGGCCCTTTCACTAAAGATGTTTTCTAGCGTGTACCTTTCCACTTGTTTTGAGGTTTCTACAACGCACACAACAACAACAACTTTATTATTTATATCCTGCCAATCTGGCTGGGTTTCCCCAGCCACTCTGGGCAGCTTCTAGCAAGCATAAAAAGCATAAGAAAACCATATATAAAATCATTGGCTCCCAGGACGTTTCCAAGCACAATTATAAAGTCCTAAAGAGCCTCGGTCCTGTATACCTGAAGGAGCGTCTCCACCCCCATCGTTCTGCCCAGACACTGAGGTCCAGCGCCAAGGGCCTTCTGGTGGTTCCCTCATTGCGAGAAGTGAAGTTACAGGGAACCAGACAGAGGGCCTTCTTGGTAGTGGCGCCTGCCCTGTGGAATGCCCTCCCATCAGATGTCAAAGAGAAAAACAACTACCTGACATTTAGAAGACATCTGAAGGCAGCCTTGTTTAGGGAAGTTTTTAATGTGTGACGTTTTAATGTATTTTTAATCTTTGTTGGAAGCCGCCCAGAGAGGCTGGGGAAACCCAGCCAGATGAGTGGGGTACAAATAATAAATTATTATTATTATTATTATTATTATTATTATTATTGGAAAGTTTTTTATTTAAAACATCCATACAAACACAGAAAACAGACAAATAAAGAAGACACAATTCATACATACCCTAACTTCCAACACCCATAACTTCCCTCCACTGCAACTCGACATCCTTAATTCCTAGAAATTCATCTATCATTGCATCTTTTATATATTACTTCTCATATATTCCTTACTATTTATTAATTTCATTTATACTTTACATACCTAGTTCATGCATGCCAACATATTCACTTTAGAACAGTGTTTTTTCATATAATCTTCAAAACATTGCCATTCTGATTTTAGTTTTCGATTTGTCTGATGTCTTATGGCTGCTGTTAACTTTGCAAATTCTATGAATTCATTTATTCTGCATATCCAATCTTCTTTTGTAGGTATAATATCTCCTTTCCAATTCCTGGAAATAACTAATATGGTGAGAGGCTGTGCCATATAAAAAAATTGTTTTCTTTTCCTGTGGGATATATTTCCCCAATATCCCTAATAAATATGCCTCTGATTTTTTTCTATGGATATTTTAAACATCTTTTTAAGCTCTTCATGAATACTTCCCCAAAATTTCTTAATTTTATTGCAGCCTCACCAAACATGAAACATTGTCCCTTCAAGCTTCTCACATTTCCAGCATAGATTGGACTTTAACTTATAAATCTTGGCAAGTTTAGATGGTGTCAAATACAGTGGTACCTCGGGTTACATACGCTTCAGCTTACATACGCTTCAGGTTACAGACTCCGCTAACCCAGAAATAATGCTTCAGGTTAAGAACTTTGCTTCAGGATGAGAACAGAAATCGTGCTCCGGTGGTGCAGAGGCAGCAGGAGGCCACATTAGCTAAAGTGGTGCTTCAGGTTAAGAACAGTTTCAGGTTAAGTACGGACCTCCGGAACGAATTAAGTACTTAACCCGAGGTACCACTGTACCACCTATAAAACATTTTCATCATATTCTCTTTGTTGGTGTAACAGGCAGTGAACCTGATGTCTGAATTAAAAAGTCTCTCCCACTGTTCTAATTGAATTGTATAGCCGATATCTTGGGCCCATTTGACCATTACCTCCTTTACTTTACTTCCTCTTCTTTGAGGTTCCATTCTATTAGTAAGTCATAAATTTGAGATAGCAATTTCTTATTATTTTTTACCAATACCGTATATAATTTAGAATCCTCCTTTCCAAATCATCTCTGTCTATCCGAATTAAATACACTGTTTAACTGATGATACTGAAGCCAATTGGTTACATTATGCCTTATCTCTTCATTCTGGTTCAACTTTAACTGGCCTTGATCTTCCATCAGTAATTGCCTATAGGTTGCCCAATTCCTCTCCATATTTAGTTTTTTGATAGCCAAGGCTTCCAACGAGGACAGCCACCATGGAGTTTTGTGGTTCTAAATGTGTTTGATATTTGGTCCATACTTTATAAAGAGCATTTCTGAGAATGTGGTTGTTAAACCCTCTGTGGACTTTAACCTTGTTATATTCAAAGTAGGCCTGCCACGCGTATCTATTACTGTAGCTCTCCAAATCCAAAATATCCGTTTGTTCTAATAAGATCCAATCTTTTATTTGAAAATAATGCCTGAAGTGTAGGTGCGTTCCCACGAGGCAAAACACAGTGATGACAGCAAGAACCTTTATTGAACCACATGACTGGGGAACAGGGGCAAAGCAACTGCTTATATACATACCTGAAAGCCTGGGCCACTCCCACTCCCAACATGATTGGCTGTCTAAAGTTCCAAGCTGTGAATCATGACTCAAGAGCTCAAGGGCCAATGGCAGGCACCCAAATCCTAAAATGTTCTGTGATTGGACATCATGTATCAAATCAGAACACAGCAGCTCAGAATCCTTAGTCCAGACTCAAGCTCAGGCAAACACAGACCACTGAATACATAGCACCTTACATTTCTTTCTGGAATGTTTCATCCATTAGTTTCCAAGGATGTTTTTAGAATGGCCCCTATCATTTGCTACTCAAAACATTTTCTAGAATGCCCCCCCCCATCTCCTTGCTTCTCCCACCCTTTAGAATGTGTAATGGGGTCACATGAAGGACCAGATTTATGTATAGGCTAAGTAGGCTGAAGCCTAGGGCCTCTAGATCTAGGGGGCCTCGCCAGCCTGCCCGCTCCCCAGCGCCGCAGACAGTCTTCCCTTTCCCAAAATTTGAAACCCAAGACTTCATGCAAGGGCATTTCTCCCCCATTTCAATGACATTTTGCTTCAAAAGGAAAGGCGGACTTGGACATCTTCTTCCTCCATAATCCTCTAAGGGAGAGGTCACGTACTCAACTGGACACCACCCTCCCCCATAGTCCTTGGGATATACTCACATGACACACTCTGGCCATGTGGTGCTATAACCAGCACCAGGTAGTGAGAAGTGAGGTTACAGGGAACCAGGCAGAGGGCCTTCTTGGTAGTGGCGCCTGCCCTGTGGAATGCTCTCCCAGCGGATGTCAAGGCAATAAACAGCTATCTAACTTTTAAAAGACAACTGAAGGTGGCCCTGTTTAGGGAAGTTTTCAATGTCTGACACTGTATTGTTTTTAATATTTGGTTGGAAGCCACCCAGAGTGGCTGGGGAAACCCAGCCAGATGGGTGGGGTATAAACAATAAATTATTATTATTATTATTATTATTGCTGTTGTTGTTGTTGTTGTTTTATTTTATTTTATATTTTATTTTATTTTTATTATTACTACAACACAACCCACAAGCCCCACATCATGTCAGGTTGGATAAGAGGGCCATCACCCGGCTTTGCAACGCAGCCCTGCTCTCCTACCGCAGACTGTGGTGGCAGCGCTGTGTCCCAGACAGCAAAGACTTGCTCTCATGCATACGAAGTGGATTGCACATCTCAGCGAGTGAAATTAGGAAAGCATGATTGATGTTGATGAATCTGGGGCTTGGGAGGGCTCTGCAGACCCTCCCCCTGACACTCTGCCTGCTTCTCTCCTTCCAGCCACCCCTTTCTCCCTAAACATACCCCTTCTCTCCCCCCCCCCCCACTCCCTGCCTGGATCTGTCAAAATGATTTGCAACTCAGAGTCTCATTCTTCCCTGCTGACAACTCCTCTCCATATGACGTGCAGCCGGCCTGGAGACTAAGGAGGCAGGGAGGCCTCAGCTGGCAGAGAGCGCTGCTGTCAAAAGCTGAGAGCTGTGCCTGTGCCACTTAGATTTCCAAGCGTGCTGGGCTTTGTTCTAATGAACCTGTAACTGAGCCCCAGCCAAAGAGAGTTTATTCAAATCAAGGCACTCCTGAAACCCACACTTCGAGATGGCTCCATAGGATTCCCGTGTAGGATAGCAGTCAGAATTGTAGAATTCTCCCATCAGCAGCCTCAGTGTCTGCGAATCCCCTGCCCTACACCAGCTCCACTCCCTTCCTCTTCTCTCTCTCTCTCCACCTCCTTACCACTGGGTTTTGCCAGAGACCCAGCAGAGCCCAGCTGAGCCCACTGCTTTGGGGCAAAGCAGCTGGTCTGTGTGCAAACCAGAAGGCGTTTGGAATGACCTTTCTCTGCCCATTAAGAGTTAATATCCCTGGCCAAATGCACCAGCCCTTTGGCTCAGTAAAAGGCAGGTCCTCTGTGCTTGAAATTCTTTCTCGGTGGTTATTTAGCCTTCCTAGTGGGAGAAGGAGCTGTTTACAGTTTCTGGCTCTCATGAAGATTTGAAAGAAAGGACCGCATCTGAAGATAGCAGTTCCTGGAGCGAGAGACACTCACCATCAGCTTGGCCATTCCAACCCTTACATCTGTTGTCTGTCTCAAGAGCCAAAGGAGGGCGCCTCCAGGGGTGAAGTCAAGCTGCTGGGGCAGGGGTAGGCAACCTAAGGCCCACGGGCTGGATGTGGCCCAAGTGCCTTCTCAATCTGGCCCACGGATGGTTCAGGAATCAGTGTGTTTTTACATGAGTAGAATGTGTCCTTTTATTTAAAATTCACCTCTGGGTTATTTGTGGGGCCTGCCTGGTGTTTTTGCATGAGTAGAATGTGTGCTTTTATTTAAAATGCATCTCTGGGTTATTTGTGGGGTGTAGGAATTCGTTCATCCCCCCCCCAAATGTAGTCTGGCCCAACACATGGTCTGAGAGACAGTGGACCGGCCCACAGCTGAAAAAGGTTGCTGACCCGTGTAGTGGAGAATCACAGCGCCTGCTTGTGGCTGCTGAGACTCATAACTTGTAACTGCTGCCTCCCACATTGGTTTTTTACAGCCTTCCCTATGTTGCTCGGCTACAACTCTCATCTTGCTTGACCATTGGCCATGTTGGCTGGAGATTGTGAGAACGTGCTTACCGTATGTTTCACCCTATAAGACGCACTAGACCATAAGACGCACCTAGTTTTTGGAAGAGGAAAACAAGGAAAAAAATATTCTGAATCCCAGAAGCCAGGACAGCAAGCGGGATCGCTGCACAGCTTGCTGTCCTGGCTTATGGGAAAGCTGTGTTCAGCCTCTCCCGGGCTCCCCCAAGAGCCGTGCTCTCTTTAAAGAGCACGGGGAGTTTGTGTGTGCGGCTCTTGGGGGCTTTTCCCCGAGGAGGGAGAAGGGCAGCCCTTCTCCCTCTTCGGGGAAAAGCCCCCAAGAGCTGCACACATGCTCCACTTGACTCTTTAAAGGGAGCGCTGTGCAGAGCCTCCTGCCTGCATTTGCTCCATACAACACACATACATTTCCCCTTACTTTTTAGGAGGGGAAAAGTGCGTCTTATAAAGCGAAAAATACAGTACTTATTTATTACGATTCTATCCTGCTTTTTCCACCAAGAAGATCAAGGTGACATGGTCCTCCCCCTCCTCATTTAATCCCCACAACATCCCTGTGAGGTAGGTTAGGCTGAGAGGTCACCCAGTGGGAGCTTCAGGTCTGAGTGGGAATCTGAATGCAGGTCATCGTCTGGCACTCTAGCCACTACCCTGTGCTGGCTTTAAGTCCAAAAGTATATAAAGGGATATAGGTTCCCAAGCTGCGCCACAAACCATACATACTAACAGCAAACTTGTTCTCCCAGCACCATTCTGATTCAGCCAAAATGATGCCCCTCCCACACACACAAGAAAAATGGATCATCATGGACCTGGGGTACAGGGTGAGAGAGAAGAGACAGGTGGGGAAGAGGGAATGGAATAGCATCCCTTGGACCTGGAACAGGAGAATGCCCCCTGGAGAAACATTTTGTGGCTGGTCCTATTTTACTTCTTTTGTTTCTAATGTTTTGTTTTCTGCAAGCAGAACCCCAGCGCAAGAGGGGATGACCCCTCTGGGAGAGAGGGCAAACCCAGAAGTCTCCTAGTGCTTCACGTGGGCCTCACTTCCTCTCCCAACCCAAGCGCCCTTGCCAACATTTTAGGGAGTCGCAGGCAAACTTGCAGGAGGTTCATTAGATGCTGGGAAGAATTAGCACCTGTGCCTCATTACGAGTGACATAATAAGCTCCTTGTAGGGTTGCAGGAGTCAGGCTGCTGACATCAAAACAAGCCAAGCCACTGGCAGCTAGGAAGACGTTGCCTTGCTGGGCTCAGGAAGCCATGCAGAGCCTGTGCCAAGAGAGGAGCAGACGGCTTGGTTGGCACTGGTGTGTAGTTCCTGTGGCTAATGCCAGCCACCATTTGGGGTTACTCGCAGACAAGTTCCTCTCTCTCTTCTTCATTGCTTGGCTCTAGGCACATGAGTTCTGCTCCAAAGACAAGGATTTCCACCAAAGGCAGCCGCCCCTTTGCCCTCCAGTCCAGGGGAGCACCAGGACTTCTGTTGTGTCAGGAGCTGAGTGCCATAACCCAGGGGTCCCCAAACTAAGGCCTGTGGCCGGATAAGGCTTGAGGGACTCGTTTATCTGGCCTGCAGTGACCCCCACGGCCCGCTGCCCGCTCTTACTGGTGCTGTGCTGCGCAGCTGCCCACTTGCACAAGCGTTATTTCCAGTGCACATCCGGGTCAAAGGAGGCCCGTGCACATGCGCACAAGCTATTTCCGGTGCTCCTCTGACCCAGAAGTGAGCCGGAAATAGCATGTGCGCATGCATATGGGCACGCAATCCCCGCCCTCTGGCCTGCCGTGCAATCGGCGCTGGAGACACTGGCCCTAGGCGCGGTAAGTTTGCTGACTCCTGCTATAACCTGTAGAATAACAGAGTGGCAGAGCTGGAAGGAATCCCCGGAAGGGTCATCTAGCCCAACCCCCTGCTGTGCAGGAGTCACAGCTGTATGAACGACTGCAAATTTGATTGCAGCTGTTTTAAAGCAGGTGTTCAATAGCTGTCTGTCAGGGATGCTTTAGCTGTAATTCTTGCACTGCAGGGGGTTGGACTAGATGACACTCAGGGTCTCTTCCAACTTTACAATCCTATGATCAAGTAGGCTGCTGCTGCTGCTTCCCATTGTGTAGCTGCTGTGTCTTGACTGTCAGAAATCGTGTTGAAACACCCTTCCCCTGCAAATGCATATGGTTTGGTTCACTCCCAGCCGTGTGAAGAGGCTGTTAAGATCCTCAGGGGACCGAATCCTTTGCCTCTTGGCCACCTATTGTTTGAGCCCCACTTTGGTTTGGGAGGCTTCACCTGGGCTTTCCTGAAACCTTTTCAGGGTTAAGAACTAGAAACTTTGTTGCTGTGCTTCGTTTTGACATAAAAGCAAAACCTGGAAACCACGAGTTTAAATTGTGTAGCTCTCCTGTGCACATGGCATGGACTGTGAACCCCAACCTTTGGATAGTTTTAAAAAGCACAATTTGTCCTCAGCTCATGTTTGTTTCCCTTCTGTTAGTTGTTGTGGATACCTGATAACCACTCCCCCCTCCCACTCTGCCCGCCCCCTTCCTATGCAAGGTCAAGGTGGTGGAGGAGGGAGGGAAATGCCCCCATTTTTGTGTGTGGGTGTATTTGGCACCATGCCATTGACACAGTAATAGCACATCAGTGGCACATTCATACTGGGCTGTCGGTGTATCATTCGGCCTTGTAAGTTGTTTTGTGATGCTTCCCTGATGTTGCTGCACAATTGCTGTCTGGAGGGACTGTGTCGCAAGAAAAGTGGCACAAACGCTCCCAGAATATTTGAGGTACAAAAAGTTACAAGATTTCCGTAGGAATCCTGTTTGCTTGCTCCAAGCCCCTGCCTTTTCCACCATCCATGCATCTCCAACTCCATCGGCCGGGTTTTTCCAGCTGCACTAGACAGAACGGACAAACACGCTTAGGAACGTCAGCAACTAAGCAATATATCCACAGCTTGAACAAATAATATATAGAGGCAGCATCCACTTGTGTTCAGTGTTAATGTGTGAATGAAGGTACTCCTGTATGTAAGAAGAGCCTGCTGGATTGGGCCACTCGCCCATACAGTCCAGGATCCGGTTCTCACAAATGCCAACCAGGTGCCTCTATTGTAGGGTTACCAGACGTCCCTGGTTTCCGGGGACAGTCCCTGGATTTGCAAATCTGTCCCTGGACAAATTCCGTCCCCGGAATGTCCCCAGATTTGCAAATCTGTTCCCGGGAAACGTGGCAGTGGCAGCCTCAGCAGCCCAGAGCCAGCCTGGTAGCACAATTGGCTCTAGCTGGCTTCAGGAGCTGCTCGCTGCCACCGCCACTGCCGATGGGGAACTGGGGACGTCCGGCAGTACAGATCTCCTGCCCTTCCTCCCCTTTGTTTTGACAGATTGGGGGAGGCTCGGGAGTTGCGGGTGGGCAGCCATTTCCTAGGAGGGGCGCAAGGCTCGTGGTTTCTCTGTCAGGCAAGGTGCAAAGCCCTTCTTTTGCACCCTGTGAAACATAAATGCACAGCTTTTTAAAAAACTGGGTGACGGCCACCAGCCTGAGCCTCCCCCAGCCAGTCAAAACAAAGGGGAAAAGTGGCAGGAGATTGGGGGAGGCTCAGAAGTCACGGGCAGGCAGAGCACAGTTGCCCAGTTTTTAAAAACCCCAATCTCCTGCCCCCTTCCCCCTTTATTTTGACTGATCGGGAGAGGTTCAGGAGTCGCAGGTGGGCAGCCATCACCCAGTTTTTTAAAAAACTGCGTATTTATGTTTCACAGGGTGCGAAAGAAGGGCTCTGCACCTTTATACAATATGCATGTGTGCCTGGGCCCAGGGTCTTTTGCCTCACCATCCCCACTACTGACTTTTTGCTGCTTCTCAGCTAAAATAAAATAAAAAGTGTCCCCAGATCCATTGGAAAAAAATCTGGTAACCATACTCTATTGGGAAACTTGCAAGCAGAACACGAGTACATGAGAACTGCACCTAGAACTGGCTGTGGGGAGTGCAGATGAATGGGACACAGCCATGGGCAGCTTGAGGAAGCACCATCCACCTTGGGGCTGCCCATAAGAAGCATGTCTAGAGTGAAAAACTGGTGAAGCTCACTGTTTCACAGAACGTTGAAGAGTGAGAACCTGGAGGCTGAGGGGGTGTGTCAGAAGGAAAATGAATTGGTATTGATTTATATATATTGTGTATTTTAGTAATACTTTAAGTTGTCTGTTGCCGTTTCAGTTTTTTGTACACTGCTTAGAGCTAAATAATAAAATAATCAGAGTTCTCCCATGGTTTCCAGCAACTGGTATTTGGAAAAATTGCCACCTCCAACTGTGGAGGCAATGCAGAGCCAGTGTAGATAGTAGTCACCGACAGCCTTTTCTTCCTCCATGAATTACAGTGGTACCTCGGGTTAAGTACTTAATTCGTTCTGGAGGTCCATTCTTAACCTGAAACTGTTCTTAACCTGAGGTACCACTTTAGCTAATGGGGCCTCCCGCTGCTGCTGCATGATTTCTGTTCTCATCCTGAGGTAAAGTTCTTAACCCGAGGTACAATTTCTGGGTTAGCGGAGTCTGTAACCTGAAGCGTCTGTAACCCGAGGTACCACTGTAGTCCAATTCTCTTTTAAAGCCACCCAGGTGGTGGTGATCACTGCCTCCTAGGTGAAGGAGCTCCATAATTTAACTGCACCGAGGGAAGAAAAACTTTCATCTGTCTTGAATCTTCCAACACTACACACTATGCTTCATTGAGTTCCAGTATTGTGAGGGAGACAAACTTTTCTCTCTCCTCTTTTTCCATGGCATGCATAGTTATAGAAACTTCTGTCCTGTTGCCTCTTACCTGCTTTTTCTCTAAATAGAAAAGTCTCCAGCACTGCCCCTTTTCCTCACAGGGGAGTTGCTCAGTTCTGTTTATTTCTGTTGCCTTTTTCTGAACCATCCTTTTCAAGGTGAGGCAACCAGAACAGGACACAGCACTACTCCAGAAGTGGTTGCCCCATAGATTTGTGTGCTTTTCACCCCCCAAGATTGGGGTGTGGGAGTTCTTAAACCAGCCACTTCCCAATAGTCTCTGACCAACTCCCTGCGTGACAGAGAAGTCACAAAAAATCATGGGCCAAAGGCCAATCCCTCGTCCCTGCAGCTGACTTTGGCGTGAAAAAGCACCCCACAGAGAGAATCTTGGATAAAATAGCTAAATAAATCTTTAATATTTTCTAATTGCAAATGTACATAAATTGCACACTCAAATCAATTCATTATCCCCCCCCCCGACACCAACTATGTTCTCTGTACATTATTACACAGTGGTGGTTCTTTTTAAAAGAGCATGAAAGAGATTTGGCCAGCCTGGCTCCTTACGTTTCATATTATCAGCATCAATACTTTTTTTTTTTTTAAAAAAAACATACTTACAAAAATTTTATTATTATTTGCTTTGTTTCCTTTGTAAGAGGGTATAAAACATCATTTTAACTGCTTTTTGATAGGAACTAGGATTAACCTAAGCAGATATACAGAGATAAATTGAGAGAGGGGTATATTTTCAGACACAGTGATGCAGAAATGAAAGGGCAGCGGTTGCAGGGGGAACCAACCTAAACAGGTGGACGCGGAGACTTGTGAATATTGGTTGTCAAAACACAGAATGTTTACAGCTCACACAGACCTGGAAGGGTTTGTTCTGGAGTTGCTGTGTAAGACTGCTCAGTCCATCTTCCTTGCATTGGGTTCTGAACATGTATATGCAATAATTTAAAGGCTTGCCCTTTTGGTTCTTGCCCTGTTTTAGCTAATCAAGAACACCTTCCCATTTTGACTCCAATTAGAGGGCTTTCAGTTCTGGGATGCCTGCCCAGGGACTATTCAACTGGAAGCATGTGGGGGCAGAGTCCTTCCAAGCAGCTCATGTGACAAGAGACCTCACCACTTTTCTGAACTTGGCCTAAACTGGACTAAACTGTGCAGGTTAAGGACCGGCTTGTTGGGGAATCTTAAACCCAAACCATTCTGCTGTTTCCTCCTGCACTCTGGCCATGGGTGGTTCTGGCCTGTGGAATAGCTTGGGGTTTTTTTTTTGCAACAGGGGCAGACAAACCATGTTTCAATGACAAACACACAACAGTTCTGCTGGATTAGCTGCTTTCTCCAGCTGGATTTTGCAGTTTGGTGGAGCAGGTAGAGAGTAGTTGAGGCTGCCTGTGAAGCTGGATAAAGTGGCGGATGGGCACTATTTCCTGCTGCCCCCATGGAAATCAACCAGAAACAGACATGCCCCTGGCGCCTGTGGGCTTTCCACTTGTTCCAGAGCAGGTGAGATACATCTCTGTCCGGTTCCCTTTTCCAGCGTGCAGCTGTCCTTCCCCTTGAAACAAATCGGGCAATGTGCTTGTGAGCTGGGTTGTACATAGTGGCACTCAACCAGATCAGACTCTTTCTACTGTCATGATTTTTTGTTTGGTTTGGTTTTTGGTGTGTTGTTTTTTTTTACACAAATGCAACCTCCTGCCTGTTAACTGTAGTACCCAATTTATGGTGTGTGTGTGTGTGTGTGTGTGTGTGTGTGTGTGCACATTGCGGAATATCTGGCATCTCCACCAAATTCCATTGGAGCTACAGAGACAACCTGATCCATCTGCAAGTCAAGGCTTTGAAGCAGGGCTTGTGTGTGGGTAAAAGCAGATTATGAGAATCCACATTGAAAGATGCATTGCACCATACACCAGATTTACACCAGGAGTGGCTCCTGATCGAAATACGTGAATATCTAGGATATATTATTTCATGGTGGGAGTTTTGTTTTTTTGCATGTGACCTCTGAGTTTGCTTGCTCTCCCTTATCAAACCACCAGCCACAATCCCCAGGGCAAAAGCAAAGATGAGGCCAACTTGTGTGTGGCTCCTGTTTGTTCCTTGCCTCTTCCAAGCCATCCATGTCTCCACTGAGCTTGCTTAGCCCAGATGGGTGTTTATTATGGGACAAGTGCAGGAAAAGGGTGACACTCCCCTCTTTTAGGCACTACTCAAAGAGGACATAAAACGGCATTGAAACAAGATCCTGCATTTTTCTCCCATTTAATCCAGATTTCCCCTTTTGGAGGATTTCGCAGGCCAATAAATAATTAAATAATTAAGTAAATAAAATAAATAAATAAATGGTGCCATACCTCAATGATTCACCTGCAGATTAGGCCCTGCTCAGAAACCCCCCTTGATCTCTTGCAATCTGGAATTGGAGGCTGGATTGGAACAAGGAATCTCATTTCCCCTCCCCACACTCCCAAGATCCAGTGGATTCCAAAGCCAACCACTGAGGGCAAAACTAGGAGCTGGGGTTCTACCGCCCATTAAGAGCTACAATGGCAATCTGAACTTGGTTGTTGTGTGAGCCCCATTTCCACACCACTGTGTACGTAGCCAGTAACAGCAGACTGCAGATCTTGGCCAAAGCAGCCACACCAATTGGAACTGAAAATTGCTTTGTACAGTCGTTAGGCAAAAATGGCACATTTTACAATCACACACTCGAGAACAGAGAAAAGAGAACCTGTACGATTTCTAGTCATAAAGATCTGTGTATTATCATCATCATCATCATCAATAATAATAATATTAATAATAATAATAAAAAAGACTTACAGATTGTTTGCATTATATAACAAGTTCTTACAGCAGAAAGCTCGAGAACGAGGAAGAAAGGCTCCAGGGCCATGTTTCTTTTCTGCACGGTGGACGCACACTGTTGGGGGGGGGGGCAGAAATTAAGCCGAGCAGGGCAGGGGGAGTGGCGGAAGAGTGTTTGGCTGGTGGCAAGCTGCTGCCCCTTGTGCCTTTTGCACAGCTTTAGGAAGAACAACAGGATCCGCCAGTGGAAAGCCCCAAGAGAGAGGTTGCATGGAGTTTGAGATCTGTTTGCTAAGGCGCTCTGGGCCTTTCTTCTCGGGCCTGAGGGGGGGGGGCCGGGATGACTGCAAACTGCTGGGAAGAACCGACCCCCCCCCCCAAGGACCAGCTTCCTCTTCTGCAGGAAAACCAAACCTGTTAAAATGACTTCGGAGAAGGAGCAAGTAACATCTCCATTGAGCACGAGAGCTGTGTCAAAGGGGAGTGCCAGGAAGAGCGCAGGAGAGGTCATCTGTTAAGCTACCATGGGCATACACCAACGGACGTATTGACCTCTGTGTGCAAGCACAGAACTGGAAGATTTGGGTACTAGAGGTGCCCAGGCAACAGGGCCTCTCCTCCGCGAAAGACCCCCACCCTGCAAACCTAAACCAACAGTGGTGGGCCATGGGCGGGGGGAAGTAGCTGCTCCAAAAGTGCCTATAGGGACCACTCCCCACTAGAACTCCTCCCTGGCATTTTAAAAGGTGCACATTCAAAATGTTTACAAACCCCACCCCCTGCCCCCACAAAAAGTCTCTTGCAAAGAGGGGTTCCTGCCAGGGGTGGCACATCCTGCATTTAAAATCTTATACTGAGAACCTTGCAATACCTTCCACAGGACTCATTATTTGGACAGATCTCATTCCGGGACATGAACTCAGACAGTGCCCTGATCTATTAAATCTTTTCCCCATCCGTACAGGTGACTTGGTGGCATGTTTTTGGTTTTTTTTTTTGCGGGGTGGGGGGCAAGTATAAGGAGGCAGGGAATTCTTAAGGTTCACACATTCAGCGGTGCTTGTTTTATGCTAGTGGTTCATCCGCACCCCTTGCAGAGATCAGGGTGCATCAAAACAAGCTGATTGTCTGAGGCTGCAGACTGTTCGGGCCCTTATGGACTCATGGGGCATAGTAAAGTAGGGCTGCAAGTTTTCAAATTAGATTTGAAACTCCATCTCCTGTGGGGCGGGGAGAGGGGAGAAGTTCGTTCTTGTAACAGTCCACGTTTCTGAGGGCTGGGTACAAGGTTTGTGCTGGACCTATGGGCTTGGTGCGTGGCAGCTCAAAACCATGTTGGAGCCACGAGGAATTCAAGGAAGTCCCAGTTCTTCCAAGACTGTGTGTGCATGGAACACGTTCTCTTTAAGAGGGGCTCCTCGGCTCCCCTACGCTTTGATCCACCCACCGCTGTGACGGATGGGCTGATAAGGCGGTGAGGAATCCTCAGGACTAAGCACCAACAAATCAACCCACAAGCTGGTTGGAGGTTAGTAAGCACAGCACCCGCCCCCTGCCATGATGCTGCTGTGACCCCTTCCCTGGAGGGCAGGGGTTAGTTAGGAACCACTAATCCTGGGCTGATGGCGATCCTGACAGGGGGAGACATTTTTCAGAAGCTGCCGTCCTTGCTCCACTCCCCATTAAAACAGGATAGTATTCCAGAAACTGGACTGCTTGGGGTTTATTTTTTGGACTGTTTTTATTCCTAACGCAGACTGTGGAAGAAAAGAGATAACAGTTACCGATCTTCATGCTTCTGTGAGGCCGGTTCCCCACCCCTTCATTGTCCACCTCGTCCGGCTGTTTAGCGGCGATGCCATCAGCAGCAAAGGCTTCACGCAACACAACCCTTTTCACTAACAAACCTCCAGAAAGCTAAACTATGCCAGAAAAGAGAGAGAGAGAGAGAGAGAGAGAGAGAGAGAGAGAGAGAGAGAGAATGTGTGTGTGCGTGCATGAGTGCAAGTTTGGGGTATGTGGGAATGCTGCCCATCTGAAGTACAACCACCACCCTCGTTCAGGTGAAGGACCTCTGATGCTAAAGTGTAGCCGAGAGAGCTTCTTGCAAATGGGTACCTTAACCTAAGTTGGCAGATCTGCAAAGAGGAACATGGGGTGTTGTTGTTGCATCGTTTTGCATCATTAATGGCACATCATTAATGCCTTGATTTCCCCACTTGTCAAATGAAGAGATTGGGGAACAGGCAGGACGGATCTGCCTCTACATATTCTACATTGCACTTGGCCCTGCACACTTGAGTGTCTTGGGAGTCTTCATAGACATGTTTCTCTTATAGTTTATAGACAACTAGCGGCAGTGGTAAAGGCTTCCTGGTCTTCTGGCCCTGCCACATCTCAACAACCTCATGACATGCTGTACAGTGCCTTGGCCCGAGTCAGGCCATGTGCCAGTCTAGTTCAGTACTGTCTGCACTGATTGGCAGCAGCTCTCCAGGGTTTCCTTCCCAGCCCTACCTTAGAAATGTTTTCAGGGGCTGAAACGGGGTGTGCTTAACATACAAAGGAGATGTTCTGTCCACTAAGCTAAGAACTAGCTTTCCCCATCCATCTGCTGATCTGCCAGTGAATGAACCCAGAACCTCCTGCTTGCTCTGCCAGTGAGCTACAGTCCATCACCACAAGTGTTCACTGAGTTGGCACAATCTGGAGCAAGACAGGCAAATCTCTGCCACCTCCCAGACTTTTTGCTCCAGTGTCCCAGTTTTTGGTCCAGCGATTCTGGACCACAAGGGAGCCCAACTGAAGCCTCAAGCCAACTGAAGCCATGCAGAGACTCAGGTCAGACATGGGCATTGCCTGGGCAGTCAAGGCTGGCATAAACCACAATGCTAAGGAAAACTTCTGCAGTGTGCAGTTTCTCAGAAAGTTAGCCCTGTCTACAAGGATAATTTACTTTCCCAACGGTATGCAAGCCCAAGGCAGCTTAGCCAGCGAGAGGGAAAATGTACCCAAGCTGGCGAGTGAGTTTGTGTGTTTGTGGGCAGGTTATGGCTTGGTGCATAGCCTTGTCTCCAGCATGGCAAAGGGGCCCCCAAAACGAATGGCCCAGCCACCCTCCAGCAACTTTATACATATATTAGGTATGTTGCCTTAGGAATGGAGGAAGCTGCTATAAACTGAATCAGACCATTGGTCCACCTTGCTCAACACTGCCTGTTCTGACTGGCGGAGGCTGTCTCCTGGCCCTACATGAAGATGCCATCGGGATTGAATTTAGGACCTTCTGCATGCAAGAAAGATGCTCTCCCCCTAAAGCAGCAACTCTCCAGGCTCTCATGCAGAAATGGGCCTCTGGGGTCATCTATCACCTAGCCCTTTGGGAGACGCCACTGGGTGACTGGCCCGGGAACCTTCTGCATACAAAGCAGGTGCCCTGCTACTGAGCTATGAGCAGTCTGATCACTGGCTACTGCAGAGGTCATTCTGGAGCTCCTTTCAAGCTCACTGTGATGGCTGTGTGTCCCACCCCCCGCCTTGTGTGGAGGCATGGCTTGAAGGACACCTTCCGACGCCTGTGTGGCATTCCTACAGGTGGAGCATAATCTGGAGGTGGGGTTTCCATTCATCCTTCCTCTCTGCCCTCCTGGGGAATGACCTACACCTGTGAGGAGAGGCCAGGGCGAATCCCAAAGCAGAGGCGGCAACGGGCGATGGCCAGCAGCGGGACGCAGCTAGAGAGAACACCCCAGCGCGGCAGGGCGGGGCTCCCCAGTGACACAGCTGGGCCAGTGGCGGGCGGCGGTTTGGTCCTGCAACCTTTCGCACAAGTCCTGCTAGCTTGTCCCTCGGCCTCTAGCGGGCTCCTGAGGTGTGTCCTTCAGGAAGTAGAAAAGGGCGGTGACTCTCCCCCTGCAATGATCTGCTCCGCACGGTCGATGGTCTCCTCGTCCCTCGAACTCGGGTTCGGGCTGGGGGGACGTCAGGGCTCCCCGTCTTTGCCGAAAGAGGGCTGTGGGGTTCTCTCTGTCCTCCCCCGCTCAGGGAGGGCCGGTGGGCGGGGAGGAAGCACCAAGCACCCTTGCAACGTGGTGGCTCACCCTTCCTTCCTGCCGCCGCCGCCACCGCTGCTCTCTCTGCCCGGGCTCTCCTCCTCTCTTTCTCTCCTCCTCCTCCTCCTCCTCCTCCTTCCTCCTCTCCTCTCCTTCCTCTCTCCTTTCCTCTCAATCTCCCTCAGCAGCAGCCGCCAACTCCCACCGGGCTAACAATTGCTGCTGTTTCGGAATTCGCCGTTCTCGGTAATCTGCAATTTAGTTGGGTTGGTAGGGGAGATCCCGTTACGGGTCTGCGAGCTGTACCTCTCTTTCAGCTGGGTGAGGGCGCTCATGAGCCGGGCATTGGCTGCGTCCAGGGAGGCAATGCGCTTTTCCTGCAGCGGAAGGGGGAGAGAGGAAACAAAACAGAGAGAGAGGGAGAAAGAGAGAGAGAGAGAGAAAGAAAAAAAGAGACCAGCATTGGAACAGGGGGAGCTGCCTCTCGCCCAGTCAGATCTGGGGGTTGTTTTAACCATTCAAGTTACTGTCCATCACTGCCTCCTAGGGAAGCGAGTGCCATGGTTTAACTCTGCATTGCATGAAGGAGTCCTTCCTTTTCTCTGTCCTGAATCTCCCACCACTCAGCTTCATTGGATATCCACGAGTTCTAATGTTTTGAGACAGTGAGAATAGCTTGCTTCTCTCTGCTTTCTGCATGCAGTACAGTCATACCTCATGTCACGTTTGCTTCAGGCTACGCATTTTCAGGTTGCGCCCCGCGGCGACCCGGAAGTAACGGAACAGGTTACTTCCGGGTTTCGCCGCTCGCGCATCCGCGCAAAAAAATGACACCACGCGCATGCGCAGAAGCGGTGAATTGCGACCCGCGTATGTGCAGGCGCAGGTTGCGTTCTGTTCAGGTTGCAAACGGGCCTCTGGAATGGATCCCATTCGCAACCAGAGGTACCACTGTATATGATTTTATACACTTCTATAATTTTGTTCAATTTTGTTCAATTTTTCCTTTTGTTCAATTTTTCTCTAAACCAAATCCTGTGGCCTTTCCTCATTTTGGGTGTGTGTGTGTTTCCCTCCATCCCTTTGATCATTTCTGCTGTTCTTTCCCAGATCTTTCCCAGTTTTTTGAGGTGAGACCACCAGAACTGCACACAGAACTCCAAATGCAAAGGTTTTTTTTAAAAAAATAAAAATGCAGGGAGCGAGGAAGCGAAGAGGAGACTGAGCAGGCAGGATGGGGAGAGATCTGCATCTCACCTCTGTGTGTGCCTGTGCGCACACACTCCAATGTGTATATAATGGCAGCTCAGTGTGTGAATATACTTGCCAACTGGGCCACTGCTGGCATATGGCCCCTGGAGATGCTGGAAAGGTGGTAAAGCGGCCCTCAGTCTCCATCACACAGACCATTAAGAGTCTGAAAATTCTTGAACTGATGGACAACCCCAAGCTGTGTGTTTGATACTTGTTTCCTTCCTCCTCCGTTGTATAAGAGAGTTGGGGTGTGGATGTTGGTGGGGCAGGGGTGGCCCCTACCCAGGGAGCAGGAAAAGCAGAATGCTTGTGACAAGGGGCCACAACCTCCCTCCACTTTCTCTACCTGCCTGTGCACAGAGTGTGCCCAAAGCCCTTTGCCTTGGGCCAAAGCCATCTGCAACAGGCTGATGAAGATCTCCCGGAGACTTGTCTGATTTTCGATATTGAATAGTGCCCAGAGACTAATTAAAGAACCAGCCAAGCGGTGCCTTTGCATAGGCCAGCAGTTTCTCTGATTGCCTGCTAATGGCGCAGAGCAGCAAGGGAGGGCCATGTCTTCGAAATTAGAAGCTGAACAAATCCCCAGAGCCTGCTCAGATAATAGACTCTCTCTCCACCGTCCCCAGTGCTCTGCCTGCAAAACCATTCACCAATCCCCTGCGGGGAAGGTCACAGCCTCCAATCCGGGCCTCTGTGTAGCCTGGCGGGCAGAGACAGAGCAGGCAAAGATTTCTCTCTCCCGTCGCTGGCTAAATTTACAGCTGCTAAACAGCAGAGGAGCATGGCCAGGTTTGAGAAGCTGGCAACCCAGGCATGGAAACGGCCATGGAAGCGTAAGGACAACATCCTGTCCTCACAGCAGCCAGCCAGATGCCCCAATGTGAAATCTGCAAGCAGGACCAAAGCACAAGAGCAACACTGTCCCCTCCTGTGGCTTCCAGCAACTTATATACAGAAGCACCGCTGGTTAGTAGCCAGCAAGGTGTTGTGACAACTCTGGAGCTGCTTGGTGCTATAGGACCAAAATGTGTGCCTTCCTGGTAGACAGGTGCTGCAGGAGACCTGTGGCAGCTCCAGGTGAGCTTTGCTTGCAGGCACCTACCTGTGCGTCTATGATCTTCTGCTTGGAGTCCACAGCTGCCTGCATTTCTGCGTGATCTTTTTTCAACTCCTCCTCCACTGACATCAGCCTGTTGGTGGAAATTTTGCAATAGTTTCAAGTCTGACTGTCCTCCTTTGCTGGTTTTTTTTGGGCAATTTATAACCCCCACCCCAATTTGTGGCTACAAGCCTGGAGCAAACCATCGAAGCAAGGTTGGAAACTTGCTTACGGCAAAAGGGTAGGAGGCTGAGGACTTCTGGAGTGTGCTGCAGCTGGATCCAGCCAAAGGCTCACTTAGCCTGGAGCACTCGAAGTGGGGACGAAGGGAAGGGGCAACGGTAGCGGCTGAGCCAATCTGTGGATCATCAGGATGAAAGCCTGGAATTTCATCACAAACCCAGGAGGGAGGGGTGGGGGGCTGTCCCATGGCTGATGAACCCCACTGCACCTGCAGAGGGCCTTCTCAGTGGAGGCACCTGCCCTGTGGAACACCCTCCAAGCAGATGTCAAGGCAATAAACAACTATTTTACTTTTAAAAGACAACTGAAGGTGGCCCTGTTTTGGGAAGTTTTTAATGTCTGACGCTGTATTGTTTTTAATATTTGGTTGGAAGCTGCCCAGAGTGGCTGGGGAAACCCAGCCAGATGGGCGGGGCATAAATATATTGTTGTTGTTGTTGTTTGTTGTTGTTGTTTCCAGATATCCTTGGATTATTCCAAAAGCCTATACCCCGAATTTAAAAGTGAAATGAATTATCAAGGTAGCATCCAGCATAAAAAAACCTATGGACTAGAAACTTAGTTATGGTGTTCTAAATAAGGGGTGGAATTCAGTTTATGAACCCCTTCAGAGGAAGCTCCAGTGGGGGCGGTGTGGAGGTGGTGGGGTTTAGGGAGAAACACCAAACAGCAGACAGGGAGCAGTGGGGGGAGTGTGTCTGGCAAGCTGAAATGGTTGCCTGCATGGAATGAAAGCTTTAGTGTGATACTGAATTCCTCCACAAGTTTATTGCATTTGTATCTCACCTTTTTCTCCAAGGAGCTCTAGGGGGCGTACCTAGTTATCGCCCCTATTTAGTCAGGTAGGTTAGGATGAGAGATGGTAGCAAGCGGCTCAGGGTCACACTCTAGTTGATTTCACTCATGGCCAAGTAGGGATTTGAGCTCTGGTCTCCCAGGTCCTAGTCTGACACTCTAAGCACAACACTGCACTGGCTCAGGTGTGGTGCTATGACCAGTTTAAGGCTGGTGGGGCAAGAAGGCTGTTCAGTCGTGAGGCCAGGGAAGCCCCCTCAGCACTTGAGCAACGTGTTGGCTAGACTAGGGAACTGGGTGTCAAATCGGCAGCTTTATACTGCCAGGGAGAACCTGATTGGCCAAGCTGCAGGACCACTCCCGGGCCACCTGTGGTGCTGCAACACAGCAAAAACCAAGTCCTCACAGGTCCTAGTCTGACTCTAACCCAGGGGTCGGTAAGGTTTACCTCACCTGGGCCAGGTCACTCCAGTGAAGATCCCTCTGTGGGCGGGATCGTGCACCTGCAATTTCCAGCGTCTGCACAGACACGATTTCCAGAATCTGTGAATGTGCAGACGCGATTTCCGGCCCTGCAGAAGTGAGTCCCCGCGTCACGCTGGTTTAGTGCAGTGCGCAGGGACTCACTGAGTGTGCAGCTTCGTTTGGGGGCAGGTTGTGGGCCGGTTAAACAACCTCCGTAGGCCACTTGTGGCCCATGGACCTTAGGTTGACCTTAGGCCCGGGGGCTGGATCCAGCCCAATCGCCTTCTAAATCCAGCCTGCAGACCGTCCGGGAATCAGTGTGTTTTGACATGAGTAGAATGTATCCTTTTATTTAAAATGCATCTCTGGGTTATTTGTGGGGCATAGGAATGTGTTCATTCCCCCCCAAAAAAAATCTAGTCCGGCCCCCTACAAGGTCTGAGGGACAGTGGACCGGCCCCCTGCTGAAAAAGTTTGCTGACCCCTGCGTCTAACCACAACACTCAGGGCCTTTCTCCTGTGTGCATCCAGCTGGGGTCTTGAACGGTTTCACTGCCTGAGGTGAGACATGAAGCGCCTTCCCTGCTACCATTGCTTCCCTTACCTGGGTCGCACAGTAGCGCCCACGATGTAGTGATGACAATGGCGGGTTTTGGAAAGATCTCGCAGAGCGCGAGAGAGATCTTGCTAAATTTTGGCGACATGTCACAGAGCATGCACACTATCTTGCGAGATTTAGGCGAGATCACACAGAACGCATGTGAGATCTTGCAAGATCTCACAAAGTGCATGGAATATTGCAGGGTGCAAGAGATCTTGCAAGATTTCAGTGGGATCTCATGAAGCGCACGAGGCCTTGCAAGCTTTCAGTGATAGATGGCGGAACAGAGGGGGTCTCACCGGAAGCCACCAACATGGCTTTGCCCATGAGGTTCCGCATCCCAAGATGGCTGCCTCAGCCTGTCTCAGGCTGCTCCTCCTACCTGCTGATGATGCCCTTCATCTGGATCTCTTTGTCTTCCTGCTGCCGCCGCAGACGCTCCTCACTCTCCTCCAGCCGCGCCTGATACTCCAGCACCAGCTTCTGAGTATTCTCCTCCTGGCACTTGAAGCGAGCTTCGTACTCCTCCAGCTTCTTGTTCGAGATGCGCAGCTTGTCCTGCAGGACCACCACGTCCTGCTGATACTGCTGTTGTGCAGGAAACATGCAGGAGAAAGGGCTGTGAGCACCCTTGCCACCCATGGACTCCCCTGCTCCACACAGCATGGCGGGGCCCGTGCCAGCAACCACACCCACCCCGGTCAGCCGCTCAAAGCCCTTCTGTCTCTGCCCAGCCATCTCCTCCAAGCCACCACTGGAGCAGCGCCACCTGTCCACAGGTACGTGTGTGTTTTGCACATTGGAAAGACTCCGTATGGAACCGTATGGAATCATGGGATTGGAAGGGGCCTAGCGGGTCCTGTAGCCCAACTCCCTGCAATGCGGGCATTTCAGCTTAGTGTGGAGGAAGACAGGAGCAAGGCAAGTCATAGTGGGAGGTGTGTGTGTGTTTTGATTTCGGGCACTTCTTCCAACAGCGGTCTACAGTGGGTGGGTGTGGAGAGGCAACACACAACCTACACTCCTCCAGATGTTGCTGGACTACAAGAAATCTGCTTCCAGGCCAGGTTCAAGGTGTTAAAGGTAAAGGGACCCCTGACCATTAGGTCCAGTGGCGGACGACTGTACAGCTTCTGGGTCATGTGGCGAACCAGAGCAGCGCACGGAAACGCCGTTTACCTTCCCGCCAGAGCAGTGTCTATTTATCTACTTGCACTTTGATGTGCTTTCGAACTGCTAGGTTGGCAGGAGCAGGGACCAAGCAACGGGAGCTCACCCTGTCGCGGGGATTTGAACTGCCGACCTTCTGATTGGCAAGCCCTAGGCTCTGTGGTTTAACCCACAGCACCACCCATGTCCCCAAGGTGTTAGAAGTTAGTATATAAAGCCTTTAACAACTTGGGCCTAGTTTACATGCAAGATTGCCTTACCCCAAAAGGCACCCACTTCACTGCTTTGACAGGGAGAACTGGCACCACTACAGGTGTCACATAAAACCCAATTGTTTAGTGTGGCAGCACCTGCACTTTGGAACTCCCTGCCTATTGATACCAGGCAGGTGCCTTTGCTGTATTCTTTTCAGTGCCTGCTAAAAACATTCCTGTTTAGACAAGCCTTAGCCTTTTTCAGAATTTTCTCTGTGTTTTAAACTATTGTAGTAATTTTTTCTTTTTCACAAACTGCCTTGAGGCTTGTTTCTTTACAATCAAATGGGGTGCAAATTTTATGAAATACACATGCTGGCTCCTAGGAGCTGGATTCCCTTATTTACCTAGTCTTGCTTCCCCAGTGGAAACAGGGCATTAAAATGGTTCCACTAAAAAAAAAAAGAGGAGCAAATCCTAATTTTGTCCAGCACCCTGCAAACGGGCAGTTTGCTCCGGATTTTAATCTTCTCTGCCTCCCCACCCCAACAGCCCACAACTGCCCTATACAGCTGAGATATGGAGGATTGAAACCACTGCTGCTGTTTTTTTCTTATTTATGACTTTAGTGCTTCTTATCTTTTCTGGTAAACCGCTTTGAGGCAGTCATGTGGTGCGTAAATTTCATGAAATAAATGAATGGATAAACAGCATGCAGGGGTTTCCACTGACTCAAAGCCTGCAACACATGCGTGTGCACATGCCATGTGGTCGTATCAGGATTCTTTTGCTGTGGGCTTTATTTGCTGTGCTTTATTGACCCGTGCAAACGCTGTAGGAATCTCCACTGAAAGAACTTTGTGGAAGCCCTCTCAGCATTCCTTTCTTACAGGGGTTCCAGCAATGAATAGCAGGGAGGGACTGGTCAGTCTCTCTCTGTGTGTGTGTGTGTGTATGCACAAAGGAACTGAGACAGTGCACAGCCATGGCAAAGGTGCCCACGCGCATCCGTTTTACGGCGCCACCCTGGAATTCAGGAGAAGTGAAGAGCTTTAGTGGCAGTGGCTCAGCAGCAGAGCATCTGCCTGGCATGAGGCTCCAGGTTCAGCTCCTGCAAGGATCTCCAGGTAAGGCTGGAAGCGACTCCCCCCTGAAACCTCTGGAGGGCCACTGCTGCTGCCCGTCAGTGTAGGTAACGCTGAGCTAGATGAACCAAGTGCCTGACTCAGCTTCCGGCACCCTCACAAAGAAACAAATGAAGCTGCGGACGCCGCGGAGGAGAAACTTCTCACCTCTCCCTTTTAACTGGGCGGCTTCGGGAGAGGCAGGCAGGAAACAGGTGGGAGGCAGAGAAGGAGGCGAGAATTGGAAGGCACTTGTGCCAACCGGAGAGTATGGTTCCAGTGGAGACAGTGGCAATGAGGGTGGCACTGGCAGCGAGGCAACAGTGGTTGCTCCCGTGCCTGCTCTCCTCCCGTCCAGATCTTACCATGTGGCACAGCTGTGGGAGGTGTGTCTGTGGGGCAGGGAACGGGGCATGGATTATGTCAATGGCGCCAGCAAGGGAATGACAACAGCACAACAGAAATGCAGGAAATGAGCAATGCCAGGCTGGGATTATAAAAATGCTCAGAGCTGCTCTTGTCAAGGCAAGACAGGCCCCTTCTTTGGGGGTGTGGGCTGGGGAAGGAGGAGGGACATAACCTGCTGCCCAGGTTCTCTCTGTAGGAAGGACCTCTCCAGATACAGCTGGGAGTCTTCCCTGCCTGAAAGCCTGGGGAGATGCTGCCAGCCAGTGTTGACAACGCTGAGCTGGCCAGACCAATGGTGTTTATTTACCTGTTTCACTTATTTATTGCTTTTATATCCTGCCTCTCTTTCTCCAAGGAGCTCAAAGTGTCTGTGCATGGCCCTTTTCACTTAATTCCCACCACCAGCCTGCGAGGCAGGTTAGGCTGAGGGGCAGGAACTGCTCTCCTTGGAGAACAGAAAAGGGAAGAGACAAACGCAATAGGTAAAGTGGTCAGGGAGGGTGGGAGTGGCAGCCTGAGGTCATCAGGAGGGCTGCAGGACCTACACCCCCAACGCCCTGCCCTACATGAAAAGCAGTAGTGGGCAAGGAGCAAGGGCCACTGCAGCCTTCAAACGGCACAGGCGGGGGAGCGGATGTGTTTACAAAGGCAACTGTCTCTCCCTCCAGAGAGGCCACTTCTGCGTCCTGCCCGGCGTTACCTTTTCCCCTTGGCCGAACTCCTCTTTATTCCGGATCTTATCCCTGTGCTTGGGTTCTGGGTCACTGCTCTCCTCTTCTAAAAACTGCACGTTCATATTCAAAAGCCAAGCGGCTGTGCGGTCCAGGGCATTGGGGTTCACAGGAGAAGGGGCCTAAAATGAAACATAGAACCACAAGCGAAAAGAGGGAGTGGAGGGGGGGGGGAGAAAAAGAAAAAAGGGGAAACCGGAATGGACATGAAGCTAGAGAAAGACAGAGAGCACATGTCCCAAATACCCAACACTTGGGTCTTTGGTTTAGTAGGCAGTCTTCCTAGAGCCAAGCCTTTACTAAGACTTTAGACTGGAGGGAAGCTTCACCTGCCAACCTGATATGGTTTGTTTTGAGCCTGAAATGGTTCACACTACAACCGCATTCTACGCAGGCTTTCTGTTGCAAGGGTCCTGTGTACACACACAAATGCATATACACAAAACCATCCTGCCATACAAGCACCACTAGCCTTCTGGGGCCAAGTGGGCTTTGACGCTCCCCCAAGTGATGGCAGAGCGCTCAAAAGCTCTTCTCACACCAGGAAATCTCAACAGGGAAAAAAGCTCTCTCCTTTGCTTGCGTTCAGCTCATGGAATTTCTACCTGCGTATGGTTGAAATCATGTGAGTTAAATCTTCTCAAGGTGTCACCGCGCTGTGCTTTGAACATTACTTCTGGCCCAACTTCATCCCTGAATGAGAAGGCTGCCCCTCCCAAGTCTGCTCCCCATATTTGGAGGTGCTTTTTACAGAGGGACAATTTCCCCCACGACAGTGGACAGAGCTAGCAAAGTTTTATTAGGAGGGTTTTGGGGTGGGGGTGCAGCTCTCTATTGCTAGAAAGAGGTACTTTAAATGTCTCATATCCCCCCCACCCCAATGTAATGCTGTTCCAGGGCATACCTGGAAGAAATCTTGCCCCTGCGCCGCCCCCCCATGACACAATGATGGGAAAAAGAAAATGACAGATGTGTCAGAAAAATAAGGTAGCAGCGGCGCTAGCAGGTTTACTGCATAGAGACCTACTGCCAGTACCCTGAACCCATCAGGAGATTTGGGTTCTCCCTCTCCCAGATTTGCCTCTGAAATTCACCCCCCACTTCTTGAGCTGAAGAATTTTGAAATCTGTATCAACGACTTATCTTCAGCTCCCTCTACCCTTATCTCTCTGCAGCTTCCCTAAGAAAACAGCCAAATCTGTTTTGTGGCTGAGCTGACCTCTAAAGGAGAAACAACCCTGGCTCACAGCTCCTGCTTGCAACCTCCCCACTCTGGGGAGCGAGAGGCACTGTGGATGCTCCCAACCCACCAGCTACTAGCAGACCTAGAGAGAGTGGATGTGACTGAGGCCTTAATTAGCCCTCAAATAACAATTAACATGGTTGAATTTGAACAAGGAGCTTCATTATTTATTGTGTTCCCAGCTAATAGATGAGGGGATGCAGATGAGCACCAGGAGGGGGTGGTGGTGGAGGAGAGATTATGGCACCAGGCTCAGGTGCAGGTGGGGGGAGGGCTTGATCCAACCACTGACCCCTTTCCAGCTGTAGTTTCTGGTCAAATGGGGCTGTTTGGAACGACTCCAGCAGCTTGCAAGTCCCTGTTTGAGCAAAGGTCACAGCCTTGAGAGGAAAGGATACCAAGGGGTCATCTAGCTGGCTGGCCTAGCGTGGCAGCTCCTCTCACCCGCCCCTTCACCTGCTCTGGGCAACGCTTCCCAACACCCTCAACCAGTGTGCATGTGTTTCGGCTGGGGAGGGCACAGGGAACGACCAACCTGCTCTCAATTTCTCTCTAGCTTCGGTCGAACTACTCCAACCAGTGGTGCTTCTCTGCCGCACACGGAAGCAGCAAGATCGTGAGATGGCACTGGATTTGGTGTGGCGTGGGATGGGGTGGGGGAAGCCGGAACATTTATGGGCAAAAGCAGCAGCTGGATGGCAGAGCGAGATGAGGAACAGCCTCCCGCCCCGAACCACAGACCTGAGATGGTGCAGATTCTGGCTGGAGAAGCGAGGTCCTCAGCCAGGTGCCCTCTCTGCCACCTCTCCCCAACCTGCTCCTCCTGCCACGCCCGCACTGACCTGCTTATGCACCGTTCGCTGCTTCATCTCTGGGCTGTCTCCCTTGGAGGAGGACGACTGCTGCCGGAGCCGTGCCCCGCTGCCTGGCCAGTCGGGCGAGGAGGAGAGCATGCCGCCGCTGGAGGGGCGTGGGTACTGCATCGTGCTCAGCAGCGAGGGCGGCGTCCGGCCCCGAGTCACTGGCGGGGGTGGTGGGGGCGGGGGCGGCTGGTCTATCCGCCTCTGGGGCCCCCCGCTGTTCTGCCGGGGCATGGTGGGCTGGCCACCCTTGTCCGAAAGCGAGAGTTGTCGGCGGGCCAGCTCCCCTGCCCGCCGGTTGAAGTCCTCAGTTGCAGCAGCAACTACAGCGGGGTTGCCAAAGCCGTGCTTGCCCACTGCTGCCAAGTCCTCACTGTTGCTGTGGGAGCTGAGCGAGCTGTGGCACTCGGAGCCCGAGTCCGCCAGCCCACGAGGCGAGAGGGGCAGACCTGCTGCCATCTGGTACACAGGGTTCTGGAAGGAGAGGGGCGCCAGGAGCTGGGGCCGTCCGGGGGTGCCCTCTGTGCCGGGTGTCGTGGGGGTCTGGCCTGCCCGGCGCACAGTGGCCATGGCGGCCACGGCGTTCTGCTGAGTCCGCGTGCCCCAGGGACCCGGGGCCTGCCCGATGGAGGGGGGCCCATCGCCGAGTGGGTCAGCCGGCCCCGGGAGGGCAGCCACACCATCCAGAACCCGGCTGTCCTGCAAGTCCACCATGGAGAGGCTCTTGCTGCCGTTGGACATCTGGACGTCGGGCTCATTGGCCTCCGAGTAGCTGGAGCTCCGGGCGGGTGAGGGCTGGGCCCCCGCAGACCTTGTGACAAAAAACAAGTCCTTGTTTTCAGGGGTTGGAGACGGTAACCGTGTGAAATCTATCAGACTGTGGGGGAAATAAAAACGCATAAGGAGAAGAAGGAGAGGAGGAAAAGAAGGAGACAGAGAGAGAAAGAGCTGTGGTCGCTGCACGAGAGGCAGCAGCTCTTTCACAGGACAGCAAGCAAGCAAGCAAGCAAGCAAACAAAAAACACCCCAGCGCCATCAACACTCATGCGCCCACGCAGGCTGTTGGGAGGGCGGACGTCTCCTGGATGTGGCACGCCAGGTGGGAAATGCTGAAAGGGCCACGGCTTGTGGCCTGGGCACCTGCCTTGCATGCAGACGATCCTGAGCTCCATCCCCAACTGGGAATAGGGCTGGGAACTGCCCCCTGCCCGAACTCTGAGGTGCTGCTGCCAACCAGTGTAGGCAGCACTGACCCTGGTGGAAGTTTCCTATGGTCCTAGGCCTCCCCCTTCGTTATGACTCCTCCCTTATTTTTCTGGTGGCTGGCAAGTCAGCCTCCGCCCCCGTTGTGCTGTTAAGGTTCTGTGCATGGGTGCAGCATCAGAGGGGAAGGGGGCTGCCAGCACCAGGTACCGCAAAGCCCAGTCACGTCAAGGAAAAGCACTTCCAGGATTCTGCCTTCTGAGGCCACCTCCTTCCTGGGAATATACAGAGTGTGCCGGGCAGGGAGCCTCTTGGCTTTCATTGCTGGTTGTCAACTAGCTGGCGGGGCTACCTGGCCTGAGGGGGCTGCCCACAGCCCAGCTCAGGCACAGGGATGCTCAGCAGTAAAGGAGAGCCAGTGGTAGCATAGCGGTTACAGCAGTGTTTCTCAACTTGGGTCCCCAGGTGTTGCTGGACTACAACTCCCAACATCACGCCTAGCTAGCAGGACCAGTGGTCAGGGATGATGGGGGCTGTAGTCCAACCACAGCTGGAGGACTCAAAGTTGGGATGCACTGGGTTATATCCCCACTTGGATATGAAGCTTCCACTTGGGTTATAGTGTCAGCGGGAGATCAGGGTTTGAACTCCCCACTTGGGCCACTCACTGTCTTCCTCAGCCTAACTTACTTCACAGGGTTGTTGTGGGGATTAAAATGAGGAGGGGGGGCATCCTTGCCACCTTGAGCTCCTTAAGAGAAAAAATAGGCAGCGTACAGATGCAATAAGTGAGAAAATAAAATGAGACACTCTCAAAGAGGATGGAGATTCATGATTTTCATTCGTTATTAATATGTTTCGGTCCAATAAAAAGGCTTTCCTCATGGGGGAGGGCGTCATGTAAACAGCTCAGAAACAGCTGTTTTTAGAGAATCATGGAGTTGGAATGGACTCCTAAGGCTCTCTAAGAAGGAGTCTCCTTGTTTCATTCTGCCCACTGGATGCTTCCTAATGCCATGAGCCATAAAATTATTTTATTTTATTGGGGAGGCTTACAGTGTTTGTTTTACAAACCAAGTTATGTTTATCTTAATGGCATGCATATTATTTTGTGTATACAGAGAAGAACAGCACTGGGGAGCTGGAAGGGACCTCAAGGGTCATCGAGTCCAACCGCCTGCAATGCAGGAATTACAGCTAAGAAGCCGGCCTGTCTAGATGGACGCTGCCTGCCTGTGCTGGGGAGCTTGCTCTTCCCCAAAGGCATCTGGGGCTGGCTCACCCTGCAGCAACTCAGGGCTCCGGAACCATTATATTAAGAAAGCCTCTTGTTCTGCAAACCGCCATGTGGGTGAACAATTGATTTTCAACGACGGGGAAGAAAATGAGTTTTTGCAACAGCTAATGCTCTTAAGCCCAGATCAAAGGTGGGGTGGTTTTACAAGGGTGGTTAAGAGCATGCTGCTTTGAGATCCAGCCTTGTGCATCGTTTAAATCGTCCCCCTCTCCCCACTGATTACAGAGAGAATCTTGCTGCCGCCGCCACCCCTCTCCGATTGCTCATCTCTCTAATTAAACTCATAGCTTCTACCTGAAATTTATCCATTTCGATGTTTTACATTTCAAAACGAGGAGATACGCAAGGCGGCAGAAACCTTTAGCGGGCGAAGTGTCCATCCGCCATGTCCACCTTTTAGCCTCCCCCCTGCCCATGGCTGTCCCCCACCCCCAGGATCCTTCACGGCTGCCTCAGCCAGCTTTTCCACAAAATCTCTCCTCCATTCGCCTGGCAGGGCTCATCTCTGCTCCACCCCCACCCCCTGCCCTTGCCCGTCCTTACCCAGATAAGTCGTTCTCGATCACCATCTTCTGCAGCCCCACAGATATGCTGTTGCTAGCGTTGGGCGTCGAGGCAGCATGATCTGCTGTGACGGAGACTTGCACGCAGGACGGGTTGCTGAGGGCCGAATTGACGTCCCTCAGAATGCGTGGCAAGGGTCCAAGCTTTGTTGCTGTGCTCTGGAGGAGTGGGGAGAAACACAAGCAGGGTCATCACTGATCATGCCTATCCTAGCCACACAACCACATCTAGGCAACATGATGACCATATACATATACATGAAACGAGGTACCAAACTTTGTACTGTTTCGTCACTGCATACTACATTATTCCATGAGAACTGTTCCACAGCATTTGATATTTTCATTTATATACATTCATTCAAAATAAGATGGGTTTGTGAAGCATTCTATATCCACCCACTACGCTGATGAAGAATTCTACAAAACAGTAGTCAATATCCGGAATCACTGTTCAGTGCTGGACATCATTGTTGAATACACAAAGCTTCACAGCTTGTCTTCCACCGTACTAAATTTGGTACCTCACTTCATTTAAAGATTTTTCAGAGACTTTGAGACTAAAGATTTCATTTTGATTTTTTTGTGATTTGAAGGAATTCTATAAAGATTGTCTATTACGTATGTATATGGTCATCGTGTTGCCTAGACATTGTTGACGTTCTTTTTGCAACACAGGGGTTTGTTTGGATACTTATCCTAGCCACACAACAGAGAGGCTTCCAGTTCCGTCTTCAAATATTTTGTTAACTGGAGTCCACTATCAGCTTGACACAAGGGGTTCCCCATATGGGGCTTGAAGACTCTGAATGCCTTAAGATGGAAACCAGGCATTGGGGTTGGCCCTTCCCCATCCACACATGCAAGACAGATCACCCCACTCCACTGCTCCACTTCCTCCTTTCATGAGAATGTGATAAGAGTGCTGCTGGATTGGGTCCAGGGACCATCTAGTCCAGCATCCAGTTCTCACAGTGGCTGACTGAGTGCCCAATCCTCTTTTAAAGCCACCCAGGTTGATGGCCATCACTGCCTCCTGTGGGAGGGAGTTCCACAGTTCAACTATGCCCCTCATTCACCAGGCAGAGATGCACCAACCAGATGGGCATGGGAAGGCGAGTGTGGTTGGGGGAAAACAGCCTTAGGTGTCAAACTGAGACCTGTGCCATGCCTAATTATGCCAGTGGGTCAGATGACAGTGTCATGTAATAATAATAATAATAATAATAATAATAATAATAATAATAATAATATTTATACCCCGCCCTCCCAAACCAAGACCGGGCTCAGGGCAGCTAACACCCAATATAAAAACAAATTGATTGAGATACAACTTAAAAAACAAGATTAAAATACAACATCATTAAAACATTAAAATGCAGCCTCATTTCAATGGAAACTCAAATCAAAAACTTTTGGGGGAATGAAAACGTCGTCTTCACCAAGGCCAACTATCCAGACTGGTCCTACGTGGGCCAGAAAAAAGCCAGGGAAGTCCCCAAATAGGAGTTCCATCACAGAAGGAGAAAGGAAAAAAGAAAGAGGGGGAGGGGATCAAGTTGATCCCAAGCCAAAGGCCAGGCAGAACACAGGAATACAGCCTGACCACAAAACTGGTGAAATATACTCAGAGTCGCAAAGTGATTTCATGCTCTTTATTCAGCTCATAGTGGTGAGGAGGAATGAATGAAAGTCCCCTCAAAGTATCTGCTTTATATACATTATTTACACAACGGAAACATGGAAGGTGCCTAAAGAAGCCAGGGTGGCTATCTAAAGAACTTTTAACTGAGTTAAGATTAAAAAAGGATGTGTACAAAAAATGGAAAAGGGGGGAAACCACCAAAGAGGAATTCAAACAAATAGCCAGCACGTGTAGACACAAAGTCAGAAAAGCTAAAGCACAGAATGAACTCAGGCTTGCTAGAGAGGTTAAAAGCAACAAAAAAGGCTTTTATGGGTATGTTCGTAGCAAAAGGAAGAACAAAGAAACAGTGGGGTCACTCAGAGGAGAAGATGGTGAAATGCAAACAGGGGACACAGAAAGGGCTGAACTCCTCAATGCCTTCTTTGCCTCAGTCTTCTCCGATAAAGAAAACAATGCCCGACCTGAAGAATTTGGAGCAAATGATTCAGCAGAGGAAACACAGCCCAGAATAACTAAGGAGATAGTACAAGAATACTTGGCTAGTCTAGATGTATTCAAGTCTCCAGGGCCAGATGAACTGCATCCAAGAGTATTAAAAGAACTGGCAGATGTGATTTCAGAACCACTGGCAGTCATCTTTGAGAATTCCTGGAGAACAGGCGAAGTCCCGGCAGACTGGAGGAGGGCAAATGTTGTCCCTATTTTCAAAAAGGGGAAAAGAGAGGACCCAAATAATTACCGCCCAGTCAGTCTGACATCAATACCAGGGAAGATTCTGGAGCAGATCATTAAGCAAACAGTCTGTGAGCACCTGGAAAGGAATGCTGTGATCACCAATAGTCAGCATGGATTTCTGAAAAATAAGTCATGTCAGACTAACCTGATCTCGTTTTTTGACAGAATTACAAGCCTGGTAGATGAAGGGAACGCAGTGGATGTAGCCTACCTTGATTTCAGCAAGGCATTTGACAAGGTGCCCCATGATATTCTTGTAAAGAAGCTGGTAAAATGCGGTCTTGACTATGCTACCACTCAGTGGATTTGTAACTGGCTGACTGACCGAACCCAAAGGGTGCTCATCAATGGTTCCTCTTCATCCTGGAGAAGAGTGACTAGTGGGGTGCCACAGGGTTCTGTCTTGGGCCCGGTCTTATTCAACATCTTTATCAACGACTTGGATGATGGACTCAAGGGCATCCTGATCAAATTTGCAGATGACACCAAACTGGGAGGGGTGGCTAACACCCCAGAGGACAGGAACACACTTCAAAACGACCTTGACAGATTAGAGAACTGGGCCAAAACAAACAAGATGAATTTTAACAGGGAGAAATGTAAAGTATTGCACTTGGGCAAAAAAAATGAGAGGCACAAATACAAGATGGGTGACACCTGGCTTGAGAGCACTACATGTGAAAAGGATCTAGGAGTCTTGGTTGACCACAAACTTGACATGAGCCAACAGTGTGACGCGGCAGCTAAAAAAGCCAATGCAATTCTGGGCTGCATCAATAGGAGTATAGCATCTAGATCAAGGGAAGTAATAGTGCCACTGTATTCTGCTCTGGTCAGACCTCACCTGGAGTACTGTGTCCAGTTCTGGGCACCACAGTTCAAGAAGGACATTGACAAACTGGAACGTGTCCAGAGGAGGGCAACCAAAATGGTCAAAGGCCTGGAAACGATGCCTTATGAGGAACGGCTAAGGGAGCTGGGCATGTTTAGCCTGGAGAAGAGGAGGTTAAGGGGTGATATGATAGCCATGTTCAAATATATAAAAGGATGTCACATAGAGGAGGGAGAAAGGTTGTTTTCTGCTGCTCCAGAGAAGCGGACACGGAGCAATGGATCCAAACTACAAGAAAGAAGATTCCACCTAAACATTAGGAAGAACTTCCTGACAGTAAGAGCTGTTTGACAGTGGAATTTGCTGCCAAGGAGTGTGGTGGAGTCTCCTTCTTTGGAGGTCTTTAAGCAGAGGCTTGACAACCATATGTCAGGAGTGCTCTGATGGTGTTTCCTGCTTGGCAGGGGGTTGGACTCGATGGCCCTTGTGGTCTCTTCCAACTCTATGATTCTGTGATTCTGTGATTCTGTGGGCTGCACATGATTGGCTAATTCCGGAATTCTACTGTAAGCCAATCAGGTTGTGGATTCACTTCTATCTGGAGCATGATTGGGTAGTTCCTGCCAACCAATCATACTGCTGCATTGTTCTAGGACCAATCAGACTGCTGCATTCTGAATCCTATTGTTCTAGGACCAATCAGACTGCTGCCTTTTGGATCCTATTGTTCTAGGACCAATCAGACTGCTGCAGTTTGGATCCTATTCAACTCGGTACATAACAACTGGCAAGAACCAGTTAAGGAGGAACATAATGGTTGAATGTTAAGAGTGAGAATCAACTCCAGTTAAGATACAAGGAGGGTTCTGCATGTACAGTAAAAAAAATGGGTTAAGTGTTTCCAAGGAATGAAAGGCCCCCCAATCACCTGGAGGGCACTAGTTTAGGGAAGGCCTGTTTTCCAGACCGTCCTGTTTGAATAGAGGATTTTGTTTTGACTTTTTTTTTTTTAAAAAAAAGGAATATATTTACTTAACATTTAACAACAACAGCCAAGAATGTAGAACTTGAACTGGCAAAGACCAACTTAAGTTAGGTGCAAATAAGCTATGGTTTTTAAGAAGCCTGCAAACTCTGGCCATAAAAAATGCACCTAATTTTGTTCGCACAACAATGTGCCTGGAGGACGGATTTGGCATGCAAATTCTGCTGTCAAAGTCAGAACTCCTTTTCGTTCCTGAGTTTCATGTTTTCAGCTTGCCTGTCTTTGCTTATAAACATATCCACAGTTTTGTATGCTGACTGAGACTTTCCTGACAAAGAAGGAATGTTCGAATGCCGACGTACGTACTGCTCACTGTTGATTTCACATGATTATACACTGCATTTTTAAATTATTGCTTTGGTGGGGTAGTTTACTGGTGGGTGGTTATACAAATTCAACAAGCCAGCGGGTACCTGGTCCAGCTGAATCACAACTTCCCAGAGCAGAGAGTGTAAGGTGGAGAGTTCACGGCCCAGGTCAATGTACCCTTCGAAACCGGCCGTGTTGGATAGAGTCTCTGGGTTGGAAATCTCCAACAGGAACCGCTGCATGTTGGTCCACTCGTGCTCCAGGAACTGGTTCATGAAGGACATGTATTCTTCTTTGCTGCCAAACCTGTTACGAACAAAGCACATGAAGCGGTCTGGTTGGCCGCTGTGAGAACAGGGCGGTGGGAGAAGAGAAGTCTTTACATCTGACCCAGCGGCCAGGCTCCCCTGATGTTCATTAAGAATGGAACCTCCATGCCCAGAGGCTGTCTACCCATAAATACTGGTTTCTAAGGGATCAGGCAGGTTCTTGTCCTCACATCCTGCTTGGGTGCTGTGGGGCTAGAGGGGCCTTTGGTCTGTCCAGCAGTCAGGCTCTCCCAGTGTTCCTACAAGACTCAGATACAACCCACATTGAGTGGGTCAGCATGCCACGATGGCAGAGCCAACTAGCCAGAGTTTGGGGTGTTGCTAGGTACATCAGAGACTTGGAGTAAAGACGCACAGCCCAAGTGAAGACGGTGAACAGGTGTGTTTCCCATCAGAGCCGTGCTTTTGCAGACCACCCACCCACCTTGCAAGCAACGTAAACAAACTTGGTGATAGCAAGGGGAGCAGGAGAAGATCCAGTGCCTGGTGCAAAACACACACCAACAATGCACCTGGTTGAGGTGCTAATGTCTGGAAATAAAGCTACTTCTCCTGTCGAGCCAGTGATGGTGTAGTGGTTAGAGCAGCCTTTCTCAACCTTGGGTCTCCAGCTGCTGTTGGACTATACCTCCCATCACTCCTAGTTAGCAAGACCAGTGGTCAGGGATGATGGGAGCTGTAGTCCAACAACAAAAGTTGAGAATCCCTGGATTAGAGAGTGCTGTGCTATGACCTGGGGGACCAGGCTTCTAGCCCCCACTCAACCCATGAAGGTCTTGGGATCCATCTAGCTCAGTATTGTATGCACCAACTAGCAGCACTCCTCCAGGGTTTGAGACTGGGACCATTCCCAGCCCAAACTGGAGATGGCCCAGATTGAGCTTGGGTTCTTCTGCATGCAAAACAAAGCTATGATCCTTCCCCAACAGGTAGGTAGGAAGCCGCCTTATACCATGTCCAACCATTGTTCCACCTAGCTCAGTACTGCCTACACTGACTGGCAGCAGTTTCAGATGGGGATCTTTTTCCAGTACTGTCCAGAAATGCTGGGGATTGAATCTGGGGTGTCCTGGGTGCAAAGGAAGCACTCTCCCATGGAGCTGGGGCCATAACAACACAAGAAGAGCCCGCTGGATCAGGCCAATGGCCCATCTGTTCCAGCATCCTCTTCTCACCTGTGGCCAACCAGGTGCCTGTAGGACTTGAGTGCAAGAACAACTCTCCCCTTCTGTGGCTTCTAGTACCTGGGATACCAGAAGCATTGCTACCTCCAGCTGTGGCAGCAGAGCAGAGCCATCATGGCTAGTAACCCTCAATAGCCTTCTCCTCTTATATCTCTGTGCTGTTGGGCAGCAGAGAGTCTGTGGATCTGGAAGCTGATGTGGGGGCTGGGCGGGGTGGGCAGGGGCTGCCAGGAGGTGGGCTAAGAGCTGGATTTCAGCCTGAACTGCTTTACGACTGACCCAACCAAATCCAAATCACTGGCCTTCCAGATGATGTAATTTCACCCCCTTCCACAGACCAGGGACGCCCAAGGCCTTGACAAAGTCACCTTCACTGAAAAGATTATTGGGCGGGCGGACAATGCCAAATTAGACGGCCGCGTTGGCAGGGAGGATGGCTGGCCAGCAATTTGAGCAGGTGGGTGTACGAGTGAGAGAGAGATGGTGGAGGAGGGCTGATCCTGTCAACTCATGCGACACAGATGCAAGTCTCCTCTGTTCCAGCAGACCCCATCTTAAGATGCTTTTGTCAGCAAACTCACTCACTGCTGCTACTACCCTCTCTCTGTCTCTCTCTCTCTGTCTCTCTCTCTCTCTGTGTGTGTGTGCAGAGATTCTCTTTCGTTCGCTCTCTATCTCACAGCTCAGGATAAGCAGCTCAGAGCTCCTGAGCAAAGCCAGTGGGGAGATTTCTGACATCTTTCCCCCTTTGTTTCCACCAAACCTACAGGCTTAGTTTAGAAAACTGACAGCACGGCTGTTTCCCTCGCCAGAGCTGATCCTCCTGGTTTTAGGGGCTTTAAAAAATCACAGTGCAAAGAGGTGTATGTATGCAAGGGGGGGGGGAAGCCTTGTGCAGAGTGTGGGGTCCTATCCTGGCTCCATTTGTGAGCTTGTTTCTATCACAACTGGAGAGGTAACTGCAAAAAACAAACCTGGTCACCCATTTCCTCATTGAATTGTGCTAAAAAAGAAACACCGTCCCCCGCAACCCCGCTTTAAAGCTTGGGGTGATGTGGGTGATTTGCCTTACTGCAACTGTGTTGTGATCAGCCATGACTCCTGCATTGCGGGGGGCTGGACCAGATGACCCTCAGGGTGTCCCCCCCCCCAAACTCTATAATTCTATCCAGTCACTTAATAGAAAGGAAGAGGAATCCTTATCCAGCTTTCCCTCCCTGTGCAGTTCTGGGCCAAAGGGCTGGGTTGCAATAATAATAATAATAATAATAATAATAATAATAATAATAATAATAATAATTCTACCCCACCCATCTGGCTGGGTTTCCCCAGCCATTCTGGGCGGCTTTCAACAGAACATTAAAAAAAAAAGTTGCTGGAGCATCAGATGCAACTCTCACTTTTGTACAGTGGATTACATTCCAGCCGTGCAGAAGGCAGAGGCTCCCGTGCACCAAAAACCTCCCCACCCAGGCAAACAGGAGGCATTGGCACAATTCAAGGACTCAGGGTGAGCCTGGAGCAACGCTACTGAATGGGTGTGGACTAGGGAGAGGGTGTGTGTTCTGGAAGAGGGCCAAGGGCCAGAGAGAGAGAGAAAGGCCTGGATGGCCACATTCAGCTCTCTGGCCTGAGGTTCCCCACCCGAGTTATGATAAGTCACAGCCCCAAGAAGACCCCTGTTTGGTACGATCTCAGATTAGCAGAGCTGGAAAGTGTCTTTCCCAAAGGCCTTTGGAGAAGCAGATGGAGAGCAGAGCTGCTGGTCTGACCCTACAAGCTGCGGGATGAGTTACTGAGTGCAGAACGCAGCTGCCTGAGAATCTTAGCTGTTTCTTTTCCTAATTCAAGTTTCTGGTCCTTATTGTTGCCAAGCGTGGAGACAGACAGCCAGGTCGTGCAGCCACAGCAGTGACCACAGGAGGAATGACCACTGGGAGGAGTGCAGAGAGAAGGAATGCCATGGTGCATCTGCAGCAGCACAACCAGACACCTTCATCTGCCCCAGCTGCAACAAAACATGTCTCTCCTGTATTGTTCCCCACAGCCACAACAGGCGCTGCAGCCTGCCAATAAGCTGGACATCACCTGCAAAGACACACTCCTCCACTGTCTCCTGAGACAGACGGATGCCAACAACTGTTGCCAGTTGAAATTTAAGAAGCCAGAAGGGTGCCCAGATGAGATTCATAGCATTTGGGGCAGAGGGAGATGAATCTGCAGATTGGGCAGATTTATAGCCATTTATGTGGGCAAAATGGTGAACCTTGGGAGTGCTCAGCCTCCGGACCTAAGGCAGCTTCCCGGTCGTTTTTAAGAGAGAGAGAGACGGAGAGAGAGAGAGAGAGGAGTTCCTGGGGAAAGGTTTACTTTGCAAAGTTGGCCAGGTTCTGCGTGACCTTGGCGATCAGGGTCAGGGTGCGGGCTGTGCGGTCATCGGGATACTCCTGGAGGAGGCTGAAGAGGGAGGGCGACATGATGGCCGGGCAGAGGAAGCGGAGGAACAGTGAGGCGCTGATCAGGCGCTCACTGATGTCTGGGCGGCCGCGGCTGCTGCACTCCTGGCGCCACGAGGCGAAGACCTCCTTCAGCTCTCTAGGGAAGACGCTGCAAAGAGAGACAAGAGGAGTAAGGTGGGTGCACGGCCTTTTGCTTCCCCTGGAGGGAAATCTTTTTTTGGGGGGAGAAGCACCCTCTGGTGGGCTCCAGAGGGAAGGAAAAGCCCCCCTCAGTCCTCCTCTAGCACAAATCAAATCTGAGCTCCCCCAAAATATTTTAAAATTTCTTCTATTCTGGTGCTTGCATCAAAAGTATTTATTATTTATTCCCTAAAATTCATATACCCACTTTGGTGTGCAGAAAATACTTCAAAGAGGTTTATAAAACAGCATGGTTATTGGTAAAAGAAAACAAAAATATTCCAAAAATTAAAACCAACCATTAACCAAAAACCACATCAGCGATCCTATACAGTCATACCTCATGTTACGTCTACTTCATGTTACGTTCTTTCAGGTTACGTCCTGCGGCGACCCGGAAGTACCGGAAAGGGTTACTTCCGGGTTGCGCTGCTTGCGCATGCGCAGATACACAAAATGACATCATTCGCAGAAGTGGAGAATCACAACCCGTGCGTACGCAGATGCGCCGCTGACGGGTTGCGTTCTTTTCATGTTGTGAACGGGCCTCCAGAACGGATCCCGTTCACAACCAGAGGTACCACTGTATATCTTGCCAGGCTTTGCCTAAACAAAAGGAGTACAGTAGTACCTCGGATTAAGAACTTAATTTGTTCCAGAAGTCCGTTCTTAACCTGAAACTGTTCTTAACCTGAGGTACCACTTTAACTAATGGGGCCTCCTGCCGCCGCCACATGATTTCTGTTCTCATCCTGAGGCAAAGTTCTTAACCTGAGGTACTATTTCTGGGTTAGTGGAGTCTGTAACCTAAAGCGTCTATAACCTGAAGCGTCTGTAACCCGAGGTACCACTGTACAACAAAGGTGCCTGTCTGGTGCCAATAGGTAGGCAATTCCAAAGACCAACACCTTACAAACACAGAATGGGAATTACATGACATTTGTAACAGTGCAAGTTGGAATGGGAAGAAAGATTGGCTGCTAATCCACACTGGGAAACTAGCTCTGGGAGGGGAATAGAGAGTCTCCTATCAACCCCCAACACCCTTAACCAGCTGCAGCTCCCATAATTCCTGGGGGGTGGAGCCACGACTGTTCAAAGTGGTACTGAAGTGCTTTAAATCTATGGTGCTAAGGTGGCCTCAGACTTCAGTTCCCACCAGCGTCAGTCAGCACAGCTCTATGCTGGCGGGGGCTGATGGGAGATGTAGTCCAAAGTACCCAAAGAGCACCGGGCTGAACTAAGCCACAGACAGGGAACCTGCAGCCTCCAGATGATGCAGGAGCCCAACACTCGTTATCCCTGCCTACTGGCTGCTGGGAGCTGCAGTTCTACAGCATCTGCAGATTCTACATCCCTGAGCCAAAAACAGATAGCCATTAAAGCCGGATCTAAATGATATTTGCTTCCTGGTAGTTCCATCTCTGCCTCTTCATCGTGCAAAGCTCTAGGCTGCAGTTTCCCCTTGGGCTAATTTTTGAGGCTTTCTTTAGATTGACTTTGCAGTAGCCCAACCTTCTTTCTTTTTGAAAAAACCGAAACCAAAACAACAACAACAAAGCAAACAAATGCTAATTGTGTGATGGAACTCAGGGTCACCCAGATGTCCCAGAGGACCAGCTTTCTCTGTTTGGAAACTGCAGGTAAGCGCATATAGCCAAGGTGTCACGAGATGCAGCAGCAAAATCTCTTGCAGGCACTGGCTGGTCCTGCTGACTGCCCTTGCGACCAGGGCTGCTGCCAACTCTTCAAATGATCTCTGCTTCTGTGTCTTTCACAGCTACTAGCAGGGATCACCAGGTAAAGACTCATCCTTGCATAGGGGAAGGGTTAGGATTAGGACCTATCCCCCCCCCCCCGGCGTCTCAAGTTGCTGTTAAAAGTACAAGAGCAGGGCAGACTTATTTTTCTGGTCAGTTGGCAACCTACTACTCTCTCCCACATCAGGTCCTTTGGGAGCATCACACATTTACTGCCATCTCTGTAGTTGCCCTTCTTCAGAGAGAGAGAAATGTGATTACCTCTGAACATGAAGAAAACACACCCCAACCCCAGTTGTAAGCACCTAGATGTCATGGTCACACAAACACACACATTATACATCTGTGAAAACCAATACAGTCATACCTTGGGTTACAGATGCTTCAGGTTACAGACTCCGCTAACCCAGAAATAATACCTCGGGTTAAGAACTTTACCTCAGGATGAGAACAGAAATGGCGCAACGGTGGCAGCGGGAGGCCCCATTAGCTAAAGTGGTGCTTCACGTGAAGAACAGTTTCAGGTTAAGAACGGACCTCCAAAACGAATTAAGCTCTTAACCCGAGGTACCACTGTACAGTGGATGCTGGGGTTGTGAATGTGATCCGTGCAGGATGCAATTTTGTAACCCACAACATTCGCAACCCGCAGCTGTGCGTCTGCGCACGCATGGGTTGTGATTCGGCGCTTCTCCGCATGCGCGGCCGCCAAAACCCAGAAGTATCCTGTTCCAGTGCTTCCGGGTTTTGGCGGTCCGTAACCCGAAAAAACCCAACCTGAAGCATCTGTAACCCAAGGTATGACTGTAGAAGGGCAGAGTTAGTTCACAACGAAAATTAACTTGCTGATTTACCTATCTTTTGCCAGAGGGAAGGTGTTTTTTGTTTTTGTTTGGTCACAAAGCAGGGGCAAAGGGGATGTATCCCCCCCCCCGCACCAGGGCTCTCACTTCTAGCACCCCAAAGCACCCCTTTCCACCAGTCCCCGTCCACTGACCAGTACGAGTTGATAATCTTGCAGAAGGCCAGCTCACAGCACATCTTCAGGTTGCTCTGATGCTCTGGGAGGTCTGAGGAGGAGCATTTGCTGGGATCCACCTCACAGTTTTCATCCGATTCGTACAGTGCCTTGATGAACTCGCCTGAAAGCACCAGGAGGGCAAGAAATAAACAGATAGATCATAAGGAGAGCCACAAGAAAACTGAGCTTTGCAAACTTGGAATGCAGTGACCTGATCGGCGCCCTTCAAGTCAGCAGGCAGACGGGGACTTTGCTCTGCTTTGCTACTCTCAATATAATCTTAACAGGATGGATCGAGTTCAGGGTCAAAACCAACAAAACCAATCTCCGTAGCAACAAAGGTTAAGGTTCTGCACTTAGGCAGGAATAGCCAGGTGGACAAATATAGGATGGGGGATACCTTCCCCCTGTTTCTATTTTATTTTTATTAGGTATTGTAATTAGGTGGCATGGAAATACTTCCAAGAAACAAACAGAAATTCACCAGAAAAAAACAAAAGCAATGTACAAAAACATATACACAGCCATTCCATGGGAGAGCACAGAAAGCCTAAACTTCAGCAACAAAGCACAGAATTTGGCTTCCTCAAGAATCGCAGTTCAGGTTACTAGTTCTTGTGGCTGGAAAGCTGTACTTGAAAGGCTGTGGGCATCGGGACTCTTGAGATTCTGCAGCCAAACAAAGGTAAAGGAGCAGCAGTTTGTTTTTTAGATTCCCCGTTTCTTTTGTCGCTCATGCCCTTTCTTGAGAAAAACGCAACCGGCTTACGAAAAAGCTCACCCCAACTTCTAAGGTCCTTGGTGCAGAGATATTTGTTTAATAAAATGTATACACGGCTTGATTGTAAAGGATGGGGAAACCCTCATAGAAGTTAATAATAATAATAATAATAATAATAATAATAATAATAATAATAATAAAGCAATGCAATTATCAATAAATGCAATTATCAATAAAAACAATTGTGCTGCAGCATTTGGAGCAAGCGCAAGGAAAGCCCCACAAAGAGCATATTGCCTCCCTTACCCACCATTTTGCATCTGCTGAGTCTGTGAAGCACACCTTTCATCAATGATGGGATGATTGTAAACACTGCCTTGCACAGGTGTGCTCAGGCCAAGAGGTGTGGATATAACCTGGACAGGTGTGTGTGTGTGTGTGTGTGTGTGTGTGTGTGTGGAATCAGGTAGGAGATTCAACTGCAGCAAACCTCTGCAGAAAGGGTTATTTGCAGTTTTAGGCTCCTAATGACTTTTGGCTGTAGGCAAGTAAGGAGATTATAACAAAAGGCTAAAAGACCAGGAGATTACTGGGGGGGGGGGCAGAGGAGCAGAGCTTGACAACTCCTGCCCCAAACCCACCCTGTTGCCAGTCTGCAGGTCTCCTGTCTGTGGTAAAGCACACTGGTGCGTCACAAGGGCCCTGTATGGGTCTGCCTTTAAAACCTTACAAGTAAACAATGCAACCCCAGTGGTCTCTCCTTGACATGCTCCTGGGCTGCATGCAGGAGCTGACCCCCCCAAATACAAAATCAGTTAACCCTGCCATCACCCATACGGAGTCAGAAGTAGAGCGATCTAACTACTAAAGTGCATGTGCTGGCAGTCTTGAAGCTGGACTACTGCAGTGAGTTCTTTGTGGGGCTGCCCTAGGGCCTGGTTTGGAAGCTCCAGCTGGTGAAGAAGGTGGAGACCAGACTGCTGATGTGGGCATCTGGTTCACAACACGTGACACCCTTGTTAAAGCATCTGCATTCGTTTCCCACCTACTACCGAGCCAGGCTCACTGATTTGCAAGATCCTGAACAACTAAGGTCCAAGGTACCTGAGGGATGGCCTGAGCCCTTATATCCCAGCTCAGTCACCAAGATTACCTGCAGGGGGTGTTCTTTGCCATTTCCTGTGTTGATGAGGCTCATTTGACAAGAAGAAACTGAGCCTTCAGTGCAGTCCTGTGGAACTCTCTGTCACTAGACATTCAGCAGGCACCTTCTGCTTCAATCTTTTAAACGCCTGCTTAAGCCCCCCCCCCCCATTCTGTCAGGCTTGTGCAGGCAACCAAGAAGACATGTTTCCACAATAGCTAGCCAATTTATGATTTCTGAAGGAGCATCTCCACCCCTATTCTTCTGCCTGGACGCTGAGGTCCAGCGCCAAGGGCCTTCTGGCGGTTCCCTCACTGTGAGAAGCAAAGTTACAGGGAACAAGGCAGAGGGCCTTCTCGGTGGTGGTGCCCGCCCTGTGGAACGCCCTCCCATCAGATGTCAAAGAGATAAACAACTACCTGACATTTAGAAGACATATGAAGGCAGCCCTGTTCAGGGAAGTTTTTAATGTGTGACATTTTAATGTATTTTTAATCTTTGTTGGAAGCCGCCCAGAGTGGCTGGGGAAGCCCAGCCAGATGGGCTGGGTACAAATAAATAATAACAATATTATTATTATTACTACTACTACTACTACTACAACTTGTTCTCATGATTTTCATTAAACCGTTTGATATCTTTTATGAGTAAAGGTAAAGGTACCCCTGACCATTAGGTCCAGTCGTGGATGACTCTGGGGTTGCGGCGCTTATCTCGCTTTACTGGCCGAGGGAGCCGATGTGCAGCTTCCAGGTCATGTGGCCAGTAGGACTAAGCCGCTTCTGGTGAACCAGAGCAGCACACGGAAACGCCGTTTACCTAGGCTCTGTGGTTTAGACCACAGCACCACCCGCGTCTCCTTTTATGAGTCCTGGTATATTAATCTTTTAAGAAACAAAATAAATAGTCGACATGCGTTAATGTTAGGCTTTCCTCCAGCATGAACGCTCTTCTGACTGTGTCTGTTGAAAGAGGCATGTAGGTTGGATCTTAGCTGCGTAGCAAGGCAGAACACCTGGGAGTAGCTAGATAGAGCCTCCAGGCTAAGAGGAAGGCTGCCTCTTACTCTCTGGTACTGGGGCACAACAGCAGCTTGCCTTTGCACCTGGTCTGGAGGTTTTCCTTTCGGGTGACTGGCTGGCTATGGCTGAATGCTGAACCTGGTTGCAGGTCGGATCCAATAGCCAGAGGTCTTCTCAGGTTCTTTAAGTAACACGTAAACAAAACCTCCATTTACAAGGGCAGTCTCCCTCTGGATATCAACTGTTAGGCAGCAGCAACAAGAGACGGGGTCTCTTGCCTCCATCCTCTCCATGAGAGATTCCCAGTCATCAAAGTAGCAGGACTCTGGGCCACAGAAACCTTTGGTCCAATCCCCTGAAGCAAAGCGCCTCTTTCCCAGAGGAAGAAAACTACCGAAACTGGAAGGCGGATTTTGGCACACACCAATGTAAGGAATCAAAGAATTGCAGAGTTGAAAGTGAGTCCCCAAGGGCCATCTAGTCCAACCCTCTGTGACTTCTGGGTGGCTGCACTACAGCGGGCAGACGGCAAATCTGACAGCTCTGTCAGATTCAATTTCACAGAGGGTCGGGGGAAGCGCACCCCCCAAAAAACCTGAAAAGGGTCTTTGAGGTGTCGAGAAGTCCTGCAGTCCACAAACAGCATCTCTGAAGCCCCAGTCTCTGCCTCCGTGCCAAAAGGTACGGGGAGTCGGGGGGCGGGGTCACGGTGAATGCTGGCGGGTTAAGCAACAGCGCAACTCTGTGAAAGTGAAGTCTCCAAGTCAGCCTTACAGTGGTCCACTTCTCAAAAAAAAAAATAAAAAAAAAATCCAAGCTGATTGCAAAGGTGAGGAAAATTAATTTCATTAATTCGGCAAGAGCGGTAGGATTAAAAGGAATTCCACTCCTGCCTATGGCTATTATATTATGCATGTGAAATCTTACAAGTAAAGAGTCTATGGACTTCCCGGCTGGAGTTAAAGCTAGCTAATTAAAAGACTATACATAGCTTTCTTAATAACAATCTTGATATTTCTGAGCTTTTTAAATACTGAACTTGAACTAAGCCTGACCTGAACTTGAGACAGTATTTAAACTTTGACTTGAACTTGAACTAAAGACTGATTATAATTTTATAAAAATGGAAGATACGCTTTGAATCCATGATTTTAAAGACATATTTGGCTGGATTTCTTTTGAAGAGACTTTAAAGATTGATAAGATACAGACATTGTGGATTAACTGTTCTAAAAGACTCTGGATGGTCAAGATTTAAGATTAAAAGAAGAGGACTATATTATTTACATACAATGACAAGACTGCCTTGGATTTAAAACTAAATTTATACCTTTAAAGACTTATCTCTGCTGGACATTGAAAACTACCATTGTAATTAAGTCCCTGGAATTTGGATCTTTACAGGCTGATTGGAACTGCGACAAATTTGGTATTATTTTTATTTCAATCATACATACAGAAAATTAGTGTAAAAGACTTAAGTCCTTTCTTTCTTTCTTTCTTTCTTTCTTTCTTTCTTTCTTTCTCTTTTCTCTTCCTTAAAGTTATACTTTTATGATATTGTATATTCCCTGATTTAAATTAGGTTCGCACTTACTTTACTGTTGTTAACATTTGTGTAAAAGCTGGGTGTTGGGAGGGGGTAAGAACAAAGGGAAAGTGTAACGAACTTTGTAACTTTCCAAGCTCAACGTAGTGACCTTGACAGGTGGTGATTAAGATTAAAATAGCCGTTTCTGCTGGGAAAATTCTTGTTTTGAAATTTGACTGCTAGAGAGAACAGACAAGTTGCGAGGAAGTTAAATCACAGCTAAGACCTTATAAATAAAAAGTTAAGTAAAGATATGGCAGCGAAGAGGCCTCTGACCCCAATAGAAGGCAGAAAAGCCTCAATACAAGAGGGTAAATCTAAACTTGTGGAACTATTTGCAGAATTTAAAAAGGAAATGGGTAGTGAAATAAAGGAGGCTGTGGGTGCATTAGCCACCCAGATTGAAAAGAATACAAATAGGATGTTAGAAGCAATAGGCCAAATTAAAGATTTGAATGTGAGAACTACAAAGGTGCAAACGCTGTTAAAATGTATGGAAGAGAAAACAAAACGAGTGAATGAAGAGGTGAAAGGCCTGAAAAAAGATCAGGAAAATTAAAGACAGATGTAGGTGGAGTATGTACAACCCAATAAATGGTTTGGGATGCTTTAGCTCAGGCACCCCTAACCTGTGGCCCTCCAGATTTTTTTTTGCCTACAACTCCCATGATCCCTAGCTAACAGGACCAGTGGTCAGGGATGATGGGAATTGTAGTCCAAAACATCTGGAGGGCTGAAGGTTGGAGATGTCTGCTTTAGCTGCTATGGAGATGAGACAGAGAGAAAATGTGGTATGGCTGAGGGGAGTCCCGAAAGAAGATGAGCAGGATCTAAGAGAATATCTAGATGAAGTGATGGCTGAGTGGTTGGGAATTGATAAAGGAGTTCTGGATAGCTCAGTGGATAAGATTTACAGAGTTAGATCCAAAATAGCAAATATTAGGAAGGTACCAGGGGATTGCCTGGTCTTTTTAAATTCATGATATTTAAGGGATAAAAATTTCCAAACCAACTACACTAATAAACTTCAAATTGATGGAACAAATATTCTTTAATATTAAAGAAATCCCGGCTGGTCTTCTTAAAAAACGCATTAGTTATAAATATATAACCGATGCTTTAAGAAGAAATGAGATACGATACAGATGGGAATTCCCAGAAGGACTATCCTTCACTTCTAAGGATAAAAAATTCAGATCTAGGGATTTGGAAGATGCGGATAAGTTTTGGAGGAGATATAGTAAAGATCTTGGAGAAGTGGGATAATTACCTGAGGGAGCTGTAGGAGAACAAGAACCAGAAGTATCACAAGAAAGTATAGATAGCCAAGAAGAAGAAGAGGAGAACAAAAAAGAAAAAGAAAAAAGGTAAAAAAGAACAGAATGTAATAACAGAAATAAATATGGCTGATTTGAAGATATTAATTTGGAATGTAAATGGATTAAATAATAAAACAATAAAACGAAAAGGAATAGAATTGAACATGTAATATTAGATATACGGTAATTTGCTTGCAGGAAACACATGTGGCTAAAAGACATAGGAGAATTTTGATAAATAAGAGGATAGTTGGAATTTATGCCCCAAGGAAAAAAATATAAGGAATGTTATTGATATTAATTGAATACTTGGAAGTAAGAAATGAAAAACAGGCAGCCGTGATGTTTATTCACGCTGAAAAAGCATTTGATAATGTTTCATGGGCCTTTACGCGGAAAGTCCTGGAGGAAATGAATGTCGGAGAGCTATTTAAAAGAGGAATAGAAGCTATTTATTCTGAACAGCAAGCAAGATTAATAATTAACAATACTCTTACAGAAGAATGCAAAATAATGAAAGGGATTTGACAGGGATGTCCCGTTACCATTATTGTTTATTCTAGTATTTGAAGTACTGTTGAGAAATATACGGACAGATGAGACCATTAGAGGAATAACAGTAGGTAAGAAGTCATATAAGTTGAAAGCATTTGCTGATGACTTGGTGATCACGGTGGAAGACCCTATGAATTCAATATTGAAAGTGTTAGAAAAAATACAGGAATTTGGACAAGTATCAGGTTTTAAACTGAATAAAAACCAAACCAAACTCTTAGTTAAAGATATCTCAGAGCAAGATAAAAAAGAGATACAACAGAGGACTGAAATAAATGTATATAAAAAATTGAAATATCTGGGGATATGGTTAACAGCAAAAAAATATAAATTTATTTCAAGACAATTATGAAAAAAATATGGAAAGAAATTAAAAGGAATTTAGAGATTTGGGGAAGAATGAATGTGTCTTTATTGGGAAGGGTTTCAGTAATTAAGATGAACGTATTACCAAAAATGATGTTTTTATTTCAATGTGTTGTTGGAATGGGATACTAAGGATGAGGAGGTTAAATGTGTTATGATAAAATGGGCATGTGGGACTTAACATTCAAATGATTGATTGGGAAAGATTATGGAAGAATGACATGAAATTTACAGCCTGTATTTTAGGTAAAGAAAATTATATGAAAATGTTACATAGATGGTACCTAACTCTGGTTAAACTGGCAAAAATGTATAAAACAAGAGATAATAAGTGTTGGAAATGTAAAGCAGTGGAGGGCACTTTTTACCATGTGGTGGCAATGTAAGGTTATAAAGAAATTTTGGGAAATGATATATAATGAATTGAAAAAAAATGTTCAAAATAACCTTCGTTAAAAAACCAGAAGCCTTTTTATTAGGTATCATAGGACTGGACATACCAAAAAAATCCAAGACTTTGTTTATGTATGCAACAACGGCCACTCGGATATTATTAGCACAATGCTGGAAAGAAGAGGACGTCCCCACTAAAGAAGATTGGCAAACTAAGTTAATGGAATACGCAGAAATGGCAAAATTAACCGGGAGAATTAGAAACCAAGAAGACAATAAATTTTAAAAGGAATGGGGAATGTTTATTGCATATATACAAAAGCAGGGGATACAAGTTAATACATTAGCAGGATTTTGAAAAATGCTTGTAATATAAGGTATAAAATTGGAAAGTAAAATGAGGTAAAGAATTTATGGACATGCATGAACAATATAGAACAAGGGAACCAGGGGGTGGGATGGAGGGAAGTCAGGGGATTCTAGTAGCCCCATATTTTGGATTCAATGTGGATTGTCTATATAGTTGTTTTAAGATTTTGATGTATAGTATTTCTTTTTCATGGGATGTTTAGTTGTTGTAAAATTAATAAAAATATGATTAAAAAAATTAAAATAGCCCAACCCTCTGTAACGACAGGAATCACCGCTAAAGAACCGGAGGCAGGTGGCCATACCTCCAGTGAAGGAGAGCCCACTACCTTCCGAGGGTGTCTGTTCTACTGCTGAAAAGCTCTTACTCTACTTCCCAATGCTTAATCAGAATCTTCTTTCTTGTCTTGAATCCACTGGTTTGGATCCTACCCTCTGGAGCAGCAAAAAACAAGCTTGCTCCACCTGCCATCTGACAGCCCTTCAGATATTTGTCTCTCCTATCAGTCTTCTCTTCTCCAGGCTAATCATCCTCAACTCCCTCAACCTTTCCTCACAAGGCTTGGTTTCCAGGCCCTTAATCACCCTGGCCGTCGTCCTCCACACACCTTCCAGCCTGTGAACATCCTTCTTAAACTGTGATGCCCGGAATTGGACACAGGACTCCAGGTGTGGTCTGACCAAGGCAGAAGAGAGTGGTGCTATTACTTTCCATGATTTGGACCCTAGACTTCTGTTGATGCAGCCTAGAATAGCATTAGCATTTTTTGCTGCTGCATCACAGTTTGGACTCGTGTTAAGCTTGTGGTCCACCAAGACCCCTAGATGATTTCCACATGTTCTGCTAGTAAGTCAGGTGTTGCCCATCCTATATTTGTGCATCTGGTTCTTCCTGCCCAAGTGCAGGACCTTACTTCCATCTCTATTGAAACCCACCTCTTTGGTGTGGTTCCTTAAGACTATTCTTAATTATCTGTAAAGCATCGAGGCTTCCTGGATCCTGGCCCCAAACCAGAAAGCTTCTGTTGATGAAACCCAGAGAGGTACTGACACTCCCCATACCTACCTAAGGCATCTTGCAAGTACTTCTGCCCCACCAGCTTCAGGTACTCCTCGATCGCTTTCGTGGCGAGGGTGTTCTCTCGGAAAATAAGGTGCTCATTTTCGCCACATCGGTCCACCTCGGACATCATGAGATCCGTCAAGAAATCCTGGAGGAGGAGGGAAAGAAGGGTGGGTGGTAAGTTAGGTGAACAGCATCTGCAGAGCAGGAGATCTAAGGATAATGTCCCCCAAAATTCACACCCTCCTCCACTCCCTGCCTGAATTAACAAGCTCTTTACATAGAAAACTTTCAGAAGCATGAAATATCCTCACATTTCTGACTGAGTTCTGCACAGGCTTCTTGCTGGGAGGGAAACCAGTTCTAGAGCAGTAACTCATTCTGAGCTCTTCAACTCTGCAGGTGCTATTTGAACGATCCAACAACACAAAAACTCAGTAGAGTTACCCAGCAGGGTCAGGCTGGAAGACAGCAAGGCAAGTGCAGAAACTCATTCAGAGATGCAGCAGGCAGCCTCTCCATGTAGATATGTGCTTTGGGTTCACAGCTGAACACAAATCATTCACTTTGGGCATTTCTGCTCGGTGGCTTTGCTACTTGATGCAAGATCAGGCAGGAGATAAGACACTGAGAAACATGTCACAATAGCTGCCACAGGATCCCCTTTCCTGGTTTGAAAGCCTGGCAGCAGGGTTTGAGGGGCTCTCAGACGATAACAACAACACAGTGGTACCTCTGGTTGCGAACAGGATCTGTTCCGGAGCCCAGTTCGCAACCTGAAAGGAACGCAACCCGCGTCTGCACACGCGCGGGTCACAATTCGCCAATTCTGCGCATTACATCCTTTTGCGCGTCTGCGCATGCGCGAGTGGGAAAACCCTGAAGTAACCCTTTCCGGTACTTCCGGGTCACTGTGGGACGCAACCTGAAAAAACGTATCATGAAGCAAACATAACAAGAGGTATGACTGTATAATAATTTATTATTTATACCCCGCCCATCTGGCTGGGTTTCCCCAGGCACTCTGGGCGGCTTCCAACAAAATATTAAAATACAGTAATGCATCAAACATTAAATGCTTCCCTAAACAGGGGAAGTCCAGCATCCTCCTCTCACAGGGGCCAAGCGCACACCTCAATGGGATGCCCAAAAGCAGGCACCAGTCACAAGAAAGTATACGTGCAAGGGAGTGATCTCTTTGGTTCTCCATTAGGGATGTTTGCTCAGAGAGCAGCAGTTAGGCCTGTAAGGTTTCCCTGGTGTGTCCGCACAATGCAGAGAAACTCAGCAAGAGCTTATTTTTGAAATGACTTCAGAAATTCACATCCTTCACCCTCAAGCACACATTATGTTGATTCAGAGGAGGATGCGGCTACAGCAATGGGATTTCGGCCGTGCTGCATCCCCCATCCCAACCAGCCCTGTCCTTCCTCCCAGCCAAAAACTTCCAAGTGACAAGACCAGCCAAATCCTGAGTTTGAGGATATGCTGTAAAACTCCATGTTCCCAAGGTAATTAGTATGTTTGGGAAGTGACAGGGAGAGCCAAGGTTAGGGTCTTCTAACTGAGAATCAGCACCTTCCGGCAGGCTGAGCTGCGGATCAGAATTGAAATGTACACTGAGATTGGGGAGAAGGAGGTGGCCAAGCAGAGAGAAACCAGGTGAAGGTGCCCCAGAGACCATGGCAGAAGTGCCTGGAGAGAGAGCGGTTAGGCAGCATCAGGCAATGCGTTTCTCAAGAAGCTGAGAAACAGCTGGGTCAAAGCTTCCTTTTCCAAGGGAGAGCTGAACTCCCTTGACCAGCAGAGTAACTTCAAAGCTTAGTGAGCAGAGAAAGAGAAGCTCTGCTACTTTAAGGGCTGGGGGGAGAGATTAACGCTCCCCAAACTGGACTTTACCACCTCCCTAGGAAGAGATGCATGCGATGCAATTTACAAACTAGCTTGCTTCTCATTTGGCTTCCCTGTTTCCCAGGGTGTCTTTCCAACTTGCCTAGCAAAGCTAACCCTGTCTCCAAAGTTTGCATTAAGGTTTCAAATCCAGCCAAACTGAAAGCTTTTCCTTCCCTCACAGAAGCCGAATGGGAAACATTCTGACGGTTTTCTTCCCTGAGCGGCTAGGAAAGTTTGAGGAACTTTCTGCTCCATTTTGGGCCAATGTCCATGGCATTGCCCACCCCTCGTGCAATGCAGCTGCTCGATTCAAGAAGTGAGGGGCTTGTTAAACCTTTGAGCATTTCTCAAAGGACAATATGGGGAATTAACACCCAAATACTAGTACTAAGAGCCAATTTGCAAGGAAGAGACAGATGTAGAAATCCTTTGGAGGGATCCCCACTGCATTCCATTCGAAGTGTACCTCTCCCCCCCGCCAAGTTTATTTCATTTTACTATCCTGCAATTTATTGGCAGCCCATCCGCAGACATTTTCTGGTCGATTTGCAGGGATGATAAACAAATACAACTGCAATAAAACCATAACAATTTGGGGGGGGGGGTGGAACCAAACCAGCACACTAGGTCTGCAAGACCAAAGATGGAATTGGCTATCCACAGTGCTGACTGGCTCCCTCTTTCTATGCTGTCACAGAGAAGTCTACCCTGCCCCCCCACAAAGAAGATAGTCATCGACTATTGCAGCTGGAGAACCCCTGACAGAAGACCACTCAACAACCTCTGTTTAAGAAAATCCAAGGAAATAATAATAATAATAATAATAATAATAATAATAATTTTTTATTTATACCTTGCCCTTCCTGGTTCAGAAAACTGGGCTCAGGGCGGCTAACAACAAATTTAAAACACTTAATTGTAAAAGCAGCATAAAATACAGTATAAAAACATGAATAACAATAAAATTCAAAGTTCAGCAATCAATTTGGGGGAAATCCATAGAATAAGCATTAGATAGTCACCAGGGCTAGCTGGCTGAATTGGTCCTGCCTGGGCCAGCAAGGAGGCCAGGGGAGAATTAGGTGTGGGGTCTCAGAGCAAGTAATCTTCATAAAAGGGGAGGGGGAGGGAAGAGAAGGGAAGGGAAATAAAAGATCAGGCTGAATTCAAATTAAAGGTCAGGCGGAATAGCTCTGTCTTACAGGCCCGACGGAAGGAGGTTAAATCCTGAAGGGCCCTGGTCTCATGGGACAGAGCATTCCACCAGGTTGGAGCCATCACTGAGAAGGCCCTGGCCCTGGTGGAGGATAGTCTGACTTCCTTGGGGCCCAGGACCTCTAAACTATGGTTATCCATGGACCTTAAGGTCCTCTGTGGGGCAGAGCAGGAGAGGCGGTCCCGTAAATACAAGGGCCTTAAGAAAGGAGAGCCCACTACCTTGTGATGGAGTCCATTCCACTGTCCAACAAGAATTCCTTTTAGGGAAGAAGTCTGTGGGAGGGGGCAGACTGTGCATTGCACAGAGGGCTGGGCTGGATGAGACTTTGCTAGCCTACCCCCTCCAGATGTTGTTGTGACGGCAACTCCCATCATCCCTAGCCAGCACAAAGGCAGAGGCTGGACTAGACTATTTGTGGGGTCCCTGCCAACTCAACACGTGATTATTTAGTGGCTGAGACAGTGCTTGAATGCCTGCCTACCACTTTAGCTACCCTTCTCCAACCTGGTGTCATCCTGATGTTTTGGACTGTAACTCTCACTAGCTCCAGCCAGGATGGGCAAACAAGGAAGGGCAAACATCTGACCGAACTCCCATCATCAGCAACTCTTGGGCCATGCTGGCTGGGACTGATGGAAGGCCAGCAATATCTGAAAGTTCCGCATTCCTGCCCATGAAGATAGTATCTTAAATACTGTTCCATGCCACTCCAGTCTCAGAGCAGTGAGAGAATCCAGGGGTTGCCTTTGTTGCAGCTCTTGCAATGCAGCCCATCCTTTTGGGATGTGGATGAGGATACTGCAGTGGCCAGCCAAGGCCATCTTCTTACAAAGAAACTTCTCTGGCTAGTTCAACAGTAGGATCCTCTCTTTGATTCTAACCCTCCCTGGGTACAGGACCCCAAGAATTGGAAGGGACTCATGGCATCATCCAGATTGACCTCATAAGCCCAACAACAATAATGAAGGTAAATATAATAAGCTGTTTCACGCCTAAGAGGCGAGAGAGCGATGTCAGAGAGTAACGTTGCAGCAAAATTATATTCCAAAGCAAAGAACTGATCGGCCTCTGTGCATCCTCTCCCTGCATAAAGCAGTTTCTGGGCCATACATGGATCGTGACCATAGGCCCGGTGTCCTGCCTGCCTTCCTTCCCTTCACTCCACACCCCACCATGAATAGCAATGCAGGCATAAGTAAGAGGAGAAGAGTGATTGGAGCCTTCCTAAACTCAACTGCAATCCTCAGAGGCTTGGGAAGATTTGCAAAGTTAGCAGATTTTATTAGTAGCTCGGCTATTAGTGACGGAATGGGTTATTAGCACTTAAAGCGGTGGAACGTTCTTGCCTGGAACGTGGCAGCTGCAAGGCTCTGTCTCTCAGCTCAGAAAAGATTAGCAGATTCCTGATGGTGGCAGGAAAGGTGACCTCGCTCCGCCCCCCCGCCACTCCCCATCTTTCCAGTCCTTTATTAACCCCAGTTCAGCAAAGCTCAGCAACGCATTAATGGTTTGTTTACACCAATCCTGGAAGTGTGGGCTGGCGCACACCAGCAGCCTGCAAAACGAACCCTCCTATGCGCACAGAGGAGACAATGACCTTAATGGATTAGAGAATTGGGCCAAAACTAACAAAATGAATTTCAGCAGCGAGAAACAGGAAGATGGAAGGTTCTGCACTTAGGGAGGGGTAGCCGGATGCATGATGAATACAGGGTTTGGGGCACCTTGCTTGACAGCAGTATGTGTGAAAAGGACCTAGGAGGCTTTGTAGACCACAGGCTTAGTATGAGTCAGCAGTGTGATGCAGCAGCAAAAAGAAGCTAATGCTATTCTAGGCAGCATCAACAGAAGTGTCCTGATCAAGGGAAGTAATAGTCCTGCTCTATTCTGCCTTGGTCAGATCACACCTGGAGTCCTGTGTCCAGTTCTGGGTGCCACAGTTTAAGAAGAATGTTGACAAGCTGGAAGGTGTGCAGAGGAGGGAGGCCAGAATGACCCAGCATCTGGAAACCAAGCCTGATGAATTGGGTATGTCTAGCCTGGAGAAGGGGATGCGGGTGGCGCTGTGGGTTAAACCACAGAGCCTAGGACTTGCCGATCAGAAGGTCGGCGGTTCAAATTCTTGCAGTGGGGTGAGCTCCCGTTGCTCGGTCCCAGCTCCTGCCCACCTAGCAGTTCGAAAGCACGTCAAAGTGCAAGTAGATCAATGAGAGCCAGTGTGGTGTAGTGGTTAAGAGGGGTAGTCTCCTAATCTGGGGAACCGGGTTTGCGTCTCTGCTCCTCCGCATGCAGCTGCTGGGTGACCTTGGGCCAGTCACACTTCTTTGAAGTCTCTCAGCCCCACTCACCTCACAGAGTGTTTGTTGTGGGGGAGGAAGGGAAAGGAGAATGTGAGCCGCTTTGAGACTCCTTAGGGTAGTGATAAAGCGGGGAATCAAATCCAAACTCTTCTTCTCCAAACTCTTCTAGGTACCGCTCCGGTGGGAAGGTAAACAGCATTTCTGTGCACTGCTCTGGTTCACCAAAAGCGGCTTAGTTCTGCTAGCCACATGACCAGAAGCTGTACGCCGGCTCCCTCAGCCAATAAAGCGAGATGAGCGCCACAACCCCAGAGTCGGCCACGACTGGACCTAATGGTCAGGGGGTCCCTTTACCTTTAACTTTAGCCTGGAGAAGAGGAGACTGAGAGGGGATACGGTAGCTTTCTAAGAGCAGGAGCTGTTCGACAGAGGAACAGACTCTCCTTCATGGGTAGTTTTAAGCAGATATAATAATATAATAATAATTTATTATTTATACCCCACCCATCTGGCTGGGTTTCCCCTGCCACTCTTGGCGGCTCCCAACAGAATATGAAAAACCCAACAAAACATCAAACATTAAAAACTTCCCTAAATAGGGCTGCCTTCAGAAAGTCAGATAGTTGTTTATTTCCTTGGCATCTGATGGGAGGGTGTTCCACAGGGAGGGAGCCACCACCAATAAGGCCCTCTGCCTGGTTCCCTGTAACCTCACTTCTCGCAGTGAGGAAACCGCCAAAAGGCCCCCAGAGCTGGACCTCAGTGTCCAGGCAGAACGATGGGGGTGGAGACGCTCCTTCATGGCCCTTGGGGTATCTTTCAACTCTACAATTCTATTATTAAAAGGCAACATGAGAGTCATATTCAAATACCTGAAGGCCTGTCACACAGAGGATAGAGTAGATTTGCTTTCTGTTACTTGAATCGCAAGAATGGGCCTTTTCAGTCGTGGCTCCCCGACTTATGGAATACTCTCCCCAGAAAAGCATACCCGGCTCCATCACTAGCCACTCTTATGCACCACAAAAACACACATTTTTTCCAGGCAGGCTTTAAATATTGTGACCTTCTTTAGTGGGCAAGGTGCATTATGACAGCTTTTTATTTATAGCGGATGTTCGGGTTGCGATTCGGCGCTTCTGCGCAAAGCGAAATTTAGCACTTCTGCCCATGCGCGACCTCCAAAACCCGGAAGTAACCCATTCCAGTACCTCCGCGTTTCGGCGGTCCGTAACCCAAAAACAACAACCTGAAGTGTCTGTAACCCGAGGTAGGACTGTATCTGGATGTTTATAGCTTTTGTTCTGCTTTAGTTTTAATTTCTGTATTATACTGTAAGTCACTTTGTGTCTCCTTTTTCTTTTAAAAAAGCAACTAGTAAGAGGAAGAAATAATAAAATAGCATCACAAAAGGATTTTGACGAAACCTTAGGAACAACTTAGCAATGATTCGACACTGGAAGAGAATGCCAGAGATGGTGGTGGAGTTTTTAAGCACAAGTGGGATTGAATCATAGAACTGTAGACCTGTAGAGCTGGCAGGGTACCAACCGCCTACAATGCAGGAATCTCAACATGTGATCCCTTACCCAATTTGAAAGCATATTGCATGGTCACCTCACTCAGGGGCTCCCTTCTAATCCCAGGGTTCTGCTGGGTGACCCCTGAACAGTTAAGATGTGATGGACTATGCAGAATTGGATAAATTAACAGGAAGGATTCAAAACCTGCGGGCCCAGAGATTCTTAGAAGACTGGAGTAAATATACGAATTATTTGAAAAGTAATAGTAATGAACAGATTACGCTAGTTGGACTGCAAGAAGTTTTGTAAGGAGGACTATATGAAATATTTCAAGAAAGACTATGAGGAGAATTATTAGTTGATGATTATTAAGAGCAGAAAATCATCAGAGGTGAAGTCTAAAACAATGTATAAGATAAGAAGTTATGTTATGCGACTGTTGGAAATGATATGTTAAAAAACTAACTAAACATACATAATATATATCAGTTAAGATGTGCAGCAGTTATCGCATGTAAGACTATTACCAGGGAGAGACCAGGGTTTAAATCCCCACTCAGACACGTGAAGTTCAGTGGGTGGTGAGCTTGGGTGCCTCTCAGCCTAACCTACCTCACAGGGTCGTTGAGGGGATTTAAATGAGGAGAACCATGTTTGCCACCTTGACCTCCTTGGTGAAAAAAGGTGGGCAATAAATTTATGAAGGTGGGATATAAATGCAGTGAAAATGAGAAGCAGACGACGCAGGCCCTTCTGCCCCAGTAACAAGTGACCAGCCAGCAGATTGACTGTGAAGTAATAAGGTCTCTTCTCATAAGCAATCCTGATTAATGAGATTGACCTATCCTTAAGAGGCTTTCACTGATAAAGGTAATATGATTAATGTGTAATTCAAAGATCGTTCTAAAGCCCTGTGGGAGAGGAGGAGCACACTGTCTCTGCGGGCATGGGTGGGGGGTCATTACTGGCTGAAATGGGTTGCAAGCTAATCTGCAAATATGCCCCAATCGCTCCCCCCCCCCCCCCGGGATTGATGTAAATAAAATACTTAGTGTAATTCCTTGCAGACAGAACCACTCGGAGACTGAGACAGAACATTTAAAGCACTATGGTACCATTTCAAATGGCAGGGGGAAGCAATGGCCTTTGAGCCCTGCCTGCAGGTTTTTATACAGGCACCTATCCTGCTATAGGAGTTGCCCACGGGACCTCGTTCTGATCCAGTAGAACAATCCTTTTAGCCTTACGCCTTAAGCAGGTGTTGTCGCAAATGGGAGAAGGGGAAGGAAAGATGCACATCGGCCTGTGAAGAGTCCGTCAGAGCAAACAACGTGTTTGCTCCAAGATGCTCAACTAAGGAAGTCAGACTATCCTCCACCAGGGCCAGGGCCTTCTCAGTGATGGCTCCGACCTGGTGGAATGCTCTGTCCCATGAGACTAGGGTCCTTCAGGATTTAACCTCCTTATGTAGGGCCTGTAAGACAGAGCTATTCCGCCCAGCCTTTAATTTGAATTCAGCCTGATCTTTATTTCCCTTCTCTTCCCTCCCCTTCCCCTTTTATGAAGATCACCCGCTCTGAGACCCCACGGCTAATTCTCCCCTGGCCTCCTCGCTGGCCCAAGTATTCAGCCAGCTAGCCCTGGGGATTACCTAATTGATCTTTGATTTTTGAATTTTATTGTTATTCATGTTTTTTATACTGTATTTTATGCTGCTTTTATAATTAAGTGTTTTAAAGTGTTTTAAGTTTGTTGTTAGCCGCTCTGAGCCCGGTTTTTGAGCCGGGAAGGGTGGGGTATAAATAAAAAATTATTATTATTTTAATATTACTCCAATTAAGAGTTGAAACTGCTCTGGAAGGGATGCTCAGATGTTCTTCCTCGTGTGCAAAACAGCATGGATCAGGGTGGGTAGAGGAGGAGAGGCACTCACACTTATCTCTGGAGCGGCCACTCACCAGCCTGCACCCTCTTCAAACAACCTAATTATTGCCTGGAGGAGGGCAATGCTCATTTGTGTGTGCAAACTCACAAAATTGATTAAAGTCATAACTAGCTAGACTAACTACTGTTGTAAAAACAAAAAAACAAAAAGCAGATTTGTCTCTCTGGGTGGATAGGGAAGGAAGTGGCAGCAGCGATGGTGGTGGTTGTTTAGTCATTTAGTCGTGTCCGACTCTTCGTGACCCCGTGGACCAGAGCACGCTGGGCACTCCTGTCTTCCACTGTAAAACCACGTGGCAGCAGCCATGGGCATGTGGCTCAGCAAATCCGTGGACAGGCTGCTACGTGGTCAACACTCCGGGGTGGAGGGGCGGTGGGCTTCCTTGCGATGTGGAGGCTGTGTGAGAGAGCCACCATGCAGTAGCATTTAGCATCAAACAAGGACCTCAGTGAGATCCAGGTTCAAATCTCCACTGGGCCATTAACGAAGATCACTGGGTGACCTTGGGACAGTTGTGCCTTTCAGCTTAACCAACTCCATAGGGTTGCAGTGGGGATTAAATGGGGAGAACTATTTAAGCCACCTTGAGCTCCTTGGAGGAAAGGCGGCCTTTTCCCATCTCTGCCGTATTAAGCAGTTGGTCCCTTACCTTTCCCGCCCCGATCTGGCCACAGTGATCCACGTGATGGTCACCTCCAGGTTTGATTACTGTAATTCACTCCAAGTGGGGCTGCCCTTGAAGATGACTCAGAAACTCCAGCAGGTGCAGAATGCCGCGGCGAGGCTCCTTACGGGGTTTTCTCTGTGGGATCACATTCATCCAGTGCTATACCAGCTGCACTGGCTCCCGGTGGAGTACAGGGTCAGGTTTAAGGAGCTGGTTTTGACCTTTAAAGCCCTATGTTGCCTAGGAGCCACGTACCTCTGGGACTGCCTCTCCTGGTATGCCCCACGGAGGATCTTAAGGTCCACAAATAACAAGACTTTGAAAGTCCTGAGCCCCAAGGAGGTCAGATTGGCCTCGGCCAGGGCCTTTTCAGTTCTGGCCCCGGCCTGGTGGAACGCCCTACCGCAGGAGATCAGGGCCCTGCGGGATTTGACCTCTTTCCACAGGGCCTGCAAAAGGGAGCTGTTCCGCCTGGCCTTTGGGCTGGACTCAGTCTAACCCCCCCCCTCATTTTTTTTTTAATGGATATGGGATTTTGTATATAAATTTTCCCTCAGCTCTTTTGCTGTCCATGTAGGACCAGCATGGATAGTTGGCCCTGGTGAATATTTGACATTTTCTCCCCTTATGGCTTTGATCTATAGGCTACCACTAAAATGAGGCTGCATTTTAAGCTGTATTCTAACTTATATTATAATCATCTGTTTTTGGGTTGTTTTTTTTAAAAAAATGTTTTTACTGTACAGTGGTACCTTGGGTTATAGACGCTTCAGGTTACAGACTGTGCTAACCCAGAAATAGTACATCGGTTTAAGAACTTTACCTCAGGATGAGGCGGCGCGGTGGCAGCGGGAGGCCCCATTAGCTAAAGGGTACCTCAGGTTTCAGGTTAAGAACGGACCTCCAGAACAAATTGAGTTCTTAAACTGAGGTACCACTGTATTTATATTCGGTGTTAGCCGCCCTGAGCCCAGTCTTGGCTGGGGAGGGATATAAATAAATAAATAAATTTATTATTATTATTATTATTATTATTATTATTATTATTATTATTAAATGTAAACAACAGCAACAACAACATGGTTCTCCCGCAGTTGCAGCCGCCTCACGCTACTGGTACTCGTTTTCAGGGGCTCAATGTGATTTCCATGCAGCCAGGAAAGCTGGGTAATAAGGGAGGTGCCAAAGCCAGGCCCTCTCCCCCCGGCTGCTTTTCATGGTGACGCTTTAGAAAACCCACAAGAGCCCATCTCACGGTGGTTAACGAGGTGCCCCAATGCGAAGCAGAGAAATAGAAGCTAGTAGGAAAAGGACCCACATCCCAGCCAATGAACCAAAATTTAGGACAAAATACATGCATTCATAAAAGTGCACTTTGAGAGAAAGCATGCAAAAAAGATAGGTGCATTTCAAAAGATACCGTATTTTTTGCTCTATAAGACGCACCAGACCACAAGAGGCACCTAGTTTTGGGAGGAGGAAAACAAGAGAAAAAAAATATTCTGAATCTCAGAAGCCAGAACAGCAAGAGGGATCGCTGCGCAGTGAAAGCAGCAGTCCCTCTTGCTGTTCTGGCTTCTGGGATAGCTGTGCAGCCTGCATTCGCTCCATAAGACGCACACACATTTCCCCTTACTTTTTAGGAGGGAAAAAGTGAGTCTTATAGAGCAAAAAATACGGTACTTCAACACCAGGAATATAGGCGGGAGAGATACCCTTAGTGCAACACCCACCCTCAAAAGCACTAGGCGGAAAGGTTAGTGCCCCAGAGGAAATGGGGCAAGAGATCCCAAAGGACATTGAAGAACAACAGTCCTTGCCTGCAAGCTCACAAAGTGAGAAGACACAGACACAAGTGGAAAGGGAGGGAAATGGTTTGTAAGCAGCCACTTGTGTGTGGTGAGCAAATTTTGCCCCCAAGCGACCAGAAGGGAGCCTTCTTAAAACCTGTATCCTTTTTGGCCAAAAATTTCTGGGTAGAAAACAGATAGTCCTATGGTCCCCGGTGTGTGCCTTATTTTAGTGGATGCAAGGAAGACTGAAGTAACCAGTTGTGAGGTTAATGTACCGTATTCTTTGCACCATAACACTCACTTTTTTCCTCCTAGAAAGTAAGGGGAAATGTCTGTGCGTGTTATGGAGGGAATGCCTACGAGTGGCATGTCTACGGATTTTCCTCCTCTAAAAACAACGTGCGTGTTATGGTCGGGTGCGTGTTATAGAGCGAAAAATACGGTATATACAGGCAAAGGGAGGTGCCTTTTATTGAGGCTGTTTATACCTAGATCAGCATTGCTGTGGAATCATAGAATTGTAGAGCTGGAAGGGACGACGAGGGTCATCTAGTCCAACCCTCTGCAATGCAGGAATCTTCTGCCCAACGTGGAGTTTGACAGTACATCCCTGAGACTAAGTGACTCATGTTCTACCAGCTGAGCAATGTTGGGCTATGTACCATCTTTGACCAGCAGGTGTTCTTCCTTTATCTCAGGGGTGGAGAGCCTGTGGCCTTCCAGATGTGGCTGGATCCCAACTCTTCAGCAGCAGCAGCAGCAGCAGCCAGCAAGGATGATGGGAGTCACAGGCAAACCACATCTGGAAGGTCACTGGTTCCCCATCCCTACTGTCACTGCAGATGGACGCTGGGGACCTTCACTGCATGCAAAGGGTGTGCACTCTGCAAGTGACCCACCAGCCCAGCTCCACCCTCAGAGGTGCCTTACAGAGAACCACACATGTCAGCCAACATGCTCAGTCAGTGCTGCCTTGTCTTGACTAGCAGAAGTTCCCCAGGGTCTCAAGCAGGCAGGTAGTTTTTAGCCCCCCTGGCCTGCTCATTTCCCCAAAGTCACCATACCTTGAACCCATGGCTTCCTGCATGCCAAAGGCACCTTGCAATCTTCCCCTGAGTTATGGGTCCTCTCTATGACCCAGCAGTCTGTCCAGGGTCTTGGGCAGAGAAAGAAATCATCCCCATCCACGAGAAAATCTGTACTGGGGGCTTCAAATCTGGAGGTTTCAAAACCTTGAGATTTGAACCCGGGGCCTTCTGCATGCCACAGCAGGTGCTGTGCCACTGAACTGAAGGAGAAGGGAGGCTTGGTGGAAGTCTACCTGAACCCATCCCAAATGCATTTAAAAATGTGCAGTGGATACTCGGGTTGCGAACATGATCCGTGCAGAATGAAAGTTTGCAACCCGCAGCGTCCGCAACGGCGCATCTGTGCATGCACAAAGCTCAATTTAGCGCTTCTGTGCATGCACGACCGCCAAAACCCAGAAATAACCCGTTCCAATACTTCCGGGTTTCGGTGGTTCGCAACCCGAAAAAACACAACCTGAGGCGTCTGTAACCCGAGGTATGACTGTACATGACTCCTTGCAAATGGGAGTTTTCCCAAGACAGCTTACAACAGAATCTCCTTTTAAAGCCAATGTCTAAAAGAAAGAAGCTTAGATCAAAAGCAGCAGCATAAAACAATTCCTAATCCAGTATTGCAATGGGTAGCAGTTACAACCACCTCTGCAATGCATCGCGTAACCCAGAATGATGCCTTTTTGTACCACTCTGCCGTTGTGGAAACATACAGTTCCCATAAGCATGGCTTTCTGGAAGTACGTCCAGAATTGCTTCAGGAATAACTCCTCAGCAGCTCCTTCTGACCACTGGTCATGCTGGCTGGGCTGATGGGAGGTGGAGTCCAAGAACATCTCAGGGGCTACAGATGGTCTAAACCACCCATGATCTAATTAGTAACCACTGAAAGGAGGGTTCACAAGGCACCACACCACAGAACAGAACAGTGAGAGCTGGTGGTTCCCAAACTTTTTCAGTCCCCGCCCCCTTGGTTCCATAAACTCACCCTCAGTGCCCCCTACCCTACAAAAAGCCTAATTCAGAATAGCGCTTTGTGCGACCCACAAACGAAAATAGTAATAACAAAATTCAAAACAGTAAACAGTTAATTGCACATTTATTCAAAATCCAATTCAAACTATGTAGTTTAACTAATTCCACAAAACTGATGAACCTGGTCCAGTAATACCAGTTTTCAAAGTGTGATAGTTGTTTATACCTCTGCCCCCCCAACTGCTGTCCCCTTGCCTCTTAGCACGCCCCCTAGGTAATCCCACTGCCCACTTTGGGAACCACTGGTGTAAGTGGATGACGGGGGCTAAACAACTGTTGGCAAGACCGCCAAACTCAAGGTGGATCACAGCCTCAGGCATCCAGCTGCAGCACATGTATGGTTGATGAATGTGCACGAGAACCTCACGCCCGTCTCTGAGCACAAGCGCGCGAGAGCCTTACCTTGGCCTTCCCTGTGCTCTGCAGGATGTGGACAAGGGCTGAGGCCATCTCCTCCTTGTTCTTCACACTCAGGACTGGCTCCAGAACTGAGCAGAGGACCATGTAGTTGTTGGTGATGTATTCGGCAAACTCCTTGTACATTTCCATGGGGAGGATGCTCATGCTTTGGTAGCGCGACTTGATGCGGATCATGGGGCCCCCAGACTTGCCCTTGCTGGGGTTGGGTGTCACCACCGGGTACCACTTCTCCACAAACTGCCGGCCCGTGACGGAGCCCGCTGGGATGCTGACCAGCCCAATGAAGTTGGTCTTGTCCTTCTTCTTCTTCTTGTCGGTCTCCTTGTACAGGTGGACCGTGATGCCCCTCAGGGATGGAAGGTTGTTGAACTCAAAGTGCTCCCCCCAGAAGACATTGTCCGTTTTCAACTTGCATGTGGTCCGTGCGTAGAGGACCTCGTCCAGGCAGAGTTCGCAGAGGTACTTCTTCTTGGCCGGCAAGTCTTTGGCTTCGATAATCCACACCTTGAGCATATTCTCCACCCGCCGGCTGTTGTCCTAGAGAAGAGATGCAATTGGGGGGGGGGGGACACAGTCAAGAAGAGAGCAAGGATGCGCAGTAAGAGCATAAGGCTCCCAGGACATTTCCGAGCACAATTCAAAGTGTTGGTGCTGACCTTTAAAGCCCTAAACGGCCTCGGTCCAGTATAGCTGAAGGAGTGTCTCCACCCCCATCGTTCTGCTCGGACACTGAGGTCCAGCTCCGAGGGCCTTCTGGTGGTTCCCTCCCTGCGAGAAGCAAAGGTACAGGGAACCAGGCAGAGGGCCTTCTCGGTGGTGGCACCCGCCCTGTGGAACGGCCTCCCGTCAGATGTCAAAGAGAACAACAACTACCAGACATCTGAAAGCAGCCCTGTTTAGGGAAGCTTTTAAAGTATGATGCATTACTGTATTTTAATATTTTGTTGGAAGCCGCCCAGAGTGGCTGGGGAAGCCAAGCCTGATGGGTGGGGTATAAATAATAAATTATGTTTATTATGATTATTATGATTATTATGAGAGCCTGATGGATCAGGCCAAAGGGGCCCCATCTAGTCCAGCACCCTGTTCTCACAGTGGCCCCCAGTGCAAAACCAGGACCTGAGCACAAGAGCCACACTTTCCCCCTCCTGTGGTTTCTAGCATCTGGTATTCAGAAGCAGTACTGCCTCCCACTGTACAGAGCCAAGCCGTGGTGACTGCCAGCCATCAATAGCCCTCTCCTCATCCATTAACCTGTCCAATTCTTTTTAAAAGTCATCCAGGTTGGTGGCCATCACTGCAACTATAGGTTCCATAGTTTAACTACGTGCTGTGTGAAGAAGGACTTTCAGCGTGTGGGGGGGGGTGTTGGGGGGGAAGCAATTACCCGCTGCGAGAATTGGAAGAACGAACGGCTTCATTATTTGCAACGTGCTAGAACAGAAAACCAATCCTTAATTACATTTTTAACTTTTAAGGAAATTACTGGCTCTTGGGAATTTGCATAATAACCCCCGCTTATGCTCGTTTCCCAAATATCACTATGATTTCTTCTCTCGCTGGCACCAATTTGCAAGAAGAAAGGAGGGCTGAGAACCTGTCTCTCTCTCTCTGTCCTCCCCCCCCCCTAACTACACATGCTTCACTTTCTAAAAAACCTATTTCACCGCTTCCAATTTGGCAGCCAGGAGAGCCTCAAAATTAAAGGGAAAGGTTTGGGGAGGTGGGGCACCCTAAGAGAAAAGAGAACAAATCGTAGACTAAAGAAAACTGTTCTGCAGGTGTTCCCTCCGCTGTGCCACAATTTCTCCACTGGGCTTGAGCAATGGGATAGTACTGCTGGCTTTTCACATCAGGTACCAGGGACTGCAAATGCATAAACACAGCCCCAGCCCCCCAGCCAGCAAGCAAAAACCCACCCTGTTTAAAAGGGGCAGAGTTTCGAAAGAAAAGGCAATGCCTATAAATGCATGGGAGGTCATACTTAAGGATTTGCATGAGCAAAAATGGTGGGCAGGTGGGAGGGAGGACCCTCTTGTCGGGCAGAAAGTTGCCCAAGCCTTGGTGCCTTTGACAACAATAATTATCTCAGCCTCTGGCCAAGCTGGTTGGGACTTTGTGGGAGTTGGAGAACATGGTAAAGGCTGGCTCATTGCATATTGAATACCACAACTCTCCCCCAGGGGAAACTTTATGAATGTTAAATTTATGCATAATCCATGAACGACACAATTGCCCATTTTAAAAAAGAACAAGAGGAAGTAACCTACAGGACTGCCTCTCCTGATATGCCCTGTGAAGGACCTTAAGGTCCATAAATAACAACACTTTGGAGGTCCCAAGCCTAAAGGAGGTTAGATTGGTTTCAGCTAGGGCCAGGGCCTTTTCAGCACTGGCCCCGGCCTGGTGGAACGCCCTACCGCAGGAGATCAGGGCCCTGCAGGAATTGACATCTTTTCGCAGGGCCTGCAAGATGGAGCTGTTCTGCCTGGCCTTTGGGCTGGACTCAGTCTAACCCCCCACTCATTTTTATTTTTTGGTGGAACCCTTCATACGGGATTTAGTATATAAATTTCCCCTCAGCTCTTTTTGCTGGTCCATGTAGGACCAGCATGGATAGTTGGCCCCGGTGAATATTTGACATTTTCTCCCCTTATGGCTTTGATCATTTTAAACTGTACGTATTCTAACTTATATTTTAATCAACTGGTTTTTTGTTTTTTAAAATGTTTTTACTGTATTTATATTCAGTGTTAGCCACCCTGAGCCCGGTCTTAGCTGAGGAGGGCGGGGTATATATAAAATATTAATATTATTATTATTATTATTATTATTATTATTATTATTATTATTATTATTATACGCCTGCAGCCTGCACTACTCTTGGCAGTTATTTTAAGAGGAACTGGATTGGTTCTGCCATCTATGGATACGTACCTGGGAATAAGAGCATAAAAGAGCCCTGAGGCTGGAGTGGCCAGCCAGACGCCTCTTGTGAAGCCTAAAAGAAGGTCCTGAGTGCAACAGCAACTCTGCCCACCTGCAATTCTTCAGGGGAAGACTGCCTGCAACTATGGAAGCATAGCACAGCCACCAACTGAGGTCCAGGGAACCTGAGACACTGCCTGAACTTGAGTATCACTCATTCACTAAGGTCATTCACAGGAGCGTCATTGTTCGCTCCCCTAGTTGGCAAGGCTCATTTGACAGCAACAAGAAACAGGAGTTTTATGGTGTCCTCGGCCCAGTCCTGTGGAACTCTCTGCCACTGGAGATTCCGCAGGATTGCCCAATCCTCTTTTAAAGCCAAGCAAGTTGATGACCACCACTGTGTCCTGAAGTTCTACAGTTTAACTATGTGCTGCGTGAAGCTGCTGCTTAGCTGGTACCTTGTTCGGGTGCACAGCACGGCGCAGATTCTCCATCCACTTGTCCCGCTCCGCTGCAGAGCGGCAGGAAAAGCATTTGCTCCCGGATGACGTCGTCACCTGGAAGAGAGGAAAGAAGAGAGAGTTTCTTGCAAGCTGACCCAACCTTAGGAGCCACGGATCTCTGCGCCATGTGCCGTCCTTGTAAGACCCTGCCCTACATTGTCCTTAAAAAAATACATAAAAAATTAAATGTTACAGAAAAAATGAATAGAAAAAAAGAAATAGAAACAATACATAACCATACATAAAAACATTTTATCTACACAATTTTCCAGAATGCAAACTAGAAAAGAAGAAAGGCAAAAGATAAAAGAAAGAAACAAGAAAAAAATGAAAAGAAAAAATACTTTTCATAATCAATTATTCCAAATTCATACTTCAAACATTACAATATTTAAATCCTAGTTAAAATATTATAAAAGACTTCCACCGCATTCACCACACGTCTCTTGGTTATCTATTTCACCTTTACATCTGTTCTTCAGTCACTTCCTTTCCTTAAATTCTTTCATAGTCCATCTAATCTTTGTATTCTCTGTACTGTATTCTTCACAAGGTTAGTCTAAGCACAACCAAACTTTCGTGTTTGATCCCTGTTTGTGTAAATATTCATTTAAGCATTCCCATCGTTTCTGTACCATAGTTTTAGATTTATGCCTTATTATATCCGTCAATTTTGCTAACTCCAGATACTCACATAGTTTACTTAACCATAGTTTACTTAACCTACATTGTCCTATGTCGAGAAGTGGATGATCCTAGATGGCCCTGCTAATTATACCATCACAACTCAGAACTGCCCTAATGTATTGAAGCACAATTCATAGGGTCAAGCAACAACCAGCCATGTGCTTCTAGGAAGCTCAGAAGGAAGGAATAAAGGGGACAACTCTCTCTTGTTGTTTGCCTGCAGCATCAGGGGTAGAATGCCTCTGGATGGAGAGGCTCTGCTCTCACAGGGAATGATTAACTCCCCAGTATGCTTGTGATAAGAGAGCTAGATGGACTTTTGGTCAGATGCATCAGAAGGGAGTTGCTTCCCTGGATGTGTATTTTAATGAGCTGAACAGAGTGTGTATAACTTTACCAGTGCTTATCTTACATTTTGCCTGCTATTTTGTTAATGTTGTTAATATCGTTTTATAGATTATTAATGCTGTATTGATTTGTCAATCATACAAGACGACTTTTGCTTTAATTCTGACGCTTAGTTTATTTCTTCAGTTGTTGCTTTGTTAACAGTGTTTTATGGCTTGTAATTGCTTCACTGATGATTTGTTAATTATTCCATATGATTTATGCTGCGTTTGTGATGTTCTGTTATGCTCTGCCATGCTACTGTTAGCTATTGTTTGTAAGCCACTTTGGGATTTCTTAGAATGAATAGCGGCACGGGAATACAATAAATCAAATCAAATATCAAACCACTGCATGTCCCAGCTTGGGGAAAGGAAGCAGACAGCTGATCAGATGGTTAACGAAGGAGGAGTCAGGTTCTGGGGTCACGATGTAGCAAATCATGAGGCTGGCACAAAAGGAGAGCTGGTGGGAACCTGAGAACAAGACCCCCAAACCCACATGGCCAATGGGTGGCCAGTGAATGAATGAATGAACAAACGAGCTGTGAGGTGGATTAAGGCTGGGTGAATTAATGTCTGAGGGTCTTGCAGTGATTTCATAACTCAGGGTTGTGGACCTGGACCTGAGTCTCCCCAGTCCTAGCTGGACACTCTAACCCAGGTGTGGGGAACCTCAGGCCCCAGGGCCCCAAATGCAGCCCTCCTGCTCTGTCTACCAGGAACTCGAGTCTCCTCATGGGCCCCTTTGAACTTTTCATGCCTTTTCATGTCCATTAAAGCTTCTGTGGATGGAGGACAGAGAGGGGTGACTAGCAGGGAAACGGCATCTATCGCCCCACCCACTATTGCCTCTGGCCCCACCTACCCCTGGCAGGTGGCCCCAGGAAGGCTGCCCAGAAATTAATGTGGCCCTCGGGCCTGAAAAACATGGCCCCCACACTGCTCTAACCTCTGCACCATCTTCAAATATCTCAAGGGCTGTCACATGCAGCAAGCTTGTTTTCTCCTGCTCTGGAGGGTAGGATTCGAACCCATGGCTTCAAGTTAAAAGAAAGGAGATTCCAACTAAACATCAAGAGGAGTTTTCTGACAGTAAGGGTTGTACGACAGGGAATGGACTCTCTTGGGAAGTTGTGGACTTGCCATCCTTGGAGGTTTTAAAGCAGTGGGCGGATGGCCATCTGTCGTGGGTGGTTTAGCTGTGTTTCCCGCATTGTAGGGGGTTGGACTAGATGACCGCTGGGGTCCCTTCAAATTATACGATTCTATGATCCATTGATCCATTATGCTTTCAACAATGTTACCACTTTCGTGTGTGTGGTTTTGATCAATAATATACACACTTTAACTTATATTGGGATTGTGTTTTAGTCAAAAAGCTTTGGAATTTGGTTTATAAGGAAATATGTGGATTGTCTCTTGCCCGACATCAATACTATAAGATATTTTTGACAAAGGCAAAACCATCCTATCATCACAAGAAATGCTCTAACCAGCCAACAACAGTATACAAAAAAGAAGTGTAGATGAGGGGGAGTTGCACACACAAAATACATACAGAGATGAAAATAGTACCTTGCCCAAAAATTCACCTTTAAGATCACAACTTGATGTGGGAATGTGGCAGGCGGCACTTAAGCCAGGGGGAAAGAAATAGTGGGGGAGAAACAGAAATATAAATTGATCCCTGCACGGGTTGGGCTAGATGACCCTTGGGTTCCCTTCCAACTCTGCAATTCTATGACTCTTGGGTGTACAATGGAAAATCTGAAACAACAACGATGGGGGGGAGCTCTTTCACATGCCCAGGCACCACATAGATTAGGCACATTATGCAATGGGCGGGGAAGCCCCAATAAAATGTATACTGTAATGAAGCCCAGGCTGTTATGTGTGTTTTATTTATTAATAAAGTTTTTTTTTTTAATACAGGTATTAGTTTGCCAGGCCAAAATTCAATTAGTGCAGTGAGGAGGGAGGAAATCATTAGTTTCTCAAATCTAACTCATTTTGCCTCATTATCCTTGTTCCATGGGTGGGTGGCTCTTCCTACAGGAGGCAAAATCACTCTGCAATTTTTGCTTGCCGCCTGAAATGAAAGCAAGGTAGAGAGGAAGTCTGGAAGGTGTTTCTGCTGCAAGCCAAGCGCCTTATTGAAATGCAGAGCCCAGCCTCTCTCAAGGACAGTCAGGAGGGTGGCATGGAGAAGCAAGAGGCAGGGAGGCGCTAAGGGCAGTGGTGACATTATGCTTGTGATACCAGGGCGGGGGAGAGCTGTGGCGAAGCAGCGAAGCACCTGCTTGGCATGCAGAAGGAACCCGGTGTAATCCCCAGGTCTGGGAAAGACCTCTGCCTGCAACCCAGGAGACCCAGATAGGTCAAGGGCTCGTCTTGGTGGAAGGAAGGCAGGGTTTTTCAGCCGTAACTCAATGGAAATCAGTTCCGGCACCTCTCAGGTGAGCACCATTGCCATTGTAAGTAAAGATGAGTTCCACCACCTCTTTTTCTAGAAAAATAGTACGGGTGGGAGGAGGCAACTTCATTGGATGCTGCTACATCAGCCTGTTACTTGGAAGCACAAGGGCTCAAATCTTGGTCCATTTTGTGGGTGACAACCATAGCTGAATGGTATGCAGAAGGGCCCCAAGGTACAATTCCCCACTGGCATCTCCAGGTAGGCAAAGGTAAAGGGACTCCTGACCATTAGGTCCAGTCGTGGCCGACTCTGGGGTTGCGGCGCTCATCTCGCTTTGCTGGCCGAGGGAGCTGGCGTACAGCTTCCAGGTCATCTGGCCAGCATGATTAAGCCGCTTCTGGCGAACCAGAGCAGCGGACGGAAATGCCGTTTACCTTCCCGCCAGAGTGGTACCTATTTATCTACTTGCACTTTGATGTGCTTTTGAACTGCTAGGTTGGCAGGAGCAGGGACCGAGCAGCGGGAGCTCACCCCGTCGCGGGGATTCGAACCGCCGACCTTCTGATCGGCAAGTCCTAGGCTCTGTGGTTTAACCCACAGCGCCACCCACGTCCCTGCATCTCCAGTTAGGGCTGGGTAAAGACTGTTCTGAAACGCTGGAGAGTTATTGCTTCCAGCCAGTGTAAGCAAAACAGACAGAGGGATCAATGTTTGACTTCCTGTCTTCCTGTGGAGCAATGCGCTCACCTCTGGAGGTGGCAGGGGGCAGCAGGAGGCCAGGAGTGATGGGAGGGAAGGCTGGAGGCTGCTTTGTGTCCTCATAAGTCAGGGCAAGCTTGTGGATGGAAAGAGCAGGCAGAAATCCTGCACAGTTTCTGCAACCCAGATAAATTATGCAAACGGAGGCATCTGCATGGATGCGTTTTGCAAAGTTCGGAGGACAGCGGAAGGTGCAGTGCGACAAAGCTCTGCAACTGGACCTTACCTCGGAAAAGAGTTCTGCTCACTGCACCCTCCCATCACCACAAAGCTCCCCCCTCCACGCAGCCCCAAACATGCACTTTGAGCCAAACAGTCAGACTGCCTGCGCCCTCCCGGTATTGCATGCGCACTCAAGGAGATGCCAGGGCTTGAACCTGGGACCTTCCGTATGCAAAGCAGATTCTCTGTCCCTCTACATTCCTTCACCATACTGAATCAGACCACTGGCCCATCTAGGCCTACACTGCCTGCACTGACAGGCAGCAGCAGCCTACCTGGAGATGCTGGTGGTTGAACGCAGGGCCTTCTGCAAGCAAGCCTGATGATCAAACATTGAGCTATGGCCTCGGGTCAGACCATTTCTCCACCTAGCTCAGTCTTGGGGGTCAAAGGGCACATGTCGAAGACAGGCACCCAATTTCACCCTGGTGTGAGAGGATCACGCCTCCGCCCTCAAGGCAGGGAAAGCGCAGCAGCAAGATGTCCCTCCAGCCCCACTCTCCCTGGTCCTCAGAACAATTCCTGCCACCCCCATCCTGCCCAAATGTCTTTGGTGTGTCAGGTTAACTTTGATGTTTCTCCCCATGAGGTCGCTTTCCAGGACGTCAGTTCAATTTTGTCTATTCCTGATGCTTTTCCTTGAGTGTAAGACCATCAACCGGGGATGCGGGTGGCACTGTGGGTTAAACCACAGAGCCGAGGACTTGCCGATCGGAAGGTCAGCAGTTCGAATCCCCACAACGGGGTGAGCTCCCATTGCTTAAGGGAAATGTACAAGTCTGGGAGGGCAGGGACTGTCTTGTTCTGATTCTATGCAAGCTGCCCAGGCAGGCTTTTCGGATGGAAAGTGGGGTACAACCCCCCCCCCGGCCCCGTGATAAAACAAGCAATACATAAGTGATTGTCATGGCTCAAAATGAACATAAAAGCAACCCTGTTGGTTCAGGCCAAAGGTCCACTGAGTCCAACCTCCCGCTTCCCACAGGGGTCAAACTCTCAGGAGTGCACACCCACCCACCCCGAAAGCAGGGCATCCAGCCAGCAGCCTTCCTGGATGTCAATGGGTGCGCCTTACCTCAAAGCAGAAATCCTGCCCCAGGATGCTGCTATGAACAGGCTTAATGACCACTTCTTCCTCCATGCTGAGATCCAGGGCCTCCACAGCGCTACTTGGACTGAGCAGTGACTCGTGGGAGCGAGATTCCTTCAGCCTGGGCATTAGATGGGATCTGGAGGGAGAGGAAGGCAAGAACAGTGAGGATCAGAGCCACACCCTTCCAGCACCACGGAAAGGACCAAGCACCGCTTTTCACAATAGCCCTTGAAAAAAGAAGTGTCAGATTGGACCAACAGCACACCTGGATTGTATTTAGGAATGTAACAACCTGTGTCACTATTTATTTATCAAATTTCTATACTGCCCATCATCCAAGGGTCAGTTTACAATACCAAAACACAAAAACACGTACATTGTACCTGGTCAGACCATTGGCCCCATCCTGCTCAGTATTGTTTACCCCAGGCTTCCTCAATCTCGGTCCTCCAGATGTTTTGAGACTACAGTTCCCAGCATCCCTGACCACTGGTCCTGCTAGCTAGGGATCATGGGAGTTGAAGCCAAAAACATCTGGAGGGCCGAGGTTGAGGAAGCCTGGTTTACCTTGATGGGCAGTAGCTCAATATTGTCCGCCAGGCTCTCCCGGATTTCCGGCAGGGGGTCTGTCTCAGCCCCACCTGGAGAGGCTAGTGGGGCTCAAACCGGCGACCTTCCCTGATCTACAGCCCTTCCCACCCATACAGGTCGCCAAAGTAGCTCACAAGCGTAAAAAAAATGAGATAAAACAATAGGATTGGGTTAAAAAGCAATAAGGAAGAGCAACAAGCAATCAGCACCATTGTAAACCAAGACTCTGAGGATCAGAGATTTTAAATAGAATAGAGATCTTAAATAGAAGCCTGCTAACACATTAAATAGAAGCCTGCTAACTCAAAAAAAAGCTCAACAACTTTGGTTGGCCCTTTGGTTGGCCCTCACGGCCCTTCATTTCACCAAATCTGGCCCTCTTTGGAAAAAAAATTGAACACCACTGTATCTAATGAAATGCGTTGGCTATACAGTGGACGCTCGGGTTGCGAATGTGATCCGTGAGGGATGCACGTTCGCAACCCGCAGCGTTCACAACCCGCAGCACACGCGGCTTGCAATTTGACGCTTCTGTGCATGCACAAAGTGCAATTTAGCGCTTCTGTGCATGCGAGACCGCCAAAACCCGGAAGTAACCCGTTTCGGTACTTCTGGGTTTCGGCGGGTGCGTAACCTGAAAAAACGCAACTTGAAGTGGCTGTAACCCGAGGTATGACTGTATTAAGGGCTTGAGAGAGCACCTTCTCTCTTTGGAAGCCGAAGTAGGAGGGGCTGCCAAACGCAGTTGGTGGGGCTGTGTGGGGCTTGGTAGGTCACAAGCCAGGGTGGCTCACGGTGCACCCTTGCATTTAAGCATTAGCCAGGTAGCCACAGGTAACCCAGAATTGCGTATGTGCAGGTGAGTGAGCACACAGAGAAGGGAAGAGCACTACGTCCTCTCTGGCAGAAGGAAGGTGTGTGCACTCCATTGCTCCACTGGGCTAGCAAACATGTTTGCAGGCTACTAACTTTCTTGGGCTCATGGTCAAGGCTGACTGAATGGGACCTTTGGTCATGCGAGATCAAGCAGGGAATTCAGGGAAAGGAAAGGCATATTTGAGAGGATCGGCAGCAGCTGGTAGAAACTCCTTCCGGAGAGAGGTGTGTCAGGCACCTTGATTATTCGCCTTCCCGCAAATGCCTTTTGACACTTGAGGAGTGCATATTTTTTAGAACACACCTTATTTTTTGTGATTGTAGGCTGTTTTAAACAGTTTCTAATGCTGTGTTTTAGTGCTGCAACCTGCCCCGTGACCTTAAGATAAAGGGCGGGTAATTAATAATGATAATAATTTTACATTCCTGAGTTTGAATGGAAATCTGCTAAAGATAGTTGTGTGATCCTTTCCCGCCCACAGACAAGGAAAGGAAGCCGCTCCAGAACATTTCCCGCCCCTCATTTCTTTGGACAATGATGGGAATAATTTTAAGTCAGCCACAACAATGCAGCACAGACAAAATGGGCATTGTTGAGGTCCTAGAGCAGCTTAAAAGAAAACAAATACTCGGGGTGTCTTGGAAAGGAGCAAACCAACTGTTTCCCCCTCGTCCCTCTCTTGGATCATTGGAATGGGTTGTAAACTTGAAATTAGGGCTCCAGGGATGATGCAGGAAGTTGAAGGCACCCCATAAGGAGGAAGGGAACACCCGGCAAGAACAGAACTTTATGGAAGAGCCATAACTCAGTGGTGGAACACCTGTTTTGCATGCAGAAGGTCCCATACACACAAAATTAAGACGCCAAGTACCATCATCACAAATGTGTTCCTATTTTCTTATTCCCCAAATGTCTTCCATTCTATTCTATTCTATTCTATTCTATTCTATTCTATTCTATTCTATTCTATTCTATTCTATTCTATTCTATTCTATTCTACTAGTGCATTGCATTCCATTTCCACCCTACCTTTTTTCTGAAGCTGGCATATGTTAGGTAAAGGTAAAGGTAAAGGTAAAGGGACCCCTGACCATTAGGTCCAGTTGTGGCAGACTCTGGGGTTGCGCGCTCATCTCGCTTTATTGGCTGAGGGAGCCGGCGTACAGCTTCCGGGTCATGTGGCCAGCATGACTAAGTCACTTCTGGCGAACCAGAGCAGCGCACGGAAATGTCGTTTACCTTCCCCCCAGAGCGGTACCTATTTATCTACTTGCACTTTGACGTGCTTTCGAACTGCTAGGTTGGCAGGAGCAGGGACTGAGCAACGGGAGCTCGCCCCGTTGCGGGGATTCGAACCACCAACCTTCTGATTGGCAAGTCCTAGGCTCTGTGGTTTAACCCACAGCGCCACCTGCATCCCGTCCCAAGTTCTTAGGTTGGGCTAAAGTATGGCTCTCCTAGGGTGAAACCGGGCAACGCTTCTTCATCAGATGATGCAACTCTATTATTTAAACTGGGTACTGAGCAATCATTAAATATTATCATTATTATTAATTGCATTTATATCCCACCTTTTCCCCTCCAAGGCAGCTTACATGGTCCTCCCCCTCCTCAGTTTAATTCTCACAACCACCCTGTGAGGTAGGCTGGGCTGAGAAGCCAGCTCAAGGTCACACCCAGCGAACTTCACGGCCCAACAGTAATTTGAACCCGTCTCCCATGTCCTAGTCAGATACGCTAACCACTACACCATTCTGGATCGTGACGCCTCTCTATGCAGAAGGGAAAGGAGATAGCTCCCTGGCCCCAGGGAGCCTACAGTTTAAAGGCTGACAGTTAGGGGAAAGGAAATGGGGCTGAGCTCAGACATCGGGAGCTGACGCTTTGTGTGTGGAAGGTGTCGTCCCCCCCCCCATTCAATTCTCAGCAAGTCTGGGGAAGGGCTGGCAAAGACCAACCTATCTGAAATTCCCTGGAAGGCTACAGCTCAATGGCAGAGCCCATGCTTTGCCCACAGAAGGTCCCAGGACCCAATTTCTAAAATCCCCTGCCTGAAAAACCCCAGGGAACATCTGCTGTTACTGTCAGTGCAGGCAGCTACCAACGCTCCAAAAGGCCGTTGCAGGAGAGGCGCAAAGGGGTTAAGCTTTTGGGGATACTGCTTTCTCCGGAACAGAGATCAGTCCTGTCCCCCCTCCCCTCCCCTCGCCTCACCAAAATGGACTTCCATCGCTGCCCCATCTCGCAGCTGTGGCCTGGCATGGAACATCTGCTGCGGGAGAAGTCAGGCGAGAGCTGGGCACCTCCTATTCTGTGCCGAAAAAGCTTGAGAAAAGGGAAAACTGAACGGGGGGGGGTGTCTCTCCCACTGCTCCCAACCACCTGGTTCCCCCTCCTCGCCCATCCCACCTCCTTTCCCCTCCTCTGGCCCCCGCTCAGCATCGCCAAAGCAGCAGAGGCACACAAACACACACTGTGAGCTTTGAGCTTGATCTGGCTCCCGCGGCTGCTGATTGGCTGCTCTGTAGCTGGGGAAGGGAGCCACAGCTGCCGAAAATGTCAACATCCGTGCGCTTGTGAGCAAGCAAATGAGCACCCGCTGCGCACTGTGAGGAATGCGGAGGAGCGGTGCCATGGACCCCGCAGTTCAGGGCCTGGGACAAGTGGTGAGATGGTGTCAGATTGGTGGTCCAAAGAGATCTCCCCAAAAGCAGATAGATGTAAGAAGAGCCTGGCTGCTGGATCATGCCCGTGGCGCACCTCGCCCAGGATCCTGTTCTCACAACGGCCAACCAGATCATCCAGTTGTAAACTTAGGACCCCCAAAGAGTCGTCTAGTCCAACCCCTGCAATGCAGGAGTCACAGAAAAGGAATCACTGACAGGTGGCCATCCAACCTCCGTGTCAAAACCTCCAGTACGTTTCCGAGCACAATTCAAAGTGTGGGTGCTGACCTTTAAAGCCCTAAACGGCCTCGGTCCTATACACCTGAAGGAGCGTCTCCACCCCCATCGTTCTGCCTGGACACTGAGGTCCAGCACCAAGGGCCTTCTGGCGGTTCTCTCGCTGCGAGAAGCCAAGTTACAGGGAACCAGGCAGAGGGCCTTCTCGGTAGTGGCACCGGCCCTGTGGAACACCCTCCCACCAGATGTCAAAGAGAACAACTACCACCAGACTTTTAGAAGACATCTGAAGGCAGCCCTTTAAGGAAGCTTTTAATGTTTGATGCATTACTGTATTTTAATGTTTTGTTGGAAGCTGCCCAGAGTGGCTGGGGAAACCCAGCCAGATGGGCAGGGTATAAATAATAAATTATCATTATTATTATTACTCCAAGGAAGGAGAGCCCACCACCGCAGGCAGTCTGCCCTAAGGGCCTGTGGGAAAATCTCAAGCAGGACCTGAGCACAACCAGACCTCTCCCCTCCTCTGGCTTCCAGCAACTGGTGTCCAGGCAGAGCAGAGCCATCATGGCTAGTGGACACTGGTAGCCCATTCCTCCCCATGATTTCGTCATCCAAGTTGGTCACCATGACGGCCTGCTTGGGGAGGGAGTCCTGCAGTTTTAATTAGGCGCTGAGTGAAGAAGACATTCCTTTTATCTGTCCTGAATCTTACAACATTCAGCTTCATCGGATGTCCACAAAGTCTAGCGTCATATAAATTTAATGATTAAATAAATAAATAAGTAATCCTCCAAAGTGAAGGGAGGGGGGCTTTATCTGGGCTTCATGGAAGGGTCCTAATTCCTAGCTTTTGAGCAGAGGTCAGCAAACTTTTTCAGCAGGGGGCCGGTCCACTGTCCCTCAGACTTTGTGGGGGGCTGGACTATATTTTTTTGGGGGGGAATAATGAGCGAATTCCTATGCCCCATAAATAACCCAGAGATGAATTTTAAATAAAAGCACACATTCTACTCATGTAAAAACATGCTGGTTGCCGGACTGCCCAGAGGCCGGATTTAGAGGGCGGTTGGGCCGGATCCAGCCCCCGGGCCTTGGTCTGCCTATCCATGCTATTATAATAATAATAATAATAATAATAATAATAATAATAATAATAAATACCCTGCCCTCCCCTGCCAGAGCTGGGCTCAGGGTGGCTAACACCAGTAAAATTACAATAAAAACATAATGGGGGGACGACGACACCCAATTAAAAATACAGGTTAAAATACAATTTAAAATGCAGCCTCATTTTAAAAGTAGTCGATAAATCAAGACCATAAGGGGAGGGAAACATAAGGGTCAGACTGAGTCCAAACCGAAGGCCAGGCGGAACAGGTCTGCCTTGCAGGCCTTGCAGAAAGATATCAAGTCCCGCAGGGCCCTGGTCTCTTGTGACAGAGCGTTCCACCAAGTTGGGGCCAGTACTGAAAAGGCCCTGGCTGAGACCAATCCAACCCTCTTGCGACTTGGGACCTCCAAAGTGTTGTCAGTTGTGGACCTTAAGGTCCTCCTGAGGCATACCAGGAGAGGGGAGAAGCGGTCCCGTAGGTATGTGTGTCCTAGGCCACATAGGGCAGTTACTTGCTATATGCTTGCTAACAATGCCGTTTGCTTGTGACTATAACTGGAAACTGCATACACTGAGGGGTTCAAGTGAGAGCCTAGCCCAGTGCTCCAGCCAACTGAAGGGCTGATTGGATGAATGGTTTATGCCCTCTAATTTTGCTACCAGCTCTTTAAGTCTCCAAGCTGCAACCTGACCTGCTCCTTCCTCGCAGCCACATAAGTGATGCCCCCCCACTTCCCCGGCGCTGGCACCAACAATTTCCTAGGGCTTAATGAGTGACCCAGAATCTTCCAGAAATGAAAAAGCAGAGCACCCTCCCCCCCACGTGTTCAGCTCATGGAGGAGCGGAGGTTGCCAGCCAGTGGTCAGGAAAGCATTGCAGCACAGTCCTACCCATGTGTACTCAGGAGGAAGTGGGTGCAGGATTGTGGCCTTGTGCAGCAAGGTGGTGGACTGACGGGAGGTGTTTAAGCAGAGCTTGGATGGCCACCTGCCAGTGGTTCTTTAGCTATGATTCCTGCATTGCAGGGGGCTGAACGAAATGACCTTTGGGGTTACATTCCAAATCTACAATTGTATGATTCTACAGTTTATATAGCCAAAGTGACATTAAGGTCCATGAATAACCATAGCTTAGAGGTCCCGGGCCCTAAGGATGCCAGATTATCCCCCACCAGGGCCAGGGCCTTCTCAGTGATGGCTCTGACCTGGTGGAATGCTCTGTCCCAGGAGACTAGGGCCCTGCAGGATTTCACTTCCTTCCGCAGGGACTGTAAGACAGAGCTATTCCACCTGGCATTCAATTTGAACTTAGCCTGATCTTTTATTCTCCTTCCTTCCCTCCCCTTTTTATGAAGATTCCCCACTATGGGATCCCACAGCTAATTCTCTCCTGGTCTCCTCGCTGGCCCAAATAGGACTAATTTAGCCAGCTAGCCCTGGTGATCATCTAATGTTTATTGGATGGATTTCCCCCCTCAATTGATTTTTGAATTCTGAATTTATTGTTATTCACCTTTTATAGTGTATTTTATGCTGTTTTTTGTTGCATCAATTAAGTGTTTAAAATTTGTTGTTAGCCGGCCTGAGCCCGGTTTTCTGAACTGGGAAGGGCGGAGTTTAAATAAAAAATTATTTATATATATCTATATATTTATATATCTATATCTATATCATCTATATCTATCATCTATCTATCTATCTATCATCTATCTATCTATCATCTATATCTATCATCTATCTATCTATCATCTATCTATCTATCTATCTATCTATCTATCTATCATCTATATCTATCATCTATCTATCATCTATCTATCTATCTATCTATCTATCTATCTATCATCTATCTATCTATCTAATCTGTTCTCACAATGAATATATTACTTCAAAAAGTATAAGACCAGTCTTCTGGACATGTGCAGAGCACCATCACGGGGATCCTTCAGCTCAGATTCCTGCATTTGCAGGGGGTTGACTAGAGGACCCCTGAGGTCCCCACCAACTCTGCATTTCTATGGTCCAAAGCCTCTGCCCTGCCTGCAACAGCCCTTCCCCAATCCTGCATGATTACTCATAAAAGGAAAGGGCTCCGTCATAACCTAGAAACATCCATCCCTCCAAAGGCTGGAGCCTTTCCCAGCCAATCAATCAATCAGCCCCCTCCTGACACATCCGTTCTTCTCTCTGACTTCCTTCAAAGGTTCGCTCTTGATAGATGACTCTACCTGAACCCAGAGACCAGAAAGAAGTGGTGGGATGCATCCTGCTCAGGTCTCAGCGGACCGCTTAGTTGCGACCTTCATGGGTTGCTGTGAAATGACCTGGTTGCCCTCTCTCTCTCAGCAAACAATTCCGCATGCTCTTTCAAAAGATGGATGCTAATACCTGCCAACTGTGTGGGAGCACAGGGTTTAAACCAGTATTCCTGTGGATAAGAGCATAAGAAGAGCCTGCTGGATCAGACCACGGGTTCATCCAGTCCAGCATCCTCTTCTCATGATGGTCAACCAATGAGAAACCTGCAGGCATGACCTGCGCACAAGAGCAATCCTCTCTCCTCCTTCTCGCACCTGGTATTCAGAAGCCTTGCTGCCTCCAAGCCGTTGTGGCTTGCAACCATCGACAGCCCTCTCCTCCATGAAACTGTCCAGTTGCTTTTGGTGACCATCACTGCCTCCTTTGGAAGTGAGTTCCATAGTTGAACCATGCACTGAGTAAATAAATACTTTCTTTTATCCATCCTGAATAATAATAATATAATATTAATTTATTATTTACACCCCGCCCATCTGGCTGGGCTTCCCCAGCCACTCTGGGCGGCTTCCAACAAAATATTAAAATACAGTAATGCATCAAACATTAAAAGATTCCCTAAACAGGGCTTCCTTCAGATGTCTTCTAAAAGTCTGGTAGTTGTTCTTCTCTTTGACATCTGGTGGGAGGGCGTTCCACAGGGCGGGCGCCACTACCAAGAAGGCCCTCTGCCTGGTTCCCTGTAGCTTTGCTTCTCGCAATGAGGGAACCACCAGAAGGCCCCCGGCGCTGGACCTCAGTGTCCAGGCAGAACGATGGGGGGTGGAGACGCTCCTTCAGGTATACAGGACCAAGGCCGTTTAGGGCTTTAAAGGTCAGCACCAACACTTTGAATTGTGGTCGGAAACGTACTGGGAGCCAGTGTAGGTCTTTCAAGACCAGTGTGATGTGGTCTCGGCGGCCGCTCCCAGTCACCAGTCTAGCTGCCGCATTCTGGATTTGTTGTAGTTTCCAAGTCACCTTCAAAGGTAGCCCCACGTAGAGCGCATTGCAGTAATCCAAGAAAGAGATAACTAGAGCATGCACCACTCTGGCGAGACAGTCCACGGGCAGGTAGGGTCTTAGCCTGCATACCAGGTGAAGCTGGTAGACAGCTGCCCTGGACACAGAATTGACCTGCACCTCCATGGACAGCTGTGAGTCCAGAATGACTCCCAGGCTGCGCACCTGGTCCTTCAGGGTCACAGTTACCCCATTTAGGACCAGGGAGTCCTCCACACCTGCCCGCCTCCTGTCCCCCAAAAACAGTACTTCCAACTTCTATTGTATCACCTCTTTCTTGCCCTCCAGATTGAGAACCTTTCTTTGTAGGTGAGCAACTGCATCCCCTTGATCCTACTTCCTCTGTCAAAGGCAGTCTCCCTCTGAATGCCAGTCCCTGGAATCACAGGTGGGGAGAGTGGTGTTGCCCTCAGGCCAGGCTTTCCATGGGCATTTGGCTGGCCACTCTGAGGAGGGCTGGACTATGTGGAATTTTGGTCTGACCCAGAGGTTGGCTTGTTCTGATACTATTAGGGGCCCCTTGCTCTCCACTCCACAGGGGCTGCCAGCTGGAGAAAGAAAGTTACTAGCTGTTCTAGGTAGGACAGGTGCACACACCAACTTAGAATGCCCCTGGACTAGGGACTTATGTGAAACCAGAATGGGCCAATTCAATGCCAGAATCCTATGTACATGTTGTTGTTGTTGTTTAGTTGTTTAGTCGTGTCTGACTCTTCGTGACCCCCTGGACCAGAGCACGCCAGGCACTTCTGTCTTCCACCCTATGTACATAGGTACATACATAAAGCTAAAGGGACCTCTGACCATTAGGTCCAGTCGCGGACAACTCTGGGGTTGCAGAGCTCATCTCGCTCTATAGGCCGAGGGAGCCGGTGTTTGTCCGCAGACAGCTTCTGGGTCATGTGGCCAGCATGACTAAGCCGCTTCTGGCGAACCAGAGCAGCGCACGGAAACACCGCTTACCTTCCCGCCGGAGCGGTACCTATTTATCTACTTGCACTTTGATGTGCTTTCGAACTGCTAGGTTGGCAGGAGCAGGGACCGAGCAACGGGAGCTCACCCCATCGCGGGGATTCGAACCGCCGACCTTACAATCGGCAAGCCCTAGGTTCAGTGGTTTAACCCACAGCACCACCTGCGTCCCTACAATTTATACACTGCTTGACTGTAAAAAGCCTCAAAGCAGTTTATGAAAAGATGAAACAATAAAAGTACCACTAAGAAAAATTAACAGCAATAACTTCAGACATTTCAAAAGTTAAAACAACAATAGACGAAAAACAGATTAAGACGTGCATTAACTTTCTGAACACCTGGGTAGGTTTGTCTAACAAAACTGTTTTTAGCAGGTGCTGTAAAGGGTACAGTGAAGGTGCCTGCTTCATCTCAAGAGGCAGAGAGTTCCAAAGCTCCCAGTTGCCGTGTGCTCACTCAGTCTCAGCTGCTGGACATTGAGAGAGGCTATACATCTCAGCTAGGTTTGTCGTTTGTCCAGTTTTGGGCTTGCGTCTAAAGAAACCGAGCTTCCAGATCAGTGGTGAAGAACTATAAAATCCACAATGCTTGGAGACCTCTTTAGAGGGCTGAAATGCAGACACCCTGCTCCAATCAAATTAGTCCACAAGGCTGCCGGGAAGACAAGGGTGAGGGCAGAGGGGCAGGAGTCATGGAAGATCTTTCAGAGAGCTACTCATCCGCTACATGTGTCTTGTGAAATCAGGCTAATGAACAGGATTTATGGCTTGGCAGTTACGATTCAGAAAAGCAACAGCCCCTGGGCTGAAGGCTGGGCTGGAGGGTGATGTCTATCAGCCATGGCAGCCCAATGGAACCCCTTTCTTCAGAGGCAGTCTACCCGGGAATACCATGTGAGGCAAAAACAGCAGGAGAAGGGCCCCAGACTCAATGCAGAAACATCTGGGAAGAGGTTGACACTACACAAAGTAGGCTGCTGCCATCTTTCCAGGGAGAAGGGAACTCTCAGGGGTTTAACGGAGCAAAAGTGGCACTGACAAGCATTTTTATCTCCACTTTTCCCACGCAAGGTGGAAGTTTCAGCCAATGTTCAGCCTGACAGGCCTTGAACACAGCTGGGGTGCCAAAAGTTTGGGGGAGAGAAGGAGCCAAAAATGTGTCTTGTGAAACCGACTCTTAGAACTGCAAAGGAAAAACTGAGGCTGCAGAAAGGCCTTTGCTTTCAGACTCTCCCCATCCCACCGCTCCGCGGTCATCTCGACATTGACACAATAAGGCTCTTTTTGCAGTAAGGTTCCTCCAGGTGCGCTCCTGCTCACTTGCGTGCTGGTAAAATGCAGCCACCCCACCACAGAAGCACTGTGATAGAGGCAATGAATGAGAACTGCTCCAAGGTTGCGTTTTGGCAGCATGTTATCTATGTGCTAGGGGACGCGGGTGGCGCTGTGGGTAAAAGCCTCAGCGCCTAGGGCTTGCCGATCGAAAGGTTGGCAGCTCGAATCCCCACGGCGGGGTGCGCTCCCGTTGTTCGGTCCCAGCGCCTGCCAACCTAGCAGTTCGAAAGCACCCCCGGGTGCAAGTAGATAAATAGGGACCGCTTACCAGCGGGAAGGTAAACGGCGTTCCGTGTGCTGCGCTGGCTCGCCAGATGCAGCTTTGTCACGCTGGCCACGTGACCCGGAAGTGTCTCCGGACAGCGCTGGCCCTTGGCCTCTTAAGTGAGATGGGCGCACAACCCCAGAGTCTGTCAAGACTGGCCCATACGGGCAGGGGTACCTTTACCTTTATCTATGTGCTACTGTGCATCTGTTATTGCAGGGGCAAGGACAGGAAGTTGTGGACGCAGAGCACTCTGTAGAGAAGTCAGGAAGAAAAGGAAGGTTGAGGCTCAGTGGGGAGGGGGTAGTGGTTAGGGTGTTGGACCGGGATGTGGGAGAGGTCAGGGTTCAAATCCACACTTGGGGCAGTCTCTCAGCTTAGCCTACCTCACAGGGTTGTTGTTGTTGGGGAGGGGTGAAATGAGGAGGGGGAAGCAGTGTGTGCACTACCTTGAGCTCCTTGTAGGAAACATGGGGTGTAAACAAACCAAAACATGACAACTGATAATAGTATCTCTTTGACCACTGTGGGAAGCGGGACATTGGGCTCGACGGGCCCTTGGCCTAAACCGACAGGCCTCTTCTGATGCTCTTAAGCAGGGGTCAGCAAACTTTTTCAACAGGGGGCCAGTCCACTGTCTCTCAGACCTTGTGGGGGGGCCGGACTATATTTTTTGGGGGGAGGGGGAAATGAACGAATTCCTATGCCCCACAAATAACCCAGAGATGCTTTTTAAATAAAAGGACACATTCTCCTCATGTAATAACACACTGATTCCCGGACCATCCACAGGCCGGATTTAGAAGGCAATTGGGCCGGATCCGGCCCCCGGACCTCAGTTTGCCTACCCCTGCTCTTAAGCATTGAGAGGAGGCTGAAGCAGCGAATGCAACCAGCCCAGAAGGTGAGCAGAGCTGAGAGTTTCTCAAGCCCGCTCATACCTTGGGGGTGTGCTCTTAGCTCGCACACCCACCCCTCGCCTTCCTAATTTGATTGCCAGTGCCCTGCGCTTTCCCAAGTCTCCTGGCGCCGTGTCCCACCCAACGGTTGAGCACACTGGGGATGTGAGGGACCAGAAAGAAAGGGTCCATGTTCAATGCTGAAAGGCTGCTTGTCTGGAGCAGGGCTGCCGATTCCTAAACTGGTACGGCTGCTTGCACATGCATGTCAACTAGAAGTATTAATACGCCCCACGTGTTACGCTTTGAAGAGGGAGGAAAGGCCTGGAATGCAAACTTCCAGAGGGATGCGCTGGATCCGCTTCAAAGCCTCTCACTCACCTTCCATGCCTTTTTTCGTGGTGGGTGGGGAGTTCCTGCCCTTTCTTTCTATGGGCCACCAATAAGCCAGCACTGCAAATACTAAGACAAACAGAAAAAACCTCCACGACTGGATTACGCTATCCAAATCAATGAGATCTGCATACTTTAGCATCAGAGAAGATGGCCCAGGAACTCCCAGGGATCTCCTCCACTTCTGAGGTTACCAGCTGCCTTACTTGCTCTGGGGTCCCTGGTGTGATGCTTGTGGGTACCTCTCAAGTCCCCCTGTCCCTCCCAATTCACATTTATTTATTTAAGTGTGGGGTTGGGTGGCTGTTTTTTTTAAGTTCAGTAGGACTGTAAGAATGCAAGAAGAGCCCGTTGGATCAGGCCAGTGGCCTCTCTAGTCCAGCATCCTGCTCTCACAGTGGTCAGCCAGATGTCAGTGGGAAACCAGGGAGCAGGATCTAACCACAAGAGCAATATTCTCCTGCCTGCAGATTCCAGTACAGTGGTGCCTCGCAAGACGAAAAGAATCTGTTCTGCGAGTCTCTTCGTCTAGCGGTTTTTTCGTCTTGCGAAGCAAGCCCATTGACGGATTAGCAGATTAGCGCTATTAGCGGCTTTTAGCGGCTTAGCGGATAAGCGGCTTAGCGGCTTAGAAAAGGGGGGGGAGGGAAAAAAACCCGCAGGAACTCCCAAGACATTTTCGTCTTGCGAAGCAAGCCCATAGGAGCTTCGTTTTGCGAAGCACCTCCAAAACGGAAAACTCTTTCGTCTAGCGAGTTTTCCGTCTTGCGAGGCATTCGTCTTGCGGGGCACCACTGTACTCAGGGGCATCACTGCCTCCAACTTCCGATTCAGAGAAGGCTCAGCTTTCAGGTCTTTCTTGACTGGGGAAGTGGGAGGGGTACATCCTTACTTATTTATATCACAGGCCTTGTATACTGTTTAATAATAATAAATTTCTAAGCTGTTTCCATAAAATATTCATTACAAAATAGCAATAAAATAAGACTTTTAAAAACAGGAGACAAAATAATATCAAAAACATTTTTAAAAACAAATGTTTTTACATGTATGGGTCGCCTTGCCTAAACAAAACAGTTTTTGACAGGGTCTGAAAACAGTATAATGATGGCACCTGCCTAATATCAATAGGCAGGGAGTTCCATATAACTTTCTGGTTTAAAATGCTAAGGTATAAACTACTGTGCAACTCTCCCCTTCCAAAAACCCTGGCTAGTAGCCATTAAGAATGACTTTCTGCATTAAGAAAGATTGCCTTTCGCCTGCCCTGAATCTTCCACAAGTTCAAATGTTACAAGAGTGAGAGAAAACCTTTTCACTATCCACTTTCTCCACACCCTGTAGAGTCTTACAAACTTCTATCATGTCATCTCTTACCTGCCTTTTATCCAATCTAAAAATTACCAAAGGCTGCAACCTTTTCTCATAGGGGAGTCCCTCCATCCCCTTTCTGAACCTTTTTCAACTCAACAATATCGTTTTTGAGGCGAGGTGACTAGAATCGAACACAGCACCATTGACTCGTAGTACAACATTATGATATTGGCAGTTTTTAAGTATTTAATTCCCTAGTATCAAATTAAATGCATGAAGAGAGGGCTACTGGTGCCTATTGACGGCTATGGGGAAGCTCCAGATTCAGGGGCAGTCTACCTTTAAATAACAGAAGGAAAGAAAAGCAGGAGAGGGCTACTGTGCTCACATCACCTGGCTGGTCACTGCGGGGAAACAGGATGCTGAGTTGTTTGGGCCTCTGGCCTGACTCAGCAGGGCTCGGCTCAGCGCAGTGAGTCAGGTGGAAACTGAGATGGGGAGGGATGCTCCACAGAGGGCCGATTGTACTTCCTCTCTGCTCTGCTTTAAAAATAAAATATTTGCAGGCATGCAAAGAAAATGTTTTGATTTGGAAAATCAGAGAAATGTTGCTTCAGACAGTGCAAGAGAGCCCCCAAGTTGGGGAGGGGAAATCTGCTCATCCACCTCAGGGGTCAGAAGACACCCCACCTGGTGTCCTTAGCCATCCCATCTGAGGCAAAAGAGCAGGAAGCGAAGGAAGTAGCCTGCAATGCAGTGTGTGGTGACCCCACCACCCAAAGACAAGACATGAGCCCATTGGCGTGAAACTCTCCCTGTTCATTCACTTGCTAAATGCAACGCACCTTCCAGGCATTGCTCCGCTTCTACATACCATTCCCTGTCCCACCGATGTTTTGTGACTCTTCCCTCTTTGCAAACATTGCTATAGAGCTCAGTGGGTGCGAAAAAAATGACCGGTGGGAAGTCTGCATGCCCTAAGGAAATCTCAGAAGCTACCAAGTTGGGAGAAGGCCACAGTCCAGTGGCAGAACACCTGCTCAGGGTGCAGAAGTCAATCACTGCCACCTCCAAAGCATCAGGTAGAAGCTGAGGTGAAAGGAAGACCACCTGCTCCATTTACCGCCCCATAACCTTCCAAGTGCCATGGCACACTACTGCTGAGGTCCAAAGCAGCAGCAGCAGCAGCAGCAGTTTCCTGCATTGAAAAAAGTTCATCCAGCTGGATGGAAGCAAACCAAGAACAACTTGTGAAGAGGTGCAAAGGGTAGCCCCATCTCAGGACGGGAAGTTAAGAAGCATCTGTGCATTCAACCTGTCACTTGGATGCAAGAGAGGCACAGCTGAATCCCCAAGGAGAAGACGGCACAGTTGGAAGAACAGAGAATCACACAGGAACACAACAGGCAAACTCATTGCAGTTGAACAGATAAAGGCTTCTAGGAGGCCAAAGTAACTTGCAAATATCCAACCACATCACACAAGCGGTTCTGTGACACAGCACGCTATGGAAGGCCCTGGAAGTATCGCAACTATCTTCACAAAGTCCCTGCAAAGGAGGCCAGTATTAGGCAAGGACTACAAACTGAGAGAACACGATGCAGCAACTTTGCTGAAAGGCAAGCTGCCTACATGTGTCTTTAGACAGTGCCTAGATGCTACTGGTAACTCCAGCATCCAACACCAAGAGTTCAGGGCAGAAGAATAAGCAAATAACCAAAGTTCGTCAGAATCAAATAAATCTGCCAGCCAGAAGCTGCAACCAAGCCAGAGCTTTGGTTTGTAAACTATGGCTTGCAAGCAACTTCCAGCTGATGCCTGCAGTGCCATTTGGATGTCTGAGCAAACTTGTGGTTGCTGCAAGTCTGGAAAGGAAGGGTAGAACCTGCAAGAGAGGGGAGGGAGGTAAGAGAAGGATCATGCAAAGGCTTATGAAATGTTCCTGATCTTGGAGATCGGATTTTGTGATGTCTTAATTAAGTCTGAGTTGATCTAAGTCGCTGGGCTGCATCTGCTAATTGCTCCAGATACTCATCATCTCCTTAAGTGCAAAAGAGCTGTGATGGGTTAGACGGAAAGGGCAGGGAAACGGGGGCTCCCCAGGCTGAGCAGCCAGCATGGCCAATGACAATGGAAGACGCAGTCCAAAGACATCTGGATGGCCAGAGCTTCCCCACCCTCCGAATGCCAGGCCCAGAAGCCCACAACCAGGGGACAAAAGTGAGTGTCTTGCCTCGCTGTAGGCTGCTTCCCAGCAACCAGAATTCAAGAGTTAAACCAAGAAGTTCGAGGCAGCAATGCTTCTGAATGCCAGCTCCAGAAAACCATGCGAGGACAGAGTGCTACTCTTGTGCTCAAATCCTGCTTGCATCTGGTTGGCCACTGTGAGATGAGAATGCTGGACTACCTGGGCCTTGATGGCTAGATGCCAACGAGACTGATCCTCCATGAATATTGCCTCATCTGCCTTTCACAGCCATCTAAGCTTAAATAGTGACTAATGCATACAGTGGTACCTCTGGATGTGAACGGGATCTGTTCTGGAGCCCTGTCCGCATCCTGAAGCGAACACAACCCGCATCTGCACGTGCGTGATTCGCCGCTTCCACGCATGTGTGCGACGTCATTTTGAGCGTCTGTGCATGTGCGAGCAGCGAAACCCAGAAGTAACGCGTTCTGTTACTTCCGGGTCGCCATGGAGCATAACTTGAAAATGCTCAACCTGAAGCATATTTAACCTGAGGTATGACTGTATATTGTGGCAGTGAGTTCCTTAAGCCCATTAAGAACCATGGAAGAAACCCTTTGGTCTGCTCCTGAATTCCCTGCAGCTCCTTTCACTGGTCAATTCTCCCCACCCCACTGACGGAGAAAAACTCCACCCGTGCTATTACTGTATCGCACCATTTTATCACCATCATTCTTTTTCCTGTCACTTAGCTGTCTTATAGGAGCACACAAGGGGGCTCCTTCCTTTGGCCCAGAAGGGTGGCAGCTGCCTCTTCAGAACCGGTCATGAGAACATAAGAACCTAAGAAGAGCCTGCAGAATGAGGCCCAGGGTCCAATCCTAAAGCCATCCAAGTGCTTGGCCATCACTGCCTCCTGGGGGAGCAAATGCCATAGTTTTAACTGGGCATTGGGTCCATTCCGAGGACAGTACATGAACAGAACCAGCCCAGCCACCTCACCCTCAAGAAGACCCTTGATGAGCATCTCATTTCAAGTTAATTTCACAGCCATAATGGATTTTTCAGAAAGCATTTCTAGAACATATTTACTCTCCAACATCTTACTTCCTTTCGCATTTGGAGTAACGCCCCTCCCTCTCTCTTACACTTTCTATCTAATTCCCCAAGTCATCCCATTCCTTGAATAATTCCAGGTAGTTTCTTTTTTTTTAATCAATAGCTGACAGACTTGTCAAATTACTTCGGGGACCAACAAAGCAATTTTTAAACATTCATAAACCCTTGCAGAACAGTTTAAGTGCGCTGAATTTTAAGAGCGAAAAGGTGAGGGCTGAACAAAAATGATCAAGCAGGATTACGGTTTTGTAAACGAGAATTTAATTCATCATTAATGAATCATTTTGCAGAAGCTGGCTTCATCCCCCACACTCCTAACCTGTTGCAAAAAATGGGAGAGCAAGAGATGGGGAAAGCCCAGATGGGAAAAGAAAGGGGTGGGGAGCGAGGGGAACGTGCAGCAGCCCCGACCTGGTTATTTCCTTGGAAGTCCCAAATGTCTAGAGGCTCCAGCATACAATAGTGTATTAATACAATCACAGAATTGTAGAGTTGGAAGGGACCTCCGAGGGTCATCTAGTCCAACCCCTGAAGGTAGCCTGCCTGCCTGCCTGCCTTCCTTCCTTCCTTCCTCTGTTCAGTGACTAATTAAGGCACCAAAGAGGGGCTGGTGGGCCAGGTAGGAAAGCTGCAGGGGCCTGCTATTCGTGGCGTGAGGAGCTCCACTGCAGAAGCATGCAGAGGGGCTGTGACTCAAGAAACATCCCAAGGGGGTTGCAGATTAGAAAGAGAGGAAACGTTTGCAGTCAGAGGGTCCAATTCCATCAATCTCTTGAGGGCCACATGGCAGCTGTGGGCAGGGCCAGGGGCAAAAGCTGGTAAGGGGCAAAACCCCTTGCTTACAGGACTTGCAATGGCTGCCAATTTGCTACCGGGCCAAGTTCAAGGTGTTGTTACTAACATAAAAGGTAAAGGTAAAGGGACCCCTGACTGCTTGGTCCAGTCGTGGCCGACTCTGGGGTTGTGGCGCTCATCTTGCTTTATTGGCCGAGGGAGCCGGCGTACAGCTTCCGGGTCACGTGGCCAGCATGACTAAGCCGCTTCTGGCGAACCAGAGCAGCGCATGAAAATGCCGTTTACCTTCCCAGTGGAGCAGTACCTATTTATCTACTTGCACTTGGACGTGCTTTCAAACTGCTAGGTTGGCAGGAGCAGGGACCGAGCAACGGGAGCTCACCCCGTTGCGGGGATTCAAACCGCCAACCTTCTGATCGGAAAGCCCAAGAGGCTCAGTGGTTTAGACCACAGCGCCACCTGTGTCCCCTGTTACTAACATAAAAGGCCCTAAACAAATCAGGTTGCTTGAGAGAGAGCCTTATCCCTTTATGCACCCAGTGAATGGCTGTGGTCTATGGGAGAGTCTCTCCTGTAAGCTCCAAAGATCTCAGGAGCCGACTCCGCAGTAGCTTGGAGCAGGGCTTTTAGTGTGGCTGCCCCTGTCCTGTGGAACGGCATTGCTGTTTGAGATACTGCAGGTGCCCACTATCTGCACTCACTAGAAGAAGTGGGACAGATTTTTGTCCCATCAGGTTTTCATGGAGAAATGGGTCTTTACCACATATTTCCTGGTTTAAAACTATTTTATGTGTAAATCACATTGAGACTGTGGTTTAGAAGGCAATTAATAAATTAACGGCAATAACAGCAACAAGGATAACTGCAACCCTGGAATAGCTCAGTGGGTAGAGCATGAGACTCTTAATCTCAAGGTTGTGGGTTTGAGCCCCACAATGAGCAAAACGATTCCTGCATTTACAGGGGGTTGGAATAGATGACCATTGGAATCCCTTCAAACTCTACAATTCTAACATTCTATGTTGCTGCTGTTGAGCCGTCTGTATGCTCAATGTATTAACATTGGTGCAAGTGACTCTCCTGGTGGTAGGGGATGAATACATAAATTCTACTACTACTACTACTACCAATAATAATAATAAATTCTCCTCTAAAGCCAAAGGGATACCTACCTCCTGCTGTGTCCCAGGGCACTCAGAAAACACAAAACCCCTAAAACAGAGATTGCAGCTCCCTTTCATTTTAATCTTCCTCGGAGGCTGATTCATTATTGACAATGGAACCAGCAGTAAGACAGGCAAGGAGACAAGTGTGCTGGTGGGTTGGGGGGCGGAAACGGCTGTCGCACAACCCCACTCCCTTCACCCTCCAACCTGACAGCCCCAAATGGCTGTAGATCTGCAGAAAATTTGAAAAAATACCCACCCATAATGTCTTTCTTCCAAGGATTTTATTCCACCCCCCCGCCCCTCCACTTTGCCGCACCATATCCAAGTGACCTAGATATGACAGTTGTTTGCAAATATCTAATTCCAACGCAAGCTTTCCTTTTTTCTCTCTCCCTCCTCCTTTCCTTCCCAAGCATGGGAAAGGCAGCTCTCAGCTAACATCTGCCCCAATTATTTCCTCGGACTGCAAAAAGGAACATATCTGGGAGGCTGGAAATAATTAATGCAAACAGCTTTAGCCATGGATTTTTTTAAAAAGGAGAAGAAGAGAGGTGGGAGGGAGGGCAAGAGAGAGAGAAAAAGTCAGGCAATCGACTTGAGCATTTGACGTTTTCAGAGCAATGAGGACTGCTGAAAAGGGAATTTGGTGTACTTGTGGCAGAAGCAAGTAGAAAGCACCACACCGAAAAAACAACAACACCCTAGTGTGGTGCTTCACATGAGATACTGGGGAGAAAGGGGTAATCTTAGCCCTGTCTTGGCCCTGAACGCAGGAAGCAACAGCAAAAATGACAACAGCTCTGAGCACACACAAAGAGCCCAGAAAGAGGAACTATCTGTAAGATTTCGGTAATTGCCACCAATGCCCTTATCTGGTCAGGTGAAGCGCTGGGAAGTCCTGGCCCATGTGATGGGTGATGCTTTGTGTAGAAAGATCTCATTCTGTTCTCACAGTGGCCAGCCAGATGCCCGCTATGGGAAACCCTCAAGCGGGTCCTGGGCACAAGAGCATTGCTCACCCCACTCCTGTGGCTTCTGGGAACAGGGACTGAGAAGCACCACTGACCAACCTTGGAGGCAGAGATCAGTCATCAAGTAATTAATGCAAATAATGATTATTGTGGGGGCGGGGGCAGAGGGAGAGAAAGGTTTGAAGCCTACCTGCAAACACAAAAGCGCAATTAAGGGTTATTCAGACCTGATTATGAGAGCTCCAGTCTTCCCACACCCCAACGGCCTCAGAACAGCCACACTCGCCAGGGTGTGTCAGTCTCAAGAATTCAATATAATTCCTTGAGTAAACACACCTAGGACTCAGCTAAGGCAAACATGAGGATTCCTTGTTAAGTGACTTTTCTTGGAGGTAGGAAACACCTCAAGGACACCAGTATGAATGGGTAACTCAAATGGGCCAAATCATCAGAGGGGTGATATTCTGAGTCTAAACCAACTCCGGCCCTCCAGATGTTTGGGACTACAATTCCCATCATCCCTGACCACTGGTCCTGTTAGCTAGGGATGATAGGAATTGTAGTCCCAAACATCTGGAGGGTCGGAGTTTGCCTAGGCCTGGTCTAAACCTCCCCCCTCAACTATTCACTCTGGACCCCCTGAATGCTCAATGTCAGATTCCTTCAGGGATATGTGGAAGGTCACACATGGCCACTAAATCCAGAATAATTCCAGCTCCTGAGTTCCATGCTCTGTATAGAATCACAGAACCACAGAGTTGGAAAGGAACCTGCAAGGGTCATCTAGTCCAACCCCCTGCAAGGCAGAAAGCACAGCTATAGCATCCCTGGCAGGTGGCCAGCCAACTCCTGCTTAACAACCTCCAAGGAAGGAGGGTCTACCACCTCCCAAGGGAGACAACTTCACTGTCAAACAGCTCTGACCCTCAGAAAGTTATTCCTAATGTTTAGTCAAGAGTCTCATTTCTTGTCATTTGGGTCCAATGGTTTGGGTCCTGCACTGTAGAGCAGCAGCTTGCTCCATCTTCCATGTGACAGCCCTTCAGATATTTGAAGATCATAATATTAGCCATCCAGTATTATGCTACTGGATTGCCAATAGTATATGTGAAAAGCATCTAGGGGTCTTAGTAGACCACAATGCCAGCATACTGGAAGAGGCAAAGATCACCAGTGTTGAAGCAATGATTCTTCAACATCATCTTCGTTGGACGGGTCACGTTGTTTGGATGCCTGATGATCACCTTCCAATGCAACTACTCTATTCCGAACTTAAGAATGGAAGTGTAATGCTGGTGGTCAACAAAAGAGGTTTAAAGACTCTCTCAAGGCAAATCTTAAAAAATGTAAACACTGGCAACTGGGAAAAACTGGCCTGTGAGTGCTCCAATTGGAGAACAGCCTTTACCAAAGGTGTCGTGGGCTTTGAAGACACTTGAACTCAGGACGAAACGGAGAAACGTGCAAAGAGGAAGGCACGCTTGGCAAACCCTCATCCATGATCAACTCCCGCTCCAGAAACCTTTGTCACGCCTGTGGAAGGAAGTGTGGACCCAGAATTGGCCTCCACAGTCAGTTACAGACTCACTATTTAGACCACGTTCATGGAAGACAATCTTACTTGGCTACAAAGGATCGCCAAGGAAGACGAAGAGTGTTCAGATCAAGGGAAGTCATAGTCCCACGCTATTCTGCCTTGGTCAGACCACACCTGGAATACTGTGGTGTTATCAGCACCATGCTCTAACCAACTAAACTATATCAATATTTCTCCGTTTAGAAACTCCTATCCATCTTGGTCTCCCTTCTCTTTGAGTATTTCTGCCCATGGGATCTCACCCAGTAGCTCCTTCAGCTTTTTGAAACTGGCCTTCTTAAAGTCCAGAGTGCATGTCCAACTACACTCAACTTTCCCTTGCCTCTGTATCATGAAACCCAAGAGGACATGATCACTTCCTCCCAAGTTTCCCAGTACTTCTACTTCGCCAATCAGTTTCTCCCTATCGGTGAGGACCGGGTCCGATACAGATGATCCCTGTGTTGCTTCTTCCACCTTCTGGGAAATGAAATTGTCAATGAGGCTGCTGTCTCTTTGGCCCTTCAGGGCTTTCACTCTGTCCGTGAGAACTTCCCACAACCACCTGAGGCATCTCTGGTGGCACATACCAGTCTGGGTAAACGCAGCCCCAGGCACCAAAATACACTGTGGACGAGGAAACGGGAAACACTGTGCCTGCGCTTGCAAAAAAAGAAGAAAGTGGCAAAACGCAACATTTCCCCTCCTCTCCATAAATTGCACAGATTTGAGTCCTCAGGAGGAAGGCGGGGGAAACACCCTTTGCGTGAAACACAACCAGGCCGGCTATAAAAAGAGCATCCTGTTTTTGAGACACAGTTTGGTTGTTTGGAGATCTTTTCTTCTTCTAAAACCACCGTTGGAAGGAGGGGTGTAAACTGGAGTGCCAGATTGCAGCTCCAGAAGAACGAGAGGAATTTTCTTTGGGCCTGCAGGCGGAAGGAGGCGATGGTGAAAGCATGCACTAGGAGCCACCCCTGGAATGGTTTTGTTTTCTGAGCAACACAAACTCTGGACAGCAAAGCTTACAAGATCTTACTTACCATGGTGAGTTTCGCTTCCCGGTCTCTTCCAGAATTTTCCGTTTTCTGTTTTTGCAGGTGAGGACAGTGGAGGAGGGAAGAAAGGCTGGTATCTCATCTCCTCCAGCCCTCACCCACCAACCCATCAGCAGGAAGTAAGCCTCCTCTCCTCATCAGACCTCCTTGTATGGTGTGAGCAGCCGGGCTCAGCATGCTGGCTCTTGGCCCCAGCCCAGCTCCCTGCGGCCTCAGGAAACTGTTCCAGCACGCAGTCTACAGGGAACAATCCTCAGCCAGTTCGCAGACAAAGCCAATATTATTAACTCCTTCTGCAGCAGGCAGGGGCTTTTAAAGGGACAGGCAGGAGGGCTCCCACCTCCAGCACGGCAAAGAGTGCATGCTCCGAGTGCAGAAGGGGACAGATCCAAGCCTGGCAGCTGCCCCTTGTTCTTTTCCTTTTTAAGGATCAGGCAGGAGATGGTGAGAAGGACGCCGCTCTGCCTGGGAACCCTGGAGGGCTGCTGCTCCCAGCTAAAACTAACGCAGGATAGACAGGTCTCCCTGAATATCCACGAAGGAGCATTGCTAAGAACTCAAAAGCACTCTGGGCGCAGATCTGCAGGGGGGTAGCAAAATCAAGGTGGCGTGTGACACCCCAGGTGCCCCGTGAACAAAGTTTTGTGCTTTTTAAAATAAGCTTTTTAAAAAGGAAAACTGGGAGAGGCAGGCAATCTGGCAATTTGGGGTCCAGCATAGAAGAGTCGGGAGACTGAATGGTGCCCCTGTTCCTATATTCTAAGTCATGGGTAGGCAAACTAAGGCCCGGGGGCCGGATCCGGCCCAATCGCCTTCTAAATCCGGCCTGCGGACGGTCCAGGAATCAGTGTGTTTTTACATGAGTAGAATGTGTCCTTTTATTTAAAATGCGTCTCTGGGTTATTTGTGGGGCATAGGAATTCATTCATCACCCCCCCCCCCAAAATAGTTCGCCCCCTCCACAAGGTCTGAGGGAAAGTGCTGAAAAAGTTTGCTGACCCCTGTTCTAAGTGGTACCATTTATTTATTTATATCATTTATATCCCACCTCCTCATTTAACCCCCACGACAACCCTGCGAGGTAAGGTGCGCGGAGAGAGGCAATGACTCCAAGGTCACACCTGGCGAGTTTCCTGTGCCAAGCTGGCGGAATGGGGGAGGGAGAGGGACTTCCCTGATGAATTTCTGTGTGGCATCACTTAATCTGTTAACGGGCACAGGAATTATGTCAGAAACAAGAGGGGGTAACCCTGTAGGGAAGGGGCTTCTACCACTTCTGTGGGAACTTCACACAGCCACCTGGGATCGACCAGGGTCGTAGAGAACTTCGTGGGAGGATTGGGCCCTGCGCTAAGAAGTGGGAGGGTGACCCATGGGATCTGCAGCAAAATGCCTCGGCCCGATCCTCTTAAGTCATAGTCCAAAGTCCAGGAACCGTGCATTCCTCAGCATCCTTTGGAAAAGGTTTTATCTCTGCTGCCCTCGGCCCTTCAAATGTGGACTTTGTCGCTGGAGATAACAAGTCTGCTTTGCAGCGCAGGAATGAAAAATCATGGGCAGGAAAGGACTATGGCTGGAATTTAAAATTCTTGCGGCTCATATAGACTGTTTTTACCTTGGGCTGGCAATGTGCAATATATAGATACAGATATAGATACAGATATAGATATGTATATTTTGCTGACTGCTGATTATTTAAGTATTTGCACCTTCTTCATCTTGCTGCCCCACAAATGCTGGACCCACAAAGGGTGTTAGGCTATAGGCTCAGGACTGAAGCCATCTCAGTAAAAGTCTGTCTGGGCGGCTGCCCTTACTAAGCCTCTCTGTAAATTAGCATCACGTGTGCCTTACTTATAGAATGGGGATTTTAAAAAAATGTATCAGGACCATATTATTAACAGCCCAAATGACCTAGAATGGCCATTTTGTGCTCCCATCTGCTTTAATTTTATTACATAAAATTAAATTTTACATGGAGTTGTTAACATCCACCCAATATTCTCTTCCCAGGGCTACAATTCTGGGAGGGGAATAGCGGCAGGTTCTCAGCACCCTTAGCAAACTACAACTGTCAGGACTCGGGGAGGTGAACCTGCCTTAAATATATGGCCTTTATGCACACCACACCTTATTCCGAGTCAAAACGCTGGCCTGTCTAGGTCAGCACTGCCTCTCGCTCTGACTGGCAGCAGCTCTCAAGGGTCTCAGGTAGGGCTCTGCCTGCAGAACAGAACAGAGCAAAGTCTTGACATGCCTCTTGTTTATTTCACAACATTTATATGCTGCTTGATTGTAAAGCAACAAACAAACCTCAGAGCAGTTTACGAAAACCATATAGAACCATCAGATTATCTGACCAAAGGCTGATTAAACTGGCTGCAGCGCCCTAAACATCTGAGGAGGCTTGCCTGAATAAAAATGTTTATAGCAGTTGCCAAAGAGAGTACAGTGGAGCCACCTGCCGAATACCTATAGGCAGGGAGTTCCAAAGTTCAGGTGTTGCCATACTGAAGTGTTGAGTTATTTTGAGGAGGTACCAATGCTGGGTGCAACACGTTTAGTGTTTACTCTCTCTCTCTCTCTTTCTTCCACACTGCTGATCTTGCCCTGGCTTAGAAGGCCTACTGTCCCCCGTCCCCCCCCCAAATGTTGGGTGTGCCAGGAGGTAGGGGAGAAAATGCAGACACGGGTAACAGAAGCAGTAATGAGCGCGAGTGTGCGCAGCCCGCCAACTGCCTCCTCCAATCTGCCTTGCTTGCTGGAGCTCAGGAGCAGAGTAGATGAGGATTTATGAGTTCTGTCAGGAAAAGCGTGGAAAGGAGTCCGTGACAAATTAATCACCAATCTCGGCCACGCTGACGGGGTGCTTTCCGTGCCCGCCCTCACCAGCGGTGCCAGGTTGCCTGCCATGGGCCGGAGCCCTGTAGGGGGCACCTTTCTGATGCCATCACCTGTGTTCTCTGCTGACATCTGCCAGGGCCCCACAAAACCTTCCAGATGTGCGTTCCCCCTTAGGCCTTCTGCCAAGGTTCCCAACCAGCACCTGGGTCGCCCATCCTTATGATATATCATTTCATTTTATTTATTTGCTTTGTTTCATACAAAAACCACCATCACCTCAAAGCGGTTTACAAAACAGATACCACAAACAAATCAAAGAATCAACAACAGTTCCATCCTTTCACAGAGTTTTCCCAGCTCCATTACTGATGACACTACTAGGGTTGCCATATTTCAAAACGTATGTGAGACATCCGGGTACCATCGTATCTCGGGTTACATACGCTTCAGGTTACATACGCTTCAGGTTACAGACTCTGCTAACCAAGAAATAGTGCTTCAGGTTAAGAACTTTGTTTCAGGATAAGAACAGAAATTGGGCTCCAGCAGGAGGCCCCATTAGCTAAAGTGGTGCTTCAGGTTAAGAACAGTTTCAGGTTAAGAAAGGACCTCTGGAACGAATTAAGTACTTAACCTGAGGTACCACTGTATAGGGCGGTATATAAATAAATTCAATCAATCAATCAATCGACGAGAAACAGATTAAAGCTCACAGCAGCTTTCTAAATATCTAAGTTGGCTCGTCTGAACAAAAATTCAGCAGCAAAAAGTTAGCAGGTGCTAAGAAGAGGACAGCGAAAGTGTCTGCCTGGTGTCAAAGGCTGGGAGTTCCAAAGAGTGGAAGATGCAGCACTGTTGGTTACAGCATGGTGCTGATAACGCTAAGGTCGCAGGTTTGATCCCTATAGAGGAGAATTGCATTGCAGGGGGTTGGACTAAATGATCCTCAGGGTCCCATCCAACTCTACAATTCTGTGATACTACAGGTGAAACTCGAAAAATTAGAATACCACGGAAAAGTTCATTTATTTCAGTAATTCAACTGAAAAGGTGAAACTAATATATGAGATTGACTCATGACATGCAAAGCTTCTACTTCTCCGAGGTCCAATCTTGCTCGATTTGCAATCCTTGTTTTGCTGATTTCCTTGAATATTCTAATTTTCTGAGATGGTTAATTTGGGGTTTTCATCAGCTGTACGCCATGATCATCGCAATGATAACAAATCAAGGCTTAACATATCTCACTTTGCATGTCATGAGTCTATCTCATATATTAGTTTCACCTTTTAAGCTGAATGACTGAAATAAATGAACTTTTCCATGATAATCTAATTTTTTGAGTTCCACCTGTAGAACAAATCACGACTTGACATATCTCGCTTTGCATGTCATGAGTCGATCTCATATATTAGTTTCACCTTTTAAGTTGAATTGCTGAAATAAAGGAACTTTCCCACGATATTCTAATATTTCGAGTTTCACCTGTATTCTCAAGGATGGATTTCTTCTGCCGACTGAAGTGCTTGAGTGGGCACATGTGGGGCAAGGCGATCTCGTAGGTAAACTGGTCCCAAGTTATTCAGGACTTTATACGCTAACAGCAATACCCCTTGAACCTGGCCCGGAAGCAGGTCAGAAACCAGTGCAGATCTCTGAGCGCAGGTATTAGATGCTGACGAGGCCTTGCTCCTGCCAGCAACTGCGCTGCAGCATTCTGCACCAGCTGCAGCCTTAGGATCAAGAGCCAGGGAAGCCCAACATGAAATCCTTCCTCATTTTAAGGAATGTAAGAAGAGTCAAGCCAGGTCAGGCCAAAGTTCTGCTTCAGCATTCCCTGAGTTTTAGGCAAAACCGCCATTACCCCTGCCAAGAGCCTGCACTACAGGAACGCTGCTAGGCACTTAAAGAGGACTTGTGGATTGAGCCCATGACAGAAATTCACATCAACGTACAGAATTTGGCCTCTTGGTGAATGAGAACCAGGTGTGTGCGTGGAGAGGTCCTCACTTTTTAAAAGGGGTGAGGAGAAGGAGAAGGGCAAGATATTTAGAGCATGGATTAAAAGACTGAGTGCTCCACTTCCAAGCCACAGCCCTCCTACAGAGACCAGGTGCAGGGGAGTTGTAGTACAAAGTCTCTGGCTGGTCGACCACAGTATTGATTGATTGATTGATTGACTGCATTTATGCACCAACATTTTCTCCAAGGAGCTCAAGGTAGTGTGCACGCTTCTCCTTCTCCTCCCACAACAACCCTGCAAGGTGCGTTAGGCTGAGAGGCAGTGACTGGCCTTCAAGGTCACCCAGTCTGGGGTTCGAATCCTGGTTTCCCAAGCCCTAGTCTGACGCTCAGCCACTGACAACTCAGCACCCACTGCACTGGCGCTTTACACACAGCCCTGGTTAGAGCAACAAAAGGCAGCATATTTCTGCAGGGGCATCTTGAATCAACGGGAGGCGGAGTTATGGCGAAGCCTGTAAAAGTGCTGACCCCTCAAAATATGGGTGGGTGGGTTCCACTTCATCCACAAGCCTCCAGCCTTTTGCCAGCAGCGCCCAGACAACCCCAATGCCCAAGTGACGTAGCCCCGCCAAAAGAGTTATTGGCAGGTGAATCTTGCCATTCTCACTTGGGCGATGAGGCAATCCTCTTTTTAAAGGCTACTGCTGAAGTCATTTGCTTTATTACCTTGGCGCCTGCTCCCCACCCCAACCCCCAGTTGTTTGCCGTAAATCTCTTGGCAGCAGTCCATGTCTCCGGGTCCAGCTCTTTCCCCCTTCATAACCTCAGCAGAGGGCATCTGTATTCTCCAAATCTCACACTGTTCTGGCAAGGCCACTAAAAAGGTACTCCACGACCCTCTTTATTTAAAAAACAAAATCATGGCCTGGGGAGATAAAAACACAGCAAAGCTTTATGTTTGTGCAATGCAAGGATTGGGGTTTTTTGGGCGGGGGAGCAGCACTTCTGCTCCTAAGCTGCACTGGCTCCCGGTGGAGTACAGGGTCAGATTTAAGGTGCTGCTTTTGACCTTTAAAGCCCTTCACGGCCTAGGACCCTCGTACCTACGGAACCGCCTCTCCTGGTATGCCCCACGGAGAGCCTCAAGGTCCATAAATAACAACACCCTTGTGGTCCCAGGCCCTAAGGAAGTTAGATTGGCCTCAACCAGAGCCAGGGCCTTTTCAACTCTGGCTCCGGCCTGGTGGAACGCTCTGCCTCATGAGACCAGGGCCCTGCAGGATCTGATTTCTTTCCGCAGGACCTGTAAGACAGAGTTGTTCCGCCTGGCCTTTGGCTTGGAGCCAATTTGATTCCCTCCCTCCCTCTCTTTCTTTTTTCTTTTCCTTCTCCTCCTGCGATGAGGCTACATTTTAATATTTTAATGTTCCATTATTTTAATGTTGTATTTTATTTTTGTTTTTAAGTTGTAATCATTCACCTTGTTTTTATTATTGCTTGTAAGCCGCTCTGAGCCAGGCCTTGGCTGGGGAGGGCGGGGTATAAATAAAAAATTATTATGATTATTATTATTATTATTAGAATACAGTCATACCTCGGGATAAATACACTTCAGGTAGAGCACTTTTGGGTTGCGCTCTGCAGTGACCCGGAAGTAACAGAGCACGTTACTTCCGGGTTTCGCCGCTCGCGCATGTGCAAACAGTCAAAATGATGTCACGCGCATGCGCGGAAGCGGCAAAACACAACCTGTGCACGTGCTGTCGCATCTTATGTTCTGTTCGGGATGCGAACGGGGCTCCGGAACAGATCCCGTTCGCATCCCAAGGTACCACTGTATCACACTGAAGTCATCAAATCTGCAGCCATTATTGTTGCAAAGGTGTATTTCCATGAAAAACAGTTTTTAACCTGTCCTGTTTCCCCAGAGGAGGCCAGAGGCAGTATGCATGGTTCCCCCTCAGCAGTGGCACCCTGAAAATTATTTGTGCAGCTACTCTGCAAGGTAGGTTAGGCTAAGAGTGACTGAATGGCCTGGTGTCCCCTGTTGAGCTTCAGGACAGAGCAGGGGTGGGAAAGTGGGCGTCGCAACTCCTTGACCAACGCTCTAATGTTGGAAACCACAAACAGGAGCTGATGCTTAGGTGTGTGGGAAGAGCCTGGCGGAATCTCAGATGCCACAGAACAAGCAGCTTACAACAAGGAACATACAAATCTGCCTTGCTTGCGCACATCATGGGGTCAAAAAGGATATGCTGGAGCTGGAAAGGTTTCAGAAAAGGGCGGCCAAAGATGATCAAGGAGATGGAGCGATTCCCATATGAGGACCTTTTACTTTAGAGGAAAGGTGAGTAAGAGGAGACATGATTGGAGTTTATAAAATGATGCACAGCATGGGGAAAGCGCACAGAGAGAAGTTTCCCTGTCTCTTTCGTAATGCTAGAACTCCTGGGCATCCGATGGAGCTGAATGCTGGAAGGACAGATAAGAGAAAGTCCTTTTTCACGCAGTGCAAAGTCCAACTGCGGAACTCCCTCCAGCAGGAGGCAGTGCGGGCTACCAACTTGGATTGTTTTAAAAAGGGAACTGAGACAATTCATGGGGTTGGGGGAAGGCGATGGATGGCTACTATCCATGTTTGCTCTGCTCCGACAGTAAGAGGAAGCAATGCTTCTTCTTTTTGTAAAAAAACCACTTTTATTTAAGCCATTTAAAGTAGCACAGCACTTCTGCCAATAGGGGAGAAAAGTAGGCATACATTGCTGGTTTGAAAATTCAGTCAGCCCATTCCATCCCCAATGCCAAATAAGCTATACTGGAAGGGTCAGAAATCATTTGATTTTTTAAAAAATCCATTTATCAGATGATCATTAGCCCAAGTCTTCTCTGGTTACGATTACGCTGAAGTTCATCCTAAAGTGCCCCTCTTGGTTGGACATAATCAGCAATCATGCAATAGTTCATTCCTCAACTACTCAATCTGTGGAACTGCCATCCTGATATTCTCCCTTAGTCTGGACTCAGTGCTTCAATCAGTATCAGATATTTTACACATCCAGATCTTCAACATACCTGAAGGACATAACATGTTCTCTTCTGATGCCATCTGAATCTTCCCAGTTGCCAGAACCCTGATGCGATCTTAACAAACAATAAGTTCTGAATAGCAGTTGCTGGAAACCACCGGAGGGGAGAATGTTTCTATTGTGCTTTTTCTCTGCTCCCTGGTTTCCCATAATGGGCATCAGCTTGGCCAGTGTGAAAACAGGGTGCTGAACTCAATGGACCACTGGTCTGGTCCAACAGAATCTTCTTTTGCTCACCTGTCTTGGAAGATGGATTGCCAGGCTGCAGATTATTAAACTATTTTTAAAGCAGAGTGTAGACAACTCCACCCATAGCCTGGGCCACCCCACCATCCGTCCCTCAGCTTCTTATTTCTGGAATACGAAAAGTATTGAGCTCAATAAATTTAGCTTCTGAATGGAGTTTGCAGGTTTATATATTCACAAAACCACAGAACTGACCCAGAGGATTATTTAGTCCAGTGTTTCTCAAACTTGGGTCCCCAGCTGCTGTTGGACTACAACTCCCATCGTCCCTAGCTAGCAGGACTAGTGGTCAAGGATTATAGGACCCAGGGTTAAGAAACATTGATTAAGTCCAACCCCCTGCTATGCCAGCAAGTCGTGACCCTGGGAAACACTGCTAGTCTGCCATGCATGCATGCAGCTGACACCTGCCACACAATGTACACTCTGCAGAGGCTCAGAGACACTCTCTACTATGACTTCATATGACTCAGGACTAAGGCTGACAATAAAAGGTAAAGGTAAAGGTACCCCTGCCCGTACGGGCCAGTCTTTCCAGACTCTAGGGTTGTGCGCCCATCTCACTCAAGAGGCCGGGAGCCAGCGCTGTCTGGAGACACTTCCAGGTCACGTGGCCAGTGTGACAAAGCTACGCTGGCGAGGCAGAGCCGCACACGGAAACGCCGTTTACCTTCCCCCTAGTAAGTGGTCCCTATTTATCTACTTGCACCCGGGGGTGCTTTCGAACTGCTAGGTTGGCAGGCGCTGGGACCGAACGACGGGAGCGCACCCCGCTGCGGGGATTCGAACCGCCGACCATGCGATCGGCAAGTCCTAGGCGCTGAGGTTTTACCCACAGCGCCACCCGCGTCCCTAAGGCTGACAATACAAGCAGGTTATTGGCCTGGGTCCAGCTAAGCCTATGAAGATAATGCATGCAAATCGTCTGCAATTCTCTGAACAGCATTACTATCCTTGCCACCATCCACAAGCTGATTTTAGGCAAGCCGTTGCCTATGAGCCTCAAGTGAGCACCTGTGAAGGCAGCAACACACACGTGAATATTGTGCTGTTCGCTTCAAGGAATGCTGGGAGGAGGAGGAGGAGGAGGGCTGTGGAGCAGCCTGTGCAATAATAATCTGCAAACAGTAAAAGAGCGTCCTTGCCAAGCTGGCCAGGTCAGTTAAATTTTGCATGCCAAGTAAATACTGTAATCATACACAGCAGCCAACCAAAGAAAAGGCAGTCGCCGAACCTGACAGAAACCACACACACAAACAAACAAACACACAGTTTGCTTTTTACATACAAAAGAATCCCCATGTAGATAACGCTTGTGCCCGTTTGACACAGAGCTACCACATTTTTATAGGCAGAAGTTCCTGTACCAGGTTGGCAAAGCCTGCTGTAAAACATAGCCTATAAAGTAAGACCTCAAAGAAAAGTAGAATTGGGCGGGATCTCCAAGGGTCATCTAGTCCAACCCCCTGCAATGCAGGAATCAATGCAGAAACTATCTAAATAATAATATTTATTTATACATACAAACATACATACATACATACATACATACATACCCCGCCCATCTGGCTGGGCTTCCCTAGCCACTCTGGGCAGTTTCCAACAAAATACTAAAATACAGTAATCCATCAAACATTAAAAGCTTCCCTAAACAGGCCTGCCTTCAGATGTCTTCTAAAAATCTGGTAGTTGTTGTTCTCATGGACATCTGGTGGGAGGGTGTTCCACAGGGAGGGCGCCACCACAGAGAAGGCCCTCTGCCTGGTTCCCTGCAACTTGGCTTCTTGCAGGGAGGGAACCGCCAGAAGGCCCTTGGAGCTGGACCTCAGTGTCTGGGCAGAACAATGGGGGTGGAGACGCTCCTTCAGGTATACAGTCATACCTCGGGTTAAATATGCTTCGGGTTGAGCATTTTCGGGTTGCACTCCACAGCACTTACTTCCGGGTTTTGCCGCTCACGCAGACGCTCAAAATGACGTACGTGCATGCGCGGAAGCAGCAAATCGCAACCCGCGCACACGCACAGACGCAGCTTGCGTTCGCTTCAGGATGTGAACGGGGCTCCGGAACAGATCCCGTTCACATCCAGAGGTACCACTGTACTGGACCAAAGCCATTTAGGGCTTTAAAGGTCAGCACCAACACTTTGAATTGTGCTCAGAAACGTACTATATATCTCTATATAGATAGGTCATAACATTTTCCCCATTTTAACATTTGCAAAACATGAGAACTTCTCACCCTCTTCCTCCCCAACAAGCTACAAGGAGAGTTCCTTAGGACTGAGCATGAATGGAACATTATGGAATTTTTTTGGGGGGGGGGACTAGGAAGCATACAGGGGGGCAATGATAGCCTTCCCTCAGCCATGCATGGACCCCGAAGGCCTAAGATAAGCATCATTCCTTCTGCCAAATAGGTATAACAAGCACAGTCCCCCTTCATGGGGTCACTCTGAAGATTCCATCATCAAACCAGCAAGGTTTTGAAGGTCTTACCCGGAGCATCACAAGACACTGAACTGACTTGTAAAATTCTAATAAAAGCTGTGTCGCTTTTATCCAAGTCTGTGATGCTTGCAATTGGGGGGTTTTTTGAGGGGGGGGAGCAGCTGGCTGGCTCTCGCTTTTCCTCCCTTTTTTTTAAAAAAAAGGAAATTCACATCCTCTGATTTTCTGGCTGCTTGCTTTGTACACTGAGCCAAGAAACAGGAGGAATAACAGAAACGTGTCAACAAATTGACACCTCAGAAGGCAGGAAGCGCCTCCTCTACTTTCCCACCACAAACTTTCAAAGCAAAGACTAGAAGCCAGAGTGGTTATCTCAGCAGCTGCTGGAAATCTGCTTAGTTCTCTTATCATCTAGCTCAGTTTCTCACCAGCCTGGAATAATTAAGAAACGAAAGTGAAAAAAAGGGTAAGGAACAGAACATCCACCTTCTTTCCATAGCAGCAGCCAGGAGAGCAAGAGACAGAGAAATGGCAAGATGACCGCATTTTGTTTCAACGCTCAGCGCCTAGGGACATTTCCCAGATCACGAGCGATGCTAACAAAATGGTCTGCTTTTTAATATAATATTAAGAACCAAGGGAGGTTGCCTCATAAACAAGTCAGCCCCTGATCCATTGAGCTTAGCAGGGTCAACACTGATCAGTAGCAGCGCTCTAGGGTGGCAGCTTTCCCAGCCCTACCAGGTGTGGGGAGGTGCTAGGGTGGCGTGGGAATTGAGCCTATGACCTTCAGCAAACAGAGCAGGTGCTCAGACATTAAGTTTTGGTCTGCTCCTTAAAAAATTAAGCACCATTCTAGTCCTTGTGTCCCTTAATACAAAGTGGTTTAATGTCCGAAGCCTTAAACTATTCCACCCAACTCAGTATTGGCAGCCCAGACTGGCAGTGGCTCTCCTGACCCGACCTGGACTGGAGAGGTGGGAAGCTGAACCCAGGACCTTCTGCATGCAAAGCAGGTGCTCTACCATGGAGCCACAGCCCTTCCCCCAGCTATACCTCCTTTTTTGTGGGGAGGGTCTGCAGTGCTTTGTTGCATTATCAAGGCCAGTGTGAAGCATTAGGCAGAGAGCACAGAGGCTAGGCCAGGAAGTTCTGGGTTCAAAGCCTTTGGGGCAACTTTCTCCAGGTAGTCTCAGCCTAGCCATTTTAGGGCACCGTTGTTTTGTTTGTTACACAAATGCAGGGATTTCCACCTTTCGCAGGCGTGTTGAATTTTTCAACTTTCGAACTACAAAAATGAGAAATGCTAAAAAGTTGCAACATGACTTGGGAATTCAAAAGATATTTTGGTTAAATTAATATAATTTAGTTTCGCTTGGTAAGTAAATTGTATATAAAACTGCAAAGAAATAATTAAAAACGACTGCCAAGTACTTGCAGTTATAATAATAATAGTAACAACAACAACAACAACAATAATTTATTATCCTTTATCATTACCATTTAGCATTTTATACGTTGTGTGTTGTTGTTTCTCCATTTGATCTTTTTACATGGTTTTATATGCATTGTGGTATTTTAAGCATTGTGAATTGCTGTTATTTTTATTGATTATGGTTTAGTAATTACTTATTAAGAGCAAATTTCTGTTTAATTATTATTTGCTGATATTAAATTTTATTGTGTACTATTATATTCTAATGGATTATTGAATATTACTTTTTTGATACATTGTTTATTTTAAAGTTATGTTATTATGGCTTTTTGTATTGAATCAGATTGTTATAAGGTGTGTGATCTTTGTTATTTCTTCAGCTTGTAAACTGCCTTGTGTATAGTAATATAGAAAGGCAGTATACTAATTAAAAGTGAAATGAAATTTTCAGGTGGTAAAATAAAAATTATTTGGTTTTCTGAAAGCAGTTTATGTGTTTCCTCATCAGACGTAGACTTGCCAAGTTACCGTAAATGTTGTCCAATCACAAAAATAATAGCAGATTTGAATTCCTCACACCCAAAAATATATTGTTAAGACTAATCACTTAAGAAATTAGCAAAAATTGTGTTTTATTCCCGTAAAATGATATGCCCTATCTGGGCAGCATGCATGCTTCTCGAACCCCACTTTTCTCCACCCAGCAACCCTGTGAGGTTGGCCCATCATAGCTAAGTGGGGATTTGAACCCTTGCCAATCCCAGTTTGGCAATTTACAAAGAAAGTCACTGAGGGAGGATGGCCAAAGACGGGTGGAATAACCAGCAGCAACTTCAAACACAGAGAAGTTGTTTCCTCTTTCCAAAACTGCATTCCAGCCTGAGCTCCCAAACAGCCTGCACAGAACTCCTTGCACTGGATGCAAGTAAAATAAGCAGTGTGGTGTAATGGCTAGAACAGCCTTCCTGGGGTCTATGGGAGTCACAAGCTGAATTCACATGGGAGTTTCCTCCATTTTCCAGATGTTTCCCTGTTAATTTTCCAAGTTAGATTTGAAGCTTACACGTGATGTGAAAAACACTTTCTGAACGTCACTGGAATACTGTGCAAGTTTATCACTCTGTGTGATTTGCATCCAGAAAAATATCCATTTGCAAACAATACAGAAATTTATTTGGTTATTTATTGCACTTATATCCCACCATTTCTTCCAAGGAGCTCAAGATAGTGAACATAGTTCTCTGTCTCCCCATCTTTAAACCTTCACAACTCCGAGGTAGGCAGTGTTTAAAACTCCCATTGTTCTAGGCATGTTTTGCAACAGGGAATTTCATAAATGGGAGAAGTTTATGAGCTCTGGGTGCAATACTTCGCCTAAGATTTCAGATTAAAGTTGCCACTGTTACTCGGAAGTAAATCCCTACCAAGTTCAATGTGGCTTCCTCACAAGTAAAATGTGCATGGATTGGGGGCCTGAAAACTTTCTTTTCTTTTCAACCCAACATGTTTTGTTTAGGTTTTAGTTACCTTGTTTAATGTACTTTTAATATATAACGTGCTTTTAATTTGAAATATACAAGCCAGTTAGTTTTTGACGGTTTAAGTCAGTGATGGCCAAACTTGGCCCTCCAGCTGGACTACAATTCCCATCATCCCTGACCACTGGTCCTGTTAGCTAGGGATGATGGGAGTTGTAGTCCCAAAACAGCTGGAGGGCCAAGTTTGGCCATCACTGGTTTAAGTAGTGCATGTTAAAGTGTTATCTACCTCAGACTCTCACAGTGATGCTTAAAATCAAAACAAATTTTGGAGTGGGACCTTTGAAGGACATTTAAGTCCTAGGTTTGCAAACTGGACACTCAAGGTGGTGTCTCTGCCATCAGTTGTGTAGGCCTTTAATATGTGTTAATTGTGGTGCCAAAAATATCTATTTATATGAAGGAAAGGAGTTTTCAGGGAGAATCCAGGGCTTGTCTGCAGAGTGGAAAGAAAGATGATCTTTTTTCTGCCTCCCCACTTCCAGCCATTCTCTGAAGAATGGAGAAGAGATCCTCTTAAGAATATTAGGGGGGGCAGTTGGGAGGGGAAGCATGACTTTGTTTTTTGCATTCTTCAGATGAGGACTAGACCATGTGAAAAATGAACGTAAGATTCTAGCTGCAGTTCATTCATTTTCAGCTTAGTATTCTTGTTACTAAAAAACGACGACTAGACATTCCGTTGCTGTGCACAACAACCTAGGTTTAAGGTGCCATTCAGCTCCTAGCTTTCATATATCAGTTTCTAAGACTGAGAGGGGGGTCAGGCTGGAAGGCTGTGCCTGGCCCAAGGTCACCCAGTGAGCTCCAGGGCTGAGCCCCCACTTGAACCTCCCAGTTCCTAGTCCAACCCTTTAACCACTGCACCACCACTGGCTCAAAGAGAGCTAAACTTGCACATTATTTGGCAGGCATTCCAAAAAGGTGCTTCTGTGTCCTAGGGAAAGCTAAGCTATAATGCAGGAATTGAGAGGTAGGGGAATGGAGGGGAAATGAAATAAGAGGGTATGAACACAGCCACAGTCTGAAACATCTGGAGGGAACCACCTTGAAGAAGTCTGGTGTTAAATGTTGAGCTATGCAAATATGCCATTACTGCTCAAACAAGGAGCTGATAGTGGGCTGGGGCTGTTTTTTGGGGGGGGGCTACCTCACTGGATTGTTGTGAGGATATAAAAGGGACCCCCGTGAGCCCATCCAGTGCTGGATTTACGTATAAGCTAAACAAGCTATAGCTTAGGGCCCCACTCTCATGGCCCCCCAGATTCACTATTAATATACTTCTTCTTAATTGTATTTCAGTTCAACAATTACTTTGATAAAATACATATCTTGTTACGTGCAAACGGCTTGAGATACCTATTAGGTCCATCAATTACCATACATCATATATTCAACACAAAAAATAGCGACCATTTGTTGTTGACAAAGGACAGCTGGACATATAAAGGGCCCCATTACCTTCAGGAGCTCAGGGCCTCATCAAACCTAAAAACGGCCCTGCCCCATGTCACAAACAACCACTCCAGGAACTACGTTTACTCAGGAGTAGGCGACCACCCCGCTGCATCCCACGGAGCGGGAGTGTTCCCTCAGGAGGAAGCGCGTGCAACATCTGCCGCCGCTGCCAAGCGCGCCATCCCGCGCGGCACCGGTTGTTGCTCTCGAGCAAGCCCGCACCTGATTCTGCCAACGCCCATTTACTCTGGAGCAAGCCCCCCCCCCAATGCGTGCAAGAGAGCTTGCTGCCAGGACGCCTTGCCGCCGGGCAGAGCCAGCGCCGCCGCCTTCCCTGGGCCTGATTCCCGATGGAAGGAAGCGCACGATCGCCGCTGAGCCATCTCCCCATTGCAAGCTCTGAATCGCGCTTGCAACCAGAACCCCCGAGGGGCTTGCTCGTGAACAAACGAGGCGGGCGTTCATTTGATCCGGCCGTGTCGCAGCGCCCCTACCTTGGCAGCCGTCTCCGCCACTTGCGGGTCTCCTCGGAGGAGGAGGCGCCACGCCGAAAGCCCCACAGAGCAGTGTCTGGCGCTGGCCACCATTGCTCTCCAGCCTGCCTCGGCTCGGGGAGTGGAGCGGGCGCTGCTCCTCTTCCTTCTGTTCCAGGCCCCAATCCTCCTGGGGGTTCGACCTAGCAGCAGCAGCAGCAAAGGCGGACTCAGCCCGGGTGCAATCCAGCCTCCTTCTCTCGGCTGGCTCGTTCCGCGGGAAGGGAGGAGACAAAGGCGAGCCCGACCCGGCCCGGCCCCTCGCTTGCGCTGCCGGCCCGCCCTCCTCCTCGCTTCCCTTCCTTTGGGAATCGGGAAATAGGAGAGAACAGATCGTGCATGTACTCAAAACTACGGTGCGGCTTCCCCTCGCGCTGAACTGATTGCACACCGAATAGACTCTTTTTCTGCTTTCCCAGCGGTTTGAGCAACAGCAAAGTCTGGATCGAGAGGCGTTCTGGGGATGCTTAGAGACGCCCTTCTCTTGGCTTTGACCTGGTTGCCGGTGGTCTACAGGGCCAAGTTCAAACAGATTTTGTTATCCAGAGGCCACTGTGCAATGTCGCATCTAAACTGGCTGCCACATCTGCCAAAGCCCAGCCTAGGGTGCAGGATACTGTATTAGCAAGATCGTATGTTCTCTCCATGAAGGGATGTGACTACTGGGGAGATGGTAAAAGACCTGACCCAAGCAGAGAGGCTGTGGCTTTCTGGGGTCCTTATGGGCGGATTTCAGACAGATTATACAGCATCCCCTCTTAAACTAGCCTTCTTCCCGAGCACAGAGAGATTGGCAGGTCTGTGGCTCCTTAGAGGCTTCCAAGCTTTGCCTTTGAAGCTCCAGGCTGCAAGGCAAGCTCTGTCTAAATCGGATGGTCTGAGGTTGGTTGCCAATAGCCTGCACTGTATTGTCCATTAGCCTTGTTAGAAAATACAGTATTTGGGGACTCAATTATTGCCAGAACAAATCAGGGAGGGGGAGGCAATGTTTACAGGTGCTTAAAATAATCATAGAACTGTGGAGTTGGGAGGGACCATGGGGGTCATCTAGTCCAACCTCCTTTTGCCCAACGTGGAGCTCGAACCCATGACCCCAAGATTAAGAGTCTCATGCTCTACCGACTTTCCAGGCCTCTTTTAAAGCTGTCCATGGATGTGGCCATCACTGCCTCTTGTGGTAGTGAGTTCCATAGTTTAACTACGTGCTGCATGCCGAAGGACTTTATCTGTCCTTAATCTTCCAACATTTTTTCACGCTGCACGAAAAAGTCCCTCATGACAAAAATATGTTCTGAAACAAACAGAATTGGCATATATGTGTGTGTGTGTGTGTGTTTGACTTGAAGGGCAGTCCAGCAACAAAAGCCTTTTTCCACCCTGAATAATTGGGTGCACTCTTCCTACCTTAGATCAAATCTATGCTTCCAGGTATCATAAGAAACCTGCAGAAATAGTGCAGGATAGTGCGCACCCTGGAAATGATCTCTTTCAGCTTCTGCCTTCTGGAAGAAGGTACAGGGTTATAAAGACTAGGACTAGCCGCCTGAGAAACAGCTTTTATCCAAATGTGATTTTGGTTTTAAACGCAGTGTAAGGAGTCTCTATGGGAGTATATTGTACAGTGGTACCTCAGGTTACATACGCTTCAGGTTACATACGCTTCAGGTTACAGACTCCGCTAACCCAGAAATAGTGCTTCAAGTTAAGAACTTTGCTTCAGGATGAGAACAGAAATCGTGCTCTGGCAGCACAGCAGCAGCAGGAGGCCCCATTAGCTAAAGTGGTGCTTCAGGTTAAGAACACTTTCAGGTTAAGAACAGACCTCTGGAACGAATTAAGTACTTAACCCGAGGTACCACTGTATTTTAAAATGGGGTATCAGAGTTTTTAGGGGGCTAACCAGGCTGGGATAGCTGGGATAGCAGGCTTGTTGGGTTTTGAATGTTTTATGTAGATTTTTCGATTTCGTTGTTCTGTATGGGACAATGACAATAAAGATTATCGTATCAAACACTTTAGAAGAAGAAGACAAGAACACAGCAACACTTGGGGGCTCAGCATCCTTTACCATCTCTGGAGTGAAACAGCAAAGCACTTCTGCCCATCCCCTTCCCCACAAGTCTGCTTTCAAAAGCAAGCAGATAACATGCCCGAGACAATGACAGATTTTCATTCTGCCTGCCAACAGACCCCACCCCCCCTCCCCGCAGCAGTCAGGACTGAGTTTGTTCAAATTCTGCCTTCCTTGTGTTTATCGAGACTGCTGGAAGAGAGCAGACACCAATATGCAATTAATTGGCAACTGGTGAGAGCAGATTGCCGGAAGGAAAACCGAGGGGGCGAGGCATCGTGGCATCTGTGAAGTGGCTGAGAGTGGCAGATATAGAACACAGCAGCCTCGGTGGTAGGGTTTAAACACAAACACACCCCACCCCATTTTTCTAAAAAAAGGATTTTGTTTGTGGAGGTGGACTCCCTCACCAATAGACAGAAATTGACAGAGATATACTAGCTGTTAGAAAACACAGGAGGGGAGATTGCTCCTACACTCAGGTTCTGCTTGTGAGTTTCCCATTGACACACCTGGCTGGCCACACTGAGAAGAGGATGCTGGACTTGATGGACCATTGGCCTGATCTAGCCTCAGGGCTCTTCCTGTGTTCTTATATTCTTAAATGTGCACCTTTTTGGAAGTACCCTCTGGCTTCTCAAGACTTTTACTGCCTCTCCACCCCACCCTTCACCCCAAGACCTCACCTGCTGAATGCAGTGGAGAAGATTATCTTTGGAAAGTACTCTTGGAAACGAAGAGTTTACAGAGAATAGTTACCGCTGGTGCCATGGAGTGTTCCTGTGGGAGGCAGCTCCTGGCACCTGCTGGGCTGCACACCTTGCTTCAGCAAAAACAATTGAGGCGGGGGAGATGAGCTCTTGGGAAGCAAGCCCAGCTTAAAACCTTGAGATAAGGTGCTCAGGCAGCAAGCGGTGAGTTGGTGTTTGGTGGCGCTGTGTGAGGCTAGAACCTGTGTGAAATGATAATGGGAGGCTGCTAAGAGCCCTGCTGAACCTTCCCAGGAGGGAGGGTAGCAGTTGCTTCTCTGTATGATATACCTCACATTTGGTGTGATTTTCCCGAAACCAGCAGTGGGGAGTCTCTATCTGGCTGGCCCTTGCAAAATCTTTCCAGGCTACACACCTCCCTGGCTCTGCTGCATGCCCTCCTTCAGCCTCATCACAAAATTTGGAGACAGGTGGATGGAGACCGTCCACCTGGGAAGGGAGAAGGAGAAGGAAGACTCTGGTCCTCAGCCTCTGCTGCTTTGCAGGACATCTTTGGGAGAGGAAAAGGCTAAGGAGAAGGGAAACTTTTAATGTTTGATGCATTACGGTACAGTGGTACCTCGGGTTAAGTACTTAATTCGTTCTGGAGGTCCGTTCTTAACCTGAAACTGTTCTTAACCTGAAGCACCACTTTAGCTAATGGGGCCTCCTGCTGCCATTGTGCAATTTCTGTTCTCGTCCTGAAGCAAAGTTCTTCACCCGAGGTACTATTTCTGGGTTAGCGGAGTCTGTAACCTGAAGCATATGTAACCTGAGGTACCACTGTATTTTAATATTTTGTTGGAAGCCACCCAGAGTGGCAGGGAAGACCAGCCAGATGGGTGGGGTATAAATATTATTATTATTATTATTATTATTATTATTATTATTATACACAAATCTGGAGCAGAGTCCCCAAGATGGCGCCTTGTAAGCCTCCTTCTGGCAGGTGCCAGCTGGTGCCAAAGGTCTTGCTCTGCTTTCCTTTGCACCACATCAGTGTGGCCAAAAGGAGGGTCTTGTTGTCTGCGCAGCCCAGGACCTCCAGACACGCTGCCCAGACTTGTGCCCCTGGTAGGTCACTTGGTTGCTGCTAACACAGCAGTTTGGCTTCACTCCCAGAGACACACTCCATTGCTTCTCCAGACAGTTGGATGCCAACAAGATAAAGAAGACTGGCATTCAGCTGTGTCCTTAACCAAATTCCTCCCCACACACTCCTGATGTCCTGCATATCGCAAAACAGAAAAACTGAAAGGTTAGGGAATAGGTTGGTGGGTGGAAAGGAGGATCCATTCCATGAGCCTTCCCCACAAACTGACCACACCCTGCCATGCCATCCCAAGTCCCAAAAATAATTCCTGAGGAAGACAGAAGGCAGTCGAGGAAGGCTGCCTCACACAGGCCTAGAATTATTTCTTTCAGACCCACCAAATCATGTCAATGAAGCACCTTCCCCCTTGCTGCAGTCAAAAGGGATGCAGGCGAGAGAGCACATGTTGTTGTTTTATTTTAAAAATTAAGGGAACAGTCAAAGGCTGCCTGTACATTGCAGCCGGATGACCTTTTTAAATAAAACAAACCAAATCAACACTACCCCGCTGTATTATCATCCTCATCTGTTAATAATTGGACATTTTCAGAGTGGATGGAGATTAGTCACCACCCAAGCCCTGATTATAGGTTGCATCTTGTGCCTGGTCTGGAGAGAGCCTCTCAGTTTCAGAGCAAAGGACAAATTTTTCGCTGGTTGAGGGGTCGGGGTCTCCGTTCTCCCCACCCCACCCCTCCCCACTTCATAAACAAAGCCTTTAAATCAAAGGGATGTGCCCCCCATTCATTTTGCAGCTTCAGGAGCTCCCTGGATCCCATTGTGGATAGGCAAAAGATGAATAAAAAGGTGGGCGGGGATGGAGACAGCTGTTTGGATGAATCAGCCACATCCAAGCATTCACAGATTTTTTGTATTGTGTGAGGAAAGCCAGAAAACAAAACCTTACAACCACTTGATGATGTGCTCACAATCAGATGCACGCACACCCACACCCACACACCCCCTGGGTATATCTTCTAACTGAAACAAGAGGTGCAGGCCAACACAAAAGTGGTTCCATTCATTCATTCATTCATTCATTCATTTATAAAAATGTTCATATAATGCTATGCTGCAAATATCCAAACATAAAACCATGCAGTTAAAATCATATATATATATATTTACAACAGATGTACCATAAGTTACAGCCAATTATAACCATTTCCAAAAGGTGTTTAAAAGTTGGCAACTGCGGAATGGCTAGTGGTCCAGGATACTGAGGGCCTTCTGGTGGTTCCCTCCCTGCGAGACGTGAGGTTGAAGACTCTTTGTACATGCTCAAAGGCACTACTCTCTGCACGGTCCATTCCCAAGGCTGAGGAACACAGGAAGCTGTTTTATCTCATCTAGATCAGGGTGACCAGTGCAGTGCCTTCCAGGTGTTAGGCGGACTACAGTTCCCATCAGCCCCCCTTAGCATGGCCAGTGGTTAGGGATGATGGTTGTTGTAGTAGTCCAGCAGCATATGGAGGACAACATATTGGCTACCCTTGGTCTAGTGCATTGCAGGGGTTTGGGGGGGGTGTCAAATGATCTCAAAACTAGTGGAAGGGGGTCGTCCAAGGACACTGGGTTTTGTTTTGTTTTTGTTTTGAGGAAGTGGTGCAGCTTTAAAAGGACTGGCCCTCTGCAGGTTCTGCCTGCCCCCATCTGCTCGGCTGTTGTACCTTCCTAAGTACATAAATATGGAAGGCTGTCATCATGCAGCCCCCATTGGAGAATCTGTAGTACCGCATCTCAGTCCTGGATTTGAGCTTGTTTATTTGTTTCACAAGATTTAAAAAACCCCGAAAGAGGTTGCATGAACTCAGGGAATGGGGCGGAAGAGAGAAGGCAGGTTTTTAGAGAGTGATTTGAATTAAGCAGGGGTGGAAGGGCACAGAGGAGCTGCAAGGACGTGATGGGAGCTTGAAGGACATGTGAGGGGTGGGGTTGGGGTTGGGAAGCTGTAAAGGAAGTGGGGAGGGTTGGCAAGGAGGGGTTGTTGGGGGGTAAGTGGGCAGGCAGAGGGTGGCATCACAAGCAAGGGTAGCAGCCCCAAGTCTGTAAATAAGCAGACGGGGCCATAAGTAGTTACACCCCACAAGAAGGAGGTTTTCGGAGATTGGAAGAGGCTGCTTGAAACCTCCAACTGCCTTTGGGAAGCAGGGATTGTGCAACGAATTGTCTACCCAATATAGCTGAAAGCAGAAGGGGCTGTGGAAAGCTACAGGCAGCAGTGTGCCGCCCCCCCCCCCCCGGTTGGCCTTGAGCTCTGTGCACTTTCCATCACACTGCGGGTAGTACTAGCAGTGTGTGCTCTGAATAATTCAGGTGCTGATCTGCAGGGACCAGTGTAAAAGGCATGAGCAAAAGCCATCCACCGGAGCTAAAGCTTGCTGCAAAAGCCTGCTTCCCTGCCAAACGTTGTTGGCCAGAGAAAGCAGCCTGCAAACACCACCCCAGATATAAGAACATAGGAGGAGCCTGCTGGGTCAGGCCAAAGGCCCCATCTAATCCAGCATCTTCTTCTCATGGTGGCCAACCAGATGCCCCAGTGGAAAAGCCACAAGCAGGATCCAGGAGCAAATCTCCCCTCCTGTGGCTTCCGGCATTCAGGTACTGCTCTCTTTGACTGTGGGGACAAGAGCACAGCCACTGTGGCTAGGAGCCACAGACAGCCCTCTTCTCCATGAATCTATCCAACCCTATTTTAAAGGTGTTCAAGTTGGGGGCCGCCACTGCCTCCTGTGGAAGGGAGTTCCAGAGTTTAACTGCATGGTGAAAGACTTCATCAGTCCTGAATCTTCCAACATTTGTTTCATTTAATGCCCACGAGCGTTATGAGAGAGGGAGAAAAACATTTCTCTGTCCACTTTCTCCACCCCACATATAATTTTATAAATTTCTATCATGTTGCCTCTTAATTGTCTTTTCTCTAAACTCACACACACATACACACAGAGATATTCAAACATGCATGGCTTCATAGAGCAGGGGATGGCAACAGGTTGAATGAAATTTATTATTGATTGATTGCAATTATCTTTCTGCCAAGGCATCCAAAACAGTTTTCATGTGTACACCATGCAAAGGTATTGTTATAGGTTTTGGGGGGGGGTCAGTTTGGGTGGTATCTGTGGGTTCCTTCCAAATCTGTGATCCTGTTTATAATCTATATGAGGAAACTAGCCAAACCAGTTCCTTTGTTAAGCGAATGGCCTTGGATTGCCAGTTTAGTACCATCTTGTACATGTCCAAAGAGGTAACCCTCAAGATAAGTGGGTGGGCTTTTTCCCACCTCAACGGGGCTGGATGGCACCTCATCTTAGGAGGGAGAACAGTGAGGGGTGTTTTGGCTGCTGCTGGAAGCTGGGGAGACAGAGGTATGTCTTGCTCTGTGCTGTACCCCAAAGCTGTGACTTGGGGCTCCGCTGAAAACCTAAAGGAGAAGCAAGGTCTGCTGGGGTGCTGTGAACTCCCCTCAACCTATGCTCAGGTTGTATAGATGTGTAAATAAAACTATATATCCCAAAGATCCCTCAGTATCCATTGATCTTCATACTAAGGAAACCAAAACCTGGGTAAACAGTCTTCATGCCAAGGAAACTAAGGCCTGGATCCTCTCTCCACTTGGAGACTGAGGTTAAACATGAGATAGTATTTTCACAAACCCCACTCAATGCAATCCTAACCACGTCCACTCAGTGAAGTACAGTAAGTTCCATTGAATGCACTCTGGCCAGGTAACTGGGCTTAGGGTAGCAGCCTATGCATGAACCAGGAAGGCACCAGTTTAAATTGTGTCTCACTGTGTGTTTACCCTATGGGGCTTTGACAGAAGACACTTTGCACATGTTCAGAGGTCTGGGCTTCCACTTGACAAAATCTGGAGCTCTTTCCATAGCAGGTTCTAGAGGCAACACCTCAAACAGAGCTTGCTCAAGATTTGCCAGCTGTCCAAAGAACCGGCTGTCCTGGGCTCATGCCCTCGAAGGAGGAATCCAGATTTGTGCAAATTGCTAAATCAGTTCAGCTTCATCTTCAAGAAGGGAGCAGGCCTAAATTTCCATGCAAGGGTGGAAATTACAAGGCCTGGCTGTGGTCAGTGTGATGTGGGAGATTCGCCCCTTCCACTCAGGCTAAATCCAGCACCCAGAAGGAGGAAGGTTTGCCAAGGGACATCTCCAAACATGCAATTTTCTCAGAGCAGAGCAGAAATTCTAGGGCAATTCTGGACAGAAGCAGTTGTGGCAGCCTGCTGTCCCTGGCTGCAGGGGCCCTTACTAGGTTCCTCCTCAGCAATTTGCCCTTCTGTGCAACTTTTATTACAGGAGGGCACTGGCGAAATCTAAGCCACCCTCTACCTTCTCTTAGCCAGAGACACATCTGTGCCATAGGTCTGTGACCCAATAAAGCTGATTGTTCAGAGATACAGGACCAGCAAAAGAAAGTCCTTATTCACACAAAATAAAAAAATAAAAAAATCCTTCCACCTTAAAGGTAAAGGGACCCCTGACCATTAGGTCCAGTTGTGGATGACTCTGGGGTTGCGGCGCTCATCTCGCTTTACTGGCCGAGGGAGCTGGCGTACAGCTTCTGAGTCATGTGCCCAACATGACTAAGCCACTTCTGGCGAATTAGAGCAGCGCCCGGAAACACGGTTTACCTTCCTGCTGGAGTGGTACCTATTTATCTACTTGCACTTGACATGCTATCAAACTGCTAAGTTGGCAGGAGCAGGGACTGAGCAATGGGAGCTCACCCCATCGCGGGGATTTGAACCACCGACCTTCTGATTGGCAAGTCCTAGGCTCTGTGGTTTAACCCACAGCGTCACCCGTGTCCCCTTAGAGTAGCACCTTAGAGACCACCTCAGTTAGTTATTGGTATGAGCTTTTGTGTGCATGCACACTTCTTCAGATACACTGAATCAGAAGTCACCAGACCCTGATATATGGTGAGAGGGTGGGGAGGGGTATTACTCAGAAGGGTGTTGGGAATTTGCGAATCATTGGATTCTTATCTTATTATACATGATAATTTTTTTAGCCATCTCACTGCTTTTCCCTGTAAGACCAACTGCGGTCATTAACAGTCATCAACAGGTTTACCACACCTATCAGCCAATCACCCATTCCCACCACCCTTCTGAGTAATACCCTCTCACCATATATCAGGGTCTGGTGACTTCTGATTCAGTGTATCTGAAGAAGTGTGCATGCACGCGAAAGCTCATACCAGTGACAAACTTAGTTGGTCTCTAAGGTGCAACTGGAAGGAATTTTTTCCATTTTAAAATTTTGTTTCGACTACGGCAGACCAACACGGCTACCTACCTGTAACTTATTCACACAGTGCATAACTAAACTGTGGAACTCTGTCCCACAGGAGGTGGTCATGGCTGTAAATTAAAATCAGACAAATCCATGAAAGATAAGGCTATCAGTCACTACCAAGCATGAGGGCTGTGTTCTGCCTCCACAGTCAGATGCAGTAGTGCTGGAAGCCACAAAGAGCTGCACGGGGTCTTGTGCTCAGGTTGTGCTTATGAGATTCCCACTGCGGCATCTGCTTGGCCACTGCAAGAACAGGATGCTGGACTAGATGGGGTCCCCTGTGGCCTGATCTGCTAGGATTTTCTTCTGTTCTTAAGTCTCCTAAAGTTCACATTTTAATGCAAAGCAAACCGCCTTCGAAACTCACAGTTTGACAGATTTCATGATGTAGATTCTTCAGCCGGAGGAATGTGCGCAACGTTTGGGGAAACTGCATGCAGAGGTCAAAACTTGCTGCCACACACTCCTTGCAGGGTGGGATCTGCCACCCCCTTGGCAGCACACCCCTCCTCAATGCTCCTGCTGCAGCAGACCATTCCACCCACCCCTCCCTCTTCCGGCAACCCCCAGCTTGATTCCAGTTTCTGCTCCTCCTGCAAAGAAGCACAACAGCAGCAATGGTTCATAGCAGACACTCCAGGGAGTGGAGGAGAGGCTACCACGTAACTGCATGCTTGCCCTGAGTTCAGGAGGAGCCCAGCAGCAAGCAAGCCAGGAACGCCCAGAACCCTGGCTACCGTGTGTGTGTGTATACAGTGGCAAAGCTGCATGCTTCGCTACCGGGGGCAGAGAGCAGGTGGGGGTGTGGCTGGAGCCCCGGGGGGGGGGCATGACACCCCCCAGGGGGCGTGACACACTGCCACAGGGGCATGGTGTGCATCCCAGGCGCGTGGCACACTGTCAGCAGGGGGGTGGCGCACGTTCTGGGGGTGAGATGCACTGTCTGTGGGGCATGGTGCCCTGCGCGTGCAGGGGGGTGCATGGCACATGTCTGGGGGGGCCACCACGATGGCACCCTCCCGGAATAGTGCTGCCAGGGGCGGTCCGCTCCCTCCACACTCCTGTTTCTCCGCCAGTCTGTGTGCAATGCCACCTTGAGTTCACTGGAGAAAAAGGTGGGAGTATAAACACAACTTTTATATCTAATGTGATGTAATGAACTTTAATTAAGTTATCGTTCCATAAGTTGCTTGTGTCCTCAGAGGCTGCTATAACCCTCATTCAACCCTCTCAGACATGGGCTGTCAGTTTGCCCATTATTATCAAGTTACAGAGCTGGGAGATCCAGATCGCAAACAGGTATACATTTAGAGTTTTCCAGTGCCTTGAAAGACCCCCCCCCATTTAATCCCCACAACAACCCAGTGAGGTAGAGAGGCAGCGAGGTCACACCCAGTCATCTTCATGTGGCCAGATGGGGATTTGACCCCTGGTGTCTCCCAGGTCCTAGTCCAACGCTCTAACCACTGCACCACCACTGCCTCTCTGATGTGCGAAGCCTTCACATTGGGATATGAACCAGAGCACGTCTCTCTGCCACGGCTTGCTGTGCCATAAAAATCTCATGCCCCAACCCTGGATGTGTTCCATCCTTCCCACAGGTGTGAAGTCTCTGTAACACACAGCCAGCTTCTGCTTGGGAGAATTAATCTCTCTCTCTCTGACAGTCGGATCAAGGCATTATCTTCGTCGTAATTCCAGACTGCAAGCCATTTTTCCTTACACTTGTCACGATGACAGAAAACCCACATCACAGCAAGGGAAATAAAAACAAGGAGGGGGGAATCTCTCTCCCTGTGCCTCTCCCTCCACTGGGTTGCCTTTTTTAAAAAAAAGCCACTACCCTGAAGGCACTAAAAGGAACCAGTCTTTATCATGCATATTTTGTTTGTTTGTTTCTAATGAAAATAAAGGATTCCCCTCACATTACAAAACTTTTGGGTTTTTCATTTAAACTGCTTATCCCCTTCTGTACAAATACTAGTCTGGGGTAAGAACTTAACATTATCTGGTTGGTAAAAGAAGGAAAAGGGGTGGGGAGGAGCGACTCTTTTGGCCACAACACCTAAGCCATTGGTTTCCCAAACTTTTCCCAGCCCCTGTGGTTCCATAAGCTCACCCCTGGTGCTCCCTAGCCTGCCCTATGAAAAGCATTATTCAGAATAGCAGTTTGCAAGACTTAGGCTGAAAAAATTCCAAAACAATTAATTGCACATTTTATTCAAGATCCATTTTTTAAACTACTCAGTTTAACAATTTCAACAAAATTGATGAACTTGATCCAGGGATACCACCTTTCAGAGTCTTTTTCACCTTCAGTGGCCCCTGGGCCCCTTAGCATCCCACTTCAGTGATGGCCAAATTTGGCCCTCCAGCTGTTTTTGGACTACAACTCCCATCATCCCTAGCTAACAGGACCAGTGGTTAGGGATGATGGGAACTGTAGTCCCAAAACAGCTGGAGGGCCAAGTTTGGCCATCACTGCGTGACTAGGAAATCTCATCACCTCCTGGGGGCAGCACTGCCCACTTTAGGAACAAACTGATCCAAGTCAATAATAATAATAATAATAATAATAATAATAATAATAATAACAATAACAACAACAACAACAACAATTTTTTTTATTTGTACCTCGCCCATCTGGCTGGGTCTCCCCAGCCACTCAGGGCGGCTTCCACTACTGAGAAGGCCCTCTGCCTGGTTTCATGTAGCTTTGCCTCTCGCAGTGAGGGAACCGCCAGATGGCCCTCAGTGCTGGACCTCAGCGTCCAGGCAGAATGATGGGGGTGGAGAAGCTCCTTCAGGTATACTGGACCGAGGCCATTTAGGGCTTTAAAGGTCAGCACCAACACTTTGAATTGTGCTCGGAAACGTACTGGAAGCCAATGTAGGTCTTTCAAGACTGGTGTTATGTGGTCTGGTGGCCACTCCCAGTCACCAGTCTAGCTGCCACATTCTGGATTAGTTGTAGTTTCTGGGTCACCTTCAAAGGTAGCCCCATGTAGAGCGCATGACAGTAGTCCAAGCAGAAGATAACCAGAGCATGCACCACTCTGGCGAGACAGTCTGCGGGCAGGTAGGGTCTCAGCCTGCATACCAAATGAATCTGGTAGACAGCTGCCCTGGACACAGAACTGACCTGCACCTCCATGGACAGCTGTGAGTCCAAAATGACTCCCAGGCTGTGCACCTGGTCCTTCAGGGGCACAGTTACCCCATTCAGGACCAGGGAGTCCTCCACACCTGCCCGCCTCCTGTCCCCCAAGAACAGTACTTCTGTCTTGCCAGGATTCAACATGTGACCCTCCAGATGCTGGTGGACCCTGTACTCTCACAGTCTCTGGCAGCTGGTGGCAGCTGGAGTCATGAGACCATAAGAAGAGCCTGATGGATGATGCCAATGTATTTGTATTCAGAAGCATTTTCTGCCTCTGACTGTGGAGGCACAGCAGAGCCATCATGGCCAGTAGCCTTTGATTGCCCTCCCCTCCATGTATTTGTCCGATTGTCTTCTAAAGCCCTCCAAGCTGGTGGCCATTTCTGCCTCCAGTGGGAGGGAGTCCCATCATTTAGGCGCTGTGAGTCCAACGACATATGGAGGGCATATCTCTGATCCAACTCCCAGAAGGGCAAGCTGGATTTCGAAGGGGCAGAGGAACCAGAGACCAACTTGCAAACATGTGCTGGATTATGGAGAAAGCTAGAGAATTCCAGAAAAACATCTACTTCTCCTTCCTTGATTGTGTCGACCTCAGCAAACTATGACAAGTTCTTAAAGAAATGGGAGTGCCTGATCACGTCATCTGTCTCCTGAGAAATCTCTTTTGTGGGACAAGTATCTACAGTTAGAACTGGATATGGAACCTCAGATATGCAGATGACACAACCTTGATGGCAGAAAGTGAGGAGGAATTAAAGAATCTCTTAATGAGGGTGAAAGAGGAGAGCGCAAAATATGGTCTGAAGCTCAACATCAAAAAAACTAAGATCATGGCCACCGGTCCCATCACCTCCTGGCAAATAGAAGGGGAAGAAATGGAGGCCGTGAGAGATTTTACTTTCTTGGGCTCCATGATCACTGCAGATGGTGACAACAGTCATGAAATTAAAAGATGCCTGCTTCTTGGGAGAAAAGCGATGACAAATCTAGACAGCATCTTAAAAAGCAGAGACATCACTTTCCTGACAAAGGTCCATATAGTTAAAGCTCTGGTTTTCCCAGTAGTGATGCATGGAAGTGAGAGCTGGACCATAAAGAAAGCTGACCGCTGAAGAATTGATGCTTTTGAATTCTGGTGCTGGAGGAGACTCTTGAGAGTCCCATGGACTGCAAGAAGATCAAAGCTATCCATTCTGAAGGAAATCAGCCCTGAGTGCTCACTGGAAGGACAGATCCTGAAGCTGAGGCTCCAATACTTTGGCCACCTCATGAGAAGAGAAAAGACTCTGGAAAAGACCCTGATGTTGGGAAAGATGGAGGGCACAAGGAGAAGGGGACGACAGAGATGTTTGGACAGCATGAGTTTGACCAAACTGCGGGAGGCAATGGAAGACAGGAGTGCCTGGCGTGCTCTGGTCTATGGGGTCATGAAGAGTCAGGCAAGACTCAACGACAAAAACATCCCTGATCCAAATCTCTGCTCAACTACAAAGCGCACTGGGAAATATTGATCCAGTTATACTCTCTCTTAGTTTTATCTACCTTGCAGGGTTGTTGTGAAGATATTAAGGAGGAGAGGAGTCCATGCATGCATGCTCATCCCTTGGAGGGAAGGTGACATAATGTGCAGACAGCAAGCATAAATAAAAGTTTTCTAAACCCTCCAAAAAGAGCCACCCACTCTCCACAGTCACCGCTTGAAAGGTAAAGGACAGAGGGAATCTGAGTTATTTTGCTATGCTGTGATGGAATATCCACAATCACAATCCTATATTTGTTTACACACACACACACACACACACACACACACACACACACACACACTTCTGTCTCTGAATACAAGTTGATGGGAATTTCAGGTGGACAGACAATTCTAGGATTCTTAATGGTGGGTTTCTCCATTCCAGTTTAGAAACAGGATGGTGTGCAATCTGAGGCTCCAAAATCCAGGAGGAGAATTCCAGGAGCACCGCTAATATTTGAGTTGCCCCCTCTCCCTTTCCGCAGGCTGAGAGCAACTTGCTGCCAAGGTCTCTCTGCTTTTGAAGCTGGCACGGTTAATCCCTTCACCTCCACACCTGCTTTGCTAAAGGAGCACGTCTACACCTCCCATTTCAATGTGATCTTTTTCAAAAGCAGCAGATGCCTCCTGGATCCTGCTCCATGAGGAGTTATCAGAAATTCAGACACCCTGCACTTTAGAGAAGAGAAGAGGCATCTTCTCCATATATTGAAATGAAATTTGAATTCTGCCCCTCCCTCGGAAACACACACTTAAAAGCCAGGAATGACTCTTTAATGACAGTGCTAGAGAGAGAGAGAGAGAGAGAGAGAGGCAGATGAATCAGCCAAAGGCCCAGGTCTCCCCTTTCAAGTGCAGAAACTTTAGATTCCCACTCCCCTCTTTAAGAAAAAAAGAAATCTATTCCCCCCTCCCCAAGGTCGCTGAGAGTTTGCATGAAACAGATCTTTTTAAATGCATGACTTTGACTTCCAAAAATACAGACACATGTTAACCTACAACATCTGCTTGAAACTGAATGCAGTTAGCAATGGGAGAAGTTAAGAGTGAAGGGAGGACAGGAAAGAGGGAGCCACAAAGGAAGGCTGGAAGCACCAACAGGCTTTGAATGCAGAGAGAACAGGAGGGCAAGCCAGTTGCTTTGCTAATCCCAAGAGGCTCTTGCAGACTGGAATCTTCTGCTTTTTATTTAGTGAAGGGTTTCGTAAAGGGGGGAGGGGAACATCCACTGTGTTCACTTTAAATGCTTGGTTTGGATTTGCGTGGAATTCTGGGGTAGCAGATGCTTGAAACCCATCTGAGCTACTAGTCCTGCAGGTGGAGCCAGGCTTGAATAGGGTGGAGCCAATGATGACACCTGGATATCAATGAGTTTTCATGCCCAAACAAAATAAAATACCATAAATAAAAAAATAAAAAAAATCCTTCCAGTAGCACCTTAGAGACCAACTAAGTTAGTTATTGGTATTAGCTATTAGTTGGTCTCTAAGGTGCTACTGGGACATGGGTGGCACTGTGGGTTAAACCACAGAGCCTAGGACTTGCCGATCAGAAGGTCGGCGGTTCTAATCCCCGCGACGGGGCGAGCTCCTGTTGCTCAGTCCCTGCTCCTGCCAACCTAGCAGTTCGAAAGCACGTCAAAGTGCAAGTAGATAAATAGGTACCGCTCCGGCGGGAAGGTAAACGGCGTTTTGTGCGCTGCTCTGGTTCGCCAGAAGCGGCTTAGTCCTGCTGGCCACATGACCTGGAAGCTGTATGCCGGCTCCCTCGGCCAATAAAGCGAGATGAGCGCCGCAACCCCAGAGTTGTCCACGATTGGACCTAATGGTCAGGGGTCCCTTTACCTTTAAAAATAAAAAATAAATAAAAAATAAGATAGCTGCTTATTTCCTTGACATCTGATGAGAAGGCGTTCCACAGGGCGGGACCTACACCTTCACACCTGTCTCTCTCATCCTCCTACCCTCTGATTTTTGGCTGAGCCGCTTCAGGCACCTTAGATCATGGTTTCCATGTTAGCTGAGCCCTGCTGTCACCTGGGAAGGCCAAACAGATTAAGCCCCAATCCCTCCAGCCGGTGTTTAGAGAGGAACACAACAGAGTGGCTTTGAAGTGAAGGTTTGTTTAGGGAACATCATAATGTAAGAAGAAGAACTGATTGTCCGATACGGTTTGTTTATCTCACATAGCCTTTACCAGCGTGATGCTCATCCGCAAAGCATAAGCTGGCAAGGTCAGTCCTTGTTCATCCAGGCAGATGAAGTTTATGAAGGTAGGAAGAGCCATTAGCTGGATCAGGCCAATGAGCTATCTAGTCCTGTTCTCACAGTGGCTGACTAGATGCTTGTGGGAAACCAGCAAGCAGGATCCTTGCACAAGAGCAGGTCTCCTCTCCTGTGTTTTCCTGCATCTGGTATTCAGAAGCCTCGCTGCCTCTTGACCACGGAGGCACAGCGCAGTAACTGTGGCTCCTCTCCTCCTCCTCCATGGGTTTGTCCAAACCTCCATCAAGGCTCTCCAAATTGGTGGCCATCATTGCCTCCTGTTGGGACGCGGGTGGCGCTGTGGGTTAAACCACAGAGCCTAGGACTTGCTGATCAGAAGGTCGGCGGTTCGAATCCCCACGACAGGGTGAGCTCCCGTTGCTTGGTCCCTGCTCCTGCCAACCTAGCAGTTCGAAAGCACGTCAAAGTGCAAGTAGATAAATAGGTACCGCTCTGGCGGGAAGGTAAACGGCTTTCCGTGTGCTGCTCTGGTTTGCCAGAAGCGGCTTAGTCATGCTGGCCACATGACCCGGAAGCTGTACGCCGGCTCCCTCGGCCAGTAAAGCGAGATGAGCGCCACAACCCCAGAGTCGGCCATGACTGAACCTAATGGTCAGGGGTCCCTTTACTTTTAAGGTGTTACTGGAAGAAATTTTTTTTTTAAAAAAAATTGTTTCGACTACAGCAGACCAACACAGCTACCTACCTGTAACTTTTCATGTCCAGGTACTGCTTTTACCAGCCAGAGGGTCGGGCACATGACATGATTGTCTGATGTTCTTTTTCAGTGTTTCAGATTTTCAAGAGGAATTTGGTCACTTAAGAAGCACATGTTTTTGGGGTGCTCCTGGCCAATGAACCCTTTTTAGGCAGACCCCCCCTCACCAAATTTGCTGTAGTTCTTTGTGTATTTGGGGAAATTGAATTAATGTGTTCCTACCAGATTGAGATCTTTGTATGCTGTCCTAGTCCCATGACACCCAAGGCAGAAATCTTAACAAGCCACAGGACAAAATCAAACAATATTTTTAAAAACCAAGTGGAATAAAAATGCAAGCATCAATCTAAATTGCAGGTAATAATGTGTCGCCACAAAGTCAAACAATTTCAGCAGCCTCTTGAGAAAAGCCAATAGACACAAAGTAAAAATAAGAGAGAATAATAAACATATTAAACACAGGTTATTAACTTTTGTTGCTTATTGGCAAGGTTGTCTTGTAGCTTGTCTTACAACGGTGGGAGCTGATCCTTGCAGAGCAAACCTATGCATGTTTACTCACCGGACCCACAGGGCTTACTCCCAAGTAAACTTACATAGGATTGCCACCTCAGTGCTACAAAAGCCCATGCCAATTAGGAAGCACCCGCAAATTAATTAGCTAACCTTAAACCTTCCCCACTCTCCCCCCATTTCCCCACAAACCAGGTCAGCAATGGGGGTCCAGAGAAAGAAACCTGGAAAGTCTAAAAAGAGTCTACAAACAGAATGGATTGCCATATCCAAGTGTTCCCTAACAGATGCCTTTCCACAGCACCTGATGATGATCAGGAAAATTCAGTACGTCCAGAGCAGAGAAAGAGAGCACCATTGTTTTTTAAAAAAAACACAAATCAAAACTTTGCACCTGGCTAACATGTGTGCGAATTCTCCAGCCTCTTTATAAATTAAGCACACTTACCAAATTACTCTCACAGTGCCTAATTTATTCTACTTTTCTTTTTTTTTTAAAAAAAATGGTCCATTTCCCCTCCTGATTTTGTTAGTGGAAGGTTAAGAGCAGCTTAAGAACAGCCCAACATGCCATAGAACATGCAGCGTTAGGGGTATCATTAAAAGTTAGAACAAACAAATAACTGGATATGACAAAGATAAAAAGTTATGGATGTAGTAGAAAAGGCTGCAAAGTTAAAGTGGATATATGCAGCAGATGTGGCAAGAGATGACTTGGATCAATGGAATAAACTTGCAGGGATGGCCAACTCCCAAGAGACTGTGATCTATTCACAGAGTTAAAACCTGGCAGTAATCTACCCCCTTTTTGGTCAAAGTTGTTGAGCTTTTTTTAGAGAGGAGGAAAGGAAAGCCTGCTTTTTGGGGGGGAGGCAAAGTTGTTGAGCTTCTTTGGGGGGAGCCAGTGATCTACCAGTGATCTACCACAGACGTCCAGTGATCACGATCTACCTGTTAGACGTGTCTGGAATAAAGTAGTGCTGGCACTGAGACCCTACAGTCTCAAAAAGCCAAGGGGGTGACCACCTACGTGATGGGTGGAAGAACTAAAACCAACAGCTTATGTGGTTGCAAGCCACAAACAACAGAGAATGATGGAGAGACCTTGAAGAGGAGTCTATCCAATGGCAGATGGGAGACACTGGAGGAGGAAGAGGAAGAGGAGGACGAGGAGGAGGAGGTGGTGGAGGTGGAGGAGGAGGAGGAGGAGAGGGTAGGGCCAGGGTGTTATGCAGAACACAAAAGTTATGCAGAGTACCTCCAATTCTGGAGGCGTGAGCAGACCTGAGCTCAGCACAAAAAATTGCATGAAATTTGCAAATGTCATGCCTCTGGGAAATTAAGGTGGCGTTGGAGTCCTCACGCACTCAGCGCCCCCCCCCCCCCCGAGGCTCTGTAGACATTATGCGGCTGGGGGGGGGGGAGAAGAGAGGTGGGGGAGAAAGAAGGGCAGGATACTGATCCTTCATTCTGTTGCATAGTGTTTGTGCAGGGCGTTTGTGCATAGTGTTTGCCAACCCCAGCCTCCTCCAATCCAATCTGATACCTGCAAAAGGAGTCAATAGCTGCATCCCCTGCCCCCCAAAGGATTGGGTGCTATTTCCTGATGTCCCTGGAAGTGTTTTCACCATCTCTCCCCAGGTGATATTGTTAATGTCATGGAGCAGGTACCATCCCTGGACTCGGTGGTCTCTCGAAAACTGTTTTTGATGCCAGGGGAATGGTAACAATCCTCATCTGGAAATTCCTCAACAGGAAACTGGCAGGTGCACAGCCCCCCAAAACAGCCAGCCCTGTCAAATCATCCCTGTGAACTGGAAGCTCACACAAAGATTCCCCAGAAGCCCCTATGGTGCACAGAGGTTCCACAGCAGACGAGTCAAGGTAGAAAGTGGCCCCTTAAGATAGAAACAAAGCCTGTGATAGCTTCCTTATTCCAGCTCCCTTCTGGCTGCCCCCTCTGCTGACGACTGGCATTGACCCTCTGAGAACTTCCATCCAGTTCCAGCCCTGATCCTGCTAGCAGTTGCCCACCAGCTGCCTGCAGGACCAGGTTTCTTTTCCCTTATGCACCCAGTGGATCACTGGGGTCTGCAGGAGAGTCTCTCCTGCAAATTCCTAAGACCTCAGAAGCCCACTCTGCAGTAACTTGGAGCAGGGCTTTTAGTGTGGCTGCCTCTATCCTGTGGAATATGACAGCCACCTGCTATCTGCATTCGCTGGAAACAGTTGGATATATTTTTGTTCCAACAGGCTTTCCCAGCTGGATCAATGGGTCTTTTACCACAAGTGTCTACTTGTTAGGGGTCTCATAAGACCCTAAGTGAGCCAGTGTGGTGTAGTGGTTAAGAGCGGTGCACTCGTAATCTGGTGAACCGGATTCACTTCCCCGCTCCTCCACATGCAGCTGCTGGGTGACCTTGGGCTAGTCACACTTCTCTGAAGTCTCTCAGCCCCACTCACCTCACAGAGTGTTGGTTGTGGGGGAGGAAGGGAAAGGAGAATGTTAGCCGCATTGAGACTCCTTAGGGTAGTGATAAAGCGGGGTACCAAATCCAAACTCTTCTAAGAAGGCACTGCTGGATTAGGCCAGTGGCTCATTTAGCTCAGCATCCTCTTCTCACAGTGGCCAACTAGATGCTTATTATGGGGAATCTGGCAAGCAGGATTCAAGCACAGGTGCCCTCTCCCCTCTTGTAGTTTCCGGCAACTGATATTTGGAAGCACTGCTGCCTCCAACTATGGAAGCAGAACCATAGCTGTCAACTTACAGATTTGAAAATAAGGAACTAGCAGCCTTGAAAATAAGGGATCAGCAGCCAAAATAAGGGATTTTCAGAGCACAGGTATGTTCAACTTCTGAGCCCCTCCCAGCCAAAGGCAGAAAGCCCAGCCGGCAGCCAAACGAACCCTCAAGCGGTGGTTCCCACAGCGCAGCAACCCGGCAAAGGGGATGCAGCAAGGAAAACCACCGTCACCTCTCTGCTGGGAAGCGCTGAGCAAAGGCGAGTCCCCAGGCAACGCGGCCAATTTGATTAGCACAAGGCATGCAAGCTCCACCCCCAGTCGTTCTTAGACTCCTTATTGGGTGAGCAACGCAGCCAAGCAGCAGAGTTGGAGCCTCCCTCCTCCCTGGCAGGGAGGGAGGGAGAGGAGCTGCTTCCTTTGAAACCCGGGAAATTTAAGGGACATCATCAATAAGGGACAGCAGCGGGACACAGCGCTGGGATAAGGGAGTTTTCCGCCAAATAAGGGACGGTTGACAGCTATGAGCAGAACAGAGGATTAATGAGGATTAGACTAAATAATGGAGGAGAGGGCTATTGGTGGTTAGTAGCCACGAAACCACAAATAGCCCTCTCCTCCATTATTTAGTCTAATCCTCATTTAAATCCATCCTAGTTGGTAGTCATCACTGCCTCCTGCAGAAGGGAGTTCCCTAGTTTAACTATGCACTATTCTGCCCTGAATCTTCCAGCATTCAGCTTCATTGAATGTCAACAAGTTCTAGAGTTTAGCCTTGTTTTAAAGGTATTTATGTGCAAATTGCTTTGCTAGTGTGGTTTGGAAGGTGATTAGTAATTAATCGTCATCATCATAATTATCCACCAGCACTGGCTTGACCGTCAGGCCCTGTTGGAGAGCTGCTACCCTGATCAGGTGGCTTGTTATGAGTCTTTCCAAATGTTAAGTTTCCCTAACCCCAAGTTTGCTGCAGAATCTAAAGCAGGGAGGAGATGGCCATTTGATCCCTGGAATCAATAATCCCCTGTAGTTAGGCAAAGAACACTGTCTATAATAGGACCCTTAAAAAGATGAACTGTGGGGCTCAACCATAAATTTTGGTGGGCCGTGTTAACACATCAGGTTCCCAGTGGAAAGACTTAAGTGTTTGGGGAGCATTAAAAACTCGATCCATACATATCCATGTTTTAAAACAGAGAGTAACTTTATTACAGAAGATAACTTTCCCATGTAAATTTATGGGGCTCTTTCTCCCAACCAAACTTCAGCCTCTTATTCAATTTATCCTTGTTTTATTGCCTGCAGGTAAATCCCAGCTAGTGGCATTTACTAGAGTAATTCTGCTTAAGTGCAGCTATGAAAAACAGCCCAGTTTGGTTTGTGTCCAGCACCTGATCAAAAGGCATTTTTTGCGTGGGGTGGGGGGCAGAAAGGATGATGGAAGAAACTCTCCTCTACCCCTAAATATTGTGTGCTTGTGCTCTCTCTGTCAGGGATTGGTCAGCTGTGATTCCTGCATTGCAGAGTATTGGACTAGACCAGGGGTCGGCAAAAATTTTTAGCCACGGGCCGGTCCATAGCTGTCAACGTTTTCCCCTTTTTAAGGGAAATTCCCTTTTTCTGAATAGGATTCCTCACAAGAAAAGGGAAAAGTTGACAGCTATGCAGTCTACTGTCCCTCAGGCCTTGTGGCGGGCTGGAGAAGCAGTACCAGGGGGAGCTGGAAGAAGAGGTGAGGGGGGCAAGTAGTCCTCCTCCCCAGCCACTGCGCTTACTTCCCAGGGGCTACTGCCACCGCCACCACCGCCTTCTCGTGGGTAGGCAGAGGGAGCTCATCCACTCCGCTCTCTGGCCCACAGGAGCACCAGGGCGGTGAAGGCGGAGGGAAGATGAGCAGCGTGAAAGGGCTGGCTCCGGAGAGGGGCTGCTCAATATGGTGCTCAACCAGCTTAGCACAGCCTCCTTCCTCCTCTAGGCAGGGCAGGGAGAAGCCAGGAGGAGGGAGGGAGGAGGTGCTGCCGCGGTGTGTGTGTGTGGGAAATGGAACGGCGCAAGGGGGAAAATGGTGCAGCCCAAACGAACAGAATCCCCACGCCGATCCACGGACAGTCCGAGGGCCAGATCCTGAAGGCTATTGGGCCTGATCCAGCCCGCGGCCCTTAGTTTTCCGACCCCCTGGACTAGACAACCCTTGGGAGCCCTTCCAATGATACAAGATTCTGTGCTCTTTCCCCCATAGGATCCTAGGAAGCTGCCTTATACCAAGTCAGGTCATTGTTCCCTCTAGGTCAATACTGCCCACACTGACTGGCAGTGTCTCTCCGGGGTCCCAGGCAGGAGGCAGTCCCAGATGCTTTTGAACCTGGGATCTTCTGCATGTAAAGCAGATGCTGAGCTATATGCCCCCTTCTCTTTCACCCTCGGGCCTACATCTGAAGTGTATCTTCCTTTTGAAATCAATGGTGCCATCAAGGGAGGACTTTGGGTGCAGGAGTCTAGGGCCTGACTCAGCAGAGATACATCAGCAATGTCTAGGCAGCACAATGACCATATACATACGTAATAGACAAACTTTATAGAATTCCTTCAAACCATAAAAAATTCAAAATGAAATCTTTAGTCTCAAAGTCTCTGAAAATCTTTAAATGAAGCGAGGTACCAAACTCTGTGCGATGAAAGACAAGCTGTGAAGCTTTGCGTATTCAGCAAATATGATGTCCAACACTGAACAGTGATTCCGGATATTGACTACTGTTTCGCAGATCTTCGTCAGCATGGTGGGAGGATATAGAAAGCTTCATAAACTGAAAATAAAATTTTACAGACGATGACCAGTGTTGGACATCATATTTGTTGAATACACAAAGCTTCACAGCTTGTCTTTCATCGTACAAAGTTTAGTACCTCAGCATTCAAAGATTTTCAGACTTTGAGACTAAAGATTTCATTTTGAACTTTTTATGGTTTGAAGGAATTCTATAAAGTTTGTCTATTATGTATGTATATGGTCATTGTGTTGCCTAGACGTTCTCTTTGCAACACAGGGGTTTGTTTGGATACTCAGCGGAGATACAGCGGGGCTTTCTTGCCACATCGTTAATTAAGGAAAGCAATCCACATAGATATTCCCACCAGCATGCCCAGTAAGTCCATTAAGCCCAGAGTCATGGAATCCTAAACTGTAGAGTTGTAAGGGACTATCAAAGGTCATCTAGTCCAACCCCCTGCAATGCAGGAATCTCAGCTCAAGAGTACCTGACAAATAGCCATCCAACCTCTGTTTAAAAACCTCCAAGGGACAAGAATCCACCACCATCCATGGGAGTCCATCCAAAATCACCTACCAGCACCACTGTTAATTAAATAGTTTTAGCCCACTTTTATTAAAACATAACCCAAAGTGCCTTACATCAACATCATACAAAAGAACTTTAAAAAAGCAAAACAAAACTCTTGCACCAAAAGCAGAAAATATTCTTCCACCACCAGCAGTAATTCAGAGGGACAAAATATCCAGACAAGAAGCAATTGGCAATGTGGGGTTGTTATTTAAGAAAATAAAATAAGAATTCCTGGATTGTACTGCTTCAAGCTACTGGTGGGGAGACGCAGACAGAGGATGATTTCATTCGTCCGCATTTTCAAAAGTAAACTGGAGCAATAAGTGGATCACAATGTAATTATCTTTCAGCTTCCCTGCTTCAAATTATGCAGTACGCATTGGCTCAGGAACATACAAAAATGCACTTAAGAGGAATATTCTTTGGGGGGGGGGCGGAAACGACCTATTTATACATGTATAAATTATACATTTAAAGGCAAGCCAGGCACAAAAAACCAGAGCTCCATGTGTTACACTGAGCACAAGAGACATACCTACCACCACCAGGTCAGATGTGAGCAAACATCAACAGACCATCAAGTGTAAGAAGCAAGGCTCCAGGGAACACATAAAAGTTTTCTTTTTTCTTTTTTGTATTAAAATATTTATTGAATTTTCCATTATATATTATTTCTGTACTTTTATATTTTTTGTCTTGTTATTTGCTCAAAAGAGCTGTCAACTTCCCTCCCTCCCACCTCATGGTTACCTTAATTATTTCTATTTCACCGTATTTCTATTTTTTCCTGTTTACATTATATCCATCTCAATTATCAAATCTTAAATAAAAACGTAAAAAAGTACATAACATCAACATTACAAGTTTCTTAAGTCAGCCCTACTAGTGTTGTTAAATGTTTACAATTAGCCTTCAAATATTGTATCAATTTACCCCAGTCTTTTTGGAACTTTTGATCCCACTGCTTTTGGATTTTCCTGGTCAACTTTTCCAACCCTGCATATTCAATCATCTTCATTTGCCACTCTTGAATCGTCGGCATCTCCTGTTGCTTCCATTTTTGAGCTAATAAAGTCCTTGCTGTCGTCGTTGCATACCTGAAAAGTCTTTGGTCTATTTTTAGAATTTCCTCACCTATTATCACCAATAAAAATGCTTCTGGTTTTTTTAACAAATGTACTTTTGTACATTTTCTTTAACTCATTATATATCATGTCCCAGGAAGTTTTTACATTATTGCATGTCCACCACATGTGATAAAAATTCCCTTCCTTTTCTTTACATTTCCAACATTCCATATTTTTTAATTTATACATTTTGGCCAATTTGGTTAGTGTTAGGTACCACCTATACATCATTTTCATAACATTTTCTTTTAATGCAGTACGGGCGGTAAAGTTAATTCCTTCCTGCCATAATTTCCTCCATGCTTCATGTGTGACGTCATTTTGCGTCTCTGTGCATGCGCAAGTTGCAAAATCCGGAAGTAACCCGTTCCGGTACTTCTGGGTTCGGCGCAACCCGAAAATGCGCAACCCGCAACGTTCATAACCCGAGGTATGACTGTACAGTGGTACCTCGGGTTAAGTACTTAATTCGTTCCGGAAGTCCATACTTAACCTGAAACTGTTCTTAACCTGAAGCACCACTTTAGCTAATGGGGCCTCCTGCTGCTGCCGTGCCGCCGGAGCCCAATTTCTGTTCTCATCCTGAAGCAAAGTTCTTAACCTGAAGCACTATTTCTGGGTTATCAGAGTCTGTAACCTGAAGCGTATGTAACCTGAGGTACCACTGCACTTTAAAAGTCATGCCTTCCCCCAAGGAATTCTGGGAGTCCACAGAGAACTACAGTTCTTAGAGAGGTTCAGCAACTGATCCCTCTTCCCAGGGAACACTGGAAATTGCAGGTGTGGTAAAGGTGTCTCTTAACAACTCTGAGCACCCTTAACAAACGACAGCTTCCACAATTAATTGGAGGAAGCCACGACTGTTTAAAGTGGTATTGCAGTGCTTCAAATGGATGCTATGAATGTGGCCCAGCACGGACCAGTAGTCTGGCTTCCTATGTTTTGTATGCCACAATATCTATTGCAACGGGAGGCAAAGGTTTTGTATGAGGGTTTTTCTACAAATCATAATCTCACTTTTTAATTTCTCCTCATCCGTACAATCTCCCCCTACCCGCAACAGCATAACACCCCCCATAGAAGAACTAGCCAAAGCCACATTTTAACATTCTTCACAGATGTCTCTTTTTGGAACATGTATGAAACTATATTGCAAAAACCGACCTGATATTGCACCGCTGTTGAGCTATGTGCTACATCTGTGTTCACCTGACGTTGCATTTTTAAACCTCATACTGATCTGGAGTTCACTAGAGTAAGAGGGGGCGGGGCAGGCGGCAGACAGGTGGGCAGGAATGGGTGGAGAGAGAGAGAGTTCATTTATCTGTGCAGGATTAGGTCCAAAGCACCTAGGAATATTTCTCTCTGCAATATCTATGCCTACAGAAAGGCTCTGTAATCTTTGCCTGAGTCATCGCTAATATATTATGTCAGACGTGAGTCTCTCTCAATGGGGGTTTGTACAAGTTTCCAGGGAGAACCACAGCTCACAAATGGTCAGGCCCCCACTGCTCGTAAGGAGTAGCTGATGAGGAAGTCTCCCCTGCTGATAGCAATTTGAAAGCATTTTATTGAGAAGTTGGAAACTCAGACTGAGCATCCATTTAAACACACTACAGTTCATGTATTGTGCAATAAGTATCATAGCCCCTGCACCTGACGTTTATGTAGTCTGTGGAACTCTAGATTCAGCTCTGTTTGGTGGGCCAGTCTGAAAAAGCCAGGGTGTTGCAGAACTGGAAAATGTGCAGAACCTGGGAAATTTAGTTCGTTCTGGGTGCTTGGTCTTGTGCCTCTGCGAGAGGTACCCCAACAACTTGCAGCTCCCAACAAACCACATTTCCAAGGCTTCTTCAGGAACAACGGTTTAAAATGGAATAAAAGTGTTTTAAACATACCATGTGGATGCAACCTTAGAGTGATCAAGGGGATGGAATAATTTACTGGTGCCGGCCTATGGTCCAAATCTGCATAAAAGCAGCAAATGCTAATTTATACGTCTATAAATAGATGCAAATTTAGGCTGAATTTCAGAAGAGTGTTGTTGTTGTTTAGTTGTTTAGTCAGGTCCGACTCTTCGTGACCCCAAGGATAGAGCCTAGGGCTTGCCGATCAGAAGGTCGGCGGTTTGAATCCCCGTGATGGGGTGAGCTCCCATTGTTCGGTCCCAGCTCCTGCCCACCTAGCACAAGAAGAAGAGTTTGGATTTGATATCCCGCCTTTCACTCCCTTTAAGGAGTCTTAAAGCAGCTAACATTCTCCTTTCCCTTCCTCCCCCACAACAAACACTCTGTGAGGTGTCAGGGAACTGCCATCTGAGACTAAGGAGGTGAAAGGGCTCATGGAGGGTGAGAGAGACCATTCAGCGGAGGAGGGGACCAGCAGGGGGAGAAGTGGAGTTCCAAGGGAAAGTGAGTCGGAGGGAGGGCTCAGAGACACTTCAAGCGGGAGCAGCGGGGAGATTTCAGGACCTCCTGTAGGGACACCCACTCCTCGGCGGAAACTGTCACGCCGAGAGTCCAGAAGACGCGTTTCCGTTAAGGAGCTTTTATGCTGGAAGAAGTTCCGTAAACGCCCACTGTCCGATTCAACGAGCGATTGATGGAGTCATGTTTAAGGAGCTCCATCACAGACAGAGGTTTGGGGACTTAGCCAAACTCTGAGGGATTAGGATTTTACGCACAAGCAGCTCATCATCCCATCACAGCAATCGGACAGTCCCTGAAAGCAGCTTGTGCAGAGAGGCATCATGAGTAACCCAGCCGGAGCCGGAGGAGCAGCAGGAGCTGGAGAGGGTCCAAGCCTGGAAGAAAGGTACAGAGTGTTGGAACTCCAGCTAGCAATGCAAACGGCGAGGCTAGAAGAAAGGAGGGCGCAGGATGCAGAAAAGGCAAAAGGCGCTACACTAGCAAGAAAGATGCCAGGAATGGTGCAGAAGTTTGGGGGGGACCCCAGGAACTACCAAGCCTTTAGGACAGAGATGCAGTATGCTCTTGAACTGCAGTTTAATGACTTTCCCGACGAGGCATCGAGAGTGGCGTTTGTGATTGGCCATCTCGAAGGAGGGGCGAGAGATTGGGTCAGACCCCTGATGGCAGGGAATAGTGACATGCTGAAGGACGCGAGGAAGTTTTTTCGCGCCATGGATTTGATGTTTTCCAGCGAGATTGAACAGGGGCTGGTGCGCAGACAATTGATGGCGTGCAAACAGGGGAGCCGATCGGTTCGTGAGTACTGGACTGAGTTTACAATGTTGATACATAGATTGGGGTGGGACCTTTCGGCGGAACCCATTCAAATGCTCTTTGAAGAGGGGCTTTCTTCGGCGGTGAAAGATGAACTTTCCCGGGCGCCCAGGGCGGAGTCTATGGACCAGCTGACCAAATCAGCGCTGACCATTGGAGCACGCCAGGAGGCAAGAGCCTTGGAGAAGCGGGAGGGGAAAGGAGAGCGTTGGAGGGATTTCCGCATTCCAGAGATTCCAGAACCAAGTTTCCCGCCAGGAGAGCCGATGGAAGTTGGAACAGCGCGCGCGCGCTCAGTTTCAAATCCCAGTGAAGGGAGGAAGAAGGAGGGAAAGAGCGCCAAGAAATGTTATCTCTGCCAGCAGCCAGGTCACTTTGCCAGAGTCTGCCCGCAAAGAAAGGAATGGCAAGGGATGGCTGGAGCTGTTGGGGGGAAGGAGGAGGAAGTCCAGGAGCCAGTAAAAGCCAATGCCTGTCTGCCTCTGTCAGGGCACTGCAGACAGGCCAAGGAGCAGTAAAAGTGCCCACTCCGGAACCTCCAAGACCAGCCCTAGTAATAGAGGTGTTGCTAGAGCTGGCAAACGGATACCCACTAAAGACTAAGGCGCTGCTGGACTCAGGCAGCTCCTGTAATTTTATGAGCAAGGAGTTTGCAGCTGAACACCAGATACAGACACTCCCTTTAAGCAACCCCCTGCAGGTCACCACGATCGATGGGAGGGAGCTGCTGGGAGGAGAAGTCAGCCTACAAACCGTCCCAATGGTTATGAGGGTGGCCAGGCACACTGAGAGGATAGCGTTCAATGTAGCCACCCTGGGAGGGGCTCCAGTCAGTTTGGGAATGAGCTGGCTAGCGTTGCATGACCCGCTAGTGGGCTGGCATCAGAGAGTGGTCTCCTTTGGGTCAGCACATTGTCTGGAACACTGCAGAGAGGGAAAGGTGCCAGAAGGGGCAAAAGCCTCTCTAGCAGGGACGGAAGTGGCGGACAAAGGGAAGGTGCCCAAACAATACGCTGACCTGAGCAAGGTCTTCAGTGAAAGGGAAGCAGATAAATTACCACCGCACAGAGACTTTGACTGCCAAATTAATCTGGTCCCTGGGGCCCAGCTCCCCGTGGGCAAGCTGTACGCCATGTCAGACAGGGAAATGCAGGAGTTAAGGGAGTTTATTGATAAAAACCTGAAGAGGGGCTTCATCAGAGAGTCCAGAGCAGTGGGGGGGAGCCCAGTGTTTTTTGTGGACAAAAAAAACACGGATAAACCGAGATTGGTCGTGGACTACCGGGCCCTAAATGCCGTGTCAGAACCAGTGACTTTCCCCATGCCCAGGATTGATGACATTTTGACCAGGGTGAGGAAGGGAAAGATATTCACGAAACTGGACCTGAGAGGAGCATACAACCTGATACGAATAAAGAAGGGGGATGAATGGAAAACCACCATGTTCACCCCTTTGGGGGCGTTTGAATATCTCGTTATGCCATTCGGATTACAATCAGGCTCCGCCTGTTTTCAATCGCTCATGAACCACGTACTGGGACCTTTGCTCTACAAGAATTGCGTGGCCTTCCTCGATGACGTGCTGATATATTCAGAGAATGAGGAGCAGCATGTAAAGGATGTCAGGGAAGTGCTGAGCCAGCTGCAAGCAAACCAGTTGTGGGTGAAATTGGAGAAGTGTCAGTTCCACACCAAGGAGGTGGAATTCCTGGGGTACCGCTTATCAGACAAGGGATTAGCCATGGATCCAGGGAAGGTCCAGGCGGTGCTGGAATGGAAGACACCGAAAACGAAAAAAGATGTGCAAAGGTTCTTAGGGTTTGGGAACTTTTACCGTAAATTCATCAAGAACTTTGCCCACTTAACGGCTCCCATCACGGACTGTCTAAGCAGCAAGAAGAAATTCGTTTGGACGGCGGAGGCGGAGCATGCTTTTGAGGAATTGAAAAGGGCATTCGCTTCGGAAGAACAGCTCCTGCATGTGGATTTACAAAAACCCATGAGAGTGGAAACTGATGCCTCAGACCGGGCGGTGGGGGCGGTGCTGCTTCAGCCAGGGAGCAATAAGTCGGAATGGAGACCGTGTGCCTTCTTTTCGCGTAAGCTGAACAAATCCGAGAGGAACTACACGGTATATGACCGAGAACTACTCGCCATTCACGAAGCGTTCCGGAGATGGAGACACTTACTAATTGGCGCACAACATAAGGTGCAAGTGTGTACGGACCACAAGAATTTGGAGTATTGGAGAACGGCACGGGTGCTCAACCAACAACAAGTGAGATGGGCCCAGGAGTTCTCCAGATTCCATTTTGAAATTTGCTATGTGCCAGGTCCAGAAAACATCAGAGCGGACGCTCTCTCTCGCAAACCTGAATATTTGGAGGGGGAGGGAGCGCCGGAAGAGAGACATATTATCCCAGAGGACCACTGGGTGTGTGGTGCGGCCTGGGTGGGGCAAAGAGAACTGGTAGAGGGAACGGTAAATGATGAGTACGCCCAGGACAAGCTCAGAGGTCTAAGGAGAGAGGGAGAAGACCCCGGGGGTTTTGAAGAAAGAAACGGGGCATTGTATTACAGAGGGGCGCTATATATACCCGAAGGGGAATTGAGGGGGAGAGTACTCAAACAGCTGCACGACAATCCCACAGCGGGGCATTTTGGGCAACACAAGACCATGTGGTTGGTGACCAGGGAGTTTTGGTGGCCCAAGGTGAGGGAGGATGTACGGGAGTATGTGAGAAGGTGTGACCAATGCCAGAGAGCCAAAGGAGAAAGGCGGGCACCAGCGGGGTTATTAGAACCGTTACCCACACCAGAACGACCGTGGGAGGCGGTGTCGATAGATTTTATGACTGATCTGCCCAAATCCCAGGGGAAAACCGCCATACTAGTCGTAGTAGACCTGTTAACTAAGATGGGTCACTTTGTAGCTTGCTCACATGCAGTCACGGCGGAAGAAACAGCGAAATTGTTTGTAGAACATATTTTCAGACTGCATGGCGCCCCCTTGAGGGTGGTTTCCGACAGAGGGAAACAGTTCACGTCCAGATTCTGGAGGAAACTTATGAGCTTATTGCACGTAGAGGTCAACTTTTCGACTGCCAGGCACCCTGAGACCAATGGGCAGGCGGAGAGAGCAAACGGTATTCTCCAACAATACCTGAGGTGTTATGTCAATGACAGAGAGAACGATTGGGTCGAAAAGTTGGCACTAGCGGAATTTGCTTACAATAATGCTGAGAATGTGTCCACCGGGATGAGCCCCTTTTTGGCTAATTATGGGTGCCACCCCAGGGCGTTTCCAGGGGAAGGAGGGGAAAGATGGAGTGTTCCGGCCGCGGAACTTTTTGTAGAAGAAATGGAAGCGATCCATCGTCAACTCCAACTCAACTTAGAAAGGGCCAAGGAAGAATATAAGAGGCAGGCAGACAAGAGCAGAAGGGGAGGTGAAACAATTAGGGTGGGGAGTCGGGTCTGGCTATCAACCCAAGGGTTGCCGTTCAAGGGGGGTTGCAAGAAATTGAGACCCAAAAGATTGGGACCATTTGAGGTCATCCAACAGGTCAACCCAGTGGCGTTCAGACTCCGGTTACCGAACCACATGAAACTGCACCCAGTATTCCACAGGTCATTACTGTCACCATACAGGGGGGAAGGTGAAGGGGTATCCACACGGGGGCCAGCCATAGAAGAAAGGGAAAGCCGCAACCATGTGGCGGAAATCATCGACTCCAGGTGGAAGGGTAATCAGGTGGAGTATTTGGTCGCGTGGGAAGGGGAACCGGAGTCGGAAAACACCTGGGTGAAGGCAGAGGAGGTCCGTGACGAGATCTTGATCGAAACGTTTCACCAAAGGTTCCCCAGGAAACCTCAGCCAGTAGCGAGGTTTCGGAGGGAGTACTTTGGCACCACCGACGATGAGGAGGAACTGGAGGGATTCAGGGAATCGGAGTTGGAAGGAGGAACAGACTCCGATGAGGAGGAGTACTTGGAAACCGGAGACAGCAAAAGGTGGAGGGAAGTGTTCGAAACTTCGGAAGATGAGGGAGGTTCCTTCAGGGGTTTTGCTCCCTCGCCTCCCGCAGAGGAGGGGAGGGAAGGGGGTGAAGGGGGCCCTGGAGGGGAGGTGGATGTCAGGGAACTGCCATCTGAGACTAAGGAGGTGAAAGGGCTCATGGAGGGTGAGAGAGACCATTCAGCGGAGGAGGGGACCAGCAGGGGGAGAAGTGGAGTTCCAAGGGAAAGTGAGTCGGAGGGAGGGCTCAGAGACACTTCAAGCGGGAGCAGCGGGGAGATTTCAGGACCTCCTGTAGGGACACCCACTCCTCGGCGGAAACTGTCACGCCGAGAGTCCAGAAGACGCGTTTCCGTTAAGGAGCTTTTATGCTGGAAGAAGTTCCGTAAACGCCCACTGTCCGATTCAACGAGCGATTGATGGAGTCATGTTTAAGGAGCTCCATCACAGACAGAGGTTTGGGGACTTAGCCAAACTCTGAGGGATTAGGATTTTACGCACAAGCAGCTCATCATCCCATCACATGAGGTGAGTGGGGCTGAGAGACTTCAGAGAAGTGTGACTGGCCCAAGGTCACCCAGCAGCTGCATGTGGAGGAGCGGGGAAGTGAATCCGGTTCCCCAGATTACGAAACTACCGCTCTTAACCACTACACCACACTGGCTCTCAATTCAAAAGCACGTCAAAGTACAATTAGATAAATAGGTACCGCTCCGTCGGGAAGGTAAACGGCATTTCCGTGCGCTGCTCTGGTTCACCAGAAGCAGCTTAGTCATGCTGGCCACATGACCCGGAAGCTGTACACCAGCTCCCTCGGCCAGTAAAGCGAGATGAGCGCCGCAACCCCAGAGTCAGCCACGACTGGACCTAATGGTCTGGGGTACCTTTACCTTTAAAACAAAAAAAAGTATGATTGCAAATTATTCTGGATTTTGTTGTTTTATCTTTTGGTAAACCACTTTGAGAGGGTTTTTACAATCAGGCAGTGTGTACGTTTTATGAAATAAATATTTCATTAGATTTATTACACACCATAAAATTTCATAAAATTTATACACTGCCTGATAGCACCAATAATCTAAGACTTTTGAAAAGCTAAAATAGCAATAGACTAAAAACTTGCCCCAACTTTCTGAACATTTGGGAGCCTCTCTAAACAATACTGTTTTTAGCAGGTGCCGAAAAGACTGTAGCGAAGGCACCTGCTTGAAATCAATGGGAGTTGTTATCTGAAAACATCTGTGAGGCATTGAGATGGGGAAGCCTGTCCTAAAGCTCCAATGGCAATAGCCTAATTGTTAATCAGTGTATTCTGCATATCAGAGCTGAGAAGTACTGGGACACCAGGTAGCTGAGAACACCATTCTGATGAGCTGGTACATATTTGCAAAAGCAGATGGTAGAGGCAGACCGGCAGCTGGGCTTTTGAAGCATATAGAGATCGGAAGGAAGCCTCCCTCCTTCTCCTCCTCTGTGGAGCATCTCCACCCCTTTTGTCCAGCAAAGGGGATTTACAAGATGACTGAATGAGGGCAAGACAAAGGACCTCATCTCCATATGAACAAAGAGGCAAATCAAAGGCAATCTGAACGACAAAAACAAATCTCAATCTTTCTTTTTCCAAAGAAAGGGGCAGGAGGCAACACAAGGACCTCTCCTGCCCTTGCCAGGGCCTTAAGTCCCAGACTCCAAATGTAACACTCAGTCTGAACAGCACACAGCAATTTAAGAGCTGCAAACCTCTGTTGTATATTTTCGTGGGAAAGAAACACACCCAAGCGTGTGTAGTTTGACAAATTTAAGAGCTTAAACTAAGATCATGGCCACTGGTCCCATCACCTCCTGGCAAATAGAAGGGGAAGAAATGGAGGCAGTGAGAGATTTTACTTTCTTGGGCTCCATGATCACTGCAGATGGTGACAGCAGCCACGAAATTAAAAGACGGCTGCCTCTTGAGAGAAAAGCAATGACAAACCTAGACAGCATCTTAAAAAGCAGAGACATCACCTTGCCAACAAAGGCCCGTATAGTAAAAGCCATTGTTTTCCCAGTAGTGATGTATGGAAGTGAAAGCTGGACCATAAGGAAGGCTGATCGCCAAAGAATTGATGCTTTTGAATTATGGTGCTGGAGGAGACTCTTGAGAGTCCCATGGACTGCAAGAAAATCAAACCTCTTCATTCTGAAGGAAATCAGCCCTGAGTGCTCACTGGAAGGACAGATCCTAAAGCTGAGGCTCCAAGACTTTGGCCACCTCATGAGAAGAAAAGACCCCCTAGAAAAGACCCTGATGTTGGGAAAGATGGAGGGCACAAGGAGAAGGGGACGATGGAGGACGAGATGGTTGGACAGTGTTCTCGAAGCTACCAGCATGAGTTTGACCAAACTGCAGGAGGCAGTGGAAGACAGGAGTGCCTGGTGTGCTCTGGTCCATGGGTCATGAAGAGTCGGACATGACTAAATGACTCAACAACAAGAGCTTAAGAAGAGACCTGCTGATCAAGTCAGTGGCCCATCTAGTCCAGCATTGTGTTCTCACAATGGCCAACCAGATGCCTGTGGCAAACCAGCAAACAGAACCTGAGCACAAGAGCTCTCTCCCCTCATGTTGTTTCCAGCTGTGGATGCAGAGCACAACCACCATGACTAGTAGATGTCAACTGCCCTCTCTTCCATAATTTTGTTTAATCTTCTTTTATGGCCAGCTAGGCTGGTGGACACCATTGCCTCCTGTGTTCCACAGTTTAGCCATTCACTGCATGAAGAAGACATTCGTTTTACCTGTCCTGTATCTTCCAACATTTAGCTTCGTTGGATCTGCATGAGTTCTAATGTTATGAGAAAGGGAGGGAAAGTGTGCTCCCATGGCTTTCCCCATGCCAAGCATCAGTTTATGTTGCCTCTTACTCACCTGTTGGCTAAACTCAAAAGCTTTCATCCTGTGCTAAGATAGACCCCAGGGGCAAGATAGTTCCACTCTTTGCACCCAAAGACAATCACAGCTAATGCCTGCTTTTCATGTTAACCAGATATTATCTCAGTTGTGGAAGGCTCCATTCCCCCCCCCCCCGTCTCTGCAGTCGTTTGAACCACAGGGGTCCTAACAGGTGTGCTTCTGCACTCTAGTCTTGCCACAGAAACCCACCAAGGCTTCATGTTTAGGTTGCATTTCTCTTCTCTGCTCAGCCCCCTTTTGTGTTCCTCATTCCAGACAATGCCTCCCACCCCTCCAATTTTGCAATAGAGATTGTTGTTCCTGTTGGTTCTGCAAATTATGGGCTATAAAGAATTAACGACCGATTATAAATCAATTTACTGTGCTGAGGAAAAGAGAGAGAGAGAGAGAGGAAGGGAGAGGGAGGGGGGCTTTGTTGTGGGGCTTCTTTTCAAAAGAAAAGTAATTAGTTTTGTCCACATTTTATTCTTCAGGAAATTAGAGAAGAATTGGAGAGGGTTTAATTTTGCCCATCGAAAGGACGGATTTGAAACACATGTACACACACAACAGGTACATATTCATGTCCACACATAGACGCGCACAGCACTTTGCAATAGAGATGCACAGAATAATTCAGGCGGATCAATGCTGCAGATTAACTAAGGGCCTTATTCTTCAAGATGTGAAAAACCAGAGGAAAATTCTCTGCACCTAGACAGCTAAAGTGTCGGCGAGAAGGCAAAAGTTAGATTCTTCTGTTCTAAAACTAGCTATCTGTGGACAAGGATGCACAAAGAGACACAAATGTCTTGGGACACAGACCTGAACACACAACCTCCTGGATATGGATCTGCTCAAAGCCACCCTTTATGCCAATGCAGAAATGCCGGCAAAACAACTCCATGCACACTTCTGAAGCGACTCCTTCCTTCCATAAGAACTCTTTATTCAAACAAACAACAGATTCAGGTCACCAGTTTGCATCCAAGTCTGCTGGATGGAGGCTGAGCAAGGCCCCCTGCTGGTCAGTTGCTCAGTCATCTGTGCAAATTTAATTGGTCTCTTATTTTGCTCTGGTCATCTTAGAAGAAGAGTTTGTACAAGCTGCTCCCCTCCCCCCATCCCCTTTCCTTTCCCAACACTCCACCATGTCCCCCAGCGTCTTTATATTATGGATTTCCCTTCTAGCAATAAAACTCCTGGCACATTTGCAAAGCTAAACAGGGTCCGGCGTGGTTTCGAATTAGACGGGGGAAGCGTGTTGAGATTCCTGCATTGTGGGAGGTTGGGCCGGATGACCCTCAGGGTTTCTCCAACTCTACAGTTCTATGATTTTAATGCCAGCTGGCTCTGGAAAACCTGCACATACTGCCATATCCACATATCATCCACACATCCAGGCTGCCATATTCACCCCTCTTGCAGCTACCTACTGCAGCTCCTGCCTGCTCCTCAACCACCCCTCTCCCTGCTGCTGCTGCTACTGCCAGCAGTGGAATCATGGATGATCTGGCCACATTGCCTGGGGGTGGTGGGAGTTATAGGCCCCTATGAAGAAAGGCTGCAGCACTTCAGACTTTTTTAGTTTGGAGGAAAAGCAAGCAAGAGGTGACAAGACAGGTGTTTATAAGATTATGCATGGGATGGAGAGAGTTGAGAAGTTCCTCCCTTTTCTCTCCTAACACTAGAACTGGTGGGCAACCAAAGAAGCTGAATGTTGGAAGATGCAGGGCAGATAAAATAAAGTATTTCTGGTTAAACACTGGAACTCACTGCCACAGGAGGCAATGATGGCCACCAATTTGGATGCCATTAAAGTCAAGTCAAGTAACCTTTATTGGCATCACATAAGAATATTCAGAATACATTCAGAATAGATAGGCGAATCACAGTCTTTCTGCCTATCCCAGCTGCCTGGGAGTGTGCTGTTGTCAAGAAGAGAGTAACCTGAGCTCCTGTCACTGCAGCTGCAGTAGGAGTTGATAATGAGTTTTTAAGCAGGTCCCTTTCAGTGCCAGATTTACGTATAAGCTAAACAAGCTCTAGCTTAGGGCCCCACTCTCTTGCCCCCCCCCCAGATTCACTATTAATATACTTCTTCTTAATTGTATTTCAGTCCAACAATTACTTTGATAAAATACATATTTTGATATGTGCAAATGGCTTGAGATACCTATTAGATCCATAAATTACCATATAGCATATATTCAACACAAAAAAATAGCGACCATTTGTTGTCGACAAAGGACAGCTGGACATATAAAGGGCCACATTACCTTCAGTAGCTCAGGGCCTCATCAAACCTAAATCCGGCCCTGGTCCCTTTCTGCCTAGAGGAGCAGAATGGTTGATCTCCCAGCAAGTTAAAAGCTCCTGGTTAAACTGTGAAACTCACTGCCACAGGAGGCAATGATGGCCACCAATTTGGATGCCATTAAAGTCAAGTCAAGTAACCTTTATTGGCATCACATAAGAACATTCAGAATACGTTCAGCATAGATAGGCCAGTGCGATCTCGTCACCACCCCAACGGCACAGTCACCCACCAAAGGGCAGAAGAGGCGAGCAATCCACCTCATCTCTGTGGGTTTCCAGCAAGGGCAGGATCCTGTAGCATGCTTTGGTGACAAAAAATCAAATAGAGGAACTTAGCTACTGTCTTGGTGAGCTCCTGGTCTCTCCCCTGTAATAAGAAGCGCATAACCTCCGTCTCTGGTTTCCATGTTGGAATACATAGATGGTCTAGAAACTGTTGGCGGAGATCATCATACATTTTACATTTAAGGGCCATGTGAGCTAGAGCTTCCACCAGTTGGGCACCATATGGGCAGGTCCTATCTCCTTCTGCCAAACCCGCAAACCTACCCCAAATGCCACTAAAAGAGGATTGGACAAGTTCCTGGAGGAGAAGAGCTGTCAGTGGCTCCTAGCCACAGTGGCTTTGCTCTGCCTCCATGGTTGGAGAAAGAAACGCTTCTGAAAACCAGTTGCTGGAAGAAGCCACTGGAGGGGAGAAGAGGGCTCTTGCTCTTGGGTCCTGCCTGTGGGTTTCCCATTGAGGCACCCAGTCAGTCACTGTGAGAACAGGATGCTTGACTAGGTGGGTTCCCTTTGACCCGATCTAGCAGGGCTCTTTTCATGTGTTCATGAGCTGGAGTCCAACAACATATGGAATGCAAAAGCAGGGCTTACCATCTCTAGAGTTCCAACTCTCCAGAAAATAGAATGGTCAGGCCACTGTGGTGTAGTGATTAAGAATGTCACACTAGGACCTGAGAGACCAGGGTTTGAATCCCCACTCAGCCACAAAACTCACAGGATAACCCTCTATTTAAAAGGCTTCTACTCTGCAGCCTCTTATAGCTGTTTTATCTGCGAGTCTTTTAGTTCTTATGCTCTTACAGTTGTTTTAACTCCGTGTCTTTGCCGGTTTTTTAGCTCTTATCTGTTTTAATTATTAGTTTTTTATCCATCCACTATCTGTGTTTAATCTTGTATTTTATTCGGATGTTTTATGCCTGTTTCCTTGTCCTCATTTGCCCTAACAATTATCGGTCAAAAAATCCTAACTGCTATTTTATCTATATGCTTTTTTAATCCTGGTCTGTGACCGTAATAAAGTTCATTCATTCACAGGATAACCCTGGGGGGCGAATCACAGTCTTTCTGCCTATCCCAGCTGCCTGGGAGTGCCGTTGTCAAGAAGAGAGTAACCTGAGCTCCTGTCACTGCAGCTGCAGTAGGAGTTGATAATGAGTTTTTAAGCTGGTCCCTTTCAGTGCCAGATTTACGTATAAGCTAAACAAGCTCTAGCTTAGGGCCCCACTCTCTTGCCCCCCCCCCCCCCAATTTCACTATTAATATACTTCTTCTTAATTGTATTTCAGTCCAACAATTACTTTGATAAAATACATATTTTGTTATGTGCAAATGGCTTTAGATACCTATTAGGTCCATCAATTACCATATAGCATATATTCAACACAAAAAATAGCGACCATTTGTTGTTGACAAAGGACAGCTGGACATAGAAAGGACCCCATTACCTTCAGTAGCTCAGGGCCGCATCAAACCTAAATCCGGCCCTGGTCCCTTTCTGCCTAGAGGAGCAGAATGGTTGATCTCCCAGCAAGTTAAAAGCTGAAACTGCAGATATATTCTCTGAATTATAATGCAGAATGCAGAAAGAAAAGGGGAGAGAGATGGCCCAGCCCTGGGAAAGACAGCGAGCGGAAATCAAACAGCCAAGTCTCATCTGCATTGCAGGCCCTGCTGTGTGTTCACCGTCCCCTCTGCCACCACGGTAACATCAAGATGCTCTCACACTGCACAAGGACTGCATGGGGATCCCCATACAAAATGAGATGTGCACACTCCCTGCTACCAAAGTTATCAAGAGTGTGGGACGAAGGGGTGGAAGAGAGGAGAAGGCAGAGCAACAGGAGATCCAGGGCCTGGGGTCGTTCTCCTACCCTTGGGTGATGACAGCTGATCACAAAAACTGCCTCTGAGCATATGCAGAAAGGCTTTCACTTTCGTTCCAGCTGAAGCATTCCAGGAGCAGCCTCCCCACAACTCACTTAACAAACTAAGGACTTTGTTCCAAAGTTGAACACATCAGGAAACTATTTATTGCCCTAATCTGGATTCAAAGGGTTGGTCAATCAGCTGACCATTCTCCCAGTTCAGGAAGCTTGGATCTTGAAGGGAGTTGTCGCTTCAGCAGCTCAGATGGTGAGATTATGTTGAGATGGGGGCTCCACACCTTCTGGGCTCTCAGTCAGGCCCTGATCCAGCTAGCGCTTCCATGCACTTTCCCTCTCCTCAGGTAGATGACCAGTTTGGTGGCCCTGAATCTCCTGCCTGCTTGCCTGCCTTCTCTTCCTCTGAAGCTGATGGGGGTGGCCAGGTGGCCTCTGGTCTTGCAACAGAGATGTATGGACCCAAAGGCTATTCAGGATCATCTGGTGGTTTGGAAATCTGCTGAGTGAATCAGCTCTCTCTACTCTGGGAAGATCCCAGGTGCTAAGTTTGAGCAGAACTGAACGCTGATACCTTGCACGCAAATGTGCTTATAAAAACCCCCTCAAAATAAGTCTGTGGCGTAGCTTGGAATGGATGTTGTTTGGGTTATTTTGATGCCATGGCAAAGTGAGTGTGTAAGGAAAAAACCTCTCCCTCTCTGAGCTGCTGCCAGAATTATTATTTGTCAGAATTGGGGGGGCGGGGATGCATGGATAGAACACCATCCTTGAGAGAATGCATAACTAAAATCTGGAACATAGTATACATGGTTCAAGCTTACCAGAGAGGGCAGACCACATGATAGTGTCTGTATTGAGAAACTGAGTCTTTATTTAACAAAAATATTGATATACTGTAGTGTAGAACAATATTGCAACAGTTTGCAACAGTGTAAAATCATAAAACCATAAAGTAAAATCATAATAAATTAACAACAAGTCAAAAGCAAAAGAATTAAAAGCAAACATCAATAGGCCATTGTGGGAGAAGCACTCTTAATTGCCTGCAAAGGCCTGGTGGTATGGAAAAATTTCAGTGGACATTTAACACTTGGCACAGAAGGTGCCTCCTGAATCTCTAGTGGCAGAGAGTTCCACAGGCCCGGGCCACTGAGACTAAAGTCTTGGTTTCTTATTGTTGTCAAATAAGGTGCCTGCTGAATCTCTAGTGGCAGAGAGTTCCACAGGCCTGGACCACTGAGACTAAAGTCTTGGTTTCTTATTGTTGTCAAAAAAAGCTATGCCAACTTGGAGGTATTTCTAGGCACCTCTTTCTACTTTTATTTGACATTTGTTATCATAACTTGTGATGTTACAAATAAATATAATCTGGGGTTTTTTTAAAGGAAAAATCCCCTTCCAAATTCTGAGGTATTATTATTATTATTATTATTAGTAGTAGTAGTAGTAGTAATTTAGTCTGCCTTTTTCCCTGACAGGAACTTAAGGTGGCTTATAGATAAAACAGGAACAGCTTAAAAATAGAAGAAAAAGATCATTAAAAAACTATTACGGTAAGCACTAATAGAATTAAAACTATATATAAATGTGAAATATCTATTTAAAATATACAGATAATTACAATGAAAACAGCATGGCACTATCCCTTTCATTAAAACTAGTTCGTTACCAAAAGCCTGTTGCAATAACAAAGGTTTGCACCTGCCGGTGGAAAGACAGCAAGGACAGATGGATTAAATGAGATGGCCTTGTTGGTGTTTCTCCCTCCGAAGGTTCTTCAGCACCTGCAAAACTGAGCCCTCCTCGCCTTGGGCCCGTGCCCAGTCTGCCTATTGGTTCATCCGGCCGCCCCCGTGTTGTAAATTAAGTGTTGCCTTCCAAGGATACCCTGATTGTTCTGGTTCAGGGGACAACCGGCCAGCCGATCAAGAGAAGCGCCATTCTGCTGGTCCTCCTTTGTCTGGAAATGTCACCATCCATTATTAAAAATGATGCTCACTATGCACCTGTGCACCTGCCTCTCGGCCCAGAAAAGACACAACCATGGAACACAACTGTATTTCCTGGAGCAACTGTTCCGGAGATTGCTCCCCTTGTTTAACCAGATGATTTTTTTGAGAGTGAGAGGGGTGGCGGCGGCGGAGAGAGAGAGATGCCTTTGGCTCCCATTATTTTACAACCCATCATTCCATGAAAAACCTGGCATGATCATGCCCTGTTTTTGTGACAGGGCACATCTCTCTTTATCTTCTTAGGAACAGACAGGGGGTTTCCTGAGAAGGAAATCTAGTGAAAACAAGAGGTTTGTGTTCTACCCACCCACCCAAACCACACAACTTCCCTGGAGTCCTGCAAAACTATCCTAAACTTGAAATGCTCCCTCAATGATCCAGAAATCTTCCTGCACCTTCCTTCTGCAGTTCACCCACAAAGGTGCCAGGAGCAAGAAGGGGTGATGAAAGGAAAAGAGCCCCAGATGGAGCTTGCTTGTAGGAAGAGGGGCTTGGGGCTTACTGGGGAAATGGTGGCACTCAAGGCAAGGAAGAACGCTCGACAACTCGCAGTGGGCCCTGCTGTCTCGGCTTTGGATAACGTTGTCTCAGCAAAGGACCACAGTCACCTGAAGGCTGGAGGAGGCTGGCCAGGGAGTTGTCTACAAACCCTAGAACAGGGGTAGGCAACCTAAGGCCCAGGGGCCGGATCTGGCCCAATTGCCTTCTAAATCTGGCCCATGAATGGTCCGGGAATCAGCGTGTTTTTACATGAGTAGAATGTGTCCTTTTATTTAAAATGCATCTCTGGGTTATTTGTGGGGCCTGCCTGGTGTTTTTACATGAGTAGAATGCGTCCTTCTATTTAAAATGCATCTCTGATTATTTTTAGGGAGGCGGGTGGCGCTGTGGGTAAAAGCCTCAGCGCCTAGAGCTTGCCGATCGAAAGGTCGGCGGTTCGAATCCCCGCGGCGGGGTGCGCTCCCGTTGCTCGGTCCCAGCGCCTGCCAACCTAGCAGTTCGAAAGCACCCCCGGGTGCAAGTAGATAAATAGGGACCGCTTTCTAGCGGGAAGGTAAACGGCGTTTCCGTGTGTGGCTCTGGCTCGCCAGAGCAGCGATATCATGCTGGCCACGTGACCCGGAAGTGTCTCCGGACAGCGCTGGCCCCCGGCCTCTTGAGTGAGATGGGCGCACAACCCTAGAGTCTGTCAAGACGGGCCCGTACGGGCAGGGGTACCTTTACCTTACTGATTATTTGTAAGTGATAAAATGTGAAGATTTTTATGGTAAAAGTAGGTGTGATAAAAAAAATGGTCAGAAATTATGATATTGTAAACTGCTAAAGATGAGGTAAAATGAAAATCAGATAGGGGAGACTTGGGGAAGCCCACCTAACAATGTTTAGAAAAAATAAGGGTAAGACAAGAATTTGTTTGTATTGTTTGTTTTTCTGTTTGTGTTGTTTATTTGTGTTATAAAATGAATAATTTTTTTTAAAAAAATTAAAAATTAAAATAAAATGCATCTCTGGGTTATTTGTGGGGCTTAGGAATTTGCTCATTTTCTTTTCCAAAATATAGTCCAGCCCATCGCATGGTCTGAGGGGCGGTGGACCAGCTCATGGCTGAGAAAGGTTGCTGACCCCTGGCCTAGAATAACAGAATTGGAGAGTTGGAAAGGACCCAAATGATCATCTAGTCCAACCCCGGGCAATGAAGGAATCACAGCTCTTCAAGCAACACCCCTTCAAAAGGCCTGTTGCTGAATCTGCAGCCGTGTGGCTAAGCAGCCAAAGATGCTACAAGGGAGTTGCCCCCAGAATCAGAAGGTGATGGGAGAGCCATGGTGATGTACCAAGAGCATTTCCTCCCCTGAGTGTCAGTAGCCTGAATCTGAGCCCTCCATAGGGCAGGAGATAGGGCAGGGGACAGAGTAGGCAGTGGTCCGGAGAATCAAGAAACTGTAGAAGAGCTGTGGGCTAACAATGGCCAAGGAGGAAAAGAGGGGATCACTCTATAGGGAACCTCAGCTCAGTGGGTGGGGCTGCGGAGAGAAGGGGCTGTGTGGAGAACACAGTAAAAGCCTGCTGGAAAAGAGCAATGGCCCATCAAGTCCAGCATCCTGGAGGACTCTCATTATTACCCAGAAGCATTGCTGCCTCTGAATGTGGACACAGAGCATAGCCATCATGGCTAGTGTCCATCAACAGCACTCTCCTCCTCCATGATTTTGTCCAATCCTGCTTTAAAGCCATCTAGATTGGTGGCCATCATTGCCTTCCATGGGAGCAAATTCCATGCGCTGCATGAAGAAGGACCCTGTTTTGCAGGAAGAAGAGTCAGCAGACTGAAGGAAGGATCCACGGGGGGGCAGGATACAGAGCTAGCAAAACGAATGGGGCAAAGAGGAAAGCGGGCAACAGGGAACCCACAGACAGGGCCTGGGTGTAGTAGCAGGAAGGCAAGGACAGGTAACTGGGTTGGGGGCGCAGCCACAGGAGAGGGCTAATTTTGAACATCAATCTGGAAGCACCAGCCATCTTATCACGAGGCTACAGGTTGCTGGCATTAATCCATGTTGGAGCAAGAGCCCCTTGCACCAAGGACAGCAGGGGATTCATTATGCCGGGTGCCAGAGTGTTATGCAAAGCGCTTGGTAATTGCCACACAATGGCAAGCATCTTACACAGGGCTCCCTGCACCCCGGAGGGGAAAGAAGTCGAAAGGCTTACAAGCAGAGAGGCATGTAATCTCTTGCGTACAGCATGGGGGTTGCCTGCCACTCAGCTGCGCAGAGGCTCACTAAGACCCAGAGACAGTTTCCTAAGAACCAACAGGAAACGAGGGAGGGAGTCAGCGAAGACTGGGATGAATGGCGGAAGGAGGGACTCTGAAAGGAAAATGGGGTGGCGTGGGGTGCTGCGAACACTTGCGCAAAGCCCAAGGCGTGTGTTTAACTCAAATGCCCAGAGGTCAGGATTTTGTGAGTCATGCAAAGTATGAAAGCACTGACCTGCTCCCCTTCCCTTTTTAAAAAGGCTAAAGTTTCTAGTTCATTATGGTTGAGTCGCCCACCAGGGACTGGCAGGATGCTGGGGATGGTGTGGCGGAGGCCATGGGGCCAGAAGCTGACTCAGGGGAAGGGAGCAGTGATTTATGGGGTTTTGTGCCTCCCACAAGGAAGAAGGGGAACAGGCTGCGTAGGAGAAGAGGTGGGGAAGGGGCACAAGGTGTGGGGCAGGAGGTAGGGCCTGGGCGCACAGAGATGCCAGGAGCGGAGAAATAGATGGTGGCTGAGAGGGGTGGCCTAGCAGAATCCTCGCCCCCCCACTGTCCCTCCCCACTGTCTCTCCCCCCCCCCGTCCCTCAGCACCTACTCAGTCGCCAGAAAAGTGTGTGTGTGCATTTTCTGTGCCCTTTAGGAGCTGCTGTTTAAGTGTGCGCTTTGTCAAGGCGCATTCTGGAAAGTAGTAGGAATCAGATGGGCAACAGTGAGTGTTGGCAAAGGAAACCTACATCGCTTCTTTCACCATCAGGAATTCTCCTTCCCATAAATCAGAACTCCCCACACCCAAACTGGGCAGAATGGCTGAGGCATCACGTCAGTTGGAGGTCAGCCAACCAAAAGGATCAAGTCTGCCCTGAGCAGCCATATGCACACACCAATATCTTAGGACAGAAGACAGATGCTTCCGGACTCCAATTCCCGCCTTCGCTGGCTTTGGGCATACTAGACGGGGGCTGATGGGGGTTGTAGTCCAACAAGGCCTGCAGGGCACCATGCTTGCCATCCATCCCTGTTACGCAGTGAACATGGTAAGTAGAAGCTTGTTGCAAAGTCTGGGGGTTGGTTTAATACCTGGGTTGTTAACTCTGAAGGGGGAAGGCATGTCTTTGTTCTACAGCCATCATCCGTAGACAGACATTGTCACAACAGACTGTGTTCCCTGCTGTGGCAGGAGTGTTTGTTGCACAGTGTGGGTTTGTCATGAAGACAAACAGGAATCTAGATGTCACCAGGATCTAAACAAGCCCTCTCTGCTAGCATCTAATCCTTCGGGAATAAGGCCAAACAAGACTGGACAGATATAGTCACCGAAGTGTGAGATGCCAGGGAACTAAAGGTAAAGGTAAAGGTACCCCTGCCCGTACGGGCCAGTCTTGACAGACTCTGGGGTTGTGCGCCCATCTCACTCAAGAGGCCGGGGGCCAGCGCTGTCCGCAGACACTTCCGGGTCTCGTGGCCAGCGTGACATCGCTGCTCTGGCAAGCCAGAGCCGCACACGGAAACGCCGTTTACCTTCCCGCTAGTAAGCGGTCCCTATTTATCTACTTGCACCCGGGAGTGCTTTCGAACTGCTAGGTTGGCAGGCGCTGGGACCGAACAATGGGAGCGCACCCCGCCGCGGGGATTCGAACCGCCGACCTTTCGATCGAGGCTTTTACCCACAGCGCCACCTGCGTCCCATGCAAAAAAACAAAAACATGCAAAAAACAAAAACAAAAACCAACCCACAAAAACCCCCAGCCTTTGCTGACTGCTAGCTGCGGTTATGGGAATGGAGCCTCCATGCCCAGGGGCAGTCTATCTCTGTGTATCAGCTCTGTATTGGAGTGGGCAGGGGGCAAAAATTGGGGGAGTGGGGGTTAATAGCCAGTTTGGATATTGGTTTGTATGTTGGACTAGGACCTGGGGGAGACCAGGGTTCAAATCCCCCCCCCCAACTCAGCCATAAAAAACACCTTCTGGAACAATCACCTGCATCTCAGCCTAACCTGCTTCACAGGGTTGCTGTAGGGCTTATACAGGGTGGGGGAAGAACCATGTAGGCCCCCTTGAGCAAAAAGTAGGAGGCATCTGGGCTGGCTAAGACGGAAAGCAGGAGGGCCATTTCATCCAGCAAGCCGACTGAAAGATAAATCTGTGATGTCTGGGACACTGGCTCGACCCATTCTGGCCCTGCTCAAGGGACTAGTCCTGAAATAATAATAATAATAATAATAATAATAATAATAATAATAATAATAATAATAATAAATTATTTATACCCCGCCCACTCTGGGCGGCTTCCAAAAAAATATTAAAATACTGTAATACATCAAACATTAAAAGCTTCCCTAAACAGGGCTGCCTTCAGATGTCTTCTAAAAGTCTGGCAGTTGTTCTTCTCTTTGACATCTGGTGGGAGGGCGTTCCACAGGACTGGTGCCACCACCGAGAAGGCCCTCTGCCTAGTTCCCTGTAACTTGGCTCCTTGCAGTGAGGGAACCATCAGAAGGCCCTCGGTGCTGGACCTCAGTGTCTGGGCAGAACGATAGGGATGGAGACGTTCCTTAAGGTATACTGGACCAAGGCCGTTTAGGACCAGACCTTTTGCAGCAACTCCATAAGCTTCTACATTCCTCAAAGGGCAGAGCCACATACTCAAACGTTTGCAAGAGCAAATATCAGAGAGACGGGACATGAAATTAATGTTTCTCCCTCTTCTTTTCTATGAGTACCTGGTTGTGTGTGTGTGTGTGTGTGTGTGTGGAACCCACTACCACCACTTCATGCTTTATTAGTTTTGTGCTTTTGGTAGGAGACGCCTTCCCTTGTCGCAATGTCTCATCAAATTACGGCCAACAAGACGGGGGGAGTCATCTGCATCCGTGATGCGAGGCTACATTTTTGCAATTAAGCAGGACAGCCAAACAATGGCCTTGCTAGCATAGGGAAAGGTCAGGGATGGCAGCTATCTGTTTCGTGGCTAATTGCAAGACACAGAGAGCCAATTATAGCAGCACCATTTGCATATAGCTGCTCGGGGCAGACTTGATCCTTTCTGTTGGATGCCTTCCAGCTGAGGTGATGCCTCAGACATTTTGCCCAGTTTGGGGGGGGGAGGGGGGAGTCTGGCATCACTTGATTTAATTTTGAGCTGCTGGGAAACTGGGCATCAGGGAGGCAACAAATGAAAAGGCACAAATACATTTTGGAACCCAACTTCTCAAAGGCAGGGTCTTCCAGCAAACACAGCTCCAAGAAGGAGATGGAGTCACACACCTCCTGTGTCCCTCTATGTTGGCAGGCAGCAAAGTCTACCTCCTCTCCTCCAAGGAGAAGCCTCTGCTGCCAGAACCTGATGGTTGCTCCACAGACCCCTTGAGGGAGCAAGGAAAGATCTCCTCAGCTGGAAACCTCATTAACTCCAAGGAACCAATGGCTGCAGATGGCATCAGCTCTCTAAATGGCCAGGAGGAAGCACTCAGGGAGTGGAACTTCTGGTTAGTGATTAGTTAGTCATAGAACGGGATGCGGGTGGAGTGTGAGCTAAACCACAGAGCCTAGGACTTGCCGATCAGAAGGTCAGCGGTTCGAATCCCCGCGACGGGGTGAGCTCCCGTTGCTTGGTCCCTGCTCCTGCCAACCTAGCAGTTCGAAAGCACGTCAAAGTGCAAGTAGATAAATAGGTACCGCTCCGGTGGGAAGGTAAACGGCATTTCTGTGTGCTGCTCTGGTTCTTAGTCATGCTGGCCACATGACCCGGAAGCTGTACACCGGCTCCCTCGGCAAATAAAGCGAGATGAGCGCTGCAACCCCAGAGTCGGTCACGACTGGACCTAATGGTCCCTTTACCTTTACCTTAGTCATAGAACCATATATCTGTAGAATGGAAAGGGGCCATCAAGGGCCATCTAGTCCAGCTCCCTGTAATGCAGGAATCCCTGACAGATGGCCACCCAACCTCTATTTAGAAACTTCAAATAAAGGAGAGTCAATCACTTTCCTTAGTAGTCTGTTCCACTGTCAAACAGCTCTTGCCACCAGAAAGTTCTTCCTAATGTTTAGTCCTGCTATAGAACCCAAGTTGCTCCAGGACCTTGCTGAAACAACTTGGGTGCCTGGCCTCAGCTATGGGAGCACTGTCTATGGTCTTGAACTCAGACCTGGGTCTCTCTCCAAGGTGCTGACTTTTGCCTTTGCTGGCCTCACTGTCTTCCCTAGAGAACCAGGAATTGCTGACCTCCCATTGCTGCCATAGGTCAATACCTCTCCTTGCTGGTGGGTATCTTAGTGGAACACCTTGCTGTGTGCCTATCACACCAGTGCATGCAATTAGCTGTGAAATGCATGCAATTAGCTGTGAGCTAATTGACTTCTAATGCTTTGAACATCTTAGGGCTATGCTACCTGAGAGAGCACCCGAATTTACCCTTTGCTGAGGCCATCTGAGAAGGCCCTTTTAATCATGCCACATCTATAAGAGATATTGTGGAGATTTGAAGGAAGGCCTTTGTGCAATGGCCCTGTTGGATAATTTCTTTTATCTGTTTCACAAAATTTACACATCGCTTGATTGTAAAAACAAACAAACAAATGAAAACCTCAAAGTAGTTTGCCAGAGAATCAAGCACTAAAATTATTTATAACAGTTAAAAACTATTTAAATCATTCCAAAAAATTAAAATCATTGCCGGGGAACTGATTTAAACACACACCAACCTTTATTAATTTTTTCCTCCACCTTTCACCTGAAGATCATAGGGCGGTTCACAACAAAAGCTTACAAAACGAGGACACAAAATACATAATGAAACAAAAATAAAGACTAATGAATAATACCCACCCCCCACAAACACTTCTGCAGGTCTTCTGCTGGTTAGTAAAAATTATGGGCACTGATCCTTAGTATGCAACGCTATATAGTTTATGCTTTATAATGTGCTGGTGTTCTTTTCTAAACTGCCTTGTAATTTTCAGCAGTGAAAGGCTGCCTCAACACAATTTTAAATAAATAAAAAATTGTTGTGTGCCCGCTTCTGCTGCTCTTCCTGGCAAGGTCTCAGGGTGGTCGTCCAAAGGCATCGGAGACCACCACTTTGCTGAAGCTAAGCAGGTCTGGGACTGGTAAGTGGGGAACCACACGTACCCCACCTTTAGTTCCAAGGTGGAAGAAAGGAGGAGAAGGCTAATGTATGGCAAGGTAAACAATTTAATAAAAGATTCTGCCAGTGGCAACGGGGCACAGATTGGACCATGTACGCCGAGTGCAAAGCCTCTGTGTACATTCAAGGCTATGAATGGACACAAGCCGCTACGGCTGTGCTCTGCCTCCCAAGTCAGAGGCTGCAATGCTTCTGAATGCCAGCTGCCAGAAGCTACAGGAGGGGAGAAGGCTCTTGTGCTCAGGTCCTCCTTGCAGGTTTCCCGGGGGGGGGGTGCATCTGGTTGGCCACTGTGAGAACAGGGTGCTGGACCAGATGGGCCATTCGCCCAGTCCAGCATTTGGTTCTCTCTCTTCTTTGGTTCTCAGCGCATTCATTTTGAGAAGAAAAGTTTTGGAACGAAGTTGTGGATCTTTTTTCCCCCCCACTTGTAATTCTTTATGTCCCTTAGAAAAAGAAAAACTTTTTTACATATAAAAACACATGCATTCAAATACAGAAACACATATAAAAACACATACATATACAGAAATACAAATACAGAAATACATATAAAAACACATAGAAATACAGAAATACAAATACAGAAATACATATAAAAACACATACATTCAAATACAGAAACACATACATTCAAATACAGAGGAGCGGCTCCCTTCTCTAGCAGGACGAAGGACAGCCACAATCCTCTCCCAACCACCATTAAAAAAACCCACACACCCACACACCCAGGGAGATCCTACCCGCTGGTTTCTGCTTGTTAAAACTAACCCAAATTCAGCACCCAAAAAATAGGCAGCCTGGCCCTGCCAAAGCAATTTGGGGGGCAGTGGAACTCCACTATTTATTTCTGCAGCGATTGGGGACGGTGTTCTCCCCCAAGTCCTTTGGTGCGTCAGGTTGTAAAAGCAACAAACTGCTCCTTTTTGCCTTGGTAGAGTTATCTGGGCACCAGGAAAGTTAACAGTCAAAGCAGAGGGAACAAGTTTCTCTTTACTCCCCAAACTCTGAAGAGAAACGCAAGTATTTCGCTTGACCGAGTCCTCCAGGCTGTGGCTCAGGTGTCGGTGGGGCCCCACGCCGTCCCAACCCGCTTTCCAGTCTCTCCGGACATTTGGGAAATGGGCACAGCCAGCACTGTGGTTCAAAGTCTTGACCCTAAACCGAGCACCCCAATAACCCCACATCCCAAACTCAGTCCCAACACCGCTGGTGAGCTCTCTGTCTTGGCCCATGGAAGTCTTTACTGTCCACCACGTGCAGAACGGCAATCGGGGGGGGGGGGTTTCCACCACATCCGCCACGCCAATAAATAAACTTAGTGGTGCAAAAACCAGCCGGCCCCTTCCAAAAGGCCCCTGGTGCTCTTCCAGTAGCATACCTGGCTGAATAAATTAAATAGCAGAGTCCCGGGGGAGCCAAGGCAGCCCCCATCTCAACGTGTCGGCTGCATCTTCCTGGCTCACTCCCCCAACATCCTCTCCCAGATGGCGATGAGGTTGTCCAGGCCCCAGAGGTATCCGTCCTCGCGTTTGCCTTCCTGCCAGGGCAGGCGGTGAGTCAGAGTCTGCTTCTCGGGCAGCGGCACCGTCTTGCCAAAGTCGATCATCCACACCCGCGCCAGACCCCTCCGGTCGTGGACGAAGAGAAGAGAGCTGCCCACTACCTCGTGTGTCTTGAAGAACTCAGACTGTTCGAGCGCCAGCCTGACTTCCTTCAGTCGCTCCAGGTAGCTGGTCAGGACTCTCCTGTCTCCGTCCACAAAGTTCCAGAAGGCCTGGGTCACCTCCTCCGGCTGGCGGGTCTTCTTGAAGCTGGTGTTGAAGGTGCCATCAGCTTTCTTGATGCCTTCGATGCGGAAGCCCAGCGTGGTCGTGGAGCTGAGGGTCTCCCTCCACTGCATGTAGCGGGGCTTCAGGATGGCACTCTGCGCATGCTCTTCCGCCGTGGGAGCCGCCGGGTCCACAGCCACCATCTTGTCGTACAGGTCTCTGCGCGGACAGGGCTGCTGCCTTGCCTTCTCCAGTTCCTCCTCGAGGTAAGTCCTGACTCCCATCTTGCAGTCCATGATGGAGGGCTTGTCAAAGCCGGACAGAAGGTCCTGCATCTGGATGTAGGTCTCCCCATCGCGCTCCACCACCCCATAATAGGCCGGGACGTAGGGCTGCAGCGCGTCGCACACCAGGCGCTCCAGGCATTGCTGCTCGCCGGGGCAGTACTTCTTCAGGATGCGGCCCAAACCCCCGGCTCTGAAGTTGCCTGCATGGCCCGCCAGCTGGACCCAGGGGCAGCGCATGCGAAGAGAAACCACACAGGGCGAACATTGCACCATGTACCCCAGGTTCTTCCAGGGCTTGTTCTGGACGTCTCCGGAGCCGACGGGACCTCCGCTGCTGCTGGGACCGGAACAGGGGGGCGCGGCCGGCCCGGCAGGGGCCGAGGGCGTCGGGGGTGCCGAAGGCATCGCGCGCTCCGTCCGGCCGGCCGCGATGCTGATGCGCCCGAACTGCCCGGCTGGCTCCGCCGTCTGCGCTCGCCGTCTGCGCTCCGCCCCGGGAGGTGGAGCCGCCGCCCTGGGCGCGCCCCGCGGGAGGAGCGAAGGTGTGCATCTTGTATTACAATCCCACAGTCAGAGCAGAAGCATTCTCCACACACACACGCACGCGCACGCGCGCGCACAAACAAACAACAATTGCTGCAGGCCTCTAGAAAGTTGGCCGCTTTTGTTCATGCAAAGCACAGTTCCTGCAGACATGCTTCTGCTTACAAATGAGACCCACTGACTGCATTTTGCCTCCAAGGCTGTCCTGGTTTATTTCCTTGGCACAGGCGGCAGCACTGGCGGAGGGTGGCTGTGTACTGCCAGAGGGGTGCCTTGTTAAAAACCTGTCTCCGACTCCGAGCTCACAATGGGGAAAATCTGTGTTCCCAGAAGCCTTTGCTTCTGTGACTCGAAAATGATCCAAGTGTGTGTGAAGTAGAGGCAAATTGCCATCTGATTATATTGTCCAATAACTCTGCAAAAGAAGGCATGCCTGCTTCATGCGAAGTCAGCCAATGCGGCACGTGGTTCACTGAGCTGGAGGCAGCTCCCCAGCCACACCTTGTGGCCTGTACACGGCAGCAATGCGCCCCCCCCATTTCTTTTCCTGCTCCCCCCGCCCCCATCAGCAGTCAAAGCAGGCACCAAAACCCAGAACATCCAGCAATCGGGGCTGCATTGTGCTCAATGAGCCACAGGCTTGATTTTATCATAATGGGACAGGAGAATGGGAAGCTTGTGCTCACGGCCTAGGACCCTCGTTCCTACGGGACCGCCTCTCCCGGTCTGCCCCACGGAGGACCTTAAGGTCCACAAATAGCAACACCCTCAAGGTCCCAGGTCCTAAGGAAGTTAGATTAGCTTCAACCAGAGGCAGGGCCATCTCAACACTGGCTCCAGCCTGGTGGAACGCTCTGTCTTCTGAGACCGGGGCCCTGATTTCTTTCCGCAGGGCCTGTAAGACAGAGTTATTCCTCCTGGCCTTTGGCTTGGAATCAACTTGATCACCCCGCCTTTCCTTTTTCCTTTCTCCTTCTGTGATGGAACTCCTAATTGGGGACTTCCCTGGCTTTTTTCTGGCCCATGTAGGACCAGTCTGGATAGTTGGCCTTGGTGAAGACTTGATGTTTTCAACCCCAAAAAGTTTTTGATTTGAGTTTCTACTGAAAGGAGGCTGCATTTTAATGTTGTACTTCATCTTGTTTTTAAGTTGTATTTTAATCAGTTGTTTTTATACCTGGTGTTAGCCGCCCTGAGCCCGGTCTTGGCTGGGGAGGGTGGGGTATAAATAAAACATTATTATTATTATTATTATTATTATTATTATTATTATTATTATGAACTCCAGAAAATGAGCTAGCTCTTCCGGGTGAACTTTGCCTCTTCTGCAAACCCAGTGAAGCTAAACAATCCCCTAGATCTTAATAAGGAAGATGTAAGTCCCATAGGTCCATCAAGTCCAGGGTGGCCTGGCTCCAGGAAGCCAACAAGCAAAACATAGAGGCAACATCCCTCTTCCCTGCACCCCTAGCACCATCTGGTCCTCAAGGGTAGACTGCCACTTCACATGGATGTTCCATTCCTGACTATCATATAATAATAATAATAATAATAATAATAATAATAATAATAATATAAGTAGAACCCTGCTAGGCCAAGCCAAAGGGCTCTCCGGTCTAGCCCCCTCTGTGCCTCCCTCAATGCCCAGTAAAGATAACTTCAACAGCCAGTAGGTGTTTGTGTATGTGTGTGATATGGTGCTTTTGAACACAACTCTTAAATCTAGCTACCATTTCCAAAGAGCCATTGGGAGACCTCTCTCCCACGAGCAATATGCCTCATCGCCATTTCAATGCCAGCTCACCCAATGCCTATTTTAGACTGTAAGCTCCTTGGGCTCAGGGACAGAGGTCATTTATTAATTAAGATATTTCTATACCACGCTTCACCAGAAATGGTCACAAGGCAGTTTACATTTTTTAAATATATTTTTTATTTTAGAGGTAAAGACAAAACCAACATATTAAAATAGATTACATAAGTACCCAACTCATCAGTCTCTTCTGCAGAACCCTGTAGTGTGCCCTTCGTTCCTGCAGGAACCACCGGCAGAGTCTTCTGCACTGATCTTAACATAAAGGCACCTATGTAAAGCATCAGCTATACAGAAGGCTCAGCAGCAATTGCAGTTATTATTACTGCTATTATTGCAATGGATTTCTGAACCACCAGTCTCAAGGTGGTTTACACACAGGATAATTTAAAATAGTTCAGTGCCGGAAAGCGACCAGTACATTTAACCCTAACAAGTGCACACTTGTGAAAAAGACACACTCAGCTAGAAAAGCCTGTTGGAAACCTTCTTCAACTGTTTCTGGAAAGTGCAGATTGTGGGCGTCTAGGGAACCTCAAACAGGAATGCCATTCCACAGAACAGGGGCAGATGCACTAAAAGCCCTGCTCTGAGTTACTGTGGATAATGATGATGATGTTTGTCCCTGAGGTATAATTGGCATTCAGTGTTCTTAGATTTAATGCAAACCAGAGAGCCAATCTCTTACCAGGAAGGAAATCCCACTCCACTCGGTGAATTTTGCTTTGAAGTAAACATGCTTTAGGCTGGCACTGCAAATTGCAAGGCAGCTATGCAGACAGCATTGCTTGACTGACATTCCCTCTCAACAAGGAATAGCCATCTTTCCAAATAAGGCTGGGTAGGACCCCTGCCAGACCACAGTTCCCAGGATTCTTTGCGGGCAGCCATGACAGTTAAACTGGCACAACAAAACCAAATAAATGCCAATATATCCTACCTGAGTCACATTGTTTTCACCCTTTGACAGCCTCAAAAGAGGATGGGCAATGAGGTTTTGTATCATATTTACATTTCATTTGTTCATTAGCTCAGGGTGGGGCAATTAATGGCTTTGAAAGCATTAAATATAACTGACTTGCAGCCCATAACGATTATGGAAGCTCTAGACATAGAGAGACAGCAGGCAATTTCCAGACGTTTCCTCACACCAAGCTGCCCTCTTCCCTCACCTTCCTTGACAATCACCTTTTAAGACAGTCATTAATTAGAGACCAGTAATTAAGCTCCCTGGTTTGAGAAGTGTTACATTAAAAGCGGCAGATCTGCAGATGCCTCAGCAAGGTGAAAGGAAATACAGGTGTGATGGGGACAGGGAGCAACCTTCAGGGTGCCCTTGAATCTTCCACACGTGCTCCCTCCCCACCCCACAAGGCCCATCCTTTCCCTTTTTGGCCTAAGGGCTCAGGCACTTTAAGAACTGATAGATTGCCCCTCCAAACATTTCCCCACCTGCCTTTGGCTTGGCTGCTTACTTTTGCTTTCAAAAAATTGGGTTGCTCAAGATTGCATGCAAATCCCACACCCTGATCTTAACACTGTTCTCTTTAATGCCATGTACGCAGCAGCTGATTTTGGTTACTCAGTGGGGAGAAAGTGCAATCTGCCCATGCTCAGGAGGCACACAGTTCTTTGCAATTGCCTGTTCATTTGCAGAGCTAATCCCTTAAAGTTTAAAGGTCTTGTGGTCTGACTCAGTACAGTGGAACCTCTACCTGCGACCATAATCTGTTCTGGAGGTCCGTCCAGAGGTTGAAACGGGTCGCTGGGAGAGGTGCCATTGTGCGCAGGCGCGGGCAGCAATTACTTGCTTCTGTGCATGTATGAACGGCAATTGCCGCTTCTGCACATGCGCAAACGGTGATCGCCGCTCCTGTGAATGTGTGAATGGTGGCAAACCTGCTGGGTACTTCTGGGTTTGCTGTGGACGTTGGGCGAAATGGACGCAAGCAGAGGCGGACATAAGAAGAGGTTTGAGGCATGTGTCCTGCCCCTTTGGATGCAGCTGACACACACCCAAACACAGACGTGGGGTCATTGCTAGATCCTCAAAAGCCTAGGTGGGGCACAGATCCAGGGCACAAATTCCCATGTGCTAATTTAAACATTGGGACATGGGTGGCACTGTGGGTTAAACCACAGAGCCTAGGACTTGCCGATCGGAAGGTCAGCGGTTTGAATTCCCGCAACGGGGTGAGCTCCCGTTGCTTGATCCCTGCTCCTGCCAACCTAGCAGTTCGAAAGCACGTCAAAGTGCAAGTAGATAAATAGGTAGCACTCCAGCGGGAAGGTAAAGGGCGTTTCCGTGTGCTGCTCTGGTTCGCCAGATGTGGCTTAGTCATGCTGGCCACATGACCCGGAAGCTGTCTGCGGACAAATGCTGGCTCCCTCAGCCAGTAAAGCGAGATGAGCGCCGCAACACCAGAGTTGTCCGCGACTGGACCTAATGGTCAGGGGTCCCTTTACCTTTAAAAATAAAAAATAAATAAAAAATAAGATAGCTGCTTATTTCCTTGACATCTGATGAGAAGGCGTTCCACAGGGCGGGACCTACACCTTCACAGCTGTCTCTCTCATCCTCCTGCCCTCTGATTTTTGGCTGAGCTGCTTCAGGCACCTTGGATCATGGTTTCCATGTTAGCTGAGCCCTTCTGTCACCTGGGAAGGCCAAACAGATTAAGCCCCAATCCCTCCAGCCGGTGTTTAGAGAGGAACACAACAGAGTGGCTTTGAAGTGAAGGTTTGTTTAGGGAACACCATAATGCAAGAAGAAGAACTGATTCTCCGATACGGTTTGTTTATCTCGCATAGCCTTTACCAGCCTGATGCTCATCCGCAAAGCATTAGGCTGGCAAGGTCAGTCCTTGTTCATCCAGGCAGATGAAGCTTATGAAGGTAGGAAGAGCCATTAGCTGGATCAGGCCAATGAGCTATCTAGTCCTGTTCTCACAGTGGCTGACTAGATGCTTGTGGGAAACCAGCAAGCAGGATCCTTGCACAAGAGCAGGTCTCCTCTCCTGTGTTTTCCTGCATCTGGTATTCAGAAGCCTCACTGCCTCTTGACCACGGAGGCACAGCGCAGTAACTGTGGCTCCTCTCCTCCTCCTCCATGGATTTGTCCAAACCTCCATCAAGGCTCTCCAAATTGGTGGCCATCATTGCCTCCTGTTGGGACGCGGGTGGCGCTGTGGGTTAAACCACAGAGCCTAGGGCTTGCCGATCAGAAGGTCGGGGGTTCAAATCCCTGCGACGGGGTGAGCTCCCGTTGCTCAGTCCCTGCTCCTGCCAACCTAGCAGTTCAAAAGCACGTCAAAGTGCAAGTAGATCAATAGGTACCGCTCCGGCGGGAAGGTAAACGGCGTTTCCGTGTGCTGCTCTGGTTTGCCAGAAGCGGCTTAGTCATGCTGGCCACATGACCCGAAGCTGTACGCCAGTTCCCTCGGCCAATAAAGCGAGATGAGCGCCGCAACCCCAGAGTCAGCCACGACTGGACCAAATGGACAGGGTTCTCTTTACCTTTACCTAATTTAAACATTGTAGATGCAAATTTACATATGCATCTGCAGGCGTACAACTGGACTCCTTTCTCTGCCCCAGCTGCAACAAAACACGTCTCCTGTGTATCGTTCTCCACAACCACAGCAGGTGCTGTAATCTTCCAACAGTTTGACTTCACCTGCAAAGCTGCACTCCTCCATGGTCTCCCGAGACAGATGGATGCCAGCTAGGTGCAAATTTATATTGTGAACAAATCTAAATTTGGGTGGTTGGTTGGGGTCTCGCTGCTCCAGCAGGCAGCATGTTAGAATTCCTGCTCCATGATTTGCAGTCATGGGATATTTGTCTATCACATGACGGGTCCTACTCGAGTGTAGGCTGAGCTCCTGACACAGCATGCCCAACAGCCCTGGAAGTAGAATAACCTCAGATGACCCCTGCTGGATCAGGCCAGTGGCTCATCTAGTCCAGCACCCTGTTCTCACAGCAGCCAACCAGATTCCTGTGGGAAGCTCACAAGCAGGATCAGAGCACAAGAGATCTCTCCCCTCCTGTGATTTCAACTGACAGCCTTATCCTCCATGAAAAAGTGTTTTAGAAGAAAACAACAAGAAGGGGACTTCCGGTTTCTGCAGATGGCGGAAAGGAGCACGAGTCCAATCGTCTGGCGGATTTGAGTCCAGCGGAGAAACCGGGGGAAGCACCAAGGGAAGGCGCACCTCCCAAAAAAGTCCTGAGAGGGTGCTCAGGGTGTTGAGAGGTCCAGCAGACCACAAAAGGGCTCTCCTGCAACCCCAAAACTCCTTTTGTGCTGGAAAGTATGGGGGAAAGCGGCGATCGAGCCTGCGGTCATGGCAGTATTGCAAGGAGTGAAGCGTCAGCTCAAGCCTGAAGAAGAGATCTTCCAAAAATTTCTACTAAGCTGATGGAAAGGTAAAGAAGATTTACTTTCGGAATTAATTAGGTGGAATTCGGCACCAGACAGAGGAGTAAAAAGGAAGTCCACCCCCATCTTATTGGTAACTATTACTGCATGGAAACAATTTGCAAGTGAAAAGGTTAGTGTGGTGTAGTGGTTAAGAGCAGTAGTCTCGTAATCTGGTGAACTGGGTTCGCGTCTCCGCTCCTCCACATGCAGCTGCTGGGTGACCTTGGGCCAGTCACACTTCTCTGAAGTCTCTCAGCCCCACTCACCTCACAGAGTGTTGGTTGTGGGGGAGGAAGGGAAAGGAGAATGTTAGCCGCTTTGAGACTCCTTTGGGTAGTGATAAAGTGGGATATCAAATCCAAACTCCTCCTCCTCCTCCTCCTCCTCCTCCTCCTCTTCTACTACTACTACTACTAAATCTTTTTTATGATACTTATGGATACTGTCTGCTGATGGGGAAGTTGGAGTAAAAACAACTGAAACCCATTCTTTATTGCTTTTTATTGGAGTTACTGACTTATCAGATTTACAATTGTGGACTTGACTTTGAACTACAGCCCTTGGTGAATTTCAACCAAGCAGAGAAAACCTGGAACAAACTTATTGTGCACTCTGTTGGGGGAATGTATGGAATTATATATCTGGGTTGCAGTGACTTATAGAAGTCTGAACTTGTTTTTCTAAAGACAAACTGGAGCTCTAAAGTGGAACTGAAAAAAGCAAGAGGCTGGAATTTTGGAAGGATTGGATCTGTTAGAAACCCCTTCAAAGGAGGAAATCATAAGGATTTTTAACTGCTTGCAATCTCTCACATCATTCTGAGACATTTTATGAAAATAGGTCTAATAAGAAGCAAGTACTCTCCCCTGGATAATTAAGCTGAATTCTTTTTGGACATACTGCTCTTCGTTTTCTTTTTAAAGTAAATATCTGTAAAAACTAGAATTAATTTGAAGCGTCGACTTTATGTTAAATTGTATAACTGTACTAGGTAAACGTACCTGGACGCGGGTAGCGCTGTGGGTTAAACCACAGAGCCTATGACTTGCCGATCAGAAGATCGGCGGTTCGAATCCCCGCGGCGGGGTGAGCTCCATTTGCTCGGTCCCTGCTCCTGCCAACCTAGCAGTTCGAAAGCATGTCAAAAGTGCAAGTAGATAAATAGGTACCACTGCAGTGGGAAGGTAAACGCCGTTTCCGTGCGCTGCTCTGGTTTGCCAGAAGCGGCTTAGTCATGCTGGCCACATGACCCAGAAGCTGTACGCCGGCTCCCTCTGCCAATAAAGCGAGATGAGAGCGCAACCCCAGAATCTGTCACGACTGGACCTAATGGTCAGGGGTCCTTTACTAGGTAATACAGCTGGAGGGGAAAGGGTTAGGAGGGTGGGAAAGTACAGGAAAAGTTGTTTACTGAGAAAACGCTGTTTGATTACCTTTGATGACTTTAAGTTCGGACAGAAGGGTCTCCGAACAGGACATAAGCCCCATTTTGAATGGGTGGAGCTTTCTTCAGAATTGAAAAGACAGCTGATAAAAGAGATGAAGGAAAATTTAGAAAATCTAACAGACGAATTACTAGTTCGAATGGATAAAAATACTAAAATGATGACAGAACTGATTATTAAGATAGCACCATCAACAAAGGAAACAGAAGCGGAATAGGTGGCCATGCAAGGATCTGATATGAAGAAAGAGCAGGAGATGTCTAGCGTACAGGTGGATGGCTTGGGGGACAGGCAGGAATCAGTTGGGGGTGCCTCGGGAGTTAGAACAAGGCTGAAACTACAGCCTCTGAGACTGAGAAAAGCCTGGAAGGAAGGGGAGCAGGATTTCAAATCTGACTCAACAGATAGTCGCCTTCCGGTGAAATTTAAGTATGCTAAAGTTAGGAAAAAGAATGGGAAATGTTTATTGTTCGATTGCAGGGTATTGCAAATAGGTTGAAACATCAGTAGGACTTAAGTAAACTCCTTGCAATCAGTAGAAATTTGGATAAATTAAGAGAAATAATAATTGGCTAAGCATGAATATGGAAATGCAGAATAATTTTGTCTATATAAAGAACCAAGAAGAGGGAATGGAGGGAAGTCATGAGGTCTAAAGAACCTCAAAGATAAGGTTTTGAAAAAGGTATTTGTGAATTTGGGGGTTGGGGTAGGGAAAAAAAGTACTATTGTCATTAAATGTGGAATTCAATTGTGAAAATCAATAAAAATTATTTACAAAAAAGAGAAGAAAACAAGAAGAAGGGAGAGTAGGAAATTTAGGAATCAGCTCAAAAGAACTGGGGCTCAGCTAATAAGGCTTTTGTGTGGGATAGTAACATGATGTTGTGGGTTTGGGAGGTGAGTCTGGATGATGCCATGTCTCCCTTCCAATTCTTAGGATCCTGTACCTGGGGAGCGTTAGATTCAAAGAGAGGATCCTACTGCTGAACTAGCCAGGCAAGTTTCTTTGTAAGACGATGGCCTTGGCTGGCCACTGCAGTGTCTCATCCGCATCCCAAAAGGATGGGCTCCATTGCAAGAGCTACAGTGAAGGGAGGAGGCCCTCCAGGCTGATGGCTGGGCCTTTCCTCTCCCTCCTCACCTGGCTGCTAGGTAGGAGAACAAGAGCCAGGGTGGTGTGTGGGAGATGAGCTGGAAAAAGCAGGCTGGAAGCTGGAGACCCAGAGACACGCTTGCTCTGTGCTGGATCCAAAGCTGTGACTGATGGAGAAGCAAGACCCGATGGGGTGTTGATGCTGTGAGCCCCTCCATCTCATGTTCAGGTTGTATAGATGTGTAAATAAAACCACATATCCTAAAGACACCACAATCTCTGATGACCTTCGTCGCAAGGAAACTGAACCTGGGGTAGCAGACATGCCAGATTCTAAAAGAATTCTCACTGAGTCCCTAATTCTCACATTCCACTGTGAGCTGATCCAGTGTTGAGAAACTGTACCTTGTGCACTATGGCGTGAATCAGCTAGAGATGCTCTGGCTTTGAGCTACAGCCTCCCCATCTGCATATTCAGGTCAGTGCTGGAAACCGCAGCCAGCGAGGGCTGAAGATGCAAGCCTGTGTGTGAATCGACTGGCGCTCTGTGAGCTCCTGCCTCGCAGTATCTCTTTCAGTTGCGAGAAGAAGATGAGAAGCGCTGAGAGAGAAAGGGAACAGATTGCTCTAAGGCATCCAGCAGCTCCCTAGACCAGCGTTCTCTGCTGCCGTTCCAGGCATTTGAAATGGCTCTTTGATAGGAGAGGGGAAAGGTCAGAGGCCTGAGGAATAAAAACCTGCTAGGAAAAGCATTCATTGCTATTAATTAATTCACCGCTGTATTCTTTCCAAGATCCATTTAACAACTGGCTACATGCTCAGAGGACATTTGTCGCGCCTAGAATGATATCTGCGAGTAGAACTTGAGAAGGGGAGCAAGGGGGGCGGCGGTGAGAACTGCACAGCTTCATAATAATTAAGGACCTCTTCCTTCCAAATTAAATCTCGGCAGCCCAGCAGCCCAGCAGCCTTGGCGAAAGAGGTCGATACAGTAAATTAAATCACCCAGGTATTATTTCTTTCTTTTAAAAGAGATTAGTTGCATTTGGACAAATGTGGAGGAGATGGTGGCCCCAGGGATAATGGGGGGAACAAACGAAGTTGCAGGGGCCAGGGGAAAGAAAGAAAGATAGATAGAAAGAAAGAGGATGGGTGGCGAGTTTGGAAGCAAATCCCATTTTTCTGAAAGGAAGTTCAAGCATAAATTGCAAGCAAAGGGATGGCAAGATGTTTTTGTTACCAGCCGCTAAGGGAGGTCAGAGTTCTTGCTAAGGTGTGCCCAGCGGCAGCACACCAGTGGGTACCCTTGCCATGAGATGCATGGCTGTGAGAACACTGGGAGGTTGTGGCTGAGGAACTGTGGCTCTCTAGATGTTGGTGGACTCCCACCAATCACACTGCCAGCATGACCAATGGTCACCCTGCTCTAAGAGGATGTCCAGCTGATCCTGAACCCAAAGAAGCAGAAAGCTGTTACAGTGGTACCTCAGGTTAAGAACTTAATTTGTTCTGGAAGTCCGTTCTTAACCTGAAACTGTTCTTAACCTGAAGCACCACGTTAGCTAATGGGGCCTCCTGCTGCTGCTGTGCCGCTGCTGCTCCATTTCTGTTCTCATCCTGAAGCAAAGTTCTTAACCTGAGGTACTATTTCTGGGTTAGCACAGTCTGTAACCTGAAGCGTCTGTAACCTGAAGTGTATGTAACCCGAGGTACCTCTGTATTCGTATGCCTAAATTGCAACGGAACCAGGGCCCTCTGCTGAAAGCCACATGCCCTGAACATTGCTTGCTTCTTTATTACCTCTGCTCATTTAGCTCACCAACACTCCCCCAGCCTCGCCATGCCTCCCATATTAGCCCCCTGGAGCTTTCCCTTGCCACCCCATGGAACTACAAGCTCACTTCTCACCTTCCCAAGTCAATTTCTTTCTGTAGATCCAGGACTGTGATGCGGTACTACAGGTCCCCCAGTGGTGGCTGTGTGACAACATCCTCACATTTTTCTACGCATGGGAAGTTGTACAGAGCACCATCCATGTGCGCAGTGGCACTACAAAGAGCAGAGGCCCCTTGCCCCACAGAGCTTACAATCCAACATTTGGTTCAGAGTGGCAAAAGAGAATGGAGGGTGAGGAGGGAGGGAGGTAAAGAAAGGAAGGAAATGTTTTCATTTCTGTGAGAGGTGTTGAAGCTTGGTTTTGGCAAAGGATGTGGAGTTAAGGGTTGTTACAAAGGTTTTCAGAGAGAGAGAGAGGAGTCATCTGACTTCTGCACCACAGGGGGTTGGACTAGATGTCCCTTGGGTCCTTTCCAACACTGCACTTCTATGATTCTGTGTGAGCATTTAGGTGAGCAGCTCTAGGCCTGGGGGGTGGGGAGAAGAGGACCAAGTCCTCTGAGGAAGCTGGAGAATCCCAGAGGGCAGAGGGTGGGGGAGATGGAGGAGCAAATATCTTGAGGATGGATACATCAATGCATAATGTATTTTACGCTGCTTTTATAATTAAGCATTTTAAAGTGTTTGAAATTTGTTGTTATCCACCCTGAGCCTGGTTTTTGAACCAGGAAGGGTGGGGTATATAAAAATTATTATTATTATTATTATTATTATTATTATTATTATTATTATTAGCTTGTGTTTGAACATTTCTGAGAAGACAATTCTTTTTCTGAGGAATTTTGGAGGTTTTTCTGCCCGGCCCAGAGGGAGTGTAACCCCAACAGGACAGGCAGGTGTCACTGGAACCACTTAGAGTTCAAGCACAGTTTATTAGCCCATATCCACTGCCCAACTGCTTCTAGACAACGTTCCAGACCAGACGTAGCCTCTGCTGACTCAGATGCTATGGAGAAGCAGAGAATGGGTATCACCAATGTATTGATGAGACTTTGCCCCCAAATTCCCAGTGACTGCTCCTAAAGGCTACCCATAGATGCTATAAGCACACCGATGACAGGATTGTGCCCTGGAGCTGAGGCACAATTAATAGAATTGTAAAGTTGGAAGGGACCCTCCTGCAATGCAGGAATCACAGCTCAAGAACCCATGACAGATGGCCACCCAACCTCTGCTTGGAAACCCCCAAGGAAGGAGAGCCCACCATCTCACAAAGAAGAAGAAAAAGAAGAAGAAGAGTTTGGATTTGATATCCCACTTTATCACTACCCTAAGGAGTTTCAAAGCGGCTAACCATCTCCTTTCCCTTCCTCCCCCACAACAAACACTCTGTGGGTTGAGTGGGGCTGAGAGACTTCAGAGGAGTGTGACTGGCCCAAGGTCACCCAGCAGCTGCATGTGGAGGAGCGGGGAAGCGAACCCAGTTCACCAGATTACGAGACTACCGCTCTTAACCACTACACCACACTGGCTCTCAATATGACTTTCAAAGGAGTCCAGTTCTCCCAGTGCTATTCTCTGGATGCTGCCTTGCCAGTATCTCTCAGCCAGTCACTCACCTGTCTGCCCAGCCTACCTCACAGGGTTGTCGCAGGAGAAAATTACAGTGGTACCTCTGGTTATGAACTTAATTTGTTCTGGAGGTCCACTTTTAACCTGAAACTGTTCTTAAGCTGAGGTACCACTTTAGCTAATGGGACCTCCCGCTGCCACCGTGCGATGTCTGTTCTCATCCTGAGGTAAAGTTCTTAACCTGAAGTACTACTTCCAAGTTAGTGGAGTCTGTAACCCAAGGTGTTTGTAACCCGAGGTACCACTGTATCTTGTTGACTAACCTACCTCACAGAGTTGCTGTGAGGGGGAAAAAATGGGGCTTAGAAAATATTTTGAGTACCCTGTAGGACAGGTGGAATATAAATGCAATAATAATAATAATAATAATAATAATAATAATAATAATATACATCTGAAGTGAGAGATACAGGGTTTTTGGATGCAGCTCCTCTTTTACATCTCAGTTGCATTGCTGATCTCTAGTGTGAGTCGCTCTCCTTTTATTGCTTAATTGATTGCCATTGATCATCCGCCGTTCTTGCTTTTATTGACCAGGCTTACTGAATTTACGAAATGGGCTCCAAAAGCTTTGGCTAAAGACTAGCCGCACAGGGGTCAGCAAACTTTTTCACCAGGGGGCCGATCCACTGTCCCTCAGACCTTGTGGAGGGCAGGACTACATTTTGAAAAATATATATGAACGAATTCCTATGCCCCACAAATAACCCAGAGATGCATTTTAAATAAACGGAAACATTCTACTCATATAAAAACATGCTTATTCCTGGACCGTCCACGGATTGAGAAGGCAATTTGTTCAGATCCGGCCCCCGGACCTTAGGCTGCCTACCCAAGGACTAGCGTAAGCAAATATACAGTGGTACCTCAGGTTACATACACTTCCGGTTACATACACTTCAGGTTACTTTGCTTCAGGATGAGAACAGAAATCGCGCAGCAGCGGCATGGTGGCAGCAGGAGGCCCCATTAGCTAAAGTGATGCTTCAGGTTAAGAACAGTTTCAGGTTAAGAACAGACCTCCAAAACGAATTAAGTACTTAACCTGAGGTACTACTGTATATCTGAAACAGGATCTGGATCTGGAAGGTTAGCGGAAGACCAGAGGCTGGTTGCCTCCATGGCGGCAACCAATACAACCCACTGTAATTGAACAGGACCAATTATAAGGATGTTACCACTTCACTACTTAATGCTCTACTCATTGTTTATGGCTGACACTTAGTTTTATCACACTAGGACCCAACAAGGCATGGCACTATGCACATAATCTGTGCCTTCCTTTTCTTTCTCTCTGTGTACATTTATTTATCTAAAAGAGTCTACCTCTGATAACCAGCCCATACACAGTTTGGCATGTGAGTTTCCACGGACAACTTTGCTGGCAACTGAATGCTGATGGACCTTTGGCCCAAACCAACGAAACAGCTCTTACGTTCTTCTGCTCATGTGCAGAGACAGGACTCAAACTTAGGATGCCAAGCTACGCATGCTCTCCCCTGAGATGCATGCAAAACTCTCCATGCTGACTGTTTACTTAAGGACATAGGAAGCTGCATTTTTTTTTAAAAAAAGGTAAAGGACCCCTGGACGGTTAAGTCCAGTCCATCCATGGTCCACAGAGCTTAGTATTCTCTACAGAGCCAGTGGTGGTGTACTGGTTAGAGCATCAAGCTAGGACCTGGGAGGTAAAGGTAAAAGTAAAGGGACCCCTGACCATTAGGTCCAGTTGCAGATGACTCTGGGGTTGCGGCGCTCATCTCGCTTTACTGGCCAAGGGAGCCGGTGTACAGCTTCTGGGTCATGTGGCCAGCATGACTAAGCCGCTTCTGGCAAACCAGAGCAGCGCACGGAAATGCCGTTTACCTTCCTGCCGGAGCGGTACCTATTTATCTACTTGCACTTTGACGTGCTTTCGAACTGCTAGGTTGGCAGGAGCTGGGACCGAGCAATAGGAGTTCACCCCATCGCGGGCATTCGAACCGTCAACCTTCTGATCGGCAAGTCATAGGCTTTGTGATTTAACCCACAGTGCCACCTCAGCCACATAAAGTTTGCTTGGTGATCTTGAGGGCCAGTCACTGCTTCTCAATCTATCCTACCTCAAAGGGTTGTTAAGGGGGTTAAATGAGGAAGGGGTATACCACCTTGTGCCCCTTGGAGGAAAAGTTGAGATATAAATGCATTAAATGAATTGAAGAAAATGTTCCATTTAACATTTGTTTAAAAACCCGAGGAATTTTTGCTGGGGATTGTAGGGAAAGACCTGCCAAAAAAGCTGAAAAACATCTTCATGTATGCAACAACGGCTGCGAGAGTTTGGGTAGCACAAGGATGGAAGACTGAAGAAACCCCAACTAAAGAATCATGGCAAGAAAAATTGATGGACTATGCAGAACTGGCAAAACTGACATATAAGCTACAGGACAAGCATAACTGTGACTTTAAAGATGAATGGGAACCCTTCACAAAGTATCTGAAGACGCAACAAAGTGAACTGGACTCCTTGGTAGGTCTTGAATAAACATTCACAAACTTTGTATTGATAATAATCACCTAAATAGTCTGAGCATCAATACAACTTTGTAACATGCAGAAAACAGCATTCTTAGAGAAACCAAAGACTGGAACTGAGGGAACTCGGGGGTGGGGGTGGGTGGGGTTTGTGTGGGAGGGTGAGGAGAGGGAGGAAAAATGGGGAAAAAACAAGGATGATATGTTTTTGGATAATATGTCTTGTTTTAATTTTGAATAAAAAAACTTTTTTTAAAAAAGTTGGGATATAAATGCAATACAACAAGATAAGAGTTAACAACCGTAATTGAGTAGTAGATAAAGATATAATGCAGCAGAAAAGGTGTGAGTAAAAACACTGCAAGGGTGGGGAATCAACTTATGAAACCGTGTAATCATTTGACCGTGAAAATGTTTGAAAAAATTAATTAAAAAATTATACAACAGAAAATAATAATAAGATGGTGAGTTATCAAGTTTTGATCTGCATTCAGAAAAGAGATTAATCTCGTCAGAAAAGATGCTGCAGCTGCTACCAAAAGGTCAGTTTAGCACAATCCGTTGGCCTTGGCTAATTAAGCCCTTCCCCCTTGCTCCTTCGCTATGGTAGTTGAGTCAGTTCCAAGCTTGGCCTTGAGATCCAATGTCTCTCCTCCACATGCATTTCACGGAAGAAATGTTCTCCCAATTAAGCCTGCACACTGCTGCCAAGGGGGCTTGATTTGCAGCCTGGTATTGAAGTGGCCGAGAGCAGAGATGAACCATCTAGCGCGGCCTGATAAGAGCTCCACGCCAGCACCGGCCATCAATCAGTGTGCCAGGAAGCTTGTTAACAAACAGCCGCTCTCGTAACACCACCCTCTGCTCGCTCTTAACGAGCCATTTGACCGGGCAAAGGATTGACGGGGAGTGGCGGACGAGGAGGCGGCTCTCAGTTCCAGAAATCTGGCTTGCACAGCAAAAAAACCAGCCGCCGCAACCCCCTTCTCCTGGTGCAAACAGAGAGCTCATAAGAAGAGCTCTGTTGGATCAGGTCAAAGGGGGTCCAAAAAAAAAATGAGAGGCACAAATACAGATGCACAAAAAAATACAAATACAAGATGGGTGACACATGGCTTGAGAGCAGTACATGTGAAAAGGATCTAGGAGTCTTGGTTGACCACAAACTAGACATGAGCCAACAGTGTGATGCGGCAGCTAAAAAAGCCAATGCAATTCTGGGCTGCATCAATAGGAGTATAGCATCTAGATCAAGGGAAGTAATAGTGCCACGGTATTCTGCTCTGGTCAGACCTCACCTGGAGTACTGTGTCCAGTTCTGGGCACCACAGTTCAAGAAGGACACTGACAAACTGGAACGTGTCCAGAGGAGGGCAACCAAAATGGTCAAAGGCCTGGAAACGATGCCTTATGAGGAACGGCTAAGGGAGCTGGGCATGTTTAGCCTGGAGAAGAGAAGGTTAAGGGGTGATATGATAGCCATGTTCAAATATATAAAAGGATGTCACATAGAGGAGGGAGAAAGGTTGTGTTCTGCTGCTCCAGAGAAGCGGACACGGAGCGATGGTTCCAAACTACAAGAAAGAAGATTCCACCTAAACATTAGGAAGAACTTCCTGACAGTAAGAGCTGTTCGACAGTGGAATTTGCTGCCAAGGAGTGTGGTGGAGTCTCCTTCTTTGGAGGTCTTTAAGCAGAGGCTTGACAACCATATGTCAGGAGTGCTCTGATGGTGTTTCCTGCTTGGCAGGGGGTTGGACTCGATGGCCCTTGTGGTCTCTTCCAACTCTATGATTCTATGATTCTATGATCTAGCCTAGCATCCTGTTCTCACGGTGGTCGCCCAGATGCCAGTGGGAAGTCGGCAAGCAGGGCCTGAGCACAAGAGCAACCCTCTCCCTTCCTGTGACTTTTAGCAATTGGGAAGCATTGCAGCCTCCCTCTGTAGAGGCAGAGCCAAGTTATGGTGACTGCCAGCCATCAATAGCCCTCTCCTCCTCCATTAACTTGTCCAATCCTCTTTCAAAGCCATCCAGGTTGGTGGCCATCACTGCCTCCTGACGGAGGAAGCTAACTCTGAGCTACATGAAGAAAACCCACAAAGAACACCCAGCTCCACCACCTGCTCAAAGTTGGGACCAGCCTTGTGCCCACCCTCTTCCCCCATCAACCCTCTTCCCCCATCAAGCTGTAATGTCCTCCAGAACAGACTCTGATATGAGAGAGTTGTAACCCACCAACATCTGAAGGGCACCATGTTAGTGAGGTTTGGTCTACAGCAGATGGAGGGAACCTTTAACACCCCCTCCAGATGTTGCTGAACTACCACTCCCATCATCCCTGTCCATTGGCTGTGCTTGCTGGAACTGATGGGAGTTGCAGCCAACCAACATTGGGAGGGCCACCTGGTCTAGACCATACCCTTCATGGGAGAAAAGAGGAATATTCTTGAAAACTCCCACAAACTACAGATTAAGCAGATGCATCCCCACCAGTTATTAGACAGCACAATATGGCATATGCAATGTATATGCCAGGCAATCTGTATCTGGTGTAGCTCCAGGAAAAATGAATTGATTCCTATTTTACAGATTAGGAAACTGAGGCAGAGGTCACAAGTTGGCTGCCAATCCAGTTCTTCTTGGCCCACCTCCCACACACTATTCCCTTGGCTCAATATTATATCTACCCCTCTGACTGGTCCCTGAATCTGTTAGGCTCTATGGCTGTCTACCTCCCACTGAGTTGTAAGGCCAAATTGGGAAGGGGGGCGGAACCTAATCATACATCAATAGGTTTGAAAAATACTTCAGCAACTGCAGGGTATAAAAGAGTGAGACCCTGTCAGCATATAAGTCGTGTGCTCAGAGACCCGCACTGCTTGCTGATTTGCTACAGGACCAAGTTCACAGGGTTACTCTGACTATAAAAAGTCCTTTGCAGCTTGGGACCAATAGACCTGTGAGATTGCTTCACCCACATGCCCACAGGATCATTTCAGTCTGCAGAAGTAGCACTGTTATGGCCCCCATAATGCTTGCTCCACATTTGTGAGAAATTGTTCTCTACACCTGCGCAGTGGATGTCTCTGCCTGTTGACACCAGGCAGGTTCCTTCACTGTGCTCTTCTTAGTGCCTGCTAAAAACACGTGTGCTTGTGCCAGCCTACCCAGATATATAGAATGCTGACAGCTGTTTTTAGTTTATTGTCAGTTTTAATTGTTTTTCTGATTGTTTTAAACTGGCTTCATTGATACAATTTTTATCGCTTTATTCTCTTTTGCAAACTGCTTTGAGGTTCTTGTTTCACAGTCAAGTAGTATACAAATTTCACAACATGAAATCATAAATAAATAAACGCAATGGCAAGCTATGCCTGGCATGGAGCTTTAGCATTTGTGTGCACCCACTGACATGAATGCGCACTATTGGAGCAATATGCAACCACTTCAGGTGTTGAATTCCTGGAGAAGGAAACTCAGGATGGAGGTGAACTCTGCAGGACAACAACTCACACTGACAAGGTACACAGGAACCTGCCAGGTGAGATCATTTCTCCCTCCAGCCTGGTAATGTCGATTCCAGCCTTCCCTACCCTGTTGCCCTCTAGGCTGGGCTACCATCACTGGTGCAGGCTGGTCCACTAGGGCAAATGGAGCCCTGCCTCAATCTGCAATCAGCCATTCCCACCTGTTTGCCTTTTTGCTTATAACCAGTTCAGGGAGTGGCCCTGGATGCCAGCTGCCTCCTCCTTGGCCTCACTGTGGCCCTTGCATAATTCAGAAGGGAGGAGGATGATCAGACCAGCGACTCATACAGAGACGTACTGGAAGGGCTCATCTGTGGGCAGGTGTTTATGCTGCATCTCTGCTGGACTGAATGAGTCAATGACACCTCCCACAGAGACTTGCCCTGAGCTGAACCTTCTGCAGAGAGGGACCAAATGGCCTGTCTTTATTCTTTTCTCCCGATACCATAGTTGCTAGGGGAAGGAAAACCACATAGGGTCTTTTTGATCAAACCATATGCACTGTGCAGCTGTTTCCTTTTCAGCCCCTTAAAACCATTCCTCTTCATTATACAGGATTTTGATTCCCCCCACCCCCCTTTTCTTTGACCAGATGCAGAATTCACCCTATGTGATATTCTTAGCTTCTTTTTAAATGAGCAAGCAAATCAACCAAGATTCTAGTCCTTAAGACTGAAAAGGCAAATTTCCAAGTGTTACATGAGGGCAATGCTTGGTGACATGTCCAAAGTTGTGAAGCTGAGCAGCATGTTCAGGGGCTAAGAGACAGAGGTCCAGTGCCACACCCACTTCTCCACCCCTCCCCATTTATAATTTTGTGTAAATTATGCATCAGTGAGAAATGAAATGCACACAATGTCCTCTTTGGGTTCTCAAAGTTGAAAAGCAGGTGATACATTTCCCCAAATATCTAAGCAAACCAACTAACCACCCAGTGTGCTTAATTTGCATATAAGGCATACAGGTTGCAAAACCCAGGTTTTCTCTGTGCATAGACATCACAAAACACCTTTTGTTTTGTTTGTTGCATTGTTCCCCAGCTTGCTCCTCAAGACGCATCCACAACACTATTAGTCTACACTGTGCTTCTGAATGCTCAGCAGACAAGAGCAAAAATTAGCTCACCCGAGATTCTGAAGGAGCTTACTCAATAATCAACAAGATGGTGGCTGCAGCCAGATTTCCAAAAGGTGAGCTGGGAAAGTGTGTGTGTGTGTGTGTGTGTGTGTGGGGTGTGTGTGTGTTTGGGAGGTGGTGAGAATCAAGACACAGTCAATGCAAAAGGTGGATGTGTGTGCACTCAGGTGGGCTGCCTGTTCCCAGTGTAAAGACCAGTTCTATTGCAGACAGCTCTTCATGTTGCAAAAGATTTAAGCCAACCGTGGATAAGGGAAGCTGGGCGTGGTCAAAGCAGGCAGGCAGAAAAAAGGAGGGGGGAGAAATCTGTGAAATCTGTGAAGGAATATACACGACTGCCTTTGTGGGAACAACACGGCTGGCGACAGAGAAAGCTCACCCTTGATGAATGGGGTCTGCAGTCAGTGGGACAGGACTGAAGGCAGGTGTTTATGAGAAGTGATTGATTGTTTAAAAGGAAGAGAAGTGTCAGGGGAGAACGCTACTGAAAGCTGGGCTGGAAGTCCTGCTCCTGTCCCCAGATGCACGGGGGGGGGGTGGCCCTCCACACTCCAATTTTCAAATTATTATTTAGAAATGAACAGAAACAAATGAAATTGACTTAAAATACCAGATGTGCTTTGACACTGGCCGGTTGCTCCCCCAAAAGGAGCAAAGTGGTTCTTTCCTGCCTCCCTCCAGTTCACATGGAGATCAAAGTTGTGCATTTCTGCATAGGCACCCCATAGTTACTATTTCAACAGCACCTTCCTCTCCAGCATCATCCATCATCCTAACGATCTGCCTGGCATGCTGCTGCTGATATCCCAAATAACACAGGCAAATATGACACGCACACCCAACTGCTGCATTGGATCTTTCCTCCCTGTCCCAGATGCCAACTCAGAAACCTTGCCTGCACACTGACCATAACAACCCACCATATATTCAGCTTACAAGAGGTCATGTTCTCTTAGGCACAGACCAAGGTGCCCTTTCAGAGGTTCCTACACTGATGCCACACCTCAGATGCCCCTAAAATAGACACAGGTTGTGCAGCTGCTGTTTTTAAAAGGGCACTTTGCAGGGCACCCAGATGAAATTTTGGAACAATGCTCAGAGTCAGACCATGTTTGCTTGGAAGCACCCTGGATAATTAAGCATCCCTGATAGGAAAACCCACAGATTAGCACCAGATTCTGTGGACAAGGTAGGACTAGGATATTGTGCTCCTCTTCCCAGAAATATTTTCAGCAAATCTTTGCAAGCAAGTCTTCTCCCCTTCCCTTTAAAATAAAAATGGAGAATAGGGTCACTCTGAACAACTCTCTTGGACCTCACCCCCCCCAAGTTGAAAAACAAAGTCACTCAAGGTATTGGGGTGGTTGTGGCAGGTATACATATGCCCACAATCCGAAAACAATCCAATAAGCTCCCAAACAAGGTGATACGAGACCTGTCACAACTTGCCCAATATTTCATCACGTGCCTCACCTGGTGCACGCAAAACGCATCCCTTTGGATCTAACCACAACACACCCTTCTAGATACAGTGGTACCTCGGTTTAAGAACAGTCCTGTTTACGAACTATTCGGTTTACGAACTCCGCAAAACCAGAAGTAGTGTTCCGGTTAGCGAACTTTTCCTCAGTCTAAGAATGGAATCCAAACAGTGGAAGGGCACTGGTGGCAGCAGGCCTCATTAGGGAAGCACGCCTTGGTTTAAGAACGGATTCGGTTTAAGAACGGACTTCTGGAATGGATCAAGTTCATAAACTGAGGTATCACTGAACAAAAATCCACATTGCCCTTCTGTTCTGGTACATCAAGGGAGCGGGGAAGAGTCTCAATGACCCTTGGCACCACATACCAAGACCCCAACCCACCACACAGTAGTTGTCTGTGGGAGATGTGCGCCTCATTGCTAATCAAACACATCCATCAGTAGGAAAGGGCGATTCTTAATGCACCGTAAATCTCCTGCACTCTTGCATTTCCAGTGCCAGTTCAACAAGCTGGTCGGAAACCGAGTGTTTCATTTTGCCTCTCCCCGACCGCGCCATAGGCAGGTTCCCCATCACACTGGACGTATTTCTGCAACACGCGCATACGCAAAAGCATAAAACAAAATATTCGCAGCCACCACCGCGAAGGAAGCGGGAGGTAAGAACGAATCTAAACCATCATTTGGTGTAATTAAATGAGCCGCCACCAGCTAATCAGCCCGGCCCTTCGCTCTGGCTTGGCCTGAGGTGAGCGCACGACCCAGGCAGCAGCGAAAGGAAATCAATGCCCTCGTTTGGGCGTCCACAGATGCACGCGCCGCCGGTCCCCTCACCTTTCATTGTCCACGTTCTTGAAGCCAGGTAGAATGTGCCGGAAGCTGCTGTTCCTGTCGAGCTTGGGTTGGCTCTTTGTCCTTTTGATGGAGCCTTTAAGGCGCCGGCTCAGGAACCCCTGCGGGGAGACAGAGGGAGGCGGAAATTACCGGGACGGTCAGGGGACAGATGCGCATCCGTTCGGGCGAGTTCTGAGCCCTGGCTCTCCCGCGGCAGCAGTGGCACCGTGAGGGCGGGGGGTGGGTGGGTTGGGGGGAGGAATGCTGGCTTCTGCCGAGATGCCGCGGCACAAATATTCCATCCAGCCCCTGCTCTGAGAAGCCGGCGCTGCTACGTTGGCGCGAGACTCCCCTAAGCCTCGGTTGCCTTAGCAACCACCCGCTCTCACACACCCCTTTTTCAAAAAATGCCACCGAGATACAAGACAAGCATATTGCAACTCCTGGCACATCGAAGAAACGCTCTCGTGTGGGAGGTAGTGTGGGGGGGGGCAGAAGGGAGTTTGATCTGTCACTATGACCGAGAGACCCCGTGCCCACCGCGGGAGGGGGGGGCGGAGGCAGGCAAAGGTGAGAGACCTTGTGGCAATGGAAAGGTGGGCATGTTGACCAACGTTCAGCTGGGAATGTGAGTTGAGATCAAACACACACACAAAAGCATATGAGATCACCTTTGAAATGAAACCTTGCGGGAAAGGTAGCTGCAGAATTGAATGCGGCTTTAGAGATGATAGATAGATAGATATAGATATGAGATTAACCCTTCGAATGCAAACCTTGGGGAAGAGGTACCTGCAAAACTGAATGGGGCTCCTGACTTAAGCCAACTCCATGGGGTCCCACCCACTGATAGTCCAAAGAGGGATGGAAAAGCAAAAAGCCATTTTCAGATAGAGGCACATATTCCATTGCTCTGTTTCCACTAACAGGCTGAGCTGTGTGGTTCTAGAGTGCCACCTAGAGAGGCAATACCAGCCCACCTGAACCCTGAGTGTTCCATCAGCTGACCCCCCCCTAAAGGGCCAATCGCAGCCTACCAGACCCCATTAAAGACCCAAGTTCAGAGCTTTCCTCTCAGTAAGAGCAACTCATCTCTAGTGTGAGGACCTAGTGTAAGCTCCTGCTCCCTTAGGTCTAGCACACCTGATTTCAGCTATGCATTTCCCTCTGGCCCCTTGCATCCTTGTTTGGTGGTCTGAGATTTGGGCCTCCTTGGGACCACATACCTTAAAAGGTAAAGGTACCCCTGACCTTTAGGTCCAGTCGTGGATGTCTCTGTGGTTGCGGTGCTCATCTCGCTTTGTTGGCCAAAGGAGCTGGTGTACAGCTTCCGGGTCATGTGCCCAGCATGACTCAGCCACTTCTGGCGAACCAGAGCAGCGCACAGAAACACCGTTTGCCTTCCCGCCAGAGCAGTAGCTATTTATTTACTTGCACTTTGACATGCTTTCGAACTGCTAGGTTGGCAGGAGCAGGGACCGAGCAACGGATGTTCACCCCGTCGCGGGGATTCGAACCGCTGACCTTCTGATGAGCAAGTCCTAGGCTCTGTGGTTTAACCCACAGCACCACATACCTTACTATATAATAAAATTGTAAAGTCTTTTAATCACCATGTTAATTTATTTATTTGCCTAAAAGCATTCCTAACCCACTTAATATTTTAAATCTCCAAGCAGTGTGCAGGATACAAACATAAAAACTGTAGCTAGGAATGGAGCCCCTCTATCCATAGGCAATCTACCTCAGAGTGCAAGGCACCTTCAACATAAAACCAGGGAGACTTATTGCCTCTGTGCCTAGCTTGTGGGCTTCCCAGAAGCACCTGAGTAGCCAGGTATGAAACCAGGATGCTAGAGAGGAAAACCTTTGGATCTCCTCAATGCTCCAAGCTCTTGTCGCATAGCTCTTTTCATGCAAAGTTCATATCTTGGTGCAAAGTCCATATCTGGATTTGAAGCAACATTAAGGGTAGAAGGCTTGACTTGAGAGAACAGGATGGGTCTTGAAGAGGCAACTGGAAGGATATCAGACTCTATCTCATTATCCAGCTTTAGCCAAACAAGAGAACTGCAATTAACAGACTGTAGCCAGAATATGTCAGGGTAACCCCTGATCTCCATAAATGAGACTTCACCAAGACAGTAACTTCCACATGTTTTGTGTAGTAGCAAATTTAAAAGTGCAGAGTCCCTTCATGACAATCACAGCCACCTCCACTTCTCAGATTATACAACCTCATTAGTTTATATAATAATTTTATAATTATGCAATAATTAGGAATGCATTGCGACAATCAATGCATTGCCTTTCAGCTGGATCCAGTATTTTCTGTGCACATCAATGGGCAAATGATTTGGAGAGCCCAATGACATATTCTGGAGTGACTTTGTTCCATTTTATGTAACCTCAGAACTTGCACCCCGTTCTCTTGCCTTGTGTTTTCCGTGTTCCAAGATGCTTAGCTTTGAAGCACACAGGATGCCTTCTCCTCAGTGTTCTTCCCATGCGTTTTCTCTGGGGAGACCGTGGGAGCCCATCCTCAGTGGCCGACTCACCTCTTTTCACTCTGATTGACTCCAGTTGACACACAGCATGAGAAGACTTCAGCAGCTCGAAAGCTCCTTTTTCCATGCTGATTGGGCGGCCTGAGGATGCTGGTGGCAGGGACCCCTCCAAAGGCTCTGCCACAGAAATAGCAGCAGGTCTTTGACCTCCTACAGCCCCTGATTGCTACAACTCTGGACTACAACTCCCATCAGTCACAGGGGCTGATGGGAGGTGTAATCACAAACATCTGGCCTGCATCACACTTTGCCTACATGGCACACTGCGTAATCCTCAATGCGCACCATGCTTGGACCTCCCATACATCTTTGGGGTCACTGTCACAGTGTGCTCATCCACGGCTGGACACCCCTGGCAACACATTGATAACAGCGGTGTGCCTTCCATGAAAACCGCAGTGGCCTTAAAATATGCAGATTGCTATCTTCATAACTATAGCTATGCCCCCATGGTCAGATGCAGCAATGCTCCTGAATGCCAGTTGCTGGAGCGTTCCGTGCTCTTGTACTCAAGTCCTGCTTACAGGTTTCCCAAGGCATCTGGCTGGCAACTGTGAGAACAGGATGCTGGACTAGGTGGGATTCCTTTGGCCCAATCCAGCAGGCTCTTCTCGTGTTCTTTTCCCAGGTGCTCAGTTCCTGGTACTGGCCTGCGCTCTGTGCAATGACAGATATTGTGGGCAGATTATTGGAAAGTGGCGCACAAGAAACTCAAGGTCTTCAGCGACACTTTTTCCTTTTTGAAAGACAGGAGAACATACCAGCTGACTCTATTCCTTTATCTGTCTGCCTTCTCCATTCAGGTAATTGTACCTTCCTTATCACCATGGCTACAGAGAACCTGAGGAAATCATATACCGGCATTGTTCAGTGTGAGGGGAAGTGTCTGTGTTTACGTGTGTGTGCTTGCGTGCTGTCCAGGGAGAAATCCACACAGGCATCTTTGATCCTCACCTGACCACCTTTATCCAACCAACCGGAAATTTCTGGCAGCCCCCTCCCCATTCCTTTAATGCAAGTCAGGCTGGAATTCAACAGGCAAAGCCCTTTCTTTTCTGACTCTCACCTGCCCCTCCTGGTTCCACATCACAATCAAAATAGAGAGCATCATGGAAAAAAGTGGGGAAGCTGTGACCTTCCAGTTGTTGTGGGATACAAATCCCATGAGCCCCAGCCAGCAATGCCAATGACCAGGGATGATGAGAGTTGTAGTCCAGCAACATTTGGCAGGGCACAGGTTCCCCATCCCTCTGTGGGTTAAATGGACTGGCAACTGGATCCAGCAGGAATCTTCATGTGGCTCCCCTCTACCCATGGTACAAGGCATACAGTGATACCTTTGGTGAAAAACCTAATTCGTTCTGGAGGTCTGTTCTTAACCTGAAACTGTTCTTAACCTGAAGCACCACTTTAGCTAATGGGGCCTCCTGCTGCCGTTGCACGGTTTCTCTTCTCATCCTGAAGCAAAGTTCTTAACCCGAGGTCCTATTTCTGGGTTAGCGGAGTCTGTAACCTGAAGAATATGTAACCTGAGGCGTATGTAACCTGAGGTACCACTGTATTGGCATATTGTTGTGCACACCCCAATCTCCAAGTGGTCAATGGAGACTGTACTGTTTTCGGAAGACATGGCTTTATTTACACATCTGTACAACCTAAGCATAGGATGGAGGGACTCATAGCATTTATTCCCTGACAGATCTTGCTTGCCTATTACGGTTCATGGGACGCCCCAAGTTTTGGGTCCAGCACAAAACAGACAGGTCTCGGTGTATCCAGCTTCCAGCAGCAGCCCAACTATCTCACACCGCTCTCTTAGGCACAGCTCATCTGGTCTATTGCTCTATGGTATTCAGAAGCATTGCTGCCTCTGATCATTGAGGCAGAGTATAGCCACCATGACTAGGAAGAAGAAGAAGAAGAAGAAGAAGAAGAAGAAGAAGAAGAAGAAGAAGAAGAAGAAGAAATTTTATTTATACCCCGCCCTCCCCAGCCAAGACCGGGCTCAGGGCGGCTAACACCAGGTAAAAACAATTGATTAAAATACAACTTAAAAACAGGATTAATATACAACATTAAAATGCAGCCTCATTTCAGTAGAAACTCAAATCAACAACTTTTTGGTGATGAAAACATCAAATCCTCACCAAGGCCAACTATCCAGACTGGTCCTACGTGGGCCAGAAAAAAGCCAGGGAAGTCCCCAAATAGGGGTTCCATCACAGAAGGAGAAAGGAAAAAGGAAAGAGGGGGAGGGGATCAAGTTGATCCCAAGCCAAAGGCCAGGCGGAACACTGATGGCCTTATCCTCCTCTGTGAATCTGTCCAATCCCCTTTTAAAGCCATCCAAGCTTTGGCCATTGCTGCTTCCTGTGGGACAGAGTTCCATTGTTAATGCTGGGACCCCCTGCAGCCTATGCTCAGGTTGTATAGATGCGAAAATAAAACCATGTAGCAGACAAAACACCACAGTCTCCACCAATGCTTATTCCAAGGAAACCAAAGCTTGGGTAAGCATCTGGAACCACTAAATTCTCTCACCAGTCAAAGACTGGGTGTGTGCAACAATATTTTAAGCATGCATAAAGTACATGGTTGGGATTCTTCCCTCCCCCTGCAAACCAACAAACCAACCAACAAACAAAAACAAACAAACCTGTCGGTAGATTTCTGACAATTCATGCACTTCTAGGGCATTACAAAGTTTGGAGCCTTTTCCAAATCAATCTAATAATGTTCATGTTTAAGCATCTTCAGCTTGCCTTGTATAAAATGTGGGAGATTTATTTTCCGATGGAGAGCACTAGATCCCAATCAGAAACACGCTTTTGAAACCCCAGACACAGGCACGAGAGTGGGAAGACGAGTGTCTTTGAGATTAAAGGAGATAATAATCGCCAACTGACAGAAATTTATTCACCCTCCTATAAATCTAAACTTCGACATCACTTTCTTCAAGCATAATCATCCTGGCTTGAGTACTTGCTATCAGCAGCAAATCATAACGCGTGCCCTGTTTTTTCCCTTCCTCTCGTCTGCCTTTCATAGGGCAGAGGCAGCTTTGAGAGGGGATGAAAGGAAATAATTTACAGCAGACCTTGACGATGTCCCCTGTGATTCAAGGGGACCCCTTTGAGCCCACAAGCAGGGCAAGAAAGTAAAAGCCCCCTCTTGTTGCTGCTCCGGGTGTTCAGAGGTAGACTGCCCCTGAAAAAGGAGGCTCCATGCATAAGGGCATCTGAAGAGCCTTGTTGTTGGAGCAGATCATCTTGACCAGGGCCAAGTTCAAGGTGCTACAATTTTTATTTTTCCAATTCATCAATACCTCTATTTTTGCAATAATAAGAGCACAAAGAGTCCATTCATATTGTCCCTTTGTTAGATTCCATGTGCTGAGTATATAATTCAAAATGATATTTTCCTCTGCAAATTTAAGATTATTCCATACAGTCATGTTGATTGTCTCTATTACTTTCTGCCAAAAATTAATCAATATAGGACATTGTACAAACATATGTTTTAGAGAAGCATTATCTCTGTTCCATCTCCAGTAGTTAGATGTCTTAGCTAGTCCTTTCATAAACAAGTGTAATGGGTCCAATTAGTTCTAAATATTATTTTTCATTGAATGAGTCCTATTCTGAGGTCCAGAGACACCCTTATTATAGAACTTACCCAATCTTCAACAATTTAACAATATTGGGAATTCATTTTTATAAATACCGTATTAGGTTAGTGTCTGGTTAACTGCAATAACAATTTTTGTTGTTGTTGTTGTAATGCATACAATTTTTTGTTGCAGTTCTGTTTTGTTTTCCAAATGGGTACTATTTCTTTTCTTCTTCTTCTTTGTGTCATCTTACTCTGTGCGCTTGTACAGTGGTACCTCGCAAGACGAAATTAATTCGTTCTGCGAGTTTCTTCGTCTTGCGAATTTTTCGTCTTGCGAAGCACGGATTCCCATAGTATTAACGGTTTTAAGAAAAAGGAAGCAAACTCACAAGACGTTTTCGTCTTGCAAAGCAAGCCCATAGGGAAATTCGTCTTGCGAAGCAACTCAAAAAACGAAAAACTCTTTCGTCTTGCGAGTTTTTCGTCTTACGAGGCATTCATCTTGCGAGGTACCACTGTAATCATGTACAGTCATACCTCGGGTTACAGACGCTTCAGGCTGCATTTTTTTGGGTTGCGGACCGCCGAAATCCGGAAGTACCGGAACGGATTACTTCCAGTTTTCAGTGGTCGCGCATGCACAGAAGCGCTAAATCACACTTTGCGCATGCACAGAAGTGCCGAATCACAAGGGCGCCCCTGAGAGGCTGGCGCCCTGGCGCAATGAACCACTAAGACCAATGGGAAAGACAGCTCTGGCTACCATCTCTTTTTAGCTGGTGGGTGCCGGGAGGATTTAATCTGCCACCTTCTGCAGGCAAAGCATATATTCCATCCCTGTGCCATAACCCCTTCTTGCTAATACTGCTGAATCCAAACGAATTAATATTAGTAGCCAATCCCAATACGATAAGATGCCAAAGTGGACTCTGCACCTGTTGCCTCTTTTTCTGAATTTTGGGGAAGTGTGCTTAGAGTTGGACGTGCAAGACTGTACATCCTTACTGTGTCCCCTTCTGCTGATGGGGAGAAGGATAAGTGATAAACACCAGACTCCAGCATAAGTGCAACCATTATAACCAGAAAAGTCAAAGCGCCTATAATGACATTGGCTAGCATTCACTTCTCCCCGTTTTCTTCTCTCATGCTAGACATTATACCATGAGCTTCTTGGGACAGGAGCTTGTCCCTTCTGATACATGCTAGATAGCACTAAGAGCAAGGAAGGCTCTGAATAAATCATAGAATTGCAGAGCAGGAATGGATGCCTGAGGTCATCTAGTCCAACCCCCTGCAATGCAAGAATCACAACTAAATAATCCTTGGCCAATGGCTATCCAACCTCTGCTTTAAAACCTCAAGTAGAGGAGAGTCTGCCAGCTGTTGAGGCAATCTGTTCCACCTAATAATAATAATAATAATAATAATAATAATAATAATAATAATTTATTTGTACCACACACATCTGGCTGGGCTTCCCCAGCCACTCTGGGTGGCTTCCAACAGAATATTAAAAACACAATAAAACATCAAACATTAAAAGCTTCCCTAAACAGGGCTGCCTTCAGATGTCTTCTGAATGTCAGGTAGTTGTTCTTCTCTTTGACATCTGGTGGGAGGGCGTTCCACGGGGCGGGTGCCACTACTGAGAAGGCCCTCTGCCTGGTTCCCTGTAACTTGGCTTCTTGCAGTGAGGGAACTACCAGAAGGCCTTCGGAGCTGGACCTCAGTGTCTGGACGGAACAATGGGGATGGAGACGCTCCTTCAGGTATACTGGACCGAGGCCGTTTAGGTCTTTAAAGGTCAGCACCAACACTTTGAATTGTGCTCGGAAACGTACTGGGAGCCAACATAGGTCTTTCAAGACCTGTGTTATGTGGTCTTGGCAGCTGCATAGCTCTTACCCTCAGAAAGATATTCCTAATGTTTAGTTGGAGTCTTTCTTCTTGTCATTTGAATCCATTGGTTCAGGTTCTACCCTCCAGAGCAGCAGAAAACAAACTTGCTCCATCTTCCATGTGATACCCCTTCAGAAATTTGAAGATGGCTTTCTTATCACCTCTCAGTCTCCTCTTTTCTAAGCTAAACATATCCAACTCTCTCAACTGTTACTCCTAAGGCGTAGTTTCCAGACCCCAGATCATCTTGGTCGCCCTCCTCTGCACACCTTCCAGCTTGTCAATATCCTCCTTAAACTGTGGCAACCAAAACTGGACACAGGACTCCAGGTGGGGTACGACCAAGGCAGAATAGAGCGGTACTATGACTTCCCTTGAGCTGGACATTCTACTTCTGTTGATGCAGCCTAGAATTAGCTTTTATTTTTCCTGCAGCATCACACTGTTGAGCTTGTGGTCAGAGCTTGTGGTCTACTTAAGACCCCTAGATCCTTTTCACATGCATTGCTGGCAAGATAGCTGTCCCCAATCTTATATTTGTGTATCTGTTTATTCCTAAATAACAGTAAACTTCACTGCATTTCATGCTTTTCCAAAGCTTGAAAGGATAGGAAGTTTATTGAAAAATTCACTATATATATGGTTTCATATATGTATTTAAAAATCATGCTTATCTATCATAATTTCCAGGATAGTTTGACATTAAGCAAAACCCCAGTCTCTCCAAGCAATGCAAAATGCCTTTGCTGCATCTATATCCAACCATTCTGATGACTGTTAATAATGGGGCACTATGGGTTTTTCTTTTTTTAATACGATAAGGAAGCATAGACAGACCCCTGCCCTTTCTACAATTGCATAAGTATTGAACAATCTCCTCTCGAAGAAGCTGGAGAAGATGGCAACAAGATCCGCATATTGTTTTCAATAATTTAATTGCAAAGCCCCCAAGACAGTACGTATGTTCAAAACACATCCTGAATATGTGGAGATCTGCTTGGCAATCCATCAATCTTCTGCTCACCCCGATGGCTTCCCTCCCTCCTTCCCTCCCTCCACATCTTTCCCTTAGCATCTAAACATTTGTATTTTTGTATCTGTGAGTGAGCAGCATAGATTTTGTGGCAATTAGGATTAGTAATGATTTTGTACCTACTTGTTTAGCACTGGAATTAATGCACTATTTTAATTTGTCCCTCCAACTCTTAACAAACAAGAAATGATTCTAAAAACACCACTCTGGCCATTGGAAGCTATAGTGGTAAAGAAAAAGAATATGACAACTTGTAGAAATTTATTAAAACAAGAGGGAGGAGAGTATAAATTAAAAGAATTTAAGGAATTCTTGGGGTACAAAGCAGAGACATCTCACTGGAAGGACAGATCCTGAAGCTGAGGCTCCAGTACTTTGGCCACCTCAGGAGAAGAGAAGACTCCCTGGAAAAGACCCTGATGTTGGGAAAGATGGAGGGCACAAGGAGAAGGGGACGACAGAGGACGAGATGGTTGGACAGTGTTCTCGAAGCTACCAGCATGAGTCTGACCAAACTGTGGGAGGCAGTGGAAGACAGGAGGGCCTGGCGTGCTCTGGTCCATGGGGTCACGAAGAGTCAGACACAACTAAACAACTGAACAACAACAACAAGGAATTATCAGGAAAATTAACATACAATATCATCATTTGAACAAAGTATTTAAGAAAGATAAGATATGAGGGTTTGGGGAAGAAATATCACAGTTGGAGAGAGACCTGTTGGAATGTAATGTAAAAGTGTATAAAATATAATTGGAATGGGAGACAAAGCAAGCAAAATCCTCAATGATACATTGGGCAATAGATATCGGTCTTAATATGGATATGGAAGCATGGGAACGATTGTGGAATATGGATATAAAATTTACAGCATGTTATGGTCCAAGAGAAAATTATATGAAAATGATATATCGATGGTACCTAACAATGAGTAAATTGGCAAAAATGTATAAATCCAAATCAAATAAGTGTTGGAAATGTAAAGTGAAAGAAGATTCTTTTTATCATATGTGATGGTTTTGTATAGGGTTACCTGATGTCCCCGGTTCCTGGGGCAGTCCCCGGATTTGCAAATCTGTCCCCGGGAAACGTGGCAGTGGCAGCCTCAGCAGACCGGTGCCAGCCTGGTAGCGCAGTTGGCTCTGCCTGGCTTCAGGAGCTGTTCGCTGCTGTTGCGCCAGCCATTTTTCCTGCGCCATGGCAGCGAACAGCTCCTGAAGCCAGCCAGAGCCAACTGCACTACCAGGCTGGCCCCTCCTGGGCAACGGCCGCCCGCCCATGACTCTTGAGCCTCCCCTGATCTGCCAAAACGAAGGAGGAAGGGGGCAGGGGATCAGGGAAGGCTCGGGAGTCATGGGCAGGTGGTGCACAGTTTCCCAGTTTTTAAAAAAACTCATTTATGTTTCACAGGGTGCGAAAGAAGGGCTCTGCACCTTTATACAATATGCATGTGTGCTTGGGCCCAGGGTCTTTTGCCTCACCATCCCCACTACTGACTCCCTGTTGCTACTCAGCTTCCTAAATAAATAAATAAATAAATAAATAAATAAATAAATAAATAGTCCCCGGATTCATTGGAAAAAATCTGGTAACGATAGTCTTGTAGTAAGGTTAAAGAAATATGTTTTCTTTTTCTTTTGTTTTAATAAGGTTTAAGTTACAATAATTTAAGAAGCTGAATAGAAAATAAAGGGTTAATTAATTGTGAAGTTAGGAGATTAGGATTTGCTGGATAAATAATTTGATCTAGAAAACAAGAAGGGGAGGTTCGAGGAAGTCAAAGGACGATGGTTTGGAAACTAGGTTTTGGAAACTATGTGTTTTTAATATTGTCTTTTTTTTGTGTGTGTGTGTTTTTATCTTTTTTTTTCTTTGTTGTTTGTATAAAATGGAAAACCTTAATAAATATTTATATATATAAAAAAGTAAGGTTAAAGCTTACTGGGAAATGATATACATAGTGAATTGAAATGATGTTTAAAATAACGTTTGTAAAACAAACAAACCCAGAAGCTTTTCTTTTGGGAATTATAGGGACAGAACTACTCAAACTATATAGAAATTTATTCATATATGTGACTACAGTGGCAAGAATGCTACTTGCCCCAAAATGGAAAGAAGCAGAAGTCCCAGCAAAAGAAGAATGGATACAAAAACTTATGGAATATGCAGAAATGACAAAACTTACCAGAAAAATAAGAAATCAAGATAACAAACTTTTTAAATAAAATAATGGAAATGGTTTATTGAATATCTACAAATAAACTGTAAACAGATAAGAACATTGGCAGGATTATTGTAATAACCTGCAGTTTTGTAAGAGTATATATTTAAAGTTGATGAATAAATGAGCAAATTAAGTTAATTTGGATATGCAGAAAATATTAAAAATAAATTTAAGGAACCGCAGAAAGAGAGGAAAGGAAGTCAAGTTTTGAAATGTTAAAATGATTATAAAATTATTGAAATGTATAAAATTGAAAATCATAAATGAAATAATTAAAACAAAAAAAATTAAAAAATGATTCATAACCAGGGTGTTAATCTCATTTGCTTTCCATAACTATTTCCACTTCTTTAACTAATATGAACACTTAGCACTGATATAGCACTTCCCAAATTCATGCAGTATTCTAACAACTCTTAACACCAAACTTGCAAGGTAGGTCAATAGTATCATCTTCCCCCCCCTCCATGTGTGGTGTACTCTAGTGGTTAGATTAGAGTGTCAGACTAGGACCAGGAAAACCAGGGTTCAAATCCCCCACCCATCCATGAAGCTCACAAGGTGACCTTTGACCTTTGGGTCACTGCCTCTCAGCCTAATCTACTGCACAGGTTTGGTGTTGGGATTAAATCAGGAGGGGCGGGGAGAGTCATATATACACCACTTTGAACTCCTTGGAGAGAAGGTGGGATATACATGCAATAAATAATAAATAAAAACCTTATAGCGTAGGGACTGGCAGGAGTTTATGGCAGGGATTGGGAACTTGTGGCTCTTTGGATATGGCTAGACAAATAGCCACTGGCATGACCACTAGCCATGCTGGCTGCAGCTGATGGGAGCTGGGACACCTGTGGAACTACAGTTCCTCCACCCTTATTCTTTGCAGAGGTAAGATTTTAAGTTTGCGTGTGTGTTCTGGTTCACCACTCAGGGCTAGTTTCCCAAAATACCAGCAGGAGTGATAGAACTGTTTCTGGACAGCACTGCATCAGAACAGGGGGAGTTCATTTGTTGAACCAAATGGGAACCATTTAGCTCAGTTTCCATTTGTTCCAGAAAACAGCAGAGAGAGGAATGTATGTGTTAAGTTGTGGGTGAACATATCAGACGACACAGAGATTCTGTAAATAACAGCTCTTGTTTATTCACAGGTCCAGAACAGAACTGGGCTGAAGGGTTCAGCCAGCTTGCTTATATAGAGCTCAACTACAAAGCAACAGTAACAACTTTCTGTAACTATCCAATCACTGAACGTCACTTTCAATTCCTTATTTGCATATGTGGACCTGAGTGAAAACTATCTACAGTATCCCCCTGCTGGCCCAGGGTGAGAACTTCAGTACATAACAGTATGGGATTTCCACTTGTACTAATCTCTACCATTTGGAGTGGGTGGTTCCTTTGTCTCTGGCAGGAATGAATTGGGCAGCTACTCCTTGATGCCCTCCCAGCCAAATCCCCTTGATATTGTGTTGTGTTGGGCATTCCCCCCACCCCACCCGTGTGTGTGTGTGTGTCTGTGTGAAGCAACCGCAAGAGCTGTATGATTGCTTTTTAATTATCGTTTTTGGTGTGTGTTTGGTTCTTTAGGTCCCTGAGGCCTAAGAACCCAAGAAGAGACCTCTGGCCAGGTCAGAGCAAAGGTGTGTCTTGCCCAGCAACCTCTTCTCCCAGCTGCTCAGAGAGTCTGTTGTGGGTCTCACGCTGGATTGGGCACCAGCAGAGGGAAGGTCTTGGGCCCTGAGCGAGATGAATAACACAAGAAGACGACAGACTGCTAGCTCTGGTCAAGGGCCACTGCCCAGCATTGCAAAAGAGAAAGAGATTCCAGTGCCTTCCTGACATCGTTTTGTCAAATTACCCATGACACTGCCACTGACATTATCAACAGTGGCCACCAGGAGAAAGCGATGCCAGACACACACTCCGCCTGCTTGCTGCTGAACGGTTTCTCTCTCTCTCTCTCTCTCTCTCTCTCTCTCTCTCTCTCTCTCTCTCCCCAGAGCACGCTGAACTGGAGGAAAAAAGCCCAGCACAGCGGAGAAACTGAATCTGTCACCATGGCAACCCAAGTTGGAAAGAGTAGACAGAAATCAATGTCACCTCAGCGCAAGGAGGCGTGGCAAGGCAGAGAGATGAAGAGATGTGGCTGGAAGCGCAAAAAGGAAAAAAGGCTGGCCCTGAGTCCAGCAGTGTGCCAATGCCCTAGACAGAAGAGCAGAGCTAGGATGGATTGAGACAGGTGCATGCATGCAGCCTCTCAAGAGAAGTTGGGGAAAGGTGCCAAAAAGGAGAGCCCACATGCTCAGGGGACAGGAACAGCTTCCCTGTGCGGAAAGACTGAATTAAGGACTTAAGAAGAAGCTGTCCTGTATCAGGCCAGTGGCCTGTCCAGCCCAGCATCCTGTTCTCACAGTGGTCAACCCGATGCCCCCGTGGTGAACCAGCAAGCAGGACTCTCCTGTGGGGATCATTCACCAAAACTGAGTGTTAGAGGAGATTCTGGACATACCAATGGAAGGACTTCTTCACAAAGCAAATGTTGTTAAACCATGGGATTTGCTGTCACCAGGTACATGGTGAATAGCTACTAACTGAGGTTCCTTAGACAGAATCATGGAGGGGAAATGGGTCACAAAGGCTGCTTGGAATCTCCAGTAGCAGCGGCAATCTATATTTGGACACCAGCCACTGAGTAGCAAGAGCAAAAGAGGGCTGCTGTTCTATGCCTAGGCATGTCCTGGTTTTCGGGTGTAAAAACGGCATCAGGGGGGAAATGTCAGGGAAAATCCGGGTGTATGGCAGAAACAGCTCATAAAGATTAAAATCACTATTTTGGGGTTGTTGTTGTTTAGTTGTTTAGTCGTGTCCGACTCTTCGTGACCCCCTGGACCAGAGCACGCCAGGCACTCCTGTCTTCCACTGCCTCCTGCAGTTTGGTCAAACTCATGTTAGTAGCTTCAGTAACACTGTCCCACCATCTTGTCCTCTGTCGTCCCCTTCTCCTTGTGCCCTCCAACTTTCCCAACATCAGGGTCTTTTCCAGGGAGTCTTCTCTTCTCATGAGGTGGCCAAAGTATAGGAGCCTCAGCTTTAGGATCTGTCCTTCCAGTGAGCACTCAGGGCTGATTTCCTTCAGAATGGATAGCTTTGATCTTCTTGCAGTCCATGGGACTCTCAAGAGTCTCCTCCAGCACCATAATTCAAAAGCATCAATTCTTCAGTGATCAGCCTTCTTTATGGTCCAGCTCTCATTTCCATACATCACTACTGGGAAAACCATCGCTTGAAATATACCGACCTTTGTCGGCAAGGTGATGTCTCTGCTTTTAAAGATGCTGTCTAGGTTTTTCATCACTTTTCTTCCAAGAAGCAGGCGTCTTTTAATTTTGTGACTGATGTCACCATCTGCAGTGGTCATGGAGCCCAAGAAAGTAAAATCTCTCACTGCCTCCATTTCTTCCCCTTCTATTTGCCAGGAGGTGATGGGACCAGTGGCCATGATCTTAGTTTTTTTGATGTTGAGCTTCAGACCATATTTTGCGCTCTTCTCTTTCACCCTCATGAAGAGGTTCTTTAATTCCTCCTCACTTTCTGCCATCAAGGTTGTGTCATCTGCATATCTGAGGTTGTTGATATTTCTTCTGGGAATCTTAATTCTGTTTTGGGATTTTTCAGTTTAAAGGTAAAGGTAAAGGTACCCCTGCCCATATGGGCCAGTCGTGTCCGACTCTGGGGTTGTGTGCTCATCTCACTCTATAGGCCGGAAGCCAGCGCTGTCCGCAGACACTTCCGGGTCACGTGGCCAGCATGACAAAGCTGCATCTGGCGAGCCAGTGCAGCACACGGAACGCCGTTTACCTTCCCGCTGGTAAGCGGTCCCTATTTATCTACTTGCACCCGAAGGAGCTCAACAATTTTGCGGGTGTCAGGAATTTTGTTTTTTTGAAATAAGGCAACCATATCCCTTGTCTGTCATATGGGTCCAGAGTGCAGTTCTCTAGACAGCAATATTTAAACAGTCTCCTGGCAGGTTGTCATATTAAATCCAGGCCGACGTGCAGATCGCCTAGCCAGCCTTCACTGAAAGGTGCTGAGGAAATGTCAAGCGCTATTACTGCAATTATGATTCCACACACACTGATCAAAATGGGTAAAATGAGGATTAATATTCCCTATTAGGTTTCCTTACAGCCTTGCTTTTGAACTGTCTTTCCCTGTGGGCTCTAGGAAATGAGAGATAATTTAATACTTCTGGCATGGCAGCATGGGGTGGAGTGGGGACGGCAGGGAGCGGTGCTCTCTGGAGTGTGAGGATGCTTCTTAAGCTCTCCCCAAGGAGGGTCCCAGGCCCAGGGCCAGCCCTACAATGAGGCAAAGTGAGGCACCTGCCTCATTCAGGAGATGTTGAAGTGCAGGGAGTGGCCAGAGCTGTGTGTGCCATGTGGCCTGCCCTGTACCTATGTCAGGCTGCTCCCCTCAAGTGCAGTGGAAGATGTTTCACCAGTACTGGGGTAATATTCAACTACCAGTGTTGAATCTTGTCCTTTGCCTCAGGTAACAAAATGTCTTGAGCCGGCGCTGCCAAGGCCCTCCCTGAAATTGTGCCTGAATACAAAGCAGCATTTGGGAGTGTGAGGTGCAGATTTATCAGGTCAGGAACATCACAGATTCTGAGACTTCAGGGTCCAAATCTTGCCGGGTCTTCTCCCAGCAAGGTCACAGGAGCAGGCCCTAGAGGTGGAAACTAGAGTCTGCCTTTCCTTAGAAACCTGCCTGCCTCCAATCCAGGGTGCAGCACAGAAGAATAGCAAGGGAGGGAAAAATGAATTCAGTTCACATTAAAGGGGAAACCTACCAAATTTGCACTTTCTGAAAACAATACATGAACTGAAACATAGCTGTCATTTGAAATTTGCGCTTCCCTGAATTTTGCAATGCAATGCAATTCTCCAGCCAAGTGTTGTTGCATTTTTGTAAATAATGGCTTCCCCAAGATCTTTCAAAAATTTATTAGCATAACTCTCATTTTCTCATTCTTAAGAGGTTCTTATATGCACTCTGCTGTGCTGAGAAACTCCTAATTTGATCATCAGATTTGTCTGCATTTATTAGTATTATTAGTATCATCATCATCATCATCATCATCATCATCATCATCAATTTATTACATGCCTTCACCCTAATGGCCCAGCTCTGGTTGCAGCATAAAAACACATTGGAAACAGTTTTGAACAAGTTGCGGTTATACAAAAATGCATCACATTGGGGGGGGGGATTGCTTTGCAAAATTATGTACATTGGGCAAAAATGCATTTTTAAAAATGGATACGGGATGTGGGTGGCGCTGTGGGTTAAAGCCTCAGCGCCTAGGGCTTGCCGATCGAAAGGTCGGCAGTTCGAATCCCCACGGCAGGGTGCACTCCCGTCACTCGGTCCCAGCGCCTGCCAACCTTGCAGTTTGAAAGCACCTCCGGGTGCAAGTAGATAAATAGGGACCGCTTACCAGCGGGAAGGTAAACAGCGTTTCCGTGTGCTGTGCTGGGTCGCCAGATGCAGCTTTGTCACGCTGGCCACGTGACCCGGAAGTGTCTGCGGACAGCACTGGCTCCCGGCCTATAGAGTGAGATGAGCGCACAACCCTAGAGTCTGGCAAGACTGGCCTGTACGGGCAGGGGTACCTTTACCTTTTAAAAATGGATACATTGGAAGAAATTCCTACCAAGATGCTGCTGACTTTTTTGTGAGGACTTTTTGTTGGGTTGGCAGGGGAAGGAATTACAAAATGATATGGCAATGTGGAGAACAGACTTTAAGCATGGAAAAATGAGAAACTACATTTGACCGGTTCACCCGTCTCTAGGGAGACAACCGGACATGCAGCCCAAAGTATCCAAAAGAGCATTTTCCCAATTTGCACTGTGCATCTAAAAGGCCCTTTCCTTTCTATAAATGGAAGGTGAGATTATGTCTCTGCTCTTCCCGTTTCCTAACACGGCAGCCCAGATGAGAAATAGAGCAGAAAAAAAGGGTGGAGGAGAATCAAATCCTTCCTTCATGCCTCTGCTTGCAACATAAGCTAGCCCTGCCAATAAAATCCACTCCACTGTCATTTTCTCCTTCCATGCAGGAACCTTCTCGACAGCCAGAAGCCCCAGTGACAAGATCTTGGGGGGAGGGTGAAAAGAAAAAGATCCATAATTCTGCCGTGCCCTATCCATTCAGCAAAAGCAGGTCACCGCTCCGAGTGCTGTAGCCTGTCATTGCAGTCTCCAGCCCAAAGTACATGATGAACCCAGAGAGGGTTCCCACAGCACAGTCCAGTGTTCAGATCCGTCAAGCTCAAATCTCTGCAACCACATGCCAGCTGATGGCAGCTGCTGCATGCTGGGAAATGGCTGTCAAAATTGGTGGAAATTTAAAAGCCACGCAGCTGGGCGAATATGAAACCACAGCTCTAAGCTCTGGGATAAACTTCCCCCGCTATGGAAATTCCACATAGCAATCAATATTTATCCGAGGCCAACTAGATGGCTCAAGTTTTGCACTAGCTTGCGGAGGGATCATAATTCAGTGCCAGGATACCTGCTTGGTGTGCAGAAGGTCCTAGGGACCACCCCTTGCACCCTCACCCAAAAGGACCAAGTGGAAGAAGACCTTTCTCTCTGCAGTAGGTAATTCAGAACAGCCTCTGGGTTAGAGGGAAAATTGAAAGCATCTTTGTTTAGACAAGCTTTTGCTTACATTTTAGGGAAATTTTTTTTAGACTGCACTGCTCATTTTCTGCTTTATATTTTATTGCCATTTTACTGTGTTACTTTGAAATTCTTATGGTACTTTCATGTCTGTTTTCACTGGGGCTTTTTTTGTATGCTCTTTTCATATAGTATGTTCATTCATATAGGCAGTGCTTTTTTTCTAAAAAATATGTTTAGGGGTACTCTCATTTTCCTACTCATATTGAAACACTGCCCCTCAATGAGGCCAAACGTAGATTCACAAAATGTTTAGGGGTATGCGTACCCCCCAGGAAAAAAGCACTGCATATAGCAGAGGCTATATGAATGAGTAAATACATATAAATAGTTTGCCCTCCTACAGGGCTACTTCTGATGCTGGAATTTAAGGGTATACTGTCATGGAGTATGGAGGCTTGATTTAGATGGTGTAGGTAATATGGAATGATAGGTCTGTCTCTTTTAATAATAAGAAGAAATTTTTATTATACCTCGATCTTCCCGGTTCAGAAAACTGGGCTCAGGGCAGCTAACAACAAATTTAAAACACTTAATTGTAGAAGCAGCATAAAATACAGTATAAAAACATGAATAACAATAAAATTCAAAGTTCAGAAATCAATTTGGGGGAAATCCATCCAATAAGCATTAGATAGTCACCAGGGCTAGCTGGCTGAATTGGTCCCACTTGGGCCAGCGAGGAGTCCCAGGGGAGAATTAGGTGTGGGGTCCCAGAGCAGGTAATCTTCATAAAATGGAAGGGGGGTGGAAGAGAAGGGAAATAAAAGATCAGGCTGAATTCAAATTAAAGGCTAGGCAGAATAGCTCTGTCTTACAGGCCCGACATAAGGAGGTTAAATCCTGAAGGGCCCTAGTCTCCTGGGACAGAGCATTCCATCAGGTCGGAGCCATCACTGAGAAGGCCCTGGCCCTGGTGGAGGATAGTCTGATTTCCTTAGGGACCTCTAAACTATGGTTATTCATGGACCTTAAGGTCCTCTGCGGGGCAGACCTGGAGAGGTGGTCTCATACATTCGAGGGCCCTAAGAGTTGTTTAACAATCCATCTACCCAGGGAACTCTGAGAACTGCAGCTGTGGGAATTGAAGCAAATTGGGGTCTCCCAACAACTCCCAGCCACCTTAACAAACTCCAGCTCCCAGAATGCTTTGGGAGAAGCCGTGCCTGTTTAAAGTGGTATCACTGTGATTTAAATGTATAGGGCAGACAGGACCTGAGAAACCAGAGGCTGTGGTTATGCAGATGAGGAAGTGGGGCCAGGCAGAAGAGAACAGGAGAGTGGGTTTGGGGGTGGCCTTGAGAAGGGCTCAGAAAAGAGTGGGACTAAAACTCTGGACCCATGTATCTCTGTTGATCGCACTGGATCTCAGATAACGAAAGATGCCCCACATACGGTAATGGAGAGCAATAAGAATTGTTGCAGGAATTTATGTATGGGGGGGGTTGCCCCTCCAGAAGATATCATGCACATGCAGCCCACTACCAAGATCAGCACAATCACTTTTGCGACTTTTAGTTACAGAAAGGTAGCCGTGTTGGTCTGCCATAGTCAAAACAAAAAAAATTTTTTTCCTTCCAGTAGCACCTTAAAGACCAACTAAGTTAGTTCTTGGTATGAGCTTTCGTGTGCATGCACACGAAAAGTGTATCTGAAGAAGTGTGCATGCACACGAAAGCTCATACCAAGAACTAACTTAGTTGGTCTTTAAGGTGCTACTGGAAGGAAAAAAAATTTTTTTGTTTTGCGACTTTTGTGATTTGTTCCCACAAAACACTTCATCACAGTTTCTTCCTGCCTATTCAAAGGGCCTTTGCTGCACAATACCAAATGTAAGAATTCACTGATCAATGTAAGAATTCACTTGCTCACTGGAAAACTTCAGAAATTCCTATAGACATGTGAATTCAGCTACTCAGCAGCCCCTATGCTTGAGTGATAATCCCTGGCATCCTGATACCTGAGTGCCAGACAGGTAGCCATTCCAGAAATAACAAACCCAGATGAAGACAAAAGGGTGTGATTAACTTGGCTGGGAAACAGGGAAATGTAAATATCTCTTTTGTTACACTTGATGGGTGTTTGGTGGAGGGCAAGGGGAACCATGGGGCAGGGTCCAGGATGCTCAGATTACGGCCACCAGACCTCCCCTTTCATGATGCAACCATGATGTATGAGTGATGTAGTTTGGGGGGGGTGTAACATGGGGATTAGCAGCTAATAAAAGTTTGGGGGCTCTTTTGTTCGGGGCTCCCCACATGCAGGTGGCACTGTGGGTTAAACCACAAAGCCTAGGACTTGCCGATCAGAAGGGCGGCGGTTTGAATCCCTGCGACGGGGTGAGCTCCCGTTGCTCAGTCCCTGCTCCTGCCAATTTAGCAGTTCGAAAGCACATCAAAGTGCAAGTAGATAAATAGGTACTGCTCCGGCGGGAAGGTAAACGGCATTTCCGTGCACTGCTCTGGTTCACCTGAAGCGGCTTAGTCCTGCTGGCCACATGACCCAGAAGCTGTATGCCGGCTCCCTCGGCCAATAAAGCGAGATGAGCGCCGCAACCCCAGAGTCGGTCACGACTGGACCTAATGGTCAGGGGTCCCTTTACCTTTAACATGGGGTTTAGCAGCTAATAAAAGTTTGGGGGCTCTTTTGTTCGGGGCTTCCATCTTGTTCCACCTGGTGGCAGGTGGGAGTCCTGTCACGACAGTCTTCAATAAAGACCAAGCCTACTGGCTGCTGTTTTGCTCTGGTATTCCTGGCTGGTGTCCTTGATTTTTGTCCAACGGATCCCTCAGAATTCTCCGTTAACAGAATGTAAGAAGAGTTCTGAGGCTGGAACAGGCCATTGGCTCATCCAGCCCAGAATCCTGTTCTCACAGTGGCCAGCCTGGTGCCCCAAATGGGAAACCCGCAAGCAGCACCTGAGTGAAAGAGCACTCTCCCCTCCTGGGGTATTCAGAAGCAGCAGATCTACGCACCCGTGGCTACCTTGCGAAAAGGTGACGCCACCAGCCTCACCACTTTCACCAAGAAAAAGCACCGCCACTCCTTTCCCCTTCACATAGCAGTGACTGAACCCACTGATAAATCCTCCCAAAACCATTTGCATATAATTTCTTGCTGGCATCAAGACTCGTTATCTAAATCCAGTTGCCGTTGACAGTTTAATGATAATCGCTTTCTGTTTATGTATCATTGAGGATAATGTTCCTATTCTCCTTAAAATTCAATCCCCACTTCTTCCCCTTCTTTTGCAGCCAGGGGGGTTGAAGGGAGTCACCCACAGACCAAAATTATAGTAATTTCCTCTTCTGGTTTGAGTGGTTTAGTAAACAATTAGGTTTCAATTAAAGATTGGGTGCTCCTGCTGGGGTAGGGGTTGGGGCGGGGAGAGGCAGCGCCAGCTGACACAGGGTTCCAGCTCTCCTTGTGAGCCACATGAGGCAGCTGCTACCCACCCAGGCAAACCTGGCTATTAAAACATAATTTACTTGAGTGTGTTTTGTTTGCCGGTGGGGGTGGGGGTAGTGACTTGAGACGAAGTGGCAAAAATTTGTCTATGTTATATGATGATAAAATTGCTTTAAAAGCCACCTCTTAATATGCCATGTGAGTTGGGACCATCATTGCTAGATAGGTAGATTCAGGGGAGGATAAATATAAAAAGCAGAGACATCACCTTGCTGACAAAGGTCCGTATAGTTAAAGCCATGGTTTTCCCAGTAGTGATGTATGGAAGAGAGAGCTGGACCATAAAGAAGGCTGATCGCCAAAGAATGGATGCTTTTGAATTCTGGTGCTGGAGGAGACTCTTGAGAGTCCCATGGACTGCAAGAAGATCAAACCTCTCCATTCTTAAGGAAATTAGCCCTGAGTGCTCATTGGAAGGACAGATCCTGAAGCTGAGGCTCCAAGACTTTGGCCACCTCATGAGAAGAGAAGACTCCCTGGAAAAGACCCTGATGTTGGGAAAGATGGAGGGCACAAGGAGAAGGGGACGACAGAGGACGAGATGGTTGGACAGTGTTCTCGAAACTACCAGCATGAGTTTGACCAAACTGTGGGAGGCAGTGGAAGACAGGAGTGCCTGATGTGCTCTGCTCCATGGGGTCACGAAGAGTCGGACACGACTAAACAACAACAATATAGAGCAGAGCAGAGCAGGATCTCATGGGAAGGTCTTCTCCAGGAGCCATCCCAGAAAAACTAATTTTGGGGAGCAAAGAGGAGGTGGCTTATGAGTGAAATTGGGGGGAAGAGAGGAGGCAAAGGAAAAAATGCCTCAGTGACTGGAAGGTAACTTAGATTCACTTTGTGTATAAAGATAGTCAAGAAGAATCTAAGGTATGTGTGTGTATGCGCTGCCATTGGAGATCATCAGTTCAGTTCCCGGTGTCTCTGGCTAGAAGGATTGGTTAGGAGTTGATGGGAGGTGAGTGCCAGCCAGAGTAGGTAACAGTGGTGTGGGGATAAATTTTGAAGTGCAGGAGTTCGTCATTATAGTGTTATAAGAATTTTAAGGTCTTAAAGGTAAAGGTAAAGGGACCCCTGACCATTAGGTCCAGTTGCGGAGGACTCTGGGGTTGTGGCGCTCATCTCGCTTTACTGGCCGAGGAAGCCGGCGTACAGCTTCCTTGTGCAAGGATCCTGCTTACTGGTTTCCCACAAGCATCAAGTCAGCCGCTGTGAAAACAGGACTAGATAGCTCATTGGCCTGATCCAGCTAATGGCTCTTCCTACCTTCATAAGCTTCATCTGCCTGGATGAACAAGGACTGACCTTGACAGCTTATGCTTTGCGGATGAGCATCAGGCTGGTAAAGGCTATACGAGGTAAACAAACTGTATCGGACAATCAGTTCTTCTTCTTGCATTATGGTGTTCCCTAAACAAACCTTCACTTCAAAGCCTCTCTGTTGTGTTCCTCTCTAAACACCGGCTGGAGGGATTGAGGCTTAATCTGTTTGGCCTTCCCAGGTGACAGCAGGGCTCAGCTAACATGGAAACCATGATCTAAGGTGCCTGAAGCAGCTCAGCCAAAAATCAGAGGGCAGGAGGATGAGAGAGACAGGTGTGATAGGTGGTACATGACCCCAGTCAAGCTTGCAAAAATTTACCACTTGCCTGATAATAAATGTTGGAAATGTAAAGAAAATGAAGGTACATTCTTTCACCTTTGGTGGACGTGCCCAAAGATTAAGGCGTTCTGGGAAATGATATATAAGGAACTGAAAAAGGTATTTAAATATACCTTTCTGAAGAAACCAGAGGCCTTTCTCTTGGGTATTGTCGGCCAATTGGTGCCAAAGAAGGATAGAACATTCTTTATGTACGCTACAACAGCAGCAAGAATACTTATCGCGAAGTATTGGAAGACACAAGACCTACCCACCCTGGAAGAATGGCAGATGAAGGTGATAGACTATATGGGACTGGCAGAAATGACTGGCAGAATCCGAGACCAGGGGAGAGAGACAGCGGAAGAAGATTGGAAGAAATTTAAGGACTATCTTAAGAAACATTGCAAAATTAATGAATGTTATAATGACGCTGGTTTAGAATTTACGTGGTTTCCAGCTGTAATGGATAAGCAAAAAGAAAAGAAAGGTTAAAAATTAAATGAAAATTAAGGGAAAGGATTTGCTGAATTAATAAATTAGAAATTGGAATACAGAAAGGGGAGGTATGAGGAAGTCGGGGAAGTAAGTTATAAGAAAATAAGGGATTGAAAGTATACTTGTTTTTACTCTTGTCTGTTTGTATTTTTGTTTTGTTTTTATATGATTTTTGAAACTTTAATAAAAATCTTTTTTTTAAAAAAAAAAAGAGAGACAGGTGTGAAGGTGTAGGTCCCGCCCTGTGGAACGCGTTTTCATCAGATGTCAAGGAAATAAGCAGCTATCTTATTTTTTATTTATTTTTTATTTTTAAAGGTAAAGGGACCCCTGACCATTAGGTCCAATCGTGGACAACTCTGGGGTTGCGGCGCTCATCTCGCTTTACTGGCCAAGGGAGCCGGCATTTGTCCGCAGACAGCTTTCTGGGTCATGTGGCCAGCATGACTAAGCTGCTTCTGGTGAACCAGAGGAGCGCACGGAAATGCCGTTTACCTTCCTGCCTATTTATCTACTTGCACTTCGTGCTTTCGAACTGCTAGGTTGGCAGGAGCAGGGACCGAGCAACGGGAGCTCATCCCATCGCGGGGTTTCGAACTGCCAACCTTCTGATTGGCAAGTCCTAGGCTATGTGGTTTAACCCACAGCGCCACCCGCGTCCCTTAGATATGTAATAAGGTAAAGGTACCCCTGCCTGTACGGGCCGGTCTTGACAGACTCTAGGGTTGTGCGCTCATCTCACTCTTTAGGCCGGGAGCCAGCGCTGTCCGCAGACACTTCCGGGTCATGTGGCCAGTGTGACAAGCTGCATCAGGCGAGCCAGCGCAGCACACGGAACGCCGTTTACCTTCCCGCTGGTAAGCGGTCCCTATTTATCTACTTGCACCCAGGGGTGCTTTCAAACTGCTAGGTTGGCAGGCGCTGGGGACCGAACGACGGAAGCGCACCCCGCCGCGGGGATTCGAACCGCCGACCATGCGATCGGCAAGTCCTAGGCGCTGAGGTTTTACCCACAGCGCCACCCGCGTCCCCATAAGTAATAAATGTTCATAAATGTACCAAGCAAACATGTACATAAATATATAAACCACATGTCTGGAGCAGCAGAGGAAGACTGTCCTGAAACGATTTTGACTCCCAAATGTTTGACTGACCAAATGTTTTCTCTGCATGGAGGGAGGAGGTGAGGGAACCTTCCCATTGTCTCAGGAATTGGGAATTCACCATCTCAAAGGAATGGGCAGACTACCAGGAAAGGCAATCAGATAAGGCATTATCAGATAACCTGGCAGACAGGAAAAACAACAACATTCAGATTTCTGTTGTAGACCGCCTTTTCTGTGATGTAGGTATGATGTATCTGGGGGTGGTCTTTGGTTATACCCCTTCTGTGGTGTATGTATGATGTGTTGAGGGGTAGTCTTAAGATCCAGGGGAGAGAATTTAAAATGTCTATATAAGGGCAGGCACACCTTGGTTCTGGGTCCTCCTCCTTTCCGGCGTGTGAGGGGAGCACCCTGTTGCAAGAGCTTTAATAAAGATCAGGCTTGCTAGCTGCTTTGCTTCTCAATATTCTCTGGTTGGCCTCTGTTATTTTCTCCGACCGATGGAGAACCTACAAAGGACTCTATAAGGGCTCTTGTGTCCCCCATAAGGGAATAAGGGCAGATTTTCGTTTATTACACCGGCATCTCTGGCTATAAGGATACAGTAGGTTAGAAGCTGATGGGAGGTGGGTGCCAGCCAGAGTAGGTAACAGTGGTGTGGGGGTAAATTTTAAAGTGCAGGAGTTCATCATTATAGCCCCCACAGTTTCTTGGAAATCAGCTTCATTAAACTCAGGGGTGCTGAATGCTGACTTACAGACATATAGGTTCAACTTGGAGAAACACTTTGAACAATAAAAATAATACACACGTCAGCCTTTAGCTTCAACTGAAAATGCAAACAATCTTGCAAACAAGTGTTGCCCATTTAAACTGCTAGCATGAAATAAGAACAAAGAAAAGAAAAAAAGTATCTGCATGGTTTTCTTCATCTTCTCTGAGCAAATCTGTCACAAACAAACTTGAAAGTCTCACTGTCACCTCATTCACGTGCCAGACCAGGGGAGCAGTTCTGCTCACTACCCTGGTCCTCGCTACTCTTGCTCTGCAAACACAGCTGAAGTTGTGTTCCCCGCCACATCACTGCTGGTCAATACTATCGGATGAGATAGAGATGTGGTTTGCCCTGGAAGAAGGCAGCTTGATGTAATCTTATCTTCGGGAGTCAATCCATATCTTGGCGTTAGAGATTATGACCCGCATGCAGAAGTTTCCAAGTTAATGGATGCCAGGCAAGCTGCATGTTAACATCTGATGGATCAATAGTCTGACTCGGTTTAAGGCAATCCCACTATCCAAAAAGACCTCTGAGAAATGTAAGTGGATAGGAATTGCCTCCAAATCAGGACCTGTAAAACTCTGCAGAGAAAGCTACAGCCACTCATGAACCTCAGCTTGATAGCCTGAAACTCAAACACATTCATCCTCACATATCTTGCAGAAGTATTGTAAAGCTAAAATAATCTCCAGGTATGCAGACTCTTCTTTTAAGAAAAAATTCTTCCTGCAGCACATAGTTAAACTATGGAGCTCTCTCCCACAGGAGGCAGCGATGACCCCCAACCTAGATGCCTTTAGAAGAGGATTAGACAAATTCTTGGAGGAGGGGAGGGCTATTGATGGCTACCTCTCTTTCAAATCAGAACCAGTGAAGGCGGTGAAGGGCCTGTGTGAGTGCCTGGAGGCGGTTGGAGGATGGATGGTGGCTAATGGATTGAGGTCGAATCCTGACAAGATAGAAGTACTGTTTTTGGGCGACAGGGGGCAGGCAGGTGTGGGGGACTCCCTGGTCCTGAATGGTGTAACTGTGCCTCTGAAGGAGTAAGTGCACAGCCTGGGAGTCATTTTGGACTCACAGCTGTCCATGGAGGCACAGGTCAATTCTGTGTCCAGGGCAGCTGTCTACCAGCTCCATCTGGTATGCAGGATGAGACCCTCCCTGCCCGTGGACTGTCTCGCCAGAGTGGTGCATGCTCTAGTTATCTGCCGCTTGGACTACTGCAATGCACTCTCCATGGGGCTACTTTTGAAGATGACCCAGAAACTACAACTAATCCAGAATGTGGCAGCTAGACTGCTGACTGGGGGCAGCCGCCGAGACCACATAACACCGGTCTTGAAAGACCTACATTGGCTCCCAGTACATTTCCGAGCACAATTCAAATTGTTGGATACCTTTAAAGCCCCAAACTGGCCTCAGTCCTGTATACCTAAAGGAGCGTCTCCACCTCCATCGTTCAGCCCGGACGCTGAGGTCCAGCGCCGAGGGCCTTCAGGCGGTTCCCTCATTGCAAGAAGCAAAGCTACAGGAAACCAGGCAGAGGGCCTTCTCGGTAGGGGCGCCCGCCCTGTGGAACGCCCCCCCCCCATCAGATGTCAAAGAGATAAACAACTACCTGACATTTAGAAGACATCTGAAGGCAGCCCTGTTCAGGGAAGTTTTTAATATGTGACATTTTGATGTATTTTTAATCCTTGTTGGAAGCCACCCAGAGTAGCTGGGGAAGCCCGGCCAGATGGGCAGGGTACAAATAGTAAATTATTATTATTATTATTATTATTATTATTATTATTATTATTAGCCAGGATGGCTATGTTCTGCCTCCACAGACAGAGGCAGGAATGCTTCTGAATACCAGTTTGTGGGAACCACAGGAGAGGAGAACCGTCTAGTGCTCAGGTCCTTCTTGCCAGTTTCTCTTGGGAATGCCTGGTTGGCCACTGTGAGAACAGAGTGCTGGACTAGGTGGGCCACTGGCCTGATCCAGCAGTATTTCTTAGGAAGGACAGGCTACAAAATGTCAGTTTTTAAGAGCCAGAGAGCAGTAAAATGTCAACATACCTAGTTGACCAGCCTGAAAAGTCTGATTGAGGTCTATCTCAGCCCTTGAAGGAGGTAGTTCTAGGCCTTTAAAACAGGCCAACTCCAAAACCATGAAGCTCTATTTCCTGCAGATGAGTTCTCCATTGCCCGCAGAAGAATAGCAATTCTATTTAACGATAAATTTTCCGTGTGATTTGCTATTCCCAGCAGGACAGGGGAGCAGAGTGATGATCAATGTCCCTTTCCTCGTTAATGAGAGGAGGTTCGCTCCCACCCCCACCAGCCTAATATTTGCCAGAATCCAGGCTGTTCTAGAGCTTGCACAAATAGCAAAGGCGTCTCCTCTTAAGAGAAGCAGCTCTCTTGAGACTAAAGGGAAATAACAGCTGGACCAAGCCTCCCTCGCCAAAGACAAATGCTGTCTTCTCTTATTAAATCTTCCTCTGGGCAATCCTTTACGGATTATTTCTTCAAGCAGAAGGCCGCAAAAACTCACTACTGCAGAAAAGAGAAAGGGCCGGGAGGGGCCAAGGAAAGAGGCCTGTTCTGATGCAGCCTTCAGATTTATTTATTTTTTTATTCCCCTCCCCAAAGCAGAGATGAGCCTGAATCAGCATAGAGAACATTCTGGAAAGAGGCCCAATCTGGAACCATCCTCCCTTGCCCTCCTCTTCACCTGACGAGACTGGTTCCTGTTGTGTTGCCCTACCCTTCGAAGTCAGGGCCATGGCTGGTTTGGGAGTGTACAGTGGTACCTCGTGTTACAGACGCTTCAGGTTACAGACGCTTCAGGTTACAGACTCTGCTAACCCAGAAATAATACCTCGGGTTAAGAACTTTGCTTCAGGATGAGAACAGAAATCGTGTGGTGGTGGCACAGTGGCAGCAGGAGGCCCCATTAGCTAAAGTGGTACCTCAGGTTAAGAACAGTTTCAGGTTAAGAACGGACCTCCAGAACGAATTAAGTACTTAACCCGAGGTACCACTGTACTTGAAGGTCTACGGCTTGAAGGTCTGTACTTGAAAGTCTACAACTACAGCTGATTTGCACTTTCTGAAGCAATATGAGGACCAAGACATAGCCATTCTTCAAGATCTGCGCTGATCCATATTTTGCAATGCAGTTCTCTGACCAACTGGTGCTTCAAAAAAAAAAAAAAAAAGATGGCTATACAAGGGGAAAGTATGCATAAGAAGGACAGTCTTAGTGAAAATAACATATAAATGCATTATATTATGAATATAATATAATTTTATGAATATAATATAATGGACGGGGGGATGTTTGGGTGAACTGGCAGTCTTATGACTTCTGAAAGCCATCTAACGTCTTAATAAGCACAGGAAGTAAGCTTTGTAATGCTCTGCTCATTTCTGCTTCACTGGCTTTCCTGATGGCTACATTTCTACTTGCATGAGGACAAAAAGCAGAAACAAAAGATACTCAACACAGGAGTTGTCTGTTATCTCATGGCATAAGAATTGTGTGTTGTAACAGCGGGTGATCTGTTGCACGTTTGTCCCCTTTTCAAGAAAAATAAATAAATAATGAAGTTCACATTCTCTCTCTCTGAAAAATGGAAAACTTCGTTGCAAAAATGCGCACATTAGTCAAAACTAAATACAAAAATGTGCTTATTAGGAGAAATTCACCCCAAACTGCTGTGTGAATTTTCAGTTTTATTTTTTTATTCTTTGCAAATGGCTGTAGAAATCTAGAGAACTGAATTTAAGGCTGAGAAAGGGAGAAAGGGAGAAAAATAAAACTGACAGGTGCTTCCAACCCTTCCTCCTGGGTTTATCAGGAATGGAGGGAGTTGTAATCCCAGCAGGCTCTGGAAGGCATCAGGCTGGGGTCAGTGCCCTACACCCTACGCCCTCCGTCCAACTCAATGTGCCATATGCAATCGAAAAGGAAATCTGAGAGCAGAAGCAAGAATTTATATTGACAGAACAGACCCATACACAGAATTATACACCATGACACCTTCTTCCGTCTGCGCCAGTGACACACACTTATCTTGACAAATTCAAAAAAAGCTTGAAATATTTGTGCCTGGTGAAGAGCATGCTCAGGGCAACCATCTAAATGCTGAGCCTGACTTGGAATGCCAGAAGCAAGAATCCACTTGTATGAAGAGTGGATTGTATGGTTATATAAGATCCCTGACTGCCCAGAGCTGTCCTTCACTGGAAACAGGATATTCAAAAACGGGGACAATGGTGCCTGGCTTTGGGGAGGCTCTAGGCTGTCAATGAAGGGGATCTATGTCACTGCAGGTGTTGTTGTGCTCCCAGGAACCCGCCTGGTTAGGGAACATGGGAGTTGTAGTCCAGGGACCACATGTTCCCCCGTCCAGGGATCAAAATCCAAGATGGCAACTGGGGACAGGAAGCAGGCACTTAAGAAAGAGTTGGAAAAGTTTCAGAAAAGAGCCTCCAGAATGATTGAGGTCATGCAGCGAGTCCCCTATGGAGAAAGGTTGTGGTGTTTGGGACTTTTTAGTTTAGAGAAATGGCAAGAGGAGATACGGTGGAAGTTTGTAAAATTATGTCTACCAGCTCCACCTGGTACGCAGGCTGAGACCCTTCCTGCCCGCAGACTGTCTTGCCAGAGTGGTGCATGCTGTAGTTATCTCCCGCTTGGACTAACTGCAATGCGCTCTACGTGGGGCTACCTTTGAAGGTGAGCCGGAAACTGCAATTAATCCAGAATGCGGCAGCTAGACTGGTGACTGGGAGCAGCCGCCGAGACCATATAATACCGGTCTTGAAAGATCTACATTGGCTCCCAGTACATTTCCGAGCACAATTCAAAGTGTTGGTGCTGACCTTTAAAGCCCTAAACGACCTCGGCCCAGGATACCTGAAGGAGCATCTCCACCCCCATCGTTCAGCTGAGATCCAGCGCCGAGGGCCTTATGGCGGTTGCCTCATTGCGAGAAGTGAGGTTACAGGGAACCAGACAGAGGGCCTTCTCGGTAGTGGCGCCCACCCTGTGGAACACCCTCCCTTCAGATAGGAAGGAAATAAGCAGTTATCCTATCTTTAAAAGACATCTGAAGGCAGCCCTGTTTAGGGAAGTTTTTAATATTTAATGCTGTACTGTTTTTAACATTTGATTGGGAGCCGCCCAGAGTGGCTGGGGAGACTCAGCCAGATGGGCGGGGTATAAATAAATAAATGATGATGATGATGATGATGCACGGTAATGGAGAAAGTGAATAGAGAAGTTTTCCTTTCTCTATCGTAACACTAGAAGCCATGGGCATCTGATGAAGCTGAATGTTGGAAGATTCAAGACAAATAAAAGGAAGTCCTATGGAACTCCCTCCCACAGGAGGCAGTGATGGCTATTAACCTGGATAGCTTTGAAAGAGCATTAGAGAAATTAACAGAAGAGAAGGCTGTCAAATGCTACTACTCATGATGACCGCAATGCTTCTGAACACTGGTTGCTAGAAACCACAAGAGGGGAGAGTGTTTCTCATGTGCTAGAATCCTGCTCGCTGGTTTCCCACAGGCATCTATTTGGCCTCTTTGAGAAGAGAGTCCTGGGCTAGATGGTCCACTGGCCTGATCCAGCAGGGCTCTTCTTACTTTCTTATGAGGTGTCCTCAAAGCATGAAATGCTTGCTCTGAGGCTAAGGCTTTATAGAGCCTGTTGTGCTGGGATTGGCTCTTGGGGAGCAGCTGACTGGTGGATCAGGAAGTCTAGTATTGCAACCAAGGTGGCAGCCCTGAGGCACAGAACTGCAAGCTAAGGAAACAGCTGTGTTAGAACCCAGTCTGCTCTTCCACCTAAGGTTTTTCTCAAGGCTTGTTGGTGGTGCCAGGAAAGGGCCAAAGCTCAGTGGCAGAGGACTTGCTTTGCATGCAGAGGTTCTGTCCTCTCTTGCATCTCCAGGTGAGGTGGGAAAGCCCCCTTTTATGAAAATCTGGAGAGCCATCGTGTCATGAGTCCCAATGAGATGTCAGACCAGGGCGAGGGCTGGGAAGAGTTACCAGTTGACAACCTAGGGGAAGAACCTTAGCAGCTTGAGATGGGTTGAGAACCAAGCCTTGAAAGACCAACACTGGCTCCCAGTACGTTTCCGAGCACAATTCAAAGTGTTGGGGCTGACCTTTAAAGCTCTAAACGGCCTCAGTCCAGTATACCTGAAGGAGCATCTCCACCTCCATCGTTCAGCCCGGACACTGAGGTCCAGCGCCGAGGGCCTTCTGGCAGTTCCCTCCCTGCGAGAAGCGAAGTTACAGGGAACCAGGCAGAGGGCCTTCTCGGTAGTAGCACCTGCCCTGTGGAACACCCTCCCATCAGATGTCAAAAAGAAGAACAACTACCAGACTTTTAGAAGACATCTGAAGGCAGCCCTGTTTAGGGAAGCTTTTAATGTTTAATAGACTATTGTATTTTAATATTCTGTTGGAAGCAGCCCAGAGTGGCTGGGGGGGCCCGGCCAGAGGGGCGAGGCATAAATAATAAATTATTGTTGTTGTTGTTGCTGCTGTTATAGTGTCAGACTGTGACTCAATAGACCAGTATTGAAATCCCCATTCTGACATGGAGCTCACTGGGTGCCCTTGGGCCAGCTGCTGCCTCTCAGCCTAACTTACCTTGCAAGGTTGTTGTAGGGTTTACTGTATTTTTCGCTCTATAAGATGCACCCGACCATAAGAAGCACCTAGTTTTAGAGGAGGAGAACAAGAAATATTCTCTCCCTCTCTGCGCAGCGCCTCTCCAGCGAAGCGAAGTCAGAACAGCAAGAAGGATTGCTGCGCAGCGAAAGCAGCGATCCCTCTTGCTGTTCTGGCTTTTGGGATAGCCGTGCCAAGCCTCTTCAGGGCAGGGGGAGCGTTCCTCCCGCACCGATCCCTCTTGCTCTCCTGGCTTCAGCAATAGCTGTGCAGCCTGCATTTGCTCCATAACACACTCACACATTTCCCCTTACTTTTTAGGAGGGGGAAAGTGCGTCTTATAGAGCAAAAAATACGGTAAATGAGGAGGGTGAGAACCAACCACGGATGCCACCTTGAGCTCTTTGGAGAAAAGGGTGGGATATAAATGCAGTAAACAAATGATGATAATAAATAATAAATGAGCCTTGAGTGAAAAAGGGCGCTTGGGGGAAGTTGGGATGAGGCATCAGATTCCAGGGAGGGCAGCGTATCAGCTTGGCACTCTGCTCTGATCCCTCTCACATCACCCAGACACTATGTGCCCGCTTCACCCCCTGATCCCATGCCAGCCTCACCTCCAGTTCTGGCACCGCCCTGGTACTGCCAGAGCCTGCCTTGCAAACAGAATCCATCTCCCAGTCTGCTTTTGAGCTGCCACCGATGCCTTCTCCATTGCCCATGTCACAGAGGTGCCAGTGCTGGCAGACATAGGCAGCTGGGTCCAGCCCTCCAGAAGGACTCCCTGTTTGCTTGCCCACTCCAACATTCTTGCCATACTGAAGTTGTGCCCGCCCCCTTCCTTTATAAGGGGACTCAAGAGTTTGTGCCACCTGTGGGACCAACGTCTTAGCTCGGTCAGCTGTGCAGAGCACCTGTTGCACCTTTGATCTTTACTTTGCCTATTTGCCACAACAACCATTTGGGCATTGAAAATATTGGAAGAAACCCTGTTGCGAGTTTTGAGTTCATCCTGCAGCGAGATCCAGAACATGCTGCCAGGCAGTGACACCAATGATGGGCCAACGATCTAAGGCAGCTTTCTATGGCACCACAGCCCTGAAGGAGCACCAAAGTTAGTGTTCCGTGGAGTTAAGCAGAATTCAGACAAATTGTCATGTTCTGGTTCACGGGTGATCATAGTCCCGGCTGGGGACGCCGGGACCGGGGGCAAGATGGCGGCGTGGGAGCAGGAAGGGGAGTCCAGAAGGCAGGAGTCAGGAAGCCAAGAGTTCAAGGGTCAGAGCTGGGAATCAAGAAGCCAAGAGTCTGAGGGTCAGGAAGCAAGGAGTCACGAAGTCAGGGGTCCGAGGATCAAGAAGCAAGGAGTTATGAAGTCAGGGGTCCGAGGATCAAGAAGCAAGAAGTCACGAAGTCAAGGGTCCGAGGATCAAGAAGCAGGGAGTCAAGGAACCAAACGCAGCAAGGCAGGGAACGTGTTGCTGTGGCAAAGACCCGAAGGGAAAATGCTGACCTTATATCCCTTCCCAGCTCTTGCCACCAGGTGCTGTGAGTTACCAATCAGCCTCATCTGTGTGGCCGCGCCTTGCGGCTTCAGAACAAGCTTAGGAAGGCCCCAGTCCTGCAGAGTCCTATTGGTCACAGGACCTGGCTCCTGCACGCACAACTGACACAAATCCACCCAAAGATCCCTACTGTTGCAGAGGTCTGTGCCCAGGAGGAAATACCTCCAGGCTGCTCCTCTACAATCCTTGCTGGTCTGCATCTCCTAGTTTGTTTTGTTCCTCTAAAAAGTTTCCAGACTAAGACCCCTCATGTGAATATGAACAAGAGCTTACAAACGAGCCACATTACTGTAGAGTTGGAAAGAACCCCAACTTATGGCAAGGAATCACAGCTTGGGCTGGGAAACAGACAGACAGACAGAGACAGGGGGACTTACCGTGACACGAAACGGCGTCGTGGCAGCCGGCTCCATGCTGGGGTTCTTCTCTGCCCCCCCGCTGGGCAGACCACGCCGCTGCCCTGTCCTCTCTGGTGGGGACTCTGTGAAAAGCAGAGAAAAGGAGAATGTTGGGGACCACCTCAGAAAGAGGAGCTGCGTGTGCGCATGCAAGAATCACAAGAACGGCACATCGCTGCAGGTGGGCTATGCCACAGGTAGTGGGTCCCCGTGGGAAAAGCCACTTGAAAGTTTGTCTCTTTCAGCCCGTCACTCGAGGATGTTTTGTTTTGCTGACAACTTCCCATGCAAACAGAGTTTAAAGTCAAGAGACCTTCCAAGTGCATTTCATAATTGCTAGGTGACTTTGTTGCTCAGTTCAATCTTTTTACATGGTATTTTATGCTTTGCGGTACTTCTTACACAAAGGACACAAGGACACAAGAAGCGCCTGCAAGTGAAATGTGAAATCAAATGGGAACATGAGATAGGGAACACATAGCAACAGACCTTCCAGGGCCTTATTTGTAACAGAGCCATTCAGACGGGGTTTAAAAAAGTGTTACAAGCAAACATAGATAAAAAACCAACTTCTTGATTTCACACAGAATTTGAAAAAAATTGATGCAGTATTTGAAGATGCAACCTGCCATCTTGATTTTAGCTAGATGGACCAATGGACTAACACAATGTAAGGCAAAGCCCTGTGTTCCTAACAAGGAACAATAATGGACTGCAATGGAGAGGAAGGAGTAGGGCAAAATGAAACACAACTCGCATCAACCCTGACTGACCACTGGCTGTGCTGGCCTCCCATTCCTGGGACCCCCATGAGCGCATGTGAAGTAGGTTGTCTGGATCAGGGCTCATAAGTCAGCTAAGGCAAGTGTCAATTGTGAAGCGAGCCAGACCCAAGGAAAAGCACCTGCAAGCTCAGAGAGAATTCAGGCTCTTGAACGAATAAGTACCCTTCAGTTTCCAAGACAATCAATATGCAAAAGGCGGAGAGAGAGAAAGGGAGGGAGGGAAGGAGACAGTCAGAAGGCATTACTAATCACTGCACTTAGCCAAACATTCAAGAACATCATTCAAGTACAATATTTCACCAACGGGCGTGCCTGATCACAAATATTACGACATTGCAACGACCCACAGCTGGGAGCTCACCGTCAAGAGAACAAGGCTCGCTTCTGCAGTGCGGGGTGGGCATGGGTGATTAAAGCACAAAAGACCTTGCTTTTTGGAGGAGTGTGAGGGTAAATAGGCACCTTGGGGAACAGAATCAGGTTCTTGACACAAGAGGTGCAAAGCTCACACAGAGTCAGATATGAGAAATTCCATTTATAACTCCATCACTAAGTTGTGGGGTTCCCTCCCTGCAGAGGTGCCTCTGGCTTCTTCATAGTGCAGCTTTTAGGTAAAGGTAAAGGGACCCCTCACCGTTAGGTCCAGTCGTGGCCGACTCTGGGGTTGCAGCGCTCATCTCGCTTTATTGGCTGAGGGAGCCGCCGTACAGCTTCCGGGTCATGTGGCCAGCATGACTAAGCCGCTTCTGGCGAACCAGAGCAGCGCACGGAAACGCCGTTTACCTTCCCACTGGAGCGGTACCTAGTTACCTACTTGCACTTTGACGTGCTTTCAAACTGCTAGGTTGGCAGGAGCAGGGACCGAGCAACAGGAACTCACCCCGTTGCGGGGATTCAAACCGCCGACCTTCTGATCAGCAAGCCCTAGGCTCTGTGGTTTAACCCACAGCGCCACCCACATGCAGCTTTTGGTAAATGCTAAAGACAGGCCTCTTTGCCTTGGCCTTTGGCACCTGAAATGTATATTCTTGGGTTTGCGATGCAGAAATCTCAGCTAAAGCACTGGCGGAGGAAGAGGCGGGCAGGGGAGCGCACCGCCCTGGCTGCGCAATCCTGCTGGGGTTCCATTGTGTTACTACTGCTAAATAATCCTGACACACAGTATCTGAAGCTCTTCAGCCACCCTCAAAGATCCCTTCCTTTCTTTCTGGTTGACACTTATACCTGCGACTCCCTACTCAGACACCAGCAGGTTCTCCCCTCTCCAGATTCTTGCCAGGCTCTCCTCAAAACCTTTGGCATAACGCCACTACCACTCGAGTTATTATGCTCTGCTGTGACTCTGCCTAACCCCATGCATCCAAAATATCCATTCTTTATATATCTGAATGACTCCCCTCCCCTGGACAGTGAGCGGGCGGGGAGGGGGGGAGGACTGAAATAGTTAAAATCACAATGCAGAGGATTAAAGCAAAAACATTTAAATGTTCAAAGCACCACAGTTCAGAAGAACAGTTTAAGTAGCATCAGCGTAATTCAGAAATAAAAGCAAAGTCGCATAAAAGCTGCAATATACAGAAGGGGAGGTCTTGTTGTTGTTGTTGTTGTTGTTAAGAAATGCAATAAAAAACATAGGAGAAAAATGGCGTGGCAGATGAGCTGTGGGTGGGGTCGACATTAGATTCAGTTCACAGAGAAAGGTTGTTGTTGTTGTTTAGTCGTTTAGTCGTGTCCGCCTCTTCATGACCCCATGGACCAGAGCATGCCAGGCACTCCTGTCTTCCACTGCCTCCCGCAGTTTGGTGAGACTCATGTTGGTAGCTTTGAGAACACTGTCCCACCATCTCGTCCTCTGTCGCCCCCTTCTCCTTGTGCCCTCCATCTTTCCCAACATCAGGGTCTTTTCCAGGGAATCTTCTCTTCTCATGAGGTGGCCAAAGTATTGGAGCCTCAGCTTCAGGATCTGTCCTTCCAGTGAGCGCTCAGGGCTGATTTCCTTCAGAATGGAGAGGTTTGATCTTCTTGCAGTCCATGGGACTCTCAAGAGTCTCCTTCAGCACCATAATTCAAAAGCATCAATTCTTCGGCGATCAGCCTTCTTTATGGTCCAGCTCTCACTTCCCTACATCACTACAGCGAAAGATAAACCTATCTAATTTGCACTTTCTGGAATGAAATACAAAAGCCTCAAAATTTGTACTTTTCTGATTTTTGAATTTTGCAATGCAGTTCTCCATTCAAATGGTGGGTAGAAGAATGCATACACTGGGGCAAAGTGTCCATAAAATGCATCCATTTGCAAAAACAATATCAGAGAAACACAAATTATTAGGGTAAACGACTTCTCAAAAAGTTGGGTATTAGGCAAAATTACATACAAGCACCTGTGCATTAGGAGGTATTTGCCTCAAAATGCTGGCGAATTTTAATGAAGACTTTAAAAGCCATTTCCAAGTCGTGGAAATATTTAGAACTGAACTTCAGTGTGAGAACCTGAAATTGGCAGATTCACCCATCTCTAAGGGGTGAAACCTCCCTAAGAAGAGTAGTTTACCAGTGCTATACATGACTACTCAGGACTAAGTCCCACTGAGTTCAATGATACTTACTCCTAGGTAGGTGTACATAGGTTTGGTCAGGATAGATCCAGATGTGCTCCAGAGGTATATAGACAAAGCAGTGCATAACTTTTGAAAAAAAGTTGGTGCTGGAGCTCAGGTATTTATGTAAGTCCTGGCACATGTTCTGGAAGGAGAAACTACTCTTCCATTCCTAGAACATGGGCACAGCCTGAGATACTGTGGAAGTCTGAAATGCTACATTTGGAGGACTGTGTATAAGCAGTGGGGGGGGGGGCGTGGCATGGAGGGAGCCTGCTGTGTCCCCCTAGGTCATGGTTGACCTGGGGTTGGAGCTGCAGCTGGGTGCGAGAAAGTTGCCTTGGCAGGGGTGGTGAATATGCCACCGATTCGCCTCTCTCCTGCCCCGGGTCAGGCTTGACCTGGGAGTGGAGCTGTGGCTGGTGGCATTGGGCCATCACGCAAGGAAGCTGTCTCCACAGCTCCCTCACACGCCAGAGCCAGCCTCCGATGAGGAAGCCTGTTGTGGGGGCACCTTGCCACAGCCCCTCAAAAAAATATGCCCAGGGCCCACTACCCATACCCACCCCATGGTACTCCACTGTTTGCAGACAGTTTGTGTGGCTTTCCATCAAAAAAGGATATTCCATCAAAAAATTATATTCTATAAGGTGCAGAAATTAATAATAATAATAATAATAATAATAATAATAATAATAATTTATTATTTATACCCCACCCATATAGCTGCGCTTCCCCAGCCATTCTGGGCGGGTTCCAGAAAATATTAAAATACACCAAACATTAAAAGCTTCCCTAAACAGGGCTTCCTTCATATGTCTTCTAAAAGTCTGGTAGTTGTTCTTCTCTTTGACATCTGGTGGGAGGGCCTTTCACAGGGTGGGTGCCACAACTGAGAAGGTCCTCTGCTTGGTTCCCTGTAACTTGGCTTCTTGCAGGGAAAGAACCGCCAGAAGGCCCTCGGCGCTGGACCTCAGTATCCAGGCAGAATGATGGGGGTGGAGATGCTCCTTCGGGTATATTGGACAGAGGCCGTTTAGGGCTTTAAAGATCAGCAAAAGGGGGGGGGGGCAAAACTGAAGGCCCACGCCTTCTCACCACTTCCTAAAGCTCCTCCTCTCCAGAAGTGAGTGTTCCAGTTTGTGAACGTTCTTTTGGAAGTTGAACATCCGGTGGCACTTTTGCGGCTTCCAACTGGCTGCAGGAAGCTCCTGCAGCCAATCAGAAGCCACGCCTTGGAAGGCAAATGTTTTGAAAGTCGAACGGACTTCTGGAACGGATTCCATTCAGCTTCCAAGGTACGTCTGTACTTCTTCACACAGTGCATAGTTAAACTATGAGACCGAATTCCACAGGATGCTGTGATGGACACCGATTTGGATGGCTTTGGAAGAGGACCACCTGGGAACCCCATGGATGAGCCTGCCTTGAATTCCAGCTTAGAAGATAGGAGGAGCATAAATTATTGCTGAGCCCAAAGCTCTCAGCCAAAGCCAAAAACTTTTGGTACAAAATGGGGAGGGGAGAGAGCGTAAAATTGCCTTCATGCCTATGCCTTCCTCTGCTTCAAGTTTTACGAATCAAACAATATTTTATTATTCAGCTAAAGACCCATTAAAAGCAAGATACAGTATAACCCAAAACCACACCATTCCTAGCATAAAGTGTAATACACATATATAAAGCAAGAACATGATTTTTTAAAAAAACACACACACAGTTAAACTGATAGACTCCCTTTGTGAATTTTTGAAGCAACAAAGAGAAACTGTGCAACTCCATTATTGCTACAAGTCTAGCAAATTCTGTCATTACATTATTTTCCATCAGGCAATAAGTCAGCCAAATAGCACTCAGGCGTCTTTCCTGGTATTTTCATAGCATAGATGTAAACCATCTATTTGGTCATCTCTGTAAAAGTTGCATACAAAAAGAACATGAATTGAAGTTCCCATTTCTCTGTCAGCACAGAAGCAGAGTGGCTCATTTTGCAGCAGCAGGAAGAGGCCTTACTGGGAGATGACGTCCCCACCCAAGGGCTGAAACTGGAACAAAGTGGTGGTATTTTCATTCAATCCTCATATAAATTTATTTTTAAAATGTATAAACTGCCATACATCTGAAGATGGACACCAAGTTTTTTGAAATGGCAATAGCTATTAACCCAACAATTAAGAGGAATAATAAAAACCAGTCAACTACCGTAGTTGAAAAATGCCATAATTTAAAATCCTTGGGCAATAATAATAAAAAATAGGTCAGAGGCAGCAATGTCTCTGGATGTCAGTTGCTGAAAACCACTGGAGGGGAGAGGGCTCTTGTGCTCAGGTTTCCCATAATGGGCGTCTGGTTGGCCACTGTGAGAAAAGGACGCTGGACTAGATAGGCCATTGGCTGATCCAGCAGACTGTTCTGATGTCCTTATATTTGTAAAGCCATCCAAGTTGGTGGCCATCACCACATCAAGCTGATCTGCAAGTTCTGCCTCGCTGTCTGGTCCTCATGAGTCTGGGGAGTGAGAATGGACTGGGCTGTGCTGCACTGGTGAGATTTCCTTTGAAGGACAGCACACTGAGCAATTATCTCAGGTCCCATGTTGGCTCTGGATCCCAGGCTCTGGAATTCCCTCCCTTGAGAAGCCAGGCTGGTTCCCTCCTTGCTGTCCCTCCACCAACAGGGGAAGACTGTTTTGTTCTGACAGGCCTTTGTTATAGAAAAATAAGGTTTGTGAACTTTATGTGTTTTTAAACTTTTTTGTTTTTTCTTTTTTGATTTTTAATGTACTAAAGTTGAAAATTTCAATAAATATCTTTAAAAAAAAAGAAATAACAACAATTTGATTGGCTAGAACATGACCCAACAGTACCATGAGCAAACATTGGTTTGCTGGCATCCTCCCAACTGTTCTGCTGCATCACCGTGCCCCTAAGTGGCATGCTCAAGTCTCAAAAGCCTTGCAAAAACAACTCTCCGCTCCAGAAATACATTTTGGCTCTGCCCCTTGAAAGCAAGTGGTGTGAATCTTCCAGAGGCTCGCCTTAATCAGAAGAGTGCAGGTGAGCTGGCTGAGAGGCTTGGAAGCCTCAGCCAGAGCCCTGGCTCCCAGCGGCCCGCTCATTCTGCCCAGCTGGCATTTGTGCCATTTGTGCCATGTGCTAATAAAGCCCCTTCCTCCTCTTTTAAACCCGGAACGGGATCTCCTTTCATATCTCAACCCCATGCCACTAATCCCTCCTTTACAGACTGTTAACTTCTCTGGATTCTGAGGCGACTTGTATCATTACTGAGAGATTTGGAGGGTTTTAAGTTAATAACATGCCATCGACTCGCTGGATGGCAAATGCCATCCCAGAGTGCTAAACCCCTGAATCTGCTGTGATCTCAAGCCAATAAGTGGACAAATGAAGGTATAATCTGCAAATTGCTGGGAGGACTGTCTGCTTGTGCAGGACATGGAAACATCCCCTAATGAATACCTTGGAAAGGGCAACTCCTCCTGCAAGAACAAGCTCCCTTGCCGACGGCGTCTTGTACCTGGGATATAGTTGCTAATAAACACAGTCCCAAAAAACAAGGGAGTGAGAATGAGGCCCTGAAGCTCAAGCAAGGCAGACTCACAGACTCATTTGCTCTCTCCGCAACCCATGAGAGAACAGCTGGGGCTGGTCCCCAGGAAAAACTGCCAGGGAATGCAGAGTTGAATTTACTTGATTTTGGCTCCCTGCATCCTGCCTCACATCCCGGGATCCCTGGGCGGGTCCCAACATAACAACGAAGACTCAGTTTAAACCTCAGAGAAAATGCAATCAAAATAATGCAGCAGCATCAGATAACAGTAGCAGTCATGCCCAAAGGCCTGAACAAGCAGCCAGCTTCTTACCAGGCACCCGAATGGCACTACCAGAGGTGCCAACTGAATTTCAGGGTGGGAGAGGGCATTCCAGAGTGGGGGAGCCACCACAGAAAAGGCCCACCCCTGCCTTATTACCAAGGTACAGTTCCTAGCACTGTGGCATTAATGAGGGCATCCCCAGAAGATCTGAACTCACAGGCAGACATGTGCAGAGAGGCGATCCCTTAAGTATTCAAGGTCCAGGTTGTTTGGGACTCTATATATCAGAAGAATGTAAGTAGAGTCTATTGTATATCAAAGCACCAGAACTCATGGACATTCAATGAAGATGAATGTTAGAGGATTCAGGACAGAGAAAAGCAAACAATTGTTCATGAAGCACAAACTATGGAAGTTGCTCCCTCAGTAGGCAGTGCTGGCCACCAACTTAGATGGCTTTAAAATGGAATTAACAGCAATTTATGGAGGAGAGAACTATCAATGGCCATAATGGCTATGCTCTACAGTTGGGAGACAGCAATACTTCCAAATGCCAGCTGGTGGAAACCACTGGAGGGGAGAGTGATGCTCTTGTGCTTGAATCCTGCTTGCTGTTTTCCCACTGTGCTGGGCCCAGGTAACCCGTGAAACGCAGTCCAGGACTGGTCCAGAATCTGAAGGTTCTGCTGGGAGTCAGTCCGACAGGGCCAAGGCAGGACACGAGGCAGGAAACCAGGCAAGGACAGGTACAGGATCTCAGGCAGGATCTAGCATACAGCAACGTTGCTCCCGCAACCTGGGGCAGGGTCCGACAGTCTTTTATCTTTGTCGGGGTAGCGGCCAGTCCTGATCACCTCCCTTTGTTGCCTGAAGGTGAGTACTCCTCCTGCAAGTACTCAGGTCTCTCCTTCTTTCAGACCTCGATCTCTGCAGCTCGGGAGATGTCGGTGGGTTACTGGACCCAGGGGCCGCCTCAGCCTCCCCTGACCCAACTGGTGGTGGAGCAGCTGTAAGTGATGGCCCAGCTGAAGGCAATGAGGTAATCCCCGCATCTGGAGCCAGGACAGGCTTAGGCCCCTGACTTGGCCCAGCTGGTGTTTGTTGCAGGGGAACCTGTGCAGACTGGGGCTTTCAGAATCAGGCCCCAGACTTGGTTCAGGTGATGCCTGATGCAAAGGATCTGGTGCAGACTGAGTCTCCTCTGGTTCCGAGTCTGAGCCCCAGTCCCAGGCCATCACACCCACGGGATCTGGCTGGTCATTGTGAGAACAGGATGGGCAACTGGCCTGATCCAGCAGGGCCCTTCTTCTTAGGACTTTTCTGATGGCAAGAGTTCAACAGTGGAACGGATGACCTTGGAGGTGGGGACTCACCTTTGTTGGAGGTTTTTAAACAAAGGTTGGATGGCCATCTATCGGGGGTTCCTTAGGTGTGATTTCTGCATTGCAGAAGTTTGGGCTAGATGGTCCTTGGGTGGCCCTTCCAACTCTACAATTCTAGGTTGGCTACTCCTGGTGTAGACAGTACTGAGCTCAATGGACCAATGTCAAACTCTGGACAAGGCAGCTTACTATCGTCCAGACTTTGCCTGTTTCTGCTTGAGACTGTACAGAACCTGGCAGAATGGAGCTAAGGCCCATGTCTGGGGTACTGCCGCTGCTATAAACACCTGAATGCATACATATTTGCATAGTAGCACTGCAAATTTAGGGAAGCGGGTGGCGCTGTGGGTTAAACCACAGAGCCTAGGACTTGCTGATCAGAAGGTCGGCGGTTCGAATCCCCGCGACGGGGTGAGCTCCCATTGCTTGGTCCCTGCTCCTGCCAACCCAGCAGTTTGAAAGCACGTCAAAGTGCAAGTAGATAAATAGGTACGCTCCAATGGGAAGGTAAATGGCGTTTCTGTGCACTGCTCTGGTTTGCTAGAAGCGGCTTAGTCATGCTGGTCACATGACCCAGAAGCTGTACGGCGGTTCCCTCGGCCAGTAAAGTGAGATGAGCGCCGCAACCCCAGAGTCGGCCACGACTGGACCTAATGGCCAGGGGTCCCTTTACCTTTCCTGCAAATTTCTCCCATAGAGAAAACAGCCCCAAAAGCAAAGGGTTAAGTCTATGTGCTCACATTTCAGGTTTTAAGGGGAGGAAACATTTCAGCTTCTAGGGAAATGGCAGGCTGGGGAAATGCTACTGCAGAGCACTTTTAAATGCTGTTATGCCCCATTGGCACCTATTAATGGTAACAATTAGCACTTTCCATACCTTTTTTTTTTGCTTTCCTGAGACATGTGTCCAATGCTCTGAAAGGTTAATTTCCTGCATCTTAAATGCAAGTGCTGTGCATTTACCTCATTACCCCAGGCAAGACCGGCTCCTTCCTGACAGAGTAAACCCTCCTTGTAAAGGGATTACACAGAGAAGGGAGGGCTACATCGGCTGCTGCTTGGACCTCCTGATATGGAGGCAGTAGACCAGATGCTGAAGATTGAGAGGCAGTGGGAGGCAGCCAGGCTTATGGGCATCCCAAAGGGCACGTATTTAGCCTGGAGATGAGGAGACTGAGAGCTGAAATGGTGGCCATCTTTAAATGCCTGAAGGATTGTTACGTGGGAGATGGAGCGTGCTTGTTTTGTGTCGCTCCACAGGCCAGGACCAAACCAATGGATTCAAATGACAACAAAGGAGATCCTGACTAAACGGAAGACTTTTCTTATGGTAAGAGCCATTCGGCAGTGGAAAGCGATGGAGCCGCCTGCGTTGGAGGTTTTAAAAACAAGCTTGGCTGGCCATTTCTCATGGATGCTTTAGTTGTGGTTCCTGCATTGCAGGGGGTTGGACTAGATGACCCTTGGGGCCCCATTCCAACTCTGCAATTCTAAAGTGTGAAGCAATAGAGATTAAAAATGAGGGACCCACAGAGATGGGCTGGGGTGCCAAATGCATCCCCAAGGCCTCTTCCCTGAGCCCTTGGGACTGAGTCCACGGAAACAGCCTTTACCAGCTCTGCATTGCACTTTCCTTGAGTTCTCTTCTGGCCTCATTGGAATGTGTTCTTCATCCGTGGTAGTGCCTCTTGCATGTCTGGATGGAAAACATTGTGCTTGAGAATGTTTGCCTGTACAGTCATTCCTCAGGTTACAGATGCTTCGGGTTGCATATTTTCGGGTTCTGAACCCGGAAATACAGGAAGAGGTTACTTCCTGGTTTTGGTGCTCACGCATGTGCAGAAGCACTAAATCACGCCTTGTGCATGCACAGAAGTGCTGAATCACAACCCGTGCATGCGCAGATGCACCGCTGCAGGTTGCGAACGCTGCGGGTTGTGAGCATGCCTTCCACACGGATCACGTTCGCAACCCGAGCGTCCACTGTATAGGCATCCACCTGTCTTGGGAAAGTGAAGTCAAGCTGTTGGGAGGTTGCAGGGCCTGCGGTGGCTGTAGAGACCAATGCAGGAGAGACATGTTTTGTTGCAGCTGGGGCAGAGGAAAGCGTATGGTTGTGCTGCTGCAGATGCACCCTGGCATTTCTTCTTTCTGTGTTCCTCCCAGTGCTCGTTCCTCCTCTGGTCACTGCTACGGATGCAAGACCTGACTATGTCTCCAGGCACTGCGGTCACCTGCAAGGGATTCCCACACGGCAGGGTTGATGATGCTGCCAGCCTTCATGACATGTTCACAGATATATTTGTAACCAGTGCTTTTTCAGGGGTACTCAGGGGTACTCAGTACCAGTACCTCTTTTGGGTTGTTGTTTAAAAGCATGGCACTTACTGTAAGAGCTTCCAAGATGAGTACTGGCACCTATTTTTTTTCCAGAAGAAAAGGCACTGTTTGTAACACAGAGTTGGTCTGCCAACAGGCCTAGTGCCTGAAGCCAGCTCCCCATTGAGCACTGTATGGGAGACTTATTCTGGAAGATTACTGTGATTTCGAGGAGATAGTGATCTCACATGGTCATCTCTTCCTGCCTGTGTTTAACTATCTATCCCTTCCTGGCCTCTGTTTATTTCCTCTCTATCCCTTGTAAAATGTCTTTGATGGTTGCTTTTGACGTATGGTCTGGTGGCAAATGGCTAAAACCTGCACTGGCTGGTATCTACCTTTGATTTGTGGTGTGGTGGAGGGCCTTTTGACCGTCTTTGATGTAGAGCAGATAAATTAGATGGCTTTTGAGCATGGCAGTGGAAGTTCGCGCACAGGCTGTTGGCCGCAGAGCTATGCAGATGAAGACTACCTGGCGGTCACTTCGCCACTTCTTCAGGTCTTCCCAGTGGCAGGTTGAAGTGCTTGCTTTGTAATGTATATACAGGTGAAACTCGAAAAATTAGAATATCGAGGAAAAGTTCCTTTCTTTCAGGAATTCAACTTCAAAGGTGAAACTCATATATGAGATAGACTCATGACATGCAAAGTGAGATCTGCTTCTCAGAGGTCCAATCTTGCTCCATTTGCAATCCTTGTTTTGCTGATTTCCTTGAATATTTTCATTTTCTGAGATTGTTAATTTGGGGTTTTCATCAACTGTATGCCACGGTCATCACAATGATCACAAATCAAGGCTTGACACATCTCACTTGGCATATCATGAGTCTATCTCATATATTAGTTTCACCTTTCAAGTTGAATTATGGAAATAAATGAACTTTTCCACGATATTCTAATTTTTCAAGTTTCACCTGTATTGCTTGTTGTTTGGGAATAAAATCTGTAATGTTCTCACACTCACATGTGTTTGTATTGCTTCTGGATCTAATTTTAAAAGAAACATCTTGCATTTGGCAAGACAAGAACATCCTTAAGGGTCCTGCCATCTTCCATTCTGTGGACATGGCCATGCCAGCGTTGACGTCGCTGAGACAGAAGTGCCAACATGCTTTGAATATGGACTTGGGACAGCACCCTTTTTTTGAGGCTCTGTCTTGCCATGTGATGCCCAAAATTTTCCTTACATAGCACATGTAGAGGGCAATGAGGCATCACTCCTGGCTGTGTGTATATGTTTGTCTGTGTGCATATGTAGAAACTTCTGTGTCTTTTATGGAATGAAGCCTGCTGTGATAAGGTAAGGGTTACAGCCATTGCTCTCCCTTCTTTTCCCTTTGCCTTGTCCCTCAAGCTGAATGTGGGCCCTGGAAAGTTGCTCACGAGGGAGTATAGCCCTCATGCCGGAAGGTTTTCTCTCCTTCTAACCCACAGAATGGCCACAACTGGGCAAAGAAAACAGGAAACCAGGCTGGCAAAAGCACAGGGCAAAAACCCTCACAAAAAACAGTGAATTTGCCACCCAGAATTTGGCCCCCGCCAGCTGCTTTTGAATAACCCCCTTGTCCTAGTTTCTGAGCAAACTACTGTTCTAAGCAACATCCACCTATGTATTATTTACTGTTATTTTTACTTGTATTTCCGTCAAGTTACAGCAATGCCGTGATATGTTCTCCATAAGGTGACCAGCTGGGTCTAATGCAGAGCACCCATGGTCAAAACCTTGCTCTTTAAGGAAGCCTTTTGGGTTGGCCAAGCTTGTGGCCATCTCTCAATATGCAGCTTTCCAGGGCTGCTTGGGGGATTTGGTGAAAGCAAATTCTTATGAGAACTGACCTGAATCCACCCTCACAGACAGAACACAAAGATCAGGGTGCATTCTTTCTTGGTTTTATCACTTTCCTGAATTCTGAGGTGCAGTTTTCGGTTTAAAAACTACCAAACTGCATCTTAAAGAACCAAGAAGAACCTGCTGGATCAGGTCCATACCCTGATGCTTGTGGGGAACCAGCAAGCAGGACCTGAGTGCAGGAGCCTTCTTCTCCCCTGCTGTGGTTTCCAGCAACTGATGTTCAGAAGTACAGTGGTACCTCACGTTAAGAACTTAATTCGTTCCAGAGGTTCGTTCTTAACCTAAAAGTGTTCTTAACCTGAGGTACCACTTTAGCTAATGGAGCCTCCCGCTGCCACTACGCAATTTCTGCTCTCATCCTGAAGCAAAGTTCTTAACTTGAGGTACTATTTCTGGGTTAGCAGAGTCTGTAACCTGAAGCGTCTGTAACCTGAAGTGTCTGTAACCCGAGGTACCACTGTACAGGTGCCTCTGACCTTAGAGGCAGAGCACAGCCATTATGGCTAGCAGCCATCGATATCCCTCCTTCACGAATTTTTCCCAATCCTCTTTTAAAGCCCTAAGTTGATGACCATCACTACCTCCTGCAGGAAGAAGAAGAAGAAGAGTTTGGATTTGATATCCTGCTTTATCACTATCCTAAGGAGTCTCAAAGCGGCCAACATTCTCCTTTCCCTTCCTCCCCCACAACAAACATTCTGTGAGGTGAGTGGGGCTGAGAGACTTCAGAGAAGTGTGACTGGCCCAAGGTCACCCAGCAGCCGCATGTGGAGGAGCCGGGAAGCGAACCCGGTTCCCCAGATTACGAGTCCACCGCTCTTAACCACTACACCACACTGGCTCTCTCACACTGGTTCCACAGTATGCAGTGTCTCAAGAAATCCTTTCTATTATCTGTCCTAAATGTCACATATTCTAGTGCTAAGAAAGAGGGAGAGAAACTTTCCTCTATCCACTTTCTCTATGACGTGCATAATTAAAAAAAAAACTTCTATCATGTTGCCTCTTACTCGCCTCTTCTCTAAGCTAAAAAAGTCCCAAATGCTACATTCCTCCCCCCCACCCACCCACTTGATCATTTTGGCTGCCCCTTTCTGAACCTTTCTGAGCTCTACAATTTAGAAATATGTTCAGAATGTGTTTAGAAATGTGCATTTAGGGAGAAATTATGCGTTGAAACACTAATTTAATATGGAGGTTTCATGCAAATTATTATTTATTGTCATGATTATTTGAAGGGTGGTGCAGTAATGAGACAGAACAGACACATGCAAAAGCAATGTGAGCCAGATATATATTGTTCATCCCTCATTATTTTCCCTCACTCCTTTTTCTGAGTATTATTGGTTTGGGAGTTCTGTTGAAATGTTTATATATTTGCCCTGCATTAGTATGTTTTCTCACCCTCAGTTTAATTCTTATTGTGTTTGATCATTTTACAGTCAGCCACCTTGTTTTTTTAAAAATTTATTTAAAACAAGTACCTATCACTATGGGACACAGGTGGCGCTGTGGGTTAAACCACAGAGCCTAGGGCTTGCCGATCAGAAGGACGGCGGTTCGAATCCCCGCAACGGGGTGAGCTCCCATTGCTCGGTCCCTGCTCCTGCCAACCTAGTAGTTTGAAAGCACGTCTAAGTGCAAGTAGATAAATAGGTACCGCTCTGGCGGGAAGGTAAACGGCATTTCTGTGCGCTGCTCTGGTTCGCCAGAAGCGGCTTAGTCATGCTGGCCACATGACCGGGAAGCTGGACGCCGGCTCCCTTGGCAAATAAAGCGAGATGAGCACCGCAACGCCAGAGTCGGCCACGACTGGACCTAATGGTCAGGGTTCCCTTTACCTTTACCTATCACTATTTTCAAAAAACCAATAATTTCTGTACGTTTAACAAACATTAAAAGAAATAAAGTCCAAACAAGCATCTATAAGGAAAGCAGGATATAGCACTTAAATAAAACAATAAAGGAAAAGAAAGATTATTCAAGGTACTGATTATGTTTCTTGCTTGCCTACTTGCCTATTGGTCTGCCCACAGCGACTCTGGAAACAGAGAAAATGGGAAAAGCTGGGCCAATCAGGGTAGATCAGAGGTGACATGAGGTCACAGGCTAAGATTTGACCAGAACTGGAAAAGCTCGCAGGTATGACCAGCTTCCAGCCAATCAGAAGGCCAAGCTGGGAAGGCCAATCAGGGATGGCATTGTCCTTCAAAATGGCAGAGACGGGGCAGGCTGACAGGCCTGCAGACTTGACAAAATCAAGTTCTAATTCATTCAGATATGAGCCGGCATCAGCTGTGCTGCTCCTCCAGCTGAAAATCCAGGTCAACAACCATCCCAGGCAGCTCAGGTAGAAGTGTGCAGCAGCAGCAGCAATAGCCGAAAGAGAAAAGAAAAGAAAAGAAAAGGGAGAGGGAGAGGGAGAGACAAAGGCCTGGCATGGGGGGGGGGTCTGTGGGAGCCAGCTGGAGCTGGTTAGCAAAAGCAGTGGAGGAATCTCCTACGGGCACCTCGGCAGGAAACTTAAGCCAGGGACGGGGAGCAGAAGGAGGAGGCTGGGTTGCACAGAGTGTACATCTGCAAAAGTTAAAGCCTGACCAAACATTCCTGAGAGACAACTCACCTAAGAGGAGAAGCAGCGGTGGCCGTCAGAGACCCCCATGCCATGGCACCCTGGACAGCTCTGAAGCCGAGCAGCGGGAGGGGGTGACTTCATCGGGCGCTGGAATGGAATTTGGTACCTGGCGCTGGAATGCCGTTTGAGCCAGGAAAGGTGGAAAGCCGCCCAGGGTAGGCAGCAAAGGGGCTGCCGGTACGCTCCTTGCTGTAAGGGGGAGCGCAGCCCAGAAGCAGCCTCCAGGCAGAGAGGCTCCCCAAGTGAATCTGGCTGCCGTCAGTTCAGGTGGAAGTCAGGGAGTGACCGAGGAAGCTCTGGCAAGGCTAGAAAGACTTGTCTGCATGCCAAGCCAGGAGAACAGCAAGGGAGCACAGAACTTTGCAGATGAACCTCATTTCTCCTCAAAAGTGAACACGGCCAATGAAAGACCGGTTCCCTCATCACCTGACACTCCAGTGCTGTGCAGCCCATTGGCAGGGAGATTTTGACACCTCCTGGTTCTCCAAAAGGGGTGGTGTTTTTCTGCAGAGTGAGGTGGAACTGGATTTACCTGTCCCTTCCCTGCTTTGCATCTGCCAAAGAACTCTCATTATCTTAATGAGCTCAGGTGTTTCCCATCCAGCTATCATCTAAGCAGCTTTAATTGCAGTTTTATCCAGAGCAAACCGCAAGAAAGGGAGAAGGAAGTTCGCAAACTAGCGATGGGCCCCTTGCAAGGAATCTGCGTTCTCTGGCTGTACGTTATCTTTGAAAACTGAGCTGTGAGGAGGAAGCGGGGAAGGAGGCCACAGATATTCCTCTCCTTGTTCTACTGCCTCCTCCCACTGTCAAATTTTAGACTGTAGGCCTCTTGGAGCTGGGACTTGACTTTATATGTTCATATAACTACAAAGCACCTTGTCCATTGCTGGGGGCTAAGAATGGACTAAGAATTAGAGAAGGAAAGCACACAGTGGCTTCTGTCATGGGCTGGGGGCCAGGGAATGCCAGGAGACTGCACCAATTGCCTCTGAGGGAAAGCAAAAGAATGCCCACCTGGCCCAATACATCAGAAGCTCCAGGGAGCTCCTTGCCAGTAAGGACACTTGGCGTCAACAGCCAACTGTCCTGGGGCTGCAAGTAAAGGACATAAGAACATATGAAGATCCTACTAGATCAGGCCAACAACCTATGTAGTCCAGCAACCTGTCCTCTTGGTTTTTTCGCCTACCTTGTAGCAACTCGTCACAACTTTCTGGTATTAGTGGCTAGGCATTGGAATATGTGTGCTGTGTTGGAGGATTGGGTATGGCCATCATCTACCCCTCCTCTTTTGGGTATTCCGTTACAGGAACCCGGTGGTCGTGGATCCTGTCCGATGCCCTGCTGGTGGCTAGGGCCATGGCACGACGCTTGGTGATGTCATGGGGAAGCTTCCAGTTGTATTTGCATCAACAAGCTCCTCCCACTGGTTGTCCACGCTGAAATGACTCCCTGCTGAGCGAGGTGGAGTCATGTATTGCTGTTTTAACCAATACCTAAGCCAATACTGGGACATGGGTTAAACCACAGAGCCTAGGACTTGCCGATCAGAAGGTTGGTGGTTCAAATCCCAACAATGGGGTGAGCACCCGTTGCTCGGTTCCTGCTCCCGCCATCCTAGCAGTTCAAAAGCACGTCAAAGTGCAAGTAGATAAATAGGTAGCACTCCGGCGGGAAGGTAAACTGCATTTCCATGCGCTGCTCTGGTTCACCAGAAGTGGCTTAGTCATGCTGGCCACATGACCCAGAAGCTGTCCGCCGACTCCCTCGGCCAATAAAGCGAGATGAGCGCTGCAACCCCAGAGTCAGCCATGACTGGACCTAACGGTCAGGGGTCCCTTTACCTTTTAAGCCAATACTACTCACATGCTGTAACCAATAAAGTTGCGGCCTTATTTTGCCCATTTACCAAAAATAATGTGTCTTTGTGTCTTATTATAATCCTATGCGGGTGGCGGGTCCTCCACTCACAACCTGTTCTCATGGTGGCCAAGCAGGTTCTCCAATGGGAAACTCACAAGCAGGACCTGAACACAAGAGCAACACTCCCCTCCTGTAGTTTCTAGCAACTTACATTCAGAAGCATTTCCTGACCTCGACTATGGAAGCAGAGCAGAGCTTGTAGGCACCAATAGTCTTGTCCTCCATGGATATGTCCAATCCTATATTTATAAGCATGAAATCCATGTTGGTGACCATCACTGCCATCTATGGGATGTGAGTTTGCTGTGCTGTGTGAAGAAACCCTTTTTTTTAATCCATCCTGAATCTTATGAGAGAGGGAGAAAAGCTGTCCTCTAGCCACTTTTTCCATAGATGCATCATTTTCTAAACTTCTATCATGCCACGTCTTTCTCACAAAATCTCCACACTGAAAAGTCCCAAACATTGTAGCCTTTCTTCAGCGGGGCCACGCCATTATGATCTCATCCACCAGCCAGAGGAAAACAGAGCTATTCAAGCCAGGAAACCAGCACTGGAAGATCTGCCTGGCCCCAACGGGGCATCAATGGCCCCTTGCGGATCCCCACTTGCTTCTAGCCATGAAGTCCAATTTCTCCTGCTTCTCTCCCTTTCCCCTCCACTCTCTTTTCCTTGAGGGAGGTCAACCTCTCCTTCTCCCTCTATCTGGGAGCCGCTTTGGAAGACGACAAACTGTCTGAAAAGTGGGATAAAAATATAGCAAACAAGGGAAGAAAGCTTCTTCTGTGGCAATCACTTGTAGCCGAGTAAGATTGTTTTCTATAAACACAGTTTTAACAATGAGTGCGTAGGTGACTGTGGAGGCCAATTCTGGATCCACACGTCCTTCCACAGTGGGGACATTGGTTTCCGGGCAGGAGCTGATCACGGTGTGGATTTGCCAAGCGTGCCTTCCTCTTAGCACGTTTCTCCCTTGTGTCCTGAGTTCGAGTGTCTTCTGTGCCCATGACACCTTTGGCAAAGGCTGCTCTCCAATAGTGGAGGAAGGGGGTGGGGTGGATATGGGCACCAAGGGCAGCAGAGCACCCTAGGGCAGCCCAGCCACCACCTTCCTCTCAGCCGCGGCTGCCCTGTGGCGGGCTCAGCGCTGCCAGAAAATGTTAGATGCTTCGCTCACAGGAGGGTGCATTTACTTGGACGGCGTGCCCTGCCCACTTGGGTGCTCTGACCCTTTCATGTGGGTGTGCGTGTACCCCCCCTTCCACCGCAAGTGCCGACGGGGGTTGCTATGCCGGTGGAAGGCAGAGAAGGATACACCTGCAATTCTTGCCATCCAAATATCTTCTAGGGATTGCAGAAGTTCCCAATTGCCCAGTCTTGGGTTTGAAAGTGGAACCAAAACATTTAAGAATTTCTCATTATTCCAGTTTGTATTTCAGAGTTCTGCAGGACATACGATACGATAAACTTTATTGTCCTTGTCCCATACAGAACAACAAAATTGAAAATTCTACATCAGACATTCAAAAACCAACAAGCCTGCTATCCCAGCTATCCCAGCCTGGTTAGCCCCCTAAAAACTCTGATACCCCTTAATTACCGTAAATACAATATACTCCCACAGAGACTACCTTACACTGCGTTTAAAACCAAAATCGCCTTTGGATAGAAACTGTTTCTCAGGCGGCTAGTCCTAGTCTTTATAACCCTGTACCTTCTTCCAGAAGGCAGAAGCTGGAAGAGATCATTTCCGGGGTGGGCACTATCCTGCGCTATCTCTGCAGCTTTCTTATGATACCTGGAAGCATAGATTTGATCCAAGGTGGGAAGAGGGCACCCAATTGTTCTCTCCGCAGTCTTTACAACCCTGGACAGCGTTGTTTTTTTCCTGACTGTGCAGCTCCCAAACCACACACAGAGACCATAAGTTAAGACACTCTCCACAGTACAATGATAAAATGCCATCAACAGGTCCTTGGAAAGATTATTTTTTCCGGAGGATTCTCAGAAAGTATAACCTCTGCTGTGCTCTCTTCACCAGGTCTTTACTGTTTTCTAACCAGGTTAGGTCATCTCTCAACTCCACCAGGGCCGTCTTACCCATAGAGGCTAGTGGCGTGGGGCACCAGGGCGCCAAGTTCTGGAGGGTGCCAGGGAAGAAGCGGAGTCTGGGCGCGGCGCCTCCTGGCATCAGCTCACTGCCCTCGCCTGCCTCCACTATGCCACACCGAAGCAGCGCTGTGCCCGGAGCCTCTGTCTGCCATGGCCACCGCGGCACGAAGCTGCCAGCTGAGCCGGGAGGCACTGTGTCCAGCCTCAGCCTCTTCCCCACTGGAGGAGCTGCCCTCCATCCGCTGCCCGCCTCCTCCAGCCCCGCCGGCAGCACCATCCTCCCTAAAAAAAACTCTGGGAAACGGGTTGGGGGGCGCCGGAGGGAGCTTTGCACCACGGCGCCGGATATGCTTAAGACGGCCCTGCAGGACATGTGCAGTTTGCCAGAGATCTGCATCTCCCCGACACCTCTTGCATTACAGTCACACTCAGCCCTGTCTCACCAGTGTGCATTGATCTAAACAAACAACAGAAAACACTGCAAGAAGCTGTTTTGTGTGTGTGACAGAATCAAAAGCCCTTTTCTGCAGTTTTATTGCAGACTGATGAAAAACAAATCCACCAAAAAGCAAGCTTATTATTTGTTTGTTGCATTTACATAGTTTTTCTTCAAGGAGCTCAAGGTGGCCTACATGGTTCTCCTTACAACAACCCTGTGAGGTAGGCAGGGCCGAGAGGCAATGACTGGGCCAAAGTCACATCCTGTAAGCTTCATGGCAAAGTGGGGATTTGAACCCTGGTCTCCCAGGTCCTTGTTTAGCACTCTAGCCACAACCCCACACTGGCTGTCTCTTAGTGTGACTGTACATGTGGTACGTATGACTGTATTGATTGCATTAGGTTCTTTCTGTGCAGTGTCTCAACAATAGCCCAAACAGGAAGAAAAATATCCTGGAAAAAAGTGACTGGAAAAAGTGCAGAGCTGCAGGGTTCTTCAACATCCTTATAAATGCCTTGGATGAAGGAATTGAGGGGGTGCTCCTCAAATTTGCAGATGACACCAAGTTGGGAGGGGTAGCTCAACATCAAGGGGCCTGGCCCCTGCCAGCAAATATTGAGGGGTCCGAAGACCCCTCCACCCTGGTATGCCTGCTCTAGGTCATGGATTTCTTCACAAGTGTACATATAATGATGCTCCCACTTCCTTTCTCTTTGGTTTTTTCCTTTTGAACATTTTATACCCTTCAATTCCTACATTCCAGTCATGGGTCTCATCCCATGATGTTTCAGGAATGCCCACCAGGTCATATTTGCTATCCTGTATTAAAAGCTCCAATTCGTCTTGCTTGGTTCCCATACTCTGTGTATTTGTGTAGAGACACACATTAGAAGTGCAACAGGAATGACGGGGATGCAAATTCATGGTGCAACAGGAAACACAAGGGGGGGTGCAAATCAGTGGCAGAACAGGAAATATAGGGGGACGCAAATCAGTGGTGCAACAGGAAACGGGGGACACAAATTCGTGTTTGTCCCTTTTCTCTTGAACAGGTCATACCCCTCAATTCCTACATTCCAGTCATCGGTCTCATACCACAATATTTCAGTAATGCCTACCAGGCACTGGCAAAGGAACAGGGGGCGGGGGGAGCGAACCGCCCCCGTCACCATCGGGGAGGGGGGTATCATCGCGGCCACCCCCGGATACGCGTCGTGCACCCCCCACCATGCCAGGCGTCACGCCCCCACGGGTAGCACACCACGCTCCCGTGGGCTGCACGCCACGCCCCCAGGACGCACACCATACCCCTGCAGGTGACATGCCACGCCCCCAGGATGCGCACCAGCCCCACCCCCACCTGCTCTCTGCCCCCGGTGCTGGAGCATGCAGCTTCGCCACTGCTACCAGGTCATATTTGCCATCCTGAATTAAAAGCTGCAATTAGTCTGGCTTGGTTCCCATACTCTGTGCATTTGTGTAGAGACAACTGAAACCACGAGTCCTTCCCTCCAGCTGCTTCCTTCTTGTACTTTTTTGCCCTTTAGCAGGTTTCTGGAACATCACCTCAGTTTGCTGAGCATCAATGTAGCTATTATCCCCAGTTCCATGTGTTCTTCTGTTGTCTGTAATGTTGTCTCCTTCCCCCTAAAGTTCTAGTTTAAAGCTCTCCTGACCACCTTCATGAGACTCTTAGCAAACACATTCTTGCCAACCGCTGTGAGGTGCAGCCCATCTCTTGCCAAAAGTCCTTCCTCAAGGAAGCGGGGACTATGATCGAAGAAATGAAACGCTTCCTGACAACACTACCTGTGTAGCCAGTGGTTTACCTTCAGGATTTCCCTCTCTCTTCCTGGCCACGACCTTCAACAGGAAGGAGTGATGAAAAGACCACCTGTGCCCCAAAGCTCTTCAGCTCCAGAGTCTCATAGTCCCTTGCTATATGTTAAAGGCTGTGTGTGGCAGTATCATTTGTACCCACATGAGTCTGAAGGAAGGGGTAGTGCTCAGTGGGCTTGATAACACTTGGCAACTTCTCCACCGCATTGTCAATCTTTGCACCTGGAAGACAGCACACCTCCTGGGACATCCTGTTTCCTCCGCACACTGCTGCCTCTGTTCCCCTCAGTTGGGAGTTACCTATCACCACCACTCGTCTCCTCCTCCTCTGGGGAGGGCCAGGAATCGTTCTATGCGCTGTGCCTTCCAAAGCCTGTTTGGAGTGCTCTAAGGTCTGCACCTGCTGCTCTTGGGTCTTCCCCTCTTGTCTTTGTTGTTGTTTAGTCGTTTAGTCGTGTCCGCCTCTTCGTGACCCCATGGACCAGAGCACACCAGGCACTTCTGTCTTCCACTGCCTCCCGCAGTTTGGTCAGACTCATGTTTGTAGCTTCGAGAACACTGTCCAACCATCTCTTTTATATGCCTGTTTCTTGGCAGGGATACTGGAGTGGCTTGCCGGTTCCTGCTCCAGGTGGATCACGTTTGGTCAAAACTCTCCACTATGACCTGTCCATCTTGGGTGGCCCTGCACGGCATAGCTCATAGCTTCTCTGAGTTATTCAGGCCCCTTCGCCACGGCAAGGCAGTGATCCATGAAGGGGACCCCCTTGTCTACTGGAGCTTATTTTGATATCGTGGGGGTAAGTTACAAAGGCAGGAACCTTATGGCTCGAGTATTTCCTTCTCCTTCCTTATTGAAAGGATAAAATGGGGAGGAGGAGAAGTATCTATGCCACCCTGAGCTCCTTGGAGGAAAGGCGGGATATAAATGTCAAAAAGAAGCAAATAGGTAATAAAACCAAGTAACCACACTCAATCTTGTGGACGGCAGAATTTACACTCAACTTAGGTTGAAAGCAGCACACTGAGGACTAGCACAAACAATTCTGGATTGGGAGAAAACCTGAATTTTTGCGCTACAAACAGATTGTTGTTATTCAGCTTCTATCCTGCTCTTCCTCTTGCAGTGTATGCAGTGTGTAACTGTATCTGGAATGTTTTAACCAGTGCTAAGAAAAGAGGTGCCGGAACTCACCATGAACACCTCCCTTGTTCTCTTATAATATCAATGGTACCCACTGGAACTTTGTTCTGGTAAGTTCCAGCTGAAATAAAGCCCTGGTTTTAACTATTTTTGGAATGGTGGGTTTTCAAAAACCATTTTCCTGCGGATGCGTTTGCTGCCATGGGCTCTTTAGGGAAGATGGTGGGGGATATAAATCCAATAAATTAATATATGTACCCCTCCTCCCTTTTCCTTTTCATAAAAGGTCAAGCTCCAACAGCACGGAACAGGCTTTCCTTTTATGTCCAGCATCACATTTAAACCAGGCTCCAGACACGATTCCTTAGACGACTCAACAGCCCTGCTCTCCTCTTTTGCCTCCGGCACCCATATTCTGCTCATCAGATTTGTGTTTCTTGGTTGCCATTGCATCAGCATCCTTTGAGGAAGGCAGAGCTGAGCCCGCACAGCTCCAAGTGAAATTAAGCAATTGCATCGCTAGAGGGCACTAACGCTTCTTCAGCAACTCATTCAAGAAGGAATGGGGGAAGGGCTAAGATGTAGGCCCGGGGTGTGTGATCTACAGACACAGGAACACACAGGAACACCCAGAGTGAAATTTCACTAGCATTATAAGCATTCATTTTGCTATCTCCCATAACAATCCCCACCCAAGAAGGAACTTTCAAAATTTGTCCACCGTTCTGCTTCAGTTGAAAGTTGGTGGCAACTTCAGTACTAATGGGATGACTAACGAGGCATCACCCAATCAATCTCTTCATTATGGTCAATGGTCAGTGTTCAAGGGTGCCCCATCCAAGCAGTGTCAAGGGTCAAGGAGGAAGCTACCCAGTGCAGCATCCCGAAAAGAAAATAGTAAGCTTGTAATCATGAGGAATGTTTGAAAATGTGTAAGAAACGCTTGCCGAAATCTTGGAAGCCAGGATAGCTCATATCCTGTGTAGAAGAGGGGATTTTAGTAGATGCAGGTTCTCTTATTCCCTCTGTGGGGATCTACACATCCCCTCTTTTCTACGCAGGAGTCAACTCATCCCACCTGTGGACTTCCTACAATAGTATTTCAAATCAAATCTGGACTTATGAAGCTGCCTTAGATGAGGTCTGGCTATTTGTCTATCTAAGCCAGTATTGTCTTGTCTACTCTGACTGACAGTAGGGCTTCAGGCCTACTACCTGATTTTATTTTATTTTTAAGAAAAACCTGAGGATGTCGGGGATTGAACTTGGGACATTCTATGTTCGAAGCTAATGCTCCTTCGCTGAGTTTGGTTGTTCCACATTGCCACCAGCCCATTTGGGCTCTGCCCCTCCAGACATTACATCATCTTCACACCCACCCACCCACCCACAAACTCTCAGTAATAATGAACCCCCTCCCAGACTTTTACCTCCCCCAAATGTCAGGTCTTAATGGTATGGCCTGTTATGTAAATGAACATGAGCCACAATTGCACCAGCGACCTCATTCATCTTGCTAATGAAGCACCATCAGCACAACATCTGTTTCCCCCTTGCAACAGGCGGGAAAATGTTTTCAAAAAGAGCTGCTTCTATTTTTTAAGAGAGTTTCTTCTTGCTCTACAATTATGTGATTCTAATTCTCTCAATGAGCAACACTTCTACTAGCTGTTATTTATCTATCTGCTGCCCTGCGTGAACTCCCAGAACTGTCATCGCCATCAGGCTTGACAGCAAGAAACCAGCCCGGTAATTAAACTGCTCGAAGGGTCTTGTTCGGCTCTTGTTGCTACAAAGTTGGCAGACCCCTGCCCGTAAACAGTTTCCATTGATTATCTGTTCCTAGAGGGCTGCCATTTTATTCCCAGAGCAGAGGCTTACTGTTCCCATCGTGCAACCTAGTGATCAGGACTAGCAGGGCAAATCGTGCAACCTAGTCATCAGGACTAGCAGGGCAAATGCAGAGGACCCTGCATGGGGGTAGCCAGGATTTTTTAGGGGGGGCAGGCCTTTTGTTGGGGGGGCAAGTCTTTTGTTAGGGGGGCAGAACCTCAGTTTGCTATATATTTTGATTTATTATAATTTATTTAGGGGGCAGCTGCCCCTCCTTGGCTACACCCATGGGTCCTGATAGGATTTGCACCCTGGACATACTCCAGTTTCAGAACCCAAGAAATCCACACACACAACACAGTGATTAGTACAATGGAAGATTATAGAGGTCTTGTCCTGTACTGAAATTATATCCTCAGATTCAGAAATATTAGCCTCTGATCTCAGATAATTGCTGGTTGAGTGGTGTTGTGGCGGCACTTTGGACGTGCTCAGAGGCACTGCAACATTCTCAACCGTCGCTTCAGTGGTGGCTGGTGCCTATTGGGACAGGTAGGGTGAAAGGCAATAAACCAACAGCAGGTGGCGCCAGAGCCAATGGATGGCGGAATTCAGTAATTCTGGTTTTGTACCCAATCTTCCTCATCTACAAGTGCAAAACTGAGATGGAAGAGGAGGAGGAAACTGGAAGACAAGGCCACCCCCTGGACAGGATGTAGGAAGGTAGGCTGGTAGGGGCTGAATAAGGGCAGAATGAGGTTGGTGGGGGCAAGGGCCCAGTCATGCTCATGGACCAGCATGCGTTGGTGCTGAAACCTGAACTCAAACAGGGCTCCTGCTTTTAGCTCCCCAGGGGGTCCTTTTTTACACAATTATCTCAGACTGAAGGACAGCTTTAAAAGAGGGGCCACTGCTATCATCCATGAAGGAGTGTCTCCACCCCCATTGTTCAGCCCGGACACTGAGATCCAGCGCCAAGGGCCTTCTGGCGGTTCCCTCATTGCGAGAAGTGAGGTTACAGGGAACCAGGCAGAGGGCCTTCTCGGTGGTGGCGCCTGCCTTGTGGAACGCCCTATCTTCAGATGTGAAGGAAATAAGCAGCTATCTTATCTTTAAAAGGCAGCCCTGTTTAGGGAAGCTTTTAATATTTAATGCTGTATTGTTTTTAAAACTCCATTGGGAGCCGCCCAGAGTGGCTGGGGAAACTGAGCCAGATGGGCAGGGTACAAATAATAAATTATTATTATTACTATTAACCATGGCCCGTTTCCATTCTATACCCACGGCCTTCTTGCAGGGGATTTACTTTAAGACCCCCATTACTCAGCGTCTATGTCCATGCACAATGAATGAAGTAGAGGACTTCATACACTTCTTTTTCTACTGCCCTATTTATGAGCTAATAAGAACTAAGCTCCTCCTCTTGATCCCGCCCACCATCACATCTAAGGAAGACTGTTTGCTTCTTGTGGACGCAAATCCCCAAATTTCACGTGGGGTGGCAATCTTTATAGTGCAGGCTTTGAAACTCAGGGCTACACTGACTGGGTAGTGTGTCCCAGACCTGGACCTGTTTTAATTCTTTGTATTACCTTTTTTAACCTAATGTGCCGATCCTATTTTGGGGCCATTATATGTTTTATATACATCTGCATTTTAGATTCCCGGCGCTGGCAACTAAATTTTTACATTATTGTTTTAGGGTAATTTAAATGTCACAATGCCAGTAATATCGTTTGAATTTTGTTAGGTTGCTTCTCTCTAGCATTTTTGTCTTATCCTGCTATGGCTGTATGCTAATGCAATAAAGGTTTGATGATGATTATTATTACTATTATATAAAATGCCAAAAAGGAGGGAGCTACATGGGCCTCCAAAGGAAATCTATAGAACTGTAGAGGTGGAAAGGGCTTCAAGGATCTTGTAGTCAAACCCCTGGCAGTCAAGAGAATCTCTGAGAGAGGAACATCCAACCTCTGCTTAAAAACCTCCAATGAAGGAGAATCCAACACCTTCTGAGTTAGTCCATTCCACAATTGAATGGCTCTTACCCTCAGAAATGTTTAGTCGGAAACTCCTTTCTTGTAATTTGAATCTATTGGCTTGGGTCCTCCCTTCCAGAGCAGGAGAAAACTAGCTTGCACCATCTTCTATGTGAAGGTCGTTTGGGTATATCCTGTCTCTTCTGAGCCTCCTCTTCTCCAGTCTAAACATACCCAGCTCCTTCAGCCACTCCTCATAGGGCCTGGTTTCCAGACCGGTCGCCCTCCTCTGCACACTTCCCAGCTTGTCAACATCCTTCTAAAATGGTGGTGTCCAGAACTAAAGGACAGCTTTAAAAGAAATGCTGCCACTTTCTTCCCCTTCCTTCCCCTCTATGGCAGGGGGGGCAGAGCTGGTTCCTGAGGCTGCACCACTCTCGGCTCTGGGCTTGCCACCCTTTTTTTTACATTGGGGGCCTTGACCCCCTCCCGCAAAAGGGTTGGGTCCCCTGGAGTTGGCACTCCTGAACAGGACTATTACTGTACAGTCATACCTTGGGTTATAGATGCTTCAGGTTGTGTTTTTTCGGGTTATGGACCTGCCGAAACCTGGAAGTACCAGAACGGGTTACTTCCGGGTTTTGGCGGTTGCACATGCGCAGAAGCGCTAAATCACGCTTTGCACATGTGCAGATGCACCGAATCACAACCCGCGCGTGCGCAGACGCACTGCTGTGGGTTGCGAAAGTGCATCCCACATGGATCACGTTCGCAACCCAAGCATCCACTGTACTTCCCTTGATCTGGACTCTACCCATGGCCACCTTGGTCATTTCTGATTTTTTTGTGTTTTGTTTGTGGTTATATCTTCTGCATTACAGTGGGTTGGGTTTAATAACCCTCCAACTCTACAATTCTATGATGGAATACAGTGGTACCTTGGGTTAAGTACTTAACTTGTTCCGGAGGTCCGTTCTTAACCTGAAACTGTTCTTAACCTGAAGCACTACTTTAGCTAATGGGGCCTCCCGCTGCCACCGCACAATTACTGAAGTCTGTAACCTGGAGCATCTGTAACCTGAAGCGTCTGTAACCAGAAGTACCACTGTAAAAGAAAACTAAACAGCAGAAAGGCCACTTGCTGGTCTCCACGAGCTTTGAGAGGGTGCACCTGCCCCCACTGGGAGGCGGCAAAAACACAGTTCCAAGCCCTGCACCAGCCTCTTGGAGAATGACAAATGGGTCTAATTTTAAACCTCCCCAGAGCTGCCTCCGTCTTTGTCAGAGAGCCACGTGGCAGGGAGTAGATGAAGCTGGCTCTTCTCTTCCACTCCATCATCCTGTTCAACTGAGGTGTAGGAGAGCTGTCTCTTTGTCTGCTCCGCCCCCCACTACCCTCTGAAACCGAACTCAAATTTTTATCTCACTCTCATTTTTTAATTCATCTTTCAACTTTGCCCCAGAGAGGCAGAAAGAGGAGGAGGAAGAAGAAGAAGGGCGTAGGCATGGGCTGTCGACAAGCGGCGAATTTGTTCACCCAGCGCTGCATCAAGATAAATATCATACTTATTTTATTGGTGGAGTTTAATAAATAAGTCATTTTGGGAAGAAAAGAAACTCTGGGGGTTTTGTATATTCAGGAGCAGGGAGGGAGAGAGAGAAAAAGCATGTCTGTTTACAGCAAAGTCACCGCAAAATAGGTTTTGAGTGGGAGGGCTTCTCATACCAGCATTATTGTTATTTTTTGAAAGAAAATAAAGGTTTATATATTCCCCCTTCAAACATAATATTCAGCTACACTATAAGAGGGTGAAAAATCTTCACAATCTTTCTGCCTGCTTTGCCTCTTCCCTGCTCCATCAAGCCAGGGCCTCCCTAAAAGACCTACATTTTGCTGCTTTCAACCTCATTTATCTAAAGGAGGGGTGGGAAGCCCCAGGGCTGCGGAACAAAGATAGCCCCCCAGGCATGTCCACGTGGCCTGCAGATCTCTCGCTGGGCCTCACACCCCACTCTGGACGTAGCCCTCACTGGTGGGTATGTCTAGAGCAGGGGTCAGCAAACTTTTTCAGCAGGGGGCTGGTCCACTGTCCCTCAGACTTGGGGGGGGGGGGCAGACTCTATTTTTTGAGGTGTGTGGAAGGAACGCATTCCTATGCCCCACAAATAACCCAGAGAGGTTTTTAAATAAAAGGACACATTCTACTCATGTAAAAACACGCTGATTCTCGGACCATCCGCGGGCCGAATTGAGAAGGCAATTGGGCCGGATCTGGCCCCCGGGCTTTAGGTTGCCTACCCATCGCCTAGAGCAGCCTTTCTCAACCTGTGGGTCCCCAGATGTTGTTGAACTACAACTCCCATCACCCCTAGCTAGCAAGGCCAGAGCTCAGGGATGATGGGAGTTGTAGTCCAACAACATCTGGGGACCACAGCTTGAGAACTGCTGGCCTAGAGGATCAGGGAGAGTGTCTGCTTGGCATGCAGAATGTCCGAGGTTCAGTCTCTGGTGGCACATCGGGTTAACAAGGATATGAGGTAGAAGGCATCCCTTCTCTGGCTGGGACTGCGCCAGAATGCTAGTAAGGTAAAGAGACCCCTGACCATTAGGTCCAGTTGTGGCTGACTCTGGGGTTGCGGCGCTCATCTCACTTTATTGGCCAAGGGAGCCGGAGTACAGCTTCTGGATTACGTGGCCAGCATGACTAAGCTGCTTCTGGCAAACCAGAGCAGTGCATGGAAACGCCGTTTACCTTCCCGCTGGAGCGGTACCTATTTATCTACTTGCACTTTGACGTGCTTTCAAACTGCTAGGTTGGCAGGAGCAGGGACCGAGCAACGGGAGCTCACCCCGTCGCGGGGATTCGAACCGCCGACCTTCTGATCGGCAAGTCCTAGGCTCTGTGGTTTAACCCACAGTGCCACCCGCATCCCTAGTACCGTAGGCCTAATAGAAAAGGCAGCTTACTCTGCTTCCCTAAAAAGGAGATAAAGCAGAGAAGCAGGTGAAGAGCAATTTTGAGAGGGAGATGAAAGCCAGAGGGAAGGCAGAATCAGGCTAGGACATTTGTAGATAATTACAGGATTGGGGGGTACAGAGACAAGTTTGCATATGCTAACTGCATATGTATAGATGCCTTTGGGCAAATTAAGATGGCAGGTAGTTTTTTTGGGGGGGGCTGCGGGTCGGGGTGTCTCACCAGCAGTGCCCTTCACTGTGCCCCGCTGCCCTGCAAAACACAAGCGGAAATACATTCTTTGAAGTTCAAAAAGTGAGTAGTGGAAGAAGCAGGAGATGAAGGGACCTGGTGCAAAAAGTGCAGGCCACCTGCTAGCAGTGCCTCTCAGGCAGAGTGGCTGGAAGCAGTGTGGATAGGGCCATGGAAAAGCCTTTAGGGCTGGGGGTGGAGCTGAGAAGAACCAATTGGGAAAGGCAGGGGAGCAGAGCCCACCCAGCTACCCATGTTGGGTGCTTCACTGCACCAGCTCAAGTGCAAGTGTGGTGTTATGGTTAGGGTGTTGGACTGAGACCTGGGAAACCAGGGTTTGAACCCCTGCTCAGTTCACTGGGTGAGACAGAGGGCCAACCATGCCTTTGTTGTTGTTGTTTAGTCGTTTAGTCGTGTCCGACTCTTGGTGACCCCCTGGACCAGAGCACGCCAGGCACCTCTGTCCTCCACTGCCTCCTGCAGTTTGGTCAAACTCATGCTGGTAACCTCGAAAACACTATCCAACCATCTCGTCCTCTGTCGCCCCCTTCTCCTTGTGCCCTCCATCTTTCCCAACATCAGGGTCTTTTCCAGGGAGTCTTCTCTTCTCATGAGGTGGCCAAAGTCTTGGAGCCTCAGCTTCAGGATCTGTCCTTCCAGTGAGCACTCAGGGCTGAATTCCTTCAGAATGGATGTGTTTGATCTTCTTGCAGTCCATGGGACTCTCAAGAGTCTCCTCCAGCACCATAATTCAAAAGCATCAATTCTTCGGCGATCAGCCTTCTTTATGGTCCAGCTCTCACTTCCATACATCACTACTGGGAAAACCATGGCTTTAACTATACGGACCTTTGTTGGCAAGGTGATGTCTCTGCTTTTAAGATGCTACCTCAAAGGAGAGGGAGAAAAACCGTGTATGCCAGCCTGAGTTCCTTGGTGGTATACAGATAAAATTAATAAATGAATGAATGAATATAGGCTATCTGTGCATGCAGCAGATGTTGAAGCCATTAGCATTGCTCATGCAAGCTCTAATAATAATAATAATAATAAAAAACAGGCCAAACTTTCATCTCACCCAAGAAGCCACAGGCCACCTCCACGGCATGCACTTAAACGTTACACTGCCACTTTAAACTTTAAACAGTGAGGGTTCCCCCCAAAGAATTCTGGGAGTTGTAGTTTGTTAAGGGAGCTGAGTGTTGTTAGGCGCCCCCTCTCAGAGCTACGATTTCCAGTGTTCCTTGTGAAGAGGGGTTGATTGTTAAACCACTCTGGGAGGAGAATGAAGGGGGTGTCTCAGCACCCTTGATAAACTACAGCTCCCAGAATTCTTTTGGGGAAGCTACAAGTGTCTTAAGTGGTGTGAACGTGGCCAGAAATCCTCCCAGTGGAACCAGTTCCACGCCTTCAGTTGCCCCACATCAAGGAACCCCAGAGTAATCAAGCCACATCTATACACATAGAGGAAGGCAGCCAGAGTTCATCCACAGGAAGGGGAAGGCTATGAAATAAAATCAGGAAAGGGCAGTGTCCACTCACAGCAGGGGAGGCTGGAGCAAGGCAGAGCAAGAGCCTGGCTGAGCTTTTCTGCAGCCATTTATTTTATTTATTCGTTTTATGTAAGGGATTGTATATAATGCCCCTCTTAAGGCATGCCAGAGCGGTTTGCCGCATTTGTTTAGTCGTTTAGTCGTGTCCGACTCTTCGTGACCCCATGGACCAGAGCACGCCAGGCACCTCTGTCCTCCACTACCTCCTGCAGTTTGGTCAAACTCATGCTGGTAACCTCGAAAACACTATCCAACCATCTCATCCTCTGTCGCCCCCTTCTCCTTGTGCCCTCCATCTTTCCCAGCATCAGTGTCTTCTCCAGGGAGTCTTCTCTTCTCATGAGGTGGCCAAAGTACTGGAGCCTCAGCTTCACGATCTGTCCTTCCAGTGAGCACTCAGGGCTGATTTCCTTCAGAATGGATAGCTTTGATCTTCTTGCAGTCCATGGGACTCTCAAGAGTCTCCTCCAGCACCAGAATTCAAAAGCATCAATTCTTCGGCGATCAGCCTTCTTTATGGTCCAGCTCTCACTTCCATACATCACTACTGGGAAAACCATGGCTTTAACTATACGGACCTTTGTTGTCAAGGTGACGTCTCTACTTCTCAAGATGCTATCTAGGCCTGTCATTGCCCTTCTCCCAAGAAGCAGGCGTCTTTTAATTTCGTGGCTGCTGTCACCATCTGCAGTGATCATGGAGCCCAAGAAAGTAAAATCTCTCACTGCCTCCATTTCTTCCCCTTCTATTTGCCAGGAGGTGATGGGACCAGTGGCCATGATCTTCGTTTTTTTTGATGTTTGCCGCATAGAGTTCAACAAAAATAAAAACAATTGGAATCCATCGGCACACTGCACAATTAAAACAGCAGTTGAAAAGAAAAGAAAAACCACTAAGTGGAAACTTTCAGTGTTTAAAGATAGCATCCACCCACCACTTAAAATACAAATCACTGACATGCATAAGAGAAGGTGTCTGTCCTAAACTGATCCCTGAAAGATAATAAAGCAGGTACCAGGTGCGCCACAATTTGATGCGGCCACAGATGAGAGCTCAGTTGTTATATGATCTCTGTGATCACTGTGAGCCTCAGTGGAAGGTCTTGGCCTCTGGGTGTGTTGACAGAGGAGATGTTCCTGAAGGGAATTTGAAGGTCTAAGCCAGCATCTTGAGTTGGGCTTAGAAGCACACTGTGGAACCAGAGTAGATCCTTTGCAGACTGGTGAGATATATTGCCAATGAACTACAGATATTGCATCCTCTGAACAACCTTCAAGGGCAGCCCCTTATTTGATGCACTGCAGTAACCTAGATGGCATGTTTCCAGCGTGTGACTCAGCATTTCTGGACTATCCTTGTCCAGAAGAGGCTGTAGCTGATGAAGACACCTATCCAGGTTAGAAAGCACTCTGCGCTACTGGGGAGTCAGGCTTCTCAAGTGATAAAGCCAGATCAAGCAATATTCCCAAACACTGAACTTTCCAAGGGAGTGCACCTTATCCAAACAGATTTAATGCTGCCCCTCCTTCCTGGATTAGGGGACCACCCATCACAGCACCTCCATTTCACCAGGAGTGAGTTTCAGTTTACTGGCCCTCATCCAGCCCATTAGCAAGCTCAGACAACAATCCAGCTCTTCACGGGAATGCAAAATAGCACAGGGGACAAGACGGAAGGCCATGGAACCCTGTCACACAAATGCCAAGCCATGCAGGCAGGAGTGGAACCACTAGGTAAAGGTAAAGGGACCCCTGACCATTAGGTCCAGTCATGGCCAACGCTGGGGTTGCGGCGCTCATCTTGCTCTATAGGCCGAGGGAGCCAGTGTTTGTCCGCAGACAGCTTCCAGGTCATGTGGCTAGCATGACTAAGCCGCTTCTGGTGAACCAGAGCAGCTCAGGGAAACGCTGTTTGCCTTCCCTCCGGAGCGGTACCTATTGATCTACTTGCACTTTGAGGTGCTTTCAAACTGCTAGGTTGGCAGGAGCAGGGACCGAGCAACGGGAGCTCACCCCATTGTGGGGATCTGAACCGCCGACCTTCTGATCGGCAAGCCCTAGGCTCTGTGGTTTAACCCACAACGCCACCCGCATCCCTTAGTGGAACCACTACTGTACCCCAAATCCTGAGTCACACAACTGCCCTCAGAGACCGCCCTGGTCAAAGGTTTCAGAAGTTTCCAGAAGAACTAAAAGGTCCATGCTCCCATCTCTCTCCTGAAAGAGACCATCCCATGCCAGAATTGGGTCTGAAAGCCAACTTAAATGGGTCACTAGATTTAGTGGCTTAGTAATGATGGCCACAGACCCTCTAAGTGTCCCTATTTTCCAGGGACGTTCCTGATTTAGAGAAGCCGTCTGATTTGATCCCGAAATGTTCCGCTTTTCCTTAGGATGTCCCTATTTTCATTTGAGAAATATTGGAGGGTATCAAGTCATCTGGCCCCCAAGCCGTCTGAAGGCAACTCTGTATAGGGAAGGGTTTTTTAAGGTTTAATGTTTTATTATGTTTTTTATATATTTTGGAAGCTGCCCAGAGTGGCTAGGGCAACCCAGTAAGATGTGTGGGGCATAAATAGTAAGGAATGGGACGTCCCTATTTTCATCTGAGAAATGTTGGAGGGCATGTGGGGATGAGTGGTTGGGTGGGTCCTGAACTGGGGCTCAGCTTAACCACCACAAGCAACACCATCAGGGCAGAATTTTAGAGCAGGAATCTTGAGCCCCCCAGTGCAGAATGAGCAGGGGGTGGCAGCCCATATGCAGCAGGGCTGTCTCAAACACATTACTACCTAAAGAATGCCCCATAGGACCAGGAATTCCAGAATCTAAAATCCCCACTTCCTATACCACTGCCCAGTGGCTTGTCACTCATCCTCCTGCTGCACCAGTGCTGAGTTCTCATTTCTAACCCTGAGCTCCAGTCTTCAAGGGATACACTGGCCCCCCTCAGAATTCCATCAGCTGACCCCCGCCCAAGGGCCAATCCCAGCACACCAGGCCTTAGAAAAGTGGAGTCTGTTTGCCTTGCCCTCTCTGAGAAACTCAGGCCACACTCAAACCATGCATTTAAAGCAGGGGCAAAACTAGGCTTCATTTCACTCGGATCAAAGGCCCTGTTTGCCTCTGCCATGTGCAGTTGTGTAGACAGAGAGAGAGAGAGAGGCTGGGAGCCTCATTGGTGTGCTTCTGGCCCATGCTGAGGTCCGGTGTCCATTAAGTCAGTCTCCAAACTCTGCCCTTGAAATGCCTCCAGGGTCCACCCTCATTCTCCTGGGAAAATGCCCCTCCATCTACAGGGGGGAGACAGTCCATAATGTGGACAAGGAGGTGAGCTGGAGGCCCTTAACTTATCTAGGCTTGTTCCTCTGCCCTGCATGATGAAATGGTGAAGGTTTATCTACAATTGGAAAGATGGAACGGCTGGAGGGGGAAAAGAGAAAAACCAGGTTAGCTCCAGAACTGTTTGCTGGGGTTGCCATGGATACCGTTTAATCATCAGGGATGAAGGCTACTGGTTGCCATGGCAACCCACAGGCCCAGAGAGCATCCCGATGCAATAATGTCATCAGTCGGGCTACAGTAACCTTCGTATACTCCAGAACAAGGCTGGGCCTGAACTATGGCACCCTGAGGTGGCCATCATGACAGAAGACGGAGGCTGTACACTAATCGTGGACTCTGGCTCCAGGGTCTGAGCATGGCCGGCTGCCTTGACAGGAGTGACCAGAGCAATGAGTAAAAAGGACTGACAGGGCAACGTGCCCCTAGCTTCTTGTTCTGCCACAACTTTGCTTAGTTTAAAGCCACTCTCTCACACAGTACATTTAAAGAACTATGATACCACTTTAAACAGCTGTGGCTTCCCCTAGAGAATTCCAGGAGCTGTAGTTTGTTAAGGGTGCTGAGCACTCTTAGGAGGCCTCCCTGTTCCGCTCCCAGAGCTACAGTTCCTAGCAAACCCTGGGAAGAGGATTGCTTTAACAAAAAGTTAAAGGGGGATTGTCTTCTAGAATCCCTCAAACCACTAACAAACTACAGTTGCCATGATTCTTTGGGGGAAACCATGGTTGTTTAAAGCGGTATGATACTGCTGTAAACATATCAATCAATCAATCCATCCATCTTTATTGCGGTCCAGAGACTCAACAAATTGTTACAAAGCAATGCACAATTCTCCAGGTTGGTGGGGACGCTTTAACGGGTGGAGACCACCCAGGTGAGAATGCAGAGATGACCGCTCATGAATTATCCCATGAACTACTACCCGAGAGGGCACCATTCTATGCGGAAATACTCGTGGACCACTGTCTGCTGATTGCAAGAGCAGTGGAGGAAATTAACACCAAACTAGAAAAGGTAATGTCTCTTCTGATGGAGTTGGTCTTCTGGAGGCCAGAAATAGCTTCCTCAATACTAAAGAGGCTGACCACAGTGTTGCCCTCCCCCAAGACCATCCTGTACAGGGGTGTAACCGGTCTGGACTTGATAACCGAGAGACTACAAATAGTAAAAATAACAAAAGCGAAAGTAGGGACCTGATCCTACAAAGCACTCAAGTAGCTCTTGATATACAATGGTAAACATATAGTGCAGATGTAGCAGGGTAGGAGAGCTGAAAATAATGCCAATATATTTCACATCTGGCAGCCAATGTGCTGCTTTAGTTTCAAATAGTACATGAGGAGGCGAGTCCAAAAAGCCAGGGGCACAGATTTTCACGGCTATCTATTGGCTATGGTGGCTCATTTGCCAGAATTAATGTATTTTGGTTTTTTGGGAGGGCGTTTTTTGACAATAATTTTTATTAATTTTCAATTACAATGATCCAATGGTAGCCTCATTATAACAATGCCAAATTACAACACAATTACTAATCCCAATCATTCAGATGCCAAATTATATAATTTAGGTGGCCTCCCGCATGCTAGAATTGATGGTTTGATGATTTACTTAGTTTCTGCATTCCAAGATCTTACTCCTCTCAATTACATTCCATTCAAAATAACCATCCCTTATATAATGTCTGCAACATTAATGACATCCATTCGTCTTGACACATTAAATGATTTATAAACTTATAGGTGTAGCTATATCCTTATTCCTCCTGTTTGTGACACTTATTCTGTCCATTGTGTTCCTTCCTTGTTAAAACTTATGTCTATCTTTTCCCTGCCAATGCTTCCATCATGCCTTCGGCAGAGCTAACATCCCAGTGTTGTTTCAGAAGTTCTCCATCACTCTGTCATGTGGTTCATTGTTTTACAACTTTTACCAAAAAGCTCCCCAAAATCCCTGTTCACATTGTTTTACAACTTCAACAGCAGCTCAGAAAATCACATTGTCCCAGTATAAGTCCTGTTTTCAACATTTCCCCCTCCCTCTACCTAGGAAAGGAGTGATCTAATGTACTTCAGATAGCTCAGTGATGAACCTTCTTTGGCAAGCAGGCAGATTCCATTCATCCCCCCTCCTCCATTCAGCCGAAGATAAGCAAATGTACTTCCAATTAAATTAAATTCCGAGTCCTTTTAGCATTATTCAGTCCACAGATAGTAGAGAATAGGGAAGGGCCTGGGAGAGATTGCCTGCTGGAAATCCTGAAGAGTCTCTGCCGGTGAGTGTAGACAAGCTTGAGCCAGGTGGACCAAGTCAGTACAAGACAACTAGTTGTGTTCCTAAGTCAAGGGCACCACCTAGACTGCAGTACCGGCTGACCTGAACATTTCTTTGGCTGACCCCCACAAGGACATCAATCTCAGCCTCAGAGGCTTCTTCTAAGTTACCGAGCAACTCACCTCTGGTGTGAGGACACCCCCAGCTCCCTTGGATCATGGCCCATGCCTGTTGCTCTTGTTCTTATATGCCTCTGGCCTACGTGTGTTCATAGCCAGTTCTCCCTAGGGCACTGGGTCCCACCTTCCCAGAGTTTGGACCATTTCCAAAGCGTGTGATAAATGGCAAAGCAGTGGTCACCTACAATTCTCATCACTGAAATGTCCAGACCAGGAAGCAAGAAGAAATAACGACGAAAGAAGAATGGCAGGCGAAATTAATGGACTACGCAGAACTGGATAAGATGACAGGAAGGATTTGAAACCTGCAGGAGCAGAGATTCACAGAAGATTGGAAGAAATAGACGAACTATTTGAAGAGCAACTGTAATCAACAAATTAAGCTAGTAGGACTACAAGAAGTTTTGTAAGGAGGAATATGTGAAATATTGCAAAGAAGATAAAGAAGAGAGACATTAGTTATGATACTTAAATGTAATAGTGAAAGTAAGAAATGTAAATTAAGTGGAAAAGATTGGAAAATTTTCAGATGTGATTGATGGAAGTAAAAAAAATTGTATAAGATATAAAAGTATGTTTAATAATTGTTGGAAATGATATGTTAAAAAACTAATAAATATATATATATGAAAGGTCCAGGCCAAGGAAGGTCAAATTTCTGTAGCCAGCTTTTCTTTCCAAGCTTAGAAAGAGAGGAATATGCCTCCATTCTGCCTCACACAACAACGCAGAGCTGGCCAAGCATCTTCTGGGTGCAACATATGTACTACCCCCTACCCCCCACTTTCCTCTCCTACATGCCCACCCTCACCCCATCAAATCTCACCCCAGCATCTCTGCAAAGTTTCCTCCTTTCACCTTGGTGTTGGTACCACTATCCCAAACCTTTGCTGTGATATGGGGGGTCTTCAGTGGATGTGATTATTGCTGTGTATATTTTTATTTTATGTCTTACCTGTAAGCTACCCAGAGAAAATTGTGTTATGGGGAGACATCTAAATAATGATTTTTAAATAAAAGTAATCAAACAAATTATGAGCATCATTTGTGGTTACATCTGCAAGGAAAAATCTTTTGTTTGAACCGCCCTGAGACCTCTGGGTATAGGGTGGTATATAAATTCGAAGAAGAAGAAGAAGAAGAAGAAGAAGAAGAAGAAGAAGAAGAAGAAGAAGAAGAAGAAGAAGAAATAATTGCTCCAAATCTGAAAATTCAGATCCCCAAAAGTTGTGGCTGTAGATCTATAAGCTTTCCCCCTACAATTAACATTATGTACCCTGTCACATTGCCTCTTACTCACCTTTTCTCTAAATGAAAAAAGTCCCAAGCACTGCAATCTTGCCTCAAAGGAGATTTGCTCCACGCCACTAACATATTCCTGGAAACAGCTTTGTGTCTATGAAACGAATCCTCCTGCTTAGAAGAAATTATTGACCAAAGCAAACAGCGCCTGCCCCTGCCAACATTCCAGGGCTCCCCTCCCTGCTCATAGCCAATATTTCTCATGATTAAACTCTCAGTTTGAGCTTCTCTTCAGCCCCATGAGTCACATTGCCTCAGAAATGAATAACTCTAAGGGAAGGATCAGTGGGAATGAGAATGAATTTCCTTGTGTTGTCAGATTTTAGGTAAGGCATGACTCAGAAAAGAGCAGAGAAAGGGGAGCCCCTGGAGTGGTCTCGCCCCCACAGCTAGAAGGTGGTGAACTGAAGAAGCTGCATGTCTGGAAAGAGCAGAGAAGGTTCTCTCATGGAGTTCATAAATACCCTCATATTATGGTTTATAAATAGGGCCAGGCCAGCCCTTTCAGGTAGCAAACTGAGCCAATTATCTGAGGCAATTTCTGATTGGAAACTGACCCCGGCCCCTGGCCCCCAGTTGTTTGCCTGGCAACGTCACTAATGCCATCAAAGACTGCCTGGCAAGGCTTTCCATCCCACATCTTTATCTTGGAAGTGCCAATGGGGTTCTTCCTCACTGCGAGGCATTTTTGGCAAGGCGGTCAGGAAAGTCCCTCCACCACAGGTGCCATTTGCCGCAAGTGGCTACCAATACTGTTGAGCCTGGGCATGTTTAGCCTGGAGAAGAGAAGACTGATAGGAGATACAATAGCCATCTTCTAATACCTGAAGAGCTGTCACATGGAAGAGGGTGCAAGTTTTCTCCTGCTCCAGAGTGGAGGACCCAAACCAATGGATTCATGTTGCAAGAATATTCCAACTAAACATCATGCAGAACTTTCTGAGGACAAGAGCTCTTTGACTGTGGAATGGATGACCACAGATGGCAATGGACTGTTTTTAAACAGAGGGTGGATGGTCATCTGTCAAGGATTGAGGTTGAATCCTGACAAGACAGAATACTGTTTTTGGGAGACAGGGCGGGCAGGTGTGGAGGACTCCCTGGTCCTGAATGGGGTAACTGTGCCCCTGAAGGACCAGGTGCGCAGCCTGGGAGTCATTTTGGACTCACAGCTGTCCATGGAGGCGCAGGTCAATTCTGTGTCCAGGGCACCTGTCTACCAGACTCATCTGGTATGAAGGCTGAGACCCTACCTGCCCGCGGACTGTCTCCCCAGAGTGATGCATTCTCTGGTTATCTCCCACTTGGACTACTGCAATGTGCTCTATGTGGGGCTACCTTTGAAGGTGACCCGGAAACAACAATTAATCCAGAATGCGGCAGCTAGACTGGTGACTGGGAGTGGCCGCCGGGACCATATAACACCGGTCTTGAAAGACCTACACTGGCTCCCAGTAGGTTTCCGAGCACAATTCAAAGTGCTGGTGCTGACCTTTAAAGCCCTAAACGGCCTCGGTCCAGTATACCTGAAGGAGCGTCTTCACCCCCATGGTTCTGCCCGGACACTGAGGTCCAGCGCCAATGGCCTTCTGGCAGTTCCCTCACTGTGAGAAGCCAAGTTACAGGGAACCAGGCAGAGGGCCTTCTTGGTGGTGGTGCCTGCCCTGTGGAACGCCCTCCCACCAGTTGTCAAAGAGAAAAATAGCTACCAAACTTTTAGAAGACATCTAAAGGCAGCCCTGTTTAGGGAAGCTTTTAATGTTTAATAGGTTATTGTATTTTATGTTTTGTTGGAAGCTGCCCAGAGTGGCTGAGGGGACCCAGCCAGATGGGTGGGGTATAAATAAATTGTTGTTGTTATTATTATTATTATTATTATTATTATTATTATTATTATTATTATTATTATCATTATTATTTTGCTGTGATCCCTGCATTGCAGGGGGTTAAACTAGATGGTCCTTTGGGGTGCTTTCCAACCCTACAATTCTACCATTCTCTCTGTGTGCAAATGTGCTTGCATTAATGTGTGCACTGTGGGGAAGACAGCAGGAATGAGCACTCTATGTCCTGGGAGGGAGAGTGTAAGATCTTATTTTTAACACTGCAACTGGGTCAGTAGCTGCCTGGAGTTGAATGAACGAACCGTATGAGCAAGCACATCAAGGGAAAGTAAAATAAAATCAAGCACACATCGCTTGCTGAAGCCCAGCGCAGGAGATGCTCAAGACACCACCTGCCTAGTGTACCATCCTAAAGAGCCACACTTCCAATGTCAAAAAGAGAGTCGGTGAGGTGAAATGGTTAGAGCATGGGTAGGCAAACTAAGGCCCGGAGCTCGGATGCAGCCCAATCGCCTTCTAAATCCAGCCCGTGGACGGTCCGGGAATCAGTGTGTTTTTACATTAGTAGAATATGTGCCTTTATTTAAAATGCATCTCTGGGTTATTTGTGGGGCATAGGAATTTTTTCCACACCCCCCCCCCAAAATATAGTCCAATGAAGATGGTGGACTATATGGAACTTGCCGAACTGACCGGGAGACTCCGAGACCAGAGAGAAGAGACGGTGGAAGAAGATTGGAAGAAGTTTAAGGAATATTTGAAAAAAATATGTTAATATTTAAATCTTAGAATAGCTTTGGAAGTGGATATAGGTGGTAGGGTGAGAAGTAGAAGATAGTGTATTTTATAAGTGATAAAATGTGAAGTTTTTTATGGTTAAAGTAAGTGTGGGGGGGGAGATGGTTAGAAATTATGATATATGTAAACTGCTAAAGATGAAGTAAAATGAAAATCAGATAGGTGGGACTTGGGGAAGCCCACTTAACAATGCTTAGAAAAATAAGGATATGACAAGAACTTGTTTGTAATTTTTGTCCTTTCTGTTTGTGTTTTTTATTTGTGTTACAAAATGAATAAATATATATATATAGAGAGAGAGAGAGAGGGAGAGTGCGGCCCCCCACAAGGTCTGAGGGACAGTGGACTGGCCCCCTGCTGAAAAAGTTTGCTGACCCCTGGGTTAGAGTGCCAGGCTGGCACCTGGGAGGCCAGGGTTTATATCCCCTCTCAGCCACATGAAACCTTGGGCCAATCACTGTTTCCCTCTGGCTAACACACTCCGCAGGGTTGTTGTGGAGATTAAATGAGGAGGGCGAGAACCATGTGCTGTGCCACCTTGAGCACCTAGGATGAAAAACGTTGGCGCTTATATGCAATGAATTTTTTAAAAATGGAGGGGGAGGCAGGAGATAGAATTTGCCAACCCAGTAAGTCAGGAATCCACTTTCATCAAGCATGCTTCTCATATATTGTTTTCAACCACAAATGACAAGAACTTCAGGACAAGAACGTATATTGGAAGCCTCAAGATTCCCGACCTTCCAACCAATCTGTTCAGCATCCCATTTGTTTGCAGGTATCCTTGACTTCCAGAGAAGGCTAGGATCCCCACCTCTCCCCAAGTAGCCATCAGGGAGTTTCAAATCAATGGGAATTACTGAGTTGGAACTGGGACCTCAAGGAAAAGCCCAGCATCTGGATCCAGCATCTAGTCCAGCATATTTCTCCCCCACAGTGGCCACGCAGTGGGGTATGAAAGCAACAGCCTTTTTATGCCATCAAAATGTAAAGGTAAAGGGACCCCTGACTATTAGGTCCAGTCGTGACCGACTCTGGGGTTGCGGTGCTCATCTCGCTTTATTGGCCGAGGGAGCCGGCGTACAGCTTCTGGGTCACGTGGCCAGCATGACTAAGCCTCTTCTGGCAAACCAGAGCAGCGCACGGAAACACCGTTTACCTTCCCGCCGGAGCGGTACCTATTTATCTACTTGCACTTTGACGTGCTTTCGAACTGCTAGGTGGGCAGAAGCTGGGACTGAGCAAATAGTATTCATCTATTTAATAGTCACTTGTTCTTTGGGTTGTTTTTTTTTAAGGAAATGCAGGCTGAAATCCTCCCCTCAGCCATGGAGGGTGACCACTGAATGACCTCAGCTGAACCTATTTCACAGGGAAGTTGGGAGGATAAGATTGTGCAAGGGATGGAAAAATGAGAACCATCTTGAGGTCCTGGGAGGAAAAGAAGACTATCAATATAATATGCAAATAAGTATATTTCTAAGGACGTAAGAAGATTCTGCTGGATCAGGCCCATGGCCCATCTCGTCCAGCATCCTGTCCTCAGCCCAATATACCTGAAGGAGCGTCTCCACCCCCATCGTTCTGCTCGGACACTGAGGTCCAGCACCAAGGGCCTTCTGGTGGTTCACTCATTGCGAGAGGCAAAGTTACAGGGAACCAGGCAGAGGGCCTTCTCGGTGGTGGCACCCGCCTTGCGGAACGCCCTCCCACCAGATGTCAAAGAGAAGAACAACTACCTGACATTTAGAAGACATCTGAAGGCAGCCCTATTCAGGGAAGTTTTTAATGTGTGACATTTTAATGTACAGTGGTACCTCGGGTTAAGTACTTAATTCGTTCCGGAGGTCCGTACTTAACCCGAAACTGTTCTTAACCTGAAGCACCACTTTAGCTAATGGGGCCTCCCACTGCCGCTGTGCCACCAGAGCACAATTTCTGTTCTCATCCTGAAGCAAAGTTCTTAACCTGAAGCACTATTTCTTGGTTAGCAGAGTCTGTAACCTGAAGCGTATGTAACCTGAAGCGTATGTAACCCGAGGTACCACTGTATTCTTAATCTTTGTTGGAAGCTGCCCCGAGGGGGCGGGGTACAAATTATTATTATTATTATTATTATTATTATTATTATTATTATTATCATCATCATCATCATCATCAATCATCATCATGGTCACCCAGATGCCCCAATGGGAAGTCCTAGGGGAAGGACCCAAGGACAAGAGCCCTCTCTCCTCCTGTGGTTCCTGGTATTCAGAAGCATTGCTGCCTCTGACTGTGGAGGCAGAGCATCGCCATCATGGATAGGGGCCACTGACAGCTTTCTCCTCCATGAATTTGTCTAACCCTCTTTTAAAGCCACCCAAGTTAGTGACCAGCAGTGTCTCTCTGCAGGAGAGAGATCTCTGGTTTGCAGCGGAAGAAGAATGGAAAAAATTTAAGGACTATTTAAAGAAATATTACAAAATTAATGAAAGTTAGAATGATGTTGGACTAGAAAATAAATGGTTACTATTAGTAATGGATAAGATAAGGAGAATAAGGAAGATTAAACTAAATTAAAATAAGGGAAGATTTGCTGAATAATTGATTAGAAATTGGAATACAGAAAAGGGAGGCATGAGGAAGTCGGAGAAGAAAGGTATAAGAAAATAAGATCTGAAATTGTACTTGTTTTTGTTTTTGTTTGTTTGTTTGTTGTGTTTATTGTATTGTATTGTTATGTCTTTGTGGTTATTAAAAAATTCTTTAATAAAAATTATATTAAAAAAAAAAGAGATCTCTGGTTTAACTCTGCGCTGCATCAAGAAGGACTTCCCTTTATCTGTCTTAAATCCTCCAAGATCTGACTTCATTGGATGTCCATGAGGTCTAGTGTTACGAGAGAGGTGTTGTGTCATTCACAACTGCATATGTTTTTCTCGTCACCTCTTACCTTTTCTCTAAAGCAAAAATTCCCTGAAGTCTCTAAAATATGGGAGTTTCACTGGTGTGCAGGAGAATGAGGGTCGGTGTGCAAGAAAAGATACAGCTGTTTGACCAGGACTTCCTTTTAGCAGTGTTTTAGGCACTCCACACACAAGGTTTTTGAAGAAGGAATATTGGCACTGCCCTTATTATTTAGCGATTATTTATTATAAGGTATTTCTATACCCAGGGCGGTTTACAAGAATCAGCAAAACAATTAAAATGGAAATGCCAGCACAACATTATTAATAAATGGAAAAGGCTGTGAGATCCCAGAGAGCGTCATAAAACAGTCAGCAGAATTAAAATGGCATTTAAAATGTTTGAGAAAGTAATAAAAGTCTCTGCCTGGTGCTGAAATAATAATGAGAGCAAAGCAGCCCCCTGAATCACAGAACCATAGAGCTATAGAGTCCAATCCCCTGCACTTAGGAATCTTTTGCCCAATGTGGGGATCAAACCCATTAACCTGAGATTAGGAATCTCATGCCCTACCCAAGGAAAGCTGCCCCACACTGTAACCACCCATGAGGCCCTCAGACAGCTGAGACACCCACAGGAGATCCCCTGCTGAAGATCTATGCAGACACTCAACAATACCCTGGCTCCAAGCTTTGGACATTAAGTCTATGATTCCATCAACATTGGGTTCCATCTAGCATTTTGTTGGATGTAGAGTTGTAGCCAAATAGGAGCCCTACTTAGAGTAGACCCACTAGAGTTTCTTGATGTACATGACTAACTTTGGTTCATTAATTCAGCATCTGCACTGAGGATAACTTAGTTGGATACAACTTGAAGAGGCTTAGTCAGCCTTTCTCAACCTGTGGGTCCCCAGATGTTGTTGAACTACAACTCCCATCACCCCTAGCTAGCAAGGCCAGAGCTCAGGGATGATGGGAGTTGTAGTACAACAACATCTGGGGACCCACAGGTGGAGAACCACTGGCTTAGAGGAAAGGAAATACACATGAAGTGAAGGCAGGGGCACTATAAGAGGCAAACTGGGATGGGGCTGATACTACCATGAGGCAGAGAGAGGCCACTGCCTCAGATGGCAGGTGCTGGGGGGCAGGGGGGACAGTCCTCAGCCCAGGAACTACTCTGCTGTTTTCAGGTGCAGTGGAGGACACTATGTGTGTGTGTGTTTGCATGCAAACCATTTTGTCCTTCATACCAACTTTAGAAGAGCCCTGCTGGATCAGGCCAATGACCCATCTGGTCCAACATCCTGTTCGCACAGTGGGTAACCAGCAAGCAGGACCAAAGTATAAGGGCAATCTTAGTCCATGTGCTTCCAGAAAGCAGCATTGAGAAGCATTGCTGCCTCAGAATGTGGAGTCAGAGCATAGTCATGGTGGCTAACAGCCATCAACAACCCTATCCTTCTCCATGAATTGTCTTCTAAAGCCATCCAAGTTGGTGGCCATCACTGCCTCCTGGGAAAAGGAGTTCCATAGTTTGCTGACCTTTAAAGCCCTAAACAGCCTCGGTCCTGTATACCTGAAGGAGCGTCTCCACCCTCATCGTTCTGCCCGGACACTGAGGTCCAGCGCTGAGGGCCTTCTGGCGGTTCCCTCGCTGCGAGAAGCCAAGTTACAGGGAACCAGGCAGAGGGCCTTCTCGGTGGTGGCACCTGCCCTGTGGAACGCCCTCCCACCAGATGTCAAAGAGAACAACAACTACCAGACTTCTAGAAGACATCTGAAGGCAGCCCTGTTTAGGGAAGTTTTTAATGTTTAACAGACTGCTGTATTTTAATACTTTTTTGGAAGCCGCCCAGAGTGGCTGGAGAGACCCAGCCAGATGGGCGGGGTATAAATAATAAATTATGATGATGATGATGATGATGCTTAAAGAAGCACTTCTTTTTATCTATCCTGAATCTTCCAACACTGTGTGTCCCCCACCCACCCCCGCCTTTTGCTCTTGCCCTTTCCCACTCTTTTCACACGCACACACACACTATAATTGGAAAAAGAAAAATTACCATTTGCTTATAACAAAGCTTAGGGTTAAGTTTGGACGTATGGCAACTAATGTCGGAGTGGAGATTTTGATGAATTTCCATTAAAAAAAGCTCAGAAACATCTCTCTAACATAGCTGGGAGCATTGCAAAGCTCAGAGCCATGGAGCTTTCAGACACTCACCATCTCAACTTGCCCAGAGTGACATTTTGTGCCATGGGCTTGCACCCTGAGTCATCTACGTACCTAGTGATACCCTTGACTGAAGGAATGGAAAGCCCAAGGTAAACTGACAAGCTCTGATTCCAGAACTCCAGAACCGGAGAATTGTTCTAGTCATCTAGCCATCTAGCCCAATCTCCTGCAATGCAGAAGTATCAAATAATCCAACTCTCTGCAATTGCAAGATATTCTTCTAATTGAATCAAAATTCAGGGGGAGGGGCACAACAAACCAGGGAGATAATGAGAGGAACAAAAGAGTACGTGGGAAGGGGGTAAAAGCAAAATTCACTTGTTTCTGCTTATAATCTGACAATTCTGTCGAGCCATAACAAATCTTTTTTCCCTTCAAGGTGCAACAGAGGAACCTGGCTTCCCACCTGGAAATAGTTCTCTGCTGAGCAATCCAAAAGTTTGCATCCTCCTTGCACCAACAGAGTTCCACACCATGTAGCCACTGTTGGTTAGTCCTTTCGTAAATCCCGGGACCCCAGTCTTATCCATGCGCCTTATCAACCAGCAGATTGAGAAAAGGAAAAAAGTGGTTTACCGTTTCAACCAAGGAAAACATCGGCTAGAGAAAATTACCCCGGCTGAGTGGCCTGTTCCTGCTTCTGGACCGGCTCCGCTGCCTCTGTAGACGTGACCTCCGCAGTAGACGGTAGTAGTAAGAGGGTCTCCCACAACTTCTCCTACCGTTGACCGACATGTCTTCTCGCCTCACGCTGTCTCGCTTTCTTTTTAGATCTCTCTCTTATGTGCAAGGCCAGCCCCCACCCGGATCTTTCTACCTTCTCAGTTTACAGAAGAAAGTAAATTTTTTTTAATAAAAAAAGGAGGGGGAGGAGGGAGGGGGTGGGAAGGGAAGGAGAAGAGGAGTAGGGAGAAATAACAATTTAAGAATTGGGGGTCCTCAAAGGCAGCCATGGGCTATTTCAGAAATAAAAGCCAGGAACACAGCCCATGGCTCCCCAACCAACATTCTCAGCAGCAGGCAATATAAACACAACATAACCATTCCCACCCCCTTCTCCTCTTCAAAGATAAGCTCTTTTTTCAAGAGTTGGAAAAAGGAAGCAGGAGATTGTGAGCAAGTTAAGAAGGGGGAAATCCTGGACTGGACTCCCGCCACCAGGGATGTCTGGGTCTCACTTGTTTGTCCTGATGGTTTCCAGCTGGCTAGCACTGCCTGCCTCTTCTCCACCATGAACCCCTTTGAGGTAGGGGGGTAGGAAAGAGAAGTTCAGCTCAAATCTGAACCTGAAGCTGCCCGATTTCTGCTTCCCGAAGCAATGTGCAAACTCCCTAAAATTTCATACTTCTCCAGATTTTGTTGATGCAGTTCTCTGGCCAAAATATGCACGGCAGACGCTTGCATTGAGGAAGTGTGCATCATAAAGAGGCAAAAATAACAAAGAACGGTGCTTTTAAATGTGCTCCTTAGCTTATTTTTTAAGTGTATTGTATTGTTTTGCAAATGCATGGTTTGCTGCCCTGAGGCAAGGCGGGAGATAAATGTCATAAATAAATAAATGAAACCATGTTTGCCCAGGAAGTATTTTCCTGGTGTGCTACCTCAGAAGCAAGAGTGTGGAGCCTGGCAGCTGGATCTCACTGAATCCATGATGGAATGAGAAGTTCACATACAATCGTTTTACATCATCATCACTGGATGGTACTCTGAGGTAGACTGCTTCTGAATAGGAAGGCTCTACTTCGAACAATGAAGCATTGGCGAGCCTGCCATCCTGCTTTCCACAGCAGTCACATAACCATAGAACTGTAGGGTAAGAAAGCAGCTCCCATGGAGTTCAACCGCCTGCAATGCAGCTAAAGAACCCTTGGCAGGTGGCCATCAACCCTGGTTGCCCCAGGAAGCCCCCAGTCAGGGCAGAGGCATGGTATTGCTCCTCCCCCTGTTGTTCTCCTGCAGCTGGTCTTCAGTCATCCTTCCTCCTAAGAGTCCAGGCCAGGTTTTGCAGCTCCACAAGAGGCACCCTAAAGTAACTTTCTGAAGGCCCTGTGGAGCGGGCCAATCAACACATCATGTTCAGGTCAAGCAAACACGAACACAGCTGGCTGACAGATGACTCCTGCTCTTCCTGTGGGGTGCGGATGGGGGCGGATGCCTGCGCCTTCTCTACCACCCCACCTCTGGGAGCTCCTTTTAATATTTACCTGCTGGCCGAAGAGGCTGCTCTCTCAGCAAGAGACAAGGGAGCAAGGCTCCCTCTCCCGCAAAACACAAGAAGCATTTCAAGGAGCCAATAAGTGGTGGAAGAAAATGGCCAGTCTCACAGAAGTGCTTCAAAGAAGATAAGGGCCCTTATATAAAAAGATTAATGATACTCTCCCCAACCACCACCACCACTCCCTGTTAGAGCAGAACGGAAGCACAATGCGAATGATTAATGGTGCTGGTGACAAATCATGGATGGCCAGTATGGGGGGTGCATCCCTCCTCTGCAGGTGTGAAGGCTGAGCCGGAGTCAGCTGTCAAAGGGGAGCCAAGAAAAAAGATGCCAGGGTCATGGTCATTGTTCTGACCGGTGTGGCTGGACTGCCTGGTGGGCAGCAGCTTGAGGTGAGCCATGATCAGTTGGAAGGGACTGCAAGGATCATCTAGTCCAACCCCCTGCAGTGCAGGAATATTTTACCCAAGGTGGGGTTTGAACCCCACAACCCTGAGTTTAAGGGTCTCATGCTCTACTAACTGTGCTGGGAGCTGAAATGTGGCTAAGTGGCAGAACACCTACTTTGCACACAGGAGGTCTCCAATGCAGTCCTTGGTTTGTAAGAATTCTACCTTTTGGTGTGGCAGCACCCCTGCACTTTGGAACGCCCCACCTGTTGATATCAGGCAGTTGTTAGGTGACCCCTTTCCCCTTCAAAGGGCTACAATTCCCAAAGTTTCATTTGAAGAGTGGTTGGTTGTAAAACCACTCCCAAGTCCCAACCATGATCAACACGCCATCAAGTGGTCCATGCTGAGCAAAGGGACCCCCTCAAATTTGCCAGGCCCTTTGAGGGATTCACTGGTGGCACAGACAAGAAGATCGGTAGAAAATAAGAAGTCCAAGATCCAGGATTGTTATGGTTTGAAGTTCTCACCCTAGCCACCAGGGGGATTGTGTATATACCGTAGTTTTCACTCAGGTCCACATCAGTTAATTTAGGCTGGAAACCCTGGGGTGGTGTTGTTACAATGTTGATAGCCGGCTGCCTATAAAAGCAGTCGGCTGAGCTGTTCAGTTCAGTTCAGTTCAGTTCAGTTCCAGCTTGCTATAAAGAATCACTTGGAGGAATCTCTGTGAGGTCTGCTTTGCCAACCCACTACCTAATAAGGATGATGCCAGGGTCCAAGTTTGGAGCAAGCACTCTTTGCTGGGAAAACCCCAGCAGTGATTTAAAATTGCAAAACATGCAGCTGAGTAAAGAGTGGAAATTTAGGTTGTTGGACCTTCCTTTAAAATATCCCCTTCCAAGTTCCTTCCAACATTCCCTCTTCTTATAGCATAGAAAAAGACCACATATTTTTCACATGCTAGTCTCTTCGCACACTGAGTTCATCAGGTAGACCGAGAAGGGACACGGGCTTGATTACCTGTTCCCAAAGTGACCTAAGGCTGGCAGGACATTTACAGTGGTACCTCGGGTTACAGACGCTTCAGGTTACAGACTCTGCTATCCCAGAAATAGTACCTCGGGTTAAGAACTTTGCTTCAGGTTAAGAACTGACCTCAAGAACGAATTAAGTTCTTAACCCGAGGTACCGCTGTACTCTGTCATCTTAACCCCTTCATGGGTTGATTAGATTTAAGCATGTTTGTTATATGAGGTTGGTAATCCCACAGAATTGAAGTGGGGCTCACCAGGAGAACTTTACGTGATTTTGCCCTTTTCATGTTCAGTCAGAACCATAGCTGTCAACTTTTCCCTTTTCTTGCGAGGAATCCGATTCGGAATAAGGGAATTTCCCTTAAAAAGGGGGAAACGTTGACAGCTATGGTCAGAACCGCCATTTTTGTGTGTGGTGGCTGCCATTTTGGTCCACAATGCTCTGGTGCACTCCAGGGCACTGTGGGAAAAACAAAATGGCTTCTGGGCTGTGACAATGGAACAGTGTTGTTGTAAAGGAGGAGGAGGCTGCCAGAGAGCCCCTCAAAGCTGTTTGAGAACTTCACACACACAAGCTGCTGTTTCACGATGGTCCAGAAAATCCAAACTGAATGTTCCCACTAGATAACTTTTTCCTTCGGCTTCATTCTATTACACTCATTAAAACTATACTCAGATAGAAATAGCCTGACATTCAGCAAAAATTACTTTAAGGTTCTCTGGCTCAAGAGAGATTTCTAATCACTGAACATTGCAGTTTGCTCCTGTCCCTAAAAGGCTTTGCTGCAATCCCCACCACCCCATTTTCTAGGGGGAGGGTGGAAATGTTGCTTGCAATTGGACTTTCGAGAGCTCAGATTTATTCCTCAACTTGCGGTGGTTTGTGCAAGATCGTCAGAAATTGCTGGGTCAGCACCAGAGAAAATTCTAAGATGGCTGCAGGGAGACACTAATATTGGTTTGTTTGCTTCCCGAGTGAGAACAGCCTTTCATAGCCCGAGGGCTCTGCCAGCTACAGAGAGGCCGAGATCAATCATTCACAAGAGCTGGCAGGGGACACATTGCTACCCAGTGACTGCTGATGCCCTGGGCAACCTGTGCCCCCTGCCGTGAACTCTGTTCCGACCCAAGAATCCCCAGCCAACAGAAACAAAATTGCCTGGCCCTCGTATCCATAAAAATCTGCCAAAAAAACACAACTTCACAAGCCTGCTCTCTGAATAGCTTGCTATCTTTCTGTCACAGGGCTGGATGTACATACAAGCAGACTGCTCTTTCATATTGGATAGGGTGCCAGGGTCATGGTGAACCCCACCCTAGGGCTGGCCCCTTCTAGCTATGGTTATCCCTGAACCTGATGTGCCCATATTACAATGAGAGAACACCAGCTTTGTGTTGGCACCAGGTTTCTCCCAGATCCAGTTGTGGGGGGAAATGGGCCGGGCAAAGGCCAGGCCAGAAGAGCGAGTCTCCCTTTTGGAAAGAGCCAATGGCCATGGTGGAGGGGCACACAAGCACAGGTGTTGGGAACCTGTAGCTCTACAGCCTGCATGGCTGGTGACCGGAGGTTATGAGGGTTGTGGTCAAGGAACAGCAAGTCAGAACTGTGGAGTGGGAAGGGCAGAGCCTCCAAGTGCCCCTATTTTCTAGGGACAGTCCCAGATTTACAGAAGTCGTCCCAGTTTCTGATCTGATTCCAGAATGCCACACTTTTCCATCAGAGAAATGTTGGAGGGTATGGAGTTATCTGCCCCCCCCAAGCCATCTGAAGGCAATCCTGTATAGCAGGCATGGCCAAACTTGGCCCTCCAGCTGTTTTGGGACTACAACTCCCATCATCCCTAGCTAACAGGACCAGTGGTCAGGGATGATAGGAATTGTAGTCCCAAAACAGCTGGAGTGCCAAGTTTGGTCATGCCTGCCTTATAGGGCAGGTTTTTTTAAAAAAAAAGTTTAATGTTTTATTGTTTTTATATATGTTGGAAGCCGCCCAGAGTGGCTGGGGAAACCCAGTCAGAACGGTGGGGTATAAATAGTATTAGTAGTAATAGTTATAGTAGCATTTAGGACATCCCTATTTTCATCACAGCAATGCTGGAGGGTATGGAAGGGATCCCTTAAAGGCCATCTAGTCCAGCCCCCTGCAACACAGGGATCACAGCTACACAGGGATCACAGCTGACAGGTGGCCATCCAACCTCTGTGTGAACACCTCCATCAATGGATTGCCCACCACCTCCCAAGGGAGTTTGTTCCACTGTTGAACAGCTCTTACACAGAGAAAGTTCTTCTGAATTTTTAGTTGGAATCTCTTGTCTTTTCATTTGAATCCAGCTACAGGCTCCTCACTCCAACTCTAGGTCCTGCGAGCCAAGGGATCCGCTGGTGGCTCACTACCTAAGGTGGCTGTGGACCAAGCCCCATGGGCTCCTGGTTCAAGCCCAGGCAGCGACTGACACAGAGGGAGTTAGTTGTCTGAGAGCAGGCAGGCTGCTGCATGTTAAAGGTACCCCTGCCCGTACGGGCCAGTCTTGACAGACTCTAGGGTTGTGCGCCCATCTCACTCAAGAGGCCAGGGGCCAGCGCTGTCCGGAGACACTCCCGGGTCACGTGGCCAGCATGACGAAGCTGCATCTGGCGAGCCAGGCGCAGCACACGGAAACGCCATTTACCTTCCCGCCAGTAAGCGGTCCCTATTTATCTACTTGCACCCGGGAGTGCTTTCGAACTGCTAGGTTGGCAGGCGCTGGGACCGAACAACGGGAGCGCACCCCGCCGCGGGGATTCGAACCGCCGACCTTTCGATCGGCAAGCCCTAGGCGCTGAGGCTTTTACCCACAGCGCCACCCGTGTCCCCCTGCTGCATGTTGGGGGGCCTTAATTGTAAGTATGGACAGGTGAATCTGTCAGTTTTGGTTTCTCTCAGGTCTTCATTTTTCCACATATCTACATCAGTTTGCAATTCCTCCTCCCCTTTTTTTCTCAAGTCCCCATGAGAATTCATGAGAGTATTTGTGCCATACCTTTAAAGCACTATGATACCACTTTAAACAGCCATTGCTTCCCCTAGAGAATTCCGGTTTGCTAAGGGTGCTGAGAATCATTGAGAGATCTTTATTCCTCCCACAGAAATATAATTTCCAGAGTGACTTAACAATCAAGCCCTTTCCCCAGGGAACTCTGAAAATTGTAGTTCTGGAAGACAGGGTCTCCTAAGAACTCTCACCACCTTTAACAAGAAAGCAGGTTGCAGAAGTCTTTGCAGAAAGCCATGACTGTTTGAAGTTGTAACATAGAGCCACTGTGTGAATTTCTTCCACTGCTGTATATACCTTTTTATGTGCAATTTTACCTTTGCACATTTTTCTGCAGAGCGATGTTCCCTAATATCATACATTGTTTTGTATGTTATTTTCATCAATATATGCATTCATTTGTGTGCTTCACCCTCAGCATATGCATTTTTTGTACCCCATCACTCAGCTGGAGATCTGCACTGCAAAATTCGAAGAAGTGTGAATTTTGAAGGATGGCTGTGCTTCAGTTCGCATAGTGGATTTGGTAGTAGGTAGGCCTTTAAATGTGAGCTGAATCAGATTTCTCCTACAACCTTGTCTTAATCAGATATTTATTCATTTAATTTGTATAGCGCCCTTCATCCAAAGATCTCAGGGCAGTTCACAGCATAAAAATGCAAGATAAAAACGCCAAATACAAGAACAAAACAAACTAACAACAACCCCCAACAATATACTGTCTAGTTGCAGAAAAGACCTGAAATAAAGACACATTTGAATTCCCATTTGTATCAATATCTGTTTACTTTGCTGGCCAGCAGAAATGGTTTCTTTTTTTCTTTCTCGTTGGCTTGTTTTAGAGTTCCCCAGCCAAGAGGTTGTTTTCTGAGTGCTGGATCAGGCAAAAGTTCTACCTAGACAAGCACCCTGCACCCCAGAGATTTATCCAGGAAGACCACAAGAATGCTCTGGAGAATGTAGCCCTTTCCTATCACTACACACAGCAACTAGTATGCTGAGGTAGACTGCTTCTGAACACTGAGGTTCTACTTAAGCATAATGACTGTTGATAGACCTCTCCTCCTGCTCTGTAGGTTTGCCTATTGCTCCTTTTGGCAATAGGTCCCACCAGTCCATTAAGTAATGCACGAAGATGTCCTTTTTTTGTACATCCTAAATCTCCTACGAATCATGTTCTGAGCATAAAACTTCCATGGCCCTTTGACTTTTAAATGTGAGGTTGGGGGGGGGGGGAGTTGGGGTCTGGGAGAGAGACTTCAGCTCTTAGTCTCCAAGACTCTCCAGTTTCCTTTTCAAAAACAAAAATATACCAGGAACCCTTTATGGCCCCCCAGGGTATAATTTTGCTATTTGGCAGTTAACTCAATTTACAGCCCAGTGGAATTTTCCTACTTATCTCAGGTTCTGCATATGTGTTGCAGCTCTTCGGCACACTGGAACTGCCCAAAGAAATGTTTTTAGAAGCTGCTCTCTTTGATGTATCACCTGCCCTGTTCCTTGGACTCTACAGGCAACAAGAAGCATCAATCAAGAAACCAACAACTGCATTGAAAGCAGCAGCTCCCACAGCCATCAAAATCCAACGACCTGCTTGTAGAAGGCACTCAAGCCCAGTTGGATCAGACCAGTGGCCACTTAGTCCAGCATCACGTTCCCACAGCACCAGATGCCCCCAATGGAAAACTCCCAAGCAGGATTTGAGCACAAGAGCAGCACTTTGCCCTCCTGTGGCTTCAAGCATAGGGTTACCAGATTTTCCTGGTTCCCAGGGACAGCCCCCGAACTTGCAAATCTGTTCCTGGACAAATTCCATCCCCGGAATGTCCCCAGATTTGCAAATCTGTCCCTGGGAAACGTGGCAGTGGCAGCTCTGGCTGGCTTCAGGAGCTGCTTGCTGCCTGCTGTCGTGGCACCCACAATTTTTCCTTGCTGGAACTTCTGGTGAGGAAAAATGGTGGGCACCATGGCAGCGGACAGCAAGTAGCAAGCAGCTCCTGAAGCCAGCCAGAGCTAACTGCACTACCAGGCTGGTTCCGGGCTGCTGACTGCAGCTGCTGCCACCACTGCTGAAGGGGAACCGGGGACGTCTGACGGTACAGATCTCCTTCCCCCTATGTTTTGACTGATCGGGGAAGGCTCAGGAGTTGCAGGCAGGCAACCGTTGCCCAGTTTTTTAAAAACTCTGCGCATTTATGTTTCACAGCACGCAAAATAAGGGTTTTTCGCCTTTATACAATATGCACACGTGCCTGGGCCCAAGGTCTTTTGCCTCACCATCCCCACTACTGACTCCCTGTTGCTACTCAGCTTCAAAAAAAAGGAGGGGATGTCCCTGGATTCATTGAAAAAAATCTGGTAACCATATTCTAGCAACTGGCATAGCAACGAAACTAATGCAAGGTCTAAACGCTGTGGTAATGTTGTGCATAGATTTATATTCCTTTTATGTTAACATGTTCTTTTGGGATGCTTTTCTGACTGTGAGATTTTTGCAGCTGTGAGGCCCCCCAATTTCTGCTCTTAGCAGAGGCTCCAATCCACATCACTAACTACCAAGGCACTACCGATCCAACAACCACCTTCCTGGGTTTTCAGCTGGGGGGGGGCTTTCCCCTGGCATTTTACCTTTGATCCCATTCCAAGTGATTCCACCTTAGCCATGTTGTGAGGGGGCCATTTACTCTCACTTTCCTCCATTGACCTCAAGAGTTTCTGTGATGTCACCACCTGACTTGAGCAAGTAGCAAATACAGTGGTACCTCGGGTTACAGACGCTTCAGGTTACAGACGCTTCAGGTAACAGACTCCCCTAACCCAGAAATATTACCTCGAGTTAAGAACTTTGCTTCAGGATGAGAACAGAAATCGCGTGGCGGCAGTGGGAGGCCCCATTAGCTAAAGTGGTGCTTCAGGTTAAGAACAGTCTCAGGTTAAGAACAGACCTCCAGAATGAATTAAGTTCTTAACCCGAGGTACCACTGTAAATCAGAAAAAGCAGGAGGAGCCATGCTCTTGCTTTTCACACCCACAAAATCTGCAAAAAGCTTTCTGAAATTTTAATGCACTCATACCGCAGTGTGGCTTTCCTGCAACGGTTGAACCTCACATGATTATTGCACAAAAGCTAGGAATCTATTAGAGCCAATGGAAGGCTAGATTGAACAAACAAGGCAATGTCTCTGTTTGGTGATGCCTTGCTTTCTAATTATTCAGCAATGTGGGTGAAAAGTCCCATAAATAAGCATCCCTTTAGGTAACAAATTGTCACTTTCCAAATCTACACCCCAATGTCATTGCTTGCTGATCTTTGTATTCTCAACAGTACAAGTTATAACAGTGGCTACTAGCTCTGATATGGAACCTCAATGTTCAGTAGCAATATAACTCTGGGGATACACACACACACACACACACACACACACACACACACGAGGCAACAGTAAGGGTAAGTTATCGCTTCCATGGCGGCTTGTGATAGACAGAGCTGGAGGGACAGATCCCCTCCCCACTCCCCCAGGCCTGTAGTTCCCTATCTCTTATCTAGATGAGCATTCTGCTTTTCCCACTGGCAAACTAGTGGTCACCAAGTCCAAAGTCTACAATGCAGGAAATCACAGCTGAAGCATCCAACCTCCATTTGAAAACCTCCAACCCAGGAGAGTCCACTCCTTTCCAAGGGAGTCCACTCCACCGTCAAACAGCTCTTACCCTCAAGAAGTTCTTCCTAATGTTTAGTCTCAATCTCCTTTCTTGTAATTTGAATCCATTTGGGCCCTCCCCTCTGAAGCAGCAGAAACCAAGCTTGCTAGATCTTTCACATGACAGCCCTTCAGGTATTTGAAGATGGCTATCATATCAGCTCTCAGTCATCTTATCCTCTCCAGGCTAAACATACCCAAGTCCCTCAACTGTCATGGAGGAGGAGGAGGAAACTATCAATGACTACTAGCCATGATGTTTACAGTCTAAGTCCATCGCTGGAGGCAGCGTGGCTCTGAAAGCCAGTTGCTGGGTATCTCCTGTGGGGGGAGTGCTGCAGTTGCGCTCCTGTCCTGTTTGCAGGCTTCTCATTGGGGCATCTGGTTGGCCAATGTGAGAATGGGAAGCAGGACTAGATGGGTTGCTGGCTTGATCCAGCAGCAAAGTTTTCCTCTTGTTCTTAAGCTATGGTTACCAGATTTTTTTCAATGAATCTGGGGACACTTTTTTTGGGGGGGGGGAAGCTGAGTAGCAACATGGATGGTGAGGCAAAAGACCCTGGGCCCAAGCACACATGCATATTGTATAAAGGTGCAAAGCCCTTCTTTCGCACCCTGTGAAATATAAATGCGCAAAGTTTTGGGTTAAACCACAGAGCCTAGGGTTTGCCAATCAGAAGGTTGGCTGTTCAAATCCCTGCAACGGGGTGAGCTCCTGTTGCTCGGTCCCTGCTCCTGCCAACCTAGAAGTTCAAAAGCACGTCAAAGTGCAAGTAGATAAATAGGTACTGCTCTGGTGGGAAGGTAAACAGCATTTCCATGCGCTGCTCTGGTTCGCCAGAAGAGACTTTGTAATGATGGCCACATGACCCGGAAGCTGTACGCTGTCTCCCTCAGCCAGTAAAGCAAGACGAGCCCAGAGTCGGCCACAACTGGACCTAATGGTCAGGGGTCCGTTTACCTTTTACCTGGGCAATGGCACACCGCATGCCCATGACTCCTAAGCCTTTCCTGATCCCCTTCCCTCTTCCCCCTTTGTTTTGACAGATCAGGGGAGGCTCAAGAGTCACAGGCGGGCGGCTGTTGCCCAGGAGGGGCCAGTCTGGTAGCGCAGTTGGCTCTGGCTGGCTTCAGGAGCTGCTCACTGCTTGCTGCTGTGGTGCAGGGAAAACAGCGGGCACCACGGCAGCAAGCAGCTCCTGAAGCCAGCCAGAACCAACTGCGCTACCAGGCTGGCACCGGTCTGCTGAGGCTGCCGCTGCCATATTTCCCAGGAACAGATTTGCAAATCTGGGGACATTCTGGGGATGGAATTTGTCTGGGTACAGATTTGTAACCCTATCTTAAGCGCCTCTAGTACCTTGGTCTCCACCTGCCTGGAAGACCTACATTCCTCCTCTTTCTTTGAGTGAGTCTCCCAACCCAACAAGACCAGACTAAAGCTCCTTTCAAAATGCAAAGGGCCCACCATGAAACTTGGAAGCAGCATATGGCACAAATATCAAGAATGAACATCTCTTTCTCCACCTCAAAGGCCACATGGTGGAGCTCCCCCCCCCGCCCGCCCCCCCATGCCCCAAACAAGTTTCAGTCTGGCAGACCATGAAAGAAAAAGAGTCATCTGCAAGCAATTAAGTTTCTGGCAGAGGCCCGGCTGGTGCAGAATGAAAGGAAACACTTTATTTCTGAAGCAAAACATTCACTCCTTGGGACCTCCTGCTTTCTATCCGCCCAGTCTAGGACAGGGCAAAATCCTTTTCCTGGAGGGGGCCTGCCCTAATGAATGTGAACGCCCCAACTGCCCTCATTTTCTCCAAGCCTAAAGGAGAAAATCCTAGCCTAAAGGAGAATCTCACTTGCCTTGCAGTGAGATTTTTTTAGGGGTGGCAACCTATTCAACTTGAGGGCCACATTCTGTCATAGGCAGAGGCTGTCAGAGGAGAGTGGATGGCTCTCATATCTCTTGCCAGCCCCGGAAGCAGCAAGAGCTTCCTCACTCAGGAAGGGACACTTGTAATGTCGTTTAATATCAAGGTCTCTTTAAAGATGCATTGATGGCCGGCACACTCATCCCTGTGCAATCTTTCTTTGCTCCCAGATACCAGGATCTGCACGGAGAAGGATATGGTATGGGTCATTGCTCCACCAAAACCCTCCTGCTTTTATTTCAATGATCTCAGTAGATTCAGGAGGATGGTGATGGATGCTCCAAATGACCGTCCCTCCCCATTAAGGAAGTGGGGCTGATGAACCCTGAAAAGTCCAGCAGGCAGGATGTCCAGCTAGACAAATGTATTCAGGGCATGTCAAACCCTGGATTAAGTTGTGCAGCACATTTTTGTGCAAATTTGCTCAATTGCAACCATGAATTCTCTTTCTGATTGCCGTTGTGATGGGCAATAGGGAAGACCTGCCCTCTAACCACAGAAAAATCTCTCTTGCATCTGAAGTGGCCTCCATTCCTTACAGCTTGCTGTCCCCTGGAGGAGCAATTGTGCATTGCACCTTGTCGGCTTTGAAATCACCAACAATGTTTTATTATCTGTTTTGGTTTGAGAAAAGGATCTCTCTTGGGAGCTGCTGGCAGAGAAACACAGCACAAGGGAATAGCTACTGTGCTGTGTCAAGGGAAAAGATGACCACTTGTTTGGATGCTGATGGGAAGCCATGTTTCTGTAAAGCTTGTTGAAGATGCTTCTTCCTTAGGGAAAAGAGTGTTGCTCAGCGGTGGTAGCCACATAAAAGGCAGGCAAATCTGTGAGTTTTGGGTATCTCCATTTTTCACTTTTAAGTTTGGTTTTCCAGATTACCCACACCAGTTTACTTTTCTTTTCTTTTTTTGCTTTTTTGTTTTTGCTTTTTACGTTGCCACAAAAATCCACCCGCATTTTCATGCAGCTCTCCACCCCCCACTCGCCCCCAGCATCTCCCATTCAAAGTGGCTGTTTCACTCTGCTTAATGTTAGAAACTGATTTTTCCACCCTCTCCAACACAAACAAATAACTTGCCTCCAGCTTACAAGGGTGGGTTTGTTTTGCACACCCATAAAATATTTAATTCTACAGTCTTCAGCCTAAGGACGCAGGCGCTGTGCTTCTCTGCATGCACGGGGCTGCTGTATTGCTTGCATTTATTTATTTATCTATTATTTATCTATTTATCTATTTATCTATTTATCTATTTATCTATTTAATTTTCAGCTCCTTTAAAAAAAATGGCTGCACCCCAAATATACAGCGGTTGCATCCAGCCAAGTCAGACTGTGCCCCCCCATCTAAATCAATGGGTCCAACTAACCTAACCTAAGCGTGTTGATTTCAATGAGTCTACCCTTAGTCTACCCATGCAGGTGGAGCTGTGGTCTAAACCATAGAGCCTAGGGCTTGCCGATCAGAAGGTCAGTGGTTCGAATCCCCACAACGGGGTAAGCTCCCGTTGCTCAGTCCCTGCTCCTGCCAACCTAAGCAGTTCAAAAGCACGTCACAGTGCAAGTAGATAAATAGGTACTGCTCCGGCGGGAAGGTAAACGGCGTTTCCGTGCGCTGCTCTGGTTCTCCAGAAGCGGCTTAGTCAGCTGGCCACATGACCCGGAAGCTGTACGCCGGCTCCCTCGGCCAATAAAGCGAGATGAGCGCCGCAACCCCAGAGTCGGTCACGACTGGACCTAATGGTCAGGGGTCCCTTTACCTTTACTCTTAGTACTGCTGAGTTGCAATAAAATTGGAATGATTGCTGGCAAGAGGCAGTGACTCTATTCAGCAAGACGTAAAAGCATTGCAGAGGGTTGGACCAGTTGACCCATTGGATACTTTCCAATTCTATGATTTTATGAAAAGTGCCTAGAAGTATAGCTGTAGTGACATTATGTGGTGGAAACAAGCAGATAAGCTGAAGGGAAGGAGGGAGCTGGACCCCCACTTTGCTTAAAGGGGCTTTTAACCATTTATGTTTGTGTTGGGGACAGCCCCCTTGCACACTGTCCATGCTACTACTAGTTGTACCTTCAAAGGACAGGAAGATGAGGAGCAAAGGAGAATTCCCACTCCATCATAGGATTGTCCCCACTCTCAGTCCCTTGAGCAAAATCCAAGAGCTCATTCATGCACAGATCACAGGCTACCTCTGACTCATCATAACAGCTCTCTATCCCCCCCCCCTTATCTGCAGTCTGCTGCTGCCCCACTAACAGAGCCCCCTTGCAACAAGAGCTGGGTGAATCAGTCAGTTTCACTTTCTGTCGGCTTCTCTGTTTTTCCTGTCTGCAATTTCTCTATTTAATTTTAATGAAAGCCCACATGAAGGGCCTCCAGGTTCAGTTCTCCATATTAACCCTTCAGTTTCTGATTTTGTTTTGAAACAATTCCTAGTGAAAATTCCCTAAATGCTAATGTGAATTTCCTCTCTTATATAATAATAATAATTTATTATTTATACCTCGCCCATCTGGCTGGGCCTCCCCAGCCACTCTGGGCGGCTTCCATAAAAACCAAAAATACAGTAAAATTCTCACACGTTAAAAACTTCCCTGAACAGGGCTGCCTTAAGATGTCTTCTGAATGTCAGGTAGTTGTTTATCTCTTTGACATCTGCTGGAAGGGCGTTCCACAGGGCGGGCGCCACTACCGAGAAGGCCCTCTGCCTGGTTCCCTGTAGCTTTGCTTCTCGCAGTGAGGGAACCGCCAGAAGGCCCTCGGCGCTGGACCTCAGCGTCCGGGCAGAATGATGGAGGTGGAGACGCTCCTTCAGGTATACTGGACCGAGGCCGTTTAGGGCTTTAAAGGTCAGCACCAACACTTTGAATTGTGCTCGGAAACGTACTGGCAGCCAATGTAGGTCTTTCAAGACCGGTGTTATATGGTCTCGGCGGCCGCCCCCAGTCACCAGTCTAGCTGCTGCATTCTGGATTAGTTGTAGTTTCCGAGTCACCTTCAAAGGTAGCCCCACGTAGAGCGCATTGCAGTAGTCCAAGCGGGAGATAACCAGAGCATGTACCACTCTGGCGAGACAGTCCGCAGGCAGATAGGGTCTCAGCCTACGTACCTGATGGAGCTGGTAAACAGCTGCCCTGGACACAGATTTGACCTGTGCCTCCATGGACAGCTGTGAGTCCAAAATGACTCCCAGGCTGCGCACCTGGTCCTTCAGGGGCACAGTTACCCCATTCAGGACCAGGGAATCACATTTCTTCTAAGCATTCCCTCCAACTTAAAATGATGTATTTCTCTATGTTATCTTCAGTAATGCATGCATTTCCTGCACACTTCAACCTTGGGCATGCATGTGTGTACACATTGCATGGCAGAAGAGCCACACTGAAAATTTGGAGAAGTGCAAATTTCAAAAGATGACCATGTTCTGCTTCAGATACTTTTTGGAAATTGGTAGTTCTCATCCTTATATATCAATTGAATCTCTCTTCCCATTCCCTAGCTGCAACCCCAAAGCACCAACCTGCCAATCTTCAAGAGCTTACTAACATTTAGCTCCCTGACACCCACCCAGTGGCCTGGAAATCCCCCAAACCAGCAGCCTTGGAAAGACACAATAGACCTGCAGATGCCTCTCCAGACCAGCTCCCATATCCCAAAGCCCTGGCAAAGCCCCCTCTTTGTTCCTCTTTGAGACTTTTGCAGCAAGCAATTGGATACATACACCAGGCCCCCTGACTGCTACCTCCGGCCGACCCTTCCACGGCAGGCTCCATCTTCGTCTCAAAGCTGTTTCTCATTCACAGCAGCCAACAGGACAGAAAAGCTCAGAGACCAAGGATAGACAGAGGGGTGTGTGTGAGGGGGTTGTTGCAACAGTCTCACCCAAGTTTTCCTGCTTCACCCCCTCCCCACAAACACTGGTTTCCAGGGCAACTTGTGCTTCCTGCTTTTCTCCTTCACTATTACTACTTCCACCTCCAAAGTGTTGCTCCTTTTCCAAAATCCACAGCTTCTCCTTCCCCTCCTATCCCAGCCCAGCCTCCAGCCCACCACAACCCCACCGCCTTCTCTAAGCAGAAGTTAATTGTTGCTTTCCCTGGCAGTAAAATTGAAGCTTTTGCATTAAAAACAAAAAGGAGGTGAAATGGAAAGCGAGGTTTGCTAGGCGGTGGCAGTTCCAGACAACAGGTTGTAGGGCTCCAGAAATATGAGGAGCAAGACCAAGTTGTAGAGGAACTAAGCTCTCCCCCTCCTACACCACCCCATCGCGCCAGAGCCCTGGATTAATTTGTGATACATTCCCGACTGAACAAGTTGAAGAGTCCAGCATCTGGCTCAGGCTAAAGGCCCACCTAATCCAGCATCTTTTCCCCCACAGTGACCTAGCAGATGTCTCCAGGAAGCTCCTGAGCTCAGCTCAAAAGCAACAGTCTTTTCCTACCATTGGTGCACTGCCTCTGGGCACCCAGCCTAACCTACCTCACAGGGATGTTGTGAGGATAAAATTGGGCAGGGGAAGAAGAAGTGAGAACCACCTTGAGCTCCTGAGAGGAAAAGTGGGATACAAGTATAATAAGTAATATTATATTACAAATGACAGGACTTCCCTCTTGGCCTCGCTGAAGTGTTCCAAAGGAAACAGAGCAATATGTTTGGCACCAGCGAGGCTGCAGGAGGTGCTGGAAGGAGATGTAGCGTGGTACCTCAAGTTAAGAACTTAATTCATTCTGGAAGTCCGTTCTTAACCTGAAACTGTTCTTAACCTGAAGCACCACTGTAGCTAATGGGGCCTCCTCCCGCTGCTGCAGCACAATTTCTGTTCTCATCCTGAAGCAAAGTTCTTAACCCGAGGTAATATTTCTGGGTTAGCGGAGTCTGTAACCTGAAGAGTATGTAACCCGTGGTACCACTGTACAAAGTCCCACCCAAGCGCCCTAGGGATTCCACTGTGGATTTGTGTAGGGTTTACTGCTTAGACTTATCTTCTCCCAAAGATGTCCTGCAAGGTAGAGGGTACAGATTTTTCCTCCATGTTTAGTGCACCCCAAGGCCTAGTGCACAAATGTGTATAGGTGCAAAGCAGCAGAGGTTTAAGATCAAAGCTTTCATTTTCCTAGATAGGCTACCTACCCTCTGCCCCTCACTTCCCTCTACAGCCTGGGCAGAAACCGCTTTCTTGACTGTTGGACTCACTGTTATTTTCGCCTGCTCTATCCACTGCAGCCTGCTTTCACAAACTGAAGTTTTGAGACCCCTTGGCTCCCCTCTCCTAGTTTAGCTGGCCAGACAAAGCCATTCCCAAGGTGCAGCCGCTGTCACATGGCTTCTGGGAGCCACAGGTTCGCAGGTGGTGCCTCTGATTCACAGTCATACCTTGGGTTGCGTTTTTTCGAGTTACGGACCCGCCGAAACCCCGGAAGTACCGGAACAGGTTACTTCCAGGTTTCGGCGGTCGCACATGCGCAGAAGTACTAAATCATGCTTTGCGCATGCTCAGAATCACAACCCGCATGTGCGCAGACACGCCGCTGCAGGTTGCAAATGCTGCAGGTTGTGCACATGCATCCCGCACGGGTCACATTTGCAACCCGAGTGTCCACTGTACATAAAATGGAAAAAAGGAACAGGACACCTTCCTGCTATGAAGGGTGGGAGAGTTAAGGGAACAAAATACACAGAAGGACTGAAGCTCAGTAACAGAGCAACTTCTTTGTTTGCAGAAGGACCCAGGTTTAGTCCCTGCAGGCGTCTTCAGGCTGGGCTGGGAGAGATCAGTGTAGCTAATACTGAGCTAGATGGGCCAAAGGTCTGGTTGAATATAAGCAAGGGAGTAGCATGGGGGGCTGCAGCCCTGGAGCATTTTTGAGAGGGGATGTGGCCAGAGAGGGCATGACACAGAAGCTCCCTCACAGGAGCTCATGCCCAGCCAGGTCAGGTCTGGGGTGGAGAGGAGAAGAGTCACAGCAGCCTTGCCACCCCTCTCCTTGGCTGGGTGGCGCTGTGTGAGGATGCTGCCAAGGCGCAGCAGGCTCCCTCCACATCCCTCCACACTCTGCTCCACAGTGCTCCTGGCCCACTGAATATAAGGTTCTCATTCCAGGTGAAGGGGCATCTATCTGCCTTGCATGCAGAGTGTCCCAGCTTCTTTCCCTGATGGCATCTCCAGGTAAGGTTGGGAACGTCCCCTGCTTTGAAACCCCGGAAAATAACTGCCTGTCAGTGTAAGACGGTATTGAGTTAGATGCACCAAGAGTCTAACTGGGTGTGAGGCAGTTTCCTTGGTTTTACTAGCAGGGATGCCTTGGGGCAAACTCAGGGAGAAGATCCCAAGGGTTCAAGGGTGGGCCTTTACAGCAGCCCAGCTAAGCACATGGGCATTAGCAAGAGGAGATTTGTTCCCGCAGGTTTTCTCGCCAGACCGTGGTGGGAAGAGCGGCACTTTCCCCAAGATGTAGTAACAGGGGCTTTTGGGCCGCCATTGGCCAAATACCAATAAACTTGTTTTACACAGTGAATAAGCAACTCTGGCAGGCGATAAATCGCAGAAGTAATGTTATGCTCCGCTTTTTTTTACTGTCTGCAGAGTCACACTTTACTGCACCAGCATTTGTACAAAACAAGCCCGGCTTTCATTGCTAATAAAACATGGCATTAATTACGCGGCAGAAGAACATGGGGATGTCTTGAAATGGTGCCCAGCGGGGGGGGGGGGCTGCTGTTTTCTCTACTGGTGGTTTCTCTTGTCTTAAAGGAGACTGAGCGAAGGAATGATTCTTCAGGATGTGGAAAACTTTCCAGGAAAATATTCCATCCCTGAAGCAGAAGATTAAATAACCAAATGCCTCATTGATACCAAGGTGCATCTGAACAGACAGCAGAACTGCAAATGTTAAAGCCAGAATAGTTGTTGTTGTTGTTTTAAAAAGCAGTGGTTTAATTGTGCAAGGTAGTGAACGTTTATTTAATTCAATTGTGCAAACTACTGAATGTTTAGTTCAACTGTGTGTGCAATGTGCAGCAATTGTGGTCTAGGTTGGTACCATAGCTGTCAACTTTCCGATTTGAAAATAAGGGATCAGCAACCTCACCTGTCCCGGGGACAGTCTACAGGATATCTAACAATCCAGGATAGCAGTGGGAAACAGCGGGAAACAGCGCTGGAATAAGGGAATTTCCAAAAAAAAAAAAAAAAGGAAGGTTGACAGCTATCGTTGGTACAGAAAGATGTAGCAGTTTATGCTTTAGAATGGGGTCTGACACATAAGTGAATGAGCTGGTTTAGTTCTGCGCTGCTGTCTGAATGGAGAATCCGAATGTGTAATCTTCTTTGAGAAAACCACTCGCACTGCAACCCCATACGTGCTTTCATGTGCACAGATGGAGCTGACTGGGGTGGGTTTTTCCTTCTGAATAGCCTTGGATGGGGTCCCATACTGGGGGGGAGACACGACACCCACACAGCTTTTGCTTCATGAAGAAATACACAGGAGGAGAAATAAATGCTGTGTCCTGCCTGGTAGCAAGAGGAAGGTTCACAATGTCCTTTCCCATGCTTGCTTCCAGGGGTTCTGTGCCTGCCTCAGCCCATCTGGTTTGAGACTCACTGACTTAACCCAAATATCTGAAGCAAATGTGGAGTAGTTTGCTCAAGGAAGACATTAAAAAGAACAAGGAGAAAAGGCTCAAAGGATGTTCCAGTGAGCATGTCTCTTAGAGTTCATATTTGGAACTCCTTGCCTACTGACATCAAGCAGCTGCCCTCACTGTACTCTTTTAAGTAGGTGGTGCTGTGGGTTAAACCACAGAGCCTAGGACTTGCCGATCAGTAGGTTGGTGGTTCGAATCCCCACAATGACGGGGTGAGCTCCCGTTGCTCGGTCCCTGCTCCTGCCAACCTTGCAGTTCGAAAGCATGTCAAAGTGCAAGTAGATAAATAGGTACCGTTCCAGCGGAAAGGTAAACGGCGTTTCCGTGCGCTGCTCTGGTTCGCCAGAAGCGGCTTAGTCATGCTGGCCACATGACCCGGAAGCTGTACGCCAGCTCCCTCGGCCAATAAAGCGAGATGAGCGCCGCAACCCCAGAGTCGGTCACGACTGGACCTTTACCTAAAAACATTTTTGTCTAGACTAGCCTACCCAGATGTTTAGAAAGTGGGTGTGAGTTTTAATCTGTTTTTAGTCTACAGTGGATGCTCGGGTTGCAAATGTGATCCATGCAGGATGCACTTTCGCAACCCACAGTGCCGCGTCTGCACACATGTGGGTTGCAATTCGGCACTTCTGCGCATGCGCGACCGTCGAAACCCAGAAGTAACCCGTTCCGGTACTTCTAGGTTTCGGTGGTCCATATCCCGAAAAAACGCAACCTGAAGTGTCCGTAACCCAAGGTATGACTGTATTGTTATTTTAACTTTCTGAAAGTCTTTGATTATGGTTGTTAATGTTTCTTGGCACTAATTTTATTGTTTTATCTGTTTTGTAAACACTTTGAGGATTGTTGTTGTTTTAAAGAAAAGTCAACTGGTGTATAAATTTTATGAAACAAATAAATCTTCCTCCCAAGTGTCTGAAAGGTGGGGTGGATGCATGCATGTCAGTGGATATACATAAATACTAAAGCACCATGCAAGGTACAATATGTCATTTTACATGCTTGGTGGGACGGGAGACCTGGAACTAGGGAGAGGTAGAGCTGTCAATTTGGGTTTCTCTCAGTTTCTCTTTTCTGCAGTCTTAATTTCAGTTCCCCACATTTCCACATCACTGTGTGATTTATTTATTTTAAAAGTTCTTTTGAAAACCCACCAGCATTTTAGTGTGCACACATTTGTACAATTTTGTCTACAAAATCATTTATTCGCACTAATACACTATTGCCGTCATTTATAAAAAAAATTGTATGCCACCCTCTACCCGCAGGGCAGTTCACAATATAAAATCACAAAATACATAATCAAAACAAAAATAACCCCAATAACACCTCCATGTGCTTATATGCACACTTTCGTACCCGTAAATGCACATTTATTTACGTATGCATCCATTGGCTGAAGAACTGCATTGCAAAATTTGGAGAAGTGTGAATTTCCAATGATGGTTCTGTTTCAGTTTGAGTATTGCTTTGGAAAGTGCAAGTTGGGTTGAATTGAATTGAATTTCAGGGGGCTGGACTACATGAGCCTCTGGGTCCCTTCCAACTCTACCATTCTATAATTCTCCCCACTCCCAACCTCTCTCACACACACATCACTTTAAAACAGATAATGCCAGGGCATTAGAAAGACAAACCCGACTAGGTGAGAGGGCTGGAGGAAGAACCAGAGCCTCTGCAGGGACTGGCCTTTGCAAATTGCTACACATCACTGTTTGCACTGGTTGCCAAGGCATAAATGACATGCTCAGTGCTAAATTCCTATTAGTGGAGCAAAAAGAGGCTTCCGAAGAAATGACTCGTGGTGGCTGGTGGCTGCCATTTGTATAATGTGCAGGCAGGTAATGCAGCTGGGCAATCAGGAAAGAGTGTTATATAGGAAAGGTTATCAAATATGATAGCTGGTTATGAAATGGCTTACGGTCCTGAACAGCAATTACTTCCAAAAGCTTAGAGATGGATAGATGATAGATGATAGATAGATAGATAGATAGATAGATGATAGATAGATAGATAGATAGATAGATAGATGATAGATATAGATAGATGATAGATAGATGATAGATAGATAGATAGATAGATAGATAGACAGACAGACAGACAGACAGCAGTGGCAGAGCTTCATACGCTGGCACAGGGGGTGGAGAGCAGGTGGGGGTGTGGCTGGCACACATCCCAGGGGGCGTGGTGCACATCCTGGGGCATGGTGCACCACCTGCGGGGGTAGGGTGCCCAGCACGGGGGGGGGCAGCCGCGATGGCACCCCACTAGGATTGTGTTGCCTGGGGCAGTGCGCTCCCCCTGCCCCCCTCTTCCTCCGCCAGTGATAGATAGATGGATAGATAGATAGATAGATAGATAGATGATAGATAGAGATGATAGATAGATGATAGATAGATAGATGATAGATAGATAGATAGATAGATAGATAGATGATAGATAGATAGATAGTTGATAGATAGATGATAGCTAGACAGATGATGATAGATAGAGAGATAGATGATAGATAGATGATATAGATATAGATGATAGATAGATAGATAGATAGATATAGATATAGATAGATAGATATAGATATAGATAGATGATAGATAGATAGATGATAGATAGATGACAGATAGATATAGATAGATAGATAGATGATAGATAGATGATAGATAGATAAATAGATATAGATAGATAGATAGATAGATAGATAGATAGATAGATATAGATGATAGACAGATAGATAGATATAGATGATATACAGTGGTGCCCCGCAAGACGAATGCCTCGCAAGACGAAAAACTCACTAGACAAAAGGGTTTTCCGTTTTTCGAGCTGCTTCGCAAGACGAATTTCCCTATGGGCTTGCTTCGCAAGACGAAAACGTCTTGCAAGTTTGTTTCCTTTTTCTTAAAACCGTTAATACTGTACAGTTGCGACTTGACTTCGAGGAGCAACTCATAGCAAGCGGTGTAGTAGCCTTTTTTGAGGTTTTTGAAGACTTTGGTGATTTTTGAAGCTTTTCCAAAACTTCTTTTGCAGCCATTTGGTAAGTTAAACTTTTAAAACTTTTTTTGGGGGGGTTGGATTTTGGGTTGGGGTGTTTGGAATTCAAGGACTTGGTGTTGGGGAGGGGTTTGCAAGAATCTGGAAGCTTGTGTGGTTTTTTTCTGCATTTTTATGATTTTCTGTGACCATTGGGCGACTGCTGTTTTTAAAAAAAATTTCTGAGTTTGAATTTTGAAATGCTCTTTACAGTATGTGTGACTTTAAAGAGCACTTAATAAACTTGTTGTGCCAAATTTGGCTTTGTTTGGACTTTTTTTTACCATAGGAACGCATTAATTGAATTTCAATGCATTCCTATGGGATTTCGTGCTTCGCAAGACGAAAAATTCGCTAGACGAAAAAACTCGCGGAACGAATTAATTTTGTCTTGCGAGGCACCACTGTAGATGATAGATAGATGGTAGATATACCTTAGATAGATATAGACATAGATAGATAGATAGATGATAGATGATAGATAGATAGATAGATAGATAGATGATAGATAGATAAGATAGATAGATAGATAAATAGATAGATGATAGATGATAGATAGATAGATAGATAGATAGATAGATAGATAGATAGATATAGATGATAGATGATAGATGATAGATAGATGATAGATAGATAGATAGATAGATGATAGATGATAGATGATAGATAGATAGATAGATAGATAGATGATAGATGATAGATAGATGATAGATAGATGATAGATAGATGATAGATGATAGATGATAGATGATAGATGATAGATGATCTCACACATATACATAGAAACACAGAATTGCAAGTTAAAAGCAACACCCAGAGTCATGTAGTCCAACCCCCTGCATTGCATGAATCACAATTTAAGCATCCCTGATTCAGATGGCCATCCAGCCTCTGCTTAAAAACCTCCAATGAAGCAGTGTTGTCCCCCTTTCCAAGGGAGGCCATTCCACTTTCAAATGGCTCCTGCCATCAGGATGTTCTTTCTAATGTTTAGTAAGAATCTCCTTCTGTTGGTTTGGGTCCCACCTTCTGGAGCAGAAGAAAACAAGCCTGCTCCATCTTCCATGGGTCAGATATGCCTTCTCCCACTCTCCTCTTCTGCAGGCTGAACATAGCCTGCAGCTCCCTCAACCATTGCTCTTGAGGCTTGGTTTCCAGACTCTTTATCATCCTAGTCACCCTCTTCTGCACACAATCCAGCACATCAATATCCTCCTTAAACTGTGGTGCCCAGAACTGGACATAAACTTGTCACCTCCCACACTCTGAAAAATGGAATTCTGAGGCTTATTCAGCACCGCCTTCAATTTCCACTTGACACATTTCTGCTCAGATGTGTCCTCCACCTCACCATTGCAGCCTGCTTGTGCATTTGCCTCTCACTCTGGAACAGGTAACTGTGGTAGCTAAGATGCTGGTGCCTGCCTGCTCACTGGCTGGTTGCCTAGCAAGCAGGTAGGTAGAAGCCATGCTCTGGAAGAAGAGCAGCACAAGCTGACAATAATGGAAATTGGGGTGAAGACCCTGCGAGGGAAAGGGATGCATGGGAGGGCCCTCCAAAAATTCTATGTGGACCATAAATCCCTAGAGACACAGTCCTCCTATGACAGCAGTGCCAGGGAGGAGATTGAGCTACTTCCTGGTGGTCCACCTCATGTGGTCACCAGAGTGTACATCTCCTTCCCTGAACCCCAAGGGGAAGGCTTGGCTACCAAACTCTGATGGTCGGTCCTGTCTTGACTGCTGTTGGATGTTGGTCTCAAATTCAGACATGGCTTCCACTGAAAACTTAAATGCTTGAATCATATGGAAGGCGAGGGTCAAACACACAGCAGGTGCAAGGGATGGCTAAACAAGCTAAGACAGTTGAAATGCCCCCTTGACTTCTGTTGTAAAGGAGTGGGGAGACCATGACTTCAGTGTGGGAAGGGGAATGCATCTCTGAGCTGGGCAAAAACTTTCTCCTCCTCCTCTTCTTCTTCTTCTTCTTCTTCTTCTTCTTCTTCTTCTTCTATCCTGCCTTTTCCCCAGGGGGATTTGTGGAGGCTTCCACAAATGAAAATGACATAGATAAAATACAAAAAGCTAAAATCATGTAAAAGATAATTGTTTAAAAGGAATTAAGCTATAATAGAATCAAAACTACATAAAAAACAAATCTATTAAAATCCAGATAATAAGGCCTTTCCTTAATAAACCGCCCCCCAAACCCAGCCATTTCCCAAAAGTGGTGTTCCATTGCGCCAGAAGCAGCTTAGTCATGCTGGCCACATGACCCGGAAAAACCTTAATAAAGCACACATACCCCCAAAAAACCCAGCCAGTTCCCAAAAGCATCTTGGAACAAGGTGTTCACCTGCGGGCAGAAGGACAACAAACAGAGCCCCAGTTTTGCCTCTCCAGGGAGAGAGTTCCAAAGCCTGGGAATAGCCACTGAGAAGGTCCTTTCCCACATCCCCACCAAGTTTTCCTGTGATGGTGGTAGGACTGAGAGAAGATCTCATCGCGTGGACAGGTTCGTTTGCGAGAATACGATCCTTCAGATACCCTAGGCCTGAGAATTCCTTCTGGTAGGCTGGGCCCAAGCCATCTCTTCACACCTGTGCTGGTGTTAATACGTCCTAGGTAGCAGCTGCCCATCTTTCTAGAGGTGCTACATAGAAATATTCCAAAGCAGTCCAATTTGGACAGTTGTTTTCAGTTATGGGTCTCCAGAATTGTGTACCTGGCATGAATATGTTGGGTTTTCTTAATATTAATGTGGTCAATGGTGCTACTCAGAGGTTGTGTTTGTAATTATAACCTGCGCACATCTGTGATCTCTTGACAATTCAGCACACCTGAGGTATCTTAACAATTTAACTAATTAGCAGGGGGAGTTTACCTACTGCACCAAATGCAGCAATGTGATAGGGTAATTATTTGAAAACTGTATTTAAGTTGACCAAATGCTTTGTATGGTACTGGCTGGTGTAGAGTAGTGAGTTGCAGCTGTTTGATTATTATTTAAAAATAAAAAGGAAGCAAAGATATTGCAGGCAAGTTTTTATTCCTTCGCCCCAGTTGCTGAGCAAACTCAGTTGGCAAAGAAAGTCCAACAAAATATGCTTGGTGATACAAGTCTGGGATCCCAAATCCTCCTCCTTTTATTGGTATTTTCTTTCTTTTTTTGCATAGATATTCTCGGAACTCAAGAGCCCCAAAGGCATTTTCTAAACAAAGAATTAATTTTGTATTTGCTTGGTATGTGAATTGGAATTCTTCTTGTGATATAAACTAGTCTAGGTATTATGTTCATTTTAGAACAGAATTTTAGGAACTGGTTGTTAATCACAGTTGAAGTATGCACTTCACCTGATTCACCTCTAATTTGTGAGATTATTGACTTTTCTTTCACAAGAATCACAAGAATCTTACCTGCCCTTTCAACTTGTTGGACAATATATTATTTAGCTCAAATTTCTTTTTTGTATCTTACTATACAATTCATCAGTTGGCTTCTTAACTATTAATGTCCATAAGTCATTTAATTCCTCTTTCAATTTCCCCCCCTAAGTTTTAGTTAATGTGATGAGTACACTATAATTCGACTTCTAATAAAAGCTTTATATGCTTCCCATTCATATATCTTAGTGGTCGAAGTCTCAGTATTTATATCGAAGAATTGTTCAGTCTCAGTCTTCATTTGTTTTACAAAGTGGTCTTCATTAAGTAGTGAGATGTTAAATTACCAGTTTCTTGATATCTCAGCTGTATTATAATACTTCCAATCCAAGCTAATTGCACTGTGATCAGATACACAACATACATCAATATCACAGTCTTGAATTTGATGGTACAAGGATGCTGATATTAAGAAAAAATCCAACTTAAAACAATTTTTATGTACTTGACTATGAAACATAAATTTCCTTTCAGTAGGATGCCTTAAGTGCCAAGGGTCAACCAAATTCAACTCTTGCATGTACTTTCTGAGAGTTTCCTGTTTGGCACGGGGTTGGACTCGATGGCCCTTGTGGTCTCTTCCAACTCTATGATTCTATGATTCTAATGAATCTTTTTTCATGGAGGCGTGTTTCTATCCAGGTTAGGATCAATTATTTCATTGAAATCATCTCCTATTATAAGTTTATTGTATGTACTTTGACTCAGGTGACTAAAACATTGATAAAACATATCTGGGGAATCTACATTTGGCCTATATATATTAATCAACATTATTACCATTTCAGCAATTTTCACACACAAAATTAAATAGTGTTCATTTTCATCACTAATAACTTGTTGTATATCCACCCTAAATCCTTTTCATATCAAGATAGCGAGGCCTCTAGCATTGGAAGTATAATTTGTGGTATATACCTTTCCTACCCAATCCTTCATTAACACTTTTTTGTCTTGTTCCAACAAATGTGTCTCTTGTAAATAAGCGATATCAGTATGGAAAGATGTTAAGTATTGCAGAATTACTCTCTCTTTTTGAAATATCTCAGCCCTTTTACATGTAGACTAACTAACTTCATATTGTATTATTAAGTTCCCTTTGGCCCCTCTTATCTTGGTCGTAAATCCAATATTCATTGTTACAAGGTTTCTTGTGTACACACACATATATATAACCTGCCATTCATACCCCTCAAATACCTTACATGTGTCTCTCTCTCTATAATTTAGCTTTATATACATAATAATAACCATAACCAAGCAATTTCATTATTATTGTTGTTGAAAGGGGGGGGGGAATAAAGAATAAAAAAGTGAAGATAAAAAACAGAACAAAAATAAGAAGAGACAGAAAAAAAATCCCCTACTACATTAGTGTTTAATAACCGGGGGGGGGCAGCTTATCCAACTTAATCAGTTTTGAAAATGTAAGAAAAATAAAGGCAGAAAAACTAATCCAAAGGGAAACAGAAAAAGGGAAATCATGACTTCCAGAGTGGGCTGAGCTCGCAGTCTCCTCCTCCTCCTTCCCTATCAGCTTGACTGTGACTTGTTAATATTTTTATTCAAAAGGTGGTGGTGACTTTTGCTGCTTCACTAGTTGATAAACAGGTAATAGAAAATGTTCTTTTGTTGCTGATTTTCAATGCTGACTGTTTACACTCCAATCTATTGGCAGAACGCCCAGATTGGCAAAACAATGTCTTCAACAGTGTATCGTTAATTAGTTTATGGAGTCACCCAAAGCTTCAGTTCCAAGGTGTTCACCAATTTTAGTGAGGAATGCATCTGCAAAGTCTGGCTAGTCAAATCTGTGAGTTTCACCTGAATACAGTGGTACCTCGGGTTAAGTACTTAATTCGATCCGGAGGTCCGTTCTTAACCTGAAACTGTTCTTAACCTGAAGCACCACTTTAGCTAATGGGGCCTCCTGATGCTGCCGCGCTGCTGGAGCACGATTTCTGTTCTTATCCTGAAGCAAAGTTCTTAACCTGAAGCACTATTTCTGGGTTAGCGGAGTCTGTAACCTGAAGCGTATGTAACCTGAAGCGTATGTAACCCGAGGTACCACTGTACTGAATACAAAACTTTGCCGGGAACTGAATGTAGTATTCCACATTCTTTGCCCTAGCAAAGTTTTTAACAAACTTAGAGCACGCTTGAATCATATCCTTGGAGAAATCTGGAAAGAGAGAAATATTCTTCTGTTCCTACTTCACTGGGGCTTCTACTGATTTTTGGCTTAATTTGCATAAGAGCTCATCTCCATCTTGAAAAGGCACAAACTTGACAATTACTATACTTGAGGAACCCCTGGTCTTTTGCCTTTCCACTGGGATTTTGAAAATGTGTTCTATGTCAAGCTGACCTTGAGCAGGCAGAGAGAGCACCTCTTTGAATACCTGTTGCAAGTAATTTGCCATCTCTGTTTGGCTTTGCAGGTTTTCAAGGCCAGTAATTTACAAGTTCTTTAGTCTGTGCTGAGATTCTAAGTCGTTAAGGCAATGATTAAGAGTGCCGTGAGAGGTCTCTGGAAATGTCTCAGATGAGCCCAATCTGCCTTCACAGTTTGCCAATTGCACCCAGAACTCATTAAAGACTTTTGTTAGAGTTTTCAGCTGGTCTGGTACAGTCATACCTCATGTTAGGTTTGCTTCATGTTACGTTCTTTCATGTTATGTCCCGTGGCAACCCAGAAGTACAAGAAAAGGGTTACATCTGGGTTTTGCCACTCGTGCATGTGCAAAAGCGCTAAATCACGCTTCGCACATGTGCACAAGCTCCAAATCGCACCGCACACCTATGCAGATACGGCGCTTCAGGTTGCGCTCTTTTCATGTTGCGAACGGGCCTCCGGAATGGATCCAGTTCACAACCAGAACGTCCAAATTGGCAAAACAATGTCTTCAACAGTGTATCATTAATTAGTTTATGGAGTCACCCAAAGCTTCAGTTCCAGGGTGTTCACCAATTTTAGTGAGGAATGCCTCTGCAAAGTCTGGCTAGTTGAATCCATGAGTTTCACCTGAATATTGAATACAAAACTTTGCCAGGAACTGAATGTAGTATTCCACATTCTTTGCCCTAGCCAGGGGCTTTTGTTTTTAACAAATTTAGAGCACGCTTGAATCACATCCTTGGAGAAGTCCGGAAAGAGAGAAATATTCTTCTGTTCCTACTTCACTGGGGCTTCTACTGATTTTTGGCTTAATTTGCATAAGAGCTCATCTCCATCTTGAAAAGGCACAAACTTGACAATTACTATACTTGAGGAACCCCTGGTCTTTTCCTTTCCACTGGGATTTTGAAAATGTGTTCTATGTCAAGCTGACCTTGAGCAGGCAGAGAGAGCACCTCTTTGAATACCTGTTGCAAGTAATTTGCCATCTCTGTTTGGCTTTGCAGGTTTTCAAGGCCAGTAATTTACAAGTTCTTTAGTCTGTGCTGAGATTCTAAGTCGTTAAGGCAATGATTAAGAGTGCCGTGAGAGGTCTCTGGAAATGTCTCAGATGAGCCCAATCTGCCTTCACAGTTTGCCAATTGCACCCAGAACTCATTAAAGACTTTTGTTAGAGTTTTCAGCTGGTCTGGTATATGGTTTAGGGTTTGAAGCCAGGCCAGGATACTTTGTAAAATACAGTCATACCTCATGTTACATTTGCTTCATGTTACATTTTTTCAGGTTGCGTCCCATGGCGACCCGGAACTACCGGAAAGGGTTACTTACGGGTTTCGCCGCTCACGCATGCGCACAAGCACCTGTGCAGATACGGCGTTTCAGGTTGCACTCTTTTCATGTTGCGCACAGGCCTCCAGAACGGATCCAGTTTGCAACCAGAGGCACCACTGTAGCTGTATTTGGGCCTGCCTGTTTATGCTCAATAGCAGGGGTCAGCAAACTTTTTTAGGAGGGGGCTGGTTCACTGCCCCTCAAGCCTTGTGGTGGGCTGGACTGCGTGCATGTGGCGGGGGGGGGCTTTTCTCTCTCTCCCTCTCTCCCCCAGCCGCCTTACCTCCTCCTCCTTCCTCCAGCAGGTGTGCCAAGCTCCAGCCGAAGCCATGCGATGTGCCTGTCATGACGCCCACAGCGCGGCCACAGACAGAGAGGCTGGTGGGCGGGTGGTGAGTTTGAGCCGCACTGCAGCACGCGGGCGGCGAGGTTTTGGATTGGCTGGCACCAATCAAAGACCAGCTCCCTTCCTCCACAGGATGGAGAGAAGCCAGGAGGAAGGAGGGAGGAGGCACTGCTGCAGTGTGTGGGGGGGCAGGAAACAGTGCCCGGGAGAAAATTGCAAAAAAAAATGGTGCAGCGATTCCAGGACCGTCTGCGGGGCCAGATCCAGAGAGCAATTGGGCCTCATCTGGCCTGTGGGCCTTAGTTTGCTGACCCATGCTCAATAGCCTCTGAGTCAGCTTTTCTTGCATCAGCCATGCTTTTTTCAGTGTTAGCTTCTGCCACTTTTTTCTTTCAGCAGCTCGTGTGTTGGTAGCTTTATCTTAATTAGTCTTGTAAAGAGATAGTAGGAAGTTTATTTACCCTTTAATGTTAGTCTCATGGCCGCACAGAGCTGCTTTCCAAGTATTTTAAGGCCTTTTAGTCGGAGAGATCAGAAGGTCACGGCTCCATTCCTGGTCACACTGCTAAGGCAACTTGCATGATTGTCTCAGCTGTGGGTGTTGCCAACCATGGTCCTGAAACCTGCACTTAAGTCTCTCTCCAAGGTGCTAATACTGTCTTGCCTTGCCTTGCCTCCCAGTCTACTGGGACTACTGAAAACACACACACAAACGGTTGGGACATCACATGTTCATGGTAGTAAACATTTCCATGCATCAGGACAGTGTGCAGGTATCAAGTGTGGAAACACCCCAGAATTTGTAGTTTGACATAAAAACATCAGAATCTAAGTAGAGCCTGCTGGATCAAGCCAATGGCCCCTCTAGTCCAGCATCCTGTTCTCACAGTGGCCAGGAAGATGCCCGCAAGCAGAATCCAATGACAAGAGCCCTCTTCCCTTCTGTGGCTTCTTCCAGCAATTGCTATTCAGAAGCAACTGTGGAGGCAGAGCAGAGCCATTGTTGCCAGGAGCCATTGGTGACTCTCCTCCATGAATTTGTCCACTCCTCTTTTAAAGTTATCCAAGCCAGTGGCCAGCCCTGTCTCCTGTGGGAAGGTGTTCTGTAGTTTAACTATGTGCGGTGGGAAGAAATACAGTCATACCTCATGTTACATCTCCTTCATGTTATGTTCTTTCAGGTTATGTCCCACGGCGACCCGCGAGTACCGGAAAGGGTTACTTCCGGGTTTCACCACTCGCTCATGCGCAGAAGCGCAAAATGATGTCACGCGCATGCACAGAAGCAACAAATCGCAACCCACGCATGCGCAGATACGGCACTTCAGGTTGCGCTCTTTTCATGTTGTGAACGGGCCTCCAGAACAGATCCTGTTCGCAACCAGAGGTACCACTGTACTTTATTGGATTTTGATGGGTTACTAGCATTATGGGGGGGGGACTTTTCTTGTCCACTTTCTCCATGCCATGGATGGACATCTACCATGTCACCACTTATATAAAGGTAAAGGGACCCCTGACCATTAGGTCCAGTGGTGGACGACTCTGGGGTTGCGACGCTCATCTCACTCTATAGGCCGAGGGAGCCGGCATACAGCTTCCGGGTCATGTGGCCAGCAGGACTAAGCCGCTTCTGGCGAACCAGAGCAGTGCACGGAAACGCCATTTACCTTCCCACCGGAGCGCTACCTATTTATCTACTTGCACTTTGACATGCTTTCGAACTGCTAGGTTGGCAGGAGCAGGGACTGAGCAACGGGAGCTCACCCCGTGGCGGGGATTCGAACCGCCGACCTTCTGATCGGCAAGTCCTAGGCTCTGCGGTTTAACCCACAGCGCCACCCGCGTCCCTCACCACTTATATGCCTTATCTCTAACCTAAAATTTTCCCAAGGCTTCATTTCCTTAACCATTTTGGTTGCCCTTTTCCGAACCTTTTCCCTTTTTATATATAATTTTCTTAAAATATATATATATCTATTCAACAAACAGTTTGACATTTCAAACAGTTTGACATTTAGCAATCAATCATTCCACCTACTTTTCCAACTCCACAATATCATTTCTGAGGTGAGGTGAATAGAACAGTATTGCAAATGAGGTCACTGCGTAGATTTGTATAAGAGCATTAGAATATTGGCAGTTTTATTTCCAATTCTTTACCTAATTGTCCCTAGCATGGAATGTGCCTTCTTGTTGAAGTTTTGTGAGGGTGTAGGGAAGTTTTTTTCCATTCCCATGTCCTTGGTGAGAGAGGATGACTGTCCAGCCAGCTGGAATCTGGAACACAGAAATGTCCGCAGCAATGTGACCCAGTTGAAGTCAGCCCTGGACAGCTACGAACTATTTCGTTATTGCATGATTGGCTGTAATGCATCACTAGCAAATTGCAGCTCAAAGAACCAAAGTTTCTGCGTGATTCCCTCGCGGGAAAATCCAGAGGCAGCTTAAATTTCAATCAAAGCCTTTGCTTCTCTCCCTCTCCTCATTTTTTTTCTTTTAAAAGATGAATTAAACATTAAAGTTAAGTGGAAAATCCTGTATTTATTTGGTGCAAGAACATTTTGCTCCAAAATCCCAAACAGTTTATGAGAGATTGGAGGAGCCAGTGCATTTTGCCTCTGCCTCCCTTCCCTCTCTCCCAAGAAGAAAAGCTCAGGCTATTTTGGAAACAATGTGAGCCATCAACTCAGGAATGGTGTGGGCTTGACGATCTCTGAATACAGTGGTACCTCGGTTTATGAACTTAATCCATTCCTGAAGTCTGTTCTTAAACTGAATCCGTTCTTAAACCGAGGTGCGCTTTCCCTAATGAGGCCTCCATGCCCTTCTACCGTTCAGCTTCTGTTCTTAGACCGAGGCAAAGTTCACAAACTGGAACACTACTTCCAGTTTTGCGGAGTTCGTAAACTGAATGGTTCACAAACAGGGCTGTTCTTAAACCGAGGTACCACTGTACAGTGGTACCTCGGGGTACAGACGCTCCAGGTTACAGATGCTTCAGGTTACAGACTCTGCTAACCCAGAAATAGTACCTCAGGATAAGAACTTTGCTTCAGGATGAGAACAGAAATTGTGCGGCGGCAGCAGGAGGCCCCATTAGCTAAAGTGGTACCTCAGGTTAAGAACAGTTTCAGGTTAAGAACGGACCTTTGGAATGAATTAAGTTCTTAACCTGAGGTACCACTGTATTCTAATAATTTTATATTCTAATAATTCTAATAATTTTGATGATTGTGTTACTGAATCTTGTTTGATTGGGTATGATTTTGCTTTTACAGTGGTATCTCAGGTTACAGACGCTTCAGGTTACAGACTCCACTAACCCAGAAATAGTACCTCGGGTTAAGAACTTTGCTTCAGGATGAGAACAGAAATTGCATGGCGGCAGCATGGTGGCAGCGGGAGGCCCCCTTAGCTAAAGTGGTGCTTCAGGTTAAGAACAGTTTCAGGTTAAGAACGGACCTCCAGAACGAATTAAGTTCTTAACCTGATGTACCACTGTATACACTGCTAACCGATGCAAGATCCCTGTGGTCTCCTAGAAAGCTTGCTTCCTAGTTTTGTTCTTAAACAAAATGGTGTCTTGCTATATGAATTTCATATAGTAAAACATTTCTTATGTGCTGACCACACTTCTGCTGACCTGTCAAAATGTGCTCCATTCTAATCTATGCCCTGTTCTATAATTGAAGAACACTACCACCAAATTCCCCATGAAGAGAGAGTCTGTACATATGGAGGTCATGGGTCTGAAAATTTACCCCGCTATTTGTTTGACCTATCATTGAGGACTTAGGAGCTGCCTTGTTCAATTATTTAAATTCCTCAACTGACAGATCAGCTGGGTACTTGACTAACTTTCTATTGAGGAACAGGTCTGAAAAGCTGGTCTGTTTTGCCTTTCGAACAATAACTTCAAGAAGGAAACTGTGGGGGTGAAAAATTAAATTATTCAATGTAGATATTCTCTATTTGACAGTATGCCTAGTTTTAATAACTGTGTAATGTATTCTATCTTGCTTCTATGTGTTTTGTTTTGCATGCAAATAAACAAACAACTATCAGTGACCACCCAGATGCCTGTGGAAAACCAGCAAACAGGACTCATGAGCAACACTCTCCCATCCTGTGGCTTCTTCCAGAAACTGGTATTCAGAAGTATTGCAGCCTCTGACCATGGAAGCAGAACAGAGCCATCATGGATTGGGGCCATTGATAGCCTTCTCTTCCATGAATTTGTTGATCCCTCTTTTGATGCTGATGTAAGAATTAGAGAACCCAAGGTGCAGATTTTTTATTTTATTTTAAACATGTTCCGTTATTAATTATATTGAACATTTGGCTAGAATGTGTCAGGCTTGATTTTGTGTGCCTGCATTTTATGACTCCTACGCTGCATTCCTTTACTGCACAAATGGCCCTCCAGGATGTTATTCTAAGTATATCATGAGTTAGCACTGGAGTGTAAAACCAGCAAACTAAATCTGCTGAAGCTTGCTCTAATTCTCTTGGTTCCATGTTTTTTATTTAAGGGTGTTCCCTCAGCTGGGTACAAACAAAGTAGTGTCCAAGCTTTCTAAGTTGGTGGCCATCACAGTCTCCTTTGGGAGCGAGTTCCATAGCTTATGCACTGTGCTGAATCTTCCAACACTTAGTTCCATCGGATGTCCCTCAGTTCTGACCTTATGAGGGAGGGAGAGAAACGTTTTTCTATCCACCTTCACCATGCTGTGTATAATTTCATAAAATCTCCACCTCTTATTCCCTTTTTCTCTAAAGAGTCCTAAGCATCTCAAAAGGTCATGGAGGGACAGGTCTCTCAATGGCGGGTGACCACAACAGCTGGGAGTAGATCCACCATGACTACAAGATGAGCAACCGTTATTACCGTGCTGGGGATTAATCCTCCGTGTCTGTTTTAGTGCCACAGGGGACACTGTTCCAAGCTTAATTCCAGAGGCCTAGCACTGTTACCAAGGATGTTTGGCCAGCTGTCCAGAGCTCATATCAGTTATGGCATCAGGGAAAAGGGGAGGGCTTAAGGATGCTTCCAAATTTATCAGTGCAGAGTTCCAAGTAACCAGGTCTTGCTTCCAAGGTGAACCTAACAAGAGCCCTGAGGCTGGATCAGGCCCATGCATCCTGGTCCTGCATCCTGTTCTCAAAGTGGCCAACCAGGAGACTCCGTTGGGAAATCATCAAGCAAGCCTTGAGCACAAGAGCTCTCTCTGCTCCTGTGGCCTCCAGACACATTAGAAATTCTCTTGTCATTCCAAATACATGTTCCCAAATTTTGTACAATCTGACAACAAGAAGAGCCAGTGTGGTGTAGTGGTTAAGAGCAGTAGACTCGTAATCTGGGGAACCGGGTTTGCGTCTCCGCTCCTCCACATGCAGCTGCTGGGTGACCTTGGGCCAGTCACACTTCTTTGAAGTCTCTCAGCCCCACTCACCTCACAGAGTGTTTGTTGTGGGGGAGGAAGGGAAAGGAGAATGTTAGCCGCTTTGAGACTCCTTCGGGTAGTGATAAAGCGAGATATCAAATCCAAACTCCTCTTCTTCTTCTTCTTCTTCTTCTTCTTCTTCTTCTTCTTCTTCTGCTTTTTTTTCTGTTTCACCCTCCCTGCTTTTGCACAGCAATTCCCTTTGGCCCAAGGGATGCAGGTGGCGCTGTGGGTTAAACCACAGAGCCTAGGACTTGCCGCTCAGAAGGTCGGCGGTTTGAATCCCTGCGACGGGGTGAGCTCCCGTTGCTCGGTCCCAGCTCCTGCCAACCTAGCAGTTCGAAAGCACAAAGTGCAAGTAGATAAATAGGTACCGCTCCGGCAGGGAGATAAACGGTGTTTCCGTGTGCTGCTCTGGTTCGCCAGAAGCGGCTTCGTCAGGCTGGCCACATGACCTGGAAGCTGTACGCCGGCTCCTCAGCCAATAAAGCGAGATGAGTGCCACAACCCCAGAGTTGGTCACGACTGGACCTAATGGTCAGGGGTCCCTTTACCTTTGCCTTTTATCCCTTCGGCCCTAGCATGCTGGAGTCAGGACCTGCCCATGAAGTGGGCTGAGACAGCTGCTTCAGGTGGCACAACACCAAGAGGTGGCACCTCCACGAGTGCCTCACCCACCCCAACCCCTCTGCTTCTGGAGTAGAAGCAGTGGCAGCAGCAGTGGCAGCTTCCAGCAAGATTTCACTGAAATCTCATGAGATCACACCAGGACCAGTCATCATTGCTGCTTCATGGGTGCCACAAGACAAACCCAAGTAAAAGAGGCTTTGACAGGGCAGGCGGTGGGCAGTGCCAGAGCAGTGAGATTAGGATGGCACATTCCTATTCCCCCTCAGACAGTGAAACAGGATTCACCGCCCCTGGCTAGAGTAGACAGTACAGCCATTCTGGTAGGGGCTGGTGCGAGTTGCTGCGTAAAACCAGTGCTTTTTTCTGGAGGTATGCAGGGGTACGCATACCCCTAAACATTTTGTAAATCTAACGGGAGAAGAAACTAAAATTGCAAATTGAACCGACTGAATCGTCAGTTCCGTTGCTACCCCCGATGGCAGCCTCATTCCCTGTCATGGTGTTTCCTGAGTCTCAGACGGAAGTGGGCGTTTAATATGTGAAGTAGGAGGTGGAATCTAGCACCGTGATTGGGTAGTTTCGTTGTTACCACCTCCAATGGCGGCTTCCTTTCCTTTCCCAGTGTTTCTTGAGCGGTGGACACCGACAACAAGCAGAGGAATCGGAAAGATGTTAGTGCATACAACCTCATGCCAATGTGGAAGTTACTGTCACCCATGGAAGCAGGGAGCAGGAAAAAACTCAAACACGTACAGCAGAGTTCCAAAAAATAGACCAGAGGCAATTGTACTTCACCTAGCAGAGCTTTACTGCTACCGAAGGCAAGTGAGCATAATGGTCACAAATCCAGTACATTCAGGATTGGCACTGTCCATAAAAAATCCAGTTGCAGCACTTAAAATAAAACTTACACTTAAAATACTAAACCGTAACACTAAGCAAACAGAAACAGAACACTAGAACAAAGAAAGAGAAAGAGTGAGTGAGCGAGCAAGCGAGACCCAGGCTCCTCCTGACCTGACTATTATGGTCAGTATGACCTTGTCAGAAAGGGAACAGAACCGGTTTAAACCAGCTGCACACAGCTTCCCAGAGAAATAACCGAAAACATCACACCCCTCTGCTTGCTTCTTTCACAAAGAAAGAAACATTCTAGAATGGTCCTGAACGAATCAGAATAGGAAAAATCTCTACACAGCCGATCAATAATTTCTGTACTAAGAAATGAAAACTGAGTTACTGTCAGCTGTCAGCCATGTAATACATGTTCTTTGTACTTTTGTCCATTTAACGTATATACTCAAGTATAAGCCGACCCAAATATAAGCCGAGGCACCTAATTTTACCACAAAAAGCTGGGAAAACTTATTGACCCGAGTATAAGCCGGTTCACCACACCACAAACCTCCTGGTGGGCCGAAGTGCGTGTGCGCACACGCGCATGTGCACAAAGCAGAGGGGGCTCCTCTCCCCCCCAACCCCTCCAGTCGCCCCCGCCTACCTAGGGTGCTCCTGAGAGGCAGAGGCTGGTGGCAGCAGCGGAGGAGGAGGAAGGACTGCTTTTGGGCTGCTCGTTATTCCACTGCCACCGCCACCAGCAGCAAAGGGGACTCTCACTCGAGTATAAGCCGAGGGGGGCTTTTTAAGCATAAAAAATGTGCTGAAAAAATCAGCTTATACTCAAGTATATACGGTACTGTGTTTATTTTCCCTGGTTTGAACTATAAAATGGTGCTTTTCTTAAGTCAAAATGAGAGTACAGTCATACCTCGGGTTACAGACGCTTTGGGTTGCGCGATTTTGGGTTGCGCACTGCACCAAACCTGGAAGTACCGGAACAGGTTACTTCCAGGTTTCAGCACATGCACAGAAGCGCTAGATCACACTTTGCGCATGCGCAGAAGCACCAAATCGCAACCCATGTGTGAGCACATGCAGCGCTGCAGGTTGCGAATGCTGCGGGTTTCGAACGTGCTTCCCGCCTGGATCACGTTCGCAACCCAAGCGTCCACTGTACCCCTAAACATTTTTTAAGGAAAAAAAGCACTGTGTAAAACAACTGAAGCACCAGGCTGGCAAAGGCTGGACTAAGGAAAGTGTGTCTTGGCTGGAGTGTGGGCACCAAAACCTGGACCTCACCTGTGTTGGTGTGTTCTGGGTATCAAGTAGTTAGTTCTCTGTGTTAAGTGGAAATGCCAAATCATGAGGTACAAGTCAGCATCACGAGTGGTGGCAAGTTGGCTAATTGGTCTATAGCCAGTTAGTAGTAGAAAGAGGTATGGTTGACTCTCCTCAATGGCTTCTCACCTGTATGTGATCCCACACTACCTGTGTATTTTGGTAGTGTAAGAAGACTGCTTTATGATGATCAGAGGGCCAACTTGCACCAAAGATTGAGGGAGGGTGTGTTGTGTGCATGTGACTGTGTGTCATGCGCAGTGCCTGTTTGTGCACAATGTTACATCACTGGGAGAAGGCTGAATGTGGCGTGGCCTCAATGGGCAGCCGCTCCTCCTCTCTCACACCTGGCCTACTTCCATGGCAGGAGGAGGAACAGCCGGCCACTGAAGCCATGCCACGCTTGGCTCTGCACTTGGCTCCACGCCTAGCCTCCTCTGCCCCCTCAACATTTGGGGGGCGACCCCCTCCTAAAGAATATTGGAGGGGGCTAAAAGCAGCTTGGCCCCCATGAGCTAGCACCCCTGGCGATTATGCAAGACTGAAACTGGAATAACTGGAAGACACCCTAGAACAAAGTTTGACTCCTGAGGGCTTCATGGTGCTTCCACAGCTAACAATAACTCAGCAAACTGCCTTATGCAAGTTTTTTTGTGAATGGTGATCTTGTCCTTTGGTAATAACACATTTTAAGATTTAGGAACGTAGTGAGATGGGAACACAGGAAGCTGCCATATACTGACTATTGCTCCATCCAGTTCAATATTGTCTACACTGACTGGCGGTGGCTGTCCAAGGTTTCAGATGCCACTGGGGACTGAACTAGGAGCCTTCTGCATGCAAAGCAGATACACTACCCCGAGCAACAGCCCTTTTGTGAATTCCAGTCCTGCGGGTGTCTGTTAGATCTTTCTTAATATACTTCTGCAGCCCACAAGCTTAGGCTGGGCTGTAAACATCACAAAAACTAGAGTTTTGCAGACTTAAAGAAGTTCTCCTCTTGGCAGAGCTTGTTCTGCAACTGAACTGAATATCAAGGGAGGACCTTAAATATTTAATGCCAACTTACACATCAACATGTTATCTTATTTTGTTTCTTGGGTGTTTTTTTTTTTTTCCTTTTCAGATGGGAGCTAGAGATGAAAAACCTAAATGGAAAACCAACAGATGGATGCCAACATGGCTAACTAATTAATAATGATCAACATCTTCATACTGGAAGGAAGCAGAATGCACATGGGAACATGGTGGGGCTTACACTAGGTCATGCTGTTAGGAAGCCCCACTAAAGTTAGCGAGTTGAGGTTTGTAAGGGCTCAAAAGCAAGACAAGATGGATTTTGCAAAATCATCTTTTTTTATCCCCACAATCTGATAATTGTTTTAATTAATATTAATAAGGGACTTTGTAGTATTGCTAAAGCCTGCCCAGAGGCCTTACTGTGACAGGCACATAAAAAAACATCCCACTTGTGGCACTAAAGTCAAGCAGACTGCATTCTTTATAATGGGAGCCTGAGAAGGGTGGGGGCGGGGAAAATACAATATAAAACCTAGAAAATTGGGGGAGGGGTGCAGAAACAGGACCACTGCAATATACAAGGCACATCATTACCTCCTCAAATAACAAACAGTTCCACAGTTTACTTTAAATGCATTAAAATTGCCAAATGTCCATAACAGCTGTTGCATGTTTTAGTAAGTCTTTGCTGGATGTGCATGTGATAAAGTTCTGCTAGGTGCCATAAAATGATTGCGGTTTTCCTTTTCCTTGCATAACCCAGATTTTCTGCCTCACTTTCTCTGCTGCTGCTAAAGTCCAAATCATTCTGTACCAGGATGGTAAGTTCAGATTATTCAAATCTTCCCTGTGACAAGCGTTGGCTTGTCTAGTTGATGATAGCAAATGCGAAATCCTTGCTATGTTCTGTAAACACAGACAGAAAAATTAATTCCAGGGTAAATTAGCACCTGTAATGCTGATCAGTTCCTCATGTATATCAGATACAAGCCCACATATAGAAGTGCATTCCTACAGGGGGTCATGTGTGCCTTAACCCCATATCCTCTCCTGAACACAGAATTGATTGTGGAGGTTGTGTTCTGTACTGATTTGAGCATCACTTTTTTTTGGCAGAAAGCATAATCTGAGTCCAGTTCCTTATCCAGAACAGTCGCCAATCAGGCGAATAAGCCCCAGTGGACATGGTTAAGGTGATGTAGGACCCTGGTGTCCCTTTTTATTAAAAGGGGGGGTATTCTTCTCCCTACCCCACTCTTGACCTCTTTGTCCCTCTGAAATCCTCATCCAAAACCACCTGTGCCTCCAGACCTCCACCCTCTCCAGGCAGTTCTGCTTCCCACTGCAACCACCAATTTTGCAACATGGCTCCCTTTGTCATTTCCCACCAGGGGTGTGGGACAAGGCAGAGCAGGATGAAAGCCAGGCCCTTAGAAAGAGTCACAGGACAAGAGGCATGAAATTTGCATCCCGCACCACGAAAGCTTCTCACCCACACTTGCTCACAATGCAGCCAGCATTTAATAATAATGATACTGTAATAATGATAAAAATATAACATGAAGTGCCTTCATTAAAAAAAGCAACAGCTTCTGTTGTTGTTTTTGAGGAAATGCACTCTATGTAGACACTTAGCAACCTCCGTTAACAGCAGAAAATTACTTTTCACACAACCGCTTCTGCCTGAAGCTGTTTTCATTCATAGCTAACACTTGGCTGCTGCTGCCGCCGCCAAACAAACAAACAAGAGAGATGAAAGAAAGAGGAAGAAGATACCTTTTTCTGCCTAAGGGCCACATTCTCTCCTGGACACTTTCCAGGGGCCACATGCCACAAAGAGAAAGGGGGAGGGAGCAAAATACACTGGCTTACCTTTGGGCAAAGAGAGGGTGGCCACCAACTTGGACGGCTTTAAAAGAGAATTAGACAAATTCACAGAGGAAACGGCGATCAATGGCTGCTAGCCAGGATGGCCATGATCCACCTCCTCTGTCAGAGGCAGTGCACGGCAGTGAGGATGTGGGGGCGCAGGCCTGGATCCATAGCTGTCAAGCGTCCCTTATTTGGCAGGACAGTCCCTTATCCCAGGGCCATGTCCCGCTGCTGTCCCTTATTGATGATGTCCCTTAAATAAGCTACTGAAGGTAACGGGGCCCTTTCTATGTCCAGCTGTGCTTTGTCAACAACAAATTGTTGCTGTTTTTTTGTGTTGAATATATGCTATATGGTAATTTATGGATCTAATAGGTATCTAAAGCCATTTGCACGCAACAAAATATGTATTTCATCAAAGTAATTGTTGATCCCTTATTTTGGCTGCTGATCCCTTATTTTCGAGGCTGCTGGTCCCTTATTTTCAAATCTGTAAGTTGACAGCTATGCCTGGATCTGCTGGGGGAGACAGCATGTTTTGCCTCAAGCAGAATATCCTGGGCTGGCTCTTCCTAGCGAGGCAGTAAGGGGATGGCAAGGGGGCACAGCAGGTATAAATGACCACCTTTTCGTTGGCATCCATCTGTCTCAATAGACAATGGAGTGTGCCCGTCAGGATGAAGTGCTGTGTTGGCAGCACCCAAATGACCTCCCAGGGGTGCAAGTCTGGGCTGTGTGTCTGGAGGTCTTGGGCTGCCCAGACAACAAGAGCTCCCTCTCTGCCTCACTGATATGGTCCAAGGGAAAGCAGAGCAAGATGTTTGGCACCTGCTTGCCTGCAGGAGATGCTGGAAGGAGGCGTACAAGGAGTCATCTAACCACCTTAGGGACTCTGCTCTGGACTTGTGTAAAGTTTACTTCTTAGCCTTTTCGTCTTGAACTCCTTGAAAGAACAAGGTGATATATAAATTTAATAAATAAAAATAAAATGACAGCACAAAGCAGTGTCTGCACAGGAGATTTCAGCCAACCCCAAAGGAACCTTCATGCAGAGCAAGACCACTTTGTGCATTCTTCATGGTCCAGACAAGGCAGTGAAATTCGAAGCATCCTCAGCCGCCTAGCATCTCTGAGTCATAGGATCTCTGATACATGCATGCATATCAGGCATACGGCATCTGAGTTGTGCCAAGCATGGCGCTGAAGGAAAAGTCTGCTCTTCTCATGTATTGAAGTCCCATCCTTAAAAATAACTGACCACCAGTCCAGTGCCAAGGGTCAAGATTCTCTCTCTTGAATGGTGAGCCTCCGAATGGATACCAGCAATAGCTGTTGCTCCCTCTCTACCCCACCCACAGCACTTAACCCTCTTAATAAGCAACAACAACAACTTCTGGCCTTATCCATAAACAAAAGGTCTGGAGTCTTAGCGTCCATCCTTCTCATCTCTGGGTCTTTCCAGACTTGCTGCCTTCTCATCTTGGAGAGCGGAATGGGATAACAAAGCTCGCATTTGGAAACAAAGCCCTCGTCACATAACAGTTCATTTTATATTTGTCCCTACCACCAGTAGAAGCCCACTGGGGCCCTCCCAACTCTACAGTTCTGTGAACCAACGCTGTGATGCCAGCATATCAGGGCAACAGACCAGATGGTCCTTTGGGTCCCTTCCAAATCTATGATTCTGCAAATTTGGCTGAATCTCAATGACATTTCAGACTTCCATGCAGCTCTTCAGCTTTCCTTTTCAGAGCTTGAAAGAAGAAGAGGTTGTGGGCAAAGCAGCTGTTTCCTCTTCCACCTCCCCACCTCCCCTCCCCCAGTGCTGCTTCCCCATCTGAAGCCCCCAAAATCCCCCTGTCCCCATGTGAGACTTTTCCTCTGGGCGAAGCAGCCATTCCTTCAGGCTGGCTTCCACTGAGTACCAACATTCCACAACAGGTCCTACACCCTCAGAATGTTTGTAGACATTCTGTGAATTCTGTGGCAGCACAGGCACCTTGATCAATGGCCTTAAAAGAAACCTAAGGATTTTCTAATTTCTGTTTGTTTGCTAATTACTACCGAACATGTAAGGAGGTAGTTTACAAATCACGAACCTTTTCCAACGTTTCCAAAGTCACTTAAGGTTTTTTGTGTGGCATGGTGGTGGTGGAAAGAGTATAAATTGTTCCATAGTAGTGCTCTTTTGATGCCTTCCCCAGCTTCATCACATCCCTGAAAGTTCAGCTCCCTTTACCTCATGCTAAGTCCCACCAAAGTGAGGAACATTATTCAGAGATGTTTTAAACCTGCAGATTCAGTGCCAGGTAGAGTTGGCACCAAACCTGCACGTTTAAAAGGTTTCCTATGAAGCAGGCCAGCATTACTGATCTGCTGGAGTCACCCATTTCAGACACAACTATTCAAAATCCAAAAGGCCAAAAAGGATTTATCATTTGCTATTGTGTTCTCCAGTTGAAATATAGGGATGCTAAAAGGTAAAGGGTAAAGGGACCCCTGACCGTTAAGCCCAGTCACCAACGACTCTGGGGTTGTGGTGCTCATCTCACTTTACTGGCCGAGGGAGTCGGTGTTTGTCCACAGGCAGCTTCCGGGTCATGTGGCCAGCATGACTAAGCCACTTCTGGCGAACCAGAGCAGCGCACAGAAACGCCGTTTACCTTCCCGCCGGAGTGGTACCTATTTATCTACTTGCACTGGTATGCTTTTGAACTACTAGGTTGGCAGGAGCTGGGACCGAGGAATAGGAGCTCATCCTGTCATGGGGATTCAAACCGCCAACCTTCTGATTGGCAAGCCCAAGAGGCTCTGTGGTTTAGACCACAGCGCCATCTGTGTCCCTTCCCCAAATCAGTGCTGTCCAGATGTTTTGGACCACATCACCCCCAGCCAGCCTGACCAATGGTTCGTGGTGGTGGGAGCTGTAGTTCAAAACATCTGGGTGCCACCCAGCAGGAGCAGGTGGGCCATACAAGTTCTTTGACTGATGCCTAGAGATGAGATGGTTTTGCCCTTTCCATACCATGTGTTCTTTTCCTCTAGAATCTTTGTTTAATCAGAATACCTTCCAAGACTGAAGCATCATGTTGAGTTCAGCAGCAATGGAAGCTTCCATGGGCTATGTTCTGCCTCCATGGCCAGAGGCAGCAGTGTTTATGAATGCCAGTTTCTGGAAATGGCAGGAGAGTAGAATGCTGTTGCACTCAGATGGGCACCAACTTGGACGGCTTTAAAAGAGGATTACACAAATTTGTGGAGGAGGAGAGAGCTATCCATGGCTACCAGCCATGATGGCTCTGCTCTGCCTCACCAGTCAGAGTCAATGACACTTCTGAATACCACTCTGGAAACCACAGGTGCAGAGAGTGTTCTATCGCTTGGGTCCTGGTTGTTGGTTCCCCATAGACATCTCATTGGCTACTGTGAGAACAGGAGTCTGGGCTGGATGGGCAAGTTCTCACAGTGGTCAATCAGATGTCCATGGGAAACCCTCATGCAAAATCTGAGCACTGTTCCATACTGTTGTGTCCAGCAACTGGAATTCGGAAGCACTACTGCTAGATCTCCAAGAAGGGAGATTCTGACTATAATAATAATAATTTATTATTTATACCCCGCCCATCTGTCTAGGTTTCCCCAGCCACTCTGGGCGGCTTGCAACAGAATATTAAAATACAATAGTCTATTAAACATTAAACGCTTCCCTAAACAGGGCTGCCTTCAGATGTCTTCTAAAAGTCTGGTAGTTGTTCTTCTCTTTGACATCTGATGGGAGGGCATTCCACAGGGCGGGTGCCACTACCGAGAAGGCCCTCTGCCTGGTTCCCTGTAACCTCACTTCTCGCAATGAGGGAACCGCCAGAAGGCCCTTGGCGCTGGACCTCAGTGTCCGGGCGGAACAATGGGGGTGGAGACGCTCCTTCAGATATACAGGACTGAGGTTGTTTAGGACTGAACATTAGGAGGAAATTTCTGACAGTAAGAGCTGTTCAACAGTAAAACAGACTACCTCAGATAGTTTCCTTCATTTGACGTTTTTAAACAGTGGTTCGATGGCCATCTGTCAGGGATTCTTTGTTGTGATTCCTGTATTGCAGGATTCTATGATCAATCTCTTCCGGAACCCCAGCTCAGAGCATGTTGGGATGTCAGATAGATTCCTTCTAAAGCTTCCCCTAGAATCTTCCAAGGCTCTTCTTACTCCTTTGCAAATGTTCCATAGCTGAACCTTTTCTTACAGAAATTTCTCTGAAGCCAGCTGAGCAACAATAATCTTGAAAATACTTATTCTATATATAGTTGGCAATTATATAAGTATGCCATGATTGACATTATATGTGAGGGATGGGGGAGGAGCAATGAGTGCACACATTTGGAGTGCAAAGTTGGTTTCTCCTGCAAAAGCCAAACCTGATACCGTATTCTGCAGCGCCCTGGGGAGTGCAAAGCAGGGGTGGCTACCAGCAGCTGGGGAACATTTTTCTGGCCCTCCATATCACAGAATCATATCGTAAAGTTGGAAGGTTCCCCTAAGGGTCATCTAGTCCAACCCACGACTATGCAGGAATTACAGCTAAAGAATTCCTGGCAGGTGGCCATGCAAGTTCTTCCTAATGCTTAGTCAGAATCACATTCCTTGTCATTCTAATCCATTGGTTTGGGTCCTCACCTCTGGAACATCAGGAAGCAAGCTTGCTCAATCTTCCATGTGGCAGACTCTCAGGCATTTGAAGACAGTTATCTGTATAGTCAAAGCTATGGTTTTCCCAGTAGTGATGTATGGAAGTGAGAGCTGGACCATAAAGAAGGCTGATCGCCGAAGAATTGATGCTTTTGAATTATGGTGCTGGAGGAGACTCTTGAGAGTCCCATGGACTGCAAGAAGATCAAACCTATCCATTCTGAAGGAAATCAGCCCTGAGTGCTCACTGGAAGGACAGATCCTGAAGCTGAGGCTCCAGTACTTTGGCCACCTCATGAGAAGAGAAGACTCCCCGGAAAAGACCCTGACGCTGGGAAAGATGGAGGGCACAAGGAGAAGGGGACGACAGAGGACGAGGTGGCTGGACAGTGTCCTCAAAGCTACCAGCATGAGTTTGACCAAACTGCAGGAGACAGTGGAAGACAGGAGTGCCTGGCATGCTCTGGTCCATGGGGTCACGAAGAGTTGGACACGACTAAATGACTAAACAACAACAACAACAAATCCTATCCCCTCTCAGTCTTCTCTCTCCAGGCTAAACTTACCCCTCAACTGCTCTTCATTAGGCTTGGTTTCCAGACCCTTGATCATCCTGACCTCTCACTCCTCTGCACATGGTCCAGCTTATCAATATCCTTAAACTGTAATGTCCAGAAGTAGACACAGTATTCCAGGTATAGGCAGAAGAGAGTGATATGATTACTTCCCTTGATTAGGACACTAGACTTCAGTTGATGCAACCTAGAACTACATTAGATTTTTTTGCTGCTGCATCACACTGTAAACGCATGCTAAGCCTGTGATCTCCTAAGCCCCCTAGATCCTTTTCACAAGTACTGCTATCAAGCAAGGTGCCCCCATCCTGTATTTGTGCATTCAGCTATTCCTACCTAAGTGTTTAACGTCATTATTTAGTGAAGCATTAAGTAACGGACCAGGAGTTTTGTTCAAACTGCCTTTTTTTTCATAGCCAGTAGGGCTTTGTACCTAAGCATACATTAGTCCCTGTTGAAATTTGTTTTGTTAGTTTTGATCAAGTGATGGGAAAGATCTCCCAGGTCCTGGAGCTAAGAGAGTTGGGCAAAGAATCAGATCTGCTATCAGGCAGCTCCCAGCATTTTTCCAGCCATTCCAACCAATCCATGGAAAGGGCAATAAGGAAGACTTTTCTTTATGATTGCCGCTTGGTGGATCAGAGGAACGCTGTTGACATAGTCCATCTTGATTTCAGTAAAGCATTTGACAAGGTCTCCCATGATATTCTTGCAAAGAAGCTGGCAAAATGTGGGTTGAATGAGGTGGATTTTTAGCTGGTTGACTGACCGAACCCAAAGAGTTCTCATTAATGATTTGGTCAAGTAGCAGGTTTTAAGTTGAACAAACAGAAAACGAAAGTACTGGACAAAAATTTAACAGCGGTTGAAAGGGAAAAGTTTCAGAGTGAAACGGGGTTAATGGTAGCAAAGAAGGTGAAATACCTGGGGATTAATTTGACATCTAAGAATGTGAATTTATTTAAAGATAACTATGAGAAATGCTGGTCAGAAATTAAGAAAGATCTAGAAGTATGGTCAAATTTGAGACTTTCCTTGTTAGGCCGTACTGCTGTCATTAAGATGAATGTCTTGCCTAGAATGTTGTTTTTATTTCAAACATTGCAGATTGTAGACAAAATGGATTGTTTCAAGAAGTGGCAAAAAGACATATCTAGATTTGTCTGGCAGGGCAAAAAGCCCAGAATAAAATTTAAGATACTAACTGATGCAAAAGAAAGAGGGGGGTTTGCCCTGCCGGACTTAAAGTTGTACTATGAATCAGCGGCGTTTTGCTGGCTGAAAAGCTGGCTGCTTCTTGAAGACACAGACATTTTGGATTTGGAAGGGTTTAACAACAGATTTGGCTGGCATGCATATATATGGTACGACAAGGTAAAAATTCATCAAGGTTTCAAGAACCATATTGTTAGGAAAGCATTGTATAAGGTTTGGATTCGATATAAAGATTTGTTGGAAAATAAAACCCCCAGGTGGTTGTCACCAATGGAGGCTAAGGAAGTGAAAAAACTTAATATGGAATCCAAATGGCCAAAGTACTGGGAAATTATAGAACAGGAGGAGGGAAAAGTGAAATTGCAGAGCTATGAGAAACTGAAGTCAAAAGTAAGAGACTGGCTTCATTATTATCAGATAAATGAAGTCTTCAAACAGGACAGGAAAATGGGCTTCCAGGTGGAGAGGTCAAAATTAGAAACAGAGCTATTGGAACCCAATACTAAGAATTTGTCAAGAATGTATAACCTGCTGTTGAAATGGAATACACAGGATGAGACGGTTAAATCAGCTATGATTAAATGGGCGCAAGATATTGGTCATAACATTATGTTTGCTGACTGGGAACAGTTATGGACCACCGGTATAAAGTTTACGGCATGTAATGCCTTGAGAGAGAACATTATGAAAATGATTTACAGGTGGTACATGACCCCAGTCAAGCTTGCAAAAATTTATCACATGCCCGATAATAAATGTTGGAAATGTAAGGAAACTGAAGGTACTTTCTACCACCTTTGGTGGACGTGCCCAAGGATCAAGGTATTCTGGGAAATGATTTATAATGAAATGAAAAAGGTGCTTAAATGCACGTTTGTGAAGAAACCAGAAGCCTTCCTCCTAGGCATGGTAGGCCAATTGGTGTCAAGGAAAGATAGGACGTTTTTTATGTACGCTACAACAGCAGCAAGAGTACTATTAGCGAAGTATTGGAAGACACAAGAACTACCCACACTGGAAGAATGGCAGACTAAGGTAATAGACTATATGGGACTGGCTGAGATGACCGGCAGAATCCGTGACCAAGGGAAAGAGACGGTGGAAGAAGATTGGAAGAAGTTTAAAATTTATCTCAAGAACTGTTGTAAAATTAATGAATGTTAAAATGTCTTGGGTAATGCAAAAAAGAATTGCAGTAATTAGTAATTGGATATGAGAAATAAGATCGAAAGAAAGTATTATACTGAAATTAGGGGATGCTGAAAAAATTGATAACAGGGATGCAGAAAGGGGAGGTATGGGGAAGTCGCTGAAAGAAGGCTTAAGAAATGAAAGGTTAAGAAATTATACGTGTTTATATGTTTGTATGTCTTGTATTGTGTTGTATTGTCTTGTATTATGTGTGGAAAAAACCAATAAAAATCTATTTAAAAAAAAAAACAAAGAGTTCTCATTAATGGTTCCCCGTCACCCTGGGGAAAAGTGACAAGTGGGGTGCTGGAGGGTTCTGTCCTGGGCCCATTGTTGTCATCTTTATAAATGACTTGGATGAAGGAATTGGAGGACTGGGTCCAAGCTAACAAAATGCTTTACAGTAGGGACAAATGTAAGGTTCTGAACGTAGGCAGGAAGAACCACCTGCACAAATATAGAATAGGGAAAACGTGGCTTACTAGCAGTACTTGAGAAAAGGATCTAGGAGTCTTGGTGGACCACAAACTTAACAGTGTGATGCAGCAGCAAAAAAACTAATGCTTTTCTAGGCTGCATCAACAGAAGTATAGTGTCCAGATCAAGGGAAATAAGAGTACTACTCTATTCTGCCTTGGTCAGACCACACCTGGAATAGTGTGTCTAATTCTGGGCACCACAATTTAGGATGGATGTTGGCAAGCTGGAAGGTGTGCAATGGAGGGCACATAAGATGATCAAGGATCTAGAAGCCAAGCCTTATGAGGAACAGTTGAAGGAGCTGGGTAGGTTTAGCCTGGAAAAGAGGAGCTTGAGAGGAGATATCATAGCCATCTTCAAATATCTCAAGGGCTGTCAGATGGAAGAGGGAGCGTGCTTGTTTCCTCCTGCTCTGGAGGGTAGGACCTGAACCAAGGGCTTCAAGTTACAAGAAAACAGATTCCAGCTAGACATCAGGAAGAACTTTCTGACAGTAAGAGCTGTTCAACTGTGGAATAGTCTCCTTGGAGGTTTTTAAGTAGATGACCCTTGGGTCCCTTCCCACTCTAAATTCTATGATTCCCATAAAAGCTCTGCACAGCTTACAAAATATTCACACCTCACCAAATAACTACCAATAGCAACACAGTACGAATCTGCTGGTCTCCTCCCCACTTCTGACAATCCATCAGAAATTTAAACAGAAATCATGTATTTACTCCACAGTGGGGGACCCCACACAACCATACCATATTAATATTCTGCCTCCAGACAATCCATGTTCTCTGCCAAAAAAATTGCTAAATTCTACAACTTGCATAAATTATGCAAATTAAGACAATTGTGTAATTTATTCAACTTTTGCTAGTCATGGGACATTAAATCCTGTCCCCCACAACTTGGAATCTCTTCCAGCTGTCTTTCTAGCATAAGAGCAGACATGGGGAATCCTTTTTAACCTGAGGTCCACATTCTGTTCTGGGGGACCTTCCTGGGGCCACATGCCAGTTTGTGGGCAGGAGCAGACGTAAAAGTTGGCAGAACAACAGGCATTAATTTTGCCTTCGTACCTTAGGCTGTTTTATACACTCACATGCACACCCCTCTCTCTATTCTCCATCCAGACAAGCAAGGAGTATTATTCCACATTCCAGCCAGGCAAAAATGCATGGGGGGGGGCAAGGAGGGCCACAGAGAGGTGTGGGGAGAATTCCAAGGGCCAGACAGAGAGTCCTGGGGGAAGCTGGCAGCCTAGTGGCCCCCAGTGCAGTTTTAGGCATTTCAGGTGCTGTCACCCACCCATATCCAAGCACAGTGCCATGAGGTCTAGAAACTTAATTTTTAAGAGAAAGGAGGAGGAAGAGCTCAAGAAGTCCCGACTCTCACATGATGCTCTCTTGTAGAATCATTATATACACATCAGCATCCTGAATATAACATTTGCCAGCCTGTGAGATCAGGTTGTCAGCTCTGAACAGAAACCAGTCACTTTGCTCCTGATGGTAGCTAATGGGACTCTTTATCTCACGGTTGTGGGTTCGAACTCCATGTTGGGCCAAAGATTCCTACATTGCAGGGGATTGGACAAGATGACCTTCATGGCCTTTTCCAACTCTACAATTCTATGATGCCACAAGATCAATATTTTTATCCCTCCCAGGAAGGCTCCCAGAACGTCCACAACCTCTGCCTAACTCAGCTTCTTTCCGAATTACAAAACCGACCAGAGCCAGAACCATCCTAAGCACCAGAGGAAAGCAAGCAACCCAAAACTTTGAGCTGGGGATGAAATGCTTCTGTGCGTGTGAACTTTTGTTCACTTGCTGTTTGTTGAATGTATATCCCAAAGGAGTCCAGGGCAGCACTTCCTGAAGAAGAAGCTGGTGAAGCCCGGAAGCCTGCACATTCCGAAACCAAATCCATCCAGCTGCCTCCCAAATTCTTATCCCTTTTTGCACTTTTGGTGCCACCTATTCCTTTTGCGGAGGCACAAACTGATCCCAGCCCAGGACTAGAAATAGGACAGGTCGCACCTGAAAAGTTACTTTTTTAAAAAAAAGTCCCCTCCGGTGGCTCCTTACCCCGAGAGTCGTCCTCTTGGTCCGATGGGTTGTTGGGATCCATTACTTCCGGGAGAAGCTCCCACCGCGCCTTGTCTCCATGCAGCGAAGCGAGAGGAAAGGTTATCTTAAAAGGAAAACTTGGAGGGGGGGGAGCAGGAAAAGCGAAGCCCAGCTGCTGCTCACACCAATTCACCTGCCTGACGAGCTAGCGCCACATCCAAAAGGGGACATCGGAAGGCGCCTCCCTTGGCTTGACACGGCCTGGCCGGCTTCCCAATTCGCCGGCTGACCCTCGCGGCTCGCGGGTCCTTCTCCAACATCTCGAGCAAAAGGCATACCGCTCTTTCTCCCCCCACTGTGCGCGAGCCTTTCAAACTCTCGGCTCCTCTCCCGAAATCGCCAGCTCTCTCGGACGAAAGTTCAGAAGCCGTGCGGAGGTGGGGGGGGAGGTGTGCGGTGGGGGGACACGAGGTTGGCAGAGGAGGATGAAGACAGAGCTCCTTGCAAGCGGTAAGGTTGCGGGGGGGGGGGTGGAAAGAGAGAAGACCAGCCTCCAAGCCACACTGTTGCATAACGCAAAGGGTTGCTATAATAATAACACATATAAAGTGGTGTGTTCCTTGGGGAGGAAGGAGGGAGGGAGAAAGAGCGTGGGGGGGGGGGGGGAGAGAGACGGAGAAGGAGAGGGAAAGGGAGAGAGAGAGTCGGCAGGAAGAATCAACGCTTAGGAAGGGGAAGGAAAACCCACCCCAAACATCTCAGGAAATACAGAATTGACTGAACCCCAGGAAGGCCCACAGGCGTCTCTCTCCTGATCATGGCTGGCTTACTTTCTGAGCATCCTCACACACCCTGGCTGCATTTGAGTCCCTTGTTGGCCAGAGAGGGGTCTTCCCCCCCAATAAAATAAAATAAAATCAGATCCTGGCAGGAATGGACTTGGGTGACTCTGCACTAGGGCACCAGCTGCACCTTCCTTGCTGCAGTGCCTTGTCCTATATTTACCTCCTTTTGGCAAGCCTCTGCTGCTGCTGGCGGGTTTGCATGGGCTCCAAGAGCAGCAGAGCTCCTGCCAGGAGCTGCACTGTTGTCATTTGCCCTTAACAGAGCTGCTGAGGAATCTAGAGGCTGCAGTGGGGGTGGGGGGAAGCAGGGGGGGTGCCTAAAAGGATGCAGGAATAATTTCTTGCCCTTGCCCTGTCAAGCCCACTGAACAGACCATAGAGGGATTAGCACTGTGATTCAACTGAGCCCCCTAGCAGTAGTTGCATCCACTCACCTAACCCCCCCTACCCCGCCATTGAGGTCCGGTTGCAAACAAACTGCTCTGAGGGGAAAGTGTCAGCTATGGAATGCCCACAAACACCACTGATTTCTCCCACAAATGCAGGGAAGAGCCGTTGGAGCCAGATGCTACTACAACCACATTCATGTGGCAGGAAATTCCATACGGTAGGTTTTTGGGGGAGGGGCGTGTCCCAGAGGGAATTTGGGGAGTGCAGGTTTCTCCTTGCATGGCGAGTTGCCCCGCTGCTGACTTCCCCTCCTTTGGTGGATAGATCCAGCAAGCTAAAATGGAATCTCCCTGACACACCTTTTGCATTGAAATCCTGCAGGGGCTGGCCCTTATGTTTGGGCAGAGGGAGGCAAATGGGTATGAAAGCAGGGAGAGCACTCCCCAGGCATGACCCAGAGACAGGGAAGGTTGCGCATTTGGCAACCCTGCAAACATTTGGCCAGGAGACTGACAAGGAGAGCTTGTCCATATCATAATCGTACATGCACAGGCCCTGATTTGAATGAATCAGCCAAACCTTCCAGGACTGTAAAAGGGGGGGGGGGTTGCAGGCAGATTGGCATTTCCAGCCACAGCGCCAATGGCAGTGGTGGGCGGACAAATGATGGAGAGTCGGAGAAGTTCACAAGCACTGCATGGGGGAGAGGGGGGTGGCATGAAACTACGGTGACTGTACCACAATTGCAGCCAGCACTCAGAGAGAGAGGGAGGGAAGGGGAGGGAGGGTGGGAGAAGGAGAGAGGCAAATTTCTAGGCTGCTGTTCTGGCCTTAAGAACTTAAGAAAAGGCTGCTGGGTCAGGTTAGTGGTCTAGCCCACAGTGGCCAAGCAGATGCCCCAATGGGAAACCCACAAAGAGGCGCCATTCACATGAGCAATCTCCCCTCCTGCAGCTTTTCCCAGCAACTGGTAAAAAGGTAAAGGTAAAGGGACCCCTGACCATTAGGTCCAGTCGTAACCGACTCTGGGGAGCTGGCGTACAGCTTCCGGGTCATGTGGCCAGCATGACCAAGCCGCTTCTGGCAAACCAGAGCAGTGCACGGAAACACCGTTTACCTTCCCGCTGGAGCGGTACCTATTTATCTACTTGCACTCTGACGTGCTTTCGAACTGCTAGGTTGGCAGGATCAGGGACCGAGCAACGGGAGCTCACTCCGTCATGGGGATTTGAACCACCGACCTTCTGATTAGCAAGTCCTAGGCTCTGTGGTTTAACCCACAGCGCCACCTGCATCCCCCAGCAACTGGTACTCAGAAGCATATACTGCCTCCAATCATTGTTCTTGTTTAGTCATTTAGTCGTGTCCGACTCTTCGTGACCCCCTGGACCAGAGCACGCCAGGCCCTCCTGTCTTCCACTGCCTCCCACAGTTTGGTCAAACTCATGCTGGTAGCTTCGAGAACACTGTCCCACCATCTCGTCCTCTGTTGTCCCCTTCTCCTTGTGCCTCCATCTTTCCCAACATCAGGGTCTTTCCCAGGGAGTCTTCTCTTCTCGTGAGGTGGCCAAAGTATTGGAGCCTCAGCTTCAGGATCTGTCCTTCCAGTGAGCACTCAGGGCTGATTTCCTTCAGATTGGGCAGGTTTGATCTTCTTGCAGTACATGGGAAACTCCAATTATAGAGACATAGTATATAGGCATTGTTGGTAGTAGGCATTGATAAGCCTTTCTCTCCATGGTTTTGTCTAAATTCTCTTTTAAAGCCATCCAAGTTTGTGGCCAATAAGAGTCCTGCTGGATCAGGCCAATGGCCTCTCCAGCCCGGCATGCTGTCCTCACTTTGAATATCCAAATGCCTCAATGGGAAACCTGCAAACAGGACCCAAGCACATATGCATGAACTGAGAAGGCCCTCACTGATAGTCCCACCAGTTGGGCTTTGGGTGATGGTGGGACAGAAAGATGGATCTCTCCTGTATCTCTTAAGCTGGCAGGCTCACATGGGAGAGGACCATCTTCCAAGTCAGCTGGTTCTGAGCTGTGTCTGGGACTTTGTGGACCTTAACCAGCCCTTTGAATTATGCCTGGAAATGGACCTGCCACCAAGGAAGCTGTTGTGACACAAGAGTCACTTGCTTGTTTTAATTGGCACCAGTCAATAGCCTGGCTGCAGAGGAGAGCAGCAGCCATGGAGGAAGGGAGGAGAGCCAGGTGGGGGACGTGGGAGGAGGCCGGAGACCCGAAGATGAAGAAGAAGGTTGTCAGGAGATACTGGGGAAATGTGGGGGGCGGATAGCCTGGCTGCAGCATTCTGAGCCAGCTGACATTTCTGAACACCCTTCAAAGGCAGCCCCCCAGATAGCATGTTGCAGCAGTTCAAATGAGATGTAACTAAGGCATGTGTCACAGTAGCAAGATCTGGCATCTCCAGGAATGGCTGCAGTTGGCACACCAGCCTCAGCTGTGCCAAAGTAGTTATCCAGATTTAGGGCAGGATCCCCACCACGAGGGAAAGCAGACCTCCCATGTTCAAAAGCACTATACCGCTGATTACAAGGACTAGCAACAGAAAGGGGTCGCCTTCATCCGCTGCTTGTGAGGATCCAGTTAGAGACAGAATAATGGATGAGACGGACCTTTGATTGGTCTGATCTAGCAGGGTAGAGGCAACTGAAGCGTATCCAGTACCCATGAACATTATCAAATTATCTGAAACAAGGCAGGTATTAATTGTGGAGGAAGGAAAGACCTGTGCAGATGGACTGAATATCACAGTGGTGGCATTTGAAAGGAAGGCTCCAGCGGCTCTCATTGTATTCCGAAATGGTTGCAACAGAATGATTGTGCTGATTTCTTAGCTCCTTTTAAATATATTCTTCAAGAGCTGTGGGGGAATGTTTTGAATCTGTAAAGAGCTGTCTGCCAGAGAGAGAGGGGGGGGGACTTTTGCATGCTTTTGCCAAAAGCTCAAAAGGAATCAGCTGGAGGAGGAGGAGGAGGGTGGGTTTGTCCCACTAAGAAGGGTGACGAGATAGGGAGGGAAGCAGGGGTTCTTGGAAAAACACATTTTTACTGAATTCAGGGCCACTTCAGTGCAATACAGCAGTGGACTGGGTGTAGGATTCCAGCTCAAGAACTGCTGTTCCCATTTTGTGGCAGGCTAGCGTGGGAGCAGATCTGTAGGTTGGGGAGTGTCAAGATGGCCAATGGGTAGATTAAGATGCCTGACAAGAGGAGACCCACAGCTTGCCCTGGAAAGAAAGTAGTCTAGGACGGGAACACAACTTGAGTGGGATGTCAAGGGCTGCATGCAATCAAGGCTTCAGCACCCCCTTCAGGCACTGCAGGGAAATGTCATGTTGGCCCGTTTGATTGCTAAGTGATATGGAGTCTCACCTTAACCCCAGCCTGATATGAACATGAGGGGTCATTGCCAATACCTGGACTCAGGACCTCTTCCTCTTTAGAAGAAGAAGGCTGCCCTGCTCAGCCCCAAAATGTTCTAGCACAAACTTCCCACTGTATTCTGCTCTGGTCAGACCTCACCTGGAGTACTGTGTCCAGTTCTGGGCGCCACAGTTCAAGAAGGACACTGACAAACTGGAACGTGTCCAGAGGAGGGCAACCAAAATGGTCAAAGGCCTGGAAACGATGCCTTATGAGGAACGGCTAAGGGAGCTGGGCATGTTTAGCCTGGAGAAAAGGAGGTTAAGGGGTGATATGATAGCCATGTTCAAATATATAAAAGGATGTCACATAGAGGAGGGAGAAAGGTTGTTTTCTGCTGCTCCAGAGAAGCGGACACGGAGCAATGGATCCAAACTGCAGGAAAGAAGATTCCACCTAAACATTAGGAAGAACTTCCTGACAGTAAGAGCTGTTCGACAGTGGAATTTGCTGCCAAGGAGTGTGGTGGAGTCTCCTTCTTTGGAGGTCTTTAAGCAGAGGCTTGACAACCATATGTCAGGAGTGCTCTGATGGTGTTTCCTGCTTGGCAGGGGGTTGGACTCGATGGCCCTTGTGGTCTCTTCCAACTCTATGATTCTATGATTCCCCAACCTGGTGCTCCTCAAATCTTGGTGAACTGAGTAGGAACAAGGAAGCTTCCTATGTAACTCATGTAACTCCCCTCTGCTCCAGGCAGCGTGGCTAATGGTTAGACATGATTGGCACTGTAATCTTGCAATATCTGGCAGGTCACAGGTTCTTCATCCCTGCTCCAGATGATGCTCCCAAACAGCATTCTCCTTGCTTGCGATTCCCAGCAACTTGTACATGCTTCTTCCATCAGCAGAGGTGAAGCCTAGACATTGTGACCAGTAGTCACCAACAGTGCCGGATTACCAAATAGGCAGAGTAAACAACGTCCTATGGGCCCCAGGAAAGAATTGAAGTGGGAAGAACAGAGGAAACTTCCATGCAGGTGTGTGGCTTTTGGGGGGAAGACAGTGCTTTTTTGCTTTTTTGAAAAAAATGTTTAGGGGTACTCTCATTTTCCTACTCATATTGAAATACTGCCCCTCAGTGAGGCCAAACTTAGATTCACAGAATGTTTAGGGGTATGTTTTAACCTTTAAAGCCTTTAAAGCCCTATACGGCCTAGGACCCTCATACCTACGGGACCGCCTCTCCTGGTATGTCCCACGGAGGACCTTACAGTCTTCAAACTAAAACATATTGGAGGTCCCAGGCCACAGGGAGGTTAGGCTGGCCTCAACTAGAGCCAGGGCTTTTTCGGCTGTGGCCCTGATCTGGTGGAATGCTCTATCACAAGAGACTAGGGCCCTGCGGGACTAGACATCTTTCAGCAGGGCCTGCAAGACAGAGAGAGTTGTTCCACCAGGTCTTTGGCCAAGGCACAGTCTGATCCCCTCCTTTGGTAATCCTCACAGAACTCTAGCCCAACAGTTGCCATTAATTTGATTTTGAAATGATTTTAGAATGAATTGATTTTAGAATGCTGTGTTACTTTTATTGTTGCTAGCCACTCTGAGCCCGGCTTCGGCTGGGGAGGGCAGGATATAAATAAAAATTTATTATTATTATTATTTGCACCCCTGTGTCCCCCAAGAAAAAAGCACTGCATAAGCTGGTGGAAGGGGTGTCAGTTTTGACAATGAGGAGTTAACTATCTGCCATGTGCATTCCTTTGGCTGGGGAGCACCCTTGACATCCTAGCAGCTGTCTGCTGTAGAGTTGTCGAACACGCCACATGAATGCACATCCAGAAATGTATGGTTATCCTGGCTTTGAGTCCTGTAATTCCAGGACCCAGCCACAGCAGCAGTGGTGGGTCCAGGCCACAGGCATATAGTGATCTCCATCTCTTGTACTTGGGGTGTGAAATCAAGTGTGTGGGAGGTGGGAGATGCAGCCAGCCTTCAAGGCAGCTCTATTAAGTCCTGCATATGAGAGGCCAGCCTCTTCCTGACTGCAGGAAACTAAGAACCTGCTCACACGTGTTGCTTAGCAATTGAGCGTGGGAAGAGGCAAGGGCAGGCTGGCCTGCTGGAAAGGCTGTGAATTTCATCCGTGCCGATGGATGCTTCATTTTCTCAGACAGTTGAAAACCGAACAGGGGCAGTAGACAAGGAAATATTAATATTAATATTAATAATTTTATTATTTGTACCTCACCTGTCTGACTGGGTTCCTGTTCTGAGATAACAGAGGGCACTTTGCTCCTACTCACTTTAACATCCTGCAACATTCTTTTTTTTAAAAAAAAAATTATTAGGAATTTAAATACAACATATTAGCTTACAACATATCATCCTTAGTTTTTTCCCCCATCCCCCCCCATAAAACAACCCACCCTCCCCTCCCCCCCCAGACTTCCCTCAGTTCCAATCTCTGGTTTCTCTATAGATGCTATTCTCTGCATGTTACAAAATTGTATAAATCCTTAATTTATCTGACTAGTTATTATCAATAAAGAGTTTGTGAGTGTTTGTGAGCATCAATAAAGAGTTTGTGAGTGTTTATTCAAAGCCTGCCAAGGAGTCCAGTTCACTTTTTTGCTTCTTTAAATACTTTGTAAAAGGTTCCCATTCATCTTTAAAGTCACAGTTGTCCTTGTCCCGTAATTTGAGTGTCAATTTTGCCAGTTCTGCATAGTCCATCAGTTTCTCTTGCCATAGTTCTTTAGTTGGGGGACATCCTGCAACATTCAATGGCGACTAGCCATAATGGCTAAGCCTTCCCTGCATGGTTTGAGCAAGCAATGCTTCCTAATGCCACTTGCTGAAAACTGCAGGAGGGGAGAAGATTGCTCTTGTGCTCAGGTGCTGCTTGTCAGTTCAGAATATAAAAACATAAGAGGAGCCTTCTGGGTCCAGACAATGGCCCACTCAGTACAGTATCCTGTTCTCACAGTGGCCAGCCTGATGCTTCAGTGGGAAGCCCATAGGACCCAAGCACAAGAGCAACTCTCCCCTCCAACTGTTGCAAGATCCCGCATTGCAGATACTTCACTAATCCAGGGGTTGGACTAGCCCTCTCCTCCATGAATTTCCCTAACCCTCTTCTAAAGCCATCTAGGTTGAAGACCAACACTGCTTTTCCACTGGTATCTGGATGCCAGTGTGGTGTAGTGGTTAAGAGCAGTGGACTCGTAATCTGGGGAACTGGGTTTGTGTCTCCGCTCCTCCACATGCAGCTGCTGGGTGACCTTGGGCCAGTCACACTTCTCTGAAGTCTCTCAGCCTCACTCACCTCACAGAGTGTTTGTTGTGGGGGAGGAAGGGAAAGGAGAATGTGAGCCGCTTTGAGACTCCTTCAGGTAATGATAAAGCGGGATATCAAATCCAAACTACTACTCTTCTTCTTCTTCTTCTTCTTCTTCTTCTTCTTCTTCTTCTTCTTCTTCTTCTTCCTCTTCTATTATGCCTCCTAGCAATGCACACCAAGACACCCCCCTCCATGACATTTTGCACAAGGCTGTCCTCTGACTGTTGCATGTGGTCTGATCTCCACCTGCATCTGAAGGAGGATGTTGAATTATCTGACGGACCTAAGGGATCATCTAGTCCAGGGATAGATGTCTTTTAGAAGACATCTAAAGGCAGCCCTCTTTAGGGAAGCTTTTAATGTTTCATAGGTTATTGTATTTTAGTGTTTTGTTGGAAGCCGCCCAGAGTGGCTGGGGAAACCTAGCCAGATGGGCGGGGTATAAATAAATTATTATTATTATTATTATTATTATTATTATTATTATTATTATTATTATTATTACCTAAGACCTGTGGGCCCAATCGCCTTCTAAATGTGGCCCGCGGACGGTCTGGGAATCAGCATGTTTTTACATGAGTAGAATGTGTCCTTTTATTTAAAATGCATCTCTGGGTTATTTGTGGGGCATAGGAATTCATTCATCCCCCCCCCCAAAAAATATATATAGTCCGCCCCACCACATGGTCTGAGGGACGGTGGACTGGCCCATAGCTGAAAAAGGTTGCTGACCCCTGGTCTAGTCTAACCCCTGGATTAGTGAAGTAACTTCAATGTGGGATCTTGCAACTGTAGTCTGTACTTAAATATTTCCAGTGAAGGAGACTCCATCCATCTCCAAAGGCAGGCTGCTCCACTATGAGACAGCCCTTGCCATCAGAAACTCCCCCTAATGTTTAGCCCAAAATCTGCTTCTCTGCAGTCTCCCTCCTGATTTCTCTGCAGCAACAAACAACAAGCCTGCTCCAGTTTCTGCATGACAGTCAGCCCTTCAGAAATTTGAAGGCAGCTCTCATCATGTCTCCCCTTAATCCTCTTCCCTCTGGGCCAAACACATCCAACTTTTCCAGCTACTTCTCTTAAGACTTGGTTTCTAGACATCTTGCCATCCTAGTGCTCCTCTCCTGGACATGTTCCAGTCTGTTAATGTCCTTCTTAAAATGTGATACGCAGAACTGGACCCAGCACTCAGGTTGTCAGATCAGTTTGATATGAAGAAAAGAGTTCTTCTGGTCATGTGCACTATACCTTCCATTTACCACCAAAATATCACAACTGTTCGCCACATCAACTGGCAGTGGGGAAGGACATTTTGGAAGGCTGAAACAAATGTTCATAGACTCAAAGAATTATAGAATTGTAGAGCTGGAAGGGACCTTGAGGGTCATCTAGTCCAACTCCCTGCAATGCAGGAATCTCAGCTGAAGCATCCATGATGATGGCCATCCAACCTCTGCTTCAAAACCTCCAAGGAAGGAGAGTCCACCACCTCCCAAGGGAGACCATTCCACAGTTGAACAGCTCTTACTATCAGAAAGTTCTTCCTGATGTTTAGCTAGAATCCTTTTTCTTGTAACTTGAAGCCCTTGGTTCAGGTCCTACCCTCCAGAGCAGGAGAAAACAAGCTTATTCCCTCTTCCGTGTGATTGCTGTCATATCTCCTCTCAGTCTCCTCTTTTCCAGGCTAAACCTACCCAGCTCCTTCAACCGTTCCTCATAAGGCTTGGTTTCCACACCCTTGATCACCTTGGGTGCTTTCCTCTGTACATGATCCAGCTTGTCAACATCCTTCTTAAATTGTGGTGCCCAAAATTGGACACAGTATTCCAGGTGTGGTCTGATCAAGGCAGAATAAGGTAAAAGGTAAAGGACCCCTGGACAGTTAACTCCAGTCAAAGGCGACTATGGGGTTGTGGTGCTCATCTCACTTTCAAGGCTGAGGGAGCCAGCATTTGTCCACAGACAGCTTTCCGGGTCATGTGGCCAGCAGGACTAAATCACTTCTGGTGCAACAGGACACTGTGATGGAAGCCAGAGCACACGGAAACATGTTTACCTTCATAGCGCGATCCCGGTGGGGTGCCATCGCAGCTGCCCCCCACCCCGCGCTGGGCACCCAGCCCCACAGGCGGCATGCCCCACCCCCCAGGATGTGTGCCAGCCCTGCCCCCGCCTGCTCTCTGCTCCCCGGTGCTCGAGTATGAAGCTCCACCACTGTGCAGTGGTACCTATTTATCTACTTGCACTGGTATGCTTTCAAACTGCTAGGTTGGCAGAAGCTGGGACGTCACAAGATTCAAACCGCTGACCTTCTGATCAGCAAGCCCAAGAGGCTCAGTGGTTTAGACCACAGTGCCACCCGCTTTTTTGTTGCTGCACCACACTGTTGACTCAAATTAAGCTTGTGGTCCACCAAAACCCCTAGATCCTTTTCTCATGTACTGCTAATAAACCAGGTGTCCCCCATCTTATATTTATGCAGCTGGTTCTTCCTGCCTAAATGCAGAACCTTACATTTGTCCCAACTGAAATTCATTTTGTTACCTTGGGCGCAGTTCTCCAATCTGTTAAGATCATTTTTGTATTCTCATTCTGTGTTCTGTGGCATTAGCTACCCCTCCCACTTCGGTGTCATCTGCAAATTTAATGAGCACCCTCTCAATTTCTTCATCCAAGTCATTTATGAAGACACTGAAAAACAACGGGCCCAAGACTTGACCTGTTATCACCCTGCTATCATTCTGAACCAAGTAGCTAGTAGAGCTGAAATGGAACTGCATCAAATTTCAAAATCTACCATATGTTATTGTATTTTGCAGTTTGGGCATTGATGTCAGTGTCAGATATTAACATCTTACTTTGACACCGGAGTTCCAAACGTATATATTTCCAACTGAATGGATGGAGCTAATTTAAAACTGTCTAGCAGCCCAATCCTGGATATATTTACTCAAATGTAAGTCCTAAACCAACTGTTTTCAATGAAACTTACCCTCCCCCTGCTGCCGTGGGGCTGCAATAGCACCTATCAGATGCCATCAAATATAATCCCGAATGCTATTGCACAGCCTTTGGATATTATGCAGTGATGCTGAATAATGGAATATTCACTGATTAGCTGCATGCCCGGAGAAACCGAAGAGGATGTGCACCCTCAAATTTTGCAGAGGGGTGTCATGGGGGAGGGAAGAAAATTCAGTGCAGCTTGAGTGCCATCAACCCCCCCACCCCACCCCATTCTCCTTGCTGTTTAGGCGCATCAAGGGACATGGCAACAAGCAGTCACAAATGACTCTGAGTGAGGAGCTCAGAGAGGGCTCAAAGGCCTCTCTGAGGAACAATTCTGCAGTCCCATTTATAGCGCTTGGCACAAACACGCCGCAAGTTTATTCAGCTTGAATGAGCTAAAACGGATTTAAAGTGTCTGTCTCCCTTAGCTATGAGGGAGGGTGCTGAGCTGCATCTGACCGCAGGGGTCGCAAAGCATTTTGGACAAGCTTTCATGCACTATGATTTGCGGGGGGGGGGCACACACACGCACACACTTTTGCTGGAAGAGAAAGGAGGGGATCTGCAGTGCTCTGGAAATCTTGACCTAAACTGAACTTTAGAAGTTCTCCTGCAATGAAATATGTGAATAAATTTGAAGGGAGGGGAAATCACAACAATGATGGTTGATTGCGCTGTTAATAAAGACCAGTAAACTTTCTCAAAGTTGGAGGGACTGTAGGAATAATATTAATATTAATGATTAACATTAATAATAAAGCAAATTACATACAGGTGAAACTCGAAAAATTAGAATATAATGGGAAAGTTCATTGATTTCAGGAATTCAACTTGAATGGTGAAACTAATATATGAGATCGACTCATGACATGCCAAGCAAGATCTGCTTCTGCTTCTCAGAGGTCCAATCCTGCTCCATTTGCAATCCTTGTTTTGCTGATTTCCTTGAATATTCTAATTTTCTGAGATGGTTAATTTGGGGTTTTCATCATCTGTACGCCATGATCATCTCAATGATAATAAATCAAGGCTTGACATATCTCGCTTTGCATGTCACGAGTCTATCTCATATATTAGTTTCACCTTTGAAGTTGAATTACTGAAATAAAGGAACTTTTCCACGATATTCTAATTTTTCAAGTTTCACCTGTATCATGTGGGGGAAAGTGGATAAACCCTCTCATAATACAAGAACCCACATGGGGTCATTTACAAAGCTGAATGTTGGAAGATTCAGGACAGACAAAAGAATGACCTTTCTTTTGGTATGTAGTTAAAACTATGAAGCTATCATAAAACCATAAAAGGCTATCAACCTGCATGGATTTAAAATAGGATTTGACATCCATTGAAAATAAGGTGAATCAATGGCTACTAACCCTGTGGGCTACATTCTATAGTGGTACCTCTGGTTACGTACTTAATTCGTTCCGGAGGTTCGTTCTTAACCTGAAACTGTTCTTAACCTGAAGCACCACTTTAGCTAATGGGGCCTCCCGCTGCTGCCGCACGTTTTATGTTCTCATCCTGAAGCAAAGTTCTTAACCTGAGGTACTATTTCTGGGTTAGCGGAGTCTGTAACTTGAAGCGTATGTAACCTGAAGCGTATGTAACCTGAGGTACCACTGTATCTCCGCAATTGCCTCTGAGGTCCAGTTGTTGGGAATCACAAGTTGAGGCCATTGCTGTTGCACTCAGGTCCTGCTTGAAAGCTTCCCATCGGAGTATCTGGTTGACCACAGTGAGACTGGTCACCTTCAGCCTGACCTAAAGGTAAAGGTAAAGGACCCCTGACAGTTAAGTTCAGTCGCAGACGACTCTGGGGTTGTGGCCCTCATCTCGCTTTACTGGCCGAGGGAGCCGGCATGCAGCTTCCGGGTCATGTGGCCAGCATGACTAAGCCACTTCTGGCGAACCAGAGCAGCGCACAGAAACGCTGTTTACCTTCCCGCTAGAGCGGTACCTATTTATCCACTTGCACTTTTTGGCGTGCTTTTGAACTGCTAGGTTGGCAGGAGCAGGGACCGAGCAACGGGAGCTCACCCCGTCGCAGGGATTCAAACCGCCGACCTTCTGATCAGCAAGCCCAAGAGGCTCAGTGGTTTAGACCACAGCACCACCCGCTTCCCCTTCGACCTGACCTAGCAGCACTCTTTTTATATTCTTAATGCAAGATCTATATTGTGCCCATCTCTTGCCTCTAATGGATCTTCCATTCAAAGATGAATAATGATATAATTCACCCAGAAGCTCACACACTCCAGCCCCCTTCCTATCAGCAGAGGCCCTTAGGACAGATTGAGTAGTTCCTTTCTATTAATGCAGCCGCCTTCTCAGGTCCAGCACTTCAGAAGACTTGGTGACAGCAAGCAGACCTCTCTCATTTAGAGCTCCCTTTTATCTTGTGGCAGAGAGAACACCATTCTGACTGAGAATTGCCTTTGTGAGATCTGTGTTGCTCTGTTTTCTATTTCCAGTTGCAACTGCATGAGGTTCCAAAACCAGATAATGTCCTGACATTCTTCTTCCTTGCCAGCTAGTTATAAATGTGCAAATAGATTGCATTTTAATAATCTTGCTTCTGAATGGCCATACCCATCAAACCACGCTCCCCACCCAGTGAACCCACTTGCAGTAAGAGAGCAACCAGATCTATGTGACTGGTTTTGAGCAAAAGCAACAATTTCTGTCAACAGACAGCTCTCAGGTGCTTGCCCTACTTGTGAACATTAAAACCTTATTGAAGAGAACAAGGAATTCGTTGCAAAGTGCGTTTTGAAACTCACCTTTTGCACATTGGATAGGAATCGCCACAGCTCAGCTCAATTGCAAAGGAACAAGCTTGTGAACACACACTGAATATCAGGAAGCCCTTGCCAAATTCTTGCTACTCAAGGTGAACAGAACTCTAAGCAACTGCTTTGCAAATTGATTGAGATTGATCTTGTTCCGTAGCTCAGATCTAAAATCCAGCCTTTGCAGAGTTCACTTGGCTCAAGAAGTACACAAGAAGGTAATAACAGACACACAAATCTGCTGTTCAGCCTTTGCAAGTCTGAAGACATTGCTTTCCGCATATGCACAAGAACACAATTGGGAAAGAAAGGAAATAAATTGCAAATACGAATGTCTGGTCTGGTTTTGATCTTTGATCAGAAGTGATAAGCAAAAACCCTTTCAAGCTTCAAAAGTTGCCTTCCTAGCATGACCTCTCTTATTGCCAATGAATATTTCCCAGAGGTTGTAAACAGCACATGTATGTATGTATGTATGTATGTATGTATGTATGTATTATACTGCTCTTCATTTAAGGGCCACAGGATGGTTTACAATATAGAAACACAAAAATGCATAACATAATAACAAATCAAAAACAATACTCCCCTACACAGATTAAAAGGCCACAGATGGTTTGATTAGCTAAAGGCCTGGGAGAAGAGGAATGTTTTGCCTGGTGCATAAAGATATGTAGAGAAGGTGCCAAGCGGGCCTCCTTGGGGGGAGCATTCCACAAATGGGGAACCACTGCAGAAAAGGCCTATTCTCATGTTGCCACCCTCCAGATCTCTTGCAGTGGAGGCACACGGAGAAGGGCCTCAGGTGATGATCACAGGGTCTGGGGCAGTTCCTTTGGAGAGAGGCGATCCTTGCGGTATTGCAGTCCTGAGCTGTTTAAGCCTATATAGGTCAAAACTAGTGCTTTGGATTGGGCGTGGAAACTGATTTGCAGCCAGTGAAGTCAGGACAAGATCGGTGTAATATGCTCAAACCATCTTGCCCCATTGAGCAACCTGGCCGCTGAATTCTGCAACAGCTGTTTCCGAACCATTGACAGAGGCAGCCCTACCTATAGTGCAATGCACAACTCTAACACAGAGGTCACCAGAGCATGGTCAACAGAAGTTAAGCTATCCCTGCTCAGCTGACCACCAGCTGAAGCTGATAGAAAGCATCATCCCTGACCATTTCTGCTGTGTGTATGTGAGTGTGTACCAACAACAAGTTTTGCAGGCTAAGCTCAGTGCTTTAAAGGCACCACCTAGGCTGCAACTGTAGCCCTGCCAGCTAGCTTAGCAGTCCATCAGATGACCCACAAAAGCCAAGCCCTGTCCCTAAAAATGTCCCACTCCAAGCCCCACCAGCTTCTGATGGCCAATATGGCTTCTCTCCCTGTCTCACAGTGGCCAGAGGTGTCAGGGGCACCCAGCCCAACATTCCCAATTCCCATAGAATCATAGAATTGTAGAGCTGGAGGGGACCCTGAGGCCACCTGGTCCAACCCCCTGCAATGCAGGAATCTCAGCATCTGGCCCCCCATCCAATTTGAAACCATGCCGGACCCTGCTTAGCTTTGCAAAGGTGCTAGCAGGTTGTTTTTTTAATCACTGCACCACTTGTTTGGGACTTGGTACACTCTAGACTTGTGTCTAAGCAGTCTGAGTCTTCATGCCAGATGAACATCATGCCCACTGATGCCTCAGAAACTTCTCAGCCTGAGCAAGTCACCTCATCAGAATAGATGACTTTGCCTGGCTAAGCTGAGCTCCTTTCTTCCATACTGAAAAGTTCCTTCCCTCCTTGTTTTGGATTGTGTCAGCCTTCCACAAGCTGGTGCCCTCCAGAACTTTTGGCCTACAACTCCCATCAGCCACACAGCCAGTGTTGAAGGGAGCTGGATGATACTCCTGGCTCTGGCACTTCAGATTTTCAACCCCTGTCTCTGGGGTGTGACTCCCTGCATGTCTGGGACACCATTACACACACCCCCCCGTGCCCCTCTGTGGTTAGAAGTCGACCCCTGCCTGTTTTGGTCCATCTAGTCCAACACCCTGTTTTCACAGTGGCCAAACAGGTGCCCCAATAAGAAACCACCAAGCAGGAGCCAAACACAAGAGCATTCTCCACTCTTTGGCTCCAAGCAACTGTTATTCAGAAACTTTTCTGCCTCTGACCATAGAGGTAAAACATAACCATCATGACAAGTACCTATTAATAGCTTTATCACAGAAACTCAGAATTGTTGGAAGAGACCTCAAGGGTCATCTAGTCCAACCCCCTGCAATGCAGGAATATTTTTTTGCCCAGAATGGAGCTCAAAACCACGACCCTGAAGCCCTGTTCTACCAACTGAGCTATAGAAGTTCCTTTCCATGGATTTGTCCAGTCCTCTTTTACAGCCATCCAGGTTGGTGGCCATCACTGCCTCACACTGGAATGAGTTCCATAGTTTAACTGTGTGCCACATGAAAAAGTCCTTCCTTTTATCTGTCCCAAATCTTTCAACATTCAGCTTCACTGGGTGTCCATTAGTCCTGGTGCTTTGAGAGACGGAGAAAAGCTTTTCTCTGTCTGCTTTCTCCATGCCTAACACATAATGTCATGAATTTCTATCATTTCACTTGTTACAGTGGACGCTCAGGTTGTGAACATGATCTGTGTGGGAGGCACATTCGCCACCTGCAGCGTCTGCAACCCGCAGTGCCGTGTCTGCGCATGCGCAGGTTGGAATTTGGCGCTTCTGCGCAAAGCACGATATAGCGCTTCTGCGCATGTGCGAGTGCCGAAACCCGGAAGTAACCCGTTCTGGTACTTCTGGGCTTCGGCGCGTCTGTAACCCGAAAACACGCAAACTGAAGCATCTGTAACCACTGTACTTGCCTTTTCTCCAAACTAAAAGGCCTCAAAGGGGTCATGAAGAGTCAGACATGACTAAATGACTAAACAACAACAAAAGGCCTCCAATACTGCAGGCTTTTGTCATAGAAGAGTCACTCTTTCCCCTTGCTTGCCCTTTTCCGGCCATGCTTTTCTGATTTGAGGCATTGATAGAAAGTGAGAAAAAGCAGCTCCTTTCTTCCTGAAAATAGGTTTTGGCTCCCTCTGCTGGTTAACCTCTGCTGATACTGCTGGATACTGTACTGCAGGGGAGTTAGGGAAGCACATTGTGACTGATAAGCACGCCAACCTCTGAGTGCTGAGACGTCTCAGAGATCCCAGTGCATACCCCAGCTTTGGTTTCCTTGGAATAAAGTTACCAGACGTCCCCGTTTCCCAGGGACAGTCCCCGGATTTACAAATCAGTCCCCTGACAAAATCCATCTATTTAGTAGGAAGTTGAAAAGTGTCCCTGGATTCAATGGAAAAAATCTGGTAACCTTAGAATAAAGGTCACTGGAGGCTTGTAATGGATGCTTTTATTTGCACACAATATACACAGACTGAACATAACGCCAGTGGTGGTGCATGCTTTAACCACACCCAGGGCGCGCACCTGCGCATGTGCCGGGGGCAGGGTGTGGAGGGGGAAAGGAGCCCATTGTGTCCCAGCCCAGTTCTTGTTGCCAGTGTGACACCATTGCCAAGCTGCTTTGAAAGGCTTGCAAAGTGGCTAGGGAAGGGTGGCGTGAGGAGGACACTGTGTGCCCTTCTCATTCCAACTGCCCAGAGTCAGCCCTGCTTTGCTATGAGAAGGACATGACAGCCATGCACTCTTTGATACCAGCCCTCTGGGAGTGATGCCGTGATCAAAGAGTGTGTGGCAGTGTGAGAAGATCAGATCCCAACCTCACAAAGCAGCACAGGGCTGGCATGGGGAGGGTGGGGTGAGCACTGCCTTCTCCCCACCTGGGAAGTGTGCCAGGGTGACTGCCGCTGCAGGGGCCCCACCCACACACCCCTGCATAAGGTGGAAAGCAGGAGCGAGTGTTTTAGACTTAGAATTTACTATATTGTCCCAATAGTGATGTATGGAAGTGAGAGCTAGACCATAAAGGCTGACCGCAGAAGAATTGATGCTTTTGAATTACGGTGCTGGAGGAGACTCTTGAGTGTCCCATGGACTGCAAGAAGATCAAACCTCTCCATTCTGAAGGAAATCAGCCCTGAGTGCTCACAGGAAGGACAGATCCTGAAGCTGAGGCTCCAAGACTTTGGCCACCTCATGAGAAGAGAAGACTCCCCGGAAAAGACCCTGATGCTGGGAAAGATGGAGGGCACAAGGAGAAGGGGGCGACAGAGGATGAGATGGTTGGACAGTGTTCTCGAAGCTACGAACATGAGCCTGACCAAACTGCGGGAGGCAGTGGAAGACAGGAGTGCCTGGCGTGCTCTGGTCCAGGGGGTCACGAAGAGTCGGACACGACTAAACGACTAAACAACAACACCACCATATTGGCTTTGAATCTGGAAGTCTCTGTGGCGAAACCTTTTCGTTTGTCTATTTTGAATGTCTCATATAGTTGATGATATTGAAACCAGTCCGTTACGTACTCCTCATTTCCTCAAAGCTTTTTAACTTAAATTGATTATCTTCTTCCTTTAGGAGTAGTTTATATGATGGCCACGTTGCTGGGGTATTATTCCTCTTAACTGCACAGGCCTCTATTGGGGATATCCATCGGGAGATTTGGGTTCTAGCAAGCTTTTGTATTTCTCCCATACATCAAACAATGATTTCCTAATAATGTGGTTTATAAAGCGTCTCTGTATTTTAGCTTTCCCATAGGCCAAATATGCATGTCAACCACATCGGTTGTCAAACCCTTCCAGTAAGTCCGAGTCCTGCAATGCAGACCATTCTTTCAGCCAGGTGAAGCAGGCCACCTCATAGTACAAAGTGAGCCCAGGGTGACTGCCCCTGCAGCCCCTCCCAATGCCACACCCCTGCATAAGATGGAAAGCAGGGGCAAAACTACGCTTTATTTCACCCAGGTCAAAGACCCAGTTTGGCACACAAACAACCCACACACATACACCCAGGGTGCACACCTGTGCATTGGACTTTCCTTTCACTTCCAGGCACATCCACAACTGAGCATCCTTTCGGCTTTGGCCCAGCCACTTCATCAGCTCTGAATATGCTTGTACTTGTCCTCTGCTCTTCCTCACTAGCATGTTGGACGCCTTCCGACCTGAGGGGCTCATCTTCCAGCATCATAACTTTTATATGCCTGTTGTTTTTGTCCATGGAGTTTTCTTGGCAGGGATATTGGAGCGGCTTGCCGATTCCTGCTCCAGGTGGATCACGTTTAGTCAAAACTCTCCACAATGACCTGTCTGTCTTGGGTGGCCCTGCACAGCATAACTCATAGCTTCTCTGAGTGATGGCTCTGTCCTAGGAGACTAGGGCCCTTCAAGATTTAACCTCCTTCCGCCAGGCTTGTAAGACAGAGCTATTCTGCCTGGCCTTTAATTTGAATTCAGCCTGATCTTTTATTTCCCTTCTCTTCCCTCCCCCTCCGCTTTTATGAAGATCACCCGCTCTGAGACCCCACAGCTAATTCTCCCCTGGCCTCCTCGCTGGCCCAAGTAGGACTAATTCAGCCAACTAGCCCTGGTGACTATCTAATGCTTATTCGATGGATTTCCCCCAAATTGATTTCTGAACTTTGAATTTTATTGTTATTCATGTTTTTATACTGTAATTTATGCTGCTTCTGCAATTAAGTGTTTTAAATTTGTTGTTAGCTGCCCTGAGCCCAGTTTTCTGAACTGGGAAGGGTGGGGTATAAATAAAAATTTATTATTATTATTATTATTATTATTATTATTATTATTATTTTAAATATTTTTTATTAAACAGTTTTTATAACCACACAAACATAACATAAAAACAACAAATACATAAACAAACAAAAACAAAACAAAAAACAAATACCATTTCATATCTTAATTTCTTATACCTTTCTTCCCCGACTTCCTCATGCCTCCCTTTTCTGTATTCCAGATTCTAATCAATTACTCAGCAAATCTTCCCTTATTTTACTTTAAATTTAAGCTAATCTTCCTTATTCTCCTTGTCTTAACCATTGCTAATAGTAACCATTTACTTTCCAGTCCAACATCATTCTAACTTTCATTAATTTTGTAATATTTCTTTAGATAGTCCTTGAACTTTTTCCATTCTTCTTCCGCTGCTTCTCTTCCCTGGTTTCGGATTCTGCTCGTCATTTCTGCCAAGCCCATGTAGTCAATCACCTTCATCTGCCATTCTTCCAGTGTGGGTAGATCTTGTGTCTTCCAGTACTTTGCAATGAGTATTCTAGCTGCTGTTGTAGCATACATAAAGAAAGTTATATCCGTCTTTAACACCCCTTGGCCGACAATACCCAAGAGAAAGGCCTCTGGTTTCTTAGGGAAGGTATATTTAAATACCTTTTTAAGTTCATTATAGATCATTTCCCAGAATGCCTTAATCTTCGGGCACGTCCACCAAAGGTGAAAAAATGTGCCTTCCTTTTCTTTACATTTCCAGCATTTATTATCAGGCAAATGGTAAATCTTTGCAAGCTTGACTGGGGTTATGTACCACCTATAGATCATTATCATAATATTTTCTCTTAAGGCATTACATGCCGTGAATTTCATCCCGGTGGTCCACAACTTTTCCCAATCAGCAAACAAAATATTATGACCAATGTCCTGAGCCCATTTAATCATAGTTGATTTAACCGTTTCATCTTGTGTATTCCATTTCAGCAGCAAATTGTACATTTTTGACAAATTCTTAGTACTGGATTCTAACAATTCAGTCTCCAATTTTGATTTTTCCACCTGGAAGCCAATTTTACTGTCCAATTTAAACACTTCATTTATTTGGTGATAGTGCAACCAATCTCTCACCTTCCCTTTTAATTTCTCAAAACTCTGCAATCTCAGTTTGTCCCCTTCCTTTTCCAGAATTTCCCAATATCTTGGCCACTTCGACTCCATATTTAACTTTTTAACTGCCTTAGCTTCCATTGGCGACAGCCACCTTGGAGTTTTGTTTTCCAGCAAATCTTTATATCTGACCCAGACATTTAATAGTGCTTTTCTGACAATATGGTTTTTAAAACTTTTATGTGCTTTAACCTTGTCATACCACAAATATGCATGCCACCCAAAAATATTGTTAAAACCTTCCAAATCCAAAATGTCTGTATTTTCAAGAAGCAGCCAATCTTTTAGCCAGCAGAAAGCTGCCGCTTCCAATTATTATTATTATTATTGAAGCCCCTTCACCACGACAAGGCAGTGATCCATGAAGGATCACTTTTCCTTAGGATGTCTCTATATTCATTGGAGAAAGTGGAGAAATGTTGGAGGGTATGGAGTTATCTGACCCCTGAGCCGTCTGAAGGCAATCCTGTATAGGGAAGTTTTATTAATGTTTAATGTTTTATTATGTTTTTATAGACATTGGAAGATGTCTCCAGAAAATTTTACACATCACTTGGGAATACAGGCAAAAAGCCTGGCTAGCCCTCTGCCCCCTGTCCTGTCCTCCACAGCTACAACACTGAGGAAAGTCTCACAGCATTAACCCTCCAACAGATATTCTAGTCCCCTCTGAAATTAAGTTTCTAGTGGGGAGGAGAGACATAGCCATAGTGTTGGTTTCAGCAGAGAGAGCATGTCAAACCACTATGTCTTTCCTGGTGGACTTCAGACTGCCTTTCCTTTCCTTCATGCATAACTTGATGGCACTGACCCAAACCAGGAGGAGGGAGTAGGAGAAAGCCTTGCTCCCTTCGACTCACTACCCAGAATAGCCTCCAACCATTAGCTCTGATAGGACATGAGTGGCACTGTGGGTTAAACCACAGTCTAGGGCTTGCCGATCAGAAGGTCAGCGGTTCGAATCCCTGTGACGGGGTGAGCTCCTGTTGCTCGGTCCCTGCTCCTGCCAACCTAGCAGTTTGAAAGCATGAAGTGCAAGTAGATAAATAGGTACTGCTCCAGCGGGAAGGTAAACGGCGTTTCCGTGTGCTGCTATGGTTCGCCAGAAGCGGCTTAGTCATGCTGGCCACATGACCCGGAAGCTGTACGCCGGCTCCCTTGGCCAATAAAGCGAGATGAGCGCCACAACCCCAGAGTCGGCCACGACTGGACCTAATGGTCAGGGGTCCCTTTACGTTTAACCATCCAGGGGTCCTTTACCTTTACCTTTAAGCTTACTTACTTATTAAATTTCTACACATTCTATACAAATTTCAGCTGTTCTTTATAAGGCTGGACTTCTATCCTTGTTACCCTTCTATGGACCAGCTCCCCCCCCCCCAAAAAAAAATATCTGATGCCTCCAGATGTGAGTGGACATCCGTCAGCGCCAACAGCCAACACAGAGAAGGGTTCCAGGATTGTCTTTCAGGCATTGTTTTGGGAAAGCCAGTTCTTGACACACACTCTTGATTTGTTGATTCCCTTCTCTGCCCCCATGTTTCTTTTTTAAAATTCAATTTTAAGAACAATGGACAAGTTACAGAAACAAGGAAATGTAAGAAGCAACAAATTTAAAAATGGCAGAGCTCTGACAACTGACAATAGGGAAACCTTGGACACATCCTTGGTGTGATTGACTGACAATAAATAATACATGCCAAGAGGAAAAGGATGGGAGGGCTGTGATTGCAAAGGGTTCCATTGCCTAAACCAAAACAATTACAAGCTTTTATTTCAAAAAAAGAAGATAGAGAACTGCAGCCCACTTATCCATTGTCCAAACTTGGAAATACCTACAAGGCCTACATATTGGTCCAAAAACATTTGGAAACTGGCTATAGCCGAAAAGTCAACACAAAATATCCAGGGTGATGCCCAGGGAAAAACTGGGCACCTTTTTCACGTCTCTGTATATGATTTCATACACGAATGGCAACCACGATTATCATCAGTTGCACAGCAAACATGGTTCTCCTGTTTAAATATGAAGGCTGCATTATTCCTCTGCATCAGGAGGGACATAAAAGACTGAAGTTGGGCTTCATTCATTCACTTCCAAGCTGCAAGGCAAAGCAAAAACAAAAAAATGAAAGAACTAGCAAATATAAAGTTCTCCAACTGACTTATCCTTGATCTCCTTAGAGAGAAAAATGGTAGGAAATAAATGCAATAAATAAATAAAACTAAAATTGGGCTGCTTTAGGGTTGTTCTTTCCTCCTTACCGCGTAGGTCATTTCCTATCTCCTGTAGACTCTTTGTACTTACACAAGCCTTTATGTTTACATCCGCTTGCTGCTGATACCTCCGTCTTGTGCTTGTGGTGGGCTGTTGCCCTGGCTGCATTACGTAGGATTTCAGAAAACAGATGGCGAACAAAAGCTACCCTGGTCTGACCAACCATGAACGCAGTTGACCACTAGCTTGATTTATTGCATTTATATCACACATTTTTCTCTAAGGAGTTCAAGGTGGAACACATGGTTCTCCCCCTCCTCATTTAATCCCCAAAAGAACCCTGGGAGGTAGGTTGGGCTGAGAGGAAGCGGTTGGGCCAAAGCCACCCAGTGAGCTTCATGGTCAGGTGGAAATTTGAACCCTGGTCTCCAAGGTCCTAGTCTGACACTCTAACCACAAATTGGTTTGTACCTCCTTCCTCTTCACGTGACATTTTGGGAACTGACAGGCAAGGGAAGCTGCTGCATAATATCAACAGCTGCCTAGGTCAACTAAAATACAGTGGTACCCTGGTTTACGAACTTAATCCGTTCCGGAAGTCCGTTCTTAAACCAAAACCATTCTTAAACTGAGGCGCACTTTCCCTAATGAGGCCTCCCGCCGCTGGTGCCCTTCCCCTGTTCGGATTCCGTTCTTAGACCGAGGTAAAGTTCTCAAACCAGGACACTATTTCCGGTTTTGCGGAGTTTGTAAACCGAATCGTCCTTAAACTGGACTGTTCTTAAACCGAGGTACCACAGTACTAGGAAACCCAAGATGGTACAGTTAATTAGAAGGAAAATGTTATCTCTTTCATAAAAGATTTCTGGAGCATTTTTGCAAAAGGAGTGTGAAAGGAGATCGCTGCAGAGGGGGTGGTCTGCGCTGTGTTGCCAAAGAATGTTCTGGAGAACCAATTGCAGATTCAGGGGTGATGCTTTCACTACTTTCAGTCCGGCTGCTTTTCGCTTCAGAGATATTTACAATGTGGCTTAGAAAAAATCAGTAAATTGTGGGAGCAAAGCAACAAGAGCACAGCATTACAAAAGAGCGGCAATGCAAAAGAACAATAAAACCTCCTTCACACAACAAAGATGGAAGCGGGGTGGAGCAGGGAGAGAAAAACAGATGTTTATTGTGATGCAAAAACCACTAAGCACTCTGCAGCACAGCTGAAGTGAAATCTGAGTCTTTCTGGAAGGCTCATTTAAGGCACAAGAATAACAGCACTGATACTTTCAGTATCAATCCATAATATGCCTTTAATTCAGTTTATCTCTCATGACTGCAAAGGTGACTGGGGCAGGAAATGTGGGCAGAGGGAGCAGCTTGTTGAAGTCCCAAATCCAACACTATCTGGAGCAGCGGTCAGCAAACTTTAAACAGGGGGCCGGTCCACTATCCCGCAGACCTTGTGGGGGGCCGGACTCTTTTTTTTTTTTTGGAGGGGGGGGGATGAACGAATTCCTATGCCCCACAAATAACCCAGAGTTGCATTTTAAATAAAAGGACACATTGTGTTTAGAATAATCTTGTGCGTAATATAAAAAATACAAAGTGAGACATTAAGGAAATCCAAAGGGAAAATATGAAGAACAGAGGATCTGACGAACGGATTATTAAAAACGTGTGACGCAAACGGTGGAAGTCTTTTAAAAACAACAACACTTTTTAAGGTAGATAAGGACAAGATGAAATTATACAACTGAATATAAATATAGATGAGAAACGGCTATGTATAGTGAATACTTACCTACTTTTAAAATTTTTCACCTATGATCCTTTTCTTTTACTTCTTTATTTTTTCTTTGTTCTTTTCTTCTTTTTTCTGATATCTTATCTTTCATTTCACTCCTTTATTGTGAATAGCATTTTATAGGGGTATAAATAACTGTAAATATGAAAAGAGGCAAAGTATTCTCTAATTTTTTTCCTTGGTTATATGTATTTTCTTTTCCTTTGTATTTTCTTTTGTTTTCTAATTTGTCCTTAATAAAAATTATTTGTTAAATAAAAAAAAGGCTTAAAAAAAGAGGACATTTTCTACTCATGTAAAAACACGCTGATTCCTATGCTGATGTCCGCGGGCCAGATTTAGAAAGAGATTGGGCCGGATCCGGCCCCCGGGGCCTTAGTTTGCCTACCCATGATGGACCAAGTTTTGAATCAGCCTGTTTTCTTATTTGTCTCTGTACTGTTCCACTGCATCGCTACTTAAGAGTTGCAATTTTAAAGTGTTAGTCCCAACTTTATGAAAAAATAAAAATAAAAGGTTCCCCCCCACACAACACACACACACCTGAGTGTGACTTCCAGCTATTCTTGGCTACATAAACCATTATTGCAATGAGTGAGGCAGGTGCTTTGCAAACCGTGTGTGACGGGTGGAAACCAGGAAGCGAAAAGGTTTTTAGAATTTTGACTGATGGCAGCTTGTGGCATCTCCAGGGACTGTGGCTAAACTGAGCACTGATCCATGGGAAAGGCCAACCGTACAGGCTACTATTGGTGAGTCTATAGCTTTAAAGGGCAGCAATATTTATTTTCTAGGGTGCCTCGGGGATTCCATTCTTTCCCTACAACATGACTCAGGGCTTATCCACGCTTCCTTGTCATGTCTGACTGTTTTGCTGCAGGGGAAAACTGGTACTGAATGTGCAGTTGGAGCAAAGGGCAATTTGGAGTTTTGCCCTGATTCACATTTCCTCTTATCTATCGCTAAAGCATAGGAGCCAACTCCTAGGGACTGAGGTCCCTCCCCCGCCCAATAAAATATTTGAGGTTTGGCACATACACCCCAGGTTGATGGGCATTGCTATTCAAATGGTGTGTGCACGCCACATCATGTGATCGATTAAGTGGGGCAGGGATTACCTAGGCCCCCCAATATTTTATTCAAGTTGGCACCCCTGTGCCGAAGAGCAGGTTTTCCCTTGGAAAGGACCAAGGCAAGGGCACCCACAAGCAGAAGTGTGGACGAGCCCAGAAATGTGGGGAAAGTTCAGCTGTATGTTAACGGGTCATGTGATCTCATACATTAATGATCTCCTGGGAAACAATTTAATGTATGGGATCACAGTGAGGAGAAGCGGATTGTTCACTTGAACCATGAAGGGTGTGAGTCAACTTGAAGGTGCTACCCTCCTCTGATAAGGTAAAGGTAAAGGGACCCCTGACCATTAGGTCCAGTCGTGGCCGACTCTGGGGTTGCGGTGCTCATCTCGCTTTATTGGCCGAGGGAGCCGGTGTATACTGGTACTTTCCGGGTCATGTGGCCAGCATGACTAAGCCACTTCTGGCGAACCAGAGCAGTGCACGGAAATGCCGTTTACCTTCCCGCCGGAACGGTACCTATTTATCTACTTGCACTTTGACGTGCTTTCGAACTGCTAGGTTGGCAGGAGCAGGGACCGAGCAACGGGAGCTCAGCCCTTCATTGCGGGGATTCGAACCGCTGACCTTCTGATCAGCAAGTCCTAGGCTCTGTGGTTTAACCCACAGCGCCACCCGCGTCCCACACCCTCCTCTGATACTCATTCTCTAAAAGCCCTGCTGATTCTTTTGTGCGACTTTACGTTTTCTGAAAAGGCATAGCTTCTCTATAAATTACCAAAAGAGAACAAACATTGGGAATGTGGTCCAGAGCAAACGGTCATTTTTCAAAGACTGAAGCAGGGTTTAGCGCATGGGTAGGCAAACTAAGGCCCGGGGGCCGGATCTAGCCCAATTGCCTTCTCAGTCTGGCCCGCAGATGGTCTGGCAATCAGTGTATTTTTACATGAGTAGAATGTGTCCTTTTATTTAAAGATATTTATTGAGATTTTACAAACAAAGAAAATTACAATATAAGAAAAGGGGGAAAAAAGAAAAAAGAAGACAAAGAAAAAAGATACAAAAATACAGAAAAAAATACAAAATATATAAAAAATAAAAAACAATTAAAAATAAATCAAACTTTTCATGTCTTATATTTCAATTACTCGTTTCCTGACCTCCTCACACCTCCCTTTTTTGTATTCCAATTCACATAGTTAATTCAGCAAATCCTTTCCCTCTTTGTTTTTATCCTAATTATAAATCTTGACATGTTAAACATCATATTTTCATCTAATTATCAATCCTTTGATATATTCTTTTAATTTTGTTACTAAAACCATCTCATTTCAATCCTGCATCATATTAACATTAGTTAATTTTACAGTGTTTCTGCAGATAGTCTTTAAATTTATTCCAATTTTCTTCCACCAACTCTTCTCCCTGGTCGCGGATTCTGCCAGTCATTTCCGCCAATTCCATATAGTCTATCACTTTCATCTGCCATTCTTCCAAGGTGGGTAGATCTTGTGTCTTCCAATACTTCGCAATGAGCCTTCTTGCTGCTGTTGTTGCATACATAAAGAAAGTTCTGTCCTTCTTTGGCACCAATTGGCTGACCATGCCCAGGAGAAAGGCCTCTGGTTTCTTCAGGAAGGTATATTTAAATACCTTTTTCATTTCATTATAGATCATTTCCCAGAAAGCCTTAATCTTTGGGCACGTCCACCAAAGGTGAAAGAATGTACCTTCGTTTTCTTTACACTTCCAACATTTATTATCGGGCAAATGGTATATTTTAGCAAGCTTGACTGGTGTCATGTACCACCTGTATATCATTTTCATAATATTCTCTCTTAAGGCATTACATGCCGTAAATTTCATACCTGTGGTCCACAACTGTTCCCAGTCAGCAAACATTATGTTATGTCCAACATCTTGTGCCCATTTTATCATAGCAGATTTAACCGTTTCATCCTGAGTATTCCATTTCAACAACAAGTTATACATTCTTGATAATGTCTTAGTTTTGGGATCTAACAGTTCTGTTTCCAATTTTGATTTTTCCACCTGGAAGCCAATTTTTTTGTCCAAGTTATAAACCTCCCTTATTTGATAATAATGAAGCCAATTTCGCACTTTATCTTTTAGTTTCTCAAAACTCTGCAATTTCAGTTTGTCACCCTCCTGTTCCAGAATCTCCCGATATGTCAGACAAGTGTCTACCCAGGAGAAAGCCAGCTTGATCTTTATGTATCTCCTCAACTAGTACTTTTTTCAGTCTTTTAGCCAAAATGTCTGCAAAAATTTTGTAATCCACGTTAAGTAGGGATATGGGGCGGTAGTTCTTAAGTTGTGTTTTTTCAGACTCAGTTTTCGGTATAAGTGTAATATAAGCTTCCTTCCACGACTCTGGCGCTTTTTTCCCCTCCAAAATTTCATTACAAACCTCCTTTAGTGGTCGAATTAGCCAATCTTTCAAAGATCTATAATATTTTGAGGTTAAACCGTCCGGCCCTGGAAATTTGCCCAACTGCATATTTTGGATGGCACCTTCCACCTCCTGATCTGTTATTTTATAATTCAGCATTAATTTATTTTCTTGAGAGATTTTTTGTAGTCCATTTGTTCTTAAAAACTGGTCTATATCAGTCTCTTTCTGTGGCCCTTGTGTATATAGTTGTTTAAAATATCTCTGGAAGCACTTTCTAATCTTTACTGGATTCTGTATATTCTTTCCATCTTTCCACTTCCAAGTTTGTGATGGTGTTCAGTTTTTGTCTTTTCTTCATCTGCCAAGCCAGCAGTTTCCCACATTTATTAGCCAATTCAAATGTCTTTTGTCTCATCTGCTTGATTTTCCATTCTATTTCCTGATTTATCATTTTCATATATTGTACTTGATACAGCTTTATTTCTCTCAGAATCTCTTGCGACTTTGGTTTCATTCTTAGTTTCTTCTCTCCTTCTTTTATTTTCTCCAAAATTTTGTCTTTTTTCTCATTTTGAGTTCTCTTCTTTATTGCGTTCTGTTGAATCAGAAACCTTCTCATAACCGCTTTGCTTGCATCCCAGATTACTCTTTTTTCAACCGTAGTATTCAAATTTATCTCGAAATAGTCTTTCAAAGTTTTTTGGGCCTTCTTGGTAACCTCTGGATCTCTAAACAAGGTGTCATTCATTCTCCATCTAAAGGAACCAATTGGTGTTAATTTCATCTCCATTCTCACAGCATTATGGTCGGAGCAGGTTTTAGGACAAATTTCCGCTTTTCGAATTTTGGGAGCCAGTCCTCTAGTTATCCAAATTTGGTCAATTCTTGTCCATGTCATTTTGGCTTCAGAAAAGAAAGTTCCCTCCCTACCCAGGGGGTTCTTAGTTCTCCAGATGTCAATTAAGTCCATGTTGTCAGTCATGTCAAAAAAGGTTTTCGGTAGTCTGCTGTCTTTAGTAATTACCTGTCTTTGCGACTTGTCCATATTTGTAGACACCACTCCGTTCATATCCCCCATCATGATGATATTATAGTCCATATAGTCCAACAATGTCTCATGCAACTTCTTAAAAAATTCAGATTTCCCCTCATTCAGTGCATAAACTCCTATTATCAAAAATTTCTCTCCTTGAATTTGAATTTCGATTGCCACATATCTTCCTTGGTCATCTCTGAAGATAAATTTCGGTGATAGGCTCTCTTTGGCGTAAATTACAACTCCTCTCTTTTTAACCTTGTCCGATGAAATAAATTCTTGGCCCAATCTTTTATTAATCAATACTTTTCTATGTAGCCTTATCACATGAGTTTCCTGTAAGCAAATCAAATCTAATTGCTCCTTTTTCAATAAATGAAAAATTTTCCTCCTTTTTTCCGGGGAGTTAAAACCGTGAATGTTCCAACTTAATAATTGCAGAGACATGGTGTAATTATTTTACTTTCCTCCAACTGCTCCAAGTAGTTGTTCTTCTTCTGTCGGTGGTGTCTCTTTCTCTAGTTTGTCCAGCCCCAAAAGTGGTGGTCCTAAATCTAATGTTCCTGGTTTTAGTGCTCTTGGCTCTTCTTCTTCGGCTTCTTTTTGAAGGTTGTGATCTCTCAAAAAATTTTCCTTGTCTTCCACTGATCTTATTTTGATTTTTTTCCCTTTAAAAGTAAAAGAGAGGCCTTGGGGAAACTCCCACCTAAAAACAATTCTGTTTCTTCTCAAGAGGGCCACCAGATCTCCATAATTAGTTCTAAGATCCAATAAATATTTCGGAATATCCTTGAAGATCTCTACTCTTGATTCTTGTATCTCCAAAGTCTGCTGGAAATGCAGGCTCAATATTTTGTCTCTCTCTTCTTTCGTTTGGAGGGTAACCAAACAGTCTCTCACCCTGTTCTTTCTCCCTCCTCTTCCAAGTCTAAAAGCACTTACTATCTTGAAGTCTTGCTTAGCATCCAACTTCCAAAATTCTGCAAATTCCTGCGTAAGAAAGTCGCTTAAATTATCTTTTTCAAGTTCAGGTACCGCCCTGATCCTCAGATTAGTCTGTTTTTCCTTAAGTTCGATCATGGACAAAAGCGACCGGTGGTCCTTGAGCTCTTTACATATCGGTGGGATCTTTTCCTCTACAGCCGACGCTTTTTCCTTTGCTTCCTCAGCTGCCTTTTGATTTGAAGCGGATTCTTGCAACAGTCTTTCAATAGATTCTGTATTTGAATTCACCTTCTGCCCCAGGTTGTTGATGCTAGTAGTATTTTGGTCAATTTTAGCTGTTGCTTCCGTAACTTGGTTACTTAATTTTTCCAAGGTTTCATAAATTTTATTTAATACTGAAGTAAATCCCTCTTCAGTAGCCATTCCTTTAGACCCAGCCTGTGCAGGATCTTTCCCTTGTGCAGGATCTTTTCCTTGTGGTACAGAAGGGGCAGATACAGATGCAGAGGCAGATACGGATGCTCTGCGCTGCTGCGTTACACTAGTCTGCTGCTGTCTAACCTTTCCCGATCTTGTTGTCTTTTCCTGAGGCAAGTCTGCCATACCACTTTATCTGAGGATCTAAAAGTCAAGGTCAATCCCACGGCCAAAACTTGTTTTGCAGCAGAAGCTTCCCAGGCCAGTCAAGAGTGGAAAATCCCCTGGCTAGTTGCAACAATTTCAATGTTCCTCTAGGGGGACACAGTAACGATCAAGGTATTGCAATAGAGTATCTTTTCCGACTTTCCAAAGTCCCCCTTCAACAAAAGAAGAGCAACAGTTCCAAGTCCAAAGAAGCCCTCAGAATAAAAGTATCTCGCTTGCAGAGTTAACTGTCACAAAGTTGCATTGTCCATAAATAGTGCGATTCTCAGTACGTCAATTTTATTAATCCTGGCAGTCCATTCCCAAGGGTTAAGTGGTGGTCTTTATTCCTTTTTCTCTCCTTTTTTTTTTTTTTTTTGCAGGCAAAATATACTTTCCCCTCTTCCCTCCCCTCTCCTGCAATTCAGGGAGGGAAGTCTTTTGATTTGACGTTAGGATTTGAGTCCTTTTAAACCCAACTCTCCAGTCTAAGCTTGATCAGTCTTTGCTTTGATCTATATACAGAAAAGGAAGGTGGACTTCCTGTTTACACCTTCCCGTTTCAGTGCCAAATTTATCCTCTTTTCGTTAAATTCCCAGGTCTTTAAACTTGACCTACTCACGGGTAGTTGTTTGTTAGCCGAATTGTCCCAGGGAAAGGGTCAGCGCTCCCCGGCAACAGCTGTGCGGCTTCGCTCCACAGAAGAAGCAGTTGGCTCTCAGCACCGTGCCAGACTCCCCGTTTCGCTCCGGAGCCCCTTGCGGGGGTTCCCTCGCAAATAGGGGGGCGCTAAAGGTGCCCGCTGAGTCCCACGATCACAGGCTTCTCCCGCCTGTGGTTTTCTAGAGGGTCGCCATCGCGGTTAGACCCAGTTCCCGTGGAGCTATTCCCTCACAACTAGAGGGAATCCACCATTACCGATGGCGCCGCCTCCGGAAGTCGTGTCCTTTTATTTAAAATGCATCTCTGGGTTGTTTGTGGGGCATAGGAATTCGTTCATTTTTATTTTTTTTCAAAATATAGTCCGGACCCCCACAAGGTCTGAGGGACAGTGGACTGACCCCCTGCTGAAAAAGTTTGCTGATCCCAGGTTTAGTGTCTGCCCCTGCTTTGGCACACCCAAACCTGAAACTTCTCTTTAATATTTACCAGCCTGCTCTTTTATATGCATAAGTGCCATGCTGCTTCATGAGCAGACATGCTTCAAAGTGATTAATAGGTAAAGCATACATATGTACACTTGGAACATTGGGAAATTACAGTAGGAGGTTGAAAGGTAATAGACCAAACTTTGAAATAGGCCATCAAGAGGAAAATATAGGATGAACACGTCAGCAACCTCTGTATAGCACAATGGACTTCAGCCTTGGTAAATGATGGAGGCAGCTTCATGGAAGATGCTGGAGACCCACCTGGCCCTTGCAAGAGGTAATACAATTGCAGCCTTTGGGGTGGGGTTTCTTTTACTTTTGAGAAAAGGCAAATAAGAAGCGACATGACTGAAGTTTATAAAATTTTGCACTGCATAGAGGAAGTGGAGATGGACCACTTAATGATTTTTCAGGTTGAGCTATTGTAATGTGCAGTGTAGTGTGCATTGCTAGATTCTGTATGAACTTTAATTGCACTTTAATTGCTTCTTTTATTTCACACACTGTATTTTATTGTCTCACAGTTTGCATTCCACAGAATTTAAACAGCGATACAATAAAATACAATCAAAGAAATAAATAAACAATTAAAAGTCATTAGAAAAAGTGAATGTGGACAATGCCATGTACCTCCTGAATGAAGCTTGTAGACCAGTGGCGGTCCACAGAACAGAGTTTGTGAACTTGTGCTCTGTCCAGCGCCTGAATGAATAAACAATTTTTTCAATCTCTTGGTTTGTAGGCCCAATTTATATAACTTCTGTTCAGACTAGGAACAGTGCCTTGAAGCACACACTAAGCTGGTCAGAAAGATGCAGTGAGTTGCCATTTTAAATTTCCCACATTGCCCCCCAGAGCATGTGACAAAGGAGGGATATCTAACAGAGCTTCTGACACCCCCCTAAACTAACATTTACCCTGTTAGTTAGACACTTTCATGACTTAGCATGTAGCCAAGAACAATTCCTTTCTCTCTCTCTCTCTCTCTCTCTCTCTCTCTCTCTCTGTCAACAAGCATCCAGAAAAACCACAAAACTGGTGCCACATTCATGACGCTAATTGGAATATTGATTTAATGCTCCAAATCTCACGCAAATCTCATTTATCTTTCGTCAGGTGCTTTTTTGCCCTGTGGACAGTTTTATAATAACTGAAACAAAAAAAACAAACAAGAAACACAACTGCAAATATGACAAATGAGCTCGAATGGAAAAATCAATCCAAAGCAAAAAGATACACACACACACACTTCCCGTACTACCAGTCAGGGTGTGTCCAGCCCTGCTTGTTGATTTCCCACTCAACCAGCTCAGGAGCTGAGCCAAAAAATGTAAATGTAAGATATGGACTGGACAGGTAGTTGGACACAACAGCCTTCTTTATCCTTGAACATCTCGGTTATCTAAGGCCAAAAGGAGAGGCTTGCCAGAACCATCTAGTGTGAGTGCAAGAGCATTGTCCCTGCTGGTGATTCCCAGTGACTCAAATTCAAATAGCCAAACATTGGATGAGCATAATTATGGAAAAATCTGGGCTCCTATAGAACTGGGAGAAGGGCTGATTTACCTCTCCATTCTGAAGGAAATCAGCCCTGAGTGCTCACTGGAAGGACAGATTGTGAAGCTGAGGCTCCAGTACTTTGGCCACATCATGAGAAGAGAAGACTCCCTGGAGAAGACCCTGATGTTGGGAAAGATGGAGGGCACAAGGAGAAGGGGGCGACAGAGGACGAGATGGTTGGATAGTGTTTTCGATGTTACCAGCATGAGTTTGACCAAACTGCGGAAGGCAGTGGAGGACAGAGGTGCCTGGCGTTCTCTGGTCCATGGGGTCACGAAGAGTCGGACACGACTAAACGACTAAACAACAACATAGAACTGGTATCAACTTCTGCATATTTCAGGCAAAACATTCTCAGTATATCAGTGGTTCGGAACCCCAGTGCACCTTGGAGGAATATCTCAGAACTGTTGGAGAAATTATGGGAGCAGAGGAACCCATGCGCACCTCTGATGGGAGTGCCCTATAGCAACTGTTTCAGGAGCTCAAACGAACAGGTAGATCTCAACCATCAGCCACTTCTCTTGAATAAGTTTGAAGGCAGCAACGAAGGCATTCAATCCAAAGATTTGTTAATATTTATTATGGCAGTAAGGGATGCAGGTGGTGCTGTGGGTTAAACCACGGAGCCTAAGACTTGCCGATCACGGTTCGAATCCCCACGATGGGTGAGCTCCCGTTGCTCGGTCACAGCTCCTGCCAACCTAGCAGTTCGAAAGCACGTCAAAGTGCAAGTAGGTAAATAGGTACCACTCCAGTGGGAAGGTAAACGGCATTTCCGTGCGCTGCTCTGGTTCGCCAGAAGCGGCTTAGTCCTGCTGGCCACATGACCCGGAAGCTGTACGCCAGCTCCCTCGGCCAGTAAAGCGAGATGAGCGCCGCAACCCCAGAGTCGGTCACGACTGGACCTAATGGTCAGGGGTCCCTTTACCTTTACCTTTATTATGGCAGTAGCATGTCTGCCCATTGTGCTTCTGGACCTGGAACATAGCAGTGGGTAACAGACTGACCTCTCATCTAGAGAGTCCTAAGAGTCAAGGTGTCAAAGATGTTTCCCAACCCAAAGTGTGCACATGACTTAAGTATTTATAGTCAAAGTTGACGTCTGAAGGACAGTGGACCGGCCCCCTGCTGAAAATGTTTGCTGACCCCTGCCCTATGGCCTGTGCACATACACCTGCATGGAAATATCATCCCTTTTCAATCCCCTCCTGGTGCAGGAGAGGGTGGGGGAGTACCCAGCCCTTCACTTGCCTGGCCTGCCTCCTCCTCCTCTTCCAACCCATTCTGTGCTCCACCCTCCAGCTTTGGGAGGAAATTACAATGGTTTATCAATTTATATTGGTCTGGTGATTAACTCTGGCAATAGTTATTTTTTGTCATACGTGCTGATTAATCTTACTTGTACACTTATGCACTAATGTTTCTCTTATCTTGTGCTTCCCCACCCCTCTTTTAGATAATGAAATATTTTGAAAAGAAAATGAGAAAGGGAAAGGGAAAAGAGGGTGCCTTCTATAGGTCCACAGCATATCCCCGTTTGTAAGCTGCTGAGCTCCTGTCCCAACGTGACACGTGTTCTGCTCAGTAAGGAAGTAGCCATCTGCTTAGCTACTATGCTCACCGCCACAGCAGGAAACCCCAGTTCTTCTTCCTTCCCTCTTATTTACAGTGTCAACTCCCACTGGACGCAGCTACTAGATGTCAAACACCTTTAGAAAATCCAGGAGGACTTCGCAAAAATCGAAAGGGTACGTGAGCTTCTGGGATGGGGTGTGTGCGCAAGGGAACATTATATTTTAAGCAAGTATAAAATCTATAGGTGTAAGTACCTCTCCTAAAATTAGTTCATAGTTACTTATTTGTTACTCTTTCACGGATAACAGCTCTTGTCATGCATTTTTGCGGAGAATGTAGGTTGTTAACAGATAGCTGTATGTGATTGTAGATTATAGCTTTCCTCATTTGTGGTGTGTAGATAACAGTCCCCCGCCCTTACTTAGCTCCTGTAATTGCCATGCAGAAGTACACTGCCCCTGTCCACAAAAGTCCATCTATTTAGAAATTATGGGTAAAAGCCCAATCTTTGTCTGTCCACACCTCAATATTAAATTGTGGACAGCAAATTTTAGCCTGTGGTGCAGTGGTAAAGCATGTTATGCAAAAGATTCAGTTCCCAGAATCTCCAGGTAGGGCTTGCAAGTGCCACATAATATTCTAAAGAATATTATGACATTCTGAAGATCCAATCCCAGTGTTGACAGTACTGAGCAAAATGAACCAAAGGTCTGACTTGGCACAAGACAACTTCCTAAGTCCTTAAGGAGTGTGTTCATCTGAAAAACAGATCGTGGTGCTCATATTCTCCACAGGAACTAGAGGCACTAGAGAATTCATCATTTTTCCCGTTTGCAACTTCGAAAAACTATTCAGACCTGAACTTATAGATTCAAATGACAAGGAGATTCTGACTAAATATGAGGATAAATTTTTGGGCAGTAAGAGCTGTTTTGACGGTCTCCCTCAGAAGATGGCCATCTGTCATGGATGCTTTAGCTGAGATTCCTGCATTGCACGGGGTTGGACTAGATGACCCTTGGGGTCTTTTCCTGAATATTCTATGAATATTATGTGGCACTTGCAATAGTGCCAGTTCTGTAGACTGAAGCAGTCAAATGGGCATGTTTGGGGGTAACCCTTTTGAGTCCCTTCCAATTCTACCCCTCTATGATTCTATGATCCCACCACATTTGAGAATTTGTCCACTTTGCTGGCCGCACCTTTCCACAAGCCATGTGATAAAATCCAAGCACACACACACATGAACACAAATGAACCCAGCAGTCCAAATCAGCTTCACTAGCTGAGAACTCTGTATGTTACAAGAGTGGCGGGGGGGGGGGGATCTCCCTTTGTCCGATTCTCTCCACGTCGGAGAATGCCCGGTCCAAAAAGATGCCAACCCAGAAGATGCCAGAGACAGGACGCTGATGATGATTGACAGGAGAGTGCTTTGCTGAGCCAAAAAGGCCCTTTCAAAAGGCTCAGGAAGAAGGGAGCACAGAAAGTCAGGCGGGCCCTCAGGAGCTGGGCCAAAGCTGTGCAGCAGAGGCAAGAACAACACACCCCACCCTGAGGCACTGGGAGAGATCCTGCCGGCTGATCAGCACCACAATGCCTCCCAGGCTAAGGGCCGTTTCCCGAGACCTGTGGCTGTAAGAAAGCGGCAGCGGGGCGTTTCAGCAAGGTTTGTCAGTGCTTCTGCTTCCTCTGTTCGGGCTCCGAAGATCGACAGGCTGAAGATAGCAGGCGTGCCCCAGTGATATTTATGAGGTTTTTTTGTTTCCTCTTCATACAGCGAGTGTCCCCGCCCCCCGCATGGCGTACGGCAAACTGCTTTCCAGACCCCCCCCCCCAATATGTTCCCAAACACACACGCGCACGTGTCTCCAGGGCATAGAACTTGTTCTTTGGATCCTCCGGGCTCTCTCTCTCTCTCTCTCTCTCTCTCTCTTTCTTTCTGCCGTCTTGTGGTGGTCTGCCCCAAAGCAGTTGATCTGCAGGAAATGGTATTAGGAAAAAAGGGTGGTGTGTGTTTTGGGGGAGGTGGGTGGGGAAAGCGTAGCTGTTGTTCTCTGTCTTTCTGGCAGCGATAAGCAGTTTTGCAAAGGGCTTTTACGCAGAGCAAAGATGATGTTGCAAAAAAGGAAAGCGCGGGGCGAGCGGGAATCCAGCAAAACGCAGAAGTGTATGCTCAGAAATGCTTTTAGCGGAGGAGATTTTAACTGCCTGAGAAGACTTAGAAAGCGGCTGGGGGTGTGCGGAATTAATGCAATCGTTCTAATGCAGTATTTGCATATGAGGCCTTGAGGAAGAAGTGCTAGATTCGAAGCCCATATATTCTCAAAACTTGCCAGGCTTCCCTCACAGCCTTGCCCCCCGCCGCCGCCGCCGCCGCCTGCAGTCTGGAATTGACAACCCTGGCCTGCATATATTTTAAAAAGATATAAATAAAATCAAAGTTGAGACATCAGAATTCAATTTTTGAGGCTTGGGCTTTCCCTGTTAGTGCAAAAATGGAAATGTTGAAAGGGGATTTTGACGTTTGTTCTTTGTATGTGGGGGTAGAGGGAGAATGTTGAAACATTCAGCGAGACTGACACCTGTACAGAGAAGCTTTGAAACTCATATGTTGAATTTCTCATCTCTTAAAGACTGTAGCATGCTGCCGTTGTTGGCTAAGAGTGAGCCCCACTGAACATAATGTCGAGCGTGATGCAGGCGAACCTTGCATAGGATTGTGTAATTTTCTGTGGAAAAATACTTGTTGCTAATTACTTGTAGTTTTCCAAGGCTGCATGAACACCATGACCACTTTAAATAGCCATGGCTTTCCCCAAAGAATTATGGAGGCTGTAGCACGTTGAGGGTGCCCAGGGTGGGTAGGTTGCCCCGCCCCCCATTCCTCTCAGAGAACTACAGTTCCCGGAGTTCCCTGGGGAAAGCGACTGGCTGCTAATCAATCCTGGAAACTGCGGCACCGTGAGGGGAACAGGAAACTCCTGACAACTCTTGAGAACCCTTAACTAATTATAGCTCCCAGAATTCTTTGGGAAAAGCTATGACCTTTTAAAGTAGCATCATAGTGATTTACCGTATTTTTCGCTCTATAACACGCACCCGACCATAACACGCACGTAGTTTTTAGAGGAGGAAAATCCGTAGACATGCCACCCGTAGGCATTCCCTCCATAACACGCACAGACATTTCCCCTTACGTTTTAGGAGGAAAAAAGTGAGTGTTATGGTGCAAAAAATACGGTACATTTATGGTGCAAAGGGGGCCTGCCTTGGGTGCCTGCTGAGTCCTACCCATCAGAGAACTTGGATTGCTGTGCAACATCTGGGCAGATCGATTACCAGTTCTGCCATTGGGCAGCACGAGAAAACCACTCTGGGCAGCAGGTACTTGTGGAGGGGTGTGTGCGGGGGGCGGGTGTAGAGAAGTGGTGGAGAATTATTGGGGAATGGAACTGTCTGTCACACAACTAGCCCTGCAGACCTCAAGAGACTGTAGCCCACAAAGACACAATGCATTTGGTTGGTTGGTTGGTTTATTGCAGTGCTGTTTTACTTCAGCTGATTGTGGTTGTTTAAATATATATATATATTCTGTTGTCTTTTCAATGCCATTTGTTTTGCTATTCACCATTTTAATAACTTACCGCAATAATAATGCCAACCAGCAAGCACAGTAAACAGCACTGTCAGAGGCAAGGTGGCTCCAAGGGTTGGGACCCCTTTTGCAGCCTGAGGACTGCATCACCTCTTGCGCAACATCCCGAGGGCAGGACGCCCGTGGTGGGTGGGGCCAGAGGCAAAAGTGGGAGGGGCAGTTACGCTCGCCCACCCCTCTCTGTCCACCACCCAGACTAGAAGGAGGCTAGGGCAGTGGCCCTCCAGGGGTGTATGGTGTGCCACCCTGGGGTGGCAGGGGAGGAGGATGGCAAGTATGGTGGGAGGATTCAAGGACAAATCAAATGTTTAAACATTTCAATGTGGCATAGTATTGTATAGTATCAACATACATTATATATATATATATATATATATATATATATATATATACACAACCAGCAACAGTATCCACATTTGTTAAGTCTTCTGCAGATCTCCACAACATATTGTAGCAAACATAGGTTTCCTGACAAATATGAAAGATCAGAAAAAAAGAGAAGTTTCTTTGTATTGATGAGGAGATAATAATAATAATAATTTATTTATGCCCCGCCCATCTGGTTGAGTTTCTCCAGCCACTCTGGGCGGCTCCCAATCGAGTGTTAAAAACAATACAGCATTAAATATTAAGAACTTCCCTGAACAGGGCTGCCTTCAGATGTCTTTTAAAAATAGGAGAGCTGCTTATTTCCTTGACATCTTATGGGAGGGCGTTCCACAGGGCGGGCGCCACTACCGAGAAGGCCCTCTGTCTGGTTCCCTGTAACCTCACTTCTCGCAATGAGGCAACCGCCAGAAGGCCCTTGGCGCTAGACCTCAGTGTCCGGGCGGAACAATGGGGGTGGAGACGCTCCTTCAGGTGTACAGGACTGAGGTTGTTTAGGGCTTTAAAGGTCAGCACCAATACTTTGAATTGTGCTCGGAAACGTACTGGGAGCCAATGCAGATATCTCATATGGTCTTGGCGGCCGCTCCCAGTCCCCAGTCTAGCTGCCGCGTTCTGGATTAATTGCAGTTTCCAGGTCACCTTCAAAGGTAGCCCCACGTAGAGCACATGGCAGTAGTCCAAGAGGGAGATAACCAGAGCATGCACCACTCTGGCAAGGCAGTCCGCGGGCAGGTAGGGTCTCAGCCTGCGTAGACCTAATACAAATGAGATTAGCTGGGGAAAGCAAGCTCAACACCTCTCATTGAGTTTGTATACATAAGAGGCTGGTTTATAATTCTATTTTAGGAAGGATTTGTGTTCTTATGTAGCTGCATTGTTTTATACTTCCTGGGTGTCCCATTTTGCAAAGTAGCCGTGTTCTGTGTTATAAATCAAGCACTGCTAGGAGTTGTTTCTTTTTGTTCCCCAACGTATTTCTCATCAGTAAAAATAAATGGTGTGAAGCAAGCAAATTTTTATTCTGAAAGTGTGGCCCAGAGAAAAAAGTTTGAGAACGGCTGGGCTAGATAGACATTTGTGGTGCAAACCAGGTCTAGTGAAGGGTGTGGGCCAGATAGAGATGTCTTGAGCACAGCGTTTGGCCCCAAGCCTGAATCTCCCCACCCCTGCTTCAGCAAATGGAAGTCTTGTCCAAATTTATTTATTTTCATTAATGACATTTTATAGCCCACCTTTTCCCCCCAAGAAGCTCAAGGTGGTGTACATACGTCTCCTCCCCCATTTCATTCTCACGACAACCCTGTGAGGTAGGTTAGGCTGAGAGATGGTGACTGGCCCAAGAGGCCATACTCAGTGAGCTTCACAGCCAAGTGGCTCTCTCCCAGGTCCTAGGCCAGCGCTCTAACCTCTAAACCACTGCTGGCTCCTCACATGAGGAGAACAGAAATGAGCAGGAACTTTGGCAAAAAGAAATGCAAACAGAAAATAAGGTATGTGGGGAAAGAATTTGAGGAGCACACTACCCAAAACAGGAGTGGTGCATCAGTTTTACTGCTCACACATTTGCAGAATTAAGCAGGGTCTGGTTTCAAGTGTGGTTGGGATGGGTGTTGAGATTCCTGCATTGCAGGAGGTTGAACTAGATGGCCCTTCCAACTCCATAAAGACCCAACAACTGGGGGGGGGGGTGATCAATCCCTCTTGTCAAGAAACTCTGGGAATTGTAGCTCTGTGAGGGAAGTAGGGGTCTACTAACAGCACCCAGAACCCTTAGCAAACACCTAGAATTATGTGCTTAAAGGGGCATCCTGACACTTTACTGATGCTTATTTGGGAAGAAGGATGGGGAGGGAATTCAGTTCAGTTCTCATTTTAATGGCAGTCTGCCAAATTCACACCTCCTGGAACAACCACAAACCTGAATGTGGCTACTCTTTGTAATTCTGCACTTCTCCAAATTTTGTGAATGAAGCTCTCAAACCAAAATATGTGTCCCTAAAAGGCATATATTCAGGGCCATCATCCATTAAAAGGTGTGCATTAGTGGCAGGGGGTGGGATATTAAAATGCATTAGATTAGGGGGAACTACTTGCAGAAATGTGTGTATGAGGAGAAATCCTCACTAAAATAACAAGTTGTTTTCATGACAAATAAATAAAAACAAAAATAAACTGATTACCGGTAGGAAAAGTGGGGAATAAGAAACTGAGATGCATTCATCCTTTTGAAGACGCTGCTGCATTTTTCTAAAATAGTCCACAAAAACAATACACCACAATAAATTTGTTGGTCTTTAAAGTGGTGAAGGACCCTTTGTTGCTTTTGCTGGATGGTGGCTGCTGGGAGATGTAGTCTGGAGGAGTCCAGGTTGCCAAAGACTTCGTTAGGCTCACCCTCTAATCCCAAATGCTTTTGTGCAGGAGTGGGAGGGTGATCTAGCTGTGCCTGTATCATGAAGAGAAGTGGGCACTCTCTATATGATCAGGAACACTCTTTTTCTCATTTGATCCTTGTCCATTTCAAGTGCCAGGGTTTGATGGATTTCACCAAAGAAGGGGTCAGGGTTTGATGCTGCTAATCAGTAAACAGAAAAATAACCCAGCCCTGAAAGAACACCCAGGCAAAAGTCCAACTGCTGGTAGAAGGGAATAAAATACAAAGTCTAGAAAAAAGCACTTTCTGAACATGGGGGAAATGGCTTTGTAAGGTTCCAGGGATCCTCTTCAAAATACCTCTGTTTTCTTTGGAAAAGACAACATCATGCATTCTTTCTACTCGACCTTTTGGTTGTTTAAGTGTGTTCCAAGTTTTATAGGGTTTTCTGAAGGGAAAAGAATAACTGCTGAAGTGGGAGAGAAAGTCAAGACAAAGGAGTAAGCTCTAACCATTTCTGGCTGGGATCCTGTGTTTTGTTCTACATGAAGTTTCCTGCTTGGCAGGGGGTTGGACTCGATGGCCCTTGTGGTCTCTTCCAACTCTATGATTCTATGATTCTAAGCCTGCCTGAACAAAGGAGCTACCCAAACCATTGTTGCACTTTGTGGGTGTGATTATGATATGAGAGGAGTGCCCTGAGAGACTTTGTCCCTGCTGAATCTGTAGAATGGCATGATCTTATGGAATCTGGAAGGAATCTCTAAGGCCATCTAGATCAATCCCCTGATCACAACCAGATTCCTGACAGACAGCAATTCAGCCTCTGCTTAAAACTCTCCATTCCAGTGCAATGCTGGGTTCTTGTAACATCAGAGGGCCAAAGCAGCCTTCCCTCAACCTGGTGGGTGTTTCCCTCAACCTGGCTGGGGCTGATGGGAGATGTAGTCAAAACTATTTAAAGGGCACCATGTTGGGGAAAAGGTGGGCCAAAGGGTGAGATTAGAGCTCCCAAACTCAAACAGGTAAAGGAAAGTGCTTCTTCATGCAGCAAGGAGTTATGCGATGTGCACCAACTTGCAAGGCTTTAAAATAGAATGAGACAAGTTCATGGAGGAGGATAAGTCAATAAATGGATATTAGACAGGATATCTATGTTCTGCCTCCACAGTCAGAGGCAGCAATGCTTCTGAACAGCAGCTTCTGGAAGCCACAGAGGCTGGGGAGAGTGTTGCTCTTGTGCTCAGGTCCAGCAGAGCACCTGCGTTGCACAAAGTTCAGTCTCCACTTGGCTTAGCCAGCCAGTCAAACCCATTTCCCAGGGTGTGGCTGCTATTGCATGCTGGCAGCTTCTAGGAGTCACAGATGAGAGCAGAGTCCGTTAGGTATCATAACCGCCATCATTTATCTGATGAAAATAGGGGTGTCCTAAGGAAAAGCAGGACATTTCAGGATTTGCGGTGACTTCTGTTAATCTGAGACTGTCCCTGGAAAACAAGGACACTTGGAAGGATCTGAGATAGAACCTGCTTTTTGCCCCGTTGTTCTGTTCTTAATGATTTTATTGCTAGCTGCCTCTAGAGGCCCTGGTCTTAAAGGCTGTCTGCCTCTTAAAAATCACCCACTATTGCTATTTCCCCCCCCCCCCCGCACATCCTGAAGGTTGAGCTCTGGTCACAGCCCTCCCCTGGAACAAGACTCCGCTTAGGAATCTGCAGGCCTCGCCCGTCTGAAAAAGGCCAGAACGCTGGACAATTTGAAAACAGGGAGACCGAACGGATTGCATTTCTCTTCCAAAACGCTCGCACATTCTGTTTCTTTTCCTTCCTACAAAAATAGCATTGCCAAAGCCACACTATTCAAAACAGTACTTTTGGTCAGGAAGGAAAAGGCCCCGCCTTCAAACTATGTCCCCCCCCCCCAACCATCGCAATTGCACCAATTAGAATATGATTCACCAGTTTTTTGCAAGCAAAACAAGGAAACGTGGCAAGCAGCAGCAGAGAGAGAGAGAGAGAGAGAGAGAGAGAGAGAGAGAGAGAAAGAACATAAGACGCACTTTGCCTGCAACTTGCCCTTCCACAACTACCCATGTTTTGACATCGAAAACTTCGCTCTCTCTCCCCTATCCCCCGGGTTTCTGTCAAAATAGCTCAGGATGTGAGATCTGGAACAATCCCTCTTGGAAATAACAAAACAGGGCTTAATTTTGACAGAAAGTGCTGGGACAGTTTCCTTTTATGCAAGTCCTGCCTAGTTCAGCAGAATATAGACTGGGCAGGTTACAACTCCACACCCATCCCTACACAGGCTGTTCTCCAGCTCAGAGAAGTCAGGTCCAGCCAAACGGTATGTATACACTCCGGCTACTAAAATGATTTCGGTTCATCGGCGGCGGCGGTGGTGGTGGTGATGGGAATTATTTTAAAAATTTTGGATTTGATTGTGATCCTGCAAATAGCTTCCTCCCAGTTTCGCTCCAAAGAAACTGAAATGTCATTTTGCCTTTTAGCCCACAGACCATCTGCTCAGGGTGAAATCCACATGTATTTCCTCTCAGAACTTGCTGTGCTTGATCTTTTCCATCATTCCTCCCCACCCAGGCTTCTCAGGCACAAAAGAGAAGTTGGTTCTATTTCTCTCTTCTCTTTGTTTTCAAGTGCGTCTAAACGTTCCCCAGCGGTGTGCAGTAAGTTAACAGTGAGCCTCTGGCAAGGCAGTGGTTCCTGGGGGAAGTGAATTTGAGGACATGGGTGTGTTTTCTCAGGAACGATGTAGGACGAAATGGAACAACAGGGTTAGGTGAGGCAAACCAGTAGATTTAAGGTGGCGCAGAACAGGGACTTAACAGAACTCTTTACCAGGGAAATGGATTTGTGACATCCAAATAAACACAGCTGCAGTCCTAGACACGCTTGCTTGTGAGGGTGCGCACCACTGAGCTCAGCATGACTTCTGAGCATACATGTGTAGTGCTTGAGAGGTGCATATGGTAAAAGGTTCCTTCCTTTTCTTTACATTTTCAACATATATTTGACCTGGTTTTATACATTTTTTCTATCTGTACTGGTGTTATATACCATCTATACATCATTTTTGTGTAGTTTTCTTTCAAAAGAGAACAATCTGTGAATTTTAAATCTGTTTTCCACAATTTTTCCCAATCTCCAAATTGTATGTTATGTCCTATATCTTTTGTCCATTTGATCATGACCGATTTCACCTCTTCATCTTTTGTTTCCCATTCTAGCAGAATACTATATGCGCCTTTCAGCAACTTCACTTTCCTTTCTATGACTTCCTTTTTGAAATCTAGAAGTGGTGTAACTAAATCCTTTCTTATGGTCTTCTTTATACGTCTCATGTAATTGCCTATAATGTAACCAACTCTAAAATTTGTCTTTTGTTTCATCGTACTCTTTTAGTTTCCATTTTCCTTCTTGATCTTTTAGTAAATCACTGTACGTAAGCCACTCCCCTTTCTTGCCAAGTGGCTTGGGCAACAAGGCTTCAATTGGTGTGAGAGCCACCAAGGTGTCTTTTGTTCTATTATTAAGTCTTTATCTCTCTCCCATACCCTCATTAATGGTTTCCTAATTATATGATTATAGAATCCTTTATATTTTATCAAAGTTTCAAGTTAAACAGCCATGTGCCCATTGGCTTTTCCCAGTGCCGAGATAAAACATGCCAGCTGAGCTTTGAAAGGCACAGAGTGACTTTCTGCACCATTGTGTGCTCTTCAAGGACAGCATGCGGAAGAGTGCAAATGTTTTCCTCTTCCTTTTAACAAGCAACACATTCTTAATGACACACCTTCCCAGTCATTTGTTGCTGTCCCCTGCTCTCTCATGTACGCACATGGCACATAACCATCAAACTCCGAAAAAAATTCACGTTTTCCTGGAAACCCTGAATTTATTTACTTATTGCAATGCTTACACCTGGCCTCTGTGACTTGTTGCAAGCATGATTGGGGAGCAGGGAGGGAAGAAGACAATTGTTACTAGCCTTTAGCTGCTAATGAATTTACAAAACCAACTTACCTCCTAACCAATTAGTTTGATAGCTCCATTCAAGTTAAGTGTATGAACCATTAAAAACCTAATGCAGGGTATTGCTAAATACTTAAAAGATTCGAGATTAGGGGTAGAAGGACCTGTCAATGTCATTCTCAGTTCCCCATTTTTCCAGACACTGATTCGGTTCTCTAAATTTCTACCATAATTTGCATTAAAAAAATTTTGGGGTGGATTTCCCCTGATAAGCATATTTTTGTGCTCAGTTGTGCTTACCATACATGTTTTTGCAAACAACATTTCCTAATATAATGCATCTTTGTATGTTAATTTCAACAACACATTTATTTTTATGCATATTTTCCCCAATATACACAGTTTGATATAGTTTAGTGGCACGTTGCAAAATTCAGGTAAGTACAAATTTTGAAGGTAGGCTGTGCCTTTAGATGGCTTTGCCTTTAGAGGATAATTGATTTGAATCTCTCCATCATCCCTACTCAGGATACAGAGTTGCATCCAGCATTAGACCTACAAACAGCAGACCAATGGAAATTAACCCGAGCTCATCATGGCGATTAATTGCAACAGGCCTACTCTGTGTAGGTTGAATGCAATCTGTGAGCCCATAACACAACCTTGCATAAAATCTGCAGGCGATAATTTATATGAATAAATGAACATCCAACTTTCGGAACAAAATTAAGATGAGGCTGGGATCTCACAGGCTCTTTGTATACCCTCCAACATTTATCCAATGAAAAGAGGGATGTCCCATTCCGTAATTATAATTTTACTATTTTAACCCCACACATCTTACTGGCTTGCCCCAGCCACTCTGGGCAGCCTCCAACATATATAAAAGCATAATATAACATTAAACTTTTTTTAAAAAAACAACTTCCCTATATAGGGTTGCCTTCAGATGGTTTGGGGGCCGGATAACTCCATACCCTCCAACATTTCTCCAGTGAAAACATTTCTCATCCTAAGGGAAAGTGGGTGGGGCTGTGGGTTAAACCACAGAGCCTAGGACTTGCCGATCAGAAGGTCGGCGGTTTGAATCCCTGCGACGGGGTGAGCTCCCATTGCTCAGTCCCAGCTCCTGCCAACCTAGCAGTTCGAAAGCACGTCCAAGTGCAAGTAGATAAATGGGTACCGCTCCGGCGGGAAGGTAAACGGTGTTTCCTTGCGCTGCTCTGGTTCGCCAGAAGTGGCTTAGTCATGCTGGCCACATGACCCGGAAGCTGTACGCTGGCTCCCTTGGCCAATAAAGCGAGATGAGCGCCGCAACCCCAGAGTCAGCCACAACTGGACCTAATGGTCAGGGGTCCCTTTACCTTTAAGGGAAAGCAGGACATTCTGGGATCAAATCAGAAACTGGGACAGCTTCTCTAAATCAGGAGAGGACTTGTCTTCACAATATGTATAGCACCTAAGCAAGCATTTTATTTTTAAGGTAAGTTTTTTAAAAGAGCGGGGAAGAGGGAGGAAATCCAGGGCTTGTGTGCAAAAGTTTAAGGCTTAACAATACCCCTGCTTTGTGGGCCAGAGGCCAACACTATCTTAAGACTCACTTTCGCCCACATGAGCCTGACTCATCCTGAAAGCATCTTTCTCTAAGCTTTGAGACATTAACTCAAATCCTTGCCTCATTGCCCTGCGAGTGGGCAAAATGGACAGGGCCTAGATGGGAGACTGCCTAGGAACCACACACAGGCTGCCTTGGGTTTCATGACAGAAGCAAGCAGGAAGCTACCCAAATAAGCACATCAAAATGGAAAGATTAAGCAGAGCAGAATTTGCACAGCTGAGGAGCATCACAGAACTTTTCCTTGTAGTTTATTTAATGAGGAACGTGAGCTCATTTGAAGAGCCTGCTAGGTCAGTCCAGTGGCCCACCCAGTCTATCATCCTGTTCTCACAGTGACCAACCAGGGTCTCCTCCATGAATTTGACTAATCCTCTTTTAAAGCTGTCTAGGTTGGTGGCTCTTCCTACCCGCTGTGGGACTGAGTTCCACAGCTTAACTATGAGCTAAATGTAATACTTTCTTTATTCAATATATTTATATACCACCTTTCTTCTAAGTCCTACAACATTCATTGTATATAGCATTGTTATAAAATATAAAGCAATAAAAACTAGTTTAAAAATTACATTTAAAACCAGCAATTAAACTCCCCTTTGCCCTGGGAGCAGCCTAGTGGCAATCATCGTCTGCATCTTAGTTTCCAGATACCTGGCTGGATAGGGTGGTATTAGCCTGCCAGCAGAAGCATAACAAGGCGGGAGCCAGTCTAGCTTCTCATGGGAGAGAATTTCACAGTCTGGGGGCAGCCACAGGAAAGGTTATTGCCAGCTGCCAGAGGTTGGTGGTGGGAGCAGCAGGAGTCTTTTTCCAACAGAAAGTTTTCGCAGGCATAATTTTTGCTGCTATCTCTCACTGCTGTGTTTGGTTTTTTGTTTTTAAAATATTTTTTATTAAGAATTTCAACATAACAAATTATCAAAACATATCATCTTCATTCCCCCTCCATTTTTTCCCTCCCCACGAAAAACCACGACTTCCCTCAGCTCCTCTCTCTGATTTTTCAACACATGTTATTCTCTGCATATTGTAAAATTATAAAAACCCTTAAATTATCTGTCTATTATGTTAACAATCAACAAATTTGTGTATGTTTATTCAAAACCTGCCAACGAGTCCAATTCATTTTGGGGTGTTTTTTTAAAGTATTTTGTAAAAAGTTCCCATTCTTCTTTAAAGTAACAGTTGTCCTTGTCTCGCAGCTTGTATGTCAATTTCGCCAGTACCGCAGAATCCATCAATTTCTCTTGCCACTGTTCATTTGTCGGGACTCTCACTGCTGTTTTTATTCCATGTTAGGTTTGAGGTTCTGCTTCTGTATTATGGTGTATGTGTGTGTCATCCCCCTGTCCCCCCCTCCCGCCGTTTATTATTACATTTATATCTCATCTCTAGGGGGGATGCACACTTCTCCCCCTCTCCAGTTTACCCTCACAGGAATCCTGCAAGGTAGCTTAGTCTGAGATATTGTAACCAGCCCAAGGTCATTGTAACTCCAGTTATTGGGTGGTACAGAAGTAGGGTGAGGTAGTGATAGTTATTTATAAAAAATATTAATATACAACTACTCATAAAATTAGGGACGCGGGCGGCGCTGTGAGTTAAACCACAGAGCCTAGGACTTGCTGATCAGAAGGTTGGCGGTTTGAATCCCTGCAACGGGGTGAGCTCCCGATGCTCGGTCCCTGCTCCTGCCAACCTAGCAGTTCGAAAGAACGTCAAAGTGCAAGTAGATAGGTAGGTACCACTCCAGCAGGAAGGTAAACGGCGTTTCCGTGCGCTGTTCTGGTTCGCCAGAAGCGGCTTAGTCATGCTGGCCACATGACCCGGAAGCTGTACGCCGGCTCCTCAGCCAATAAAGCGAGATGAGCGCCACAAACCCAGAACCAGTCACGATTGGACCTAATGGTCAGGTGTCCCTTTACCTTTACTCATAAAATAAAATAAAAAAATCAGTAGAACATGAAACTCTTTATCTCAGCATTGTGGTATCGAGCCCCACATTAGGCAAAAGATTCCTGCATTGCAGAGGGTTAGACAAGATAATTCTCAAGTTTTTCAGCTGCCATTTAAAAAGTTGAGGCAGAATGTGCCTGTTGGATCTCTAATGGCAGAGCTTTCCACAGGACTTATGTTTGTCAAATGAGCCTCACCGACTTGGGGGATGACCAGCGATGCTCCTGCAGATGATCTCAGCGATTGAGCTGGGATCTAAGGGCCCAGGCATTCCCTGAAACAATAACATTAATAGTCTTACCATTGGCCTGCCTGAATGTTGGGAAGTGTGGCGGTGGAGGTGAGGAATAATTTGCATCTTAACTTGCTAGAGATGGGGGAGAAATGAGAGCCAGTGTGTAGCTCAGCTGCAGTGTGTAGGTGTTTCACACAGATGTTCCCCAGGGGAAAGTATAACTTCTGGTTTGCTAGTAAAAGTAGATCACTGTGTCGCGAAACAATGCATGTCAAAAAACAAAGCTAATTTTTTCTTATACGCGACGTCTGCAGCAAGAATACTGGTGGCAAAGTATTGGAAAGGGAATCAGTTACCCACTAGGGGAGAGTGGCTATGTAAGCTTTCAGAATATTTAGAATTAGCGAAATTGACAGATATAATAAGACAAAAACCCAAAAGTGAAGTGAAAAAGGAATGGGAGTGTCTAAATGAATACCTTAAAAGCCAAGGTTCGAGGACAGAAATCTGGCTGAGTCCGGAATAACCTTGTGAAGTGAAAGGATAAGAAAGAGGTATTTATATCTAGATGCTAGGATAGAGGTGATCAGGAAAACAGGAAAACAGGAAGACACAATGAGAGGTAAAGGAGGTGCTGTGGAATTGGTGGAAGTCAATGTCTGTTTTTCTTTTTAGTGTTTATATTATTAACTTGTAAGATTTGGATTTGTTGTTTGTTTTTGAATGTTGGTTTTTGTGTATTGTTATTTTTCGATATTTTTTGTGCTGTTGTTGTGTGAAAAATACTAATAAAATTTATAATAAATCATGTCAAAAAAGTATGTCACCAACAGGAAAAGTTTGGAAAACTCTAGGTTAGAGTGTTGGAATAGGGCATGGGAGACCAGGATTTGAATCCCCCACTCAGTCTTGAAGCTCACTTCAACCTATGGGTGTGGCCTCAGGAGCCAGTCACAGTCCCTCAGCCTAGCCTACCTCACAAGGTTGTTGTGAGGATAAAATGGGATGGAAGAGAACCATATATGCTACCTGGATGGAAAGGTGGTATATATAAAGGTAAAGGTACCCCTGCCCGTACGGGCCAGTCGTGTCAGACTCTAGGGTTGTGCGCCCATCTCACTTAAGAGGCCGGGGGCCAGCGCTGTCCGGAGACACTTCCGGGTCATGTGGCCAGCGTGACGAAGCTGCTCTGGCGAGCCAGCACCAGCGCAGCACACGGAAACGCCGTTTACCTTCCCGCTATAAAGCGGCACCTATTTATCTACTTGCACTTTGCGGTGCTTTCGAACTGCTAGGTGGACAGGAGCTGGGACCGAAAGATGGGAGCTCACCCCGCCGCGGGGATTCGAACCGCTGACCATACGATCGGCAAGTCCTAGGCGCTGAGGTTTTACTCACAGCGCCACCCGCGTCCCTGTGGTATATATACTAAGTAACTAAATTCAGTAGCTTTTGCGTTGAAAGTTCAGCCTACCAAATTCACGCTTCAAAAAAAGCTAAAGAGTGGAAAAATGAGGCACAAATGTTTACAATGTGGTAAAATAAAATAAATAAAAGTAGCATAAAATAAACTAAGATAAACAGCAACATGATAAAAGTTACGGTCATGTCACAAACACCGAAGGGGAAAATGATTAAAGGCCAGAGAGGTCAGTTCCTGGGGAGTTTTGCTTGCTACAGCACAGAATTTGGCCACTCTGAAAGCAATAGATGCATTTTGATCTGAAATGAGTAAAATCTTAGAATTGTAGAGATGGAAGGGACCACGAGGGTCTGATCTAAGAGTCTCATGCTCTACAGACTGTTCTACTCTAGCAGTCTGATTGTCCTGGCAGATTTAATAAGAGGGGTTTGATAAAGATTTTTAATAGATCTTGGCAAGAGGACATGCGCTGCCAATTTGACCTCTCCAGAGTGCCAGGGGCACCTGCATTCATGGCAAGGGATTTATGTCTTTCCTCCAGAACTGCTGAGGAAAGGATATTTAGGCATGTAAAGGCCTAATTGTATATCAATTCCCCAAAAGACTTTGTTATCTTACATGACCACCACATATGATAAAAGGTGCCCTCCTTTTTTTTACACTTCCAACAAATATTGCAGCTTGTTCTATACATTTTGTATAACTTAGTAGGAGTCAGATCATTTTAATAGAATTTTCTTTCAGCGTACAACACGCTGTGAATTTCAGTTCTGTTCTCCTTAGCCTCTCCCAATCTGCCATTTGTATGTTATGTCCTAAGTCCTTTGTCCAGTTTATCATAGTCGATTTAACCTGTTCATCCTTTGTACACCATTCTAGGAGCAAGATGTATTTTTTTGGACAGAGTTTTGATATTATTTTCTAGGAGTTATTTTTGGAATCTTGATATCTCATAACTAAAACCTCTCTTTTTATCTATCTTGAAGATATCATTCAACTGAAAATACTGTAACCAATCTGTTACTAGTTCCTTTATCTCTTCAAAATCTTTTAATTTTAACTGATTTTCCAGTTTGGTTAGCAGCTCTGTAAGTCGGCCAATTACTACTTATATTCACTTTTCTCAAAGATATTGCTTCCAAAGGGGAAAGCCACAAGGGTGTTTTTGCTCAAATAAATTTTTATACTTTCCCCATACCCTAAAGATTGATTTTCTTATTATATGGTTCTGAAATGCTTTATGGACCTTTGTTTTTTCATACCATAGGTATGCATGCTATCCAAATCTATTTTCATAACCTTCTAAATCTAGAATGCCTGCACTTTCCAGCATAATCCAGTCCCGGATCCAGCAGATACAGGATGCTTCATAATAAAGTTTCAAATCCTGCAAGGCGAAACCACCTCTCTCTTTTGCATCTGTTAATAATTTATATTTTATCCTTGGTTTCTTCCCCTGCCAGATAAACCTAGATATGTCTTTTTGCCATTGCTCAAAGCATCCGGCACTGCCTATTACCGGGGCTGATTGAAATAAAAATAACATTCTTGGCAGTACATTCATTTTTATCACTGATATTCTAATCCACACAACAACCCTCTGAAGTAGGTTAGGCTGAGAGGCAGTGCCGGCCCCCAAGGTCACATGCAGTGAGTGTCATGGCCAAGTGGGGATTTGAACCCTGGTCTCTCTGGTCCTCTAAGTGATATTTCACACTGTGACAACTGATTTATTTTGGGGGCTCTCCAACCCATGCACAGAAGGTAACACACTTTTCCAATCCACATATAGTGTATTGATCTCAGACAATTCTTTTGGCGCCCTGAATAGGGTGGGAGGGGACATAAAAATTGTGGAATATGTGTGTTTGATTGGTCTTTGTCCTTAGATTTGCATTGTAAAAGAAGCAGCATGAAAGAGGAGGGAAGGAAAGCAAACTCAGGCTCCAGTTTCTTAAGGTTACAGAGTTCTTATAACGACCAGTTGGGATAAATACCGTATTTTTCGCTCTATAGGACGCACTGGACCATAGGAGGGAGAGAACAGAGGGGAAAAATTCTCCCCCTCTCTGCTCAGCGCCCCTTCAGCAAAGGGGCAGGAGAAACAGAGCCCCTTCCATTTCTCCTCCCGCTTCGCTGAAGGGGCGCTGCGCAGAGAGGGAAAACTGTGCAGCGCCTCTCCAGCGAAGCGTAGCCTGGAGAGCAAGAGGGATCGGTGTGCACCGAACCCTCTCGCTCTCCAGGCTTCAGGCGGCTATCTGCAAGCCTTTGGAGCACAGCGGGAACTTCAGCGAAAGCAACGCGAAGCCTCCGGAGCACGGGGGGAGCTTCGCGTTGCTATCGCTGAAGCCAAGGAGCCTGCATTCACTCCATAGGACGCACACACATTTCCCCTTCATTTTTGGAGGGGGAAAAGTGCTTCCTATAGAGCGAAAAATACGGTAGAAACCATTCAGTGAGGTGGGTGGAGGAGTTAGAGGGAACTGGTGTCTTAGTTAGTAGAATATACCTGCTTTGGGGGGGGAGTTGTACTCTGGACTACAGCAGGGTGGGGGGAAGGTTGAAGTGCCCCTATACACCGGGTGCAACCCCATACCTGTGGGGATTTGAACTCCCGTTGATGCTGCTTGTAGTGCAGACACAGTCTCTGATTGCTTGGAAAGAACCCTGGCGACCAGTTCCAGTCAGGCTGGCAGACAGCAGTCCTGAACACTCTTCAGAAACTGGATTTTGCTCCTCAAGACCTTCTAGGTTTGGGCTTGGGCCAAGCAAAAGCAATGGTTAGGCAAAGAATTATAGACACCAAGAGACAACAGGACTGCTTAAGGTGCCCCAACTACAAAATTGTAGAAATTGAGAGATATATAGCTGCACCAGCAGCATATCTCTTTTTTCTTGTATCCAAAAATGCAAGAAGGGTTTTTACACTTGCCAGAAGCTCAGCTCTGCCCTCGCCGGTCTTGGAAGGATCCTTTAAAAAAGTCCCATATGACCAGAGAATTTGCGCCTGTCCATTGGGGAACATAGGAAGCCCTGAACACATATTTTTTAGATGTCCCTTTTGAGGCACGTAGAGAAACCCCCTGCTGGTGAGGATTGCTGACCTCCCAGTAAAGCAAAAATTTGATCTCCTCCTGTTAGGCAAAGACCACAAAACGACCCGGATTGTCGCCAGATTCTCCACACAGATCTGTAGGCGCAGACTATCCCCCAATTCAATCAAGTTTGTTAAGAAAATTCCCAAACTCGGATCCACGGGCGACTCTGGGTCATTTTTCTAAGGTAGTCTATCTTAAAGTTTTTATGTGATTATATGTCTATCACATGGGACGCGGGTGGCACTGTAGGTAAAACCTCAGCACCTAGGACTTGCTGATCGCATGGTCGACGGTTCAAATCCCTGCGGCGGGGTGAGCTCCCGTCGTTCGTTCCCAGCTCCTGCCCACCTAGCAGTTCGAAAGCACCCTTAAGTGCAAGTAGATAAATAGGTACCGCTTATAGCGGGAAGGTAAACGGCGTTTCCGTGTGCTGCTCTGGTGCTGGTTCGCCAGAGCAGCTTCGTCACGCTGGCCACGTGACCCGGAAGTGTCTGCGGACAGCGCTGGCTCCCGGTCTCTAGAGTGAGATGAGCACACAACCCTAGAGTCTGTCAAGACTGGCCCGTACGGGCAGGGGTACCTTTACCTTTTACCTTATGTCTATCACACTTTTAAACTTAAAATCCATTGTTCTATATTGTTTTAAATGTTTGTTTTGCTATTGGGATTGTAGTCCCATTTGTGTTTCTCAAGCTGGTCTCTGACCGTAATAAATTTTATGTATGTATGTAAACCCTGGCAAGGAGGGGACTTAGGCAGCAGGCTGGCATTATGGGGAGCTGGATCCAACAACATCTATACGGGCTGGACCTTTGGTCCACGGGGCTTCCCTTGAAGTGAGAACCTAGAAGAGGTTTTGTAACAACTCTGTTTTATTCCTTCTTTTTAGAACCAGAAGCTAAGCATTGCTACTTGCACCTAAAGACCACAAGATTGATGCTGACCTCTCAGGTGATAAAATCCACACAACAAAACCAAAGTAAGTGCCTGCCCCAAATCCTCATATTTAGATCTGCATTTGCTGCTGATTTGCTACTGGGCCAGATTCAATGAAGCCCTTAAAATCTTTGGGAGCAGTTTACGTGCAAGATGGTCTTACCCTATATACTCCCACTTGATTGCCTTGATCTGCTCTGGTCAGACCTCACCTGCTCTGGTCAGACCTCACCTGGAGTACTGTGTCCAGTTTTGGGCACCACAGTTCAAGAAAGACACTGACAAACTGGAACGTGTCCAGAGGAGGGCAACCAAAATGGTCAAAGGCCTGGAAACGATGCCTTATGAGGAACGGCTAAGGGAGCTGGGCATGTTTCGCCTGGAGAAGAGGAGGTTAAGGGGTGATATGATAGCCATGTTCAAATATATAAAAGGATGTCACATAGAGGAGGGAGAAAGGTTGTTTTCTGCTGCTCCAGAGAAGCGGACACGGAGCAATGGATCCAAACTACAAGAAAGAAGATTCCACCTAAAGATTAGGAAGAACTTCCTGACAGTAAGAGCTGTTTGACAGTGGAATTTGCTGCCAAGGAGTGTGGTGGAGTCTCCTTCTTTGGAGGTCTTTAAGCAGAGGCTTGACAACCATATGTCAGGAGTGCTCTGATGGTGTTTCCTGCTTGGCAGGGGGTTGGACTCGATGGCCCTTGTGGTCTCTTCCAACTCTATGATTCTATGATCTATGTAGCTGACACTGTTAACAGTGGCTACAGAATACCATTCTGCGTTTGTAAGGATCTGGTCTTTTAGCATGGCAGGACATACCCTTTGGAACTCCCTTCAGATTGACATCAGGCAGTTGTCTTCACTGTACTCATTTTCAGTGTCTGCTCAAAAGGTTTTTTGTTTAGACAAGTCTACCCAGATATGTAGACTGCTGGCCTGTTTAAATCAATTTTTGGCCCATTTTAATTATTTTCCCAATCTTTCAGTAACTGTTTTCCCTGAAATTTCTATTTCCTTCATTTTGTAGAAGACTGCACAACATTTTGCATGCTCCTAGGGAATAAACTGCAGTTTGAAATCAGTGGGGATTTATTCTGCAAGCATGCAGAGCTCTGCACTGTGAGTCAGAGGGGAGGGTGCTTAAAGGCTTAGGTCACCTTGACAGTCACAGCTTTCTCTTCCTGGTAAACTCTGCCTGAGATGGGTTTGCATTTGAAGCTGAAGCTACCATATTCACACTTCCTGAAGCATTTGTACTCATGCAAATTTTGTGTCGCAGTTCTCCAACCAGAAAATGTTCACAAAAATGCATGTGCTAAGGTAGAGCTTGCATTAAAATACATATATGTTGCTGCAGAAATGTGGAGAACTGAATTTAAGACTGGAAAAATGAAAAAAACGAGATAACTGAAATTGGCAGAACTTTCTATCCCTACTCACAGAATAGCCTCCGTGTGAGTGCTGTGACCCTTCCAGGGTTTCTGTCTGGCAATGATAACCAACTCGGGGGCGGGGTGGTGTGGGGTTGGGTCACATTTCAGGCCAGAAACATTTCCAGGCTCTCCCTGAACTCTGCTCAGTGAAGATATTGGCAAACATCTCCTCTTTTTCTTTCTGATAAGGATGACACTCTCCAGAGGGAAGACAGCTCTGCTATCAATTTCCTTCTTGGCAATATTATCATTGGCAGTTTTTGCTTACCTGGACAGGTAAGTAGGAAAAGGGATCCTGGCATCCTGGAAATCAGTTAGAATGTACTGTTCTTACAAGAAGCAAGTATTTAGGACAGGGGTCAGCAAACTTTTCAGCAGGGGGCTGGTCCACTGTCCCTCAGACCTTGTTGAGGGGCCGGACTATATTTTGAAGGGAAAAAATGAACGAATTCCTATACTCCACAAACAGCCCAGAGATGCATTTTAAATAAAAGCACACATTCTACTCATGTAAAAACACTAGGCAGGCCCCACAAATAACCCAGAAATACATTTTAAATAAAAGGACACATTCTATTCATGTAAAAACACGCTGATTCCCAGATCACCCACGGGCCGGATTGAGAAGGCGATTGGACCAGATCCGGCCCCTGGGCCTTAGTTTGCCTACCCATGGTTTAGGATCAAAGACACCCAACATCTTGTTTCTCATTACAGACGGAGAAGAATTAGGCTTGGTCAGCTTTTAACAATTTAACAATTTTATCTGCAGCTCTTTGACTAAAGCAAGATGTATAAAGCATGCCATTTGTACTTTTTCTTCTTTAGAAAAAGTTTTCTGAAATATTATTCCACAGCAACCTGACCTTGCCATGCTTTTGTCTAATAACAATAACAATAATAACAATAATTTTATTATTTATACCCCGCCCATCTGGCTGGGTTTTCCCAGCCACTCTGCGTGGCTTACAACATATCTAAAAACATAACAAAAAATCATCAATCCTTAAAACTTCCCTAAACAGGGCTGCTTTCATCAGAAAACACCGGAGCTCCAATTCTGGGCTACTTCAGGTCTATGCTTAAAATTATAGTGCCTTGGTAAAGAGGAAAAATAATTGTGCTGCCTTTTCTCTCTCTGATTGTGCCTGAAAACATATGGGTCTTGCATATTACATATATTCATTCTTTCAAGTATCCAGAGCAGAAAGTCTTAATGCATTGGTGGTTTGCATTGCGAATCAAGACATTAAACATAAGTAGAAGTTGTTTAAGACAAGTTTGGGATTCAGCTAAAATTAATTGTTATAAATTTGTTCTTCTGGAGGTTGTAGAAGATTCATATTTTTTTTGGACATCATTAGATACCTTAGCTCTGGAAGCACAACTTTAATGCTACAAGAATTTTGCCATTTGGCTAACTCTGGTAGGCTTCGTGCACTCACCATTCCACTGGAATTATTTATTCCATTCATATTAATTTTAGTTATGAATCTTAACTGTTGGAGGTGCTTCTGGATATTTAGGTCCACACTCTGCTTTCAAGCTGTGTATTCTGTTTTCATAATTTGTCCTTGGTGGCCCAATAAAAAGTTCTGTCCACCTTGTGAGTGTCATGTCTTCGTCATCTTCAAGGCCCCAGCTTACTGTGCTATATAATAATAATAGTAACAACAACAACAATAATAATAATACATTTATTTATACCCCGCCCTCCCCGGCCAAAACCGGACTCAGAGCGGCTAACATCAAATGTATAATACACTAACATAAAATCAGGCAATCAATTAAAATACATCCTAAAATCAGATCAGGATCAGAATCCAATCAGATGGCAACCTGCAAATTTGGGATGGGGACCTTAAATGCCCACCAGGCCTAACTGTCTCTACTGATCTTATATGAGTCTGTGAGAAACGTTGTGGGGCCACTTTCATACAAGTTCTTATGGGGGAAAGCGAAGTCAGATTGAACCCCGACCAAAGGCCTGGTGGAACAGCACTGTCTTGCAGACCCTGCGGAAAGATGTCAGATCCCGCAGGACCCTGGTCTCATGAGGCAGAGCATTCCACCAAGTTGGGGCCACAGCCAAAAAGGCCCTGGCCCTGGTCGAGGCCAGTCTAATCTCCTTGAGGCCCAGGACCTCCAAGATGTTGTTATTTGCAGACCGTAAGGTCCTCTGTGGGGCATGCCAGGAGAAGCGGTCCCTTAGGTACGAGGGTCCTAGTCCTTTCTGACCTTCTTCAAGCTCTTTCAACAAGTGAAAATTATGAGGGACTTTAACTGTGGATCCAGCTATCTTGTCCAAACCCCTCCCCCACCAGCCAGGTTGATCGGCAGTTTTTAAACAAACTGGCTTAACGTGCACCAAGGCATGGATCATTAATACAGTGGTACCTCGGGTTACATACGCTTCAGGTTACATCCGCTTCAGGTTACAGACTCCGCTAACCCAGAAATATTACCTCAGGTTAAGAACTTTGCTTCAGGATGAGAACAGAAATCGTGCGGCGGCGGCACGGCGGCAGTGGGAGGCCCCATTAGCTAAAGTGGTGCTTCAGGTTAAAAACAGTTTCAGGTTAAGAATGGACCTCCAGAACGAATTAAGTACTTAACCCGAGGTACCAGTCCCTTTCAATTTCACATTTCTCTGAATTTTGCAGTGCAGTTTTCAGCTCAAAAATAAAACAAAATACATTTAAATTGAATCAAATCTTAGAAATGTGTAAATTGAGATGAAATACATATTTAAATACATTTTGTCATAAAACTTTTTTAATAAAAACTCCTCAGATTATAATGCAGAAATGAGATGGAATGAATTTTACATGAATTTACATGTAAGTTTGATGAGGATTGGACATAGACAGAGCTGTCCAGCCTGACTTTTCACGGGAAGTGTCAGTCTGACATGATGTATGTAAAGCACTTTGTCAAACCCATTCCCCCAAGTCCTATAGAAATGGTTGGCACTACCATGCAGAGAGCAGCCTGCAACCACAAGTGCTGTTGTTTTGTTTTGTTTTGAGCATTTGTACTCTGTTCTTCAGCTGAAAAGGCTCCCAGGATGGCTTTCATGCTATCAGTTAAAACAGTGGCTCTCACTCTCTCTGGGCGACAGTTTCAGAATAAAAGTTTGCTTGCCACACTGAATTTTTTATTGGTAAGAAATGCATTGGAAAACACAAAGAAACAACTCCTAGCGGTGCTTGATTTATAACATAAAACACAACTGATTTATAATATGGTAATGGGACATTCAGAAAGTATAAATCAATGCAGCTACATAAGAAAATTCCCAGTAATACTAATTGTCCTTGAATCTTCCTGCCACACTTACCATCCTCTCCTGCCACACAGTGTGGCACATGACACGCCCTTTGAGAGTTACTGAATTAAAACAAGGCAGCCTCTTCCCTGACGGCTTTCAGTCTTAAGAAACATGCCCTGCAAGAGGAAAGGGGCAGGGGAGGGCAGAGGAAAAAGTAAAATGGGTACCAGTTGTTAAACAATTTTACCTAGTGGAGGTGGGCTTTGAGCAAAGCTAATGGGATGAACCCTGTGGCTTCCCATCCTTCTTAGTGAGACAGTTTGATGGAATGGCTGCCCCCAGGTGACATTTGAAGGAGAGGAGGCCCAGACCTGATTACTTTTGTTTCAGTTGTGGGGTGGGTTTGGTATGAATTTTCATTAGTTGCCACAGATTCCATGCCATCACATTTCCTCTCTTGAGAGTGGAAATCTAAGTTTGGTTAAATGCTATGCCAGGTTGTCAAATTGTTATGGAAAAATCTAGGTGTGAGGCTGCTCAGCCACCCAGCTTATTGGGCAGAGCCCGTGGGTCCCTGCAGAATAAAGGAGGAGTCCAGCCACCAACCGGAGCAAATAGCTGTAGACCAAAATTTATTGCGCAACAGGTTCGAAGAGGAAATTTAAACCCCGAGGACGGGGTGACAAGGACTTTTAAAACTTTCCCATCATATCCCAGAATACAGTTCGTACAGCACCATTGCTACATCATTGCTACATAGCATTGGAATGGAGGAAGCTGGCAAAGGAGTTGATTTTATATTATTTTTAAAGCTAGGTAACTTCCCTGAGCTGTCAAGTTAAAAGGATACATTCAGGCATAATATTTGTAAATTTAACTTTAAAGACGTGCCCCCCCCCATAATTTCCGTAACACAAATATAAAACTATCAAATTGTTGAAATATGGGAATAAAATATCATTATTAAACGTTAATGAATATTCAACAAATAGCCCGACACACGAAGAATGTATCCAAGATGTGATCCTTAGCAGGGGAGAACTTGAGAACAGATTCTGTTCATAGGAGAACAGAAAAAGTGCTTTTTACTGTGTGCAGCCAGTTGATCCATCTAGTTTAGTATTGTCCACACTGACTGGCAACAGCTCTCCAGGGTTTCCAACAGAGAAGAATATTTCCCTGTCTCAGTCAGTTCTAATTGGAGATGGCAGGTGTTGAACCCAGGACCCTCTACATGCAAAGGAGATGCTGTACCACTGAGCCCTTCTCCTAATTAAGAGGTGGCTTGCTGGTCTGGGTGAAGGGAATGAGGACAGTCCATGGGGCTTGATCCTGCACACACTTGTGTGGATTTGCTCAGCATAGGATCGTGTTAACCACAACAGAGGATTTATTCTCAAGAGGGCCTTACTGCCCTTCCAGCTTTGTGATATAACAAGAAGTCTGCAAGGAAATACATAACATTTTATTCCTGTTTTTGCAGTGATGGAACATTAATATGGATGTACAAGAACAGGTAAGCATCTGATCTTTACTTTGCTAGCTCCTTCTGCTGACAACATGCAGAGGGGTGTCTGTCTTGTTCATGGTCTGTCTTGCCCATGGTTGCCAGGGTTCCTGGGCAAAAGGGAGGTCTTTTAATGATTCTTTTAAAGCAATTTCCCTACCCTACTCATTAGCCAAACAGGATCTTGGAGCAGTGTTTATGAAGAATGTCCTTGTCCTAAAAGACATGGCACATGAAGAAGGGGAGTTGAGAAGGGCAAAGGGGAAAAGCAACCCCTTAGACCTGGTGTTATGTACTGAGTTGAATAGGATCCAAAATGCAGCAGTCTGATTGGTCCTAGAACAATAGGATCCAGAATGCAGCAGTCTGATTGGTCCACAGGAGCCACCCAATCCAACTCCAGGTGGAAGTGAATCCGCAACCTGATTGGCCTACAGGAGAATCCCAGAATTAGCCAATCACGTGGGGCCCATTGTGTAAATAATGTATATAAAGCAGACATTGCGGGGGAACTTCCATTCCTCACTACTATGAGCTGAATAAAGAGCATGAAATCCACACTCGACTCCGAGTATATTTCACTTGTTCAAAAGGATAATATTTTGTTGTACAGTTTTGTCAACACATATCTTGGCTGTCTTGAAGAGCGACCCCTACCCAGGAAAACTGGTCCTTCCTTCCTTCTTTCCTTCCTTCCTTCCTCACCCCACCACCCCCAAGTTCAGATCTTGGAGCAAATCCAGGTGCCAATGTCTGGGCCAGGAGTTCAAGGCCAGGTGTCCTGCCACGCAGCTCTTCCCTCGGGCTGGAAAGTGTGGACAGCTTCTGCTTGTGCCCTACTGCAACATTAAACTGTTTCTGGTGATGCTGTGTCCCGAATGCACAAAACCACCTGCTGCTTCTCAGCTGTGTACAAAATCCAATAGCCTGGGTGGTCCCCATTCTGTGTGATGTCCCAGGAAGGAGGCATGGCGCCAAATTAGCCACAACACAGATTTTTGTCTGCCTCTTTTTCCAGAAGTCCATTTTAAATGAAAAGCCACCATGGCAGGTTCAGTTTAAGGGGGAAGGGGCTGCTTCACCCTTTATTCTCTTGCCCTTTACCCACTAACACATACCCAGTATGCTTCTCCATTCACAGGCAAACACCCCCAATATTATTCCCCCCCTCCATAAAAGCTGTTGGTGGATAGCAGGAGGGGATAGAAGGAGCAAGTCCTCCATAAAACAGCCTTCTGACGCTGCTTTTTATTCCTATTTAGTTTGGGGAAGGGACGCGGGTGGCGCTGTGGGTTAAACCGCACAGCCTAGGGCTTGCCGATCAAAAGGTCGGCGGTTCAAATCCCCACAACGGGGTGAGCTCCCGTTGCTCGGTCCCTGCTCCTGCCAACCTAGCAGTTTGAAAGCACGTCAAAGTGCAAGTAGATAAATAGGTACCGCTCCGGCGGGAAAGTAAACGGCGTTTCCGTGCGCTGCTCTGGTTCGCCAGAAGCGGCTTGGTCATGCTGACCACATGACCCGGAAGCTGTACTCCGGCTCCCTCAGACAATAAAGCGAGATGAGTGCCGCAACCCCGGAGTCGGCCACGACTGGACCTAATGGTCAGGGGTCCCCTACCTTTACCTAGTTTGGGGAAAGTGGCCCAGGTGTCAGATTTTGCTCACAGCTATCTGTGCAGAATGAGATGTCTGGAAGTGCAGGCTGCTTGCTTGCTTGGGACATTGCCGAGCCGTGTCAGCTGAGCTATGGCACTCTGCCAAGGATAGAAATATGCTCCACCAGGAAGCACAATTTGTGTGTCTCCATCCCTCTGCTGACAACCTTATGGGCCCATCTGCACCAACTGCCTTGTATCAGGTCAGGCAGTTCGCTTCATCTACCCTGGCATTGCCTAGAACCGGCATTTGCAATCCTGGGGCCTCCAGATGTTTTGGATGACAGCTCCAAACATCTGGAGGGCAAAGCCTGGTCTCCTCTGACTGGCAGTTGCCCTCTGGGTGCTACCCAGGTAGTGGAGATCTCCTCAGTTTCACCTGGAGCATTCTGCATGCAGAAAACAGGCTGTTGCCACTAGGTCTAGCCTCCTTAACACATCCTTCCGGGTTCATCTTCCAAGTATCTTTCTTTTTGTTTTCTCCTTACATATACAGGAGCCTAAAGATTTCCCAGTTGAAAAACCAGACAGAGCAGTGGCTGGCCATAAGCAACTGGTTTAACTCAAGGTAAGAGGACCATATATTTATATGAGCCAAAACTGAAATCAGCAAGCCCTTTCCATAGTGGCCAAAGCTGGCCAGCCATACAGGAAATCAAACTGCAACTGGGACTTTTAACATATTAGTATGTTGAGCTAATGTGCCAATCCAGAGACGGCATTCAGTTGCTGGCTTTTGGGCCGGCCCTCTGCATAAGCTCAGAGGTACTTCCCTTGCTTTATATATTCCAGCACTCAGCCCTGATACTGAAGACTGGTTCGGGAACAGGAGACTCTGGGACCCGTTAGACCTTTTCCAATTACATTTCCCCAAGGTGGTTTGCCTGCCACCCTCATTATACACCTTTAGGTGCCAAGCGAAAACATTCCTTTCCAACCAGGCCTTTGGCTGATGAACACCCCTTTTATTTAAATGTGTTTATGGGAGACAGTGCAGGGGAGGTGGGGTTGTTGATTTGTATGTTTGTTGTTTGTTTTTATCATATATTTTGTGCTTATATTGTATTTTTATATTGTGAACTGCCCTGAGTTCTGCAAATGACGGGTGGTATACAAATTTAATAAGTAAGTAAGTAAGTAAGTAAGTAAGTAAGTAAGTAAGTAAGTATGTATGTCTATGTCAGGTTTCCTCAACCTCAGCCCTCCAGATTTTTTTGGCCTACAACTCCCATGATCCCTAGGTAGCAGGACCAGTGGTCAGGGATGATGGGAATTGTAGTCTCAAAACATCTGGAGGGCTGAGGTTGAGGAAGCCTGGTCTATGGTTCTATAAAGGCTATTTTGAGGCCCTTTTTATTTAATGCAGATGCACCCCCGGCTTGTTCAGTGTAGACTGGCAAGGTTCTATTGATGCTTTGCTGCCCACAGCCCATATAATTAGTTCTTACCTTACCTATTTTCAAGAGGCTAGTTACTTGCTTCCTGTTAACGGAGAAATCTGAGGGCTCCCTTGGTCAAAAAGCAAGGACACCAGCCAGGAAGACCAGAGCAAAACAGCAGCCAGTAGGCTTGGTCTTTATTGAAGACTGTCGCGAAAGGACTCCAACCTGCCACAAGGTGGAACAAGATGGAAACCCCGAACAAAAGAGAACCCCAAACTTTTATTAGCTGCTAATCCCCATGTTACACCCCCCCAAGCTACATCACTCATACATCATGGTTACACCATGAAAGGGGAGGTCTGCTGGCAGTAATCTGAGCATCCTGGACCCTGCCCCATGGTTCCCCTTGCCCTCCACCAAACACCCATCAAGTGTAACAAAAGAGATATTTACATTTCCCTGTTTCCCAGCCAAGTTAATCACACCCTTTTGTCTTCATCTGGGTTTGTTATTTCTGGAATGGCTACCTGTCTGTCAGGATGCCAGGGATTATCACTCAGGCATGGGGGTGCTGAGTAGCTGAGCTCACATGTCTATAGGAATTTCTGAAGTTTTCCAGTGAGCAAGTACATAGATACATTGATCAGTGAATTCTTACATTTGGTATTGTGCAGCAAAGGCCCTTTGAATAGGCAGGAAGAAACTGTGATGAAGGGTTTTGTGGGGACAAATCACAAAAGTCGCAAAAGTGATTGTGCTGATTTTGGTAGTGGGCTGCATGTGCATGATATCTGCTGGAGGGGCAACCCCACCCCCCCAACCTATACATAAATTCTTGCAACACTGTGTACAGTACTCTTGGTCAGTCCTGCTGTTCCTAAGGGAGACCTTTAGTCCTGTCCTTTTCATCTAATTCATTTACCACAGATAGATAGATTAGATAACAAAACAGCTGCTGTTCTGGCTGCAAAAAGGCAGGCTACGGCTTGATTGAGAAGCCGGAAGCTACTAATCAAAGGTACAGTTACATGGAGTAGTGGAATCTTTGTTGAATGGGACTGTGGAGGATCTTGGCATGGGGAAAGATAATTTGCCAAATAATACAGATCTTTCCTAAGTGCCATGTAGGGCTGGCCATTTAATTCTGCTTCCAGTCAGCTGTGGAACAGCAGTGGCCTCAGAAAATCTCAAGCTTCCAGGGCTCCTCAGTTTCGTTTTATCTACTTACAGATACGAATTTGCGAATAAAGAACCAAAGGGGTTGTCATTGGACAGCTGGTTTGATTCACGGTAAGGAGAGAAAACCTTTTTTTTTTGTGGGGGGGCAGGGAGGCTAAGGGAAGTGGTGGAATGAGAGGAGAAAGGTCTTGGTGCAATCAAAGCCTTTTACCCAGAACAACATTGACTTGCAACACAGGTCTTACGCTATTACTGTGAAATCTGGAGAATGAGCTATTCACATTCCTCACCACACCCCTGAAATTCATCCTCTGACTTTTGTCAAGGCATAATTCATGTAGCGCTTCGTCCACTCACCCCTGCATCTGCAGAATGGGGATAATAACACAGGTCAGCCTTGCAGAGTTACTGTAAGGGTTGCTGGAATCATGCAATTAAATAAATTTGGAAGAGTATTGTTAATGATTGCATGCAGCTTCTGAGGGGCAGAAGGGAGCCTGCACTATTTATGGATTCAGGCAGGCAGCAGCTGGAACAAGGGTAGACTGCCTCTGTGTTCTGGAGGATCCATTCCCAGGACCAACATTATCCAAAATAGTTGTTGATAGGTATTCACTGTGGATTTATGTTGCCACCTGTGGCCAATACCATTGCACCACCTGAGACATAGAATTCCAGAGGCTGATGTACAGAATTCTGAACTCATTGTCTATCCTGGTTACTAGCCCCTAAGTGTGAGGATGTTGGGGGTAGTTAGAGCCCTTTTATTTGGCGCTGTGGGTTAAACCACAGAGCCTAGGACTTGCAGATCGGAAGGTCAGCAGTTCGAATCCCCGTGACGGGGTGAGCTCCTGTTGCTCGGTCCCAGCTCCTGCCAACCTAGCAGTTCGAAAGCACATCAAAGTGCAAGTAGATAAATAGGTACCGCTCCAGCAGGAAGGTAAACGGCATTTCCGTGCGCTGCTCTGGTTCGCCAGAAGCAGCTTAGTCATGCTGGCCACATGACCTGGAAGCTGTACGCCGGCTCCCTCAGCCAATAAAGCGAGATGAGCGCCGCAACCCCAGAGTCAGCCATGACTGGACCTAATGGTCAGGGGTCCCTTTACCTTTACTTTCTACTAGTTGAGGGGTAGGAGTCTTTGGGCTCAAAAGCAGAATAATAAAAACAACCACCACCACAGCAATCTATTTCTATTATGTGCCCTAAGCCTCAAGATGTGTTGATTAGAGAGTAAGCAGAACTATGTGATTCCTGCATTGCAGAGGGTTGGAGTAGATGACCCCTGGGGTTCCCTTCCAACTCTACAATTCTATGATTTAGGGCTTACTATAGCTTTGGACTGTCTCTAAGAAAGTTTAAGGCAATCCAGCAACTATTCCTGGACCTCCTCACCTCCCCCTGTATGAAGTCTTCTCTACCTCCAGTTTATTCTGGGTTGCAGATTACTTTTGGGAAGGATCCTTCCTGTTCAGCTTAATTTGCACTTGGCAAACCGGTATGTGAAGTAACGGCTCATCCACAGTTTCTCTTGACCTGTATTTTGATGGGCTTGTGTACCAAATATTTGCCCTCAGGCAAAGCTGAGAGCTTTTCTTGTTCTGCAGCTCAGCCTGGCAAAAATCCCATCTTACCTGCTGAATGGGATTTTATCTTATGTTATTTTTTCTGCCTTACTGATTTCAGACATTCACCTTCACTGTACACTTTTCAGCACCCGCTAAAAACAATTTTGTTTAGGCAAGCCTACTCACATGTTAAGGAAGTTGATGTGAGTTTTAGTCTGTTTTCAGTCTTTTGTTATTTTAACTTTTCAAAAGTTTTTAGTTAATGCTATTCATCTTTCTTATAGGTAATGTGAATGCTTCATGCTTTTCGTAAACCTTTGAGGGGTTTTGTTTTGTTTGCACTCAGGTGGTGTATACATTTTACAAAATAAATAATAAATCAATGAAGTTATCAGATGTGCAGAAAATCAGAAGAGAGATATTGCTTAAGGAAGCTTCATTTCTCTAGTGGGCAAGATCAGGTTTTCACAAGGCACAGCCACAGAACAATGGAGAAAGCTCTTATGTGTACTCGAAACAAAATAAAAAAAATCCTTCCGGTAGCACCTTAAAGTAAAGGTAAAGGGACCCCTGACCAATAGGTCCAGTCGTGACCGCCTCTAGGCTTGCGGCGCTCATCTCGCTTTCTTGGCCGAGGGAGCTGGCGTACAGCTTCTGGGTCATGTGGCCAGCATGACTAAGCCACTTCTGGTGAGCCAGAGCAGCTCACGGAAACACTGTTTACCTTCCCACCAGAGGGGTACCTATTGATCTACTTGCACTTTGACGTGCTTTCGAACTGCTAGGTTGGCAGGAGCAGGGACCGAGCAATGGGAGCTCACCCCATCGCGGGGATTCGAACCGCCGACCTTCTGATCGGCAAGCCCTAGGCTCTGTGGTTTAACCCACAGCACCACTGCGCACCTTAGAGACCAACTACCGTATTTTTCGTTCTATAGGGCGCACCGGCCCATAGGACGCACCTCGGTTTTTTGGGGGGGAAATGAATATAAAAAATTTATTCCCCCCCCCAGCTGCGGCTGCCGCCCCAAGCCTTGCGCACACCTTCCCGAAGCACGGGGCGCCCTCCGGAGGGCTCCGCATGCTTCGGGCGACAGGCTGCCGCCCCAAGCCTCACGCGCCCGTTGGGACCTCCCGCCGGGCGCGCAAGGCTTGCAAACACATTCGCCCGAAGCACGGGGAGCCCTCCGGAGGGCTCCCCGTGCTTCGGGTGACAGGCTGCCGCCCCAAGCCTCGCGCGCCCGTCGGGACCTCCCGCCGGGCGCGCAAGGCTTGCAGCCTGTCGCCCGAAGCATGGAGAGCCCTCCGGAGGGCTCCCCGTGCTTCGGGCGACAGGCTGCCGCCCCAAGCCTCGCGCGCCCGTCGGGACCTCCCGCTGGGCGCGCAAGGCTTGCAGCCTGTCGCCCCAAGCACGGAGAGCCCTCCGGAGGGCTCCCCGTGCTTCGGGCAACAGGCTGCCGCCCCAAGCCTCGCACGCCCGTCGGGACCTCCCGCCGGGCGCGCAAGGCTTGCAGACACTCGCCCGAAGCACGGGGAGCCCTCCGGAGGGCTCCCCGTGCTTCGGGCGACAGGCTGCCGCCCCAAGCCTCACGCGCTCGGCAGGACCTCCCGCCGGCGCGCAAGGCTTGCAGCCTGTCGCCCCAAGCACGGAGAGCCCTCCGGAGGGCTCCCCGTGCTTCGGGCGACAGGCTGCCGCCCCAAGCCTCGCACGCCCGTCGGGACCTCCCGCCGGGCGCGCAAGGCTTGCAGACACTCGCCCGAAGCACGGGGAGCCCTCCGGAGGGCTCCCCGTGCTTCGGGCGACAGGCTGCCGCCCCAAGCCTCACGCGCTCGGCAGGACCTCCCGCCGGCGCGCAAGGCTTGCGGACACTTGCCGGGGCTGCAGGCTGCTGCCCGCAAGCCTTGTGAGCCCGCGGGAACTCCCGCCGGGCTTGCAAGGCTTGCGGATAGCTTCCTGAAGCCTGGAGAGCGAGAGGGGTCGGTGCGCACCGATGCCTCTTGCTCTCCAGGCTTCAGCAAAAGCCTGCATTCGCACCATAGGACGCACACACATTTCCCCTTCATTTTTGGAGGGGAAAAAGTGCGTCCTATGGTGCGAAAAATACGGTAAATATGTTATTGGTATGAGCTTTCATGTGCATGAACACTTCTGAAAGCTCATACCAATAACAAACTTAGTTGGTCTCTAAGGTGCTACTGGAAGGAACTTTATTATTTTGTTTCGACCACGGCAGACCAATACGGCTACCTACCTGTAACTTGTGTGTACTGTTCATCAGTACATAGTTATCCCTTGAAATTCACACTTCTCTGAATTTTTGGATGCAGTTCTCCAGCCAAATAATGTGTGCAAAATTTCTTGTGTTGGTGGACAGTAATATAAACAAGGCATAATATTAGGAGGTGCTTGCTCTCCAAAAAGTGCATATTAGGAAAAATGTTGCTGTAAGCTACTGACAAATTTCCATGAGTGAAACTAATATAACCTAAAGCTAATGTAGAATTGTAGAGAAATGAAGTTGGCAACTATCAGAAAGTGGGCAAAATTGAAATAGACAAACACATCTCCCCCAGTTACAGTTTAAGGAAGTTCAAAAAGGGCACTGGGACACAAAAAAGTCACCACCATGCGCACCTAAGTAAGACTCACTCCACAATCTCTTACAACTCAAAAAAAAGAAGGAACCCCGCCCAAGAACAGTCATCTGCTTGAGCCTGTTACTTCAATTGTCCTTGCTCAAGTTCTTGCATTAGAAGCTTGTCTCAGGAAATGGTTCAGACGGTGGGGAAATAGCGTTGTTTAGCCAAGAGGAAGTTCAGGTTATTACACACAAAAAATGCTTTTGATTTGGCTTTTCCTTTATAATATTAAAACCATAGAATGGTAGAATGGTAGAGTTGGAAGGGAACCTGAGGGTCATCTAGTCCAACCCCCTGCAATGGAATCTCAACTAAAGAATCCCTGACAGATGGCCACCCAACCTTTGCTTGAAAACCTCCAATGAAGGAGAGTCCATCACTCCTTGTAGGAGTCTGATCCACTGTCAAATACAAAGTTCTTCCTGATGTTTAGTCAAACCTCCATTCTTGTAACTTGAAGTCATTGGTCTGGATCCTACCCTCTGGAGCAGGAGAAAACCATCTTGTTCCATCTTCCATGTGACAGCCCTTTAGATATTTGAAGCTGGCTATCGTATCTCCTTTCAATCTCCTCTTTACCTGGCTAAACATCCACAACTCCACCAACAATTCCTCATAAGCCTTGATTTCCAGACCCCTGATCATCTTGGTTGCCCTCCTCTGCACACGTTCTAGATTATCAGTATCCTTCTTAAATTGTGGTGCCCAGAACTGGACACAAGACTCCAGGTGTAGTCTCACCAAGGCAGAATAGAATGGTGCTATTATTTCCTTGATCTGGACACTTTCCCAAAAGGAAGGTTCATTGGAAACCCTTTCGGGTAAAATTGAGGCTAAAAAGGAAGCTACTAAAACAGTAATAACTTTGTCCCGATCTGCCAGGAGAGAACTCAATTTACTTCTTTTCAGAGTTTTAGGCTAGAGGTCTGTTAAGTTGTGAGTGAGCATATCAGACGACACAGCGATTCTTCAAACAGCTCTTGTTTATTCAGAGGCCAGAACAGAACTGAGCTGAAGGGTTCAGTCAGCCTGCTTATAAAGAGCTCCAGTACAACGTTACTGTAGCAACTTTCTAAAACTATCCAATCACTGAACATCACTTTCGATCCTTCATTTGCATAACTATCTACAGTATCCCCCTGCTGGCCCAGGGTGAGAACTTCAGTACATAACAAGGCCCAACATTTTGCTCAGCATCAGTTGGCGAGGTCTATTGTGTAAAGAGCAATCCAAGAGATTGAATCAGGTCCTCCTCAGTTGCAGGCACACAGATGGGCTTGATATGGAATATGTGAGAATCTGTCTTTGGTCACTGCAGAGGGGAAGGCATTTAGTCTCGCAAGCATAAAGACTCTTCGATGGGAAGGGAGTAATAGGTCCTTTAGATATTTGGCACAGGTTCCATAGTGTGTTGTGATCCCTAAGGCCTGCAGAGAACAGGATCTCGGAGTATGAGGTAATAAACGCTGTCTTTCGTGGTCGTAGAGCCGCTGTTTGATTGTGTGGAATACCATATTTTTTGCTGTATAAGACGCACCAGACCATAAGACGCACCTATTTTTTGGAGGAGGAAAACAAGAAAAAAAATATTCTGAATCTTAGAAGCCAGAACAACAAGAGGGATTGCTGCACAGTGAAAGCAGCAATCCTTCTTGCTGTTCTGGCTTGTGAGATAGCTGCGCAGTCTGCATTCGCTCCATAAGACGCACACACATTTCCCCTTACTTTTTAGGAGGGAAAAAGTGAGTCTTATAGAGCAAAAAATACGGTATGTAATTTTCATCACATGCTTCAAGGCTCTCAAGGGCAATGCCCAAACTACGGATTTTATCTTGAATTGCTCTATACCATCCAGATGCAATACGGTTTTCAAGTGTAGAGATTAAAAAGGAATTAGATGTTGTTCTAAAGTGGACTTTCAGCCAGGCCTTGATTGTAGTAAGCCATGCATTGGTTTCCATCAGATGTTGACCAGTTTCAACACATAAGGTTAAGTAGCTTATGCATTTAGGGGCACCAAGATCTTACGAAGAAAAGTCACTTGAATTTGTTCAACTTCTCTGTTAAATGCTTGTATCCAAATTGGAATACCGTACAATAACCTTGGCATTAAAAAATTTTATAGCAGAGACCATATGGTTGCCTCTGAGGAAGAAAAAGTGAAGAATCGCAGATGTGGTGCATTTTGCTTGGATGATCATTTGGCGTCTGTGTGTTGTCCAGTTTAAATTTGGCTGATAGAATATCCCTAGGTATTTACAGGATTTTACCTGGTCAGTGGGGTGATTATCTAGCCTCCATTTGACAGATTTTTCGTAATTACCGGTAATTCCCAGGGAGTTGATCTGACAGAAGGAAGAAAACGAATTTAGAAGTCTTCTAAGACCGACCTGGGTCTGAGAAAGTATTGTAGTATCATCTGCATATAGAAGCAGTTTTATTTTATGTTGGCCTAATGTCCGTGGATGTCCATTTACACCCTCAAAGTGATGAACCAGGTCATTTAAAAAAAGATTGAATAAGTGGGGCGACAAGACGCATCCTTGCTATAAGTATAAATGTAACCAAAGGAGTAATCCTTTGGTTACATTTATACTTTTTGTCAACTCGCCTTGGGGGTTACATTTGATGTGACCGAGTGTAGCGGTGTGTATTTTTTGAATTAGAAACAGCAGGCGTTGGTCAATTCCCATTTTATATAATTTGCACCAAAGCAGATCACAGGGGACTGTGTCAAAAGCTCCTTTTAACTCTAGGAAGGCCATGTCAAGTTCTTTCCTCCCATTTTCCATGTATTGGACTATGCAATTATCAGTGGTGGGTTTGCCATGGCAGAAGCCTATTTGTTCAGGCCCAAGGATCTTATTAGATGTCATCCAGTCCTTAAATTTCTTTTCCAAGTGTCAGGCATACATCTTACCAAGGATTGTTAGAAGACTTAAAAGGTAAAGGTAAAGGACCCCTGACAGTTAAGTCCAGTCGCGGATGACTCTGGGGTTGCGGCGCTCATCTCGCTTTACTGGCCAAGGGAGCCGACATTTGTCCGCAGACAGTTTTTCCAGGTCATGTGGCCAGCATGACTAAGCCGCTTCTGGCGAACCAGAGCAGCACATGGAAACGCCATTTACCTTCCCGCCGGAGCGCTACCTATTTATCTACTTGCACTTTGACGTGCTTTCAAACTGCTAGGTTGGTAGTTATCAGACTAATTCTCAGGCAGCTTCAGGTTACCTTTTTTGAATATAGGAGTGATGATGAAGTTTAGCCAAACATCTGGTAGTACCCCAAATTTGTCAATTAAAGTGAATAAATAGGCTAATAGAAGGGCCCACCATCCTGGACTGTGCCAGGGATCCCGTCTGGTCCTGGGGATTTATTTGGTGGATCATATAGTCTAATCCCTTGCTGTGCAGGAATCTCAGCTAAAACATCCACAACAGATGAACTCTGCAACCTCCCAAGGGAGACTGTTCCAATGTCATTCTTAAATTTTGGTGTCCACAACTGGACACAGGACTCCAGGGGTGGTCAGATCAAGGCAGAAAAGAGTGTTACTATTACCGCACTTTCCCTGATTGGAACACTAGACCTCTGCTGATGTAGTCTTGAATTGCATTAGCTTGCTCTTGTCTTTTCTTTTGATGCTGCTGCTGCTGCATCACACTGACTTAGTCAGTCAGTTAAGAGTAGCAGAGAGCCTTACTGGACTAGATCAAAGGTTTGGCTGTGGTTGGCCAAATTACCTCCAAGATGGCTGCAACACTCCCTAAGGAACCATGCTCTTCCGTCGTTGGCACCTGGTGCTCAAGAATACACTGCCACGGGGCATGGTGGTTGCACTTAGTTATCACAGCTGATGGCAGGCAGGACATTTCTTCTTCACAGATAGTAGGCTGTATCCTGTGCTAGTAACACTCAGAGGAGACCCATTGAAATCAGTGTGCATGACTGACTTGTGGCTGCTTACTCCCCTCCATTTAACACAGCAGCAAACTCATTCTCCAAGCGAGAAGTTTGCAGGTAGCCAAAACAGCACCATCCATGCACAAGAGGAAACTCGAAAGTTTGCAGAAATACAAAAATATTTAAAGTGGAGAACATAAGGAAGGGAGGACCCCTGCCCTGCCCCACGAAGCCCAATGCAGACTGAGCACATATCAATGGGCATCGAACCCTGGCTGGGTATTGGTGAGGAGTGTCCTGGAAGAGGGCATGATTGGCTAGCACTCTAAACAGGAACAGCTGCGTGCTGCAACATATCATTGCAGCTACCCTTGTCCTCCCCCCACCCCACCCCAAAAAGCAAACAGCCGGTGGCTGTGAAGTCCTCTTCCTGCAGACCAGGAGCTTCACTTGATGCATCTTTGTAAACGAGTTCTACCTTTAATGTGCCATTTTAAAATACAGCCTCAGTTCATTAATAAGGTGGGTTACAAGTGAAGAGAGCTAGGAACACCTATCCATGCCAATAGCTTAGTTGCGATATGCTAATGGTCCAGTAAAATATGGCAGATAAAATACAACTAAAGCTAGCGGAGCCACAGATTCAAAAGCAGCCATTTTCCATCTTTGGTCAATGGCCAAAGAACCTCTGGAATATTTGGGAGGAGTGTTCCTGTCTAAGCGTCAGCAAATAGATGCCAGTACAGATCACACCCTGCCTTCAGCCATGGCAAGAAGGGCACAGAACTGGGCCTCTGCCCATTTGCATCTGCCCTGGGAGAAATTAAATTTCACATGCCAGTAGAAAGCATTCAGCAGAGAAAGAATGAAATGCCAAAGCACTGAGTTATTGCTACGTTTTTCTCAAGCTTTGAACCCCTCCTAGTTCTTCGGGCGGGATGAAAATAAGTGGGATAGTAAGTGTGTTAGTTAATAAATAGGCACCATGTACAAAAAGCCACTGGCACCATTTTATCCTAGGCACAGGTGTTCCAGAAATGTGCTCTCTTGTTCATAGAACCAGCATGAACTCAGGAAAGCTGGCTCTGATTCCAGCTTTAAAGCATTTTTGTTTAGAGCTGGCCAGGGTGTCTCTCTCTCTCTCTCTCTCTCTCTCTCTCTCTCTCTCTCTCTCTCTCTCTGTGTGTGTGTGTGTGTGTGTGCTTCCACTGGAAAACAAGCAAGGATGGAAATAGCCTGCTAAAATTAAATTTAGGCAAGTGTAGCTGGGAAACAGCTTTGTTTTATAAAATAATAATAATAATAATAATCCAAAATATTTGCACATCTGGTTCCATTTAGCATGCTTCCAAGCAAACAGAAAATGCTCCACAAGCACTTCAGTTCCTACTTAGCCAACTGAAATTCTATTAGCCATGATGGCCTCATCCTGTACCTCCAGTGTTAGAGGCAGGGTGCCTTCGAATGCTAATTGCTGGTAATCCAAAGCAAGGAAAACATGATTGCCCTCAAGGTCTGTTTGCAGGCTTCCTATTGGCGGACCCGGTTGGCCACTGGGAGGACAGGATGTAGGTCTAGGTGTCTGGATGGCTAAGCTGACTAACTTTAGCAAACCCAGACACTTTCCATCATGTGGTTGGTTATTAATTTACAGTGTTTTGTATTGTTCTTGTTCCAGCTGAGCTCCAAGCCTGTGAACAGGGATGGAGCAGGAGAAAGAAATCTGTTCAGCATATGTTTCAATGTATATGCATTTTAAGGCATGCTGCAAATGTGAGCTTCATGAACCAAGAAACAAATAAAAATGCAGCTATCCTTTGAAATTTGTAGTTCTGCTCCCCCCCCCCAGTGCAGTTCTCCAGCCAAAAAGGTGTACAAAAGGAATCTATTAAGAACCACATGCACAGATGTGTATATTAGTGAGAATCATGTACAAAAACATCTTACAGAGAATTGTTTGCAAACAAAAAATTGCATAGAGATATCTACAAAGTTTCATGTACCTTTTACTTATATTTTTAATGCAAATTGATGTGGAAATGAGGTGAGCTGAATTTAAGACTGAGGGCATAAGTAAAAATGGAAAAATGAGAAATTGAGTCTAAGAGATGCATCCATTCCTACCAGTCTGTCACACAACAAAGAGAACCTTGAGGTCTAGCGCATTTATTACAGCAAAAGCTTCGCACAGACTATTATTATTTGTTACGTTTGTTAATCACATTATACCCAAAGGGGGGGGGGAGGGTCTCAAAGCAACTTGCATTGAGATAGAATGCAAACGGACAAAATCAATTAAAAACCAGAAAATTGAAAACAATGCACAATCTATAAGGGAGCTATCGTGTGGCTGGCAAAAATGTTTTCTTTCTTCAGGGTCTTTGGGGATTCTGGAGCTATGACGCCTCCTGGCTAGATGGACCTGCCTGTCAACTGGTAACCAGGTCAGGGCCCTAGAATCAAAATACCTTCCAATTCAGAGGCTGGCCCTGCCTAGTGATGCCCTCTCTTGAACCCATGACCTTCTGCATGCAAAGCAGGAGCTTTGTCACTGAATTACAGCCTTTCCCTGGAATACTCTCACTGGACTGGTTTTTCTGATGCTTCTGCTGCTGCCCTCCTTGTTGCCAGGCAAACATGCTATTGTACTCCTGCTTCAACCTTTTAAAAAGCACTGTAAAACAAACAAAAGCATCTTGGCTTGCTCTGCTATTGACTCAGATGCGTTTTTTTATTTGTTTTTCCTTGCAAATTCAGGCTTAAATGGCTTGCCTTGCTTACTGTGCATCAGCTGTTTTGATTGCATTTGTGCTCAAGATACCAGGATACAACCTCGACTCTGTTAATGATGATAAAGTCAGGGCCCTCAGGTGGCAGTGGTGTGGGGGGTGAAATCCCCTACCTAATATATATACTTCCAGCTAGATTTCCACCATTTTGGGCATCCATGCTTTTCTTCTCATTTCTTCGCAGTGCACGAACGGACATGCCCACCCTGACTCCTTGGTCGGCGCCCATCATCTGGGATGGAACAGTCGGGAGACTGGTCTTGGACAACTACTATAAGCAGCAGAAAGTCACCATTGGCCTGACGGTTTTCGCTATTGGGAGGTAAGTTCACTTGTAGCCCAATCTGATGCACATTACTCTTGAGTAAGTCTCCTTGTGTTCAGTGGCACTAGCTCACAGGTAAAATATGGATCAGGATTGGGGCCTGCTGCTTGCTTGCCAGACTTTTCCTGGCTGGACGTGCAAAGCAACATCCATTGTCTGGCCACGTATTTTATTTATTACCTGTCCTTTGCCTTAAGGACCCAGGGCAGGTTTCAACAATTACAACACAAAAGGAGTGCAAAATAACTTAAGATTGCAGCTGTAAGGCGGGTCCTAAAAACTGCACCACCTTACCCTTGAAATGTGCATCTTCAGCTTTCATCAGAAGCTGGGCAATGAAGGTGCCAGGCACTCCTCTCTGGGGAGAAGTTTCCACAGAGTAGGGGCTGCCACAGAGAAGACCCATTCCCAGCCTGCAACACACACACACACCGAGCTTCTGAGGGTGGTGGTGCAACCAAGAGGGCCCCATCTGCCAGTCGTCGCACCAGAGAGGGTCTGTCAGGAAGGAAGCAGTTTTTCAGGTATTTGTCACATTCTGAGTCACAATGACCCTTGGTCACCTCCGTTGCCCTTCCTCTGGGCAAACCCACCATAAGAACACCAGAAGAGTCTACTAGATCAGGCCAATGGATTTAAAAGAAGATCAGACAAATTCATGGAGGAGAAGGCTGGCAAAAGCTACTAGCCACAATGACTATCCTCTGCCTCTAAGGTCAGAGGTGGTAAATGCTTCTTAATTCCTTGATGGGAGTTGGAGAGATAATGCTCTTGTGTTTGGATCAAGCATGTGGGTTTCTCATTGAGTCATCTGGTTGGCCACTGTGAGAACAGAATGCTGGCCTAGATCCAGCAATTTGGTGTTCTTATGGTGGGTTTGCCCAATGGAAGGGCAACGCAGGTGACCAAGGGTTCTTCTTCTGCTCTTAATTGGATGCTGATTCACATCTGAAAAACAATGTTGGTCTCAGTCCAAAGTTGAGCACTGGAACCCTAACCCTGCTTTAAAGTCAGCTTCTAGGACCCTGGGTTAGGAGATCTGCCCAGAACCCACCTGTCTCCATTTGTCTCCATTCCCCAGGTACCTAGACAAATATTTGAAGAACTTCTTGACTTCTGCAAATGCTTTCTTCATGACTGGGCACAATGTGATCTTCTACATCATGGTGGACGACCTCACCAAAGTGCCTCTTATTGAGCTGGGCCCCCTGCGGGTGCTGAAAGTCTTCCAGGTGAAAAGGGAGAGCCGGTGGCAAGACATCAGCATGATGCGGATGAAGGTGATTGGGGACCTAATCGAGAGCCACATCTGCCACGAGGTGGACTTCCTCTTCTGCATGGATGTTGACCAGGTCTTCCAGAGTGACTATGGGGTGGAGACCCTTGATGAGTCCGTGGCCCAGCTCCATGCTTGGTTTTACAATGCAGACAATACTGCGTTCACTTATGAGAGGCGTCCTGAGTCGGCTGCGTACATCCCCTATGGGGAAGGGGACTACTATTACCATGGGGCCATATTTGGGGGGACCCCACTGCGTGTTCTGAACCTCACCCGTCAATGCTATCAAGGCATCAAGGAGGACAAGGAACACAACTTTGAGGCGGTGTGGCATGACGAAAGCCACCTGAACAAATATTACCTCCTCAACAAACCAACCAAGGTGTTATCCCCTGAGTACTGCTGGGATTATAAAATTGGCATCCCCAGCGCCATAAGAAATGTCAAGTTATCCTGGATGCCCAAAGAATATGGTGAAGTTAGAAGTAACTTATGACTCCGCGGCCCTCCTCAAATCACACCGGCAGGGGTCGACGAACTGTTTCGGTCGCAGAACCGTTTGAGCATTTCAACTCTCGTCCTCTGCAGGAAGGAGAGCAAACTTTGCCAAAATATTTTAGTTCACTAAACTGTGACGCTCTCTCAGCTCTTCTCTATAGATTCCTTGGAAGGCTTGTAGGAACCAGATGTCGGAAGAGCCTTTTGCGAACAGGTTGTTGATTTGGTTGCTGATCTTTTGCCCTCAGGAAATTCTGTTGATGTTGGGAACATTTGTGGAAGCAGCACACAGATACGTGCCAAGCTAGGATCCCTCCACAGTGGCACGGTGACATCAGAGAGGTTGGCAAGATGGTCGTTGTATTCCTTGGATGTGCAAAGAAGGGAGAGTTGGAACCACCAAGGGGTCGGGAGGGTAGCAGTAAATGGGGGAGGGGTGGCGTCACCGAGGCCAGGAGGTTGCAGGAAAGCTGGTGCAAATGCAGAAGTGCCACTGAGAATGTCAGAACGTGTGTTTTTAAACAAAGATTTTTGAATGACGGTCTAAATCTTGCCTTCATAATTGTTCAGTTTTGTTTTTCCCCCAAATGAGGATCACTGTACAGACAACATAAACCTCAATGGGGGCAATGTGAGGGGGGTCTCACTTTATTAATGCCAATTTGGGGGTTTTTTGCTACCAAAGAACAGGTTCATGTCGTCGTTTGTTTTTAAAAACAAAGAAACATGTTGCCTTAGCTGCCGTCCAGTGGTTGAAAGCTCCCTCATTTTGCTACATTTGTTCTCTTCTTCACGTATATCATTTTCCCACCTTAAATCTTGTTTTTGCTGCTGCCCATGGTGGTCCCAATTGCTACAACATCTTTTCCTCGCCGGCAGGTGCTGTCTTACGGGGTTCAGGACAGGGAGTTGTTCTGGGGCATTGTGGAAGGCCGTAAAGGTGGCATCTCCCACGGCCTACCACTTTTTGTGGCAGTTGCTATATCATGTCCCCGCACACAACCTCGTGGAGTGATGCCCTGTTGGTGCACTGTGGTTAAGTAACATGGCAGCCACAGGGTCAACTGCTGAGAATATCTGTGTTAGAAGAAGAAGAGTTTGGATTTGATATTCCGCTTTATCACTACCCGAAGGCGTCTCAAAGCGGCTAACAGTCTCCTTTCCCATCCTCCCCCCCAACAAACACTCTGTGAGGTGAGTGGGGCTGAGAGACTTCAGAGAAGTATGACTGGCCCAAGGTCACCCAGCAGCTGCATGTGGAGGAGCGGAGACACGAACCCGGTTCCCCAGATTACAAGTCTATCGCTCTTAATCACTACACCACACTGGCTCACAGTTAGTACCACTGCTGCCTGAGAGGTAAACTCTCCCACTCTCCACAACCATCATTGCGGTGCTCCCCAACACAGCCTGATTGCGATTCCCATTTGTATCCTGTTTCTTCCTTTGTGTATTTCTTCTTGCTGCAAAAATGGAAGCCCTTCCACTCAGCCAAAGGTGATTGTTTTGTTAATTTATTTGGTTGCAAATGATCCTGAGATAATAAATGCAAATCCTTATTTTATCAAAATCTTATCTGTTTGTGCTGGGAGTTGCATCCTGGAGGAAGATGTCTGTGTAATGGCGCCACAGGGATATTAGTTGGGTTGGGTTTTTGCCTGGGGGTGGGGAAATTGTTTTTATTGTTGCTGCTGCTATTGCTGAGCACTACCCCACTTTCCAAGCAATGCAAGATTCCAGGCAGGGTCCAGTTTCCTTGGAATGAGGGACAACTGTGATGTGCCTTTAGGATATATGGTTCATTTACACATATACACATAAATGAACACATGTTCATTTACACTGCCTTCTGGCGGTTCCCTCCCTGTGAGAAGCCAAGTTACAGGGAACCAGGCAGAGGGCCTTCTCGGTAGTGGCACCCACCCTGTGGAACTCCCTCCCATCAGATGTCAAAGAGAAGAACAACCACCAGACTTTTAGAAGACATCTGAAGGCAGCCCTCTTTAGGGAAGCTTTTAATATTTGAGGGATTACTGTATTTTAATACTTTGTTGGAAGCTGCCCAGAGTGGCTGGGGAAGCCCAGCCAGATGTGCAGGGTAAAAATAATAAATTATTATTATTATTATTATTATTATTATTATTATTATTATTATTATTATACATCCTGAGCCTGAGATGGAGGGGCTCACATCATCAACACCTGAAAAGCTCTTGCTCCTCCCATAGTCATGGCCTTGGATTCCATTGGAAATCCTGCATTGCTGTCACTATTTGGCTCCCTCCTGCTTCTAGCACACACACACACACACACACACACACACACACACACCACACAGGCTGTTGCCCTTCTCACTAGCAGCCAAGGGAGGGAAGAGGCCCACCCTTTTGCCCTTTGGCACGAAACCAATTATACTAAAAACAGTACTTAAGAAGGAACTACAGCCACTAGCTCACAGAGAGAATTGCATGGAATGCATAGCTTGGCTATGGAATCCTCTGTTAGATTTTAACCTTTGCTGGATACAGGACCTCAGGGATTAGAAGGGACTCAGGCATCATCATGCTGATTAACCCTCTGCTGCCGCCGCCATGCAAACTTACATTATGATTAGAATGAATTAGCTGCCTTTCACCCTAAGGTCCTAGAGCGGTTTACATTATTAGAGCACAATATTAAAAATGGTTTAAAACAACTCACAATGACAGATATCCTAAAAAATATCTCAAGTTTCAAAAGGCCAGGGTAATGAGGCTCATCTTCAGCATTCACCGGAAGCTCTACAATGAAGGGGCCAGGCACAACTCTGTGGGACAGGTGTTCCATAATTTCACAGCCACAGAGAGGACCTTCTCCTGGGCCACCAACCCCCAAGCTTCTGAAGGTGAAGGAACAACCCAGAGGGCTCCTTGTGCTGGTCTTAGTACCCAAGAGCAGCAGGCAGCCTTCCAGGTATCTGCGGTCTGAGTCATTCAGTGCTTTAAATGCTAAGTGAGCACCTTGAATTGGCCCTGGGGGGAAAATGGTGACCAGTGCAGCTGTTCCAAACAGATCTAGAGATCTAAGCAGAACCCCAGCCAATAATCTGGCTGCTGCATTTTAGACCAACTGAAGTTTCCGGGTCATCTTCAAGGGCACCCCACGGAAAGTGCATTGCAGTAATCTAGCCTGAAAGTTACCAGAGCATGCAGTACAGTTGCCAAGTCAGCTCTGTCCAATTGGGGCCAGATCAGGATTATGCATTAAAAAAAAAAAAACCCTACAGACTGACACCCCATTCTGGTGCTAATCTAGCATTGAAGGATGAGTCTTCAGGGATATGGCAAACAGATTTCTGTTTTTCAACAGGATGTAATCAAGCACTATGGGGGAGGGATGAGATTAACAGCATGGAAAACTAATAAAATGCTATCATTAGAAATCTAAAACATTGATTATTGAAGCACAGCTGAGAAACCCTAATTATATTGTAACAACATGGATCAACAATGCTAAACCTGAATAGCAACAGCAGCAGCAGAAAGTGATTTGGGCTTTGAGAACGAAAGGGTGAGAGATGCTCAAATAAATTGATAATTATATAGAGCACTTCGCCTCCAGCTGGTCCAGGTGCAGCCTCCTGGGCTTGGACCCATCCACTCAGCCTCCCTCCAGGATGGGGTGGACCTCTGCCATCAAGGTAGCTTAGCCCCCATTCCACGGGAACAGAGGAGCCCCACTGTGCAGACTGGGAGCCCTGTCCCTATGCCATCAGACGCAAACAAGGAAATGGTTCTGGCCCTCCAGCAGGTAGAACCCGAAACCACCCTGGGACCTACTCCAGCCACTGGGTACATTCCAACCTCACAAGGTCTGTGCTCATCTTTGTAAAGGAATCATTCACTTTTTCATGGGTCTCTGGGTCAGGGGATTAGCCTAGCCTCAGTAGCTATCAAGCCTAGTACCTTTGCCACATGGCTCTGCATTGTGGGTGCGCATTGGGTATCTCCTTATAGGATGGTGAGAGTTCCAGTATCTCGATGCTGTCCTCCCAATTGATGGTGCAGCCACATTTGGCACACTGCAGAGTGCACAGTCCTGGCCTCTCTACCTCAAAACAGGTCTTTGAGACCTGGTGTCAGGGTGCTGTCAGCGGCTCCCAGCCCATGAAATGATAAAGGCAAGGAAAAGTTACTTACAGTAATTTTTTATTTCAAAATTTACAGAGAGAGGCTATAGATCCCATCCTCTTGGATAATGGTGTTGTCCTGTGTGAATGTGCCCCCCCCACTTCCTCATTCATCATCCAATAGCTAGGAAAAGTCTTAGATATCTGGTGGTATAAATTACCCCGAAATTGAACAAGTTGTATCAGTTTAATTATAGTACGGTTTTGAAAGCTCTAAATATGGATATCATACGTTGGAATAAATGAAGACTCTCCATTATGGACAAACTAGTTGCATTGAAAATAAGGATTGTACCTCCATTTCTTTTCTTCCAGACTTGGGTGAACGCCTGAGATGGAGGAAGACCCTGGAACCTATCCCTAAAGGAATCCAACAAAGCCCGCCCACCCGTGGGAAGCAAGATAGGGGAGACCTGGCCATAAAGGGGATAAGCATACCTAACCCCCCCAAAAGAGAACCCCCCAAGAAAAAAAATACAAAAGCCCCAAAAGGAAGCCCCAAAAGCAGAGAAAGGGGGCATCTGAGGCATCCGAGGGAACAAAATAACCCTGGAGGAAAGGCCTAAAAAACACTCCAAAACTTCTTTCGGCTGATGCCCCCTCCCCAGCCCCCTCCCTGCTGAAGCCAGCAGCCCAATTTGGGCAGAGGCTGGCACCCCTCTCCCTGCTCACCCATGTGGATTACCCCAAGCCGTTAACATCTGACTCGCATCCATATGGGTGGGCACCCCTCTCTCACCTTTCCCTCCCCACCCACTGGAGACCCCTGCCCAGCATTGGTGGCAGGGGTCCCACCCTACCTGACCCACCACCTTTGCCCTCCATATTGCCAGACACCCAGCCCTCTGAAGTAACAGCTCCAGGAAACCTCTCAGCTTTGACACAGAGGGAAGGGTGTCTCTTTCTAGGTGCACACGGAAGGAACTTGCTTCTTTAAAAATCTCCGGCACAGCTATGCAACACCACAGGAAACATTTTGTCAGGGATAAAGGGTTGGTAAAGTTTGCTCTCCTTCCCACAGAGAACAAGAGTCTGTGCTTAAATGATCAAACAGTTCTGCCATCAGTTTAGTTGCTGATGTGATTTTCAATAGGGCCGCGGAGTCATAAGTTATTTTCATATTCTTTTGGCATCCAGGATAACTTGACATTTCTTACCTCGCTTATAAAATTGGGAATGCCAATTTTATAATCCCAGCAGTACTCGGGGGAATAACACCTTGGTTTTCTGCTGCTTGTCGTAGTTGTCCAAGACCGGTCTCCCAACTGTTCCTTCCCAGATGATGGGGGCCGACCAAGGGGTCCAGGTGGGCATGTCCGTTCGTGCGCTGCAAAGAAATGAGAAAAAAGCATGGATGCCTCAAATGGTGGAAAGTATATATTAGATGGGGGGTTTCACCCCCACACCACTGCCACCTGAGCGCCCTGACTTCATCATCATTAACAGAGTCGAGGTTGTATCCTGGTATCTTGAGCACAAATGCAATCAAAACAGCTGATGCACAGTATGCAAGGCAAGCCATTTAAGCCTGAATTTGCAAGGAAAAACAAATTTAAAATGCAGCTATGAGTCAATGGCAGAGCAAGCCAAGATGCTTTCGTTTTACAGTGCCTTTTAAAGGTTGCAGCAGGAGTACAACAGCACGTTTGCCAAGCACCAAGGTGCGCAGCAGCGGAAAGTATCTTGCAGTCCTGAGACCCCAGAAAACTGTTCCAGTTCTGTACATAGTATTTTGCCTGCTGTGCTAGGGTCAGAGGTGCATAAAATTATATCCTCTGCAAAGAGGCCTGAATTTTGTTCATTTCCATTTGCAACCACTCTTCTACCAGAGAGAGCATTGCATAACTTGATTGCTAATGGTTCTAGAATTAATACAACTACCAGGGCTGACAGAGAGCATCCTTCCTTCTAACCTAAAAGATCCCAATATTTCCATATGAGGGAGTTACTCTGAACCCTTGATAATTTTGGTGGTTCCTTTCTCAACCATTCCAGGTGTCAGGGGTGGCCACAGGAGCAGGAATGGTGTAGACCACCTCCCCATCCTGACCCTTCCAGGGAAGAGGAAGAGGTACACAGTATAGATACAACAGTGGCTTGTGGGAGGTCCTCCTGCTATTGGATTATGCCCTAGTGTCCAGTTGATCCCATGGGGAAGAATCTTCCCTCCATCTTCTCCCTCTCCTTGTCTCTTCCATGGATGAATAGCCCTGGCCTGCTGCTGTTGCCATAACAGATTCTGTCTGTCAAGATGCTCTGCTATTCCCCTTCTTTTCATGGTAAACATGAGGGTGATTCCCACCCCCCACCCTGTGGTCCTCAAACGCACCCGCGCTCAGTCTTAATTCAGGGCAGCATCCCATCCTGGGAGCCCAGGGAAGTGGCGTCATATGAGCCTGTTTCCTGCTGTCACCACGGTGACCTCCAAGATTCAAACTGGCCAGAGAATGTTATGATGCAAAAGGCAGTTGGGCGGAATTGAAGGTGCCAGGATAGAAACAACGTCCGTTGGGGAAGAGTAACAAGCTCTACCATACGCTCTTCCCCTGGTTGGCATCTCCCAAATCTGACCGCGTTAATCTGGACATCTAGTGAACTCACAAGCCCCGACTAAACCTGTTAAACTCATCTGTTTCTATAATTTGTTGAGATAGGGATTACAACAGCAACAAAAATCATCATTCCTCTAAAGAACAATTACTGTCTCAGGCTCTCAAACAAGAGCAGAATCTAACCAAACAGCTTTTGGTTCTGGATCAATGTGGATCTTTTATGGATATTTACTTATTTATCTGTTTTTCCTCCCAAACTGATGTTTTGTGTTGTTGTTCCCTCGAAACTCTTGGTTCGTAAGCTGCTTTGGACAAGCGCAATGTAGTACCAAAAATAAATATGTGATCTTGAAAGAGCCTCAGACTTTATCTGAGGCACATCCAGTGAAAGATACATTCAAGACTAAGTCCCACTGAAGGCCATTGAATGTGCCTTAGTCATGGCTTATCTAAACCCCATGGGGGGTACTGGGACCTTGACTAATGGGTAGAGGGTGCCCGGTGGCTTTTTAAGGGAATCTGCTTTTCTCTTTAAGTTATCCAAAGATTTCATCCATTCCCCAGCTATAAATCCTTACCTTCTCAGCTGGCTTTTCTGTCTGCTTCATGGGACAATGAAGCAGAACAGGTGAACATCTAGATGGCACAATTTCCTACCTGCCATGTTGATAAGAATGCTGACAGAAAACACACAAATATCTAAGCTGAGAGCACCCCTCACACTGCTTACTGGCCAAGCGGTAAGAAATGAGCAACGGAATAGCGATGATGCAAAGCTGTTTCTTGCTGTCTCTATGGTAACCCTGCAGAATGTGAGGAAGGGGCTAGGAGAATATTAGAATGTCATCATGGAAGGTGGAAGAGCAGCCTGGGGATGAGAAAAGGGTATCAGTTCACCCTTCCTGGTTGACCATTCATCTTCACAGGCTCCCTACACATTTTTAAACATAGTCACCTGAATTTTCCTTTGGAGTTTGTTACTATCTTCCATGGAGACAATGTTGGAGAAAGAGAATTGCACTCTGGAGATGGCCAGCCGAGAGGAAGTTGTAGGAAGTCTCAGACCATAAGGTTCCTGCCTTTGTAACTTATCCCCATGATATCAAAATAAGCTCCAGTAGACAAGAGGGGAAGAGCAGCAGGTGCAGACTTAGAGCACTCCAAGCAGGCTTTGGAAGGCACAGCATATCGAATGATTCCTGGCCCTCCCCAGAGGAGGAGGAGATGAGTGGTGGTGATAGGTGTCTCCCAACTGAGGGGAACAGAGGCAGCAGTGTGCAGAGGAAACAGGATGTCCCAGGAGGTGTGCTGTCTTCCAGGTGCAAAGATGGACGATGCGGTGGAGAAGTTACCAAGTGTTATCAGGCCCACTGACCACTCCCGCTTCCTTCAGACTCATGTGGGTACAAATGATACTGCCACGCACAGCCTTTAACGTATAGCAAGGAACTATGGGAGTCTGCGGATGGAGCTGAAGAGCCTTGGGGCACAGGTGGTCTTTTCATCACTCCTTTCTGTTGAAGGTCGTGGCCCAAGAAGAGAGAGGGAAATCCTGGAGGTAAACCACTGACTGCACAGGTAGTGTTGTCAGGAAGCATTTCGTTTCTTCAATCATGGTCCCCACTTCCTTGAGGAAGGACTTTTGGCAAGAGATGGGCTGCACCTCACAGCGGTTGGCAAGAATGTGTTTGCTAAGAGTCTCATGAAGGTGGTCAGGAGAGCTTTAAACTAGAACTTTAGGGGGAAGGAGACAACATTACAGACGACAGAAGAACACATGGAACTGGGGATAATAGCTACATTGATGCTCAGCAAACTGAGGTGATGTTCCAGAAACCTGCTAAAGGGCAAAAAAGTACAAGAAGGAAGCAGCTGGAGGGAAGGACTCGTGGTTTCAGTTGTCTCTACACAAATGCACAGAGTATGGGAACTAAACTGAGAGAGACTGAAACGGGGGGGGGGGGCATTTTAGCAGGAATGATCCCTTATAGAGTTAAATTAACTAATTTGGACAAGTGCCCTTTTAAGAATGGTTGTTTTAACAGATTGGTTTGGAAAGTTGAGAACCATGGGCATATATAAATTCAAATTGGACTCAGTTTGAATTGGGCAAGTGTATCCAGGCTGCAATTAGCTTTTTGGTCCTTTAAGAGCAAGTGAGCAACTTTCCTAGAGTGCAAGACCAACGCCAATAAAATAATAAAATCCCATAGAAAGGCCAAGGCAAAGACATCTCTCTCATGATATGTCCAAACCTGTGCCAGCTATGGTGAGTGCCAGGCGACATGGTTAAATGAAAGCCCTGAGGGGATTCAACAGGATGTGTTGCTGTACCAGTATGCTGGTGTGAGACCACAGAAGAGCTAGCTTGACACCTGAGAAACACAAAAATGACGAAGGACAAAACACCAACTGCATTTTTCAGTCATTACTGGACCTTCCTGCTAAATGTAAAGCATAGCCACTATTGAGAAAATGGTCTCTCCCAAAGAGCTAGAATGCCACAAGTAATTTAGTAACAAAATGCAACATATGTTATTTTTATATGATATATTTACACAAAGGCATCCATTTACAACATACGATGTTATTATTTGTGGGGCAAAAATTTTTAAGAAAAATTCTAGCCCCAAAGGGGGGATAATGTGATAGGAATTTTATGGTCTTAGATATATGGCAACGTTCATAACCACACGTACATAGATCAGCACAGGAAAGCCAACCTGGAACCATTTTGATTCCTAAACTGAGCAAATGTTTCTCTGCATGGTCAAAATGGAAAAGCCTCCCCATTGTCTCTTCCTTCACAAATCCTGTCTTAATCTGTGTTTGAATAAGGGTGTGAGCCTTATCATTACAAAAGACTGCCCAGGCTCCCCAAGAAATCCAATCAAGTAACCTGCCAGACAGGAAATAAACAAAGCGACAGGAGAAAACAACATGCAAATATTCTGTTTTAGACCGCCTTATCTGAGGGGTGGTCTTAGGTTACACCCCTTCTGTGATGAATGCATAATGTTTCTGGGGGTGGTCTTGATCTAGAGGATGGGAATTTCAAAAGTCTTTATAAGCCCTTGCACAGCATTTTTGGGGGTCCTCTTCCTCTCCTGCGTGTGAGGGGAGTACCCTGTTGCAACAGATCAATAAAGATCAAGCTTACTAGCTGCTTTGCTTCTCAATATTCTCTGGTTGGCCTCTGTTATTTTCTCCTACCAATAGGGAACCTATGTAAGGACTCTATATGGGCTCTTGGATACCCCATAAGGGAAAAGGGCATATTTTTATTTACAACAGAACCAAGCCAGACCAACTGCAGCTTTTAATTCAGGATGGCAAATATGACCTGGTAGCAGTGGCGAAGCTGCATGCTCCAGCACCGGGGGCGGAGAGCAGGTGGGGCTGGGGCTGGTGCGCATCCTGGGGGCGTGGCATGTCACCTGCAGGGGTATGGTGTGCGTCCTGGGGGCGTGACATGCAGCCCACGGGAGCGTGGTGTGCTACCCGTGGGGGCGTGACGCCTGGCATGGTGGGGGGTGCATGACACATATCTGGGGGTGGCCGCGATGATACCCCCCTCCCTGATGGTGACAGGGGCAGTTCGCTCCCCCTGCCCCCTGTTCCTTTGCCAGTGCCTGGTAGGCATTACTGAAATATTGTGGTATGAGACCGATGACTGGAATGTAGGAATTGAGGGGTATGACCTGTTCAAGAGAAAAGGGCCAAACAGGAAGGGAGAAGGAGTAGCATTATACGTAAAGGATGTGTTTCCTGTTGCCCCACTGATTTGCTTCCCCCGTGTTTCCTGTTGCGTCAATGATTTGCATCCTGTTTCCTGTCGCGCCACCAATTTGCGTCCCCCCTGTGTTTCCTGTTGCGTCAATGATTTGCGTCCCCGGTTTCCTGTTGTGCTGCCCCGCTGCTGGGCAACTGAAGCAGCATCTTGTTTCTCTCTGCTAGTGTCTGCACTCACACTGAGGCCCTTGGGGCCCTGCCCTGCCCTGGCTTTCTAGTTTGCCACTTCCAGTTTGCCACTTTCCAGTTTGCAGACTGTCCCACCGCCACTGTCCTGGGTCTAAATCAGGGGTAGGCAATCTAAGGCCCGGGGGCCGGATGCGGCCCAATCGCCTTCTAAATCCGGCCCGCGAATGGTCCAGGAATCACTGTGTTTTAACATGAGTAGAATGCCCTTTTATTTAAAATGCATCTCTGGGTTATTTGTGGGGCCTGCCTGGTGTTTTTACATGAATAGAATGTGTGCTTTTATCTAAAATGCAGCTCTTGGTTATTTGTGGGGCATAGGAATTCATTCAAACAATATAGTCCGGCCCACCACAGGGTCTGAGGGACAGTGGACCAGCCCACAGCTGAAAAAGGTTGCTGAGCCCTGGTCTAAATCTTCTTCCTCTCTGTTATCCCGAGTTCTTGGGCTGGCGTCTCCCACCACTCTTTGCCACCCAGCCAGCACCTGACGGAGGAACAGGTGCACGTTACATCCTTTTATTCCTTTCAGATTGAAATGCATCTATTGCTTTCAGTGTGGCCAAGTACTGCTCTGCAGGAAGCACTGATCCCTCTGACATTTTGTGATTTTTCCTCTTTAGGTTTGTAACATGACTATAACTTTTAAAACATTGGTGCCCATTTTACCTCATTCTGCGCTACTTCTATTTGCTTCATTTTGTTCTTTTTTTACCCTGCTAAACATATCAGCATAGTGTGTTTCATGTCTCTCTCATTTTGTTTCCTTAATTCTGATAATTGTATAACAATAAAAGTTTGATTTGATCTGATCTGAATGAAACTCGTGCAACTGAAACAGCTGCATGTGAGTTTCTTATTCACCCCATCCGCCCCTTGCGCTCTCCTTTTCCAGTTGTTTCCAGTGTATATCTTTCCTCTTATGCTCTACAAAGCACTGTACACACTGAGGACATTAGGTAGCTCCTGGCTGGAACAAAGATCCGCTCTACTGTGGGATTTACTCTGGGTAGATAATGGCAAGAGTTTCTGAGTCTCAGTTGCTTAACAACAGTGGTAAAAGGGAATAACTTTCCCTGCCTAAACCTGGAGGTGTGGACTTGTATGTGAAAGGCCTGATCAAGCTCCCTTCAGGTCTGGCACTGAAAGGAAATCAGAAGCAGTTCAATAGCCATTAAGGCTAGTAGCTATTGATAACCTTGCTTTCTTTTTCTTTTCTTTTTGTAACATTAGCCTTATTTTCCATGAATTTCCCAGCCCTCTTTTAAAACCATGCAAGGTGAAAGTCATCACTATCTCCTGTGGGAGGGAGTTCCATAGTTTAACGATTAGCTGTGTGAAGGACTTTCTCATATCTGCCCTGAATCTTCCAATATTCCGCTGCATTGGATAACTCAAAATTTCTAGGATTATGAAGAAGAGGAGTTTGGATTTGATATCCTGCTTTATCACTACCCGAAGGAGCCTCAAAGCGGCTAACCATCTCCTTTCCCTTCCTCCCCCACAACAAACACTCTGTGAGGTGAGTGGAGCTGAGAGACTTCAGAGAAGTGTGACTAGCCCAAGGTCACCCAGCAGCTGCATGTGGAGGAGCGGGGAAGCAAACCTGGTTCACCAGATTACGAGTCCACCACTCTTAACCACTACACCACACTGGCTCCCAGTGAGGGGAGGGGGGCTTTTCTCTGCCCACTTTCTCCTTGCCATGCATATTTTATAAACTCCTATCATGTCTCTTCTTACTCGCCTTTTTTCTAAACTAAAAAGTCTCAAATGCTGCAACCTTTCCTCTTGGGGAGTCGCTGCATCCCCTTAACCATTTTGACTGCCCTTTTCTGAATCTTTCCCAACTTTACAATATCCTTTTTGAGGCGAGGACACCAGAACTGTAGTATTTGGATCACTTCCTACTCCACCCTGGCACTTGAGAATCTTTGGCTGGCAATTTAACGTGTGCGCAGAGCACATTGTTGCTACCAATGCCCACAAGAGGGAGCTGCCTGAATGCAGCTTAGCCAGTGGAGCAACCCAGATTTTGAACAGAAATCTGGCAAGGCAGGTGCTCCCATGGGCAGGGCACAGGCCCTCACACACACCCACACACCCGCCCCACTCCAAGGCCAGTGTGGCAAAGGAGGAGAACTTGTTTGGCATACGGTTTGCTTGTTGTGCTGCCTCTGCTCTGCTGCGCTGCACAATTGTGCAGGCATGTGTGTAACTAGGGTGCACTTACTGGCTTTGCAAAAGAACACGGGGATGCAAATGCAGCAATAATTTGGTTGAATCTTTTGCAGCCTTCTAAGGTGGTGGCCATAGCTGCACAACAAGGTTATAAGCTGCTTGAACATTGATTGCATTGGGGACCCCGAACGTGCTAGCATGAGGAGAGAGGAAGACACTATCATACTGAGATTCGTTTTATACACCAGGAAGTATAAATTACTCCAGGGCACAGCCTCATGACACAGATTTGCCTTTGGGTAAATTAAGATGTTGGGTGCCTGGGATTTGCAACATGCTCAGTTACCCAGTTAAATTGAAAATGAAATATGCTCCAAAGAAGTAGGGGGGGGGGGGACTTCCGGCGCCCACCGCCATGGTGAAAAGCGGCTCCCATGCCTTCATGGAGACGATGGAGGAAGCTATATTTGGAAATGGCAAGCTGAAGAATCACCACATTGGATTGCACCAAAGGGTCCATTTAAGCCCAGTATCCTATTTCCAAGAGAGATCAAGGCACCTCAAAAGCAGAACATAACAGCAAATTTCCTCCGCTGTGGTACTCACAGAAGTAGACTGCCCTGAGCTAGGCAGCTCCATTTAGCAAGCAGGGCTTATAGTAAAAGGTAAAGGACCCCTGGACGATTAAGTCCAATCAAAGGCGACTCTGGGGTTGCGACACTCATCTCACTTTATTGGCCGAGGGAGCCGGCGTATAGCTTCCAGGTCATGTGGCCAGTATGCCCTCCATCTTTCCCAACATCAGGGTCTTTTCCAGGGAGTCTTCTCTTCTCATGAGGTGGCCAAAGTCTTGGAGCCTCAGCTTCAGGATCTGTCCTTCCAGTGAGCACTCAGGGCTGATTTCCTTCAGAATGGAGAGGTTTGATCTTCTTGCAGTCCATGGGACTCTCAAGAGTCTCCTCCAGCACCATAATTCAAAAGCATCCATTCTTCGGCGATCAGCCTTCTTTATGGTCCAGCTCTCACTTCCATACATCACTACTGGGAAAACCATGACTTTAACTATAGGGACCTTTGTTGGAAAGGTGATGTCTCTGCTTTTTTAGATACCACTGTTATTGTTATTGTTTTGCCTTGATTGCTTTTTTTTTTAGTAGCAAATCAGTATTTGTGAGTGTGTGTGTGTGTGTGTGTGTGTGTGTGTGTGTACACAGCCCTGCAACCAGTTCTGGATGAAGGCAGAGGTCTGAAGCTTTTGGAGGTGGTGGGGGGCTATGCAAAGCTGGGATCTGTGAAGAAAGGGGGGGGGGACGTTGGCAGAAAATCAACTCTCCCAAATTCACTTCAGTTCCAAATTTCAGTTTGACTTCTTTTCAGATAACTTTCTGCTTTCAGCCCCACCCTTTCAAAGCTGCTAACAAAGAAACAGGAAAGCCACATAAAGGGGGAGGGAAACAGACGTTTGGTATTTGAGGAGCAGGTTCCCAAGTCATTTATTGATTCATACGAAGGGAAAAGGCAGACCAATCATGAGTTGCAACAGGCTGGGGCCATAACTCTGCAGATGGGACTTTTAAAAAGTCAGTGAGGGGGAGGGCAGGAGTGGCACCCTCTGCAAACAGGAATGGGTAACGCACAGCCCCTCCAGGTGTTGGGGACTCCAACTCCCAAGATCCCAGCCAGCATAGCCAGTGGGCAGGGATGACCTGTAGTCTGCAACATCTGGAAGGCACCGGGTTCCCTGTACCTGCTTTAAAAGCCCACCTGGCAAAACCTATCCCACTTTTTAATGTTGTGTTTAACCTGGGGGGGGGGTGTTGGATAAAACCTAGAGATTGAGGCCCAAGCAAGACTTCCCAGGGAATGTGCCCCTACTCACCACCCCCAAGTACTACAAGATAGCTTCTGATAAAGCAAGACAGTGTGATGTCAAGATGCTCAGAATTCCCTACCCCACCTCACTGACCGCTGCTTGCAAAGGGAGGGGACAACCTTGGCAGCTGTGACATCAAGCCAGGCATCCCTCATCATGTTTGGGTTGGGCTGAAACAAAAGTCACCCCCACGAACACAGGAAGCTGCCTGGTCCAAAGTCCAGTTGAGGGATGTTGGCAATTTTGGTGTCTTCTCAATTTCTAACTTTTTCTTAAGTTCACTTCTCCACAATCACACATCAGTTTGTGATTTGTTGTTAAATAAGCTCTCACGAAAACGCATCAGAATTTTAGTGTGGAATTCACCTTTTACAACGCACTCTCATTTTGTATATTTTCACTAATATACAGTGGTACCTTGGTTCTCAAGCACCTTGGTACTCAAACAACTTTGGAACCCAAACACTGCAAACCTGGAAGTAAGTGTTCCGGTTTGCAAATTTTCTTTGGAAGCCAAACGTGCTCCGTTTTGAGTGTTACACTTTCAATTTGAGTGCCACACTTCCGTTTTGAGTGTGACGCTGATGTCTGTCTGTTTTTGCTTTTTATTTTGCGTTTTGGTTTTTGCAGCTTTTTTTGTTCAGCTACTGATTGATTGTGTGACTGCAGTACATTGTTTATTGCTTTCATTTATGGATCTATCTCGTTAGATAGTAAAATTCATGTTAAATTGCTGTTTTAGGGGTTGTTTTTAAAAGTCTGGAACGGATTAATCCCTTTAGCATTACTTTCTATGTGAAAGCACACCTTGGTTTGGAACGCCTTGGTTTTTGGAATGGACTTCTGGAACGGATTAAGTTTGAGAACCAAAGTACCACTGTATGTGCATTTATATGCACGCTATGCCCCAGCACTGCAACATTCAGAGAGCTGCGAATTTCATAGGGTGGGTGAGTTTCGGTTTGCAGATTGCTTTGGATAATTAGGTAGGTTTGCCTATAAATGCAAACTGAATTGCTTCTCTCCAGGATAAAATAAATGCAAACTGACAGCTGCTTCTCCAGAGTCTCAAGCAGAGAAGGGTCTTTCCTTCAGATCCTTTTTTAAAAAAAACTAGGGATGCCAAAGGTTGATTCCGGGGCCTTTGCTGAGCTACAGCCCATCATACTTTGCACACCTCTTTTTATGCCACACTCCCCATCTTGAACTTCCACCCTTCTCATCACTTGCCCATGGTAACCTGTAAACAGGGAGCTCCCCAGGAACAGTACTGATGCTGCAGGAATAAATGTGAGATGTGCCCTTGGTAGGGACACCTCAAAACATGGACCATTGCTAGGAAGAGGTGGAACGAGCATTGGTCATGCAGGCTGAGGCTGATGGGGGCAGTGAGGGTGGAGTTCAAAGCCTCATGGAGAGCCACAGGCTCCCCCATGCCTGGCTTAGGGAGAAACAAGGTCTGGCAAGAGGAGAAAGTCTTCTGCTGAAAAATGGGGACTTCTCAGGGCTAGATATGGAAACAAGGACTGTTTTGCTGAAGCTTGACCCCTAGTCGAGTATACTGCTTCCAAGCATAGAACAGCCAGGAGGCTCCATGAAGTGGCACAAAGGCTGCATCTCTCACCTGCTGTTTGCCCCACCAGCAGCAGCTTATTCAGAGCTACACTGCTTCTGTTTGGCCATCATGGTGAACAGGCAGCTCCTGGGCCCACCCGGCTGTTGCAGGAGTTGGGAGGGGGTGACTTAAGAGGTCATCTTGTCAATAATGCCCTACTTGCTGCAATCCCCGAATCGCACGTTGCAAAAGATGGGCTGCAAGGATGGAGGAGCTCCAATGAATCATAGATCTATTGCACCCAGCCTCCCATTCCCCACAACTTCCAAGCAGATGCCCATTTTGGGAAGCCCACAAACGGGCATTTGCCTTTCCCAGTAGATGATTTATTTGCACAGAGATCCCACTATCAGCCACCACAGCTCCTAGCTAGCTCCACTTTGACGAATTTTGTCTAAGCCCCCAGCGTCATTCTATGGCACCACATTCTATCTGTTCATTAAACTCAGCATTGAGAAAAAGTGCTCTCTCTCTCTCACACACACACACACACACACACTGTGTGTGCATGGTTGTCTCTCATTTGGCCTGATCCTGGCACCAGTTAAGAAGCAGATACAGCCAAGAAGTGACAGCAAGACAGCCAGGGAATGGGGCTTGGGGGAGGCTTGAGGAACAGATTTTTCTTTTCTTTTTTTGTGCCTGCAGTTTTTGTATACAAATAAAAATTCAATAAAATGTTGTGTGGGGAGGGGAGAACAGGCCAAAAAAGGGTTTTGGGCTGGCATTTGCAGTGGATTTGCTGCCTTTTCCATGCACCTTGGGCTCACTGGCTAGAGCTACCTAAAGCCCATTTCTTCAGCAGGCACTGGTCTGGAGAGGTGGGTGGCCCTCCCCCCCCCCCCGCTTGTGTGGTACACCTTGCTTGCTCTGCAAGCAAAAGGACCTTGGCAGGACCATCTTTTCTTAAAAGCTGCTCTGTAAGAGAGGCTCTGCAGTGGACAGATCCAGGGGGCTAGCCAGGCACAAACAGAACCCCCTCTTCCTCTATACAAGTCGCAGATCTGTCCTGAAATGGGTGAGCAGGGCAAGGCACCCCTTTAATATTTTGCCGTGAGGCCCTTTGCCCTCCTGCTCACCGCTGTCCGTTTCAAGATATACAAGTACATTCGCAGCTCAGGTCCCCGGTGCTTCAGCCGGGGGTCTGCTTGCACACTGTAGACTCCAGCCTCTCCGCAGTGTCTTCCAGCTCCTCCAAGATCTCTGAGAACGACGGGCGCTTGAACGCTTCCACCTGGAAGGAGCAGGAAGGGGTTGCGGGGAGAAGCAGCAAGAGAAAAATCAAGGCCGGGAAGAAGAAGAAGAAGAAGAAGAAGAAGAAGAAGAAGAAGAAGAGGAGGAGGAGGAGGAGGAGGAGGAGGAGGAGGAGGAGGAGGAGGAGGAGGAGTTGTTGTTGTTGTTGTTGTTTGGATTTGATATCCCGCTTTATCACTACCTGAAGGAGTCTCAAAGCGGCTAACATTCTCCTTTCCCTTCCTCCCCCACAACAAACACTCTGTGAGGTGAGTGGGGCTGAGAGACTTCAGAGAAGTATGACTGGCCCAAGGTCACCCAGCAGTTGCATGTGGAGGAGCAGGGAAGCAAACTCGGTTCCCCAGATTACGAGTCCACCGCTCTGAACCACACTGGCTCTCTTTGGAAGCCAAATGAAGCAGAAAGTTGGAAGATTAAAAGAAGATTGGACAAATTCATGGAGGCTGTCGATGGCTGCTGGCTATGATGGCTAGACTCTGCCTCCATAACCAGAGGCAGTGACGCTTCTGAATAACAGTTGCTGGACGTGCAGGAGCTCTTGTGCTTAAATCCTGCTTCAGAGTTCCCCACAGGCCTCTTGTTGGCCACTGCAAGAACAGGATGCTGGACCAGATGGGCCATGGGCCTGATCCAGCCAGCTCTCCTTCCTAATTATGGAATTAATCAAGAAGGATTAAACCTCCATCAGGTCCAGCACCCTGCTCCCCATAGTGGCTAACCAGATGCCAGGGACTTAAGTCAACAGTCCTTAGTTTCTGCCTGTCGCCTACTGTCCTGCCCATAACACAGGTCTTGAAAGACCTACATTGGCTCCCAGTACGTTTCCAAGCACAATTCAAAGTGTTGGTGCTGACCTTTAAAGCCCTAAATGGCCTTGGTCCAGTATATCTGAAGGAGCGTCTCCACCCCCATCATTCTACCCAGACACTGAGATCCAGCGCCGAGGGCCTTCTGGCGGTTCCCTCGCTACGAGAAGCCAAGTTACAGGGAACCAGGCAGAGGGCCTTCTCCATAGTGGCACCCACCCTGTGGAACGCCCCCCCCCCACCAGATGTCAAAGAGAAAAATAACTATCAAACTTTTAGAAGACATCTGAAGGCAGCCCTGTTTAGGGAAGCTTTTAATGTTTAATAGGTTATTGTATTTTAGTGTTCTGTTGGAAGCCGCCCAGAGTGGCTGGGGAAACCCAGCCAGATGGGTGGGCTACAAATAAATTATTATTATTATTATTATTATTATTATTATTATTATTATTATCATCATTTAGACAGCCTCTAAATATGGAGGCTCTATTCTTAGCTACCAAGAATCTTGCTGAACAGAGCTGTCCTCATAAAAAAGAAAAAAAAAGTTACTTCTTCGCTTTTGAAGCCATCCAAGCTAATTGGCTATCATGGCAACAATTTTTGTAAGTTAATGATACACTGCATGATGAGGACTTTCTTTTAACTCCTCCCAGTAACTTCCTTACCCTGCAGCAGCTGGCAGCCAGATCCAAGACCTGCTTGGGACATTCACGGATCATGTCATAGAAGGACGCCACATCCAGGCCATAATCCTAGCAGAGAAAATGATAAAAGGATTCACAGGTGATTCGGCTTTTCATTCACTTATCCAGCTCGAGAACAGCAGAGCTTGTGCCACCACAAGTTTGTGCAGAATGCTGCCCCCTCTGTTACACTAGGCCCCAGGGATTCCACTCCCCTTCCACAAAAGAGGACCCCTTAAAATGAGTGGGGAACACCTGTGGCCAGAGGCCCCTGCGAGTTTGATCAGCGTCTCAGAAGCCTATTTTGGCATGAAGATTATTCAAATTATATACCCTATTTTTCGCTCTATAAGACGCACTTTTCCCCTCCTAAAAAGTAAGGGGAGCAAATGCAGACGGGAGGCTCTGCTCAGCGCTCCCTTTAAAGAAGGGCTGCCCTTCTCCCTCCTCGGGGAAAAGCCCCCAAGAGCTGCACACACACTCCGTGCACTCTTTAAAGGGAGCGTGGCTCTTGGGGGAGCCTTAGCCGCGCGCAGCCTCTCCCGGGCATGTGATGAAGGCTCCCCTTGCTCAGGAGAGGCTGCGTGTGGCTAAAGAGGAAGCCAGGAGAGCAAGCGGGATCCCGCTGGCTGTTCTAGCTTCTGTCTTAGCCACGCGAAGCCTCTGCAGGGGAGTGGGGAGCCTTCATCCCGCTCCCCTGCGGAGGCTTCGTGCAGCTATCCCTGGCTTTTGCGGGGCTTTTTGCAGCTATCCCAGAAAAGCCCCCAAGAGCCGCGCTCTCTTTAAAGAGCGTGTGACTCTTGCGGGAGGCAAGCCAGCAGGCTTGCTTTCGCTGAAGCCAGGAGGGCAAGAGGGATCGGTGCAGCCTGATCCCACTTGCTGGCTTCAGGGGTAGCCCTGCAAAGCCTCCTGAGCGAAGATGGAGGAGCGCTCCCTCTTAGCTCAGGATGCTTTGCATTCCTTTCTTATTTCTTGTTTTCCTCCCCTAAAAACTAGGTGCGTCCAATCGTCCAGTGCATCTAATAGAGCGAAAAATACGGTATGTGCTAAAACATTTTCTTTTGTATTTGAGAAAGATAATCAAATATTATCTTACAATTCAAAATAAATTTAGCAGTTTCAAGTTTTGTGATTTTATTTTATTTTTGTCTACAAGACATCTGTTTTTGAAAAATGAAGTTAGCAATTTTTTTTGGTGGGGAGTGCAAGTAGATAGCCTTGCCTAGGAAGCAAAACAGCCTGGCACCTGCACTGATCTTCTGAGAACAAACAGGCAAACAAGGCTTCTTGGTTTCTCCAAATACTTAGCATAGACTATAGAACCCTTTCCTGTCAAGCAATGTACTTCCCTTAAGCTTTCTTATTTTATCCCAAGTCTTAGTTTGAGCATCTTCCAGTTAAAAGTTTCCTCCAAGCAAGGATTCAGTTCACTGAAGTTAACTTCTCCTGCAACATACAAACTCCACCTGCTGACACAGATGGTGCTGTACAAAACCATCACTGTCACTAGGCAGAGTCCCCAATGCATGTGCTTTTAAACAGAGCATAGCATCTTGTGGGCCCTGCATGGACGGTGCATGATGCAACATGCCAAAGCCTTGCTGTCAGCCAATGTTACAGGTGAAACTTGGAAAAATTAGAATATCATGGAAAAGTTCCTTTATTTCATTAATTCAACTTCAAAGGTGAAACTAATATTTGAGATAGACTCATGACATGCAAAGTGAGATATGTCAAGCCTTTATTTGTTCTACAGGTGAAACTCGAAAAATTAGAACAATGTGGAAAAGTTCCTTTATTTCCGTAATCCAATTTGAAAGGTGAAACTAATATATGAGATTGACTCGTGACATGCCAAGCGAGATATGTCAAGCCTTGATTTGTTATCATTGCGATGATCATGGCGTACAGCTGATGAAAACCCCAAATTAACAATCTCAGAAAATTAGAATATTCAAGGAAATCAGCAAAACAAGGATTGCAAATTGAGCAAGATTGGACCTCTGAGAAGTAGAAGCAGATATCGCTTTGCATGTCATGAGTTTTACCTTTTAAGTTGAATTACTGAAATAAACAGACTTTTCCACAATATTCTAATTTTTCGAGTTTCACCTGTACTTGAGATGGAAAAGCAGATAAAAGCACCATAATGACCTGGGTCCGGGGCAGCACCTCAGGGTCAGCTGGGATTCTCCCTAGTATTTCGCACAGGACAATGCCGAAAGAGAAGACGTCCACCTACAGGAGGGAGCAAGGGGTCAGTGGGAGGAGGCAGTGGGAGATGGTCTCTGGAGGCCACACAGGCAGTGAGCAGAGGGACTAACAATCCAGCCTTTCACAGAAGTTGGAGGCGACATCATAAAGGGTTGGAAGACAGGAACCCTGAGGTTACTAGTCCACAAACAGAGGTGCCTTGCTAATAAAAGACTGCTTTTAACATTCCTGTGAGACTGGGAGCTTGGAGGAGAGCCAGTGCTGGATAATTAAGTCCTTAATGAGCCTGGCAAAGTTGCCAAGTGCCTCTTTTGTCGGGGAGGTTGGCTAAATGCCATCAGTGGGTGGATCCCCTGAAGTCTTCTGAATGGCTTGGAAATACCTGAAAGCAGGCAGACTTCTCCACCCACCACAGCTAAGGATGATGCTGTCTAGGTTTCTGCATAAAAGCAAACAACATCCACTGTTGTCTGAGTCAGAGATTGATGGCTCATCTGCATTGTTGTTTAATATGGAGAGGAAGCTTTCTGCACCTCCATCACTTCTCCACTACCCATATGACTCTCTCCTCTTAAATCACTCTCTGCCCACACTTTCCTCTCCTCCAGTCTGGATTGTTTCATGCCCTCGCCTTTTTCAAGTATCGCTGGTATGAGAAAATCCAGATCGATAGAGGAGAATGTGTGGGAAGTGAGTGATTTAAGAGAAGAATGCTGGCGAGACAACATAGAATGAACGGAAGTACAAGAAATTTACTACCCACATTAAACAATGGTGCAGGTGAGCTTGTACAAGGGGTTTCTGTAAAATGCTTTTTGGTTTTACAGTCATACCTTGGATCCCGAATGCCTTGCGAGTTGAATGTTTTGGCTCCCAAATGCCACAAACCTGGAAGTGAGTGTTCTGGTTTGCAAACTTTCTTTGAAACCCAAACGTCCAACACAGGTTCCACGGGTTCCAATTGGCTGCAGGAACTTCCTGCAGCCAATCAGAAGCTGCGCTTTGGTTTCCGAACATTTTGGAAGTCGAATGGACTTCCGAAACAGATTCCATTCAACTTCCGAGGTACGACTGTATAGTGATCAAGCATTATATAAATGTTGCAAAATAAAATAAATAGACAGGCATGGTACCCAGGGGGTGAGAGGTGGATTCTGTTCAGTTCACATTTTTATGCAAACCTACCCAATTAATACTTCCTGAAACTAGATATTCACCCAAATACAGCTATCCTTGAAATTCACACGTCTCCAAATTTTGCCATGCGGTTCTCCAATCCAAGAAAAATGTGTGTGTGTGCTTGTGTGTGTGCGCTCTCACTCACACACATACACACAAACACTTGGGGAAAGTGTGTATGAAAATGCGTATTCATGAAAATGGCATTAAAGGCAAATAATATTAGGGGAAATTGCATATAAAATGGGGAAATGTGCTAAGTTGTCAACTATTTTGAAGACTTAAAAAAAAAGACAAATAGATGTAAGCTGAACATAAGATTGGTGAAAAACAGAGAAACTGAAATTCATAGGCTCATCCATCACTACTAACAAGGTACACTACTCTAGTAAACCAAGGTACCCTGGGGATAAGGGCCAGATTGGGTCCCACAAAGAACAGCCCTCAAACTAATGGGTGGGGGGTGGACAACATGGTACCTTCCGGTCATAAGGTTCCCCTCGCAACATCTCAGGGGCCATCCAGAAAGCCGAGCCCACCAAAGAAAGCTTTCTCTCAGGGTCCTTCGCAGAAAGCTCCGCCACTTCCTTGGCTAGGCCGAAATCCGTCACCAGGGCCTCACGCCCCCGTTGCGTCACCCGAATGAGGCAGTTCTGAAATCCATTTCAAGGCACACTTTACAAGGCTGCACATTCTCTCTTCCTGTCCTGCTCTAAGTGGCAACTTTGAACACATACGAGAATCATCGAGTTGTAGAGCTGGAAGGGACCCGATGGTCATCCAGCCCAACCCCCTGCAATGCAGGAATCTCAACATGCATTCCCTCATCCCATTTGAAATCATACCGGATCCTCCAATGCTAAGATATTATCAAGAATGTATAATTTGCTGTTGAAATGGAGTACTGAGGAAGAAATGGTAAAATCTGCTATGATTAAATGGGCACAAGATATAGGACACAATATCATGTTTGCTGACTGGGAGCAGTTGTGGACCACTGGGATTAAATTTACGGCATGTAATGCCCTAAGAGAGAATATTATGAAAATGATGTATAGGTGGTACATGACCCCAGTCAAGCTTGAAAAATATACCACTTGCCCGATAATAAATGTTGGAAATGTAAAGAAATTGAAGGTACATTCTTTCACCTTTGGTGGACGTGCCCGAGGATTAAGGCTTTCTGGGAGACGATTTATAATGAAATAAAAAAGGTACTTAAATACACTTTTGTGAAGAAACCAGAGGCCTTTCTCCTGGGCATAGTTGGCCAATTGGTGCCAAAGAAGGATAGAACTTTCTTTATGTATGCTACAGCAGCAGCAAGAATACTCATCGCAAAGCATTGGAAGACACAAGAATTACCCACCTTGGAAGAATAGCAGATGCAAGTAATTGACTATATGGAAATGGCTGAGATGACTGGCAGAATCCGAGATCAGGGAGAAGAGTTGGTGGAAGAAGATTGGAGGAAATTTAAAATTTATTTACAGAAGTACTGTAAAATGTATGAATGCTGATGACATTGAAATAAAATGAAGGGGTTCTAGTAACAAGAGATAAAAATTTGAAATTATAAATTTGGGAAGTAAAATATATAAGGACAAAGTAGTAGGATACGAATTTGCTGAACTAACTGTTAAAAAGGGATATAAAAAAGGGAGGCGTGAGGAAGTCAGGAAAATAAGTTAATCAAAGATGAACAATTAGAAAAGAGGGATTTGTGTTTTTTCCTATTCTATTTTTTGTGTGTTGACTGATTTTCCCCCCCCTTGTTAGGTTAAATGTTTGTATTTTATGTATTGTGAAAGCTTGTATTGTTGTGTTTTATATTTTCCCTGTGTTTTTACTGTTCTATGTTTGGTTGTATCTTTTTACTGTTAAACTTAATAAAATATTATTATAAAAAAAATATGAAATCATACCGGATCCTGCTTAGCTTTGCAAGTGTGCCAGCAGTTTTATCGCCACGCCACTAGGAGGTGTGTGTGAATTCTTGTAAGGTAAAGGTAAAGGTAAAGGGACCCCTGACCATTACATCCAGTCGCGGATGACTCTGGGGTTGCGGTGTTCATCTCACTTTACTGGCCGAGGGAGCCTTCAATCAGAAAGTCAGTGAATTCTTGTACACTCATACCTCATGTTACATTTGCTTCATGATAAGTTTTTTCAGGTTGCGTCCCGCGGCGACCCGGAAGTACCGGAAAGGCTTACTTCCGGGTTTCACCGCCCGTGCATGCGCAGAAGCGCAAAATGTCGTGAGCATGCGCAGAAGCGGTGGATTGCAGCCTGTGTGTGTGCGGGTTGCGCTCTTTACATGTTGCAAACGGGTCTCCAGAACGGATCCCATTCACAATCAGAGGTACCACTGTACCAGCCCCAGAAGATGCTACAGATCTGAAGGCACCATAAGAACATAAAATGAACCCTGCTAGATTTGGCCAAAGGGGGCCCCTCTAGTCCAGCACCCTCTTCTTGCAATGGCCAATCAGATGCCTGTGGGAAGCCAGCAAGCAGGCCTGAGTGCAAGAAAACCCTCCCACACAATGGTTCCCATCAACTAAAATTTCATCCAGCAGCATCACCAGATTAGCTTACTGCAGTGGTTTTCAACCAGTGTGCTGCAGCACCCTCTGCAACCCTGGCCCCCTTCTCTTCCCTCCCTCCCTTCTCTGATGTCCTCTCGTGCATCTGCCTCTCAAAGGCTTGCACAGCTGTTTGTTGCAGCAACCCTGGCTACAAATTCCATGAATGAGTGGTGCCTCTGGGGCTGGCCACACGGGGTGCTGGTTGCCAGGAGCTGAGGCCGTCTCGGAGTAAGCAAGCAAGCGGTTGAGGGAGCCCAGCTAGCCAGTCCATCAGCCCTTGCTGTTGGGAATGGACAGATAAGTCCCAGGCCCCTGTGGGGCAGTGTGAGGCTGGAGGGGCAGCTCAGAGACCAGGGGCGGCAGCAGCAGCTTCCCGGAGGACTCCCAAGGAGAGGGGAGAGGGGAGGAGGCTGAGGGAACACTCCACAAGGGAGGGTGTTTGAAAAAGGGTGAGAGACTGCCAGCTCTGCAGGCAACGGGGGACATAACTGGGCCCCTGAGCCCCACAGGGGTGCCACAGAAAGAATGGAGTTGGTCAAGGTAGCTGTCGACTAAAAAAGGTTGAAAAACACTGGCTTACTGGATCAGGCCTGCTGCCCTTAGACAACTAGTTCCTCAGTCTCCCCTTATGCCTATGACACCCTGATAAACAGACACAGACCCATTTAATTCCCCACCACAGATGGGTGCTATCGCTAGGAGTGAGGCAGAAATTCAGTGCAATCTTCATTTTAATATAAACCTACCAGACCTACATCTCCCCAAACAATTAATGAACGGAAATGCAACTGTGCTTCAAAATTTGCACTTCTCCAAATATTTGGCTATTCTCCAACTAAAAAACAAGTACAAAAATTTATAATTTGGGGGAAAGTGCCACCGGTGTTTGCTCCGTCAGGATGGCTCCCCTTGGGCAACTGTGGATATGAGCTATCTTGGCTTCTAAGTAAGAGGTGGAACGCAAGGGAGCTGTGTCTGTGGTGAGATAATGAACCCAGCTCACAAACACATACAACTGGATTGATGGAGCATCTAGCGACTTCGCTATTTTATAATTTTATTGAATTGTTGTATTTATTCATTGTACTTCTATACGAAATTAAAAGACGCCTGCTTCTTGGGAGAAGGGCAATGACAGGCCTAGACAGCATCTTGAGAAATAGAGACATCACCTTGCCAACAAAGGTTTGTATAGTTAAAGCTATGGTTTTCCCAGTAGTGATGTATGGAAGTGAGAGCTGGACCATAAAGAAGGCTGATCGCCGAAGAATTGATGCTTTTGAATTCTGGTGCTGGAGGAGACTCTTGAGAGTCCCATGGACTGCAAGAAGATCAAACCTCTCCATTCTGAAGGAAATCAGCCCTGAGTGCTCACTGGAAGGACAGATTGTGAAGCTGAGGCTCCAGTACTTTGGCCACCTCATGAGAAGAGAAGACTCCCTGGAAAAGACACTGATGTTGGGAAAGATGGAGGGCACAAGGAGAAGGGGACGACAGAGGACGAGATGGTTGGATAGTGTTTTCGAGGTTACCAGCATGAGTTTGACCAAACTGCAGGAGGCAGTGGAGGACAGAGGTGCCTGGCATTCTCTGGTCCATGGGGTCACGAAGAGTCGGACATGACTAAACGACTAAACAACAACAACAACAACACTTCTATACGTACTGTATATTTCTTTCTGTATTAATCTGTTCACTGCTTTGGAGGCCTTTGGGCCAAAAAGCAGGATAGAAACAAACTTATGGTAACAAATGCATATATTAGTGTAAACAACATATGAATTATATTTGGGGAAATTGCTTGCAAAAGTGTGTGTGTGTGTGTGGCCAAAGTGAGGACCTTCTTGTGAGAATTTTTTTAACACAGAGATTAAGACCGTGGAGGAAATTAGAAAGAGAAAGAGGTGGATTTGTTCATCCCTAGTTGACATCCCTTTTGTAGGAGCAGCCCTTCCTAGATCAACACACACATACACACATTGCTTCCCACAATTATTAGCATGATACCTCTAAGAAATCCACACGTAGGACATAAAGCTCTCCAAAGAACTGCATCCTGTTGTTCCCCCCCCCGCCCCCCGATTGCAGCTGTTAGAGGTAGACTTGACTTCAACATGGAAGTTCCATTAATTTAATAGTCACTGACAGACCTTCTTATCCAATAATTTGCCTGACCGCCTTTTAATCATAGCTATTGCTGCATCACTGTGCAAACAAGTACACTCTTCCAGGAATCTCCTGCCCACTTGTTTCCCTCGCAGTGACCCCAAATTCCAATCTGACACAAACCTCTACCCACACCACCAACAGCTCTGCAAATTTGGAGGCTTCTGGAAAAGGCCCAAGAAATGCAGAGGCCAAAATCCCATTAAGCGATGATGCCATTAACCAGCAGATGATCTGCCTCTCCTCTAAGTAGATTGGCAATGACCTCACTGTTCAAGCTTGGAGAGCTTTGCCTCTGAGAGGCAGGCAGCAAAAAAGATGCGTCTCTCCCCTACTCAGCCAGTTTTCTTTTCAGGTTCACGTGGAAGATTTCCTGCAAGGGCTCTTTGTTAATGTGTGTTGAATTTGTAAGCCACTCTGAGGTTACTTTCTCTTTTTTTAACAATCAAGCTGCGTATAAATTTTATGAAATGAATACAAAATTTAAAATAATTTGCAAAATCTCTGAAGAGCATAAAGAACTGCCTTTGCTTAGAGACCAAAGGCTCGTCTAATCAGGAAGGGCCAGAAGTTCAGTAGCCGATCATCTGCTTTGCATGCAGAAGGTCTCAGATTCAATGCCTAGGTTCTCCAGGCAGGGCTGGGAAAGATTCCCTCTCTGAAATCCTGGAGAACTGCTGCCAGTTGGTATAGACCATGGGTAGGTGCTGTGGGTTAAACCATAGAGCCTAGGACTTGCCAATCAGGAGGTCGGCAGTTCGAATCCCCACGACGGGGTGAGCTCCCGTTGCTTGGTCCCTGCTCCTGCCAACCTAGCAGTTCAAAAGCACGTCAAAGTGCAAGTAGATAAATAGGTACAGCTCCGGCGGGAAGGTAAACGGCGTTTCGGTGCGCTGCTCTAGTTCGCCAGAAGCGGCTTAGTCATGCTGGCCACATGACCTGTACGCTGGCTCCCTCAGCCAATAAAGCGAGATGAGCGGTGCAACCCCAGAGTCGGCCACGACTAGACCTAATGGTCAGGGGTCCCTTTACCTTTAGGCAAACTAAGGCCCGGGGGCTGGATCTGGCCCAATCGCCTTCTAAATCCGGCCTGCGGACGGTCCAGGAATCAGCTTTTTTTACATGAGTAGAATGTGTCCTTTTATTTAGAATGCATCTCTGGGTTATTTGTGGGGCCTGCCTAGTGTTTTTACATGAGTAGAATGTATGCTTTTATTTAAAATGCATTCGGTTATTTGTGGGGCATAGGAATTCGTTCATTTTTTTCTTCAAAATATAGTCTGGCCCCCCACAAGGTCTGAGAGACAGTGGACCGGCCCCCTGCTGGAAAAGTTTGCTGACCCCTGGTATAGACAGTACTCCTAATGCAAGAACTTGTGGACACCCAACAAAGCTGAACATTGGAAGGTTCAGGACAGATAAAACAAAGTCCTTCTTCATGCAACGCAGTGTTGAACTATGGAACACCCTCCCTCCCACACAGACGGCTTTAAAAGAGGACTGGGCAAATACATGGAGGTTGAGGCTATTCAGGGCTCCTGGCCACGGTGGCTGCACTCTGGGCTCCATGGTCAGGGGCAGCAATGCTTCTGAATCCCAGTTTCTGGGAAACACAGAAAAGGCAGAGCGCTCTGGTGCTCAAGTCCTGCTTGCTGGTTTTCCACAGGTTGGCCACTGTGAGAACAGGGTGCTGAACTAGACGGGCCATGGGCCTGATCCAGCAGGGCTTTTCTTCCATCCTTGGTACTGAGCTAGATGGGTGAATGTCCTGATTTGGAGTAAGTTCCCAGTTTAGCATCCTGTTTTCCACTGTGGCCAACCAAACGCCCTGGCAAGTCCACAAGAGGGCGTAAATACCACAACCCTCCCTTGCTATCGCTGCCCAGCAACCAGTGGAGCTTAGTCCGTTAGGATGCAAGGGGCACTGCCAACCCCCACCTGCCTGATCTGCCTCCGGTTCTGACAACCTGCTTGTCTTCTGCCCTAACAGTGCCAGTGGGCACCAACCATCACAGCCAGCAACTGGTCCTTAAGAGGTAGACTGCCCCTGCCCAGGGAGGATCTCCAGTTAGCTTACCTTGGAGTTGAGATCCCGGTGGTAGATGTTCTTGGAGTGCAAATAGACCATCCCCCGGGTGATGTCTGAAGCCAAGTCCACTTTCTCCTTCCAGCTGAGAGAGACGTCTTTGCAGGCCAGCAGCTCTTCCAGGCACCCGCCATTCACATACTACCAGCAGAGGATTGAAGAGGGACACCCATTATCATTTCCATAGGAGGCTGGAAGGGACACTGATCCCAGCACTAGCCAAACAGAGCAGGCTGTTCACGGACCAAGGTTAAATTGCCGCCAACAGCAACCTGTGCCTGGAGTGTTCCTCTACAGTTTGCCTGCAAGGGTTCCCATGGCAGACCACTCCACTAGTCCAAAAAGGAAACAAATCCTCGCACACAGAAAGCTAGTAAATCAGAAATACTCACTTGCTAGTTTTCTATGTGCAAGGATTTGTTGTTTGCTACTGCTCTAGTGGAAGCTTCCATCACATTAGTCCTAAAAGAACGAGATGACTCTTGGGTGGGAATGACAGTATTATCTGGAGCCCACCACCGAAAAAATAAGTGGATCCCTCAGCCAGCACTCACTGGAAAGGGTTCAAGCCTTGAGGGCTGCCTAACGATCAGTACCATCATGGGGAAACAATTGGTTATGTTATGGTTACTGCTTGTATATTTATAGGCATAACAACAGTAAAGAGGAATCACTGGGGGAATTGTTCCTTACCTCCAGAATGGGATACAGCTTCTCACCCTTCACACAGATCCCAAGATACCTTTATTAGGGAATATAATGTACAAAAATCATAGTCACGGACATGCCTTAGACCTGGTGTTCACCTCTGTGGGTGTTGGTGATCTGACACTTAGTAAAAGTGAAACCAAAGAAGTGCCATGGTCAGATCACTTCCTGGTGTAACTGGACTTCTCCGCGACCCTTCCCCTCCGCAGGGACATAGGACCGATTCAGATGGTTCGCCCCCACCACTTAATGGATCCAAATGGTTTCCAGAAAGTGGTAGGGGATGTTTTATCCCATGTTGATGGCCTTTCAGCTGATTCCAGCCTACTGGAATGAGGAGTTAACCAGTGCTATCTACTGTCTGGCTCCGAAGTGCCCTCTCCGATTGAATGGAGCCTGGACAGCCATGTGGTTTTCCCAGGAGCTGAGGGTGATGAAACAATCACTGAGACGGCTAGAGCGCCAGTGGCAGATAACTCATTCTGAATCAGACCGGACACGGGTTAGAGCTCAAAGTCGAGCCTACCAAGTGGTGATGGCAGCGGCAAAGAGGACCTTCTTCACTGCCTCTATTGCATCTGCAGAAAACAGCAGCAGGAGACTCTTTCAGGTGGTTTGCAATTTAACGGATCCACCTGTGTGATCTGGGCCTGGTAAGGACCCCAAGATCTCCTGCAATGATTTTGCAAAGTTTTTGCAGATGAAGTCGCTCAGATCCAGAAAGAGGTAGACTCCACTGTGGGAGCAGGGCCAGGGCGGGAGAATGCTAGAGTCCTGTCTGGTTAAGTTGCATGGGATCAATTCTAATCTGTTACCTCCAAGGATGTGGACAGGCTGCTTGGACAAGTGAAACCGACCATCTGTCTCCTTGATCCTTGCCCATCCTGGCTCATAAAAGCGAGCTGGGAAGGGCTAGGTGATGGGCTTTGTGGAGTGGTGAATGCTTCCCTCTGTGAGGGAGCCTTCCCAGACCCACTGAAAGAGGTAGTCATTAAATAGCTTCTTAAATAAACATATTTGGACGCGGCCAATATGGCCAACTATCACCCAGTCTCAAATGTTCCACTCTTGGACAAGGTGATTGAGCAGGTGGTTGCTGAAAGAAGTGGACCATTTGGATCCCTTCCAGTCGGGATTCAGGCCTCATCATGGGACTGAAACTGCCTTGGTCTCACTGGTTGATGATCTCCTGCAGGCTAGGGACAAAGGTGAAAGCTGTTTTTTAGTTCTGCTGGATCACTCAGCGGCCTTTGATACCACCGACCATCACATCCTTCTGGACCACCTAGAGGGGCTGGAAGCACTTTTATACAGTGATTCCGCTTTTTCCTCCTGGATTGTGTCCAGAAAGTGGTGGGTGGGGATGAGTGTTCAGACCCCTGGGCTCTCACTTGTGGGGTCTCTCAGGGTTTCGTCCTCTCCCCCATGCTTTTTAACATCTATATGAAGCCACTGGGATAGATCATCAGGGGGGTTGGACTGGGTGTTCATCAGTATGTGGATGATACACAGCTCTACCTCTCTTTCAAATCAGAATCAGCGAAGGCAGTGTAAGTCCTGTGTGAGTGACTGGAGGCAGTTGGAGGATGGATGGAGTGTAACAGATTGACGTTGAATCCTGACAAGACAGAAGTACTGTTTGGGGGGGACAGGGGGCAAGCAGGTATGCGGGACTCCGTGGTTCTGAATGGGGCAGCTGTGCCCCTGAAGAACCAGGTGCACAGCCTGGGAGTCATTTTGGACTCACAGCTGCTCATAGAGGCGCAGGTCAATTCTGTGTCCAGGGCAGCTGTTATCAGCTCCATCTGGTACGCAGGCTGAGACCCTACCTGCCCGTGGACTGTCTCGCCAGAGTGGTGCATGCTCTGGTTATCTCCTGCTTGGACTATTGCCATGCACTCTACATGGGGCTACCTTTGAAGGTGACCCGGAAACTACAACTAATCCAGAATGCGGCAGCTAGACTGGTGACTGGGAGTGGCCACCGAGACCATGAAACACCAGTTCTAAAGAATCTACATTGGCTCCCAGTGCATTTCTGAGCACAATTCAAAGTGTTAGTCCTGACCTTTAAACTCCTAAACGGCCTCGGCCCAGTATACCTGAAGGAGTATCTCCACCCCCATCGTTCAGCCGGACACTGAAGTCCAGCTCTTAGGGCTTTCTGGCAGTTCCCTCACTGCACTCTCATCAGATGTCAAGGAAATAAACACATATCTGACTTTTAGAAGACATCTGAAGGCAGCCCTGTTTAGGGAAGTTTTTAATGTTTGAAGTTTTATTCTGTTTTCAGTGTTCTGTTGGAAGCCGCCTAGAGTAGCTGGGGAAACGTAGCCAGATGGGCAGGGTACAAATAAAATAATAATAATAATAATAATAATAATAATAATAATAATTACATCATGACATTTCCCTTTTTGTTGTCTAGCATGAGGTCATTTAAAACAAGAACAAAAATGATGATACTTCAATTGGGAGAAAGCCACACTCGCAGAGCTCAGGTAATGCTGGATTTCAGCATCAATGTTGGCCCTTGTGGGAAGATAGGAAAAGTGATCGAAATTTTCCAACATTACATCATTGAGTTGGATTTGTGGCGCTGCAGAAGGGTTATTTTGTACTTGCTGGTGCAGCACTTTGGTTTTTTGAATGTTGAATGATGGGCCAAGCTTTTCATAAGCTTCTGCAAAGATATTTAGGATGGTTTGGAGGTCATCCTCTGCATGTGCACACACTACGTTGTCATCAGCATACTGTAGCTCTATGACAGAAGTTACAGTAACCTTTCTCTTTGCTTTCAGCCTGAGGCAGCTAGAGGTTGCTCAGGGAAGAACCAACATCCTGGAAGCAGCAAGGGAGAAAAAAGGAAGCCAAAGGGGAGCAGGTAGACGAAGAATTTCTCCCACTCTTTCTAGACCACGGCCATGGGAGACAAGTGCAGAAGGTAGTGTGAGGCATGCTTCTTGGGGCCCTGGATCTGCTGCCCCTCCCAGTTGTCTCCAGCCTGCCGCCTGAGGCGACTGCCTCACCAAGGCGAGTGGGGGAGCCACCCCTGGTCACCTGCCACCCAGAGACCCACCTGACAATGTTGGGATGGGAGAGCTTCTGCAGCAAGCTGATCTCACGTACGATCCCCTCCTGGTCTGCGTCATTCTTGTAGATCTTCACCACCATTGCTTTGCCTCCAGGGCTTTGGGCAACCTGTGAGTTTTTGGAAGATTCAGAACAGGTAAAAGACAGTACTTATTCATGCAGATTGCAAGGCATAGTCAAAGTATGGAACTCCTTCCCACTGGAGTCAGTGATGGCCACCAACTTGAATGACTTTAAAAAAGGGGGAGACAGGGTCATGAAAGAGAGGACAGTCAATGGCTACTACCCAAAGTGGCTGTGCTCCACAGTTGGAGGCAACAATGCTTTTGAATACTAGTTCTGCATTTAATACTATTCTTCCGCATAGATTGGTGCCCAAACTATTAGACCTGGGACTTTTCTGAAGGTGGATATTAGATTTTCTATCAAACCATTCCCAACGGGTCAGGATGGGTTCCCATGTCTCTGCGGATCTCATGAATACGAGGATGCCACAGGGGTGTGTGTTGAGCCCGCTTTTATATAAACTTATATACAGTGGTACCTCGGGTTACATACGCTTCAGGTTACAGAAGCTTCAGGTTACAGACTCTGCTAACCCAGAAATAGTACCTCAGGTTAAGAACTTTGCTTCAGGATGAGAACAGAAATCACACAGCAGTGGTGCAGCGGCAGCAGGAGGCCCCATTAGCTAAAGTGGTGCTTCAGGTTAAGAACAGTTTCAGGTTAAGAACGGACCTCCGGAACGAATTAAGTACTTAACCAGAGGTACCACTGTATAGGACTAGCTGCCTGAGAAACAGTTTCTATCCAAATGCGATTTTGGTTTTAAACACAGTGTAAGGTAGTCTCCATGCGCTGCTATGGTTCGCCAGAATCAGCTTAGTTATGCTGGCCACACGACCTGGAAGCTGTACGCCGGCTCCCTCGCCCAATAAAGCGAGATGAGCGCCGCAACCCCAGAGTCGGCCACGACTGGACCTAATGGTCAGTGGTCCCTTTACCTTTAAGGTAGTCTCTGTGGGAGTATATTGTATTTAATTATGGGATATCAGAGTTTTTAGGCGGCTAACCAGGCTGGGATAGCTGGGATAGAAGGCTTGTTGGTTCTGAATGTCTGGTGTAGATTTTCAGTTTCGTTGTTCTGTATGGGACAATGACAATAAATATTATCGTATCATAGTTGCTGGAAGCCACAGGAGGGGAGAGAGTGTTCTAGTGCTTGAACCCTGCTTGCTGGTCTCCCACTGAGGTATCTGGGTGAACTACTGTGCGAACAGGATGCTGGACTAGATGAGCCATTGGCCTGATCCAGCAGAATCTCCTCATGTTCCTAGTACTGAGCTTGATGCGGTCTGACTCGGTATAAGGCAGCCTCCTACGTCCCTATTTTAGCACCCTGCAGTTGGTATGGGCATGTGCTGATAAAACCAAAGTTGCAGGTTCAGTCCCCATACAGCTGCATAATCCTGCATTGCAGGGGTTTGGCTAGGTAATACTCAGATTCGCTTCCAACTGTACGATTCTATGATCCTGTTTCCTACAGTGGCAACCAGGCGCCTCTGATAGGCCCACAAGCAGGATGTAAAGCATGGGTAGGCAAACTAAGGCCCGGGGGCCAGATCCAGCCCAATCGCCTTCTAAATCCGGCCCGCGGACGGTCCAGGAATCAGTGTGTTTTTACATCAGTAGGATGCGTCCTTTTATTTAAAATGCATCTCTGGGTTGTATGTGGGGCACAGAAATTCATTCATTCCCCCCCGCCCCCCGCCCCCTGCAATATAGTCTGGCCCTCCACAAGGTCTGAAGGACAGTGGACTGGCCCCCTGCTGAAAAAGTTTGGTGACCCCTGATGTAAAGGGTTGTATTTAAATTCTGTTTTTAAATAATGTTGTGCAAATGTTTTTTCTGTTTTGCAAGCTGCTTAGAAGCCACCTAGGCATTAAGTAGTATGTAAATTAAATTGCCACTTATTATTATCTGACTTGGCAGGATTAATAATAATAATAATAATAATAATAATAATAATACCTTCAAGTCAGACTGCTGACCCATCTACCTTAGTATTATATCCCAGGAAGTGAGGTGTATAAATAAATTATTATTATTATTATTATTATTATTATTATTATTATTATTATTATTATTATTTTTGTCTTTCCCTATCTCTGGGCAACCCTGCAGAGCAAACAAAATTTAAAACAACCATACTAGGATCTCCTTGGTATAACGTCACATCACCTTGATGGCTCCTTTAAAACCCTGGCACTTGGAGGTGAACCTAAATTAAGCTGGTACCTGCTGGATCATTCTGATCAAGCTATCAGACCAAACAGAGGCCCTTTGTTGACACTTTCCCCTGACTATCGTATTAGTGATTTGCTCAGTAAGATGGAAACAGCTTAATCAAAGTTTGGGAGAGCACACAGGCTTAAGGTACCAAAGCACACGCAAAGGACATGACGTAGAAGCTAAGGATAACAAAATCATAGAATTATAGAGCTCGAAGGGAACCCCAAGGATCATCTAGTCCAACCCTGACAATGCAGGGATCACAACAAAAGAATACCTGACAGATGGTCATCCAAACTCCACTTAAAAACCTACCAAGGCATAAGAGTCTCCCACCTTCCAAGGCAGGCCATTCCACATTCAAACAGCTCTTATCATCAAAAAGTTCTTCCAAATGTTTAGTTGGAATCTTTCTTGCAATTTGAATCCATTGGTTTGGATCCTCCCCTCTGGCACAACAGAATGCAAGCATGCTCCATCTTGCATGCGTGTCTGAAGATGGCTATTCTGTCAATTCTCAGTCTCCTATTCTCCAGGCTAAACATTCCCAGTTTCTTCAACTGTCCCTCATATATATATATATATATATATATATATATATATATATATATACACACACACACACACACACACATATATATATATATATATATATATATATATATATATATATATATATCCCGCCCATCTGGCTGGGTTTCCCCAGCCACTCTGGGTGGCTTCCAACAAAGTATTAAAATACAGTAGTCTGTTAAACATTAAAAGCTTCCCTAAAGAGGGCTGCCTTCAGATGTCTTCTAAAAGTCTGGTAGTTATTTTTCTCTTTGACATCTGGTGGGGGGGGCGTTCCACAGGGCGGGTGCCATTACTGAGAAGGCCCTCCGTCTGGTTCCCTGTAGCGTTGCTTCTCGCAGTGAGGGAACCGCCAGAAGGCCCTCGGCGCTGGACCGCAGTGTCTGGGCTGAATGATGGGGGTGGAGACACTCCTTCAGGTCTACTGGACCAAGGCCGTTTAGGGCTTTAAAGGTCAGCACCAACACTTTGCACCAACCTCATAAGGCTTGGTTTCCAGACCCTCAATCATCTTGGTCGCCCTCCTCTCCACACCTTCCAGCTCGTCAATATCCTTCTTAAACTGGACACAGGACTCCAGGTGAGGTTTGACCAAGGCAGAAGGGAGTAGTGCTATCACATCCCTTTATCTGGACACTTTAAACAGATTAAAGCCTCCAAATGACACCTGCCAAAGAGGCTGCCACATCACTGCACTTCTCCCACAGCCAATTTATAAACAGCCACTCCTTGCATGTGGCACCCACAGGATGTGAATTTTCCAGCTGGGGCAGTGAGGAGGTGCTCTGGTTAATTGGAAGAGACCCTCATACACAAGGCCTGCTGAAATCCACCAAAACCGCTTCCAGGTTGGGGCTTCTACATACGGTATATATTTTCTTTATAGTATTATAAGGAATTTTATTAAGATGCACAATCAAGCATAAAACAAAACCATACCAGCAGAAAACTGGTAAGAAATATTGAAGCAGAGACAAAAACAGGGGATGGGGACTTCAGTGATACATTCCAGACTTTTTGTGTAATAGAAATTAGAACCAAGACTATAAAAACAAAAACACCACTGACATGGATACGCCTTATTTTCTAGAAAGACAGACTTCATTTCCAGTGAACCTTAGTTTGTGAGGCTCTGCACATATTCCTTTTTTCCTGTATTATCCACAGCCATTCATAGGCTGGGGTGAATGGTTTTGTTTTACATTATTTAACATTTTAAAAACCTAACTAAAGAAAGAAAATTGTCCTTACATTTTTTTACCTCTAGAGGATCTCATGTTTACATATTGATTTTTCTAGTGGGCCCGATTCCTTTATCTTCAGCAGGTAATATCTGCTGCAGCTAAATTTTCATTTGTCTTTTAGTGCCAGAGCTGCAATTTCAGAAAGTGGGAGTGTTAGATTAAATCAACTAAAGCTTTATTTATTGGCCGAGAGTAATTCTACACTCAGTGCAGCTGTGTGCTAAGGGTACACTAATGTGAATTCCGAGGCATCACTGGGCTAGGGAATGAAAACAAAAACAAAAAATGTTAAAAGCATTATCTCTCTTTCCAATAATTAGTGCCAGAATTTGTGAGGTCCTCTTACTAAAACATATGCAAATTTCAGATTCATCCAAAGCCACACTTTAAAAGGGTTCCTTGTTGATTTGTGAAGGCCTTTTAATTAACTAATAGCCCTGCTTAGCACTTCTATCGCAGGTCTGACCTTTATCGCATCCCGCATCCCTCTTTGTGCGCTACCTTGGCTGGTCCACATTCCCAGCTTCAAAACAAGATTGATGGGGGCAGCTCAGCTCTTCAGCTCCATAAAACAGTCACTATGCCGCCTCTAATGGATGCAAAATTGTGGAGTGACCTTTGCAAACAGGCAATGCAGGAAATCTTCACTCAGCTCCATACGCCTCTTCCTAATAAAATATGTTTTGCTGAGGACAGCGCTGCCATTTGCTAATGTCCACCATGCCTTGCCTCCTCTTAATCACTTTCAAGGCATGTCTAATCTAGACCAACAGTTCAGGGTATTTGGCACCCACAATCGGAAGCCTTCTGGATTCTCTCACCCACCATCTGCTTCTCTCTGTGCTCAGTGGAATATCAGTGCTCCCACACTGGGCTACCCTGAGTCAGAAGTCTTCAGGAATTCAATCAATTTGGCATTAAGATTCAGGAAAGAAAAGGTTGCAATGGAAGCTGTTGCCTCACTCCACAGGTAACCCCACCAACTGGCCTGGAGACTGCCTACTTTGGGAGCAACTGCTTTAGGTGCCCTCCAGCTTTTGGACTCAAACTCCCATCAGCTCCAGCCAGCAGAGCCAATGGTCAGGATGACTGAAAGCAACTGTGGGGTCAGTGGGCTTCCCCCACAATGGCCTATTAGAAACCTCGGGGCTTGAAGACAACAACAACTTTCTCCACTGTCCTCTCCCCCCTATAATAGTTATCCAGAGGTACACTGCCTCTGAGCACGCAGGTTTTATTTTTAGCAGTTGTGAAAGGCAAAAAAAAACCCCCAACTCTCTACAGGAAATTCTTGATATATCTAGGCAGACCCATTAGAAGCTTTTACACTTACCTGCGAGAAGGACCTAGAGCTGAAAATAGATGACTCTTAAGAGGAATGCAATATGGGGATCCAAGCCCTATAAATCAATCTCAGCTTAGAGAAGGGAATGTTCCTTTAAAATTTTGCACTACTAGCCCCAGAATAGTGAGAAATGGTTAAACTAGCCACCCTATTTGTTTAACAAAGGGTGAAAGACTTGTAATAGTTATCTGAACCTAGGCATCCCTAGGTATTGAAGAAGTGTGCATGCACACGAAAGTTCATACCAAGAACAAATTTAGTTGGTCTCTAAGGTGCTACTCCCCTTCATGGATCACTGCCTTGCCGTGGCGAAGGGGCTTGAATAACTCAGAGAAGCTATGAGCTATGCCGTGCAGGGCCACCCAAGATGGACAGGTCATAGTGGAGAGTTTTGACCAAACATGATCCACCTGGAGCAGGAACCGGAAAGCCACTCCAGTATCCCTGCCAAGAAAACTCCATGGACAAAGACAAAAGGCATATAAAAGTTATGACGCTGGAAGATGAGCCCCTCAGGTCGGAAGGCATCCATCATGCTACTGAGGAAGAGCGGAGGACAAGTACAAGTAGATTCAGAGCTGATGAAGTGGCTGGGCCAAAGCCGAAAGGACGCTCAGTTGCGGATATGCCTGGAAGCGAAAGGAAAGTCCAATGCTGTAAAGAAAAATATTGCATAGGAACCTGGAATGTAAGAACCATGAACCTTGGTAAGTTGGATGTGGTCAAAAATGAGATGGCAAGAATAAATATTGACATCCTGGGCATCAGTGAACTAAAATGGACGGGAATGGGGGAATTCAGTTCGGATGACCATCATATCTACTACTGTGGGCAAGAATCCCGTAAAAGAAATTGAGTGGCCCTCATAGTCAACAAAAGAGTGGCAAAAGCTGTATTGGGATGCAATCTCAAAAAATGATAGAATGATCTCGATACGAATCCAAGGCAGACCTTTTAACATCACAGTAATCCAAGTCTATACACCAACCACTGGTGCTGAAGAAACTGAAATTGACCAATTCTAAGAAGACTTACAACACCTTATAGAATTGACACCAAAGAAGGAAGTTCTTCTCATTATAGAGGATTAGAATGCTAAAGTAGGGAGTCAAGAGATAAAAGGAACAACTGGCAAGTTTGGCCTTGGAGTTCAAAACGAAGCAGGGCAAAGGCTAATAGAGTTCTGCCAAGAGAACAAGCTGGTCATCACAAACACTCTTTTCCAACAACACAAGAGACGACTCTACACATGGACATCACCAGATGGGCAGCATCGAAATCAGATTGATTATATTCTCTGCAGCCAAAGATGGAGAAGCTCTATACAGTCAGCAAAAACAAGACCTGGAGCGGACTGTGGCTCAGATCATCAGCTTCTTATAGCAAAATTCAAGCTTAAACTGAAGAAAGTAAGAAAAACCACTGGGCCGGTAAGATACAATCTAAGTCAAATCCCTTATGAATACACAGTGGAAGTGAGGAACAGGTTTAAGGATTTAGATTTGGTGGACAGAGTGCCTGAAGAACTATGGATGGAGGCTCGCAACATTATACAGGAGGCAGCAACGAAAACCATCCCAATGAAAAGGAAATGCAAGAAAGCAAAGTGGCTGTCCAACGAGGCCTTACAAATAGCGGAGGAGAGAAGGAAGCAAAATGCGAGGTGAAAGATACAGGAAATTGAATGCAGATTTCCAAAAAATAGCAAGGAGAGACAAGATGGCCTTCTTAAACGAGCAATGCAAAGAAATAGAGGAAAACAACAGATTGGGAAGAACCAGAGATCTGTTCTAGAAAATTGGAGATATGAAAGGTACATTTCGTACAAAGATTACCATAATAAAGGACAAAAGTGGTAAGGACCTAACAGAAGCAGAAGACATCAAGAAGAGGTGGCAAGAATACACAGAGGAATTATACCAGAAAGATATGGATGGCTCGTACACCCCAAGTACAGTGGTGCCTCGCAAGACGAAATTAATCCGTTCTGCGAGTCTCTTCGTCTTGTGGTTTTTTCGTCTTGCGAAGCACGGCTATTAGCGGCTTAGCGGCTATTAGCGGCTTAGCGGCTTTAAGAAAACAAGGAAACAAAGGAACAAAGGAAACAAACTTGCAAGAACTCGCAAGACGTTTCGTCTTGCGAAGCAAGCCCATAGGGAAAATTGTCTAGCGAAGCGACGCAAAAACCGAAAAACCCTTTCGTCTTGCGCGTTTTTCGTTTTGCGAGGCATTTGTCTTGCGGGGCACCACTGTAGTGTGGTTGCTGACCTTGAGCCAGACATCCTGGAGAGTGAAGTCAAATGGGCCTTAGAAAGCACTGCAAATAACAAGGCCAGTGGAAGTGATGGTATTCCAGCTGAACTACTTAAAATTTTAAAAGATGATGCTGTTAAGGTGCTACACTCAATATGCCAGCAAGTTTGGAAAACTCAGCAGTGGCCAGAGGATTAGAGAAGATTAGTCTACATCCCAATCCCAAAGAAGGGCAGTGCCAAAGAATGCTCCAACTACCGCACAATTGCACTCATTTCACACGCTAGCAAGGTTATGCTTAAAATTCTACAAGGAAGGCTCAAGCAGTATATGGACCGAGAACTCCCAGAAGTGCAAACTGGATTTAGAAGAGGCAGAGGAACCAGAGACCAAATTGCAAACATGCGCTGGATTATGGAGAAAGCTAGAGAGTTCCAGAAAGACATCTACTTTTGCTTCATTGACTATGCAAAAGCCTTTGACTGTGTCGACCACAGCAAACTATGGCAAGTTCTTAAAGAAATGGGAGTGCCTGATCACCTCATCTGTCTACTGAGAAATCTCTATGTGGCACAAGAAGCTACAGTTAGAACTGGATATGGAACAACTGATTGGTTCAAAATTGGGAAAGGAGTACGGCAAGGCTGTATATTGCCTCCCTGCTTATTTAACTTATATGCAGAATTCATCATGCGAAAGGCTGGGCTGGATGAATCCCAAGCCGGAATTAAGATTGCCGGAAGAAATATCAACAACCTCAGATATGCAGATGACACAACCTTGATGGCAGAAAGTGAGGAGGAATTAAAGAACCTTTTAATGAGGGTGAAAGAGGAGAGCACAAAATATGGTCTGAAGCTCAACATCAAAAAAAGGAAGATCATGGCCACTGGGCCCATCACCTCCTGGAAAATAGAAGGGGAAGAAATGGAGGCAGTGAGAGATTTTACTTTCTTGGGCTCCATGATCACTGCAGATGGTGACAGCAGTCACGAAATTAAAAGACGCCTGCTTCTTGGGAGAAAGGCGATGGCAAACCTAGACAGCATCTTCAAAAGCAGAGGCATCACCTTGCCAACAAAGGTCCGTATAGTTAAAGCCATGGTTTTCCCAGTAGTGATGTATGGAAGTGAGAGCTGGACCATACAGAAGGCTGATCGCCGAAGAATTGATGCTTTTGAATTATGGTGCTGGAGGAGACTCTTGAGAGTCCCATGGACTGCAAGAAGATCAAACGCATCCATTCTTAAGGAAATTAGCCCTGAGTGCTCACTGGAAGGACAGATTGTGAAGCTGAGGCTCCAATACTTGGCCACCTCATGAAAAGAGAAGACTCCCTGGAAAAGACCCTGATGTTGGGAAAGATGGAGGGCACAAGGAGAAGGGGACGACAGAGGACGAGATGGTTGGACAGTGTTCTCGAAGCTACAAACATGAGTCTGACCAAACTGCGGGAGACAGTGGAAGACAGAAGTGCCTGGCGTGCTCTGGTCCATGGGGTCACGAAGAGTCGGACACGACTAAATGACTAAACAACAACAACAAGGTGCTACTGGAAGGATTTTTTAAATTTTGTTTCAACCACAGCAGACCAACACAGCTACCTACCTGTAACTAGGCATCCCTGTCTGCTATCTGCCTTCAAATCACCTCACCATTATGCAAATAGAGCCTACTGAGCAGTTGAATATCCTGCACTTAGCCACATGGGAAGTGCTGTGGTCTAAACCACTGAGCCTCTTGGGCTTGCCAATCAGAAGGTCAGAGGTTCAAATCCCCAAGATGGGGGTGACCTCCCATTCCTCGGTCCCTGCTCCTGCCAACCTAGCAGTTCGAAAGCATGCCAAAAAGTACAAGTAGATAAATAGGTACCACTCCGGCGGGAAGGTAAACGGCGTTTCCGTGCACTGCTCTGGTTCACCAGAAGCGGCTTAGTCATGCTGGCCACATGACCCAGAAGCTGTATGCCGGCTCCCTCGGCCAATAAAGCAAGATGAGCGCCGCAACCCCAGAGTCGTTCACGACAGGACTTAACTGTCAGGGGTCTTTTACCTTTACCTTTTGATGGGTGAACTCAGGATATGCCCAAATGCATTTCAGCAGGCGGTCGGAATCTGGCTTGTTCCAGGGTCACCAAAGCTCATCATGGGGGGGGGGGTCTCATGCCACATTAGAGCTATGCCAATCTTATACTTATGCCATGATAAGATATAAACCATATCATAAGTTCAGATTCACACACACCTCCTCACAACTTGTGGGGGGAAATATATATATAATATTTACCCATCCACAAATATAATCAATCTATCAAATAAAACTCATACGATATCTCCTTGGAATTCTGTGTATTAGGGAGCAGCAGTTTGCATCTTCAAGATCTTCAGGTTTTCCTCTGGAACATCTGGGTGTAAAAGACCAGCCAGCCTTAAAATAGAGAGCTGCAGGCTGCAGGCAATTGCAAGGAATTGGCAAACATCTTAAGAGACTTAGTTTGCTTTGTAACTGAGTAAACAACTATCAAAAACCTCTCATTTGCTTTGGCTATTAACCAGCCCAGCAGCACTGTGGCTCAGCAGTTGTTTTTAGTGAAGAATAAAAGGGATTTACACGCTCACAGCTTTCAGAGGAACAGGCAGCCAGCTCAAAACAAGGCTGATGCTTTAACCAGGCTGAGAGAGTAACGGGGGTCAGTGGCATATTGCACCAAGTATTTGGCATTTAAAGACCTGCTATAACCACCTATCAAGTGTCTACGTACTGTGCTCGGATGAGGGCTTTATGAGCAGAAACTGGGGGAGGTGGTGCAACAACATAAACAGAAGTGACGTTAATGTCCGACCTCCATCACACATGCTATGCCGTGGATAGCTGAAGCGTTGGTACTGTACTCAATGATACCATTATTTGGCCGTGTCCTTGGTCAATGACATCTTACTATAAATTCAATAAAACATTCAGAAACACAACACAACCACCTCACCTCCACCACAAACTCACTGGGAGGCTGGAGGGAAATTCCTGTCCTTTTTACTTTAGACCAGCTTCAGGCTGATCTACCAGGGCAGGACTATTGTGAAGGTATTATCTTAGTGATATAATATGTCAGGTGGCCAACTCCCAAGAGGCCGTGATCTACTCACAGAGTTAAAAACTGGTAGTGATCTACCCCCTTTTTTGGAGTTCAGATCAAAGTTGTTGAGCTTTTTGGGGGAGAGCCAGTGATCAACCACAGATGTCCAGTGATCTACCAGTAGATCACAATCTACCTGTTGGACGTGCCTGATATAAGTGAAGCACTTTCAACTGGGTCTGTTTGACTGGATCTGTTTGTGGTATTTTTTATGTGTTGAGCAGTTTAGAAACTCCTACAAATAAATAAATAGCTGAGCGCTTCCCCACCACCGCCTCCCATTAAGGAGAGACTCCACACAAGTGGACGAGGGAGGCTGAGAATGAGGGCTGCAACCTTTACTTCAGGGGTGGGGAACAAGACTCTTGCTAAGTACCGTATTTTTCGCTCTATAAGACGCACCAGACCACAAGACGCACCTAGTTTTTGGAGGAGGAAAGCAAGAAAAAAATATTCTGAATCTCAGAAGCCAGAACAAGAGGGATTGCTGCGTAGCGAAAGCAGCAATCCCTCTTGCTGTTCTGGCTTCTGGGATAGCTGCGCAGCCTGCATTCACTCCATAAGACGCACACACATTCCCCCATACTTTTTAGGAGGGAAAAAGTGAGTCTTATAGAGCAAAAAATACGGTAACCATCAGACTCTGAGAAGCTGGTGTCGCTGGATCAAGTTAATCAGTTTTGTTAGCTAAACTTAAGTTTTAATTGGATTTTGAATACACGAGCATGTTACTGTTTCAAATTTTACTGTGTTGTTCTGACCAATGCTTTTTATCGGGTGAGTTTATGGAACCAAGGGGGCAGTAGCCCAAAAGAGTTTAGGAACCAATGGATTAACCCCCAGGGATCAGCTCTCCTGGATGCTATACAAACCCAAACACCAAATGCTATTTCATCACTGGGCATTATAAAACTAGAAGGACGATGCCCTCAGCATGAGAAAACACAATTTCACCTATGTCCAACGAGAGACGCCCCCCACTCTATTCTAAACAAAGGCTTCATAGTGGATCCCTGGGAATCCACGGTTTCATTCTACAGTGAGATGTCTCCAGCTTTGCTGGCTGCTGGGATTCTACAGAGTGCCAAGAAAGGAGAGAGAGGGAAAGAAGTGCTGCAAGAAAATTGTGTGTGTGTGTGTGTGTGTGTGCAGGGAGGGGGAAGGAGATAGTAACTATCACAACAACAATTTGCAAGAGTGGGAGGAACAAGAGAGTCAGGAGGCTGCAGTGAGTAGGTGGGGATGACGGATTGGGAACCAGCTCATGGTTGCCAGTTGCCAGGGGAGGGGGTGCCTGGGATGGAGAGAATGTGCTATGCTTCCAAATCTGCTTGCATCAGGAAGGCTGGCAGGAGACTGGCAATTTTTACAGCTGACCTTCCTTGTCTGAAACACTGCACTGTGCCTTTTCTCAGGAAACCCGGCTGAGCTTCTTTGACCACTGCTATGCTGTGGGTTTAACGCACACAGGCTTGAGTAAAGGTCTAGGACAGGAGTCAGCAAACTTTTTCAGCAGGGGGCCGGTCCACTGTCCCTCAGACCTTGGGGGGGGGGGGCCGGACTATATTTTGAAAAAAGAAGAGGAACGAATTCCTATGCCACACAAATAACCCAGAGGTGCATTTTAAATAAAAGCACACATTCTACTCATGTAAAAAAACCACTGATTCCCGGACTGTCCGCGGGCTGGATTGAGAAGGCGATTGGGCCGCATCCGGGCCCCTGGGCCTTAGGTTGCCTACCCCATTCTAGGAACACAAGAAGCTGTGTTATCCGTGTCAGGCCACCAGACTGTCTTGTTCACTGCTGTGTCCTCTCACCGGCAGCAGCTCTGTGGGGCTTCAGGCAGGGGGTCTCTCTCTCAGCCTTACAGGGAGATGCAGGGAATTAAACCTGGGACCGCACCACATAGACCAGAGGTCCCCAAACTAATGCCCGTGGGCTGGATAAGGCCCGAGGGACTCATTTATCTGGCCTGCGGTGACCCCTGCCGCCTGCTGCCGATGCCCGCTCTTACCAGCGCTGCGCTGCACGGCTGCCCATTTCTGGATCAGAGGAGCACCGGAAATAGCTTGTGCACATGCACAAGCGTTATTTGCGCATACGCAGGTGTTTTCCCCAGTGCAGATCCAGGTCGGAGGAAGCCCTTGCACATGTGCACAAGCTATTTGCAGTGCTCCTCCGACCCAGAAGTGCGCCAGAAATAGCGTATGCACACGCGTATGAGCACAAGTTCCCCCACCCTCTGGCCCGCCGCGCGATCAGAGATGGAGACACCAGCCTGAGGCGCAGTAAGTCTGCTGACCCCTGACATAGATACATAGACACCCCTGGCACACAAAACAGATGCTCCACACCACCACCACAGTACAGCCTTACCTGCCCTTTCCAGGCTGCAACAGGTTTCTGTTTTACAGCAGCACAAAAAAGGCTGCCAGAGTAACCCTCTCTCCCTTCTCTGACAGGGCAGCTGTACTGAAGAGGCAGCACAGGCAGGCAGGCAGGCAGGTGCAAAGGGTTGCAAGTGTCCTGCACTCCTGAGGGTGAATCTGCACTAAAAGCTTAAGCCAGTGTCAAAGCATTGCAAAGGCTGCATTTCGCTTCAGTCATACCTTGAACACTTTGGAGAAGAAGCCGCTGCCAATCAATTCCGCCTCAAAGTTCTCCCAGAATTCCAGCTTCCTGACAGTCGTGCGCAACCTCTGCCAGCGGTCGTCCTGACAATAAGCGTCCGGCATCTCCCCATAGTATGGTGTCAGGCTGGAGGGCTCAGGAGAGACCAGCCCCATTTCACACATCTCAGAGACAGGTGCTGCAAAGAGGAGGGAGAGGGAATGAACAGGTTTCATTGCCAGCTCTGCCAAATGGGTGAAGAAGCCCTGCAAGGCTGGCTGTTGTCGTGCCTGCTTTGCAAACCAGCAGGTCCCTTCCAGGGGACAGAGCTTTTAGCCCTCCTCGCCAGCTGACTGACAGCTTCCTATGTCCCAAGGTGGGGAATTATGCTGCCCGAGGGCCACATTCCCCCATGAACAAGCTTCTGAGGGGCCATATGCCAGTGACAGGCAGGGTCAGAACCAAAAGCAGGTGGAGCAATGGATGTGCCTTTCACCTTTCTACAACATGCTACATTCCAGCAAAAGTCAGGAGCTTCTGCACAAGCTTCAAGGATACGTCACCCTGCACAGGAAATGTCTCCTTTCACCATCCAGGAAAGCAAGAAGCATTACCAGAGTGCAAGGATGCATCCCAGCCAGGCTTAAGCACTGGAGGAGAGAAAACAGATCAGGGCTAGTGAATGGCCAGATTCTGCCACTGAGATCTCCCCACCCATGCCCAAAGGCCTTCAAACTACAGGAAAACTACTTCTCTCTTGGTTCATCTACTCCAGAAAGTGGTGCACGTCTGCCAGGAGAGCCCTGCAGGCTGCAAAACTGTTCCAGAACATTCAAGGTGGTTCTAGAACATTCTGGAGCGTTCTTGTGGGGCCTTCTGGGTGCCCAGAGCCACAGCCAGCACCCTTCTTCCCTGGAGCGCTACCTGGGAAGATGAGCAGTGGCAACGGGTCAGCTCTTCCACCATTACTGATCAGAATAACCCAGGATGGTGGTCTGAATCATTATTATTACTAATCACCTGCCCTTCATCCTAAGATCCCGGGACAATGTTAAAAAAACACAGTATTGGAAACAGATTTAAGCAGCTTACAACCGCAAGTTGTAAGTTTTAAAAATATGTACCTCAAGCATCAACGGCCAGGGTACAGAGGCACATCTTCAGCATTTGCCAAAAGCTATGTAGTGAAGGTGCCGAGCGTGTCTCTGTAGGGAGGGAGTTCCACAACTGGGGCCACCACAGATAAGGCCTTCTCCTGGGTCACTGCCACTCTGAATCTCTGAGGGCAGAAGAACTACCAATCTTAGCACCCAAAGGGTTCTGCAGCGAAGGAGGTAGGCTTTCAGATATTTGGGGCCCAAGTCATTTAGGATTTTAAACACTAAGTGAACACCTTTGATTGGGCCCAGAACCAAACTGGCTGCCAGTGCAGCTTTTTAAAAACAGGGGTTATATGAAATCTAAACGGAAGCCCACCCAGCAATATGGCAGCTGCATTATGGACCAAGCTAAGTTTCCAAGTTGTCTTCAAGGGCAGTCCCACGGAGAGTGCATTGTAGTGATAGGGAGTGAGAGCTGGTTCTGGGTAGAAACATCCACTCTGAGGAAAATATCACAAGCTACAGAAAGGAGTCTCTGAGCTTAGTGTGAAGGACAGTGTGTGGTGTCCTGTGAGAGAAATAGGCCAGGAATTAACTGGGAGGCTGAGGTTGAGACAGGAAAAGTAGAAGCTGTAAAGAGACAGTCTATTTAGGTGTAATTCCAGTCAGGAGGGGAAAGATTCTTCTAGTAAGAGAAGACTCCCAAACCAGTGAAACCTTGGGTCTATTACTTGGAGTACCTCAGGAGTAGGGTTGTCAAAGGGGTGTGCAACCGACAAAAAGTACCACCTTGTTAAGAACCAAAGTATTAAGTTAAGAACCAAAGTATTAAGTGTGAAACAACTGAGAAAACCTTGAAGTGAAATAACACTGTAAACTGAAGTATCCTAAGTGTTATCTACTCGTGTCATAAACTTCCTTGTTAAATAAAACCATTATTGTTTATTAGAACAAATCCTGCCTGAGACTCCTAATTATTAAGTTTTACCTCACGCAAGTCCCCCACAAGATAATCTGAGATAGTCTGTGTGAATTTGTGGGATTGGAGCTGGGTGCACACTCTATTTTTAAGTGAGAGGACAGGTCCAATGGCGCCAGGGGGAAAAGGGCCATTGCGCTGTCACACCCCCTACCTTGGCATTTGACATTTTATGGGAAACATCTACTGTATTTCCTCAAGTTCATGGCTTTTCTCAAGATCAATCTCCTGCTGGCCCAGCCTCCTTCCCTCAAAGAGCCTTTTGTGTAGACGTGAATTTGCATCATGCCCCTTCCCCAGGCGCTGGAGACAAGCCATTCACACCACTGCGCCCAAGCAGGAACCCCATTCTTATGGCAAGCAGAGAAGCGCTTTTGTCTTCTCTTCAGACACAGACGCCCAGGCTCAGGGGACAGGGAGCATAGAGAAGGAGGGAAACTTGGCTGGAAACAACCAGCTTGATGGCTGGCCTCTGGGAGGAGAGCTGGATAGCTCCGCAGTCTTTCAAAAGAGTCACTAGCTATGAAATGGGGCCTTTGTATATTCAACCTAAATAGTGTGGATGGATTGGGGGTGGGGGTGTCAGTCTCCAAGGCCATACCATGCAATCTAGCAAGAATTTCCTATTGCATCGCCTGCTGGCTGGCTGTTTCTATGTGGTAAACTCTTTAAGAGGCCCGGTTCACATCACACATTTGAAGAAGTACAGCACCATTTTAAACAGCCACAGCTTTCCCCCCAAAGAATTCTGGGAGCTATAGTTTGATAGGGGTGTTGAGAGATACTGCACTATCCCCCCTCCACTATGAGCTACAATTCCAAAAGTTCCCTGAGGAGACGGATTGTTACACCGCTATAGGAACTGTAGCTCTGGGAGGCGAATTGTGGCCTCCGAATGGCTCTCAGGGGTATAGGGCTATCTTATCCGGGGGTCAGCAACCTTTTTCAGCAGGGGACCAGTCCACTGTCCCTCAGACCATGTGGGGGGCCGGACTATATTTTTTTGGGGGGTGAACGAATTCCTATGCCCCACAAATAACCCAGAGATGCATTTTAAATAAAAGGACACATTCTACTCATGTAAAAACACACTGATTTCCAGACTGTCCACAGGCAGGATTGAGAAGGCGATTGGGCTAGATCCAGCCCCCTATGCCTTAGGTTGCCTATCCATCAAAAGACAGATGCAATCGACTTCCAGCGATGCAGGGGCACAGAGGGATGCATAATATATAATGAATTCAGAGGCAGTTTGATTAGCATCAGTCTTTTCCCCCTCTGGGTCCAAATATGCATAAAGAAAAAACTGGCCCTTGGTTTGTTTTCTCTTAGCAGAATTAGCTAAGAGCCTGGAATTTATATTGTTCTAATAGTGGGGGGTTTTTTTGACCAGGTAAACTAAAGACATGGATGCAGAAATTCTCCTAATATATTGGCAAAATGATTTCCCCTAATATAATGCATTTTGCATGTTGCACTTAACCCCTGTAATATGCCTTTTGTACACCTGATGAACTTGGTTGGAGAACAGCATCGCAAAACTCAGAGACATGTGAGTATTTGATGGTGGTGGTTTTTCAGCTCTCATGTTGTTTCAGAAAGTGGCAATTAGCCAAGTTCACCTATAAATGTGAATCAAATGAAATCCTCTTTCCCCCCACCCAATCCCTTGTTCCAACTAAGTAATACATATGGGGGGGGGGAGAGAGGGAGGGAAATGAGCAGGGTAGTGTGAGAGTGAATAGGGAATGAACAAAGGGAAAGGGAAATAACCTTTCTGTGAACTTTCAAGAAGGGGGCGGTCAGCAAACTTTTTCAGCAGGGGGCCAGTCCACTGTCCCTCAGACCTTGTGGGGGGCCGGACTATATTTTGAAGCGGGGGGGGGGATGAACGAATTCCTATGCCCCACAAATAACCCAGAGATGCATTTTAAATAAAAGGATACATTCCACTCATGTAAAAACACGCTGAGTCCCGGACCATCCGTGGGCCGGATTTAGAAGGCGATTGGGCCAGATCCGGCCCCCGGGCCTTAGGTTGCCGACCCATGTTCAAGAATCTCCATGTGCCTCTGAGGGAGAGCTCAGTGGCACAACGCCCCTGCTTTGCAGGCAGAAGGCCTCAGGTTCAAATCCTGGCATGTACAGTGGAAATAACCTCCGGGAGCTGATGGAGGTGGCTTCTCTCTCTCTCTGCCTGAGAGCTGGAAAGCCACTGCTGGCAGTCAAAGCAGACAACGCTGGTCCAGATGAACCCACACTCTAGCATAAGGCAGCCTCTGCTTCTACAGACTCAGTCCAGACGTTTTTGACTATGACTCCCACCAATCCCTACACCACAGATAGGGCTGTGTTGATGCAAGCTGTAGTCCAAAGCATCTGGAGGGCACCAGAGGTTGGTAAATAAAGCAGTATGGAGAAAGACTGATGAGAATGCAACACTTTTTAGCCTCTCAGCCTTGCTAAAGAAGAAACAGAAGTCGTGTTGAAATGTCTGGGTAAAAAGCGTTAACACAGAAAAAAATTGGAAGCATGTTGGCAAAGACTAATTGATCTTGTGGGGCTGAGTTTGAAGCTTGTGGCCAGGGGAAAAGGCATCAATGCTTTCTCTTCCCCGCCCCCCCCCCATGAATGCATTATGGATTCTCCTCCTCCTGAAAGTAGCCAAGGCATGCACATTTTCTAAATTCATAGCCGCCACAGACTTTCCATTTTCCTTGTGACAGACTCTGTACAATTATTTATGCAATTATTCTTACAGCTATTTCAATTTCCATATCTGGCACTTCAGTCATAATGCGGTGGTACCTCGGGTTAAGAGCTTAATTCGTTCCGGAGGTTTGTTCTTAACCTGAAACTGTTCTTAACCTGAGGTACCACTTTACCTAATGGGGCCTCCCGCTGCTGCCGTGCCGCCGCCATGCAATTTCTGTTCTCATCCTGAAGCAAAGTTCTTAACCTGAGGTACTATTTCTGGGTTAGCAGAGTCTGTAACCTGAAGCGTCTGTAACCCGAGGTACCACTGTAAAAGCAAAATCATACCCAATCAAACAAGGTTCAGTAATGTGATCATCAAAATTAATAGAACACAGTGGTACCTTGGGTTAAGAACTTAATTGGTTCTGGAGGTCCGTTCTTAACCTGAAACTGTTCTTAACCTGAGGAACCACTTTAGCTAATGGGGCCTCCTGCCGTCGCCGCATGATTTCTGTTCTCATCCTGAGGCAAAGTTCTTAACCTGAGGTACTATTTCTGGGTTAGCAGAGTCTGTAACCTGAAGCGTCTGTAACCGAAGGTACCACTGTAGTCTTACTCAGTCTGCTCCCATGTATGCTGAGTAGGCACGCACACATACAAACTCGCACCCTGCAAATCACATTCAAAAGGAAAAAACACCTTGTGTAGGACCTAAGAGACCCGCAGAGGAGGATCTGCCTGGGAAAAGTCCATCCACAGCAGAAGCTGGGTGCCAACTCCATTAGCACACAGGTCACCTGGTGAAATTCGAGCTACCACACCTCTTTGCAAAAACAGCCGGTGGGAGATTCATCATTGCACATTGCATCTTTCCCTCCTCCCTCCCTGCACTATGAGAAAGCACAAAGAACTACCTGAGGGACAGCTTTTCTTTTCTGTTTTTAAGGAAAGAACCAAAATGTTTCCAACGCTTTCTGGAATCAGCACAGGAGGTTGTGTCTGGTTGCTAGGAAACAGTATGTATTCAGGCCAGGGCTGCTACTGTTGAGTCCTAAGGCAGAAGCCCAGAGATCATATACGGTAGTTCACACTACTGACTGACAGGCAGAGATGTCTAACTACTAGTCACCACAATCCAGATCCATGTGTGTGTATTCACACATATGCCACAATGGCATGCGGTGCAAATAACATAGCTACAGATAATAACTCACACAAGGAAGCCAAGCCACGTGACCCAGGGGGAGGCAACTTGCCCTCAGTCATGGCTGGGGCTTTGGAGACACCTGGAGGGTGAACCCACTGTCCTGAGCTTTCCACAGTCCGGGCTGGAGAGCCTGGGGTCCTGCTCTGTTAACCCAGCAAAAGGCCAGGATTCACACTGCCAGACAATTTTGAGGGTTGATGCTGCACCTCCCTTCTGCAGCAATATGAGGCTCCACACCTCGTTCAAAAAGTCCTTGAGGTTCCAGTCCGGAGTTTCATTGTTTATTTGTATTTATTTGTTGCATTTAAAGCCCACCTTTTCTCCAAGGAGCTCATGGTTCTCCCTACCTCATTTAATCCCCACAACCTTGTGAGGTGGGTTAGGCCATGGGTAGGCAAACTAAGGCCCGGGGGCTGGATCCGGCCCAATCGCCTACTAAATCCAGCTCGCAGACGGTCTGGGAATCAGTGTGTTTTTACATGAGTAGAATGTGTCCTTTTATTTAAAGTGCATCTCTGGGTTATTTGTGGGGCACAGAAATTCATTCATTCCCCCCCCCAAATATAGTCTGGCCCCCCACAAGGTCTGAGGGACAATGGACTGGCCCCCTGCTGAAAAAGTTTGCTGACCCCTGGGTTAGGCTGAGAGGCTACCTGGTAAACTCCTTGGCCAAGTGGGGATTCAAATCATGGTCTCCCACATCCCAGTCCAAAGCTCTAACCACTACACCATACTGGCACCTTAGATTTGGATCCACTCTGGCTACAGCTGCTGGAATTTGTATTCCCAAAACATCTGGAGGGCACCAGGCTGAAGAAGGCTGCATTAAGAGTAAACTCTATTCTCATTTCCCAACACAGGGGAGTGGTCAAGTCAAAAGGGCATCCATCCATCCCTAGATGTGATTTACAAGTCAAGCTCTCCTCCAGTTGGCGCAGCGAAACTGAACAGGCCGCTGGCAGGCCAGGAAGAAGCTTAGCAGCCAGTGAAAACTGAATCCTGCCCCAGGCCAGAAGCATCTTTGCCAAATGCCCGGCCCCACCTCTGTGACATTTGCAAAAAAAAAGCAGCAGCAGCAGCAAATATAGGTTGGATTATATTTAGCATTTGTACCAAAAAACAGCAGAAGCCACGAAGAATAAATCACCTGGTTGCATTTTATGCAGATTTACCGGAATTCCAAAGCAAGCAAAACGAAGCACAACCGTATTTGTATAGTGCTGTGGATGTGGCATGGCACTCTGCAAGAAGTGCAAAAGGAGAGTCTCTGCCCCAAGGAGCTTACAATCCATCATTCAACACAGTGGAAGACAACTGAGGCAGGGGAGGGCAGCAGGAGGGGTAAAAGTCATGCCAACTTGTTGCTGTAACACCTCCCTAGGGTCTAGTTAACAGTAGGTAGAGGTGGCGCGTTGGGTGGCAACCCTTTCATCTGGCCCACCTATTCTTGCCCAGCTATTTCACATCCCTGCTTCCATTTGTCAGACCGCTATTATCATTACAAATTACAAGTGTTTGTGTAGTGAAAACCATTACAAATCAAAATGCATAAAACGGAACACAGTTAAAATAATGATTAAAACCAGGCATCCTGTTAGATAGGAGTTCGCTGCCCTGAAGAATTTAGCTTATCATCCCCACAAACTTTTCTCCTTCAAATTGCTGCTCTAAAGACAGAATAAGCTGCATTTTCAGAGGTGTAGGGGGTCCTGTCCCCTAATAAAAAGTTAATTTGATACCAAATCAATCTCCCAATTGGGAGATTTAAATCTTTGAACAAGGCTGTTCTTAATTCCTCATGGATTGGACAAACCAGTAAGTAGTGTGGTAAATTTTCAGGCACACGAACTCCTAAGTGGGCAAACTCTCTCTTCATAAGGGATCGGGCAATAGCGTCTTTCGACTGTGAACCACAGAGCTATAAAGGCTTTTCTCCAACTGGCATTTGTGATGCTGGTTACATGGTGGGGGCAAGGATGGGTAGTTTGGCATCCCTATGGGCACATTTGACAGACAGCCTCTTACTATTAAGAAGTGTCTCCAAACATTCAAACTATTGCTTCCCGCAACTTAAGCTTGCAAATGCGAACCCTCTGGGACAGAAGTCACTGCTCTCTTGACTGTGCACTTTCATGAGCATTAACTGATGAATGGGTGTTAGAAGAATAGAAATATAAGTAGGCTGCAAATGTAAGTATGTACACTGCATAAAATAAAAAGCATGAAGACGTATACTCTTTATCCCATGTTGTTGCATTTTAACTGCACTTTGTATAAATTTTAATGGCTGAGTTTTAACAACCAACTCATTTTTCTTGTATTTTATAATAATGTTCCTAAATGTTGTACACCACCTGGTATCCCAATTTGGGAGAAAGGCAGGATTTATATACATTAAGCAATAATAATGTAAAAACAATCTGTAACCGCAAGACTTGGTTATTTCAAAGTGCTCTCTGTGTGGATACCCTTGAGCTGGTGCAAACTGATGAGGCTGGACTGTTGATTGGGACAGACTACAGCCAGCACATAAGGTAACTCTGGTGCTGAAAAACTTGCACAAGATGCCCATGACGAGGCCAAGGTCAAGGTCCTTGCATTAATTTACAACTTCGTCCATGTGAATAAATCTGTAGCATTTGAATAAATTGCAGCAAGACTCTTCACTTGGCTGGGGAAAGCCTATCTCCATGACAGACTCTGGAAAGCTTCTGCCACTCAGAACAAGGCAATATGAGACCAGATGTGCCAACATCTCTGTTGTGCTTTAAAAAGCAAGCTGTAAAACACACACACAGCTTCAGTGGCTGGGGAACCAAGGAAAATAAATTAAAAAGCAGCTGAAACCATCAAGCAGGGATTTCCCCACAACACTTATAGCAACTTGCTAATTTTTTTATTTAAAAAATGGGGTGTGGGGGTTCAGACTTTGCTTGCCTCAGAACCTTAGCTCCCAAACTTGCAAGCACATGAGAATGGTGGTTATGGTTAAATGAATGCGCTCAAAGGCACAAGGTTGTATCCAAAGCACTGAAGTTAATGGACATGATTAACTACTACTACTTCTTACATATTTATTTATACCTCACAGGTATAAATTATTATTTTTCACCTGACAGGACTCAAGGCAGCTTACAAATAAAAATAATAATTACTATTAAAAAAATAAATCATTATAAAACAATTAAATAGAATTAAAGTTATATACATATATAACATCTGTTTAAAATATACAAATAATTACAATAAAAACAGCACAGCCCCACCCCATTCATTTAAAGCAGTCAGTTCCCAAAAGCCACTTGGAACAAGGTTTTCATCTGATAGCAGGCAGTCAAACTCAGGTTCAATTCTTTCAGTGGACCTACTCTGAGTAGAACTTCGTTGGCCACAACCTATCACTATTATTACTGCTATTGTTAAAGGCTGCAAACGGCCGGCAAATCCAGTTCTGGGGAAAGGATGAGTTTGAGAAGGGAGTAAAAACCGTACCCAACCCAGCCCACCCCTGGGGGTTAGGGAATTACCCCAATGGCTCTTAACGGAAGTCCCATTACAAAGCTGGGCCATTACTTGCAACTGATCTCGCTTCTGTTATGTGTTACCTTCAACGAAACTGGATTTTTGTTTTAAAACGTCGGGAATTTTTCTACCTTAATAAAACCCTTATGGATAGGAGAGAAAAATCTGTAATGAGGCGGAGAGAGAGGGAAAGCGCGCTCAGACCCATCACTGCTGGGGTCTGCAAAGGCGGATCGGGCAGCTGCGCTGAGCACGCCCAGGAGCCTTCCTTCGTCTCTGCCCTCCCTTCTCGCTGCTAGACAAGCACCGGGGCTCACCCATCGTTCTCTGCCCTTCCTCCCTAAGCCTAGACGATGAGCTTAGGGTAATCCTCGGAGGGAATAGAAGGCGCTTTACCCGCGCTCGGAGGAAATCGATTTAGGGGATTTCTTCACCTGCTCCACCAAACGGGTCTCGGGGCTCAGATGAAACCGCTCTTCTCCTGTCTGTAGGACAAGTCACCGGTTTGGGTCGTCTCTTCCTACGTCTTGGAGGAGAAAGAACTTTACGCGCTGGCCAGAAGGGCTAATGGGCCCGAGGAGCAGCGAACTCACCTGCTGGGGCCCCCGAGGCGCGCTCAGCTTCTGCTGGAAGGCGCCTTGCTGCTGCCGCCTTCCTTCTCTTGCCGGCTGAAGTACTGCCTCTTTCCAGAGAAGCGGAGGTGCGCCGTGCGTAAAGGCACAGCGGACGCCGGTTTCCGATGAGCTCTCGAAGGCGCGCTCCGCCGCGTTTAGCTCCCGGCAGCCCAAGTCTGGGGGAGAAAAGCCAGGCCGTCGGGTTCAGCGCCGCCCTCTGGACAAACAGGAGCTCGGTGCCATCGGGCACTTCACAAGCAGCGGAGAATGGATTCCATCCGACGCGCTCTTTGACGGCCGCGGAGCGCTACGCGAAAACTTTCAGTGGGTTGCGAAGAATGACGCTTACATGGAGCCTCCAAGTTCAGCGGTATTCTGTCATCAGTATAAACGTGTCTCATACTTGCATATAAATCATTGTGCATGTGACACCAAAATCGCCATACAAGTGTTTTCTTGTTAGTTTTTAGTAGATTTCAAGAGATAATTCGTTAGACAGTGATTTTTGCATGCCTGTTATACTCGCACATTGGCAACCAAATGCTTAAAATAATAAAGAAACTAAAACACAACCCTACCCGGTTATTCAGCTGGAGCCTTAAATTTCCCAATTTATCCTTGCATGCACTTTTAAAGAAATACCGAAAAATTGCATTGTTGGCTGCCTGTATCCAACAGTGGAAGCCGGTTTTGTGGCATTCATGTGCGATGACTGGAAAACACCGCCAATGAGATTTCCATCTGAGGTGTTGAATAATGTTTTTACCTATAACTGCTTTTAGAATGTTTTTGCTGCAATTCTTTTAGAAGGTTTTCACTTTTTAATATAATCCATTTGTTTTTGTCTTTGTTTAAAAATAATTTTTTAAATGTTGTTTTAAAATAATCTTTTAAAATAATCTTTTATTTTTTTATATTATTTTTTACTAGTTTTCAAATACAAAAACAAATTTATACATTCCATACATCTTAATTACATCTTACTTCTCTTTTTTTGACTTCCCTCAATTTGTCTGCCATTCCTTCCTTTTGTTACCTTTTACACATTTCTGCCCTTTTAACCCTTTCCCCTCACAGAGCTTCCTTAAAGCTTACAAACGTAATTTTATTATCACTCAGTTTTTGCATATATTAGATAAACTTTTCCCAGTCTTCTGTAAATCTTTGATCTCGTCGATTCCGGATCCTTCCTGTCATTCTGTCCAATTCTGCATAGTCCATCATTTTAGTTCTCCATTCTTCTATCGTAGGTAATTCCTCCTGTTTCCATTTCTGGGCCATCAATATTCTTGCTGCTGTCACTGCATATAAAAATAACTTCTTTTCTTTCTTATTTATCTCATTATCTGTAATGCCTAGTAAAAATGCTTCTGGTTTCTTAACAAATGTATATTTCAACATTTTATTCCATTCATTATAAATCATTTCCCAAAAGCATTTTACCTTCTTACATTCCCACCACATATGAAAAAGGTACCTTCTTTTTCTTTACATTTCCAACATTTGTTACTTATCTTATACATTTTTGCTAACTTCACAGGTGTTACATACCATCGGTACATCATTTTCATAACATTTTCTTTTATAACTGTGCATGCAGTGAGTCTTAAACCTTCTTTCCAAATACAAATCTGAAGAAGTGTGCATGCACACAAAAGCTCATACCAAGAACTAACTTAGTTGGTCTTTAAGGTGCTACTGGAAGGAAAAAATTGTTTTTCTTCTTTCCAAAGTCTTTCCCAATCCTCCATTTGTATATTATGCCCTATATCTTTGACCCAGTCAATCATAACTGATTTTACCTCCTCATCCTTCGTACACCATTCCAGTAATATCTTATACATTTTTGCTAAATTCTTATAATCATTATTCAATATTTCTGTCTGAAATTTTGATTCGTCAGCAAAACCCCTCTGATTTAAATCTTTTCTAAACATCTCATTAATTTGAAAATAGTGCAGCCAGTCATTCACATAGTCCTTAACTTCTTCAAATGGTCTCATTTTCCATTTTCCTACACTTTTACACATTAACTTCTCATATGTCACCCAACCCCCTGTCATATTGACTTTTTTCACACTTATCGCCTCCAACGGCGACAACCAATATGGGGTTTTTTGTTCCAACAAGTTTTTATATCTTTCCCACACTTCAATCAAAGACCTTCTTATAATGTGATTTTCAAAACCTTTATGTACTCGTCTCTTGTCATACCACAAATACGCGTGCCACCCAAATCTATTATCAAAACCTTCAAGATCTAACACATCCGTGTCTTCTAATTTCATCCATTCCTTCAACCAACAGAGGCAAGATGCTTCATAATACAATTTCAAGTCTGGCAGGGTGAAGCCTCCTCTTTCTTTTGCGTCCGTCAATATCTTAAATATTATCCTCGGCTTCTTACCCTGCCAGATATACCTTGAAATTTCTCGTTGCCAATTTTTAAAAATCGCTGCCCCTTTGATTACTGGAACTGTTTGAAACAAGAATAACATCTTCGGTAGCACATTCATTTTTATCGTTGCAATTCTTCCCCAACATGACAATTTCATTCTTCCCCACACCTCTAAGTCCCTTTTGATCTTATTCCATGTTGGAATGCCAGGGCTTCCGGTCTGATCGCAAAGTGGAAGCAAGCGGGTTTTCCCTCGGGAGAGGGAGGCCAGTTCCTAGAAGATAAAAGGGGGTGCTAAAATAATCTTTTAAATGTTGTTTTAAAATAATATTTTTAAATAATCTTTTAAATATTGCCAGACTACTTTGAGAGAAAGGGCAGGATATGAATTCAATAAAATAAAATAAAATAATAAATATTAAACACACAGGAGCCTAGCCAGAACAGAGCCACTGGCAGTCCTAATATCTTCCCTTAACTTCAGGAAGAAGGAGTGATGGATACTGTGTTTAGTTTCTAACTGCAATCCCTTGCTTGTTTACTCAGAAGTAATCATGTTTGTGCATGGGGCCTACTTCCTAGTAAGCTTGCTGATGATTCCAGGCTACATTAAATGGCTTCTTTGAATCCATAATTTTCTTTAATAGAAAGGAATGTGGTGGTTTTTACATCATTAACCCACAAAGGTTGTGATTAATCCATGCTGAGGAAAAGCGCTAAAAAGCAGCATCCATCTGTCAGACACAGGAACATTTATTTACTTATATTCATTACATTTATGTTCTCCAGTGATGTTTGTGGTGTCCCCCACCCCATTTTATTCACACAGCAGCACTGCAAGGTAGAGTGGGATAGAGGAGCTGGGAGATGGTGATGAGTTGAGCAGAAATTTGAACCCATGTCTTGTTTCTCAGTATTCTCAGTTTCTCAGTATTAAAGATACAACAACAACAATAGTTACCATATGAATTGCAATGTGCTTTGGAGCATTAAATTCTCCTGCTGTTTTCTCTTGATGGGGGAGCTTGAGGATCCTGAATGTTATCTACGGTACACTGAATAACATTCATTGAATGCACATTGAACTTTCTCTCTCCCAACCTGGAACTGACCTTTTCTTGTGCAACAATCCAATTCTCTGAGATCTCCTGCCCCCAAATTGATTATTAAGACTATTTTTAGCCCTTCAAGTGGAAACTCAACTCTGCAATTACGAATTGGCTTTCCAGCATGTCACTGTCCACCACTTCAAGCTACTTCAGTGCATGAAGTGGGGGGAAATAATTAACTTTAAGGCTGTTTTATAGCGATCAAGTTCAGTCCTTTGCCAGAGGTTGCTTGGAGGACATTTGACCTTGACATGGCTGTGCATTAAAGCTTGTTTAGTACACCAGCCTCCATATTCCAGAACAATTTGCTCTGAATATCAGAGGCTACAGAGCAACAATGAGATAAAGTTCTTATCCTCATATCTTCCTAGCTGAGGATGGAACCTGCATGTCCAAAGGCAGTCTATCTCTGAACATCAGTTGGTAAGGCAGGCATGGCTAACCTGTGGCCCTTCAGAGATCATTAGACTCCAGCTGCTGTCAGCCCCAACAAGCATGGCCAGTGGGCAAGAGATGGTGGAAGTTGGTGTTCAGCAACATCTGAAAGGCCCCAGGCCATTCACCTCTGGTATATAGGACTGCTTCCCAGAGAGCAGCCTTCCCTGACCAGGTGCCCTCTAGATATTTAGTACTAGAACTCCCACCAGCCCTACCCAGCATGGCTGTATGAAGCAAGGCCTTATGGGAGTTGTAGCCCAAAACAGACCAGGTGAGCAAATACAGTGTTTCCAGGGTATCCCACTATAAACATAGCTGTCAAGTGTCCCTTATTTGGCGGGACAGTCCCTTATCCCAGCGCCACACCCCGCTGCTGTCCCTTATTGATGATGTCCCTTAAATAAGCTACTGAAGGTAATGGGGCCCTTTCTATGTCCAGCTGTGCTTTGTCAGCAACAAATTGTTGCAGTTTTTTGTGTTGAATATATGCTATATGGTAATTTATGGACCTAATAGTTATCTAAAGCCATTTGCACGCAACAAAATATGTATTTTATCAAAGTAATTGTTGATCCCTTATTTTGGCTGCTGATCCCTTATTTTCGGGGCTGCTGGTCCCTTATTTTCAAATCTGTAAGTTGACAGCTATGACTATAAAACATCCCGTCTCTCTCATTACATGTTGAAGAGACAACACCATTTTGAATTTCAGTTTGAAACTTGCCTCTCCAGCAGTTTGAGGCAGCTGCATGAAAAGGAGCGCACAGCTGAGGGCTGTCGTATTCTCCCTGGCTCTGTGGCCTGTCATCCTAAATACATGCATTTTTTGTTCCATTGAGGCTTACGAGAGAAGCAAAGGCAGTCACACAGAGGCTCTCCCAGGAAGCCCATGTCAGGGACTGTTAAGTCCAGTCTGGTTGAGCAGCAGTCAGGGGTGGGGAAGGGAGACAAGACTGTGGGCACCTGCCCATGGGCCCTGCTGTCTGGTGCCCCCTCACAGCTATAGAGGGAAAGACTGTCTCAGTGAGGAGCTGAAGGCACTGTGAGCCTTCAGGGCTTGCCAGCATGGTATCTGAGAGTGCAAGGAGACCTTTGGAGATGTCATCTGCTGCCTGTGCAAGCCCCTGAGCACCTCTAACTCATTGCTTCTTTCATTATGAGGTGATGAAGGTGATTACTTCCTAAAGGTAAAGGGACCCCTGTCCATTAGGTCCAGTCACAGACTCCTCTGGGGTTGCGGCGCTCACCTAGCCTTATTGGCCGAGGAAGCTGGCATACAGCTTCCGGGTCATGTGGCTAGCATGACTAAGCTGCTTCTGACAAACCAGAGCTGCGCACGGAAACGCCGTTTACCTTCCCGCCGGAGCGGTACCTATTTATCTACTTGCACTTTGACATGCTTTCGAACTGCTAGGTTGGCAGGAGCAGGGACCGAGCAACAGGAGCTCACCCCGTCGCGGGGATTCGAACCGCCAATCTTCTGATCGGCAAGTCCTAGGCTCTGTGGTTTAACCCACAGCGCCACCTGCGTTCCTACTTCCCTTGAAAAGTACTGGTATAGGTTTGGGGCTGGGTGTCTGGGGTGTTAGGGGAGGGGCAGTACTTCTGGTGGGGGGCATGTTGTGCTCCTTCTCAGGTAGTTCGTCCCCCTTTGGTCCCCACCCTGCACTCAGCTCTCACCTGTGGCTCCTAGAAGCTGCCAGCATGTGACAGCAGCCACAGTCCTGAGAACGGCTTCAAGTGGCCAGCCACATCAGCTGAGGGTAGCCAATGGGTCACAAACCCTCAGTGAGTTTGGGACTCTGTGTGCGAAGACAGGCTCCGAAGGATTGAGGAGACAAGACCAAGAGTGGTTCCAACAGTCAAGAAGGTGGTATCTGCACATGGTGTAGAGGGGCCCATGGGGCCCATCCACCTGGGAAGGTAGCCCATCTAGGAAAGCTCGGATTCTACACCTCCACTGCCTTGTGGGATGTCTTCAGGAGAAGAAAAGACAAAGGAGTAAACTCTACACAAATCCAGAGTGGAGTATGTAAGACGGGTGGATGGTACACTCTATTGTCTCCTGAGACAAATGCCAAAAAGGTTTGAGGACTCTGTTTGGATGACATTTTTGGGTTCCTTCCAAACCTTTGATCCTGTAGCTGCAAGGGTAGGGTATATAAGAGGAAACCCATCAGAACACTTCCTTTGTCTAGGATAGTGGCCTTATAGCTGAGTGGGGCTAGGTACAGTGGTACCTCTTGTTGCGGACGGGATCCGTTCCGGAGCTCCGTTGGATCCCGAGGTTTCTGCAATCGGAGGTGCCTGTTCTGCACATGTGTGCGGCACAATGGAGCGCTTCTGCGCATGCGCGAGTGGCGAAACACAGCAAAATACTTCCAGGTTTGCCGCCTTCACAACCCGAAGTAAGCCAAGGTTCTACTGTACTATCATCTGTATCTTAAAAGAGTGAGCTCTGTTGCCATAGAGACAAATGGGGGAGTCTGTTCACATCTCACCTGGATAGATGCCATGTTATCCTTGTTCTGCATGTACAGTTCTATGTGATTTTCAAGATCCAGAAGCTGACCAGAAAGTGGAGTACCTCAGAGAGTAGGAGTTAAAGAATAGTGATCTGTGTTATAAGAATTATAAGGTATCAAATACATAATAAATGTACAAGGCAAACACTTACGTAAGTGTCTAAACCACGTGTCTGAAATAGTAAGCAGAGCAATCCTGAAGCCATTTTGACTCTCCCAAATTGACCTCAAATATTTCTCTGCAAGGAGGAAAGAAATAGGGAAAGCTTTCCAGCTGTCTTTGGACTGTAGGGGCTTACACCTCCCTTTTCAAAAGCAGTCTGAGAAGTATCTGTTAAGCTGAGCAAACTATCAATATGTGTAAGAGATCCAGAAACTAAAGTATTTACCATCTCCAAGGAATGGCCAGGCTACCCAGAAAATGCTATCAAGGCATTATTAGGACGCATCCAATCATTGGGACGCGGGTGGCACTGTGGGTTAAAACACAGAGCCTATGATTTGCCGATCAGAAGGTCGGTGGTTCGAATCCCGGCGACGGGGTGAGCTCCCGTTGCTCGGTCCCTGCTCCTACCAACCCAGCAGTTCAAAAGCACAACAAAGTGCAAGTAGATAAATAGGTACTGCTCTGGCGGGAAGGTAAACAGCATTTCCATGCGCTGCTCTGGTTCGCCAGAAGCACCTTAGTCATGCTGGCCACATGACCCGGAAGCTGTACGCTGGCTCCCTCGGCGCATAAAGTGAGATGAGAGCCGCAACCCGAGTCAGCCACGACTAATGGTTAGGGGTCCCTTTACCTTTAAGGCATTATTATCAGGTATCCTGGCAGACAGGAGAGAAGCAACACTCTAAAATTTCTACTGGAGACCACCTCCTTCTGTGATGTATGCATGGTGTTTTGGGGGGTGGCCTTGGGCTATAGGGTGGGCAATTTCAAAAGTCTTTATAAGGGCTTGCGCATCATTGTTCTGTGTCTCTCCTACCTCCTTGCAAGGAGGGGAGGGAACTCTGCCTTGCTTTCTATGGATCTTGCCTCCATCCATTCATCTCTGACCAATCATGGACTTAGAGGACTCAGTCCCTTGGGGAGTTGGGGAGCAAAAGCCAAACCCCCTATTATTTCTATGACAACTGTAAAATGGGGGCAGAGTGTGTAGGAAGGAGAAAAAAATGAGTTGAGAGAGAGAGAGAGAATATGTGCCGAAATTTGGATCCTGTAAAACAGATCCACTTGAGATTTCAGTTTTTTCATTACCATCCCAGCTCACAACTGACTGAACGTTAAACATCATGGATCTGGTGCTTTGCAGTGAGGGCCGACCCTTCCATGAGACAAAGTGAGACAGCTGCCTTGGGTGACAAATTCTGAAGGGTGGGAAAGGGCTAGAAATGTGGGTTATGTGGCCTGCCCTACAAGAAGACATCTGAAGGAAGCCCTGCTTAGGGAAGCTTTTAATGTTTGATGCATTACTGTATTTTAATATTTTGTTGGAAGCCGCCCAGCGTGGCTGGGGAAGCCCAGCCAGATGGGCGGGATATAAATAAAAATTATTATTATTATTATTATTATTATTATTATTATTGGCTCTAAGCTAGCTTGCTGCCCTAGCACCCTAGGGTCTATCACCAGAGCTGGGGTAAGACTCAATTACCAGTCTAGTCAGATTTTGCACACAGAATGGGGAATGCACTGTTGCCTCAAACAGCAAAATGGCAAATCCTGCAAATCCTGTTTGCGGCACTGTCATGCACAGAAACATGGTTCTGAGCGTAGATCTTTATGGAACCTCGTCATTTTCATCAAGAACATCCACAAAAACCACAATCAAAATCATAGGTCTGCCCTTCCAGGAGTAAAACATGCACCCAGGACACCCTTGTCAGGGCAGCACATTAGTCCTAATGGCTACATGCTGGGATTTAATAAACTTGTCAAATTTATTTTTATTTATTTATTTTTATTTATATACCGCTCTATACCCACAGGTCTCAGGGCGGTTCACAAGATAAAATCCCAATATAAAACCACAAAATATATAAAATGTAAACAGAAACAGCCCAATACTGCCCTCCCCAAAAATAAAACAGATAAAAACAGTTAATAACAAAACAAAAATCATTAAAAGCAGTTTGAAAGGATTATACACCTCCAAAATATATTATATATGGGAGCCAGTGGTGGGGTAGTGGTTAGAGTGCTGGACATCGGGGAGACCAGGGTTCAAATCCCACACTGAACCATGAAGCTTACTAGCTGTGGCCTTGGGGAATAATCAGCCTAACCTGCTTCACAGGGTTGTTGTGGGAGCTTTATTAACTATGAACCCCAAAATGTGGGACTCCCTCCAAACTGCTCCCAAAGTTTTGCAATCATTTTGCAGTGAAAACCCCATGTTCTGCAGTGGCCTCCAGCCTGAATAACTGATACATAAATCAGGGGTCATAGCCATCAACCAAGGCTGGGTTTTGGGGTGAAACCCATCACCTCCAGTTTGAGTATCAATTATTTAGTTTGGGTGTGTGCTGCAAAACCACCACAAAACTTTGGCACTGGTTTGGAGGGGAACCCAAATTTCAGGGTTCATAGTTAATGAAGCTTGTTGTGAGAATATGGGGAAAGGAAGAACCACACAGGCCACCATGAGCTCCCGGGAAGGCAGGTGGGATATAAATTCAGAATGATGCTGTGTTTTCAGTATATTACTGTTCTGTAAAGTTTGTTAATGTTATTCTCTTTGCAAGCTGCTTTTGAAGTGTCTGAAGTGTTTGCGTGTGTTACAAGCAAGTGGCACAAAAATTTTACAAAACAAGAAAATAAGAATAAAGATCAAGAAAGAAAACCAAGAAAATAAATGTAATATAAATAAACAAAACAAGTAAATTGTATTTACATCAGCAAACGATTTATTGCAGGGTCCAGGAAAGCAATTTAAATACGCGTCCGCCCTTCAGGCTGCCCCTTTTTTATAAGAAAGGCGTGCCCTTGAGCATGTGCAGAGTGCAGTGGAGAGGGAGCGGGGCCAGTGCCCTTTCGTGTCCAAGATGGCGGCAGGGCGACGAGAGGCGAGCCACGCCCCTTTCTCCTTCCCCGCCCCTTCGGGGGAAACCACATGGCCCTCCCTTCGCCCCGCCCCTCTGCCGGCAGGTCTTTCACGTGATGCTCTGGGCTCCTCTCACGTGACACCACCGCCACCCGTGCCCACGCTGCAGAAGAAGGGACCGCCGCGCCCGTGGTCATGGCTACGCGACCCGCGCTCTACCTGCGCCTCGTCTCTCTGGCGTTGCTGCTGGGGGTCCTTGCAGGTGAGGCGGCGGCGGGCCTCGGGTCAGCGGAAATCGGTGGTGGTGATTGCAGGGAAGGGATGCAACTCTGCACATGCTCAGGCGCACCAGAGGGAAGGGATGCAAGACCGCACATGAATAGATGCACTCTCCTTTGTGAATGCATTTATTCGTTCTTCGTTAATTCCATATTTCAGGGTCTTCCTGGCTAGAGTTGGTTTGTGAGGCGGAAAGCATGTGATGGGGAAGTACAGTTTACACAGGCTCAGGAGCAATTCCTTTATAATTAATCCCCAGAACTCAGAGCCCCCGCCCCATCCCGATCCACTTAGAGAACATATAAAGCTGCTTTGCTAGTGTTTTCTGCGGCTGTTTTGAGTAAGAGTGCTTCTGAGCATTTGCAGAGAGCGCCACCCCTCTCATTCAAGTCAGCTGGTTGCAATTTGTAATTCTGTCTTGCAATTGGAATATTGGAAATAAAGCAATATATCACTTGGACCATCATGCCACTTCCACAGTTTAGAGCAATATTAGCCATGGCTTGTGTGTCAAAGGGCTAGTGGACATGCTTTCTGGGAAGATTTGAGCTCCACAACTTCATGTTTTAGAAATTACATGCCATCTTTTCCTTGTTTCAGTTATCAGATTCGTTACAAAGCTATCAGTCCCTTTCTAGCAGGGTGTGGTTACTTAATGGAGGTTCTGGGATGGAAATGTAACTTTCTGTGCTTTGTAAGTATTTCCTCTGTCTCCCCACCCCAATTCATCTCGTTATACTAGTGAGGCTTACTTAGTTACTTTGCATGTTGCAGGGTTTAGCCCCACCAACAACAAACTGTTCCAGCCCTACTTCAATCCTCCTCACCTTCCATTTACATTTCTTAATGTCCAGACCTGACCAGAAATGCCATGTTTTTAAGTAAAAGGCGAAAGATTTATACGATCTGAAGAGTTAGCGGGTTAGCGCCAGCGCTGAATGGCGGATTTCTCCCGGAGCTCCGGGAGAGATCTGCTTCGCGGGTTCGGGTCCCGTAGCTCACGGCGGAGCAAGGACCCTCAAAAGTCACAGGCGCGTAGCCTGTGAACCGGAGACTCGGCGGGCACCTTTGCCCCCCCCCGACGTTGTGAAATAGCCTTTTTAAAGGCTATAGATCAGCGGAGGGTGCGTGGAGCGGTGCTGAGAGTCGCTTTCACCCAGCCTGCGAAGCGAAGCCGCGTCGCCATTAGCGGAGAGCGCTGACTTCTTCCGAAGATTTTGGATTAAAAAAGAGCAACTTTCCGTGAGTAGGATTGAGCTTGCATTAAAAATTGGACACTAAAATTAAGGAATTTGGGCACCGAGACGGATAAGCATTAAAAAGGAAGTCTGCTTTCCGTCCTGCAGCAAGATTAAAGCGAAAGACAGCTAAGCTGTAACTTTTGACAGGAGAGTTTATGAGCCAAGAAACCCAACACCAAGTAAAGAACTCCCCCCCCAGAAGGCAGGAGAGGGGGGGAAGAAGATTTTAAAGGGATTCCCTGCCTGTTTTAAAGGAGATTGAACTGTTTACCGCTGCTTATCTACCTGGGGGTCGGACTGCCGGAGGAAAGGAACCGGCTAAGGACGGTCGTTACAAAAAAGGTTAGAAAGTAACTGATATATAGACTTTGGTTACTCTCAACTTGAAACATCGTTTTGGCTACATAGTAAGTTACTTGCAGGACACTATTGATTTGGATCTTTTACAAAGGGAATAAGGCAGAGGAAGAATAGACCCAGAGATTGCTTGATAACTCTAAGATCCAAAGAAGAGAGAGATAAAATATTGAACCTGCACTACCAAACAACCCTTCGAATTGAGGATTTCCATATTGAGATCTTTAAAGATATCCCTAAAAGTATCTTGGATGCAAGAGGTCCTTACAAGGATCTGGTGACACTACTGAAGAGGAACTACATACTATTCAGGTGGGAGTTTCCCCAAGGCCTGTCTTTTAAATACAAGGGGAAGAAAAGAAGAATAAAAACAGTGAGTGATAAAGACAAGTTCCTGGGAGAACACGAAGAAGACCTACAGAAAGAGACCTATCCAGGAGAAGGACATCCTTCAAGATTAGATACGGACACAGAACCACCGACAAAGGACGAACAACAATTGGGAGCTGTAGGAGGAACTAAATAACCCCATCATGGCTTTGCAACTTCTAACTTGGAATTGTAATGGTCTAAACAATCCCCGAAAAAGGAAAAATATATTTCATGCTTTAAAGAAAGACCAATTGGACTTGATTTGTTTACAAGAGACCCACGTGACAAGAGCACATAGAAAACTGTTAATAAATAAGAGATTGGGACAAGAATTTATATCTTCAGACAAAGTAAAAAAAAGAGGAGTGGTGATCTACGTAAAGGAAAATTTGCAGCCGAAACAAATTTTTAAAGATGATCAAGGAAGATATCTGGCAATTGAAATTCAATCTCAAGGAGAAAAATTTTTGATAGTGGGGATATATGCACCAAATGAAGGGAAAGCAGAATTTTTTAAGAAGTTGCATGAGACTTTAATGGACTATATGGATTATAAACTGATTATGATGGGAGACATGAATGGAGTAGTTTCAACAAATATGGATAAAGCACAAAGACAGGTAGTCACAAAAGATGGAAGACTACCAAAAACTTTTTTTGAAATGACTGACAATATGGATTTGATAGACATCTGGAGAACAAAACACCCATTAGAGAGAGAGGGAACCTTCTTTTCTGAAGCCAAAATGACATGGACTCGGATTGACCAAATTTGGATGACTAGCAACATGGCGTCGAACATAAGGAAAGTGGAAATCTGCCCCAAAACTCTCTCCGACCATAACGCAGTAAAGATGGTGATGAAGCAAACAACAACTGGTTCCTTCAGATGGAGAATGAATGACACCCTATTCAGAGACGAGGAGATCTGTAAAAAGGCCCAAAAAACTTTGAAGGATTATTTTGAAATTAATCTAAGAACTAAAGTAGAAAAAAGAATAATATGGGACGCAAGTAAAGCCGTGATGAGAGGGTTTTTGATACAACAAAATACATTAAAGAAAAGAAAGCAAAATGAGAGGAAAGAGAAAATTCTGGAAAAGATAAAGGAAGGGGAAAGGAAACTAAGACTGAAGCCAAAATCGCAAGTGGTTTTAAGAGAAATTAAACTGTACCAAACACAATATATGGAACTGATGAATCAAGAAATAGAATGGAAAATTAAACAAATGAGGCAAAAGACCTTTGAATCTGCAGACAAATGTGGTAAGTTACTGGCTTGGCAAATAAAGAAGAGACAAAAACTCAACACGGTAACAAATTTAGAAGTGGAGGGAAAGAACATATGCAACCCAGTGGAAATTAGGAACTGTTTCCAGAGCTACTTTAGACAATTGTATACACAAGGGCCGCAGAAAGATAAAGACATACAACAATTCCTCGAGAAAAATGGGCTGAAAAAGATTTCCCAGGAAAGTAAGACAATTTTGAACCAGGAGATATCAGCACAGGAAATAGAAGATGCCGTTCAAAACATGACGTTGGGCAAATCACCTGGACCGGATGGATTGACTTCCAAATACTACAAAGTTTTGAAGGAAGGGCTTATACAACCTTTGAAGGAAGTCTGCAACGAGATCATGGAGGGGAGAAGGGCACCCGATACGTGGAGAGAGGCCTACATTACACTTATACCAAAGACAGAGACTGAAAAGACCCAACTTAAGAACTACCGACCCATCTCCTTACTAAATGTGGATTACAAAATCTTTGCTGATGTTTTAGCAAAGAGACTGAAAAGAGTTTTGATGGAGGAGATTCATGGAGACCAGGTGGGCTTTCTCCCGAAAAGGCATTTGTCGGACAATGTAAGGAATATAATTGACATTTTGGAGAAGTTGGAAGTGAACATAAACACTAAGGCTGTTTTGATATTTGTGGACGCCGAGAAAGCCTTTGACAATATTTCTTGGAGCTTCATGTTGAAGAACCTCCGGGGGATGGGGGTAGGCCAAGGGTTTGAAAATGGTATAGGTGCAATATATTCTGAACAGAAAGCAAAACTAATTGTAAATAATGTGGTAACAGAAGAGTTTAAGATTGAAAAAGGGACACGACAGGGGTGCCCTATCTCCCCATTACTTTTTATATCGGTCCTGGAGGTTTTGCTTAATATGATCAGGAGGGACCAGTTGGTTAAAGGGATTCAGGTCGGAGCTAAACAATACAAACTGAGAGCATTTGCAGATGACCTAGTACTTACATTGCAAGAGCCAGAAGCTAGCACGAAAAGAGTTTTGGAAATAATTCAAGAGTTTGGTCAATTGGCAGGATTTAAATTGAATAAGTTAAAGACTAAGGTATTGGAGAAAAATTTAACACAGATTGAAAAAGAAAGGTTTCAGAATGAGACGGGGTTGACTGTGGTTAAAAAAGTGAAATATCTGGGTGTGAATATGACAGCTAAGAATGTGAACCTATTCAAAGATAATTATGAAAAAACTTGGACAGAAGTGAAAAAAGATTTGGAGATCTGGTCAAATCTGAAGCTTTCCTTGTTAGGTCGAATTGCAGTTATAAAAATGAATGTATTGCCAAGAATGTTGTTTCTGTTTCAAGCATTACAAATTATGGACAAAATGGATTGTTTCAAGAAGTGGCAGAAAGATATATCTAAATTTGTCTGGCAGGGCAAGAAGCCCAGAATAAAATTTAAGATATTAACGGATTCAAAGGAAAGAGGGGGGTTTGCCCTGCCAGACTTTAAATTGTACTATGAAGCGGCAGCTTTCTGCTGGCTAAAAGAATGGCTGCTTCTTGAAAACACAGACATTTTGGATTTGGAAGGATTTAACAATATTTTTGGGTGGCATGCATATTTGTGGTATGACAAGGTTAAAGCGCATAAAAGTTTCAAAAATCATATTGTCAGGAAAGCACTATTAAATGTCTGGGTTAGATATAAGGACTTGCTGGAAAATAAGACTCCAAGATGGCTATCACCAATGGAAGCTAAGGCAGTTAAAAAGCTAAATATGGAGTCGAAATGGCCAAGATATTGGGAAATCTTGGAAAAGGAAGGGGACAAATTGAGATTGCAGAGTTTTGAAAAACTAAAAGGGAAGGTGAGAGATTGGTTACATTACCATCAAATAAATGAAGTGTTTAAATTAGACAGTAAAATAGGCTTCCAGGTGGAAAAATCAAAATTAGAGACTGAACTGTTAGAATCCAGTACTAAGAATTTGTCAAAAATGTATGATCTGCTGCTGAAATGGAATACACAAGATGAAATGGTAAAATCAAGTATGATTAAATGGGCTCAGGACATTGGTCATAACATCATGTTTGCTGATTGGGAAAAGTTGTGGACCACCGGGTTGAAGTTTACGGCGTGTAACGCCTTAAGAGAAAATATAATGAAAATGATTTATAGGTGGTACATAACCCCAGTCAAGCTTGCAAAGATCTACCACTTGCCTGATAATAAATGTTGGAAATGTAAAGAAAAGGAAGGTACATTCTTTCACCTCTGGTGGACGTGCCCGAAGATTAAGGCATTCTGGGAAATGATTTACAATGAACTGAAAAAGGTATTTAAATATACTTTCCCCAAGAAACCAGAGGCCTTTCTCTTGGGTATTGTCGGCCAGGGGGTGTTAAAGACAGATACAACTTTTTTCATGTATGCTACAACAGCAGCTAGAATACTTATTGCAAAGTACTGGAAGACACAGGATCTACCCACACTGGAAGAATGGCAGATGAAGGTGATGGACTACATGGGTTTGGCAGAAATGACGAGCAGAATCCGAAACCAGGGAAGAGAAGCGGCGGAAGAGGAATGGAAGAAGTTTAAGGATTACTTAAAGAAATACTATAAAATTAATGACAGCTAGAATGATGTTGGGTTTAAAATAAATGGTTACTATTAGTAATGGTTAAGACAAAGAGAATAAGGATGATTAACATAAATTTATAGTAAAATAAGGGAAGATTCGCTGAATAATTGTAAGAACTTGGAATACAGAAACGGGAAGCAAGAGGAAGTCGAGGAAGTAAGGTTTAAGAAATTAGGACATGAAATGGTACTTGTTTTTTGTTCTGTTATTGTTTGTTGCTTGTTTATGTATGTTTTGTTTGTGTTAATATAAAAATTGTTTAATAAAAAATATTATAAAAAAAAAGAAATGCCATGTTTTTTACTTTAAAAATGATTTAATTTCTGCAGCATGTGCTTCACCAAATTTGCAGCCTTGAATAATTGTTTGACAGTAGCAGAGAAATACAGCCAGCATTTTGGAGTGGCAGAGGAAAGAAAGTACAGTGGACACTCGGGTTGCGAACGTGATCTGTGTGGGATGCAAGTTTGCAACCCGCAGCGCCGTATCTGCGCACATGCGGGTTGTGATTCGGCGCTTATGCGCATACGCAAAGCGTGATTTAGTGTTTCTGTGCATGCGCGACCACCAAAACCTGGAAGTAACCCGTTCCAGTACTTCCGGGTTTAAGCAGTCCGTAACCCAAAAAAACGCAACCTGAAGCGTCTGTAACCCGAGGTATGACTGTAAAGCCTAGCTGTTCTTGTACAATAGAATCCACAGCAGAGCAGATTTCACGGAGCATATATTGGGGTAGTTGACCTCTTTTCCATGGTCAGTAGACTGACACTGCCATTTTTATTCCCCTTCTATCCGAAAGTGACGCGGTTTGTTTCTTTTAAGGTTACAGAAACCCCCAGCTTGACTTCAAAGAGAAATATTTTGAGCAGTGGATAGATCACTTCAACTTTGAAACCTACAGCAACAAAACCTTTGCCCAGAGATACCTCATCACAGGTATGCTTTTGGTGATGAAAATATATAAAAACATGAAAATGTCGCTTCTAGATTGGAGCAAGCATTTATCTAGTTCAGTATCCTGTCTCACCACAATGACCAGCCAGATCCTCTGGGAGGCCCACAAGCGGGACATGGGACCAATAGTCTTCTCCCACTGTTGTTCTGCAGCAACAGAGAAGGCTAGGTATATGCATCTGAACATGGAGGTTCCATATTGTAACCATGGCTCAGAGGTATTATTAGATCTCCCCTCTCCTGCGTCCTGTGCTGACAGTTCCTCAGTGGCTTGCCTGGGCCACCTGCCTCAGCCTGGGCCTGCCTCCTCTGCTTCCTTTCTACTTAGAGTCCAAGACTGCTGTGATGGCAAAGCAGCTCTTGTGGTGGCCAAGCAAATTGCACCATGACGACAGCCTTACTTTCCTATTATATGTGTACGAAATAAATAAATTCTATGGGAATCCAAGAGCTAGTGTCACCAGCACATTCCATAAATTAATTGTGTGTTAATGACCTATTCTGTCTCATACCAAGTTAGAACTCTGGCCCATCTCGTCCATGTTGCCACCTCTGACTGGAGCGGTTCTTCAAGGCCTCAGGCAGAGGCTGCCCTTTCCTAGTCCTGCTACTTAAAATCCTTTTGTTTACTGGAGATGCCAGAGATCAAACTTGGGGCCTTCTTTTGGAAATACATGAACTTTACTGTTGAGCTATGGGGGCTTCCCTGATGTGGACAGCCCCTTAGTATCAAATATGTCCATTCCTTAATTCGAACAGGTGTCCACTTAACAATCTATGGGAAAAAGCAGTGCTGCAAAGAGCCTACTTCCCCTCAGGGCTAATTGCTGTGGCACACAGATGTGGGAATGTGTGGCCCTCCATATCTTGTGGGGCTCCTGCTCTCTGCCTCAGCCAGCATAGCTGATGACAGGGATTATGGTAGTCCTAACAATATATGAAGGGCTCAGCGGCTGGGCCCCAGCCTCTCCATTTTTGCTCTGGCAGCACCCAAAGTTGCAAGTAGTGCCAGTTACATTGCTGAAGACCAGTCAGAAAGTTGAGGATTGTGCTATCGTAGAGGGGGAAAGAATATGGCAATCCTAATACAGGCACTGTCCTTCTTGCAAGTTTCTTAGAGGTCTCTCTGTTCTTAAACGGGATTCTTCTTAGTTGCCTCAATGTACTTCTGCTGCCTCACACAGATAAATACTGGAAGAGGGGAGCTGGACCCATCTTCTTCTACACTGGGAATGAAGGAGATGTCTGGGCCTTTGCTCAGAACAGCGGCTTCATCCTGGAGCTAGCTGAGCAGCAGAACGCCCTGGTGGTCTTTGCGGAGCATGTGAGTGTTTTTGCAAAGATGTCCCTATTGCCTGAGGCAGTGTGCTTGATGGGGGTTATGGTGACCTTGCTGTCTGAGATGTCTCTTGTGCTCCTCTGCTGGCTTTTCAGAGATACTATGGGAAGTCGCTTCCATTTGGGGCAGCGTCGCTGCAGAGGGAAAACGCTGGCCTGCTGAGTGTGGAGCAAGCCCTCGCTGACTATGCAGTTCTCATCATGGCACTAAAGAAGCAGTACGCAGCACCGGACTCACCTGTCATTGCATTCGGAGGCAGGTGAGGGCTCACTCGCTTGTTCCTCCCAGCAGTTACCTGCATCTGATGTGCGCAATGATCTTCTTGCAGGGCTGGCAAAATATTTCCAAGTTGCTGTGTGCCAGCTGCCTTTGGGAAGGGGGTCTGTTCTGAGCAGGGAATGAGGCAGATATTTCAAATGTTTAGGCACCACCATCTAAACTTCATAGTAACCAGGATTTCTCCAAAGGGTTGACTTAACTATGGCCAAGGAAGGTGAGGAGAGCTCATGGGTCAAGAGGAGTTGAAGTATGAAAAGGTTGTACCCCAGTATGTTTGGTGAGGGCAATGCTAGCTTTCCCCCCAAACTGTGGGTCGCTTGAATCGGGGCACACTTTTCTTCCCCAACACAATGGTACCTCGGGTTAAGAACTTAATTCATTCTGGAAGTCTGTTCTTAACCTGAAACTGCTCTTAACCTGAAGCACCACTTTAGCTAATGGGACCTCTTGCTGCTGCCGCCCCGCCAGAGCACGATTTCTGTTCTCATCCTGAGGTAAAGTTCTTAACTTGAGGTACTATTTCTGGGTTAGTGGAGTCTGTAACCTGAAGTGTCTGTAACCTGAAGCGTCTGTAACCCAAGGTACCACTGTAATACCCTTTCCTTCTGAGCAATGGGGTCTGAGTTTGGCACGAGCTACTAGGGAAGGGAAGAAGCCAAAGTTCAGCCATCTTGTCCACTTCCTCTTGCCTCATACCTGTGCCTCTTGTATTCTGACTCTTTGAGGGTGGCAAATCTGTACCCGCTAATTCAGGCCAACAATTTGAAGAGACTTCTGTCCCTTTCCAGTGAGCGAGCAGTCCACCTGAATGTCTCATGGTGTCAAAGAACATAACTTTCTTCTTTTTCTCTCTCTTCCAGTTATGGAGGGATGCTGAGTGCCTACATGAGAATGAAATATCCCAACATAGTGTCTGGCGCACTCGCTGCCAGTGCCCCTGTGTTGTCTGTGGCTGGGATTGGAGACTCCAATCAGTTCTTCAAGGATGTCACAGCAGTAAGTTTTAGATGGAAACTTTTGAGTGGGCTCATTTCCTCTTACTAGGCAAACCTCCCAATCTTCATCGTCAAATGCTGTGCCTGAACCTGTGAAGCCGTATGAAAGTCTCAGGCTCCCTCAAAGATGCAATTCACTTAAATCAGAAAAGGCATTTTGTCTCTCTTTTTCCCCAGGACTTTCAGAACTACAATCCGGACTGTGCCACGGCTGTACGAGAAGCATTTAGGGAAATCAAAGATCTGTACCTGGCTGGAGGTAAAGTGAGCTCACCTGTCACACAAGGAACAGCCCCTTGGGAGAGAGGACTTTTAAGCTACGAGACCTCTGGAGCAGCTGTTGAATAAACAAATTGCTTTAAAATGGTTTTAGGAAAGCAGTACCGCTCCCGTCTTGTGTGTGCATAAGAAAATAAACAATTTTTGAAGGAAATGTGCCCACTTTAATTGGGCAGCACTTCTATAGCTAATGCAAATGGTCCGTCCACCCCACTCCCCCAGTGTAAGCAGTCAGTTGACTAAGCACTGCAGTTTAAAACCATGAGGTCTAGGCACTTCATTTTTCTTTTGAATGAAAGCAGAAAACCTCACTCATCCAAGCACTGCATAGCCCAAACACTAAACTTAGGCTGCTGTCCTAAAGCATACTAGCCTCTATGAATGTGGTGAGATGTGCTTAATCATGCAACACACTACACACTTCTCTTCTCCACATTCAGCTTACGAGAGGATCAGCCGTGGGATGTCTACATGCAAAAAGCTTTCGTCTAAGGATGATATCTACCAGCTCTTCGGATTTGCCCGGAATGCCTTCACCATGATAGCCATGATGGACTACCCTTACGAGACGGACTTTATGGGCCACTTTCCAGCAAATCCTGTCAAGGTGAGGCCTGCAACAGATCAGGCAACGTCATGAACCAGAGAGCACTCGACTCCTCCACCTCCACAGGTTGCCACTGGGCTGGGCTAAAGCTCTCGCAGCATGTCTATAGGCCAGGCTTACAAAATTAATGCATACCTACCTATAGTAGTCATTTGAATTGTTTGCTTATTTTTTAAAATCTCAAACCACACTACTGCCAGCCGCCTTTTGTGGAGCTTGCCTGCCTGGTGCTGATTTATACCTGACACAGGTTAACGTAGTTATAAACTTTGGTTCCTCGTTCTTTCTTGCAAAGAGACCCTGGTTAATGTTGCAAGCGTTTGCAGGTGCCCCCTCAAACAAAGGCCGCACCGAAGTATTTCTGGTCTGGTCTGTCCACACTGTCTGCTCAACAGGGAGGAAACTGAGCGGGCATTACAGAAGAGGAGGGAGTTTGTTGCCATGTTACAGATGATAAACATAGAATCATAGAAATGTAGAGTTGGAAGGGACCCCAAAGGTCATCTAGTTCAACCCCCTGCTAAGCAGGAATCTCAGTTTAAACACCCGTGACAGATAGCCATCCAACCTCTCTTAAAAACCTCCAAGGAAGGAGAGTCCTAATATAATACAGTCATACCTCGTGTTACGTTTGCTTCATGTTACGTTTTTTTCAGGTTGTGTCCCGCGGTGACCCGGAAGTACTGGAAAGGGTTACTTCTGGGTTTTGCTACCTGCTCATGCGGAGTAGCGCTAAATCACACTTCGTGCATGCGCAGTAGCACCAAATCGTGCCGCGCACCTGTGCAGATACAACGCTTCAGGTTGCGGGCTTTTCACATTGAAAACGGGCCTCCGGAATGGATCCCGTTTGCAACCAGAGGTACAACTGTATAGGTACATAATATAAGAAGTATACTGTTTACATAGCAATGGGATCATTTTATGACTATCTGCTAGGATGAAATTGCAGGATGTTAATGCTGGGACTCCCCTTTGACTCTAGGTCTGGTAGGCTGAAAATGAACTGGAAACCCAGAAGTTATTCTGTCCATCTTTTGTACTTTCACCTTAGCCATATCTAGCCTTTGTAAGCAGCTTTTTCCATCATTGTTTTATTTCATTGTTTTGTTTTATTTTTGCAGTGACCAATGTATTTTGTTAGTTTCAGCTAAGATCCTGTAACTTTCTTCCAATTTCTCTTTGGCTCTCGGAAAACCTAATTTGGTGTGTGTGTTTGTGTGTTTAACTCAGATTGGCTGTGAGCTGATGCTGGAGAACAAGGACCGGATCAGGGGCTTGGCAGCTCTTAGTGGTGAGTGACTGTAAGACATCTGACTTCCTTCCAAAGTGTACATGAGCACTGTGCTTTCTCTCAGGTTGTGTCAGGCCTGAAAATGTGCATGTTATCTAGGCTGCGTTCAGACAGTCCCCTAAGCCACACTTTTGAGGGGAGCAGGGGCAAGCCTTGAGCGAGCTTGCTCCCTTCTCTCTCCTCTCACCCCCCCTCCAGCCTTTCTTCAGTGCACAAAGGAAGGTTAGGACATTTCTGCCTCTGGTTTGCACATAAAGCAGGATAAAAGCATGTCTCTGGATTCTGTCTTACAGGCAAACTATGGTTTGTTCAAACTATCATTTAGACAGACTGGTAAGCTACTGGGAGATTCTAATCTCCTCCCCTCATGTGGAGGATGGAGTACACAAACCTGAGGCTCATTCCCAGTCGTCCAGGCTGTGGACTGGGAGGCCATCTGAATGTGGCTGCAGGCTTGGAAAAAATCAGGTGCCACTTCCATTCATTTCAGTGGGGCTTCTACCAGAGATCTTCCCCCTGCATTTTGCCCAAAGCCTCTTTCTCTGCCTGAAGAGCTGGCTGGGATGAAGTCTTGCTAGTGATGAGCAGGTTGAGGGTGGATTTCTTTCTGCCAGCAGCTGAAGGCCCCTCTCCATTCTGCTGCTGCTCACCTGTGACCAGGTGACGCGGCAGCTGAACAAAGAAAGAGGCATGATCCACCAAAGGCTTGGGCAAGGAGCCCGCCTTTTCCCACACTTTCCCACCAGGGTTGCAGATGTAGACGCCGTCCTCTTTCCTCTTCTGTCTCACTGACCCACCACCTGTGATGTATAATTGCTGCCCGTGCACAGCAAGACCAAACTGACAAAGGTCGAAGGGCGAGAGACTGAGCAGGGTCCACTGATCACTAACCGGGCAGTAGTATTCCGTCTCGTTCACAGGAACCCATTCCTGAGCCTGTAAAGAACCAAATATCAGAAGGGTGGATCCAGTCCCTGTTCAGTGGAGGGTGAGGGAGGTATGCTGTAGCTCCAGGAGACAGCATGGCCTGCCAGTTGCTCAGACAGACCTGGCACAGAAGTTGTTTTAAGGCCGCCTTTCCCTTCCTGGTGCCCCGTAGATGTTTCAGAATGCAACTCCCACCAGACCCACCTAGCCAGTATTCCAGAAACATTGGGAAGGTTGCATGGGAGCCACCTTTAAAGAGCTCAGAGAGCAGCTCTTGTCAGTTGGTGTAGAAGCTGTGCTGGTGTGCAGTTCCCACTAATTGCACAGGAGACCTTCGCAATGCATTGTTCAGCTGCTGTCGCCACCCGCCACCTGTGTTAATCAGTTAGTAGGAATGCTACCAGTCTGCTCTGGTTTTAGTTCAAGGGAACACCTGAGTATATGCAGAGGAATGATGATGATGATGATGATGATGATGATTTATATGCCCCCCATCTGACTGGGTTGCCCCAATCACTCTGGGTGGCTTCCAACAAATTTTAAAGACCAAAGATTGTAATGAAGACTTTTCTGACTTCATCAGGAGACAGACCATGTAGGTGCGTTTCCCCCAAATGACTGCATTTTCTGTCCACGTGTTAGGTTTATTATCTGCAAAACGCCAACCCTTTGGGCGAATAAAACATCTAAAACTGACAGGGATCTGCTTCTCAGTCATGGAACCCAATCTGTCTAACTCTGGGGTGCTACTTGGTTAAACAAACCTTAAGAGTATGGGTCAAATAGGGAATCAGTCACATAATGGAAAGGCTCCCCCCCCCCCAGATATTCCTCTCTTTTAAAAACCTGCTGGCCAGTTAGTTGGCAGCACCTTTAAAAAATATATTAATCTGTTTGATTAATCTTGGCAGCCTTGTTAATTAGCAAATAAGGGGGAACCACCTGGCCTTTCAGCCCCAGGTAGTAAAATATATTAGGCTTGCCACATGATCCAGCTACATAGAAATAAAAATTTGGGAGGGGCATAAAGAGTTTCTATTTTTTAAAGGGCTTGCTAGTTCCATGTGGCTGGTGTGTGTGTGTGTGTGTGGTAAAGTAAGAAATGCTTCAATGCCCTCTCAGGAAACCTAGAATATTGTGGTGTAGAAAGCAGCCTCTTCCAACCAGGTACCCTCCCCCACATATATTGGACCATGTCTCCCATCAGTCTCAGCCAAAATGACTGGTGGTCATTGGTGATGGGAGGTGGGAGTCTGAAACATCTGGAGGTCACCAGGAAGGCTGCCATGGCTCACAAGAAGAGCCCTGCAGCTCAGTCAGGCCAAAGGGGGTCCCTTCTGGTCCATCATCCTGCTCTCAAAGTGGACACCCAGATTCCTGTGGGGAACCCACAAGCAGGACCTGAGTGCAACAGCAACTCTTCCCCATGTGTGAATATCGACAGGTCAGCACCTGCCAGATACTGCCTTAGGAGGGACACTCCGCTTTCTCTCTAGAGCAGCGGTTCTCAACCTGTGGGTCCCCAGATGTTGTTGGACTACAACTCCCATCATTCCTGAGCTCTGGCCTTGCTAGCTGGGGGTGATGGGAGTTGTAGTTCAACAACATCTGGGGACCCACAGGTTGAGAAAGGCTGCTCTAGAGCCATTGCTCCCATTGTCAGACTGTACAGAAGGGGATGCTCCCCCTGCTGGAAAGGGAGCCTGGCCATAAGGATCCAGGAAGGGAGAAATGAGAGCACATTGTGTAGCTCAGGGCAACACCAGACATGGAGAGCCTGGGGCTGGCGTTTGGCCCCACTGCAACTCGTTCAATAAATGAAGCTCAACATACGTTTGCCAGGGCCCTTCCTCCTACGCAGAAGATTCTGTCTCCAGCAACTGCCATTCCGTGGTCACACCGGGCAAAAGTCATTGGCTGGTTCCTGACCCAGCGATGCAGGCGGGAGAGATAGCTGTATGTGTCGCGTAAAGGTTTGCCAGCGGCGAATCCCCCTGGTGGAAACGGGCGAGAGAAGATTGAGTTGGGTGGCTGCAGTTTTCCCTTTGGGTTGCACAGTAGCCTTTTCCTGTCCCAATCCTCTCAAGGTCCTGTGGAGTTGCAGTGTCCCTGCGGAGCGTGTTGCCTACCACTTAGCCAAGGCCTCTCCCAAGCCTTAAGAGACTGGGTCGTAAAAGGGGGTGCAAAGTGTGTTCACAGCGCTGAGAGCCTCCCTTCTGTCTGTGTCTGTAGCATCCCACTATATTGAACGCTGTTCTCCACTGGCTGGCTGCCCCATCATTGCTGTCTCCTCTTCTCTACTCTTGGCCCTCCCCTCCTGCCCCCGGCAGTCGGTTGAGCATGAAAGGAAGGGAGTCTATTCAACCCTTTTCTCAGGCACTCCACTGTGGGACCCTTCCTTTCCCTTGCTCATATACCTGCCCCTCTTTTTCTCGTTCATGCACTGGGATGCTGCAAATTTAGTACAGTCATACCTCGGGTTAAATGTGCTTCAGGTTGAGAGTTTTCAGGTTACGCTCCGCGGCAACCCGGAAGTAACAGAGCGCGTTACTTCCGGGTTTCGCTGCTCACACATGTGCAGATGCTCAAAATGACGTCATGCGCGGAAGCGGTGAATTGCGACCCGCGCACGTGTAGACACGGGTTGCGTTCGCTTCAGGATGCGAACGGGGCTCCAGAAAGAATCCCGTTCACATCCAGAGGTACCACTGTACAGATATTTTTTTTTTAATACCGCCCTTCAATTTTAATAAATCACTAGGGCAGTTTCCATAAGAAGCAGAAGATACAAAAATAATTAAAATGCAAATAATACATATCCAAACAAAATTAGGGATGTGAAGAGTAAAGAGGGAACAAGATTTTTAAAGCTAGATTGCTTATAAGTCTAAAAAGCCTGGGAAAACTTTATGGCTTTTGCCTGGCACTGAAAGGCGAACAAAGTGCCTGATGGCCTTCTCTGGGGTGGGCATTCCATCATTGGAGCACCACCACCGAAAAGGACCTCTCTCTCTTCCAGCTGGCCACGCAACTCAACCTCACCTGAGGAGTGGGGGAACCTGCATACAGAAGAGCTTAACATACTTCAAGTATGTCGGTCTAATGCTGGAAAGGGCTTTAAAGGTCAGAAGCAGCACTTTGAATTGAGCCAGTGCAATCCATCTGCCATTGTTCTTGAGGTCTTTATTTTATGCTCTTAATTAATGTACAGTATACTTCAAGTGGTGGGACGCGGATGGCGCTGTGGGTTAGACCACAGGGCCTAGGACTTGCCGATCAGAAGGTTGGCGGTTCGAATCCGTGCGACAGGGTGAGCTCCCATTGTTCAGACCCTGCTCCTGCCAACCTAGAAGTTCGGAAGCATGTCAAAGTGCAGGAAGGTAAACGGTGTTTCCATGCGCTGCTCTGTCTGGTTCGCCAGAAGCGGCTTAGTCATGCTGGCCACATGACCCGAAAAAACTGTCTGCGAACAAACGTCGGCTCCCTCGGCCTGTAAAGCGAGATGAGCGCCACAACCCCAGAGTCGGTCACGACTGGACCTAATGGTCAGGGGTCCCTTTATCCTTACCTTATACTTCAAGTGAGATACTTTTGCACCCTGCCCTGGGTCCATTTGATAAAGGACAAACTTAGAAGTGCAAAGGATGAATACATGAAGCTAATTTGCAACCCCAGCAGCTGCATTCTGAGCTAATGGTGGTTTCCAGATCCTCTTCAGGGGCAGCCCCTAGTAGAGCATATTATAGCAGTCTAAGCTGGAGTTTACAGGAACACAGATCACAGCCACATCACCAGGAACCATCCCTTTATGCTTTGTCTGTATGCCCCCTTAAAATCAGCAACCCTTGATAGCATAGCTGTCAACTATCCCCTTTTCTTGCAAGCAATCCTATTTGGAATAAGGGAATTTCCCTTAAAAAAAGGGAAACATTGACAGCTATGCTTGATAGTGGTCTGCATTCTAGAATGGCCAACATCCAGCCTCCCACCCCCTCCCTCCACCCCGAGCCAAGACTTCTGATGGTGGCTCCCTCGGTCAAGCCATCAGTGGTCTCTCACCTGAGACGTAGAGGATCCCCTTGTGGGTGGCCCCTGCGTGGTCTGCCACGGGCATTGGGAAGGGCGTGATGGGCTGCCACTTGTTCTCAGCTGGCTGGTACTCCTCTGCCATGTCGGTGAGCGTCCCCAGCAGGGCTCCCCCGCCCACAGCCACGAGGCAGTCGTTCAGCACCCCTGCGTGGAAGCGAGTCCGCCGTCCCAGCATGCTCGCCACCTGGAGCCAGCTGCCGTGTCGTGGATCAAACCTGAACACCTGGAGCAGGAAGGAAGGAAGGCCAGTGGCAGAGGAACCCCTCTGGCACTCGGGGCGGGGCAGCCCGTACAAAGTGCACATGTGCAGCAGCCCACATGGTCGCTGTGCAAGAGGCAGCAAGAACGGCACCCTTAATGGACTGCACGCACCCTCTGCCGCGCTACAGCTGGGGGGAGGCAGGGGCCATCTTGTCAACCCCCTCAGTGGTACCCGGGGCATCCTGCCCCCTTCGCCCCCCCACTTCGTACACCCCTGGGAAAGGGATTACCGGGCCCTGCTGGACTTGTTCTCCAGCTGGCAGGCTGGGAATCATTCAGCAGTCAGAGCGGGGGAGAAGCCTTTAAGGGCTCTCCTGCAGCAGCTAGTAGCCAAGTCAGAAGCAGGCAAGGAGACCCCTTCAATGAGAATAATAATTAAAAAAAAAAATTTATACCCCATCCTCCCCAGCCAAGACCGGGCTCAGGGTGGCTAACACCAAATATAAAAAATTGATTAGAATACAGCTTAAAAAACAACATTAAAATACAACATTAAAACATTAAAATGCAGCTTCGTTTCAGTGGAACTCAATCAAAAACTTTTTGGGGGATAAAAACGTCAAGTCTTCACCAAGGCTAACTATCCAGACTGGTCCCACATAGGCCAGAAAAAAGCCAGGGAAGTCCCCAAATAGGAGTTCCATCACAGAAGGAGGAAGGAAAAAAGAAAGAGGGGGAGGGAATCAAGTTGATCCCAAGCCAAAGGCCAGGCGGAATAACTCTGTCTTACAGGCCATGCTCATTTTCCTCTCTGCTGCTTGGCAGGTTTGTATTGCTAGGGTTAATGCTGAGCTGATCTTATTCCAAGCTTGTGAATGAGGATGATCATGATCATTTACTAAATTCATAAATTGCTTTATCTTGCCCAGGGCAACCCAAAGCAACTTGCAACCACGTAAACACACACAAAACCCCCATGTAGATACATTAAAACCAAGCGGGGGAAAGAAATGCAAAAAAACACAACCCACCCACTTCTCAAAGGCCGCATATAATTAAAAGCCTTATAGAGGAAACGTTTTCACTTGGCACCTAAAGGTGTATAATGAAGGCGCCAGCCGAACCTCCCTGAGGAGAGCATTCCACAAATGGAGAGCCACTGCAGAGAAGGCCCTGTTCTCATGTTGCCACCCTCTGAACCTCTTGGAAAGGAGGCACACAAAGAAGGGCCTCAGAGGATGATCTCAGGGTCCGGGTCAGTTCACATGGTGGTCTTTCAGGTATTTCGGTCCTCGGCCATTAAAGGCTTTATAGGACAAAACCAGGTTGGTCCTGAAATGTATTGGCAGCCAGTGCAGTCGGGTCAGGACCAGTGTAATATTCTCAAACAGTTTTGCCTCTTTGAGCAACTTGGCTGTGGAATCCTGCAGCAGCTTGACAAGGATTCTGTGGGGCACAGATTTGAGTCCATAGGGCTTGCCTTCCTTGCCCCAGGCCCTTTCCAAAGTTCCCCTAGTGTTTCTGGGGTGTGTGATGGATGACAGGGAACTGGAGTGTGACCTGAGTTACTAGGTAGGAGACTAAATAGTTCCCCAGATTAAGATGGTCTAATTATGTAGAAGTGATGTGGGGGACAACAGAATAGGGGAAGGTGAAAGGGAATGGGATGGTTGGGAAATGGTTTGGCTGCAAATGTAGAGGAACTGATAGAGGTGATCTGGGGTGGTATGGGGGGCAAATCAGTTGAAGGACTTTTATGTGGCAGTTTGGGAAAATAGCCAACAGGCCTTCTGGGCGTTTCAATTCTAAACCTGCAACTGTACATATAAATTACAGTGGTACCTCTGGTTGCGAACAGGATCCGTTACGGAGCCCCATTCGCAACCTGAGCAGAACGCAACCTGCATCTGCACGGGTCGCGATTTGCTGCTTCTGCACATGTGCGTGACGTCATTTTGAGTGTCTGAGCGTGCGCAAGCGGCGAAACCCGGAAGTAACCCTTTCCGGTACCTCCGGGTCGCTGTGGGACGCAGCCTGAAAACATTTAACCCGAAGCACCTTTAATTCAAGGTATGACTGTAGTAAAGGTAAAGGGACCCGTGACCATTAGGTCCAGTCGTGGCCGACTCTGGGGTTGCGGTGCTCATCTTGCTCTATAGGCCAAGGGAGCTGGCGTTTGTCAGTAGACAGCTTCCGGGTCATGTGGCCAGCATGACTAAGCCGCTTCTGGCAAACCAGAGCAGCACACAGAAACGCCGTTTACCTTCCCGCCAGAGCAGTACCTATTTATCTACTTGACCTGCTAAGTTGGCAGGAGCTGGGACCGAGCAACGGGAGCTCATCCTGTCGTGGGGATTCGAACCGCTGACCTTCTGATCGGCAAGTCCTAGGCTCTGTGGTTTAACCCGCAGCGCCACCTGTGTCCCCAACTGACTGTATGACTGTATTAGCACACGTAAACTCTGCAAAATTGTGCCTGTGGACCCCAGATCTTTTACATCCTCGCCGGTTCCTGTGACTGCCGTAGGAATGTGGCATTCCACATAGGATGGCTTTGTTGTGGGCTGCAGAATCCATCTTGCCCCTCAGATGCCACACCAATTTATACTGTGCCCATCTGAAATATTTGCCCTTGCTTCAGCCACCAGCCCAAACTTATTCTTTCAGCTTTTCCCCTCCTGCATTCCAGGTTTGGGGGGTGGGGAGGAGATGCAAAAATAAAATAAAAAATCAGTACCATCAAGTCTTTCCTTCTCCCTTTTGCATTCTGGGGTTGGCGGGGGAAATACAAAAAAGTTACTAGCACCAAGTCTTTGGGGCATCATTCTTGCATAGGACCTTGGGTGGGGCATTGGGGGGCAGCAACTCTTAAATGTTATTAGGCTGGAGTTCCATCTGTTGAAAGGGAAAATGTTTGAGCGTTTGCAAGTGTAACCAAAACGATGTGACTCAGCTAGAGGTGTTTACTCTCATTCCAGAAGAATGTGCGGCCTTCTGCAAGCCCCAAACAGTGCTTCAAAAGGCTCCAGGTTAACCAATGTCCTGAGCAGGAACACTCCCATGGGTAACTGGGGAGACACTACAGCATTTTGTTGTAAGTCTCCCCTTGATAGTAGGTAGACAAGGAATACACACCCACACAAGAGAGGCCTCCCAGATAGATCAAAGGAGGACTGAGGTTATGAAGAACACAGAGAATGTGGACCTATCAACATGGGCAGAGCTTGTGAAATCCATGCAGTTTGCTCCCTTTACTGGGAAAAAGAGGTATTGCTAAGTGCTCTGGCCCTTGGAAACTGCCTACTTGTCCCTGGGAAGGTCTGCTTTGCAGACTGAATGCCTTTGCTTCAGAAAGCCCAGAACTAAGAATTCTATTACTGTTTCCCACCCTTCACCAGAAGGTTCCAGGAAGGGTGACAGTAATGTAAGATACAGTCATACCTTGGGTTACAGACGCTTTGGGTTGTGCAGTTTCAGGTTGCGCACCACACCGAACCCGGAAGTACCGGAACGGGTTACTTCCGGGTTTTGGCGCTTGACAGAAGCGCTAAATCACACTTTGCACATGCACAGAAGGGCCAAATTGCGACCGCTGTGGGTTGCGAACATTCCTCCTGCACGGATCACGTTCGCAACCTGAGCGTCCACTGTACAATGTTAGAAACAGTTTAAAGCAAATTACAATCAGAGTGGGTCCTAAAAATATTTATCTCAGGTGTCAAAGGCCAGGGTAGAGAGGTGCGTCATCAGCACCATGAAAGCTGCATAATGAAGGTGCTTAGGCCTACCTCCCAGGCCACCAGCACCCCCCCCTCTGATGGTGGAGCAATTATTCTGAGGGCCTTCCCTGCACCCAAGAGGGTCTATAGGGAAGGAGGCAGTCTTTCACATATTTGCATCCCAAGTTGTTTAAGGCTTTAAAAGCTAGCATGAGCACCCTAAATTGAACCTGGAAAATGAATGCAATTGTTTTAAATGGGAATTATATAAATTATAAATTGAACCCCAACCAGTAATCTGGCTGCTGCATTTGGGCCAATTGAAGTTTCCAAGTCGTCTTCAAGGGTAGCCCCATGCAGAGCACATTGTGGTAATCCAGTCTGGAAGCTACCAGAGTATGGAACTACCATGTCAGAGATGAGACTCGTTATGTGCCCAACTGGGTAAGCTTTCCACTCGCTCAGATGATCGTATTTGTTGTGATTCCCACCTGTACCGCTTTATTGCAGCCTGATTATTAAGTCATTCTTTGTCCCTTTATGTACTAAGACTGCTGCCTTCGGTGCTTCCTCCTCTGGGGATTAAAGGGCTCATTCTTTGGGGACTGGGCTGCCTTTTGCTTGCACATACACCTATGGGCCTGTTGCCTTTGTCCATGGAGTTTTCTTGGCAGGGATACTGGAGTGGCTTGCCAGTTCCTGATCCAGGTGGATCACGTTTTTGAATTGATGCTTTTGAATTCTGGTGCTGGAGAAGACTCTTGAGAGTCCCATGGACTGCAAGAAGATCAAACCTATCCATCCTGAAGGAAATCAGCCCTGAGTGCTCACTGGAAGGACAAATCCTGAAGCTGAGGCTCCAAGACTTTGGCCACCTCATGAGAAGAGAAGACTCCCTGGGAAAGACCCTGATGTTGGGAAAGATGGAGGGCGCAAGGAGAAGGGGACGACAGAGGACGAGATGGTGGGACAGTGTTCTCAATGCTACTAACTGAGTTTGACCAAACTGCGGGAGGCAGTGGAAGACAGGAGTGCCTGGCGTGCTCTGGTCCAGGGGGTCATGCGGAGTCGGACACGACTAAACGGCTAAACAACAACACCACCTATGGGCACTCATAACTTTGCTGCGATGTGGGTTTGGAGGGTGGACCCCCTCATATCTCTGGGGCTGTGCTGCCACCAATGATTGTGCAAAGTTTAGAGCAAACTGTGCACACACGCACATATAAAGGAAGCAAGGAATTAGGTGGAGATGCACAAACACAGATTAAGTTTGTCTTTTTAAAAAATCAACCTCTGAGAGTAGAATGGGAGGGGTGGGACAGCATCTGGAACAAAGGCTATTCCAAAGCATTTGTACAAACAAACAAAAAAGCATCATGAGAGGTTTAGTGTTGGCTTTCTGAGGAACTCGCTTTCACAATGAGTGACCTAGAAGCAGAGACCCTAATAGGAACAGATAGGGAACAATGATAGGTATTTGGGCTATCTACCTTTGTCCTTTTCTAGACTTAAGTTGTGTGTGAATGAGCTGCTGTAGGCTTCCCTTCATTTTAAGCTTTGTGCTTACCTGGTTCGAAGGACATTGTCCTGTAGGGTCAAACCTGTCCTGGCCCCCCATCACAAAGACAAAGCCTTGGATCACAGCAACACAGTGGTTGTACAGGGGCCTGTGAAGTTCCCCAACCTTTTTCCACAAAAGGCAGTTCCGATCAGCAGCCCACATGCTGCCACAGATGGTGTTGTCCACAGATCTGCCACCAAGGACAACCAGCATGTCAACGCCGGCACGGACCTTGGTTCGCTCACTCTGCAGAGTCGGCTGAGCATGCAGCCGCGACTGATACTCCAAGGCCTCCTGGAGGTACTGGCGGCAGGTGGGTTCTGTCTTCATGAAGGGCACATCCTGGACGAACTTCTGCAGGTCATGGAGAGGTATGAGGGGAAACCGAATGTGCTGCAAAACCTCGGCTGCATCTTCCAGGTGTGTGTTGTGGTGGCGCAGCCAGCATTCCGCTGCATGGAACAGTTCCAGCTCACTGAGGTCCTCTGTGTCTGCGGTGTCTAAGATCTCACACAGAGTAGCTGCATCCAGCTCCTGCAGCTGCACCGGATCTGCCAAAATGTTGCTGCAGTGCCGGCTCACGCAGCTCATGGCTTTCTGCCTCAACTCTTTCGGGCCAAGCCTCTTTGCGATCTCGAGGACTGCTAGGCAGGTGTTCTGATCCAAGCCCTCATCCAGAAACCGGAAGCACAAGCACATCACATCGCGCACCAGCAGCACCTCTGCTGCCTGGAAGGTCTCCTCGACGTTCTGGAGCGTCAGCTCCAGCTTGTTGGAGTAGACAAAGGACAGGATGTTTTGCAGGCCCTGGGCAGTGACGCGTGGCAGCTTAATGTGACTGTTGTGACTTGCAGCATCTCTGGAAAAATGCATCTTGCAGTAGTTGCTGGCTGCAGCCAGAATGACTTTGTGCGCAGAGAAAGAGACTCCCTCTGCCTCCAGTGTGACATCGCACAAGATGTTCTTCGTGCGCAGATTCCTGAGGCCCTCTAGAAGTTTGGACAGGTAGGTGTCTGAGCAAAGACTCTGGCTCTTGGCCCTGACTGGGCTGGCAAGATACATCGCTCCCAAAGCTGCAGTCTGGTAATCCACTGGCGGTAGCCTTAGAAGATCTCCCCAGGCACCCTCTAATGGAAAGAGAGTTCAGGGCCTCTCCTTAAAATCTAAAGGCATGCCTCTTGAACAGAGAACTCCAACTGGTGCTTACTCTAGAAGTGGGGCTGCCTGAAGTTTTTGTTTGGGCTACTATGAGAGCAGGTCAGCTGACATGTCATTTCCAAGAACACCATTTCCTTACCCCCACCTCCACGAGCCTATTCATGTCCACAAAGGTGCAGTATCTACTCAGCTTCCTGGTCATGCCTGAGGTGGCTTGCAGCGCACCAGGCAAGCAAGTCCAGACCTGCCTGCAGCTTTTTTTTTTGAGTCCTTGCCTAGGATCAGGCTGCTGCACCCACTGGCCTTGCATGTGAATGTTTGCTAGGTGGCAGCATAGGCAGAGGAAAACTCTGCTTCCAGCTGTTTCTCAAGCATCTACCAGTTAGATACCTGTCTAAGTTCAAGGTGTTGGTTTTGATGTATAGCTTGGCAGTGTGTTTTTTTCTAAAAGAAACGTTTAGGAGTACTCTCATTTTCCTACTCATATTGAAATAAAAAGGTAAAGGTACCCCTGACCTTTAGGTCCAGTTGCAGATGTCTCTGGGGTTGTGGCGCTCATCTTGCTTTACTGGCCGAGGGAGCTGGCGTACAGCTTCCAGGTCATGTGGCCAGCATGACTAAACCGCTTCTGGCGAACCAGAGCAGCGCACAGAAATGCCATTTACCTTCCCACCGGAGTGGTACCTATTGATCTATTTGCACTTTGATGTGCTTTTGAACTGCTAGGTTGGCAGGAGCAGGGACCAAGCAACGGGAGCTCACTCCGTCATGGGGATTCAAACCGCTGACCTTCTGATCGGCAAGTCCTAGGCTCTGTGGTTTAACCCACAGCGCCACCCGCATCCCATATTGAAATACTACCCCTCAATAAGGCCAAATTGAGATTCACAAAATGTTTAGGGGTATGCGTGCCCCTGCGTCCCCATCCCCCCAGAAACAAAGCACTGGGACCAGGACACCTGAGAGATTGTCTCACCCTTGTATACTGTGTTCTGCAGGTCCTAATTTAACAGGTCCTTTCTGTGCAATCCTCTTGGGTTGTGGCACCTACCCTTTTGGAATCTCCCCTGCCCTGGAAAGAATATTCAATAGAATTATTCTTTTTTTTTACACCAACTGAAGACTTCTGTCTTCCCACAAGTTCAGATCTTTCCCAGATGGTATCTATATTAGAATTGCTTTCAAGATGTTTTTAAGATGAAGGGGCTGGAGAGATTCCCCTACAAAGAAAAGATGCAGCATGTGGGACTATTTTGTTTGGAGGAAAGGCAACTAAGAGGTGACATAATAGAAGTTTATAAAATTACGCATGACATGGACAGAGGGGACAGAAAAGTCCCTCCCCCGCTCCCGGCAGCACAAGACCTCATGGGAATCCAGTGAAGCTGAATGTTGGAAGATTCAGGACAGAGAAAAGAAAGGACTTCTTATTGCAGGGCAAAGTTAAACAATGGCATTCACTCCCAGAGGAAGTAGCAATGGCTGCTGATTTGGATGGCCTTAAAAGAGGATTGGATGAATTCATGGAGGAGGGCAATGCTATGAATGACTACTAGCCACAGTGGCCCTCCTCTGCTTCCATGGTCGGAGGCAATAAATACTTCTGAATCCCAGTTTCTGGAAACCACAGGAGGGGAGGGAGAAGGTTCTTGTGCTCATGTTTTGCTCGCGGGTTTCCCATTGAAGAATCTGCTTGACCACCATGAAAACAGGATGCCAGACTAGATGTGCCACTGGCTAGATCCAACAGGCTATTCTTACATTCTCAAGTGTTCTTGTTGTTAGTTTATTGTTGTCTGATGTCCTGGGCTCCATTGGGGAGGAAGGGCAGGATGTAAATTTAATTATTACTGTTGAATGACTATGATTTTACTAAATTGTATTAAGGGTTTCAATGATTTATTGTTGTGGTTTGCTTTGTTTGACGCCCAGAATGGCTTGGGCAACCCAGTCAGATGGGTGGCATATAACAACAAAAACAACAGCAGCAGCAGCAACAGCAACAAATTAATTGCTGCTATTATTATTATTATTATTATTAATGTTACTGTAGTTGTTATTATAGTGTATACAATGGGGTTCCCCCCTTTCCCCTCACAGTGCTATTGTGGTTATTGTCAGCTACTTTGATCTCAATTTATGTTGCTGGAAAAAGCAAAATGCAGTCATACCTTGGGTTATGAACGCTGCGGGTTGTGCGTTTTCAGGTTGCGGACTGCGCCAAACCTGGAAGTACTGGAACGATTTACTTCCGGGTTTCGGCACTCGCGCATGCACAGAAGCGCAAAATGATGTCACGCGCATGCGCAGAAGCGCCGAACCGCGTCACGCTCGTGCACAGACGTGGCACTTCAGGCTACGAGCGCTGCTGGTTGTGAACGTGCCTCCTGCACAGGTGGATCACATTCACAATTGGAGGTACGACTGTACACATATTAAATAAATCAAACATCATCACCATCATCATTATTATTATAATTACCGTATTTTTCGCACCATAGGGCGCACCGGACCATAGGGCGCACCCAGTTTTTTGGGGGGGAAATAAAGGGGGAAAATTATTTCCCCCCCAGGCGCGGGGCTGGGGCGGGGGAAGCTTCCCCCGACCCCAGCCCCCAAACAGGCAGCTCTCTGCAAGCCGTGGGAGCGCTCCCACTGCTTGCGGAGAGGTCCGCGAAGCCTGGGCGCGCTGATCTCAGCGCGCGCAGGCTTCGGCATGCAGGCAAGTCTCCGCAAGCAGCGGGACCGCTCCCGCTGCTTGCGGAGAGATCCGCGAAGCCTGGGCGCGCTGATCTCAGCGCGCGCAGGCTTCGGCATGCAGGCAAGTCTCCGCAAGCAGCGGGACCGCTCCCGCTGCTTGCGGAGAGATCCGCGAAGCCTGGGCGCGCTGAGCTCAGCGCGCGCAGGCTTCGGCATGCAGGCAAGTCTCCGCAAGCAGCGGGACCGCTCCCGCTGCTTGCGGAGAGATCCGCGAAGCCTGGGCGCGCTGATCTCAGCGCGCGCAGGCTTCGGCATGCAGGCAAGTCTCCGCAAGCAGCGGGACCGCTCCCGCTGCTTGCGGAGAGATCCGCGAAGCCTGGGCGCGCTGATCTCAGCGCGCGCAGGCTTCGGCATGCAGGCAAGTCTCCGCAAGCAGCGGGACCGCTCCCGCTGTTTGCGGAGAGGTCCGCGAAGCCTGGGCGCGCTGAGCTCAGCGCGCGCAGGCTTCGGCATGCAGGCAAGTCTCCGCAAGCAGCGGGACCGCTCCCGCTGCTTGCGGAGAGATCCGCGAAGCCTGGGCGCGCTGAGCTCAGCGCGCGCAGGCTTCGGCATGCAGGCAAGTCTCCGCAAGCAGCGGGACCGCTCCCGCTGCTTGCGGAGAGATCCGCGAAGCCTGGGCGCGCTGATCTCAGCGCGCGCAGGCTTCGGCATGCAGGCAAGTCTCCGCAAGCAGCGGGACCGCTCCCGCTGCTTGCGGAGAGATCCGCGAAGCCTGGGCGCGCTGAGCTCAGCGCGCGCAGGCTTCGGCATGCAGGCAAGTCTCCGCAAGCAGCGGGACCGCTCCCGCTGTTTGCGGAGAGGTCCGCGAAGCCTGGGCGCGCTGGTCTCAGCGCGCGCAGGCTTCAGCATGCTGGCAACTCTCCGCAAGCAGCGGGAGCCCAGCGCTGGGCTCCCGCTGCTTGCAGAGAGGTGTGCGAAGCCTGGAGAGCGTGAGGGGTCGGTGCGCACCGACCCCTCTCACTCTCCAGGCTTCAGCGAAAGCCTGCATTCGCACCATAGGACGCACACACATTTTCCCTTCATTTTTGGAGGGGAAAAAGTGCGTCCTATGGTGCGAAAAATACGGTAAACATACTGATGTTATTGATGATAATAAGCCATCTAATCTGGCCCCTTGAAATGAGCAGCGTCATAACCTCCTTTCCTTTACTCACTAGGGCTGCTCTATAACTCCACTGGGATAGTTCCATGTTTCGATATTTACAAGCTGTACCAGAAATGCGCTGACCCCACAGGTTGTGGAACAGGAACAGATGCCGCTGCATGGGACTACCAGGTATGCCTGGGGGAAAAGGAGTGAAATTTAACAAGAGCGTCACCTTCACCAACGTGGTGCCTGCCAGATGCTGTGTGGACTCTGACTACCACCGGCCCTGCTGGATGATGGGCTTCTCCCAGATTTTGGAATCCCCTCCCTAGAGAAGCCAGACTGGCTCCGTCCTCCTTGTCCATCCACCAGCAGGTGAAGATTTTTTATTTTTTCCAGCAGGCTTTTGGGGAACTCCCTGCTCTTAATGAAAGGCTTGCTGCTGCCCTGTATGGTTTTAACAGATTGTGTGTTTTAATTATATCAGCGTTTGTTTTTTAATGGAAACCCCCTCCCCCACGTTTTTAATTGTTCTTATTTTTATCAGCAAGCTGCTTTGAGTCCCTGTGAGGGAGGGACTCAATATAAATGAATATATTTTAACGAAGATGGGGATTTAGTCCAAAAGTCTGAAGCACATTAGGTTGGCAAAGGTCGCTCTGCATGCTTTATGGCAGGGGTCAGCAAACTTTTTCAGCAGGGGGCCAGTCCACTGTCCCACAGACCTTGTGGGGGGCCGGACTATATTTTTTTGTGGGGGGGGGGGACGGACAAATTCCTGTGCCCCACAAATAACCCAGAGATGCATTTTAAATAAAAGGACATGTAAAAAGACGCTGATTCCTGGGCTGTCTGTGGGCCAAATTGAGAAGGCGATTGGGCCGGATCCGCCCCCCAGGCCTTAGTTTGCCTACCCATGCTTTAGGGCAATGAGTTCCATAAGCTAAGTATCGAGAGGAGGACCTTTCTTTCTTTTTCTTTCTTTCGCTATCTCAGATCTTCTGCCCAGTGATACTAATCGTATCATTAAATACAATTAGTTTTATTTAATGGTTTTTAAACTGCCTTCCAGGGACGCGGGTGGCGCTGTGGGTTAAACCACAGAGCCTGGGACTTGCCAATCAGAAGGTTGGCGGTTCAAATCCCCACAACGGGGTGAGCTCCCATTGCTCGGTCCCTGCTCCTGCCAACCTAGCAGTTCGAAAGCATGTCAAAGTGCAAGTAGATAAATAGGTACCAGTCCGGCGGGAAGGTAAAAGGTGTTTCTATGCGCTGCTCTGGTTTGCCAGAAGCGGCTTAGTCATGCTGGCCACATGACCTGGAAGCTGTATGCCGGCTCCCTCGGCCAGTAAAGCGAGGTGAGTGCCGCAACCCCAGAGTCGGCCCCAATTGGACCTAATGGTCAGGGGTCCCTTTACCTTTACCTTTAAACTGCCTTCCAATGTAAAAGTATTGCCCCTCTCCCCAAACTGGTTTGCAGTAGCCAATAAAACAGTAGAATCAGATTATATGAAAACATTGCAGCTGGTTGGACTAGATGATGCTTTGGGGCTCCTCCCTCACTACAGTTCCAGAATACTAAAATAACAACAGCAAATGAACAAATCTGATAAAACAATCAGAGGGAAAAGAACTTCCCTTTGTTCAGGATATCCACACCATACAGTCATACCTCAGGTTAAATATGCTTCAGGTTGAGCGTTTTCAGGTTATGCTCTGCAGCGACCCAGAAGTAACGGAACGCGTTACTTCCAGGTTTCGCCGCTCGCGCATGTGCAGACGCTCAGAATGATGTCACGCGCATGCACAGAAGTGGCAAATCGTGACATGTGCAGATGGGCAGTCGCGGGTCGCATTCTACTCAGGATGTGAACGGGTCTCCGGAACGGATCCCGTTCGCATCCAGAGGTACCGCTGTATGTAGTTTTACAATCCTCCATCCTATTTTCCCTTCTACACTTAATGACCTCCCCCCCCCCCAAATTTAAGCATCCAAAACACTTCAGCTTCTGCCCATAGGGAAAGATGCTCTAGACTAGGGTTTGGCAAGGCTTACTGGGCATGAGCCACTCCTGCAGAGATCTTCTGTGGGTTGGACCAGTGCAGCGCGACTCCCGAAATCACATCTGTGCATGTCTGCGACGCTGGAAATCGCTTCTGCACATGCCCAGACGCCGAAAATCGTGCCTGCGCAGAAGCAATTTCTGGCCTCTGTGCAGAAGCAATTTCCGGTGCCGCAGACATGTGCAGAAGCAATTTCCGGAGCTGTGGAAGAGAGTTCCTGCGTCACGCTGTGCTGGTTTAGCACCGCACGCAGGAACTTACCTATTAGTTTTTTATTCCTCCCATTGCAAGGATCATCTGATCCTATTGTTTACTTTCTGTTCCGTGAGAAAGTTTTCTTTCTGCTCTGTTTGCGATGAGACAGGATGTCTCTATGAGGGCTGCTCCTCTCATACATGTTTGTTCTTTAATCTGTAATTAGTAGGAAAAAAGTAGGTATGCCCAGATTCCTCCTCACCTCCGTCTGTGCTGCTTTACTGTGCTAAGACCGGGTGCTTACAAGAGAGCAGCTGTGAGTTCCAGAACACCAGGACCCCTTCCCGGGAATGCTGCGCAGCTGTTCCAGTTGCTGGAGGCGGCCACGGGGCCTGCAGGAGTATTCCATTATTGCTGAGTGGGCAGCTCGGTTCGGGGGCAGCTCGGGGGCCGGTTAAACGGCCTCCGTGGGCTGCTTCCAGCCCATGGGCCACAGGTTGGGGACCCCTGCTCTAGGCTGATTATTTTGGTTGCCCTTTCCTGTGCTTTCCCAAGATCTACGCTAATTCTTTTTGAGATGGGGTAGGCAGACCACCACAGAGCCTCCCAAATGCACCTCCACCAGAGATTATACAAAAGCATTTACAGTCTGCAGATGGGAGTGTGTCTAAACAGCTGTTCAATCCATAGCCCTTTCCACTTTGCTACTTTGAGCAAGTCTTCTTAATCCCCGCCCCTTTAATTGCAGTGTAGACTTCAGTGTCTCTGTTCAGTATGTTTGCATCTTATGCAGGGGTTTGGTTCAAAGGGTTCTGCATATATGCAAAAACGCAGGTACTCAAACCCCTGGTAAATAGGGAACGGGGAGGGAGGCCGATGCCAGCTTGGGGAGGTAGTGCCACGAGGTGGGCATGCAGTGTGCTCGGAACTGAGTGCCGCCACCCCCTCCCCCTGTTCAGGGAGGTAGAGCCCACAAATAAGTCTTCAATCTTAAAGGTGCAGCTTATTTGCAGGTGCAGCTTATATTCGGGCCAATACGGTCCCTCTCCCATAACACCACATACCACCCCTTGTATACGATTGCATTTCACGTACGATACCATGGAATCATGATATCATGATACCACACAATCATGGAATCATATCATCTTGATCTCGCGCTATGATTTCATGAAATCATAGCGCAATCATGGAATCATATCTTGATCCTGTGCTATGATCTCATGAAATCAGTGTAATCATGGAATCATGACACCTTGCTCTCATGCTATGATTTCATGAAATCAGCGTAATCATGGAATCATGATACATTGATCTCGCGCTGTGATTTCATGAAACCGTAGCACACACTCATGGAAACATGACACCTTGATCTCGCGCTATGATTTCATGAAATCATAGCGCAATCATGGAATCATATCTTGATCCTGCGCTATGATCTCATGAAATCAGCGTAATCATGGAATCATGACACCTTGATCTCACGCTATGATTTCATGAAATCAGCGTAATCATGGAATCATGATACATTGATCTCGCGCTGTGATTTCATGAAACCGTAGCACACACTCATGGAAACATGACACCTTGATCTCGCGCTATGATTTCATGAAATCATAGCGCAATCATGGAATCATATCTTGATCCTGCGCTATGATTTCATGAAATCAGCGTAATCATGGAATCATGACACCTTGATCTCACGCTATGATTTCATGAAATCAGCGTAATCATGGAATCATGATACATTGATCTCGCGCTGTGATTTCATGAAACCGTAGCACACACTCATGGAATCATGACACCTTGATCTCGCGCTATGATTTCATGAAATCATAGCGCAATCATGGAATCATATCTTGATCCTGCGCTATGATCTCATGAAATCAGCGTAATCATGGAATCATGACACCTTGATCTCACGCTATGATTTCATGAAATCAGCGTAATCATGGAATCATGATACATTGATCTCGCGCTGTGATTTCATTAAGTCATAGCGCACAATCATGAAATCACATTGCGCAATCATGAAATGGTATCACACAATCATGAAATCATGATATCTTCATTTCACACTGATTTTACACAAGCATATGATTGCATGATACCATATTGGCCCAAATATAAGCTGCACTCCCCCCAAAAAATTCTGACTGTGAAAAGTTAAAGTGCAGCTTATATTCAGAACTGAGCACTGCATGACCGCCTCCCAACACTACCACCCTGAACGGGGTGCTGGGAGGCACTACCTCCCCAAGCTGGTGCCCCCCGTTCAGGATGGTAGTGTTGGGAGGCGTTAGTACCGGGAGGTACTTTTCAAGCATCTCAAGGCTTCAGAGCCAGGGCATGGATAGGGGTTTGCCTCCCCTCTCCCAAACAAGTTTTTCCCAGCGCAAAAAAGGAGCTTTTAAGCTCTTTGCCTTGCTTAGGGAGCAAGGTTCTCTCTGTGTACCAGCCTCTGAATGCTCTTGCAACATTTCATGGGGCCTTCCGAGCTCCCACAAAATCTTGTGGGAGCATCCCAGACGCAACACATGGAGAGGGCCTTGCAAGGCAGAGAGCTTAAAAGCTATTTTGTGCTAGGTCTTCCCAGTGCAAAAAGAGCCACCTTGCTTGCATTTAACTTTTGGGATTCCATCCAGTGCCCTTCAGCAGCATATGGCTGAAATTGTGCAAGTTCAAGGCAGGTAATATGTGATCATACTGCACTGAGAATCTCAAGCATCCTCACGAAGGGAAGCCACCTTCTGGCCCAGCACGTACTTTTCCAAGAAGGTCACCTCTGGTGCAGAATGAAACACACATGCCCATACTTCATCGCCATTTTTGCCCTCTTTGGGAACCAGTACAGCTGCTGAAATATCAGTTCTTTCTTCAGGCCTGCACTGAAATCAACTTAACCTTCAACAGCAACAACGTGACCGACATGTTCCCAGAGATCCCCTTCACAGATTCTGCCAGGGAACAGTACTGCTTTCAGAAATGGGGGGTTCGCCCTCGGCCGTCATGGCTACAGACCAGCTTCTGGGGTGGTGGTAAGCAGACAGGTTTTTTCTTCATTCCCTCTCCCTTTGGCTTGGGATTGTACCTCACTGGTGAGATCGGCAACCAGAAATCCTATTCGGCAGACCTTGTCAACTCCCGATGGGTGCCCTGATGGGAGAGCTGCTGCCAGCCAGAGTAGCCAATATTGGTTTGAGGTACAGATGGTCCAACTCTGTAACAAGGCAGCTCGCTCCCCTCCCCAGTCTAGAGCATGTCCTTTTCCTCGACTGCCTTGAATGCAGAACTCCCCTTGAATTTCAGCTAGCCCATGAAAGACTTCGAGCATTACATTTGGGAGTCTGTTTCATGAGTTGTCACCATACTGCTTTCTACTGGGTCAGACTATTGCCTCATCTAGCTTAGTATTGTCCACACTGACTGGCAGGGGCTCTCCAGGTTTCCAGCTGGGGCTTCTCCCAGCTGTACCAGGGGTTGAACCTGGAACCTTCTGCATGCAAAGCAGGAGCTCTGCCATTGGGACTCAGCTCATCATGCAGCTGCTTTGGTGCAATTTAAAGGGTTTCTACCAGGCAAGCGAATAGTCATATTTAGTATCTTGCTTAATACCCTCAGATCTGACTGCTGCAAGCAACATCATCTTCTCAAACGGAGACTTGGATCCCTGGGCTAGTGGTGGAGTAAGTTATCACCCTCTCCAAATTCTGCCTGCTCTTTTATAGCTGTCAGCTTGAAGACTTTGCCGGCCCCAGAAAGGTCTGACTTCCGTTCATTGTCATTGCAGGTTAGAAAGAACCTGAGCTCCTCATTGATAGCGATATTTATCAAGGGAGGTGCCCATCATCTAGATCTCAGGTATGTATTTGCAGAAATTGTCAGGAGCTGTGTAACCAACATGGGTGCCACCACTGAAGGTGTAATGAATCCTTCAAGATCCTCCTTCAGACAGGAAGTCCTTTTAAAAACCTTTAAGTACCGTATTTTTCACTCCATAAGATGCACCTGGTTTTTAGAGGAGGAAAACAAGAAAAAAAATATTCTGAATGAAACAGTGGATGTATGATTTTTGTGGTTCATGCTGTGGCCACAGACATGTGATTTGACGGTGAGTTTGGGGTAGCCCAATACAAAAATCCTGAGAATTCATGTGGATCCGTGCTTTGTAGCCACACTTTTGCGCCATTGCGGCCCCACGAAACAGTGGATGTGTGTGGGGGTTTTGGTGCAGGCTGTAGCCATGGACATGCTATGTGATCTGATGGTGAATTTGGGGTGACCCAATGCAAAAATCCTGAGCATCTATGGGCTTTTACCTCCCCCCTCCCAGGTAGCATCCTTTATCACTAGCGTCCCTTCTCTCGCTTACCAATCAGCTGCTTCCTTTCAACACTCCCTTCCCTCATTTGCGTTAGTGTCTTTTCCTTAGCTGGAGCAGTTTTTTGCACCTCCTTTTCTTCCAATTTCTCTCCTCATTGCTTTAGTCTTTCTGTCTCCTCTCCTTGCAAGTTCGCTGTCTTTACCTCCCCCCTCACAGGCAGCCTCCTTTATTGCTAGCATCTCTTATCTCCCTCCCCGATCGCTTGCCAATCAGCGGCTTTGTTTCAACACCCATTTCCCTTTTTCAAAAAAATGAGCATGATCTGCTTTTCGCCCCTGGGCAATTTGGCTCCAGGTTCCACGCATTTGCTCCATAAGACGCACAGACATTTCCCCTTACTTTTTAGGAAGAAAAAAGTGTGTCTTATGGAGTGAAAAATGTGGTAAATACATTTTTAACTCTTCACTTATTTTATGCCATTCAGCCAGCCTTTGCCAACTGGGCACCCTCCAGATGTTTTGAACTACAACAGCCATTAACATCCAAAACATCAGGAGGGCACCAGGTTAGTAGATTGCATTAAGCAATTCAACCTGGGCTATTTCAGTGCAGGTATGTTAAGATGCCCAGTTCCTCATTCTCTCTTCTCCAGTGCAAGACTAGCCCTTGCTAGTATCTTAGCAGCCACTTGAATAAATTCACAGAAGATAGGACCAAAACCTGTGATAAATAGAGTCTCTGTGTTTAGAGGCAGTTTACCCCAGAGGAGCAGGCATAAACCAGAGGGGTCATTTCATTCCCAAAAGAGCTCCAAAATAGCCAAATTGAAAAACTGCCAGCTGTGGTTCACTGGATTTGGCATCTGCTTCCTGTGGGCTTTATGTGTTCCAACAGGGGTTCCAACCCAGCCGATCCACCTTCAGCCAGAGAGGCTCGTCTCCAAGAAGCAAACATCATCCGTGACTGGGTCAAGGCAGCAGCTGGGGCCTCGAAGCAACTCACTCCCGACCACTATCCAGCCAGACTTTAGCAGGAGTCGTCAAGGCAGCATTTGGGTACCAAAACCAGCTAGGAGTCCTGCCTACGGTTTGCCAGTTGGTTGTTGGGCTGCTGAGTCAATGACACTTCTCTGCAACAGGATTGTAAAAACAAGAATAAAACTGGAGATTCCCTCAGGAGCTCTATCCTGCTTTGTGTTTCCTGAACATTGGATCGGGTCCAGGTATACATGACACGCATTATTTCCTATAGTGAGACAGCCAGCTCTCTCCGGAGAAAGGAACAGGGACTTCTGCCATTAACTGATCTCGCTAGCTGAGGCTTTCAAGCTCACTCGTCTCCTGTGTTGTTTCAAAGCAGGCAAATTGCCATTGCTGAGAACAAGAAGAACAGCCTGTGTCTTATTGGAGCTTATAACCAATCCCAAGTGTTGGAGGCAAGTATGTTGATTATTCTACCCTCTCGTTGAAATCACTTGGAATAAGCTCAGGCTCCCGCACACCAAGTCAGAGCGTTAGCCTGTCTAGCCCAGTACTCAGTTGTTCCCCCCCATCTCGGGCCCGTTACCTGCCCCCTGCTCCTTTTAACTGGAGACACCAAGGGTTGCACCTGGGGACTTCTGCATGTAAAGCAGGTGTCCTGCGACAGAGCTACGCCCCCCCCCAAGGGTGTTCCCAGTCAGCCTTAAAGGAACACATGGATGGGCATTGCTCTCTAGCTGTTCCGCGGACCACTAGTGTCAATGAGTTTGTTTGTTTTGGTCACTGCCTGCAGCTTGACTGAAATGTGGCACCCGTACCCCGTTTAGTTCAGTGCAAGATCAAGCAAAGTCAGGTGCTGAGCAGCCCGGAGGGTTTGATGATGCATAAGCAGTAAACCAGAACACAGAAAAAAACAGTGTCTCAAAATAAATTACAAGTTTATTAAAGTGGAATAGAATTCTGTGGATTAGCTTGACTAAATACAATGGGATTTTTTATTTAAATCTTATTTAAGATATATTTCTTCCACCTCTTAAAAAGGTGAAGTACACCAAAAATCATTTGCACATTCACAATGGGATGGGCTCATCTATGTAACAAATATGGTGGACCAGATAACAAACACAGCAAGGCTTCATTCTTTTTTCTTCTTTGGCAGGGGAAGAGAAGGAAGGCAGTCAGCTTTAGAGCAGCTGCATGGGGAAAGGGAATAGGCTAAGCCTTGGAAGCTCCTCCACCCTGCAGCTCCTGTACCAAACGGAGGAGTAAACGCAGCAGCAACTCAGCATCTAGGCATGAGGTTTGGTGGTTGGAAGATCTGGCCTTCGCTTCCCATCAGTTTGCAGCAAGTTGCCAACTAGATTCCTGGTTGTTGTTTCTGTTGCTCGGAGGAAGAGGATGGGAAACTCCTGTTTCCCCTCCTTTAAGACATTGGAGAAAGAACTGGCAATCTTCATAGGCAGCATTTCACAGTAAGACATGTTCCTATTCACAACACTGTACCCATAACCCACCTGCCTACACATAACCATGGAAGATCAAACACGGAATGTCTGCAGACCTGTGGCACTGCAGAGCAAGAAAAATGACAATACAGGGTTTTTTTTTCTTTTTTGGAAGTGCTTTGAAAGAAGAGAGAATGAAGAGGATTTGGCTTTTGTGGGGAGCTGTGAATATTCTGCATGTGAGGGGAGTGAGAATTCAGGATTCTGCACCAACAAAAGCCACATTCTGCAGGTGCAGCTCATTTGTTCTGCTGTTAGTCTCTGGGTGGGGGCCCAGGAGTTGGAGAGCGTGTTCCAGCACGGTAGGTTGCTCAGTGCCAAAAAGACTCCACCTTGTGCCTGGCTAGCTGCATGTTACCAAGGGATACATCATCACCTGTCTACCAGCTTCTGCCTCCTTAGGGAAAGCACTCGCCTACAGCCCCTACACCCACTCACCCCCCCTTTTCCCTTGGGTGTAGAAGGCCCCAGTGCAAAGTTTAAGCGTTGGCCTTCCCAAGATGGGGCAACTGTTCAGCTTTAGAGTATGGCTTTTAAATTCCAGGGTGCACTTGGGTGAGGAGAGTGGGGAACAGGAACACCACAGTCTTATAAATGACACACACAAACACGCACACATAAATCTTTCTTGGACGAATGTTCCAGTACTGCCCAGGGCAGGCAGGGTCATGTGGCTTGTGGCTGCTTTTCTGCTGCCACTCAGGAGACACTGCCCTACAACCGGGAAGACAGGCTTCGTGTAAAACAACTGGCATCCAGTGCCTTCCTCTGAAAATCCATGGTTACAGCAGCAAAATTTGGAATTATTAATCCTTAGCAATTATATTGCACTTTTTATCTCTGAGAGCCTAGCCACCATCCTGCAAGGTAGGGCTGCTGCAATCCATGCACTTTTGCAGGGAAGCTTGAGGCTGAGACCTAACTAGCAGTGGTGAGACTTGAACTGGATCACCACCCGCAGGGTCTTGTCCAGTGCGTTGCTCCAGCTATTAAGTCAGCACTCAAACCTCAGTCTCTGAAAACTTGCTTTTTAATTGGAAAGTCTTATGACAAGTTGTTGTTGTTCAGCTCTTGTTCTGGGCAAAGAGTCCACCACCAACACCGTATGTGCCAGATTTGATACAGCTCGCAAAATACACTCTGAAATTCTGTCACAATTCTAAAAAATAAAAGACAAGTAGGATCTACCAAGAACATAATTCATTGCAGGAAATTCTCGTGCCAGTCCAAGCTCTGCTCTCTTATTCATTCCGACGTGGAAGCCACAGGGCATCTTCCCACTAATTTGTTACCCTTGATATTTAAATAATTTGTTCCAGCTCAAAAACAGCAACTAAGCGGTTACAAGACAGGCCTGACAGAACGTACTACTGAGAAAAGCAGGAAGCAACAGAGGCTGGGAATTCCACAGCAGGCAATGAAAATTGCTGGGTGACTGGTCAGCCCCCAAACTAGAGAGGATGGTCTCCAGCACCCTCTCCACCCCTCCAGTCTGGGATTCCTCTTCTGGAGTTTGGGATTCAGTGGAAGCAGGAGGAGATGGAAGAAATAATGGCTAACAAACTATAAGGGAGAGGTGGTGCTGTGCAAGCATAAGCAAAAAGAAAAAAAGAGAACTACAGACAAGACATTTCTGAAACATATACCCTGAATTCCACATGAAGCCATAGGAAGGGCAAATGAAAGGGTAGCACATGCAACAGACCCAGGAAAAGGAGAAATGCCCTCGCTCCTTAGTTGACCCAAACTCAGGTTATTGCACAAGGCCCTTCACCACCCTGAGCTAACCCTGGAGGTGGCCAGCAAGACGAAGAACAGGAAGCAGGAGCATCAGAGCCAGAATACTGCCAAAGAGCCCCCTACTGCCTCAAACTAAGCTTTCCCCTTAGCAAGAGCTTTCAAGACCTCAAAACCCCATTAGGTTATTTAATACATTTGCACTTAATACATTAGGTTTACTCCTTGACCTGTATTTAAAAAGCCACCACAGCATTTTCTTATCAAGCCTACTGTTTCAGGAGAATCAATACAAATCAATACACCCTCTATGCTAACCCATTTCCTAACAGTCACAATCATTACCATTCTCTTTGGCTTCACCATAGAAACTGGACCCTGGAAGCAACTGCTTTCTAGCTGTGTACACCAAACAAGAATCCTCTTTTCCAGCAAAGGCCCAGCTGAGCCAGCACACAGTGAAGGAAAGAACAGCAAGCCTGCTTATTTCAGGCATGGGTTCCAATCCACGGGAGGAAATGGCAACGACCTCACACATTTATTCAGGACTCCTGGAGCTTCAGGAAGCAGCTTTCAGTTGGAATACCTGAGCTGAAACATTAACTATACATATATAAACTTCTGCACAGATAACCCTTTTTTTTTTAGAATGTAAAGTTTCTTTTTCACATTGTCTTCCTGCATTTATGCAGATAAGTTAAGAAATATATAGAGTGACACACCTAGAAGTGTACACAACCCTCCACCCAAACCAGCAGCCTCTGCGCTTAAACTGCCCCACAGTTCACAACGGTACGAGCATCACAAGATTATTCAGAGTGCCATGAAGATGTTGCCACTGGTAACACTGCTAAAAAGGGTCAGCTTTTTTGTGTGTGGCCAGCGGTAGAGCCCTCTGGCTTGGAATGTAAGTGGAAAATCAGCAAACTGCACCAGCAACAAGGATTCTAAATCTGGGATGAGGATGCCTATCTCTTTCTGTTCCCTCTACCATACAGACATGGCACAGGCTCATACAGTGGAACGATGCTGTAAAGTGAGAGCAGCTTGGCGCTCCCAAATGAGTCTCCTCTCACCAGGATGTTCATTCGGACACCAATACGAAATCTAAGGCTTGGTGGATCTCACCAGGTCAAATAAATGTGATCCCTGTTTCTCCTCTCAAATGTCTCGTGCTCCAGGCAGGATTCAGCATTGCACTTCATTGCTTGCCCAACCAAGTCTTTGTGGACGGAGAGATAAGACGCAAGGGTAGTGTGGTGGGGGGAGGGGGTGTATGTCTGGAGCTTCCCTTCCGTAAACCTTTCTGACGTGCTGCCAGCAAAAAAATGAACCCACAAAACTCTGCACACCTCCCTTCAGACCCCAACAAGCTGGGACACGATCAAGACCGGGAATGGTTGGTGCCTCATCTTTCATTTTATGCTGATGGCCAAATTGGAAGAGGGTGCGCTTCTGTGTTGAAGACATACTTATCGAGGTTTATCAAGTCCACATCGTCAGAGAAGAGCAAGAAAAGATACTTGAGCGTTTCCCCCAGGAAAAAGCTTTCCATCTTGTCTCTTGGCTCCGGGTTGCTGGTGCTCTGGACGTTGTTGATGGACGTGTAGCCACCAGTGGGGACCTGGGCAGAAGGGATCCCAAGAAAACAAACCTGAGCACGGGACTGCTCCCTGCCTAGAGCCATTTGGTTATTGCTTGGCAGGTGTAATGACACATACACACCTGCACCAGCCGTTCCCCACCCCCTCCACGTTAGGTTTCCAAATCCCATGTTTTCTACGTCATGAGGAAAAGGGGGGGAGGGTTGTGCACAGGAGGACAGCCTCCAAGAATGTCGTCTTTCCTGCACTGCCTGGTGTCATGCATATGACTGCCTTGAATGTTCTAAGCCAGCCTTCTTCAACCTGGTGTCCTCCCAAGTGTTCCAGACCACAACTCATTGTGCTGGAGGCTGATGGGAGTTTCAGCCCAAAAAGTCTGAAGGACACCAGGTTGGCAGAGGCTGGCCTGGACAGCTAACACAAGCTGGAAAAGTGAGATGAACACCTTAAGAGCATCCCTACTGGATCATACCAAAGAACACATCAAGGCCAGCCACTTGCTTCCAACAGGGGTCAGCCAGTTGCCTCTAGGTAAAGTCCTCAAGCAGGGCATAAAGACAACAGGCTTCCCCTCCTGTTGCTCCTCAGCAAGTAGTCTTCAGAGCTATGCTGCTTCTGAACATGGAGACTTCATTTAGCCACTATGACTAATAGCCACTGGATTTCTCATGCGCGTGCACACACCCTTTAAAGTTAATTAAGCTCAAGGCCTTTACATTTTGTGGCAGCAAATTCCACAAATCAGCTGTGCATCGAGTGAAGATATGGACCAAGGCTGCCCAAGACCTTCCAAAACGCAGCCCAGAGATCCGCTTTACCCGTGTGTATTTATTGAAGCTCTGCAGTATCTCCCAGCCCCAATCCTGGTACTTCTTATCACCAGTGAATCGATACAGGTAGAAAAGGCTCTCCACTGTCTCAGGGCGCAGAAGATTGTGCCTGTCCGCTGCCTGGGGTAGGGGAAACAAATAAAGAATTATAGAAGAAGAAAGGGGCCATTTGTAGCCCCACATCTCTCAGCCCTGAAGGGTGTGTGTGTTGTGTTGTGTTGTGTTGTGTTGTGGTTTGTGTGTGTGTGTGTGTGTTGGCCTCTTCTTCCTCCATTTTACCATATCCTTACTTTTCTTGATCCAAAATGTTTGCAATAAACCCACTGAGCAGGTCCGTTTTTAAAATGTATATATGCATGCCAGAGTATACATCCCTAATAGGTGCTTGTAGCACACAACAGCTAGTAGCTTGCTTATTTATTTTCTTAAGTTATTCATTTTATTGCATTTGTCGCCTCATAACATTGTTCTCTTAGCTGGTCTTTTAATAAATAAGAAAACATGAATGCAAAGAAGTCAGGAAACCACAAAAGCAAAACTCAGTTGCACCCGACACAGAGCTAAGAATCACAAGGCCCGGGTGACACCAGCTGGCCGTTTAATAGGCCCCAGTTGAATAGAAAGTTTCTCATGGCGTTAAAACACCACAAAGATGGTGCCAGGCAAGCTGCCCAGGGAAGACTCTTCCAAAGGCCCTCTCACTGGTACTTACCATGAAGTTGCACAGTTGCTAAGAGACCCAAAGCTACAAACTGGGACTCTCATGTCACTGGCAAAGGAAGAGGAGTGCGGCGAGTGCGCACCGCCCCCAGCAGCGTGATCCCGGTGGGGTGCCATCACGGCTGCCCCCCACCCCTACAGGCAGTGTGCCATGCCCCCAGGACGCACGCCAGCCTCGCCCCCGCCTGCTCCCCCCCCCCAGTGCTGGAGCATGACACTCCACCACTGTCTCATGTACAGGCATCCCTCGGGTTACAGGTGCTTCAGGTTGCACGTTTTCGGGTTGCGCACCACGCTGAACCTGGAACTACCGGAACAGGTTACTTCAGGGTTTTGGCGCATGCACAGAAGCGCTAAATCGCACTTTGTGCATGCACAGAAGCACCAAATCGCAACCTATGCATGCGCAGATGCAGCACTGCTGTTGCGAACACTGCAGGTTGCGAATGCGCCTCCCACACACATCACGTTTGCAACCAGAGCGTCCACTGTATCTTCTCTCTAGATGGTCTTTAATAAAGCAGAACCTCTCAGTTTTAGACCACCAGCCCCCCAAAAACCCCCAATATCGGAGTAATTCAGTTGTAAGAAGGACAGATGGAACACCCCCACCTGCTGAGCTGCTCACCTTTATCTCCACATCCTTCTGGTCCTTTTGTGCATGCATGTTGAAGTGGACAATCTCTGGGCTCAGGCCCGTCTCCACTTGCGCATACATCTGGTAGCAGGTTTCTGCCAGCTCCACTGCCAAGGCCATGTGGTCCGCGGGGAGCCCATTGTGGGCACCAAGAGCCAGGGCTCCGGGCAAGAAGCAGACCAGGTGATCCTGCTCAGGAAACACATGGCAAGAGTTAAGGAAGAACCAACTCTCTCTAGGAGTTTTCAAAGTCTATGCTGGGGTGGGGAGACTTCTCTGGCAATCTATCTGCAAGGAGCCCTGATACAGAACCAGAGGGTGTTGAAAAGGGTTCTTGGGCATGTGCTCCATTTGGATGGGGTAACGGACAGGTCGACCGGGTCCCTGCATTTCAATGTGTTTTTTTTTTTACTATGTATACTGCTTTCCTGACAGTGCACTTGGGGGTAGAAATTAAAAATAAAGGCTTATGATGTTAATAGAGACAACCCAGAATGAAACGAGGATAGGGAGGGAAGAGGAAGAATGCTGCCAGACATGAGCTGAAGATTGTACCCTAGGACACAGCCGGCAGTTCCCTGTGGCTGTGCAATGGACGACTGAGGAGTAAAAGCCCAACTGTTTTCATGGGAGCTACTCCTTGAATGAACCGGTGAAAAGTTTGTGAGGTGCCCCAGAGCCCAGAAAAAGACAGATCTACAACACTAAGAGGGCACCCACCAAAATGTGATAGTGCATTGACAAATTCAGCTCGTTTTATCCAGTGGAATTAAGATTTTGTTTGGGGAATAGAAAGGAAAAATTTGGCTAGCAGTCCACATACACTCAGAACTATATCCCATTGTATTCAGTGGAGATCACAGTCAAGAAAGGATGTACAGGATTGCTGCCTAACTTTCATGAAAAAGGAGGAGAGGTGCAAGCCTTTTACAAAGTCAAAGACCAGGACACCCTTACAGATAAAAACGGGTGAAGTCTGGTGGTTCAGGGAGGAGCAAAATGGAAAAAGGAATCAGACCTCTTTACAGAACAGAGCGGTCAAGAGAAAACAATGTTAACAAATAGCTCTCCCAGCCATGGAAAGCAAGCCCACCATTTTAGCGCTGAAGCGGCCATGAGCAAGTTCACCAACAAAAGTCAGTCTCCTTGGTTGCGATTTCCGGAGAAGGTGCATCTTCACCCCCTCGACACCCTTCACGTAATCTTCCAAAAGCCTGACAATTATAAACACACACACACATCAGGAGGGCTTGGTTTTTTAAGCACTGTGACTGCTGTCAGCAGAGGCAAACAAGATGCCACCCAGAGCTCTTTCACACTTCCAGCCTGTGTGACATCCACATTTACCGTATTTTTCGCTCTATAAGACGCACCAGACCACAAGACGCACCTAGTTTTTGGAGGAGGAAAACAAGAAGAAGAAAAAATCTGAATCTCAGAAGCCAGAACAGCAAGCAGGATTGCTGAGCAGTGAAAGCAGCAATCCCTCTTGCTGTTCTGGCTTCTGGGATAGCTGCGCAGCCTGCATTCGCTCCATAAGACGCACACACATTTCCCCTTACTTTCTAGGAGGGAAAAAGTGAGTCTTATAGAGCAAAAAATACGGTACCTTGTGTGTGTCAATCTGTGAATGAACTGTCAGAAGTCATAGAGCAAAATGGCTTTTTCAGAACAGAAAAAAAAATTAGTTTAAGACAGCCTTATGCGAACTGGCACCCTTCCAGATGCTTTGGACTACAACTCCCATCAGCCCCAGCTGCACTACTACCAGCTCTAGCATCATACAGTCATGCTGGCTGGGGATGATGGGAGCTGTAGTCCAAAGCATCCGAAGGGCACTAGGCTAGGGAAGTCTGGTTTAGGAGGATTATGAAATGCCTGGGGCAGTGGACAGATTTCCAACATGCTGTTGCATTTCCATCCAGGTCACTCAATAGTCTGCCTCCATACGGGGGGCACGGATCTTCAACAGGCCCCTTGATGCCCACCTATTCCCCACTTCCAGCAAGGTTCAATGTAATCTAGAGTTTTAAAAAAAGAAAGGAGGCGATGGGGGAAAGTAAAAAGGACTTACTCATTTTCTTTCTTCCCTCCCTGGATCCATTGCTTGAGCAGGTACTCATAGTAGCTGTCTGCTCGGGCTCCAAGAGTATAGACCCCCAAGTGGGTAAACTGCCCACTGTTGGTGTTGATGAACATAGGCACCAAACCGTCGTTCTTGCCAGCAAGGGTGTGGACATGTTTCATCACCCCATCCACTGCTTTCTACATGTACAAACAAGGGAGACTCATTTGTACGCTTGCACAACCCCCACCCCCCAGGGAAAAGTACAAAAACAGATGGACTGAATTTCAAATTTTGATTTCTCAGAGACAAGCGGAAATGCAAGAACAGCCTTGCTGGACCAGGCCAAGTATCCATGCAGCCCAGCACCCTGCTTCCAAGGGTGGCCAGCAAAGTGCCTCTCTCTCAGTGGCCGCAAGACTTCCTAGGCAACCGTCCCCTCCGGTTGCCCCTTCTCAGAATCTAATACTTAGAGGTATACCAGATCTAAACAAGAAGGCCTGCATTTGCCAGCTGGGCTAATAGGCATGGACAAGCCTGTTCTCCATGCTCATTTATTTTCCTGGCATAAACAGTAACTATTACCCTGCCAAAAGAGAAACTACTTTACACTGCATTTTAATAGAACCTTAAATCCCGCTGCATTGGTTACTGGAAATACTGGGGGTGGTTTGGAATCGTTGGGATCATATCAGACAATTCTCTCTCCAACCCCTCCCTCCCACCTGTTCCATTCTGGGTGTCTTAGCTTAAGTGCCCGGGTGTATATAGCATTGGAATGATATATGTCCCAGAAGCTATTTATTCCCACTTCTGGCCTGCAAAAGTCAGGATGGCATGGATGAACATTCCCATTTCCTGGCAAGGGATGGAAGGGGGCGGGACTAGATGGCCAATGGTCCCTCTCTGCATGCCATCAGAAAAGGAAGGAGAGAAGAGCTCACCAACAGCTATACCTGAAATTTCTCTTCCCCAGTGAGGCGTGAAAGCTCCCTGAACTCCAGCTGGATGCTGGTCACCTCTGCTACGGTGCTATCAGACGTCCAGCGAGGAGGATGCGCTGTGCCCCGGCCAATGTTGACATCCGAAAATGGAATCTTAGATGGGGTGTTGAAGGCCGGCATGAGCCTGCTCCCAATATCTTTCTGAACAGTCAAGAATATGTGGTATTGGCAGGGTGGGGTGGGGGAAGAGACAGGAGGAGAAGAGAGAACAGCCAATATCATTTTATTATTCACTGTGAGCAAAAACCACTTGGATAAATCACAGAACTGTAGGGTTGGAAAGGCCCCAAAGGGTCATCTAGCCCAACCCCATGCGATGGAGGAATAAGCTAAATTGGCAGCTAAATCAGTCTTGCAAGGCATTGCCATGGGACTTGGGGTTGCCACCTGGATCCAAGTGCTTCATTGAGTTTGTTTGCCTTGTGCAGGTTCAAACTTGCTATTCTACAAGCCACCTGAGTTGGTTTGCTGTATGTAACAAAGGGGAATATTTCCATTCATGCATTCAGTTAATAGGGCCGTCATCAGCCAGGCCCACTGGACCTCACTGTCACACCTCACAAGTAAGGAAGGCACCTAATGCAATACAGAAATAGAGAGAGATAGTAGTCATGGGAGACTTCAACTTCCCTGGTATCTGTTGGAACTCAAATTCTGCCACAAATGAAAGGTTCAACAAATTCCTCCATTGCCTCACTGACAATTTCATTTCCCAGAAGGTGGAAGAAGCAACACAGGGATCATCTGTATTGGACCCGGTCCTCACCGATAGGGAGAAACTGATTGGCGAAGTGGAAGTACAGGGAAACTTGGGAGGAAGTGATCATGTCCTCTTGGGTTTCATGATGCAGAGGCAAGGGGAAGTTGAGTGTAGTTGGACGTGCACTCTGGACTTTAAGAAGACCAGTTTCAAAAAGCTGAAGGAGCTACTGGGTGAGATCCCATGGTCAGAAATACTCAGAAAAGTGAGACCAAGATGGATAAGAGTTTCTAAACGGAGAAATATTGAAGGCCCAAATGCAGACAATACCAACAAGAAAGAAAAGTGGGAGGCATCTAAGGAAAGCAGTGTGGTTGCACAAGGAGCTTACAGATGAGCTGAGAGTTAAGAAATGGAAGAATTGGGCAATCACAAAGGAGGGGTAAACAAGAGTAACCAACAGATGCAGGGTGAAGGTCAGGCTGGCTAAAGCTCAGAATGAGCTCAGGCTTGCGAGAGAGATGATGATGATGATGAATGTTTATTCTGCTATGTCTGAAGCTAGAGGAAGAACAAGCAAATTGTCGGTCCTCTACGTAGGGAAGGCGGAGAAATGCTATTGGGTGACAAAGAGAAGGCGGAACTACTCAGCATCTACTTTGCCTCTGTCTTCACCCAAAAGGAAAGTGATGCCCAACCTGGTGATAACAGAATAAATGACGCAAGTAGAGAGCTGCAGCCCAAGATAGGAAAAGAGGTAGTAAGGGAACACCTAGGTACTTTGACTGATTTCAAATCTCCAAGGCCTGATGAGTTGCACCCAAGGGTACTAAAGGAGATTGTGGATGTAACTTCAGAGCCTTTGTTTATGATCTTGGAGAAATCTTAGAGAACAGGTGAGGTCCCTACAGAGTGGAGGCAGGCAAATGTCTCCATCTTCAAAAAGGGGGGAAATAAGACCTAGATAACTACTGACCAAGAAGATCAAACCTCTCCATTCTGAAGGAAATCAGCCCTGAGTGCTCACTGGAAGGACAGATCCTGAAGCTGAGACTCCAATACTTTGGCCACCTCATGAGAAGAGAAGACTCCCTGGAAAAGACCCTGATGTTGGGAAAGATGGAGGGCACAAGGAGAAGGGGACGACAGAGGACGAGATGGTTGGATAGTGTTCTCGAAGCTACCAGCATGAGTTTGACCAAACTGCGGGAGGCAGTGGAAGACAGGAGTGCCTGGCGTGCTCTGGTCCATGGGGTCACGAAGAGTCGGACACGACTAAACGACTAAACAACAACAAAACTACCGACCGGTGAGCTTGACAATGATACTAGGAAAGGTCCTATAACAGATAATTCAACAGTTGGTCTGTGAGCATGCAGAAAAGGATGCTGTGATTACTAAGATTTTGCATGGGTTTCTCAAAACAAGTCATGCTAGATGAATCACATTTCTTTTATTTGATGAGAGTCACAAGCTTGGTGGATCAGAGGAATGCTGTGTATCTTGATTTCAGTAAGAGTGTTGACAAACACTCTTGATTTCAGTAAGAGTGTTGACAAAGTCCCCCATGATATTCTTGCGAGCATGCTGATAAAATGTGTGTTGAATGAGGTAACTGTGAGGTGAATTTGTATCTGGTTGACTGACTGAATCCAAAGAGTTCTCATTAGTGCTTCCTCGTCATCTTCAAGAACAGGGACAGGAGGGGTGCCGCAGGGTTCTGTCCTGGGCTCATTGTTGTTCAGTGTCTTTATTAACAATGACTAGGACTAAGGAATTGAGGGGATGCTAATCAAATCTGCAGATGACACCAAGCTGGGAGGGGTAGCTAATTCTGCAGAATACAGAATTGTGATTCAAATGACCTTATAACAGATTGGAGAACTGGGCCCAAACTAACAAAGTGAATTTCAATAAAGACAAATGAAAGGTTCTGCACTTAGGCAGGAAGAACAAGCTGCACTAATATAAGACGGGACACCTGGCTTGCTAGCAGTACACGTGAAAATGACCTAGGGATCATAAATTTAATGTGAGTCAACAGCATGATGCAGCAGCAAAAGAAGCCATCACGATTCTAGGCTGCATCAACAGAGGTAGTGTTCAGATGAAGGGAAGTACTAGTCCCACTCCATTCTGCCTTGGTCAGACCACACCTCGAATACTGTGTCCAGTTCTGGGCACCAAATTTAAGGAGGATGTTGACAAGCTGGAACATGTGCAGAGGAGGGCAACCAAGATGATCAAGGGTCTGGAAACCAAACCTTATGAGGAACAGTTGAAGGAGCTGGGTAGGTTTAGCCTGGAAAATAGGAGACTGAGAGGAGGTATAAGAATCATCTTCAAATATATTAAGAGCTGTCACATGGAAGAGGGAACAAGCTTGTTTTTTCCTGATCTGGAGAGTAGGACTCGAACCAATGGCTTTCAAGGAGGTCGGATGGCCATCTTTCATGGATGCTTTAGATGAGATTCCTGCATTGCAGGGGGTTGGCTAGATGACCCTAGGGGTCTCTTCCAACTCTACAATTCTATAATGCGGTCAGCGGCTATGTGCTCGCTGCCTTTCGTGGAAAGCTATCTACCATCTCCTGTCTTGCCCTGGAGAATTCCCCACAATCCCTGTCATGCCATTTCAGAACTAGTGAGCTAGCCAGCCTTAGAGGTCGGGCCCTCCATCACGAAGCCTGTTTTCTGAAGGGGGCAGGGGCATTCTGGGGCTGCCAAGGCCAGTACTGACTTGCTGGGGTCCAAAGAGCTACTTCAGAAGGGCCTAAGGGCTCATGCCTGACATTTTAGAACAGACCCACACCCCCGCTATATTACGCAATATTACCAAGGGCTCTTGACATTTCCCTCAGTTTCAAACACAGCTTGCCTTTAAACATAGAGCGGGGCAGGGGGCTAGGGGGAGAGGGTAGCCATTCAAGAAGCAAAATCACCAACTCTTTCAGGGATATCAAAAAAGCTAAGTGGTTTGCTGCATCCAAGCTCAGCAGCCAAACAGAATGTCACTAATGCTCATCATTTGCTTGACAGCTAGATCTGCCACGGGTGGGCTGCTCTGAAGTGTCACTGAGAGGAGAACAGGCAAAGCAGTATTCCCCAGACTCAGGTACTGGACTGCAGCTCCCATCGTGCCTGACCACTGGCCGTTTCAGTCCACAACATCTGGAGGGCACCAGGTTGGGGGAGGCTGCCCTTGAGGGTCTCCCTCATGACATCTACAGCACACAAAAGGATTTCCCCAATCCTTGGATTTGCAGAGCCCTTCATCAGCAAGTGTCCTCCTGGCTCTCACTGGATTGAGAACTCGAACTCGGAGTGCAGTCTCTGCCAATATCTTCAATGCTCAAATCAGTGTGGTACAAAACAGGGTTCAAAGAAACAACGGGTGCTATGTTTGGCTAAGCAAATGAAGACAAGCACAAACACAACCTGGGTCCCGTTATGTGGGATTTTCATTGTTACGTTTTTTACATTAACATACACCAAATACAATACATTAGACATCGACTTCCCTTCCCCCCATTGCATGGCTCCTTTTAACTTTCCCTTGCTGTTTCATATTCCATTCACTCTATATCCTATTTTATCCATTTTATCTCAACGTAATTTATACTGCTGAAATTTACTCTAATCCTGCTAATGTTTGAATTTGTTTACAATGATTCTTCATATATTCAACAAACATTTTCCAGTCTTCCTTGAATATCCTTTCTTCCTGATGAGTGCCTAACCTCTCCTAAGAGAATGAGCTGGAGTGGACGCTGGTGGTGCAGCAGAGGTGTCAGGATCAGAGGAGAAACTGGCACTGGAGCTGGGGTTGTGGAGTGGACGCAGCACTCCCAGGTGACGCAGGAAGGGGACAGAGCAGAGTGCTGGGAAGCTACACCACCGGGACCCTCCCCAAGATTGGATTCCGTCCTCTCAAGGCCCAGGCACAGCCTGTCTCCCCAGGGTCACCAGCAGGCAGCTCCTCCAACACCCCAACGCTCTCCTGGTCTGACCGCTCTCTCTACAATGTCTCTATGGGACTCATGACAAGGTGGCAGAGGTGGGTATGGAAAACATGCAATTAGCCACTGTAAACAGACACTGGTTTTAAACTGGCTTCCCTCAGTTTTCAGTTCCACAGGGCTGCTACTTTCTCAAGAGTGCCAGAAACGTTCAGACATTATTGTGGGGATTTGTCGGCGGCAGCGGTGGGGTGGGGGACGTTGGTTGTTGTTGGACTGCAAGATCGCAGGGTTACTTACAGCTTTTTCTAGGAAGAGGTTGTCCCCCGTGAGGTGGTAAGTGCTCAACAGGCCCCCAAGGATCCGAATGGCGCTCTCAAATAGGTTGACGTCCACATTCTTGTTGAAGTTGAGGTCAGTGGCAACCCACTTCCTTGCTTCTTTGAACTCTGCATTGGGGAAGGGAGTCAAGAGATTTGTCGACTGAAACCCTGCACCAAGGTTTTCTGGGCTGCTGGGGAAGGGAAGACTCAGGAAAGCCCCCCACCCTCATTCTTAAGGCCACATCTGGGAGTGGCTCCTGCCCACCTGGATGCCAGGTAAAAGAGCAGCCCCCCCCAGGTGCTGAACACAGGTTTCCTTTGTTGGCCTAGGAGCAGGAGAAGCTGCCTTTATGCCCAGTCAGGAAACTGGTCCATCTAGTCCAGTGCTGCCTACTCTAACTGGCAACAGCTGTCCAGCTTTTTATGCAGAAAAGTGTATTTGCCATCACTTTTCACCTGGACCCTTTTAACTGGAGATGATGCCAGTGCCTTAGCATCTGCACAGTGTGCTCTGCGGCAGCTATGGTCCCTGCCCAATAGAGCTCTCTACCATTCATGCATGTGGAAGTGGGTGGGGGTAGGAGGCAGGTGAAGCTCCCCACAGCAGACACGGTCAACGTGGGGCTGGGGGCCCAAACTGAACCCTCTCCCCCGAACTCACACACAAGAGACCAAAAAGAAAACCTTCTGCAGCTACAGCAAAGTGTGCTAATGTTCAAGGTAATGTGCCAGCTCTGGCAGAAAGGTTCTGGCACCTCAGATAACACTGGAGGAGCAAGAAAAACAATGGAAAGGAGGGCATTGCCTCGCTCCGCATGTGCCCATTTGACCACTCTGATCTGCAGATCTGCCACTGTTGCAGATGCCACGTAATACCTGTTCTGCAGCTGCAATAAATCATTCTTCTGGCACAGCAATACCTGCTTTCTGGAACTCCCTGTCTATTGGCATCAGGCAAGTGCCTTCACTGTATTTTTTCTGCTTAAAACATTTTTGTTTGAGCAAGCCTATGAAGACACATAAAAGCAGGCATGTTTTAAATCTCTTCTTTTTGTTTACTGACTTTGCTTTTATAAATGCTTTTCCTTATTTGCTTTTAACTGTCTTACTGGTGATTTCAACGCTTCCCATAAACCACTCAAGAGGTTCTGCTATGATGAAGTGGTATCGACATTTGGTAAAATAAATCAAGTAAATGAGGCCAAGTGAAAAAGCTGACATGGGCGAAATGGGGCAGACCTTCTTTCAAGCCCATGATCCACATGGTGTCCAGGGCATCAATGAGTGTTAGGCCAAGGCCAAACCATTCGCTGAACGACTTAGAGATGGGCTTCAGCTCGTCATGGCCCCAGGCGAACTCCTTGTAGCCTTTCCAAGCGTGGCGGAATGCTTCTATCACTGCCATCTGGCGCTCATTGAGAGGTACTAAAATCAGAAAGCAAAAGAACTCAGCTGTAGGACACAGGAACTTAGCTGCTGGGACCAGGTCTCTGGGTTCTGTTTAGGCAAGGGCCCGCTCTGACATTGCATGATTCGCCTACACTAGTCAACTACCAAACCGTTTCCCCCCCCATTTATCAAACTTATTAGTTAAGCACTGTTATTATTTATAAGTCTATTTATTTATTTTTTGCTTTTTCATAAGTGTTTTGTTAGACAATACATTAATGTATTATACAATCCCCTTATATATTTTTTTCTTCCCTTATGGTTGTGTGTGTATTTATTTATTTTTACTGTAAGTTGTTTGGAGACCTTCAGGTGACAAGTGACTAATAGGTTTGATAAATTTGGGGGGGGGAGGGGAAACTAACAATTCAGAATGTGAAACCATGGATTGAAGTTGGCTTAGAAACACTGGCTTGTGCAACCATGATTTCCCATTACTTTTTGAATGCAATTACTGGCATGAACCTGGTTTTTTTCAGCACCCCTCCCCAGACGCTCACATGGCTAAAGATGTGAGGCAAGAGCCATTAGAAGAGTGAAATCAGCATTAGGCAAAATTAGGCATGGTTGCTTTGTTTATCCACAAGACTGATCCTAGTTTGTTCCAACAAACCACGGCTAAAACAAAACCGTAAAGGTAAAGGGACCCCTGACCATTAGGTCCAGTCATGGCCGACTCTGGGGTTGCGGCGCTCATCTCGCTTTATTGGCCGAAGGAGCCAGCGTACAGCTTCCGGGTCGTGTGGCCAGCATGACTAAGCTGCTTCTAGCAAACCAGAGCAGCGCACAGAAACACCGTTTACCTTCCTGCCGGAGCGGTACCTATTTATCTACTTGCACTTTGATGTGCTTTCAAACTGCTAGGTTGGCAGGAGCAGGGACCGAGCAACGGGAGCTCACCCCGTCGCGGGGATTCGAACCGCCGACCTTCTGATCAGCAAGTCCTAGCCTCTGTGGTTTAACACACAGCGCCATGAGCGTTAAAAAAGGTTAAAATAAACAAAATTTGAATGTTATATGCAGCCATACTGTCTGAAACAAAGGGGAAATGACAGGAAGAAAGCTTGAGCCCACATCTTCACTAATATGTCAGATAAATTAAAGAATGGAAATTGAAAAGTGTTTGGGAAGGACTGAGCTAGTGAGGGTTGGAATGTGAAGGCTGTGTTCACAACAGAACTGTGAGAGAAGGACAAAGTAGCACATAAGCAGGAACTTGAAGAAGAAGAGTAGTTTGGATTTGATATCCCACTTTATCACTCCCCTTCAGGAGTCTCAAAGCAGCTAATATTCTCCTTTCCCTTCCTCCCCAACAACAAACACTCTGTGAGGTGAGTGGGGCTGAGAGACTGAAGTGTGACTAGGCCAAGGTCACCCAGCTGCTGCATGTGGAGGAGCGGAGACGCGAACCCGGTTCACCAGATTACGAGTTATCCACTACACCACACTTGTTACTATAAACTGTTGTAGGAGAAGAGATAAGGAAGTTAGAAGCCTGTTGCCATCTCTTGTAGAAGCCGGTAGAAGTTAGGAGGTGGAAGTTATTGCCGTATATGGACAGACCTGACCCTTTGCTTGTAACTGTATACCATGCTTGTGCTTTTTTCATATTTGATGTGCCGTCCCCATACTACTTGGTGGATGAGGTTGTGATGCATCGGCTCTGCAACACCTAAATAAACATCCTATTTTACTGATGACTGGCGTCTGGATTCTATTGGCCGTTCCAAGCAGCCCAGGGTATCAGGCTTGAACCTGGATATTTCCCCAACAGTCTCTGTACCCAACAGACATGTCTGTTTCAGACCTGTCTGTTTTGTGTAGCAGTAACCAGCAACTGCCTGCATGGCAGGAATAAGCTTTGACCTCACCAGAGATGGGGGTTCCCCTTGACTCATTACCTGGCTCTTTAGTATCTTCGGATTCCACAGGCAAGGGCCTGTCTGGTTCCTTTATTTTGTTGGAAGGAGGTTCTGTGCCCTGGTCCGGCTCAATAACTGCTCCTCTCCAGCTGCAAAAAGAGAACTATTCAAGGAAAACTGTCTGGGTTCTGCTGTCACAGCAACGTCAGAAAGATGCACAACAAAGGCTCAATCAAGGATTGGGGTGCTGCATACCCAAATATAGATGCTCCTCTTTTCCCGGGGGTGCAGATTTCTCCGCACAAAAGTCTCTTAAATGGTTCTCCCTTACTGCCCCTTATGCCCAGAACACTCCCAGGTCCTCTGTGGTGCCAGCGTGTAGCTTCTCCTTAGTCTCAGAACTTAACCCCCAGCTGAACTGAAGCCCAGGCGTCTGTCACTAGATGTTTTCCATGTTAGCTTCACATCTCCATTCCTGCTGCTCCTGCGGTTGTCTCTCCTAAAGGGTCGAAATGTGTGTTATAACTTTCTTGCAACCAAGCAATGCTCCTCCTGCCAACTACCTGATGACGGACTTCTCCGTTTTTTGTTCTTTACCAGCCTGGTCAGCTTCTCCCTCCTCCTTGGCTGCTACATCTGGGAAGTTCAGCCTCGAGTCTCTCCATGGGGGCCTGATCTGCAGGTTAGGAGGTCCCCGCCGGACAGGAAGCTGCTTCGGAGGTTTCTAAGGAAATGGAGCAGAGGAAGAAAACAATGACTTCCCACCTTCCCATACACACCTACACATACCTGTAAAAAGCCACTTGCTTTGTCACCTTTGGCAGGCAAGACTGGGAAGTAAGGGGAGACTTGGCTCTACGACAATGTCTGTGACCATATCTGCAGGGCTGGGATAAACTGAAACTGCCCCCAACTTCAGCAATTCCCTTTCATCTGTTGACAGGGAACTGAATCCAGCTATTTCCTAGTTTCTCAGGACAGGAAGCCCCACTGAGCCCTGGCCTCATTACTAGCCTCCATTTGCTTCTTTAAGATGAGAGGCTTCTCTCATCAGGTCAGAAGAAAACAGGCCAGTAATAGTGATGCCACTGTTGCAGGAATTTATGTATAGGTTGGGGGGGGGTTGCCCCTCCACCAGATATCATGCACATGCAGCCCACTACCAAAGTCAGCACAATCACTTTTGTGGCTTTTGTGATTTGTCCCCACAAAACACTTCATCACAGTTTCTTCCTCTCTATTCAAAGGGCCTCTGCAGCACAATACCAAATGTAACAATTCAGTGATCAATGTACTGGCTCACTGGGAAAACTTCAGAAATTCATATAGACACGTGAGCTCAGCTACTCAGCAGACAGGTAGCCGTTCCAGAAATAACAAACCCAGATGAAGACAAAAGGGTGTGATTAACTTGGCTGGGAAACAGGGAAATGTAAATATCTCTTTTGTTACACTTGATGGGTGTTTGGTGGAGGCCAAGGGGAACCATGGGGCAGGGTCCAGGATGTTCAGATTACTGCCACCAGACCTCCCCTTTCATGATGTAACCGGGGTGTATTAGTGATGTAGTTTGGGGGGTGTAACATGGGGATTAGCAGCTAATAAAAGTTTGGGTTCTCTTTTGTTCGGGGCTTCCACCTTGTTCCACCTGGTGGCAGGTGGGAGTCCTGTCACGACAGTCTTCAATAAAGACCAAGCCTACTGGCTGCTGTTTTGTATTCCTGGCTGGTGTCCTTGTTTTTTGTCCAAGGGAGTCCTCAGAATTCTCCGTTAACACCACCTACTACCATGAAAAGGTCTGCGAGGGTCCCCCTTGCCTGGAAATACAGGCAAGACTGGAAAATGGAATGTGCCTCCTATGAAAAGGGACGGAGCATGAAGCCATTTGCACAGCCCTGCCTCCAAAGCAAAAGAGAGTCATAATTGCACCACCCAATGAGACTGGATAGGGTGCTTGCCCCCCCCCCCCAGCAATCCTGCCAAACTTCAGACACAGGGAAAATTCAGGACATAGACCACTTCTCTCGCCCACATTGCCAGAGAAGTTGTATCCCAAGTGGACCTGAGCTTCCTTCAGCAGCAACCTCTGACCACACTAGGTGACACACCAATGGCCCAGGGCTTGAGGGACAGGGCTGTCACCCAAAGAGTCTTGCTTACATGAGTGGCAAGCATGCAAGACTTCGCCAGCAGCCTGCAAAAGACCCAAGGTGGAGTCCTGGGCTGGGAGTCAAAGATTAAAGATGTGAAGCAATCATACAGGGCCTTTCGTAAACCTCAGTCTCCTTTCTGAGAAGCAAAGGTGCTGGCAGAGAAGCCTAGTCACGAGTCTGGCATTTCCTCAGATTAATGATTAATCAAGTTGTGTTCCAGGCAGCCTTGAAAAGATTGGCAATGGTAGGAAAGACAAATGAAAGCCTCCCTCTCCTGTTCTTCCTTTTTGGTAAAGGTAAAGGGTAAGGGGACCCCTGACCATTAGGTCCAGTCGTGGCCGACTCTGGGGTTGCGGCGCTCATCTGGCTTTATTGGCCGAGGGAGCCGGCGTACAGCTTCCGGGTCATGTGGCCAGCATGACTAAGCCGCTTCTGGCAAACCAGAGCAGCGCACAGAAACGCCGTTTACCTTCCCACTGGAGCGGTACCTATTTATCCACTTGCACTTGGACGTGCTTTCGAACTGCTAGGTTGGCAGGAGCAGGGACCGAGCAACGGGAGCTCACCCCGTCGCGGGGATTCAAACCGCCGACCTTCTGATCAGCAAGTCCTAGGCTGTGTGATTTAGACCACAGCACCACCCGCGTCCCTTTCCTTTGTGGTAGGGTTGTTGTATTTTAGGTACTCATAAGAACCTAAGAAGAGCCAGCTGGATCAAGCCAATTGCCCAGCATCCTGTTCTTACAGCGGCCAACCAGGGGACTTAAAGAGAAACCAACAACAAGGATCTGGGCGCAAGAGCCCTCTCCCCTTCTGCAGCATCTAGCAACTGATATTCAGAAGAATTACTGCTTCACCAGATGACCCCGAGTTCTAGTGTCATGAAAAAAGGGAGAAAAACTTCTTTCTATCTGTGCCGTGCATGATTTTCTAAACGTCTGTTGTGTCACCTCTTACCCGCTGCAAGCAGGATTTGAGCACAGGAGCACTCTCCTCCACCCTTGTAGCTTGCAGCAACCAGCATTTAGAAAAATTGTTGTATCCAACTGTGGAGGCAGAGCGTAGCTGTTGTGGCTAGTAGCTAATGATAGCCTTATCCTCCATGAATTTGTCTAATCCTCTTTTTAATCCATCCAAGCTCATGGGAAGCACTTCCTCCTGTGGGAGCTAGTTCCAATGTTTAACTGCCAGTGGTGCATGCTCTAGTTATCTCCTGCTTGGACCACTGCAATGCGCTACCTTTGAAGGTGATCCGGAAACTACAACTAATCCAGAATGTGGCAGCTAGACTGGTGACTGGGAGCGGCTGCCGAGACCACATAACACCGGTCTTGAAAGACCTACATTGGCTGCCAGTACGTTTCTGAGCACAATTCAAAGTGTTGGTGCTGACCTTTAAAGTCCTAAACGGCCTCGGTCCAGTATATCTGAAGGAGCGTCTCCACCCCCATCGTTCAGCCCGGACACTGAGGTCCAGTGCCGAGGGCCTTCTGGTGGTTCCCTCACTGCAAGAAGCAAAGCTACAGGGAACCAGGCAGAGGGCCTTTTTGGTGGTGGCGCCCACCCTGTGGAATGCCCTCCCATCAGATGTCAAAGAGATAAACAACTACCTGACATTCAGAAGACATCTGAAGGCAGCCCTGTTCAGTTTTTAGTGTGTGACATTTTAGTGTATTTTTGGTTTTTGTTGGAAGCCGCCCAGAGTGGCTGGGGAAACAAGTGATAAATAATAATAATAATAATAATAATAATAATAATAATAATAATAATTATTATTATTATTATTATTATTATTATTATTATGTGCTGCATGAAAAGGTACTTTATTTTCTCTTCCTCAATCTTCCAACATTCAGTTTCACTGGATGTCCATGAGTTCCAGCGATATGGGAGAAATTAAACTTTTCTGTATTCCCTTTCTCCATGCCATGCATCGTTTTATAAACGTTCATCATGTCACCTCTTACTTTTCAAAAGGGAGCATTACTAAAGGAAGTCCGATATAAAATACACATTTTAAACAGCACAATTAGCCAAATAATAAAATAATATCATACGCTTAGATACAGAGGGTGCCTGCTGTGTGTTAGGCTGCTACCCCTCAACCCTCTAAATTCCAAAAAAGACATTGGGGAGAGAATTACTTGAAGTGCAAAATCCCCCTGATTGGCATCAGCGTTTTGTGGAATTGGAAGAACTGCCTGATTTGCTGGCTTCAACCCAGGGACCTCCATATAAGTCTTTTGTTCCTCTGAAGCTCTGCTGGTTAGACCTGGAAAGAGAAATTAACTGCAGTGAATGCCACCTGATGCAACATAATGAAATGAACGTCCAAGACTCCTGGTAAGATCTCATCCAGTTAAACATGTTTACATGCTGGCTTCAGGCTTACCAGAACAATAAACAAAACCATGGAAACCATAACTGTGCCCTGTCCAATGTATCTTGCTCCCACAACAAAAATCACCCACCAAGAAGAACTAGCATAATTTCTTTTTCCCTTACAAATTAGCCCAAAGAGCTGAGACCGGGTTTGATCTTTCGATTCATTCATTATTGCAGTCAGGGCTGATGACAGGGCAGCAGGTGCAGCTGGGGCCCAGCAGTCCAGAGGGGGTACTCACTAACTCGCACATGTTTTATGTAACATATTAACAAAATATGTATTTCATCTTCAGTGCATGCACAATTCCAAAATAATAGCTTGCCAACTTTTGCTGTGAACTAAGCATCAATCAAGTTAGCTCCGTCAGCAGAGCAAGAGACTCTTAATCTAATGGTTGTGAGTTTGAGCCTGCACTGCAGGGGGCTGGACTAGATGACCCTTGTGGCCCCTTCCAACTCTACAACCTCTATAATGCTTCATTATATGTTTTTTCAGGTTGCGTCCCGCGGCGCCCCGGAAGTACTGGAAAGGGTTACTTCCAGGTTTTGCTGTTCGCGCATGCATGCAAAATGACATCATGCGCAGAAGCGGCAAATCACGACCCGCGTGTGCGCAGACGCGGGTTGCATTTTTTTCAGGTTGCGAATGGGCCTCCGGAACGGATCCCGTTTGCAACCAGAGGTACCACTGTACAATGAAGTAGAAGTTGAATGTTTCAAGTGTTTGAATACTTCAGCAATGATCGTGTAGATGCTTATATGCTTATACTACTGATATAAGTCATTAGGATCTTAACATTCTCAGCAGGTACAAAAACATCACATTTATTATTAACACCCAAATGAGATCATGAATTTGTTTTACATCCCATGTAAATACTTTTTAGCCAATATGCCCTTGATTAGGGAGGCCGGGGTGGGGTGGGGATTTTCACTGTGGTCTAAACTTGCATTCAGCACCGCTGATTACAGTAACACAAAAGAAGCAGAACAGCCTCTGAAAATAAGCAAAGATGTCCTTAATTTTTCTCCAGTGGTTGCTGCTTTAAAACTGGCCTCCCAGCAATGAAGGGCCTCTTCCTTTTGCATAAAGGACTCTCTCTGTGTATAGAACTTTCCAAACCTATCCTGAGTTTAGGATGAAAGCTTTAGTTGCTTTTTAAAAATTACAAATTACAAATCTGCAACCTTGCTAAGCTGCAGAAAAGCTAAGTAAGTTAAATAGACCTACTTTTCCAAGGTTCGGACATGTTTGCGTAAGTGATGACTCCGCAGACAGCCAGAAAGGCGAACAGGAAGAGGATCAAGCTCCGCTGGAGGCGGGACAGCTGCTTCCATTTCTGAGATTGAAACAATAGAGAGAGAAATCAGAAATGCAAATAACTGCGCTATTTATATAGCAATAAATAAATAATGCCAAAAACTCACAAGTCTAAATCAGAAAAGAACCCTAGCTCATGACATGAATGCACTGACACCACGGGTCTCCGTGTGAGTTTTCACAAGCTGCACTAAACACTTCCCAGTTTGTATCTCCCTTTTCACTCTACACAGAAAAGCAAGGATGAATCTCTGAAGCAATTATGTAGACAGTGTTCCTTTACCACATATGAAACTTTACAATAAGGGTGGGCAGACTTCAGCTTTGCTGGATCCACTTTGCTTTTTTACTGGAACCCCAAGATCAACCATGTCAAAAAACAAAATCTTAGAATGAAAGACTTCTGAGCCCAGGAACTTCTTATGAGCACCAGAACTGAGCAGAGCACATAGCCCTTCTACATAAAATATCCACTCTGGGTTCCCGCCTCCCCAGTTTTCAGTATTTCAGCAATATTTGGGGTAAATTTGTTGATGCCATTGTCAGGAACACAGGATCTTGCAACATTTAGTGAGTATTACAATAAAGGAAGAAAAACTTTTCTCTATCCACTTTCTTCATACCAAGCATCATTTTATAAACTCCTATCTTGCCACCTCTTATTGGCTTTTTTTCTAAATTAAAAAGTCCCAAATGCTGCAAACTTCCCTCATCGGAAACTTCCCCAACCCCCCCAACTGATAATTTTGGTTGCCCTCCAACTCTACAATAACATTTTTGTAGTAAGGCAACCAGAACTGTATGCAGTAAATTTTAAGCAACTGGGAGTGAGAAATCATTCTTGGTGTTCTTCAGATTACCCAGAGATCTAGCAGTGGATCCCAATCTACCTACAGATCCTGACTTATTTTCTGCCCCACTCTGCTCTATAGTATAATACAGTACATACACACACACACCTTTCTAGAAGGACTTAAAATCTGAAATTTAACTGTTGGGAGGGAGGAGGGAAGGGGAAAGGAACAAACTGCAAGCAAAAACAGTTAAACAACTTAAATTGTGCTGTGACTGTGGAGAAAAAGTTAGAGCAGATGACCAGTCCTGCTGGCTCAGACTGACCAATCCAAGACTCGGTTCCAACAGAGGCCAGCCAGAAGCCTCCTGGAAAGTCCGAAACAGGAAATACAACAGCCTCCCTGGCCTCTCTCTCTTGTATGCCTCCAGCATCTCCTCCAGCTTCTGAACACAGATCCTAAATAAAAACCACTGATATAGTTCCATAAAGAAGTAAGAAGAATCCAGCTGAATGACACGAAAGGTCCACCTAGTGCGACATCCTGCTTCCAACAGCGGCCAGCCAGATATTTCCAGAAAGCCCACAAGCAGGGCAGGAGGGCAAGAACCCCCTTCCCTCTGGCACTCAAGATGCACACTGCCTCTGAACATGGAGGTTCTATGCAGCCACCATAGCTGTTCCGCTACGGAGGGATTAGAAAGGAGAGTTTATAAAGGGGAGCAACATGAACCTTCCTTGTCCCACGCGCCTCCACAACTGCCCTGATTTCACTGCACTTGGGCACCTCCCTCTCTTGTCAGCATCTTTCCTAAAACAAAAAACAAGAAATGCCAGAGATTCCTCTTACGTACAGCACAGCTCATGAGATCTGGATCAAGGCCGCTTCTTGACTTTTTCATGGCTTAACAGCAACAGCTGTCTGAGGAAAACACAGAGCCAGTTCTCTGTTCAAAGTTTCTTTCTCAAAAAGGAAGCTGCCAGGGCTAATGCCACCTCTCTGTTTCCTGTCGCACCCCAGAGGTCTGTCTTTTGTTGTTGTGATGATTCAGTGGGGAGAGAAAGGCACCCTGCCTACACCTTGAAGGTACAGCACCTGCTGCCAGCATCATGAACTGATGCAAGTTGCTTTGGAGAATAAATGTTGGTCTGAAAATCAAGGGGAGGGGGGAGAATAAATAGGAGAAAAGCCAATCAATGACTACCAATTGTGATGGCTGTATTGAGCCACCAGATTTCAGAGGCAGCATGGCTCTGAGTATCAGTTGCTAGGAAGCAACAATGGGAGTTGTATTTATGCCTCACATGTGGACTTGGGTAAGTGGCTGGCTACTGGGGGAAGAGGATGCTTGACCTGACAGGCCCCCTCTGGACTGATTGAATTATCAGAAGAACATAGGAGGAGCTGGGCTGGAACACCTGTGTTCAGAATACTAGATACTAGCAGCATCAAACGGGGGGGGGGGGGGTCTGGTTGACCACTGAGGGAAGCAGGATCCTGGACTCCATGGACATTTGTTCATATACCTATCTTTAAAAGCTGGAAGGAACCCAGGGAACATATTTATAATGAGTTAAAAAAAATATTCAAATATACATTTCCCAAAAGACCGGAAGCATTCCTACTAGGGATAATTGGGGATGAAATCAAAAAAGAAGATAAGATACTATTTCAGTATGCCACAGCCGCCGCCAGATTATTAATTGCCCAAAATTGGAAAAACCAAGATACCCCATCAATTAGAGACTGGCAAACAAAATTATTTGAATTTGTTGAACTTGCAAAAATGACACAAAAAATCAGAAACCAAAAAAATACAAAGTTTATTAATGACTGGAACAAATTTATGATATACATCGAAGGGAATTATAGAAGTCTAAAAACTATAGCAGGTCTGATATAAATCTTACGACGTGCAAATTATTAACAATCACTAGCTGCAGGAAAAATAAATTATGTATATTAAGAAGCCTGAAAGCGGGAGGGATGGAGGTCAACAGAGTGTAGAAGAATGATTTAAGTTCCTAAGATATAAAGAGACAAGCGTGAAGACAAAGAACTGTAACGGAAATGGACAATATTTTTATGTTATGTTTAGATATTTGTTATGTATTTTTTCTTTTCTTTGTAACTGTTAATTGGTTTTCCTTTTTGGTTACTTACATGAAATTTAATAAAAAGAAGTTAAAAAAAAATAAAAGCTGGAAGGAACCCAGGAGGGGCAGGAGTCTATTAATCTAAAATGAAAACTCCAGGTTTGTTTTCAAAACATGTTGGAATTGATATTCTTATAAATTGTTACTAATAGTCCAGTTTCCTGCACCTATGGGACTCTTCCTGTTCTTTTTATAACCCTGCCCTTTGAAGGAACAAAGGTAAACACACCAACATTTACTATCCATAATATTACCCTTAAAAAAACCCCCATTCAATCAACCATTACAATACAGTGGTACCTCTGGATGTGAATGGGATCCATTCCAGAGCCCCGTTCACATCCTGAAGCGAACACAACCCACATCTGCGTGTGCGCGGGTTGTGATTTGCCGCTTCTGCGCATAACATCATTTTGAGCGTCTGCACGAGTGGTGAAACCCGGAAGTAATGCATTCTGTTACTTCTGGGTTGCCGCGGAGCGCAACCCGAAAATGCTCAACCCGAAGCTGCTTCAACCCAACGTATGACTGTAACATCAACAACAACGGGAAGGAGAGCAAGCAGAATCCACCCCAGCACCTCCTCCAGCTGCACTCTCCCACACCCTTTCCCCACAAGGTGATTGACAGCTGGTGCTGATGTAGTGATTAGGAGATCAAGCTAGGACCTCAGAGACCAAGGTTCAAATCCCCACTCACTCATGAAGCTCACTGGGTGGCTTTGGGACAGTCACTGCATCTTGGCCTAACCTACCCCACAGGGTTGCTGTGGGGATTAAATGAGGAAGTGGATCACACTGCATGCTTTATTATGGCACTCAGAACCATGTACCTTGAGCTCCTTGGAGGAGAAGGTGGGATATGAAAGCAATCAGTCATTCAGTCATTCTACAACAGTACATAAAAGTGAGACAGAAATCCAACCAGCGCAGCTAATGCAACCATTTCAGACTGCAGGGAAGGGGTCAGAGGAAGTTCCTGCATTTCTCACCTGGCCCTACAACTAAATCTAAAGGGCTGTCATATGGAAGAGGGAGCAAACTTGTTTTCCAGCTCCAGAGGGGAGCACTTGAACCCATGGATTCCAGTTACAAAAAGGGAGATTCCGACCAAACAACTGGAAGAACTTTCTGTGACAGTAACAGCTGTTCGACAGTGGAACTGTCTCCCTCGGGAGGTGGCGAACTCTGTGTGGTCATCTGTCCCGGATGCTTTAGCCGAGATTCCTGCGCTGCAGGGGGCCCGGCTGGATAACCCTAGGGGTCCCTTCTATGACTCTTAGCTGCTCCATTTGGGTTGGACTGGTGAAGTTGGAGGGGGAGAGTCGTAACCACCCTAAGGACTATGGCTATGCAATGCCCACCCTTGGGGGCTTCCAGGCTTTCCAAGGCTTGACGCATGCGCCCTGAGCGGCACTTCCCACCCCGGCCTGAGGAGGGCAGAGCGCTGCGGCCCTTATTGCCTCTCCGCGCACCCCACCACCAGCCCAGACTCTATGGCTTCTCCCCTCACCCGCCAGCAGGAGCGCCTCCGCCAGGCCTTGCTGTTGTTGTAGCCGCCGACGGCGGCCGCCGCTGCGTCGAGGGCTCCGCCGGGGCTGAGGGTCACGGTGATGAAGTCCCGCCTGGTGGAGGGTGGCAGCGGCGTCGAAGAGGAGGCGGCGGAGGAGTACATGGCGGCGCGGGCAATGGCCCCTCAGGATCCGCGAGCCGCTCCTCCGCCGGCTGCCATTTTTTTTTCTTCTCGCGTCCGCCGAGCCCGTAGAGATGACGGCGCAGAGCGGCCACTTCCGCGTCTGCGCTCTCCCTCCCTCGTCCGCGGGTGGGTGGGGAGGAAAGCTCTATGGTTATCACCTTAGCAACAGCGCCCAGGGAGCGCCTGGGAACAAGGCCGAGTAGCTTTTCTCTATTCCCCTGTGGTGAAAGGGTTAAAAGCGGCCCCGCCAGCAAAAGACTGTTTGCCATAGCCAATAAATCACAAGCGCCTTCTTAAAAGGACATTGCTGTTTTGCGCCATGCCCGCTAGAGGACTTGTTTTATTTATTGCCATTTTATATACCGCCCTCCGCTCCAAAGGATCTCAATGGTGTGGGGGCATGGGTCTCCCTGTTGCAGGAATTTATGTATAGGTTGGGGGGGGTTGCCCCTCCAGCAGATATCATGCACATGCAGCCCACTATCAAAATCAGCACAATCACTTTTGTGACTTTTGTGATTTGTCCCCACAAAACACTTCATCACAGTTTCTTCCTATCTATCCCAAGGGCCTCTGCTGCATGATACTAAATGTAAGAATTCACTGATAAATGTATCTATGTACTGGCTCACTGGGAAAACTTCAGAAATTCATATAGACATGTGAGCTCACTCAGCAGCCCCTCTGCCTGAGTGATAATTCCTGACATCTTAATACCTGAGTGCCAGACAGGTAAGGATTCCAGAAATAACAAACCCAGATGAAGACAAAAGGGTGTGATTAACTTGGCTGGGAAACAGGGAAATGTAAATATCTCTTTTGTTCCCTAGCCGGAATTAAGTTTGCCGGAAGAAATATCAACAACCTCAGATATGCAGATGACACAACCTTGACGGCAGAAAGTGAGGAGGAATTAAAGAACCTCTTAATGAGGGTGAAAGAGGAGAGCACAAAATATGGTCTGAAGCTCAACATCAAAAAAGCGAAGATCATGGCCACTGGTCCCATCACCTCCTGGTAAATAGAAGGGGAAGAAATGGAGGCAGTGAGAGATTTTACTTTCTTGGGATCCATGATCACTGCAGATGGTGACAACAGCCACAAAATTAAAAGACGCTTGCTTCTTGGGAGAAAAGCAATGACAAACCTAGACAGCATCTTAAAAAGTAGAGACATCACCTTGCCAACAAAGGTCCGTATAGTAAAAGCTATGGTTTTCTGAGTAGTGATGTATGGAAGTGAGAGCTGGACCATAAAGAAGGCTGATCGCCAAAGAATTGATGCTTTTGAATTATGGTGCTGGTGGAGACTCTTGAGAGTCCCATGGACTGCAAGAAGAATGGGCATATTTTTATTTACAACACTATCCATTCTGAAGGAAATCAGCCCTGAGTGCTCACTGGAAGGACAGATCATGAAGCTGAGGCTCCAATACTTTGGCCACCTCATGAGAAGACTCCCTGGAAAAGACTCTGATGTTGGGAAAGATGGAGGGCACAAGGAGAAGGGGACGACGGAGGACGAGATGGTTGGATAGTGTTCTCGAAGCTACCAGCCTGAGTTTGACCAAACTGCGGGAGGCATTGGAAGACAGAAGTGCCTGGCGTGCTCTGGTCCAGGGGGTCACGAAGAGTCAGACACGACTAAACGACTAAACAACAACAACACACTTGATGGGTGCTTGGTGGAGGGCAAGGGGAACCAGGGGGCAGGTCCAGGATGCTCAGATTACGGCCACAAGACCTCCCCTTTCATGATGTAACCATGATGTATTAGTGATGTAGTTTGGGGGGGGTGTAACATGGGGATTAGCAGCTAATAAAAGTTTGGGGGCTCTTTTGTCCGGGGCTTCCATCTTGTTTCACCTTGTGGCAGATGGGAGTCCTGTCGCGACAGTCTTCAATAAAGACCAAGCCTACTGGCTGCTGTTTTGCTCTGGTATTCCTGGGTGGTGTCCTTGTTTTTTGTCCAAGGGAGCCCTCAGATTTCTCCGTTAACATCCCTCTCATGGTTTTGTCCTCACAACAACCCTGTGAGATAGATTACGTCGAGAGAGTCTGGCCTGAATGGGGAGCTCAGCCCTGGTCTCTCCCAGTGCACTCTGACCACTGCACCAAACTGGCTTACGGAGAGATGAAAGATGCGTGAATATTTTTAAAATAAAAGTAAATGCAACATAGATTCATCTGCTTGTCTTTTGTAACTTTTATTTCATGGAATTGTGGTGTTGGAAGGGATTCTGGGGGTCATCCAGTCCAACACCCTGCAATCTCAGCTATTTTATTATATGCCTGTGTTTTAAACAAAATAGCACCCTGCTGCAACAATTTAATAAAGATCAGGCTTACTAGCTGCTTTGTTTCTCAATATTCTCTGGTTGGCCTCTGTTATTTTCTCCGACCAATGGAGAACCTGTAAAGGACTCTGTAAGGGCTCTTGTATACCCCATAAGGGAATAAGGGCAGATTTTGTTTACACCTGCTACTAAGAAGTGTCTGAGGCAACTTGGAATATGAAAGTGCTTTTAATTATATATATCTCAGAAAACTCCCTACAACATGAGAATTTACCATGTTGATAGAACTGCAAACCTCAAAATGGGATTTTGGATCACACTGCTTGCTTTAATATGACACTCAGCACTTTATGTTTATTATCTGTTAAGACGCTTATCTATACCCAGTCTTTCATCATAAACCAGGAGTGACTTATTTGTGGCTCTCCACGTTAGACTACAGTGCTCATCAGCCTCAGCCCAGCCTGACCCGTCAGGGTTGAAAAGAGCTGTAGTCTATAACATCTGGAGGGTCACACATTAATCCTCACCTAAAGTATGTTATTATTGCCCATTCCGTCAAGCAGCCTTATGTTGACCAGGAAGCACGGGCATACTTATGCCCAGAATTTTTTTCATCTTTGGCACTATGGTGGAATGCTGCTAATTAGCAGAATGCCGCTAATTGGCTCATGGAAGACATACTGCAAAATAAATCGGACCCTAATGGACAAGAAGGGCTCTGGATCCGTGTTACACATCGGTAACTCCTCAACTCTTCATATGGCACTGCAGTTTCTGGCCTTTCAAGGACCTTAAGTTTTCCATTTGCAGATCTTCTGATATTGCTCACATTTAAAAGCTTTTGTTTTGGCAACTAAAACTTTAAAAAGTAATTATGGCTGCAAACTTTTTTTAAAAAAAAAGTTCTATAAATGTGGGCAGTATCAGCTGATATATGAAGACAGAAGTGGCACAGCAAGATTTTCAGTGGGCAAGAACCATCAGAAGCCTTGCCCTTCTGTTGGCTAGCAGGAAGAGAATAAGTTGCGCAAAAAAATACAAATACATTATGCAAGCTGTCATGATTTGTGTCATTTACACAGCTGAGCCTTTCCTTGCCATCCAATCTGGGTTGCCTGTGTGCCTGCTGGTTTTTAGTGCAGAAGGCAAGTGGTCCTGTGTATATATAGCTTCCACCCACCCACCCTGCATCCATGTCTAGGGAAGGAAACTAGTAAACGATGGAAGGACAACTGATTTGGGGGTTGCTAGGGCTGGGCATTGCAACTCCTCTTGTTGCGTTTTTTGTCTGTGTGCCAGGTCTCGGGAGTAGGGCCAGTTTTAAAAAAAGAAACACAAAAGGCAAGCTAGATTTTGAAAGCACTTTTAATATGTGAAAATTACAAAATGGGCAATATAGGGTTTTCATCACCTTCTTCCAGAACATGTATAAGGCAGCTTTCCCCAATGTAGCACCTTCAGCTATGGTTGGATTCCCATCAGCCCCAGTCAGCATGGTCACAGATTAGAGAAACTGTAGTGTCCTAAAACAGCTAGAGGGTCCCAGATCAGGGAGAGCATTATCAGTATCAAAAGATGGTTTGGGGATAATTAAAAAGGAGAAAGAAAACAATGCACTCTGCTACACAAAGATTTGCGAAGAGGGAAGCTTTCAGCTCAAGCTGAAAACTCCAGATTCAAAATGGCACTGCCAAAATAGATGAAATTCAGATCCTGTCTCTTCCACAGCCAGGGCAGTACTTCCAAGATGAGGCAAGAGATTCTGGACACAGACAATGCCTTTAACTTTGAGTGCATAAAGTTCTTGCAAACGCAGATTTAGGCAAGCACTGTTTGCTCCTCACTGGAAGCTTATCTCCAAGGTCTGAAGCAGAGAGCTTTCTCCAGACTTACCACCTAACATCCTTTTAAGTGGAGTTGTCCATAATCAAACATGGGTCCTCCTGTTTGTTCTGCCACTGAGTCATGCACCTCCAAGATAATACAGAGCCTCTTCACCCAGCATTGGTAAATCATATCTATGGAATATGTGCAGCATTATTTAGAGGTTCCTCTCAGCTATCTCCTGCCTCTCTGGTTCCTTTGAGTGTTGACACCAGCAAAGAATCCTGTCCCCCAGGGCTGCCTCCAATTTCAGCATTACACACAAGGGGCCTCTCAGCCATAGTGAGGATGGTGGGTCTTATTTCAGACAGCTCTTTGAAAGTTGCAGAGAATGCTATTGGGACAATCATGGGCAGAAACCATCACTCTCCAGGCACAGTGTGACCTAACAACCCCACCCCAGAAGCAGAAAAGTTAGAAGATTTTGGCTTTATAGTATCATAAACACTGATAGTTTCTCAAAATTATTCTTTTCTTAATTACAAAGCAACAGTCAAGCAAAAAGATGGTCGCAGAGGACAATCTTCCAAGTTGGGTCTTCATTCAAGCTCTTGTTAATGTTTCTGCTTTGGTTTCATCAAGTAGAAAAGGTGACTTGAGGTCTTTGGCTTTCAGGTACTTCTCTAGTCCCTGCAAAAGAAAACAATTTTGAGCCAAAGGCCACATTCCCTTATGGGCAAGCTTTCAGAGTCTGCATGACAGTGATGGTCAGAACCAGAGATGAAAGTGGGCGGAGTGACCAATGTGGCTCTTACTTTTGTAGCTTACTTCCGCGGAATATGTCAAGAGGCGTCAACACAGTTCAGCATACATTCAAGCCAAGACAAAGCACTCACTGCAGTGGGGCAAGTAGCTTGCAGAGAGTCCTAACGGCCAGAAAAGCCTCAAGGGCCACATTAAATTCCCAGGCCTGAGGTTCTCCACCCATTTGTAAATCTAAGCAGGACTATTGCCCCTACGTCAGGGGTATGAGGTATCTGTGGCCCTCTAGATGTCAGACACCAACTCCTAGCAGCCTGAGCCAATGGTTGGAGATGATGCAAGTATGAGTTGAGTTGCTGCTGGAGGGCCAGAGGTTTCCTCTTGCTGCTGTAACCCCATGGGTAGGCAAACTAAGTCCCGGGGTCCGGATCCGGCCCAATCGCCTTCTAAATCCAGCCTGCGGACGGTCCGGGAATCAGCGTGTTTTTACATGAGTAGAATGTGTCCTTTTATTTAAAACACACCTCTGGGTTATTTGTGGGGCATAGGAATTTGTTCATTTCCCCCCCCCCAAAAAAAATAGTCCCACAAGGTCTGAGGGACTGTGGACAGGCCCCCTGCTGAAAAAGTTTGCTGACCCCTGCTATAACCCATCTTTTAGCCTTTATTTCCTGTTACATGCTGATTTTCCCTTAAGTCCCTCCTGCCTATTCTGGATTTTAAACCTCTGTAGACAAGGACCTGCCTAAGTTGTTGACTCTAAAAGTGACATACATACACTTATAAAACAATCAAAAAGATTTTCATCATCATCATCATCATCATAGGGAAGAAATTATTCTTAGCTGCTTTTCTTTTTTATTATTCTGACACAACAGTATTTTGTGTTTTTTTTTGCAATTATATGTAACCAGCATCTCAAATTCCAAATGGAGGAAAGCCTATATAGCTCTGCGGTTCCAGGCTATGGACTCTGCCACAGTTGAAAGACGCTATTGCCTGATCCCTTGGAGTCTGCTCATGTGGAGTTTTATCCCATATTTGCCATCTTGGCTGAACATTCTTCAATCTCAGGGCTCTTCAACAGGCATAGGCAAACTCCAGCCCTCCAGATGTTTTGAGACTACAGTTCCTATCATCCCTGACCACTGGTCCTGTTACCTAGGGATGATGGGAATTGTAGTTCCAAAACTTATGGAGGGCCAGAGTTTGCCTATGCCTGTTCTACAACATCCCCAATATTCTTTGCACTGGCTCAGAAATAAGAACTTATTTCCTTAGAAGCAGATACTGAATCCTTAACCGGAGTTCACATAAAATGTTGGCCTCACCTCCCCAAAGTAAGAGACTAGAGGTGAAATCTCACATATAGCGGGTGGTTCGTCATCTCCTGATAAACTGAAAAGAGAGAAAAATGAAAATAATGACTCTCTGCAAACATATGACAAGCCACAGAAAAGAGAAGGTAATTGCTCAACGCAGCCCCAGGCCAACTTCACATTTTATATCATCTGTTTGGTTTTGGTATTTTAAAACTGCAATCTACCATGGGTGCTTGGAAGACAAGTCATATATAAATGAAGTAAACAATAAACAGAAGCACGAGAGCATTAGCCGAGTGTTTTCCCTTGCCACCCGAATAACTGCAACCAGAATGCAATGTACTTCTGTATGCAGGAGATTGGACTACATGACACTTTGGGTCCCTTCCAACCATACAATTCTATTATTTTATGGCCTCACACACCTGGGATGGGGAGAAAGGCACCCCAGATCAGAGAGGATGACCCCAATAAGCTTTGAATCCTGAACCCTGTGTTTTATTATTATACCCACCTTTAAAATAAAACCTCCCCTGCGCCATATTAAGAGTTTGGTCACAGCATGTGATGTTAACACAACTTCTCCTAATCTAGTGCCTTCCAAATGCTGCTGGAATACAACATCCATCTTGGTGGCTGCAGCAGATGGCTGAAATCCAGCCCCATCTTGGAGAAAGCTGCTCCATTACACTCTTCCCCTCCCTGGTATAAACCCCAGAGGGCACAATTTATCTCCACAAGAAGATCTCATCTGCACTATACATTTAAGGCACTATCATACTACAGTGGTACCTCGGGTTAAGAACTTAATTCGTTCCGGAGGTCCGTTCTTAACCTGAAACTGTTCTTAACCTGAGGTACCACTTTAGCTAATGGGGCCTCCTGCTGCCGCCTCATCCTGAGGTAAAGTTCTTAACCCAAGGTACTATTTCTGGGTTAGCGGAGTCTGTAACCTGAAGCGTCTGTAACCCGAGGTACCACTGTACTTTGAACAGCCATGAAACCTGGGAGCTGTGGTTCGCTAAGGCTGCTGAGAGGTGTTAGGAAACAACCCCCCACCCCAATTCCCCTCCCAAAGCACCAATTCCCAGAGTGGTTTAACAATCAGTGGCGTAGCGTGGGTTGTCAGCACCCGGGGCAAGGCAAGTAATTTGCGCCCCCTAACCCGTGGATTTGCGCCCCCTAACCCGTGGATTTGCACCCCCTAACCCTAACCCCCAGACGTTGCGCCCGGTGCGGCCGGCCCCCCCCGTACCCCCCACGCTACGCCACTGTTAACAATCACCAGGGAACTCTGGGAATTGTAGCTCTGGGAGCGGGGAGGGTCTTCTCTGAGAATCCTTAATAAACTACAGCTCCCAGAATCCTTTGGGAGAAGCCACACCTGTTTAAAGTAGTATCATAGTACTTCAAGTGTATGGTGTGGATGAGGCCAGAAATCTGTTGCAAGGATGTTAAACAGATATTTAACGGTTAGTCCTGACCAGACCCCCAGCTATTCCCCACTCAGAACTACAGCTCCCAGAGTTTCCTGGGAAGAGGGCTTGACTGCTAAACCACTCCACGAATTGTAGCCCTGTAAGAGGAGTATGGGGTCTTCTAACAACTCTCAGGACCCTTAAATAATTCCCAGGATCCTTTGCAGGAAGCCATGACTGTTTAAAGTGGTGTGATACCTCTTTACTCATACAGTGGTACCTCTGGTTAAGAGCTTACCCGTATTTTTCGCTCTATAACACGCACCCGACCATAACACGCACGTAGTTTTTAGAGGAGGAAAATCCGTAGGCATGCCACCCGTAGGCATTCCCTCCATAACACGCACAGACATTTCCCCTTACTTTCTAGGAGGAAAAAAGTGAGTGTTATGGTGCAAAAAATACGGCAATTCATTCTGGAGGTCCGTTCTTAACCTGAAACTGTTCTTAACCTGAGGTACCACTTTAGCTAATGGGGCCTCCCGCTGCCGCCGTGCAATTTCTGTTCTCATCCTGAAGCAAAGTTCTTAACCCGAGGTACTATTTCTGGGTTAGGGGAGTCTGTAACCTGAAGCGCCTGTAACCCGAGGTACCACTGTAGTGCCAATGGGGACACACACACACACAAACACACACAAACACACACAGTGTTTCACTGTGGCAACATTCCATGTCATAAATTCATCTAGTGCTCCCTGGCCCCTCGGGGTAAACTGCAGTTCCCACAATCCCTTGGGGAGGATAAATAGGAGGAGCCTTCACAGACCTTGGTTTCTCAGGTATCCTCTGGCCATTGCCATTGACAAATCTAGCTCCTGCCTTCACAGCCCAACGGTAGTGTTGGGAGAGGAGTGACCGGCGAGCTGTGATGGGAGTGTCTTTGTCAGCTGCATCGGAGTTCTTCAAAGGCGAGAACTCCTCTTCCCTCGGGACCTCAAAGGCTACGAACTTCCTGTTAATGAAAGGGAGAAACTGGAGGCTTAAAATAGGAGTTTCAGTTGTGGTCATGGCCTCCTGCATGTGCAGCATGGAGCCATTGAGGCCATGGCACATTCCAGAATCCAGGAAAACGTAACTTGCCATATCCATGAAAGGAATGCATTTGGAGGCAAACAGCGAGACCTTGCAGCTGTTCTCAAAGCTGCCAATTCCAATTGGACTTGACTGCAAAAGCAAACTAAAGCCCCATCCACGCCAGACATTTAAAAGCACTCTTATACCATAGGAACCAGTCTGCACCCTGCAGTCATCATCCGAGGCCCAGGAGGTCTGGAGAGTGGCAAAAGGAGAACAGGGACTTTTCTGTGGTGGCTTTCCGCTTGTAGAAAGCTCTCCCCAGCAAGGCTTACCTGGTGCCATCGTTACGTTATCTTCAGGCACCAGGCAAAAACCTTCCTTTTTAATCAGAGCTTTGGCTTTTAACCACCTATGGCCTTTTAGAGTGGGTAGGATGTTTTAATGTATTTCTTCTCCCCCCTCTCCTCCAGTTTTAATGTATGTACGGTGTGGGCTTTTAAAGTTGCCATGCCCCCCCCATGTGACTAATAAATTTAATTAATAAACAAATAATTTAGCCACCCTGCCTTCCCCACCTCAAAAGTAGTCTAAGGGTGCTGACTTCACAGGACTATAATTTCCAGCACTCTTAACAAAATACAGTCCCCATGCTTCTCCATGACTGCTAAAGTAGTATAAGGGTGCTTTTAATTTATGGTGTGGATGTGAACTAAATATTTCTAGATAGGTGATCTGAAAAACATCTATCTATCTATCTATCTATCTATCTATCTATCTATCTATCTATCATCTATCTATCTATCTATCATCTATCTACACACATACCTCTACAGCACATTTGGTGTAAAGCACTGCTCAGAAAGCTTCTAATAAAGAAGCTTAAATTTTCACTGTTATTGGCGGAGCCATCATTGTTATTTGGAGCACAGGAAGCTGCCTTCTACCGAGTCAGACCCTTGGTTCAGCTAGCTCAGCACGTAGTCTGCTGAGGGTGCAGACTGCAGGGTGCAGACTGGTTCCTATGGTATAAGAGCGCTAGCTCTGCTGCTGAGCTACCACCTTTTCCCAATTCATGGTGGATTGTCACATTTACATATTTTGAAGAGTTTTCTGTTATTGAAAGTACCGTATTTTTCGCTCTATAAGACGCACCCGACCATAAGACGCACCTAGTTTTTAGAGGAGGAAAACAAGAAACAAGAAAGCAACGCAAAGCCTCTTGAGTGAAGAGGCAGGAGTGCTCCCTTTTCACTCAAGAGGCTTTGCATGGCTATCCCTGAAGCCAGGAGAGCAAGAGGGATCCCTCTTGCTGTTCTGGCTTCAGCGACAGCTGCGCAGCCTGCATTCGCTCCACAAGACACACACATATTTCTCCTTACTTTTTAGGAGGGGGAAAGTGTGTCTCATAGTGCGAAAAATACAGTAATACAGTCAGGCAGGACGCGAGTGGCACTGTGGGTTAAACCACAGAGCCTAGGACTTGCCGATCAGAAGGTCGGTGGTTCGAATCCCCGCGATGGGGTGAGCGCCCATTGCTCGGTCCCTGCTCCTGCCCACCTAGCAGTTTGAGAGCACACAGAACAAGTAGATAAATAGGTACCGCTTCAGCGGGAAGGTAAACAGCGTTTCCATGCGCTGCTCTGGTTCGCCAGAAGCGGCTTAGTCATGCTGGCCACATGACCCGGAAGCTGTACGCCGGCTCCTCAGCCAATAAAGCGAGATGAGCGCCGCAACCCCAGAGTCGGTCACGACTGGACCTAATGGTCAGGGGTCCCTTTACCTTAATGCAGCCAGGCATATAAATTCCAAACGGTTTTCATAGGCAGCCCCACATATAACTCGTGGTAGTAATCTAGAGGCTACCAGGGCACACCATTCTGCCCTGTCACAGCAGCTGCACATGTAATGTTCTCATCTACTGACTGCAATAATCAATCCCTCAAAAAAAGAAAATGCTCTAGGGTGCAGCAGGTAAGTGTGCCTGCCATTTTAATTCAGAAAACAAAACCAGAAGCTATCAGAAGTTTGGGAGACACCCTGTGTTGTCACAACTCCTTACCCCGTAGCAGCTGGGTCCATTATCATTTAGCAACCTGGTGCGCTCCAAATGTTTTGAACTGTGCCCCCCATCAGGCCCAGCAGAGGCTGATGGGAGGTGTAGTCCAAAATGTTTGGCAAGCACCAGTTTGGCCAAGGCCAATTTAGTGAGTCTCCCCAACTCCCGCCCCAAAGAACAGGATACACAGAAAGAGGAAAGAGGCACATTTGGTACTAACTTAGAAAACTGGAACACATCAAACACAAACTTCTCCAGCTTAATCCCGTTGGGTTTTAGCGGCGTCACCCGATTGCCCTCCTGGTCGACGAAAGGGACTTTCTTGACAGCCACATGGCGTTTCAAGCGGGGCTCAAACTTCCTGGTGGGCAGGAAGGACAGAGACGTAAGCACACAGGAGACTTCCTCAAACTCTGCTCCGCTAAAAAATGTTGTTGTGCAGCAAGATCACTCAGGGCTGCCCCAGGCCATTCCTTGCACTGCACAGCTGTAAGGGGAAGGAGCGGTGCGTTCTGCCTTTTCACCTGCCTGAAATCCACTGCCACAATCAATGGATCACCCTTGGATGATCCAGGGTTTCAGTGTTCCATCCAACTATCTCCATGCTTCTTTCTGCGTTTCAGAGGGGTGGACCTGGTGGCCGTTCCAACTCTACAATTCTATGCACAAGTTTAATTTAAAGGGGGTGGCAGGAAAGTGGAAGGAAAGCTTCATCCCCCTGATTATTTTGTTTCCCCACTTTTCTGCAGGAGGGGTGGTGTGTTTGACAAACTGCTGGTGGGGGCCTTTCTGCTGAGCTGTTTTCATGGAGAAAGGGGGGGTAAACCTCTGCATAAGTTATTTTTGGCAATTCGCCGGACACTTCCTGGAAATCTTTGGATAATGATTCACTGGTATATTGGAGTTGTTTCTGTGGGTTTTCTGAAATCTGCCTTTCAAACAGAAGGCAAAGATTTGTCCTAGGACTGCAGTTTAAGAGCTATACGACAGAGGCCGCGGTTTAGGAGAGCGTGTAGGTAAGCCGTCTCTTTTTTGGCTGCCTGGATGACAGCAACCAAGTTTTTGAGTTCTCCTGTTTTCCCAATTACAGGACCACAGTCATACCTTGGGTTACAGGCACTTCGGGTTGCGTTTTTTCGGGTTACGGACCACCGAAACCCGGAAGTACTGGAACAGGTTACTTCCAGGTTTCAGTGGTCGTGCATGCGCAGAAGTGCTAAATTGCGCTTTGTGCATGCACAGAAGCACCGAATCGCAACTCGTGCGTGCACAGACACGCAGCTGCAGGTTGCAAACGTGCATCCCGCACGGATCACGTTTGCAACCTGAGCGTCCACTGTAATTCCTTTGCATTAGAGTTTCTTCAAAATAAGAACCTAAGAAGAGCCCTGCTGGATCAGGCCAATGGCTCCTCCAGTCCTGTTCTCACAGTGGCCGACCAGATGCCTGTGGAAAAGTGCAGGATCTGAGCACTTTCCACTGCTGTGTATTTTCCAGCAACTGATATTCAGAAACATTAATGTGGAGGCAGAGCATAGTCATTGTGGCTGGCAGCCGTTCCAAGCTTTATCCTCCATGAAATAGTGTTCATTATAGATTTTATCTTCTGCATGCAGTATTGCTGAATAAAGTGAGTTTAAAAGCCTGCTGAAGCTGCCTGCTATAAAAATGGAAACACATAGCTTTAAGACCTATAGAAAGGGCATCCTCTGAAGGTGGTGGACTCTCCTTTGCTGGAGGTTTCCACACAGAGTTTGGATGGCCATCTGTCAGGGATTCCTTAGCTCTGATTCCTGCACTGCAGGGGGGTTGGGCTAGATGACCCTTGGGGATCCTCTGCCAAGTCTAAAGCACTATGATTCTACAGCTTCTAACCAGAAAACTATGTAATAGAATTTTAAGGTCATATATATATATAATAAATGTTCATAAATGTACCAATGTCTGGAGCAGCACAGGAAGACCGCCCTGAAACCATTTTGACCCCAGACTGACCAAATGTTTTCTCTGCAAGGAGGGAGGGGGTGAGGGAACCTTCCCATTGTTTCAGGAATTGGGTAATCACCATCTCAAAGGAATGGGCGGAATACCAGGAAAGGCAATCAGATAAGGCATTATCAGATAACCTGGCAGACAGGAAAATAACAACATTCAAATTTCTGTTGTAGACCACCTTTTCTGTGATGTGGGTACGATGTTTGTGGGGGGGTGGTCTTGGGTTACATCCCTTCTGTGCTGTATGTATGATGTATGGAGGGGTGGTCTTCAGCTCCAGGGAAGGCAATTTAAAATGTAAATATAAGGGCAGGTACACCTTTGTTCAGGGTCCTCCTCTGTCCTCCTGTGTGTGAGGGGAGCACCCTGTTGCAACAGCTTTAATAAATTTCAGGCTTACTAGCTGCTTTGCTTCTCAATGTTCTCTGGTTAGCCTCTGCTATTTTCTCCTACCAATAGGGAACCTACATAAGGACTCTATATGGGCTCTTGGATACCCCATTAGGGAAAAAGGGCAGATTGTGTTTACAACAACTAGGAGCTCAGTTTGTCACAATCCTGATACAATGCGCAGAAATATATGCATTCCTTCCCACCCCACTGATTTCCAGGATGCAGATCCCACACTCATAAACTCTGGAACAGGTCATGGGAAAGTGAGCATGCACAACTGCAGGACTTACTCTGTGACAGCCTTCAGGAAGTCAAGACTAAAGAAGTGATTGCAGATATTTCCAGCGCTGTATGTCAATCGGCTGTCCGCGTTTCTCCTCTGTGCTGTTTCCAAGGAGATCTCGCTGTATTCCACCACCTGATATACTCCGTCCACAGAGCAAACCACCCCAACGGGCTCTGTGGGGTAGGCTTTTTCCACTACCTTAACAAACAAACAAATATATATATATAATTTTGGGGCCAGAGTCAGGTAGCAAGTAAAATAACCGGAAAGAGTGGATCAAGCAGGTGGAGGGGCTAAAGTAATTCTTTTTTAAAAATATTTTTTTATTGGAATTTTATTTACAACATAACATAAACCCCCCACCCCCCCAATACAAAAATCCACCCTCATTAAACGTGAACATAACATACAGTGAGCATAATATACAACAATACAAACAACGAAATAAAATACTTCCTTTATCCTGTATCTGGCCTCCTTATTTACTTCTTATAAATTGTTTCCTTTATGAGTAATTATTAAGATTTTTCTAATTATAACTTAAATATCCACAAAGTCTCCTGCAGACATTAATCGAAACAAGTCCAGGTATGTATCTTAGGGCACTGTTTTGGGAAGTATTCTCCATTTCCCCCATGCTTTTGGAAACTCTTGTCTAATGTGATCTCTAATTGCCTCTGTTAATCTAGCCAGTTCAAGATACTCTAACAGTTTGTCTTGCCATTCCATTTTTGTTGGCACAGTTTCTTTTTTCCAGTTTTTAGCAATTAGGATCCTTGCCACTCCTGTGGCATAGAGGAATATTTTCTGATCTTCTCTTGCTATACAGATCAAATCCAATTCCGCTCAGAGGATGCTGGATTCAGAAATTCACATGGTAAATTAATTGGGTGCATATGTTTGCCTGTTTAGAATGAGATTACGCAACTGTTGCAGGCCCAGGGAGTGGGGGGAAAGGATCTCTGCCAGTCACCCCCCAATACCCTTCTAAGATTTTACCTAGGCACTGCCCATAGGTGTTCAAAGTTCATCTAAAAAACTCACTTTTCATGTTTTGTTTCATTTTGCTTTAAGGATACTTAAAGTTCCATATACTGTCCATCTCAGACACTATCTATATTCAACATGGTTATGGTTCGGAGGCAGGCGGAAGACACACAACACATTACATGGAGGCAAAAGCAGATCTAGATAAGAGATGCTCTACTTTAAAAAAATGCAACAACAAAGAAGAAGGAAGGTTCATTTGAGCAGGAAGGGATTGTTAATCAGATTCCATCTACAACCTGCCAGACACAAGCAATGTTTTGGGCTTTTTTAAAAAACAACAAAGATTGGGGTGGGGACATGTGGAAGGACCAAATTGCACTCCCTGCCCCCAATCCACAACAGTTTTATTACCGTATTTTTCCGTGTATAAGACAATGCTTTTTGCTATTAAAAAAAAATAGGCAAAAATTGGGTGTTGTCTTATACACGGATAGTGAATGCAGAGGGGGGACATGCGATGAATGGCAGCAGCAAGCAGGAGATTGGCAGTGGCGATTGGGTGGGTGATTGGCGGCTGTGTCAAGGCCTGCTGGCGATTGGCTGTGGCTGAGGCAATTGGGCAGGCGATTTGTGGCTGTGGGAAGTGGGCAGGTGGGCTGTTGGTGGTGGCAAGCAGACAGACAATTGGCGGCAAGATGTGCGATTGGCAGTGGCTGTGGCAAGTGATCGGTGGTGGCGGGCAGGCAGGTGAGTGATTGGCAGAAGTGACCTCCCCCACCGCCCACAGCTAAACAACTTAATTTCTTAATTTTGGGTTAAAAGAAAAATAGGGGTCGTCTTATACATGGGGTGTCTGATACATGGAAAAATACGGTAGTTTAACATGCAGTACAACTGCATCTTGTGTTGGGGATGCATTCTGGGGATGGCACATATGCACAAAAATGTGTATACCCGAAGTGCCCCCTTGGAATCACCACTGTACAACCATGCTTACCATCCAAGCAAGGAAAACAGCTTTGAAGCTGGGCTCTGGGAAGCTCCTGCAAAATCCTACAAAACCTCACAAGAGCCTTCCGGAACCCAGTAAGAAAGTACTTAAAAGCTCTTTCCTTATGCCCGATGCAAATTCAACTTTTAAACTCTTTTAAGCCTTGCGTGTGATTAATTTGTGGGATTTCAGCCAGCTGGCTTTCAACCACGCAAGGTTAAAACTGCACAACTTAATCAAGAGTAAGATGCAATTGTCCTTTACTTACACCCCAGCTTTGGGGTCTGGGGTACCACAGGGCATAACCATGATGAGCAATGTAATTGTCATATGGATGCTGAAACGACCATCAGAACATGAGTCACTTCTAGCAGAGATGGAGATCTTCTCTCATACACACACTTGCTCATCCTTAACCATGACAACCCTCCGCCCTGCACACAAGGGAATTGTGCGATCATCCCTGCCCAATGTTTTTTTCTCTGTCACCTTAGCACCACAATCAGCTCCTTTCGAGACACAGAAACCAATGAAGACGGGATCTGCCATTTTGACAAGGATGTTGTCCACACAGTAGACATGGATGTACTGGACGCCACACCGCTCCATGTGCTCCAGGATCTTGTTGTCCATCAAGGCGCGGTACAAACCACCGTTGCCATCTGCAGCACACAAGGAATGAGTTAACCACCAGACAGAAACTGGGTTAGGACCAGCACCAACTGGCCAGCACCCATGCTATCAACCACCCGCCTTTGCCTCTCACCTGCAATCTCTGTAACCAGTTTTACCACTGTTTGTAAATGGTGGCGGAGGAATGTATAACCAAACAAATGCACATGTGGCACTTGCAATTTTAAAAATAGAGGCAGCCCACCTTCAGGGGCGCAGGTCAAAGGGGAAGATGGTTCCCTGATCTTTCAGGCTGATAAAATATGGCCTTACCCTGGCCTTTGAAAGCTGAGACATATATTTTAGGACACATCCTATCCTCTTGATTGTAATATTCTGATTGTTTTTAATAAGTTTATAAATTGGTGTCTGATTTTTTTAAAAATTTTCCTCTTCCCTCCCTGTTCCCTTTTCCTTCTGTGTCTTTTATTTTTGTATTGTAAGCCTGTGGGTAGGGACTATATTGTTTTGACTGTAAGTAACCCGCTCTGGGAGTCTTTAAGGCTGAAGAGCAGGGTACAAATACTATAAACAAACAATTTTTCAAAATAAATAAATAAATGAAACCCATCCTAGAGCTTCACAATGAAGGACAAGTAAGAGACCTAATAAATAATTATAACAGTATGTATTATATGGCATGATTGTATTCCCTATACAAATACTGAGGGTCACTCAGTGCAATCAGTATATGCAAATGTTTTGTTCACTTAAAGCTATATAGAACCTTTACTCTCAATAACAATGCAACTCAGAGGCGGAGAATACTTTTATTTTTATAAATCTTCATTATTTGTAAAGGGAATCTTTGTATGAGTTAATACTGTATCTACCTTTCGGAGCTGTGCTATAACTCTGTACTTTTGTCCTTCCAGGGTATAGCGCTTTCAATCTATTGTTTTCTTTCCTTTTGTTGTGGTTGCATTTTAAAATAATAAATCAATTCTAAAAAAGAGAAAATGATATAGCTGTGCTGCTACGAGAAAGCTCTGCACCTGCCACATGTGAAGGATTTGCTACACGCAATGCCCCTTTTCACTCAAATATTCGAAATGGTGCCAGTGAGAGGCCTTCAGAAGCTCCCAAGCAAGACACAACACTTCCCCAAGTTTAGGACAGCTGCTGCATACCTGGCGCCATGGCAATCTTGCCTTTCTCTTCCAAGATTGCTTTCCCATCAAATGCCACGGCCGGGAGCATCCTCTGCTCAAACATGATGATGTTGGACTTCTCCAGGTTAAAGTAGTTGTGCTCCTGGAAGAATTTCTCTGTCGGTCCCAAAGTGAACTCACTGGTCATAATGTACCTGCATGGAAGACACACAGGGCACTGCAGTTAGAAGCACTGGACAAGGAAACCAGCAGGGTTGGATTCACACAACCAAAGCAAGCAGAGCACGTTACTTTGAGACTGACCCAGAAACTCCAGCAGGTGCAGAATGCCGCGGTGAGGCTCCTTACGGGGTCCTTGCCGCAGGATCACATTCATTCAGTGCTTTACCAGCTGTACTGGCTCCCGGTGGAGTACAGGGTCAGGTTTAAGGTGCTGGTTTTGACCCTTTAAAGCCCTATGCGCCCTAGGACCCTCGTACCTATGGGACCGCCTCTCCTGGTATTACCCACGGAGGACCTTACGGTCTTCAAATAAAAACATCTTGGAGGTCCCGGGCCACAGGGAGGTTAGGCTGGCCTCAACCAGAGCCAGGGCCTTTTCAGCTGTGGCCCCGATCTGGTGGAACGCTCTGTCACAAGAGACTAGGGCCCTGTGGGACTTGACATCTTTCTGCAGAGCCTGCAAGACAGAGCTGTTCCACCAGGCCTTTGGCCAAGGCACAGCCTGACCCCCTCCTTTGGCAATCTTCACAGAACTCTAGCCCAATTAATTTGATTTGAACTGATTTAAGAATGAATTGATTTTACAATGTATTTAATAGATTGTGAATTTATGTGAACTGTGTTACTTTTACTGTTGTTAGCCGCTCTGGGCCCGGCTTTGGCTGGGGAGGGCGGGATATAAATAAAATATTATTATTATTATTATTATTATTATTATTATTATTATTATTATTTGGCAGTTGGGCACACCCAGGGCATGACAAGGACAGGCACATGCCTTTCTTTTAAAGATTCAAAAACACAGAAGTGAATAGCAGTGCCATGCAAAGATCACAATGCGGAGGGGGACGGGACTATGTGAAGCCAACCAATGCCTCTACATAGCTCCATCCTTATTTCAGCTATTGTGATATATTTACATATTGTGATGTTTAGGTGGTGATATATGACCATGTGAAAAACCAGGTATCGCCCAGCCCTAAACAGAGCCCTGTTTTCGCAGGGGCCAGACAGATGCCTGTGGGAAAACCCCAAACAGGACTGAGAGCCCAAGAGCCCTCTCCCCTCCTGTAGCTTCCAGGAACTGGTCCAGAACCGTTGCTGCCTCTGACTGTGGAGCCAGAGCAGAGCCACTGGGGCTATGAGCCATTGATGGCTCTCTCCTCTGCCACGAATTTGTCCAGTCGCCTTTTAAAGCCACCCAGGTTGGTGAGCATCACTGCCTCCTGTGGGAGGGAGTTCCACAGTTTAACTATGCGCTGAGTGAGGAAGACATTCCAGCATTCAGCTTCATTGGATGTCCATGAATTCTAGTATTATGAGGGAGGGAGGGAAACTTTCCCCAAACCGTGAAAATGTCATTTTATAAACTTATATTGTGTCACCCCTTAAAGGTAAAGGTTAAGGGACCCCTGACCGTTAGGTCCAGTCGTGGCCGACTCTGGGGTTGTGGTGCTCATCTCGCTTTATTGGCCGAGGGAGCCGGCGTACAGCTTCTGGGTCATGTGGCCAGCATGACTAAGCTGCTTCTGGTGAACCAGAGCAGCGCACGGAAACGCCGTTTACCTTTCCGCTGCAGGGGTACCTATTTATCTACTTGCACTTTGACGTGCTTTCGAACTTGATTTTAATTAATTTTTATAATGAAATATTTTTAGAATGTTGGTTTATTTGATTGTTTGATTATTTGATTATTTGATTGTTGTTAGCCGCCCTGAGCCCGGTTTCGGCTGGGGAGGGCGGGATATAAATAAAATTTATTATTATTATTATTATTATTATTATTATTATGTTGGGTTGGCAGGATCAGGGACCGAGCAGCGGGAGCTCACCCCGTCGCAGGGATTCGAACCGCCGACCTTCTGATCAGCAAGTCCTAGGCTCTGTGGTTTAACCCACAGCACCACCCACATCCCGTGTCACCACTTACTTGCCTTTTAAAGTGAAAATTCCCGAATAGGCTTCTCCTCCTCTCCGGAGGTACTGTTTCAGTTACAGTGGTACCTCGGGTTAAGTACTTAATTCGTTCCGTAGGTCTGTTCTTAACCTGAAACTGTTCTTAACCTGAGGTACCACTTTAGCTAATGGGGCTTCCCGCTGCTGCCATGCCGCTGGAGCACGATTTCTGTTCTTATCCTGAAGCAAAGTTATTAACCTGAGGTAATATTTCTGGGTTAGTGGAGTCTGTAACCTGAAGCGTATGTAACCTGAGGTAGCACTGTACATGCAAATTTATGTAGGTTTAACCAACTGATTAACATTCAGTTGATTATCTGACAAATATTTCAGGGGACAGTCCTGATATTTTTGGCACTTTGGAAATATCCTAGTTAAATGTCTAACCAGGGATTGGCAAAGTTTACCTCGCCTGGGCCACTTCACTCCAGCAGAGATCCCTCTGTGGACCAGATCACCCAAGGGCCTGCCATTTCCGGCGTCTGTGCATGTGTAGACGCGATTTCCGGTGACGCGGAAGCGAGTCCCCGCTCTGCACTGCGCTGGTTTAGCACAGCGGGCAGGGACTCACTGAGCGGGCAGCTCAGCTCAGGGGGCTGGTTAATTGACCCCTGTGGGTCATTTGTGGCTCATGGGCCATAGGTTGATGACCCCTGCTCTAAACAGACTTTGCCAGTGGGAGTCACACTGCAAACCAAGTACAGTGGATGCTTGGGTTGCAAACGTGATCCATGCGGAATGCATGTTCGCAACCTGCAGCGGTGCGTCTATGCACGCGCAGGTCACGATTCATCACTTCTGTCCATGTGCAAAGTGCGATTTAGCACTTCTGCACATGCGCGACCACCAAAACCAGGAAGTAACCCGTTCCAGTACTTCCAGGTTTTGGCGGTCTGTAACCTGAAAAAAACGCAACCTGAAGCTTCTGTAACCCGAGGTACGACTGTAGAGGGCCACCCTGCCACTCAGCAAAAGGAACAACAGCAAAGAATTCTGGGACACCATGTGACCACAAGAGGCATTGGCCAGTGCCTTAAGACCCCAAGAGCCAGCTACCCACCAAGGGACTGTGCAGCGAGTTCCAAACTTATCACCAGCCAGCTGCTCCACTCTGCGGATCCGCTCCGCCTGGATCTGATAGAGGGTCTTATGGCTCGGCAGCCCCACATCATACATGCCCTTCGGGTAAGGCACCCCGAGGCGTGTCCCTTGCCCTCCAGCCAGAAGGAGCACGGCCACCTTGTTCTGGGAGATCTTGCGGAGCCCTCGAAGGAGACAAGAGAAAGATCACCGGAGGAAATACGTATCTCATTCAAATCACGGTTGGAAGGGACCACGAGGGCCGTCGAGTCTAGCGCAATGCAGGAATCTTTTGCCCAATCTTTTGTCAAACCCACAACCCTGAGATTAAGACCCTGAGATTAAGAGATTGTCAGCTTCATTCCGGATGGCTGCCCTTGGAGACAGTGCACAGGGTGAGAGGCTCCTTTGGGGGCCTGGAAGCCCTCCACCCGCACCCCAAGCAAGAATCATCTAAAGGAGGCACAGGGTGATGGTGCAATTTCTGTGGACCCAGCTGCCTTCTTTCCCTTCATCGCTGAACAGGTCTGACAGCTCCAGAAGAAGCTTTAAAAACTGAGGCAATGCCTGGGAATTTAAACTATTTGAAGTACTTTTACTCCAACTCGTAAGCGCCCAAAGCAGCTTACGATGACAGTTAAGTCTGTTTCTTCCCTCGGACTTTCCACCAAAAATATACAACACAAAAGGAAAAGGAACTGGGAAGGAGAAGGTAAAAAGCAATCCCAGACAGTACTACTTAGTACTTAGAGGCAGGGGGCAAAGCCTCTAGTAGCCCTAGGTCCTGATGATGTCAGAGTGTGCTTTACTTCATCGCTATCCACACATGCCCAGAGGTTCTTTGGTCTTGTAGGCAGTTGGTTGGAATCCTTAATCCCAACTCTCTTTGTAAAGTGCTCAGAGGTTTTCTGTCCAATAATCAGTACAGTATATAAATTTTGTTAAAGGTATTAAAGTTATGTAGCACAGGTGCACAAGTACTCTGAGCGCAGAACTGGTGTTTGCACAGCACCCAAGTTTTGGCCCACCCCAAATCACACAGCATATGGACACCCAGGCATGCCAAACTGTATTTTGCAAATACTGAAGGCTTTGCCAACGTGGCGCCCTCCATAAATGTGTGGACTACAACTCCCAACAGCCCTAGCCAAATATTGCCACCAATGGCAACGGGAGATTATCAAGCTGGAGGAAGAAGGCTGGTTTACAGGGGGCATCACTCCTTAAAATGTTTTACCCAACAACAGCATTTTGGGCCACAGACAATGCAAAGGAACCTCATAGGGAACAGTTTCCTGGTGTCTAAATGTACAATTTTTGGTGGCACAAAACTTATTTTACTGTGTGCGAAAGTTGTGCAATCTTCCTTTCTTCATTCAGGTTGTTTCTACATGGAACAATGAAGAAGAAAAATATGCCTGTTTATATGTCGTCCACTACAGTACTGTATTCCAAAACGGCCTTTGCCGAGGAAGGTGCAGCCAAAGGGGCCGGTGGGTGTGTCTGTGGATGTGTCTGATTAAGTGGGCGTGACCAAACAAGGAAAGGCGGGGCTACAAGAACAGAACCAATACTGTACAGTAGTCCGTTCTCCACACGCCCACTCTCTGAAAATTAAAGCACTAATGGATCGGACCAAAGGTCCATCATTATCCAACCAGGTGCCTCTGGGAAGCGCACGTAGGCAGGCAGGTACAACCACATGCACCCGACCTCCGGCAGTCTCAGGTAGACTACCTTTGTGACGAGATTCCACAGCGAAAAGTTAACACGGTAACCCACAACGTTCCAACTGTTTGTTCATCCTCCACCAGCAACCCCCAGAGGTCAAAAGGGCTACCAAAAGCCAGGTCTGTCCTGGCCTTACCCTCTTCCTCCCACTGCTCCAAAGTCCGCGGGTCGCTCCTGCAAACGCTGCCGAAGAACTCTGGAGGGACGGGCTCTATCCGGCAGCCCAGTCTCTCCTGGCGCGGCTCTTCCTCCCGCGCGCAGGCCTCCGCCGCCCTCCGGCAATGCTCGCCCAGCTCCTCGGCGTCCAGCTTCGCCAGCGACTCCAGGAGAGAGTCTCGTTGCGCCGGGTCCAGCTCGCCCCAGAAGCGCAGCAAGTGGGACTGGCCGGCACGCTCCAGCCGCGCCCGGATCTCCTCTTCCAGGCACGCCATCACCTCCTCTCTCTGCGCTTCTCGCTGAGCTTTTCAAAGGGGAAAGAGTCTTTTTGCAATTTGCAACAGCTACAAAACTGTCCCTGGGGAGCGCGCGCCAAAGTTTGTGGAACGTTCCCCGGGAAGAAACGGAACGTCGCCTCCACCTAGTTCCCCCTGTGAAGGTCGGTTACTAGCAAGATCCTCTCTTGCAACCACAGCACGGAAACCCGTGTCACTTCCAAATTCCCGCCCCGCCCCCCTTCGCCTGAGCGCACTGATTTCAGGCGTGCCCTCGTCCAATCAAGCAGGGTTCCCCTTCCATTAGCCAGAGGGGGCGGGGAATAAAACAAAATTGCAGCCGGCCAAACTTTAAAAAAGCAACTGGTGGGAGTCAGGCCTCAGGAGGAAGGAGAGGAAAGGCTGGAGGAAATTGCAGCCAGCGCGCAGTCCCGCCCCCAGGCATAAGGAACGCCCCCGCTTCTACGTCCTGTTTCCCGCGAGGAGGCAACTGTTAGCTGTCTATACTGGGCGCTCGCTTCGAACTTGTTTGTCTGAGCTGAAGTGATTCCGCTTACTTGTAGCGTAACGCTGTGCATGTTTATGCTCGAAGCGGGTTGGGGATACTTCCAGGCTTGCAGCCGGATCCTTTTAACCGAAGATGCCAAGGATTGATCCTAGAGTCTTTGGAGGCAAAACGCCCGCTCTGCCCGCTAGAAGTTCGCGGAACGTTTCCTGCCATCTGTCAGGGATGCTTTAGTTGTGAATCCTGCATTGCGGGGAGATGGACTAGAGTAGACCACCCTTTAGAGCCCCTTCCAACTCTACCAATCTATTATTCCACGTCTGCCCCAATGCGGTGAATATCCGTGACTCTCTCCTTTAACCTCCTGCAGAAACCGGAGGCTCTAACGGAATGGTCTTAGTAACGCCAATCCCCGCCCTTCCCTGGCAGCCTCACCTGCGGGCTACACCGCAGGATGTTCAAACACAGCACGGCGTGTACTGTGCAAGAAAACGGCCTTATTCGAGCAGGTTGTCCTCTTTCATAGCAAAGGAACACTGTCTTCCAAAGCCGCCGTCTATGGAAACAGCGCTATTTCACGTTTGTCTTTTAGATACCTTTATGCTTGTTTAGCAGGTATAATGGGCCCGAAAGGAAAAATCTGTTTCCTGAATTGACCCCACTGCCTCATTACTGTACAAAGGATATTGTGGAGTTGGGAATTGGAAAAGTTCAGAGAAGGGAACCCAAATGATCAAAGGGGCGGAGCAACTCCTCTTTCAGGAAATGTTGCACTGTTTGGGACTTTTTGGTGTATTATTATAACTAATTTTTGAATTTATATACCACCCAAATCCAGAGGTCTCAGGGCGGTTCACAGAAAAGAGAAGTGTAGAGTAAAGGCAAGTAAATAGGTGACATGATAGAACTTTTTGGATGGTATGGGCTGGAGAAAGTGGACAGAGAAAAGATTTTGGAGGAAGTCGGAGGCAGGAATGTTCCTGAATACCAGTTGTTTGAAGCCGCAGGAGGGGAGAGGGCTCTGGTGCTCTCAGTGCTAGAAACTTAAGATATATCAGCTAAGTGCAAAATGCCACCTTAGCTCCAGATTGCAGTTTACCAGAGGGTTGGTCTAGAGGACCCTTGGGATCCCTTCCAACGCTACAATTCTATGACTCTATAATCTCAGCTACATTGCTTGACTGTATCTTGCTCTTGCAACAATTCACTTATCCCAGTATGCAAGAAGGAGAAACACACGCACTAAGATATGGTTACCAGATTTTTTTCAATGAATCCGGGGACACTTTTGTGGGGGGGGAGCTGAGTAGCAACAGAGAGTCAGTACAGTCATAGCTCAGGTTAAATGTGCTTCAGGTTGAGCGTTTTCGGGTTGCGCTCCACGGCGACCTGGAAGTAACGGAACACGTTACTTCTGGGTTTTGCCACTCGCGCATGCGCAGATGCTCAAAATGACATGTGCACATGCAGACGCACATACACAGGTTGTGTTCTCTTCAGGATGTGAACGGGGCTCTGGAACAGATCCCGTTTGCATCCAGAGGTACCACTGTCGTGGGTGAGGCCAAAGACCCTGAGCCAAAGCACACATGCATATTGTATAAAGGTGCAAAGCCCTTCTTTCGCACCCTGTGAAACATAAATGCACAGAGTTTTTAGAAAACTAGGCAACGGCCGCCCTCCCACGATTCCCAAGCCTCCTCCGATCAGTCAAAGCCAAGGGAGAAGGGAGCAGGAGATCTGTACCGCTGGACGTCCCTGGTTCTGCTTTGGCAGTGGTGGCGGAAGAGGCAGTCAGCAGCCTGGAGCCAGCCTGGTAGCGCAGTTGGCTCTGGCTGGCTTCATGAGCTGCTCGAGGCTGTGGTGCCTGCCATTTTTCCTCTTTGGAAGTCCCCATATGATGGGTTGCGCACAAGACACATCATATGGGGACTTCTGGCGAGGAAGAATGGCGGGCGCCATGGCCGTGAGCAGCTCCTGAAGCCAGGCAGAACCAACTGCGCTACCAGGCTGGCTCTGGGCTGCTGAGGCTGCCGCTGCCACGTTTCCCGGGAGCAGATTTGCAGATCTGGGGACTGTCCCTGGGAACCGGGGATGTCTGGTAACCCTAGACTAAGATGAAGGTTTTTAAACTGTGGTCACCAACACGGTGCCCAGAAATCTCAGCATAGTCACAAAACCAGTAGTAAAATGCGCCTGGTGCATGGGGAATTTTAAACACTGATTCAGATCCTGCTTGAGGATTTTGTAGTGGGGCATCTGGTTGGCCACTGTGAGAAGAGGATGCTGGACTAAATCAGCCATTGACTTGCCTGAACAGGCTCTTCTTATGTGCCTGTTGAATTGTAAGTCGCTGTTTGACTGCACTGGCAGAAAGTTAGCTCAGTAACCTAATAAAAATAATTTTATTTTATTATTATTAAATTTATATACCACCCTATCTATACCTAGAGGTCTCAGGGCCGTTCACAGAATAAAATCAGAATACAAAACCACAAAATACATCATAAAAATAACCCCCCCACACACATTTTAACAGGGCATAAAATAATAATTATTATAAATTGTAATTATTGTTTATACAGAAGCATCAATGTAGGAGATAAATTGCTTTGCAGGAGTCAACAGAGGCAAAACAAAAACCAGGTCCATTGATGAGCTTACACAACTGCACGGTGCCTCATTAAGAGTGATGAAGAGGGAGAGAGGTAGAAAAAAAAATCCACAGCTGTGTTTTTTTCTGTAAGTTCCCTCCACCATTTTCTAGAAACAATGCAACCACCAACCCAGTTGCTGTGTGGAATTGGACAGCCAGGGGAGGAGTGCCCAGTAATGGCTACCATACATTGAAATTGGAAAGGTATAAGAGAGGAGGTCAACAGTAGGTGGGCTAGAACCAATGGCAGGTATAGCCAAAGTCTGCTTTTCAACCCATTTCCCTTCCTGCTGAGTTCTGCAAGGGCCACACTGAGATCAGGGAGGAGGAAGGTGGTAGCCAGGGTCTTCCCATGGATTGACGATGGTGGGACAGGGCCCCATTTGCCTAGTGGACCAGCCTTCCCTGAGCAGGGAACTGCCGGGAGGTGACCTTTTTGGTGACGGTTCCCCCAGGATGGCTGCCTTGGGTCTCAACAAGGTGCACCCTGTCTCACAGGCAAGAGATTCCAGGGTGGAGCAGTGAAGAGCGAACTGGCATTGCAGACCTCCCTTGGTTAGATTTCCAGAACAACACAAGTCTCTAGCAAAAAATTATGCTAACACCTTAAAGACTAGCACATCTATGATAGTGTAAACTTTAGTGGACCACAGTTGGACCCTGCTTCCTTACATGTACAGTTCTGGTGGCCTCACTGCAAAAAGAATACAGTGGTACCTCGGGTTAAGAACTTAATTCCTTCTGGAGGTCTGTTCTTAACCTGAAACTGTTCTTAATAGTTAAAGCTATGGTTTTCCCAGTAGTGATTTATGGAAGTGAGAGCTGAACCATAAAGAAGGCTGATGGATGCTTTTGAATTCTGGTGCTGGAGGAGACTCTTGAGAGTCCCATGGACTGCAAGAAGGTCAAAGCTATCCATTCTGAAGGAAATCAGGCCTGAGCGCTCACTGGAAGGACAGATCGTGAAGCTGAGGACAAGATGGCTGGATAGTGTTCTCGAAGCTACCAGCATGAGTTTGACCAATCTGCAGGAGGCAGTGGAAGACAGGAGTGCCTGGCGTGCTCTGGTCCAGGGGGTCACAAAGAGTTGGACACGACTAAACAACAACAACATTCTTAACCTGAAGCATCACTTTAGCTAGTGGGGCCTCCTGCTGCCGCCGCGCCGCCAGAGCACGATTTCTGACCTCATCCTGAAGCAAAGTTCTTAACCTGAGGTAGTATTTCTGGGTTAGTGGAGTCTGTAACCTGAAGCGTATGTAACCTGAAGCGTATGTAACCCGAGGTACCACTGTATTGTAGAGTTGGGAAACGGTCAGAAAAGGGCAACCGAAATTACCAAGTGGGTGCAGTGACTCCCCTATGAAGAAAGGTAGCAGCGCTAGGGACTTATTTGATCCGATCCGACAAAAGGCAAGTAAGAGGTGGTGTGAAAGAGGCATATAAAATTATGCATAGCATGGAGAAAGTGGAAATAAAAAAGGTTTTTCTCACTCTCTCTTGTGGATATCCAATGAAGCTGAATGTTGGAAGATTTAGCACAGATAAAAGTATTTCTTCACACATAGTTATAGTCTGGAACTCATTCACCCAAGTGATAGCAATGGCCTCCAACCTGAATGGCTTTAAAAGTGAGTTGTACACATTCATGGAGGAGGAGAGGCTTATCAGTGGCTGCTAGCCATAACAACTGTGCTCAGACTCCACAGCTGGAGGCAGCAACGCTTCAGAATACCAGTGCGGGAAGCCATAAGGACAGAGGGCTCTTGTTGTGTTCGATTCAGATTGCAGGTTTCCCACAGGCGTCTGATCCGCTACTGTGAGAACAGGATGTGGGCTAGATGGGCCACTGGCCTGATCCAGTAGGCTGTTCTTAGGTTCTTTGGGAGCCCTTTCCCGCCCAGCAGTGGTGCAACAACTAACCATCCCCTTTTGAAGGGAGAACTCTGGGACCCTCATTTGTGTGGCAGGGCTTGTTCTTTTTTCCATTCTTGTTGTATGAACACATTTTATGTTTTACTATGTGCTTGTTCTATGCATCTGATTCTTAAATGTTTGATACGTAAGTCAGTATTTTTAAATGATCTGTTAGCAGTCGCTTTGAGGATCGGGAGCAGGAGAGGTTTCTTAAGCCATGCGTCTGAGTGTCCCGATCACTCAGCCGGGGCTAGTCTTGGGGGAGCTAAGGGGCCATTTCTGCTTCTTTGTAGAGAATATAGAAAAAGGGAGAAAAGTATCGTTTTAAAGCTGCTTGAGGGAGGGGGGGCATCGAACGCGTGGAGGCGAAGAAATCAAACCAGCTCGCGAAGCGCCTCAGCCAATCCCCTTCCAGGTCCCTGAGCCGCCGGCCAATGAGCGGGAAGATTTGGTGCCAGTGTCGCTGACGTCACAGACCGGAGTCCCAGCCAACTCTTTGGAACGTTCGGAAGATAACTTTTGTGTTCCTTCGGAACTTTGTGTAGCAATTTCGGGAGCAGCGATGGCGCTTGAGCGCGGAAGTGATGGGCGCTCGCAGCCCGGCGGCAGCGCTACCGAGGGTTTGCCTCAGGCTTTCTTGCACAGCCTGCGGACCCTCTTCGACATCTTGGACGACCGCCGTCGAGGCTACGTGCACTTGCGGGAGATCGAGTCCCGGTGGCTGCAGCAAGGGAGCGAAGCTGGGGAGTTGCCCCGGGGCGTCTTGGAAGGGCTGCGGCGAGCCGCTCCGGCCAGCGGCTACCTCACCTTCGAGCGGTTCGTGGTGGGCTTGAGATCCTCGCTCCTCAGCCCAGACAAAGGAGGCACCTCACCGGGCCCCGCCAACAAAGGCCCCGGGCGCCCCGGCGCCCCTGCTCCGAAAAGCAGAGGAGAAGCGGAGAGGGGGTCCGGACGCGGCGCCGGCGAGTGCGCCTCTCGGTCCCAGGAGAAGATCGCCAGCGCGCCGGCGGAATGCAAGAGAGCAGGTAAGGCGCAGGAGACTAAAGGGTCTCGCCCGCCCCGCGAAGACTGAGAACCCATGACTTTTAATTCGCGGGCACAGAAGTGCCTCTGAGCATGTGAGGAATCCCTTTCCCTCTTCACGTTGAGTAACTGCCCTAACAGAGAGCCGGTGTGGGTGTTGCGGTGGTAACAGACGGGCCATGGAGAAGAGCCCAGTTCAAACCCCCAGTTGGCAATGGGAGACTCTGTGGCGGGCGCGATATCTCAGCCTAGCTTACCCTGCAGGGCTGTTGTGAGGCAGGTAGGATTGAGGTAGCAGGGAGAGTTCTGTGTGCCACTTTGGGCTCCGTAGAGGAAAGATGGGAGAAGAATGTAGATTAATAAAGGAGGATAATGCATGTTTACCTTGCAGAATGTATACATGGGTCCAATGATACTTACCTGCTAGTATAGCTTTTTGGTGGATCGCAGCCTAACTGCACAACCCTGTGCTTCTTGCCTACTGAGAAATGCATTTCCTGGAGCCTAAGGCACAGTCTACCTACTACTTTCATTTTATATTCACAAAAGCCCTGTGAGGTGAGCTAAGTGAAGAGAGAGTGACTTGCCCCAAAGTGGGCTACTTTGAGGTTAGTGCATGGGTAGGCAAACTAAGGCCCTGGTGGCCAGATCTGACCCCAATCGCCTTCTCAATCCAGCCCGCGGACGGTCCGGGAATCAGCATGTTTTTACATGAGTAGAATGTGTGCTTTTATTTAAAATGCATCTCTGGGTTATTTGTGGGGCATTGGAATTCGTTCAGTCTTTTTTCCCCAAAATATAGTACGGCCCCCCACAAGGTCTGAGGGACAATGAACCAGCCCCCTGCTGAAAATGTTTGCTGACCCTGGGTTAGTGGGTATGGGTTTGCAGCCTAAGCCCCCACACATTTACCAAACTGCTCTCTGTAGCACCTTCCTTTAAGCATCACACCTATTTCAGCTGCTCACCTAGGCTGCCTGCCACCTGCATTCCTTCCTCACCTGCCTGCTGCTCCATCCTCATGCTGCGGTTACTGTGGCCATACTGTTGGAAAAAACAGTACAGTGGTACCTCGGGTTACATACGCTTCAGGTTACATACACTTCAGGTTAAAGACTCTGCTAACCCAGAAATATTACCCCGGGTTTAGAACTTTGCTTCAGGATGAGAACAGAAATCATGCTCCGGCGGCGCGGTGGCAGCAGGAGGCCCCATTAGCTAAAGTGGTGCTTCAGGTTAAGAACAGTTTCAGGTTAAGAACGGACCTCCGGAACAAATTAAGTTCTTAACCCGAGGTACCACTGTATAGAGAGAAATAAATGATTAAAAAGTAGCTATAGGGTTGCAGGCATGCTTTCCTAAATTTTAGAGAAGGTTCGAGGGAGGCAGAAATAAACTAGAAGCAGTTTGTCCTTGGTAATTCCCTCTTCTCTCCTCCTGGTCTGGGGAGCAGGGGAGGGGAGTCCCAGGATGGCTTTAATTGGATCACTTCCCCTTTCACACTTCTCTCCAATCTACAGCAACTAAAGGTGGCAGTGGTGGTATCCGAAAGCTGGCAGGACAGGCTCAGTATGAAAGCACCTCCAAGTTGGTAGCAGAAGTGCGGAGGCAGCCAAGAGGCCGTGGTGAGCACAGAAGACACACCATCACCAACGGTGTGGACTACAGCATGGTAAGAGAGCCCTTTCTTGTCACGCATTGGTTGGACGCAGAAGTATGGTGGGAGGCACCAGCTGGGAAACCCCCAAGGAAAGAAGGCTCAGGGCCTGGAGGTTGTTGGTGGGACAATGACGAGTGGTCACAGGGACATGAAGAAGGAGACTGGGAGTAGAAGGTGTTGGAAGCTGAAGAGGTAACAGGGTTTACTGAGCAGGGTGAGTCGGTGGCAGAAGGAAGTCTAGAAGCAGAGGCTGGAGAGGAGGGAAGCCAAGAACCCAGGTGGGAGAAGAAACCAGGGGGTCTCCCCCTCCTGCTGTGACAAGCTCCCCTCCCCTCTGGTCTCCTAGACCCAGAAGAGACATGAAAAGGGCAGAGGAGAGGTTGGCTGCACACAGGTGCAATCTCAGGTTGCTGGGGGGAAGCCCCTGAGAGGAGGGGACTCAGAAGGCTGTGGGGAGGCAGGGATTTTCAGACATGGCAACTGATCTAGGAGGCAGGACCTACCGGGAATGAGATGCTCTTCTTGTTAGGCCTGACACTCTGCCATGTCTGTGAAGGTTGTGTTTTTGGCAACTCCAGTTTGAATGATGTGATTACTGCCGGCTTGCTCTTGTCACCTGGAGGAGCTCTGAAAATGTTGGAAGCAGTGACTTACTGGATGGGGGCCAGTACATTGAGACTGAATCCTGATAAGATGGAAGTGCTGTAGGTGGGAGGTTCCTATGTCCTGAAATTAGGCGCATGGCCTGTTCTGGGAAGGGTTGCAGCACCCTGGAAGAACACATTCACAGTCTGAGAATGCTCTTGGATTCCATCTTGTCCCTACAGGTGAAACTCAAAAAATTAGAATATCATAGAAAAGTTCCTTTGTTTCAGTAATTCAACTTAAAGGGTGAAACTAATATATGAGATTGACTCATGACTTGCAAAGCGAGATCTGCTTCTACTTCTCAGAGGTCCAATCCTGCTCGATTTGCAATCCTTGTTTTGCTGATTTCCTTGAATATTCTAATTTTCTGAGATTGTTAATTTGGGGTTTTCATCAGCTGTACGCCATGATCATTGCAACGATAACAAATCAAGGCTTGACCTATCTCGCTTTGCAAGTCACAAGTCTATCTCATATATTAGTTTCACCTTTCAAGTTGGATTATGGAAATAAAGGAACTTTTCCACGATATTCTAATTTTTCAAGTTTCACCTGTATAACAAATAAAGACTTGACATATCTCGCTTTGCACGTCATGAGTCTATCTCATATATTAGTTTCACCTTTGAAGTTGAATTAGTGAAATAAAGGAACTTTTCCACAATATTCTAATTTTTTGAGTTTCCCCTGTAGAATCTCAAGTGGTATCTTTGACTAGGAGTGCTTGTGCCTGGCTTAGGGTGACTTGCCAGCTGTGGCTGTTCCTGGGATGGGATAGCCTGACCGCTCCTGTCTGGACTACTGCACTGTGCTGTATGCTGGGCTGCCTTTGAAGACAGTCCAGAGGCTGCAGCTTGTGCAGAATGCAGTTGCTAGGCTGGTAAGTTGGACCGCCTGATGGCGCTATGCTTAACTGGTCCTGAAAGTACCATGTTTGCTGCCAGTGAGCTACCAGACCCAATTCAAAATTTAGTGCAAGCATATAAAGTCCTAAATGGCTTGAGGCCTGGTTTTTATCTTACTGCTGACTTCAATTAGAGATAGCTGTGCTGACTGGCGAGAATGAAATCTACTGCAGAAAGATAATGAGGCTGCTGGCTGAGAAAGGTCCCCCCCCCCAACCTTTTGGCATAAAGCCTTGTCCTTCTCACTGGTATGCTGAGCCCCCTGGTCAACAAACCTCATGGCAGCCTCAGATCTGTGGAACTCTCTTCCACTGGAGAATTGTCAGAACCCGGGCTTTGAACTAAGGATTTGTTTGGGGCTGACATATAAACTGGAGTGGGAGATAATCTCAATTATAGGGTTTTCTGTTCAAATCTCTCTCTGTTTCTCTCTTCGCTCTCTAGTTGAATACATGTGTGGATTTTAAAAGGGGGCAATGTTGACTCCATGAGGAGGGCTGGAAATGAAAATAAGATTGGAGACCTGTCTTTGCCCCAGAATCTGAGGGGGGGGTGCCCTCTCACCCCTCTTCCATCAAATCGCCCCATCTGGAGAGCGCCTCCTGCGTGTTTAATGGCTGCCTGTTTGCTTCCAAGGAGCAGGAGGCTTACATACACATCCCTTGCTCTGATCCGCATTGATCTCCCTCGTGGGGTCCCTCATAGCTCATTGCAGCTAGGCTGATTGGGTGAGGGGAGGGGGAGACAGCTTCGCTGGCTGGCTTGTTTAGGTGGCTGGTTCTCCTTCCCTGCCCCCATCTTCTCTTCCCTTCCACCCCCCCCCCGGGGAACCTTCGATCAGCTGCAGGCTCGATGCTCCCTTGCAAGCTTTGGGGATGCTGGCCTTTTCTACCCCCTCCCCCCGTCGCCATCACCCCCACCTCCACCCACGAAGGCCATTGTGCTGCTGGTGGCTGAGCGAGCTGGATGAGGGCCCTGGCTGCATACAGCACCCTCGTCGTGCCCCTGGCCAGCAGCCTCCACAGTCCCAAAGCTCTGGATTTCTTCCTGTGGGTATGTCCTACCTCACTTGGGCTTGGGAAGGCGGGTCCTTCGCCCTAGGTGCATGCAAATCATTTGAAAATCATTGTAATCGGGGGTTTCTGCCTTGAGGGTTTTCTGGTATCGGTTCTGGATTTGGGGGACAGGATGGCAGAAGGAGGGAGGGAGGGGGCTTATGGATAAAGGATCAGGAGCACAGGAGGCTGCCTTATTCCGAGTCAGGCTGTTGGTCCACCTACCTCAATATTACCTACACTGCAGATCTGAAACTGCAGTCTCTTGCATGCAAGGCAGACTTTATGATCTGCATTATGCGAGTCATGCACCATTCAGCCCCACAGCTCTGGGTGCCCTTGCTGGCACCGGCTTTCCAGGGTTCCAGGCTTTGCCATCAATTTCTACTAGATCTTCTTCATTCAGAAATTGAACCTGGAAAGTCCTGCTGGCAGAAGGATGTGGTCTACCTCTCCCGAAGGACTGTGGAATGACACCCTCCAGGTGTTTAGGATTACAGCATATACATTGGCAAAGGGTGTAGGTAACCTCTAAAAATAAAGGCTGCTAGATATCATGGTATATGCATGCATGCGATGTGAGGGAACAGAGCAGCACATTGTTCAAGGCAGCACTTCAAGGGGTGGTGGTGGGGAAGTCTGCTTTTTTGTTTTCATTTAAAAACCAAGCTTCTAGTCCTCATGTTTGTAAATTTGTTTCAAGCTGAATATGTGGAAGGCAGGTGACAGTGAGTGTTGGGAGAAAAGCACTTTAGAGCAAGTTCGGAGGTATGCTTTTTCTGCGCTAGACACAGGCTCTGCTCAACTTGAGTCTTTGGAACATGATTGGAAGCCAAGAGTAGGGGCTGTGAAATGTGAAATGCCGCCTGAGAAACAGTTTCTATCCAAATGCGATTTTGGTTTTAAACGCAGTGTAAGGGACACGGGTGGCGCTGTGGGTTAAACCACAGAGCCCAGGACTTGACGATCAGAAGGTTGGTGGTTTGAATCCCTGCGATGGGTTGAGCTCCCGTTGCTCGGTCCCTGCTCCTGCCAACCTAGCAGTTCGAAAGCATGTCAAAGTGCAAGTAGATAAATAGGTACTGCGGGAAGATAAATGGCATTTCCGTGCGCTGCTCTGGTTCGCCAGAAGCGGCTTAGTCATGCTGGCCACATGACCCGGAAGCTGTACGTCGGCTCCCTAGGCCAATAAAGCGAGATGAGCGCCGCAACCCCAGAGACGTCCACGAATGGACCTAATGGTCAGGGGTCCCTTTACCTTTTAAGGTAGTCTCTGTGGGTGTATTTAATTATGGAGCATCAGAGTTTTTAGGGGGTTAACCAGGCTGGGATAGCAGGCTTGTTGGTTTTTGAAAGTCTGATGTAGATTTTTTCAATTTTGTTGTTCTGTAAGGGACAATGACAATAAAGATTATTGTATCGTATCGTGGTTCTTCCCATCTCATTTAATCCCCGCGACAAACCTGTGAGGTAGGTTAGGCTGAGAGGCAGTAACTGGCCCAAGGTCACACCTAGTAGGGATTATGTACAAGATGTTTCCTCCCCCCTCCCCGTCAGTCCTACTATGGTGGCCTTTTTTGTGCGCAAGGACTCAGTGACTGTGCCTGGGGTTTGTGTCTTGGCAGCTGAAGCAGCTGAAGGAGCTGGAGAAGGAGAAGGACTTACTGCTGCAAGGGCTGGAGCTGGTGGAGAAGGTGCGCGAGTGGTACCACCAGCAGATCCATGCTCTCCAGCAACGCCAGAAGCAGCTGGGCAGCGGCAGAGTTCACATTGTGAGTAACAGGTTGCCGCTGGGTTGCTTTTGTTTTTTTAAGTGAGTTTCCTTGCCTGCTCTCCAAGGAAGGAGAGCAGAACTTTCAGACCGTGTGGAACGGTCACACAGCTCTTACCATCAGAAAATTCTTCCTGATGATGAGTCGGTATATCCTTTCTTGCATTTCCCTTTGTGGCTTAGGGACCTCGTACTTACGGGACCGCCTCTCCTGGTCTGCCCTGCAGAGGACCTTAAGGTCCATGAATAACCATAGTTTAGAGGTCCCGGGCCCTAAGGAAGTCAGACTATCCTCCACCAGGGCCAGGGCCTTCTCAGTGATGGCTCCAACCTGGTGGAATGCTCTGTCCCATGAGACCAGGGCCCTTCAGGATTTAACCTCCTTCCGTCAGGCCTGTAAGACAGAGCTATTCCACCTGGGCTTTAATTTGAATTCAGACTGATCTTTTATTTCACTTCCCTCCCCTTCCCCTTTTATGAAGATCACCCGCTCTGAGACCCCACAGCTAATTCTTCCCTGGCCTCCTCGCTGGCCCAAGTAGGACTAATTCAGCCAGCTAGCCCTGCTGACTATCTAATGCTTATTCTCCCTAAAGTGAATTTTGAATTTTATTGTTATTTATGTTTTTATACTGTATTTTATGCTGCTTTTATAATTGTTTTAAATTTGTTATTAGCCACCCTGAGCCCGGTTTTCTGATCCGGGAAGGGCGGGGTATAATAATAATAATAATAATAATAATAATAATAATAATAATAATAATTATTATTATTATTATTATTATTATTATTATTATTATTATTTATTTGCTATCTGGGGGTGCTGGCTGCAGGCATGAAGCAGCTATGGTGGAGTGCTCCTGTGGATTGACAGCTGGCCTGGCTGCTCTCTTATATTGCTTTCTCCCCCCCGGCTTTCTCTCACACAGGACTTGTTCGCAGAGGGCACTCTGAGCCACCATCTCCTGCTCAAACTGCAAGCGCTGAATCACTACCTCAGTGAGCTATTGTCTCTCTCAGCAAAGGTGAGAGCTGCGGTATGGACAGGGCCAAGGAAGTGGGAGTGGTGGGAGGTGTTAGGTCCTGAGTGGGCTAGCAGAGGCTACTAGCCCTGAGGGCTATACTCTGCCTTCATACTCGGAGGCCGCAATGCTTCTGAACAGCAGAAGCTACAGGAGGGGAGAAGGCTCTTGTGCTCAGGTCCTCCTTGCAGGTTTTCCATGGGGGGGGGGGCGCATCTGGTTGGCCACTGTGAGAACAGGGTGCTGGACCAGATGGGCCATTGGCCTGACCCAGCAGGACTCTTTCATTAATTAATATCCTTTATTAGGCATAGCAAACTACACATTATCAAACAGATACCGTATACAAATTGTGCAAAATACAAGCTCAACATAAGTCAGATCTTTAACTCCAGAGAGAATCAATTTGCACAAATAATACAATGCAACACTACCACATCCCCGATCAGTTGAGAACCACTAAATCTCTTTATAAAGGCCCAGTCTTTCTACATGGACAGCACTCAAAAATTCAGCCACTATTAAAGTAATTTGATCATTCCTGTCTGAGAGCAGGTCCTGAACTGTTGGTGATACTGTATACAGGTGAAACTCAAAAAATTGGAATATCATGGAAAAGTTCCTTTCTTTCACTAATTCAACTTTAAAGGTGAAACTAACATATGAGATAGACTTGTGACATGCAAAGCGAGATAGGTCAAGCCTTGATTTGTTATCATTGCAATGATCATGGCGTACAGCTGATGAAAACCCCAAATTAACAATCTCAGAAAATTAGAATATTCAAGGAAAACAAGGATTGCAAATCGAGCAAGATTGGACCTCTGAGAAGTAGAAGCACACCTCGCTTTGCATGTCATGAGTCAATCTCATCTATTAGTTTCACCTTTTAAGTTGAATTACTGAAATAATAAATAAGTTTTATGGCAGTCGCACAGAATTTGGCCACCCGTAGCGTAATCTCCAGATCCTTGTCCTCTACCAGGAGTTTTAGACATTGAAGTTCGGACCCATTTGGAGATTTTTGTATAACAGGAGTGATAAATACCGAGCGTATATCCTCGTAGAAACGGCAGCGTAACAAGACATGAGAGACAGTTTCTGCCTCCATCAAGCTGCAGGGGCAGACTCGTTCCACGTATGGTTTACCCTCGAATCTGCGCTGCAATAAGCAGATGGCAGCACGTTGAATCTAGCGAGGATAAATGTCTGTCTGTATTTGGGTATTTGTAATTTTGACAAATAATTTGCTGGGTGTTTATTCATCTCGCTCACGTGGCATTGCAGTTCCACATCCCAAATTTGGTGGATTAATGCTCTAGCAAACATCACTGGGGGCATTCAGAGTGCTCCCCACCGGGTGACAACAAAGGAGAGGGCCTTTTCAGTTGTGGGAACACTCAGTCTGGACCCAAGCATAAGAGCACCCTCTGGCCCTGTGGCTTCCAGTGACTGTGGAAGCAAAGCATAGCTGCCATGGTTAGTAGCCATCGATAGCCATCCATTCATTTGTCCAATCCTCTTTTAAAGCCATCTAGGTTGGTAGCCATCACTGCCTCTTGTGGGAGCGAGTTCCACAATTTAACTGTGCTCTGTGTTAGTTAGTTTAACTGTGCTCTGTGTTAGTTAGGCACCGGTGGCGCTGTGGGTTAAACCACAGAGCCTAGGAGTGGCTGATCAAAAGGTTGGTGGTTCGAATCCCCGCGACAGGCTGAGCTCCCGTTGCTCGGTCCCTGCTCCTGCCCACCTAGCAGTTTGAAAGCACTCCAAAGTGCAAGTAGATAAATAGGTAACGCTCTGGCGGGAAGGTAAACGGCATTTCCGTGCGCAACTCTGGTTCGCCAGAAGCGGCTTAGTCATGCTGGCCACATGACCCGGAAGCTGTACGCCGGCTCCCTCGGCCAATAAAGCGAGAAGAGCGCCGCAACCCCCAGAGTCGTCCGCGACTGGACCTAATGGTCAGGAGTCCTTTGGTCAGGTGTTAGTCATAGAATTGTAGAGTTGGAAGGGACCCAAGAGGACATGTAGTCCAACCCTCTGCAATGCAGGAATCACAGCTAAATAAACCCTGACAGATCAAGGAGTCACCTAAAGACTTTCTCGTGTGTGAGAATGAGGGATGAAGTGCATTAAGAAGATGATGGTGGTTTGTCTTTTTGAGAGAGAGTGTGAAGCACGTGCAGCCCTGGAACAAACCCCTTTTCTTTGTCTCTAGCCACTGAACCCCAGTTTTGCAATGGGGCATGTGCCACCCTCTGCGCTCACGACCTCCCCTCCTCTCGTCGGATCTCAGCAGGCCTTCAACATGTTGAAGGAGCAGAATCGTCTGCTCACCATGGTGAGTCTGCTATTAAGTGCCAGTCCGTTGAGTCACTGCCAGCCCACCTGTCCCCAGCCATGTTTTTTTCCCCTTCAATTTTTTTTATTCATTTTATAACACAAATAAACAACACAAACAGAAAAAACAAACAATACAAACAAATTTTTATCTTATCATTTTCCCCCCTAAACATTGTTAGGTGAGCTTCCCCAAGTCCCCCCTATCTGATTTTCATTTTACCTCATCTTTAGCAACCTATATCATAATTTATAACCATTTTTTTATCACACTTACTTTTACCATAAAAATCTTCACATTTTATCCCTTACATATAATACTATTTTAAAATACACTGTCTTCTGCTTCTAACCCTACAGCCTATACCAACTTCCAAAGCTATTCTAAGATTTAAATATTAACATTTTTTTTCAAATATTCCTTAAACTTCTTCCAATCTGCTTCCACCGTCTCTTCTTTCTGGTCTCGGAGTCTCCCAGTTCGGCAAGTTCCATACAGTCCATCATCGTCATCTGCCATTTTTGATAGTTGGTAAATCTTGTTTCTTCTAATCCTTCGCTAGTAATATTCTTGCAGCTGTTGTGGCATACAGGAAAAAAGTAACATCCCTTTTGGGGATTTCACCCCCCACTATACCAAGTAAAAAGGCTTCTGGTTTCTTAATGAATGTGTTGTTCAACACTTTTTTCAATTCATTAGAAATCCTTTCCCAGAATTCTTTTACCTTGGGGCACGTCCACCACATGTGGTAAAAGGTTCCTTCTTTTTCCTTACATTTCCAGCATTTATTATCATGAGTATGATACATTTTTGCTAACTTCACTGGTGTTAAGTACCATCTATACATCATTTTCATCAAATTTTCTCTTAATACACTACATGCTGTGAATTTAATTCCTTTTCCCCACAATTTCTCCCAGTCCACCATCATAATATTGTGCCCCACATCCCTGGCCGATTCAGTCATTACAGATTTCACCTGTCCCCAGCCATGTGGTGGTCTTAATTCTGCCTTTACCCCGCAGGAGGTGACAGACAAAAGCGAGCGGATCACCCAGCTGGAGCTGGAGAAGTCTGCTCTGATCAAGCAGCTGTTTGAAGCGCGTGCCCACAGCCACCACGAAAGCAACCTGCTGGACTCCACCTTCATCTAAGACCATCTTTGGACATTGTGCAGGGCTGCAGGGGGACACCAGCCCTGGCTGCAAGCATCTTGCAGGATCCTGTGCAGCTGCAAACAAGGTGGCGACTTGCACCTTGCCCTCACCCCTGCACCATCTGGCCTTGGATGCCTTTTACCTTGTGGCCGAGGTCTGAAATCATGACATTGGGTGCAATTTACTCTCCTGACGGTTGGGGAAAGGAGCGTTGATGTGCAGGCCTGCATTGCTCCAGCCCAACCCATTTCAGGATCCAGATTTGGATTAGCTGCTGTTCCACCCCACCCCACCCACCGGAAATGCCGGTGGTGTTTGGTGTTTTTATTTTAACTCCTGTCCTATGACTCCATTCCACTGAGTGTGGATGTGGAATTGGGGCTTTCACTCCAGTATTGATGGTCCGGCCCGTTTCCCATGGTTAGAAGTCTCTTCCTTGACGTGAGAAAGGAGATTAATGGTATTTATCTTTAGGATATCTGCAACTCATTGACAAGCATTCCACATTGGGGGATCGGCATGTACTCCATGCTGGACCCAGCGGCAGAATGTAAGCATTCACACACACCCCAGGGTGTTTGTGTGGGGCACCCCCCCAAGGGGGCCTGGGATGAAGGAAGCCTGCTGCGGCTTGCTGATTCTTCTCCACTCCACCCCCGGGTCAGTCCTGACCCGGGAGCAGAGCTTCAAGCTGGGTGCACACTGGAGCCAGGCTCCAGTGGGAGCCTGTTGTGGGGGAACCTGGTCATGCTTCCTCCCCAAAATGTGCCTGGGGAAACAGCCCCACCACCACCACACTATGCCAGTGGCTGAACCCTGGAAACTGTTCCAAAAGTGAGATTCAAGCCCCAGAAATGAAGTCTCTCTTTTTGGCTCAGTTGTCAGGAGTGATATTTCTCTTTGGCTTAAGAGGAGAGTACTCCTGAGTTCATCCAGAGTGCTCTTTCCTCCTTTGGGCTTTGGGCAAACCTGAACCCCCTTCCTAAACCTGTGCCTGTTTTCATAAGAGCATCTCTGCTGAGTCACAGCAAAGGCCAAGCAGACGACATTGGGGATTATACTGCCTCTTATATGGGAGGATTGTTTGAGCTGTTGCAGCTAATGGACTTCTCATTTCATATCAGGTGGTTGGAGGTTTTCAAGCAAGCCTGGATTCCTCCAGGACATAGATGGAGTAGGCTTATTTTATGTTGCTGGCTATTTTAACCAACTATTTGCAGGGGGTTGGACCATTGACTCTCTAATTCTGTGAACAAAACACAGCCAGCTTTCGAAACTCTTAAATTCTCTCAATTTTGCAAAGCGCAGTTCTCCATCTGAGGACTGCCTACAAAGATGCACGCAGCGAGAAGAAGTGTACATAGAAATGCACTTATTAGTGAAAATAACATACAAAAGGTGCATTATATTGGGGGGGAATTGCTCTGCAAAAACATGTGGATATTAAGTAAAATTGCATAAGAGAATCTATAGAATCCTAAGGGTTGGGAGGGATCATAAGGTCATCTAGCTCAACCCCCTGTAAGGCAAGAATCTCAACTGAAGCACCCAGGACAGAGGGTCACCCAACCTCTGCTTAAAAACCTCCGAAGAAGGAGAGCCCACCAGTTCTTGTGGGAGTCTGTTCCACTGTCAAACAGCTCTTTCCGTCAAAAAGTTATTCCTGATCTTGAGTCGGAATCTCATTTCTTGTCATTTGAATCGATAGTGGGAGGCACTCAAACTGAAAGGCAGGTGAGTTTCCATGATAACCTTTTCTTTAAATTGCTAGCTAATGTGGAATGGAAGCCTGGCAAAACAAGAAGCTGAATATTGGCAGACTTACCCAATATCTGTCACACTCCAAATAGAATGTCCACAGACATGCTGTGACATCACTGATCGTCCACCAAAGGCAGAAAACCGATGACAGCTACAGTGGGTTTTGTGGACATGTAACGCTGGGGGAGGGACGTGGGTGGCGCTATGGGTTAAACCACAGAGCCTAGAACATGCCGATCAGAAGGTTGACGGTTCGAATCCCCGCGAGGGGGTGAGCTCCCATTGCTTGGTCCCTGCTCCTGCCAAACTAGCAGTTCGAAAGCACGTCAAAGTGCAAGTAGATAAATAGGTACTGCTCCGGCCGGAAAGTAAATGGCGTTTCTGTGCACTGCTCTGGTTCACCAGAAGTGGCTTAGTCCTGCTGGCCACATGACCCAGAAGCTGTACGCCGGCTCCCTCAACCAATAAAGCGAGATGAGCACCGCAACCCCAGAGTCGGTCACGACTGGACCTAATTGTCAGGGGTCCGTTTACCTTTACTAACGCTGGGGGAATGCCGTCCACTTTTCACCACTGCTGTTTTGACTTGGGATGTCTCTGCAAAGAGCACCCCTCCCCCCCCCGTAATCAGAATTGTAGAGTTGGAAGGGACCCTGAGGATCATCTAGTCCAGCCCCCTGCAATGCAGGAATATGCAGTTGTCTCATACGGGGATCAAACCTGCAACCTTGGCATTATCACCACCATGTTCTAAGCAACTGAGCTATCCAGGCTGTGGTTAAGATGCTATGTGACTCCCTCTCCCCTCTCCAGCCGACTCCCCTCTTCAAATATGTTTACCCTCCCCAAATAGGTTTACATCTGAACACTTGTATGCCATTTTTGTATGTAGCATTTTTTTACCGGTAACTTGTTTGAAGTTCTTCATGTATGTACATGTACACTTGTTTAAATGTTCTGTGACCATGGAGGATTGTTGGTTCCTTTTTCCTCCCAAATAAAAGCTGAAATGAGCCTGAAACCATTACTGCTGCTGTTGTTGTTGTGGCTGTTGCTACTGTTATTTATTATGCTAATTGATGCTTTTGAATTCTGGTGCTGGAGGAGACTCTTGAGAGTCCCATGGACTGCAAGAAGATCAAACCTGCCCAATCTGAAGGAAATCAGCCCTGAGTGCTCACTGGAAGGACAGATCCTGAAGCTGAGGCTCCAGTACTTTGGCCACCTCATGAGAAGAGAAGACTCCCTGGAGAAGACCCTGATGTTGGGAAAGATGGAGGGCACAAGGAGAAGGGGACCACAGAGGATGAGATGGTTGGATAGTGTTCTCGAAGCTACTAACATGAGTTTGACCAAACTGTGGGAGGCAGTGGAAGACAGGAGTGCCTGGTGTGCTCTGGTCCATGGGGTCACGAAGAGTCGGACATGACTAAATGACTAAACAAAAATCACATGCCGGGTGCTTTACAAATAATAATGATAGTTCAGGTCTCTGTCCCAAGGGCCTTACAATCTACAAATGGTCCCAAGGCAGAAAGAGTGGGCTGTGTGACTTCTCACCTAAGAACATTCATTATTATTTATTAATAAAAGTATTTATATACTGATAAATCACAAGACATATCAAAGTGGTTTACAACATTTAAAAGATTAAAACCACACACCATAAAAGCTTTAGGAAAAAATTAAAAGCAAAAATGTGTGTTATAAACACATATCAGTCAACCATTGTGGGGGTGGTACTGCCTGCATAAGCCTGGTGGAATTAAAAAAGTTTTCATCGGGCTTTTAAAACTTGGTACAGAGGGCACCTGCTTTGATGTGGCTTCACTTGGGACAACCAAAGTTTCTGCAGAAATGTCCTGCTTTGGTCCACAAGGGGGCCCTGCTGCCCCACTTAGAATACATTAGGTTTTAAAGAGCAGCATTAGCACACAGGCCACATGGGGTTGATTAATCTTTTTAGATTTATTTCACATATTTATAAACTGATTCACAGACTGAAGCCATTGAAGCAGTGTACAACAATATAAACATGAGGGGGTGGGGGAGATTCCCTAGGTGGAGACGAAGGCAATGAATTTTACAGATTTGCCTCTGAGTCAGTCCTTCGCCTCCCAGGAGGACACAGTACAGTACAAGATCACATCTTGTGTGCAGTTCGCTTGCATTCTTTCAGCCAGGTTGGAAGATAGCCTGTTGAAACTGAGCAAATTAAATGTATGCAAGTTGGAGAGTTTAAAAGGTTTGGGGTTTTTTGTGTGTGCCAGGTTTTCCCAGCAAAGCCCCCTCACTGTGTCTTGCTCACTTGTGTGCAAGCTCTGGAATGATGCAAGCATGGGAGCAGTTTGAGTAAACACATTTATGTGCCATCCCTGGAACATACCCCACCCCATGCAAGATGCAATCATACCTTACTGGGACACACACACACACACAAACCCAATTTTGGCTGAAGGTTTTAATGCATGGGTAGGCAAACTAAGGCCCGGGGGCCAGATCTGGCCCAATCGCCTTCCAAATCCAGCCCATGGACAGTCCAGGAATCAGTGTGTTTTTACATAAGTAGAATATGTGGTTTTATTTAAAAAGCATCTCTGGGTTATTTGTGGGGCCTGCCTGGTGTTTCATAGAATCATAGAGTTGGAAGAGACCACAAGGGCCATCGAGTCCAACTCCCTGCCAAGCAGGAAACACCATCAGAGCACTCCTGACATATGGTTGTCAAGCCTTTGCTTAAAGACCTCCAAAGAAGGAGACTCCACCACACTCCTTGGCAGCAAATTCCACTGTCGAACAGCTCTTACTGTCAGGAAGTTCTTCCTAATGTTTAGGTGGAATCTTCTTTCCTGCAGTTTGGATCCATTGCTCCGTGTCTGCTTCTCTGGAGCAGCAGAAAACAACCTTTCTCCCTCCTCTATGTGACATCCTTTCATATATTTGAACATGGCTATCATATCACCCCTTACCCTCCTCTTCTCCAGGCTAAACATGCCCAGCTCCCTTAGCCGTTCCTCATAAGGCATCGTTTCCAGGCCTTTGACCATTTGGTTGCCCTCCTCTGGACACGTTCCAGTTTGTCAGTGTCCTTCTTGAACTGTGGTGCCCAGAACTGGACACAGTACTCCAGGTGAGGTCTGACCAGAGCAGAATACAGTGGCACTATTACTTCCCTTGATCTAGATGCTATACTCCTATTGATGCAGCCCAGAATTGCATTGGCTTTTTTAGCTGCCGCGTCACACTGTTGGCTCATGTCAAGTTTGTGCTCAACCAAGACTCCTAGATCCTTTTCACATGTTTTTACGTGAGTAGAATGTGTCCTTTTATTTAAAATGCAATTCTGGGTTATTTGTGGGGCATAGGAATTCATTCATTGTTTTCCTTCAAAATATAGTCCAGTCCACACACACACACACACAGTGGACAGTGGACCGGCCCACTGCTGGAAAAAGTTTGCTGACCCCTGTTTTAATGCACAAGTCACTTGGGTACATAAGTCAGGTGACAAAGCTCTCAGGTCAATGGGTGCAGCAACCGATGAGGTACATGGCCAGGAGTAAGCCAAGACAAGGGATGCGGGTGGCGCTGTGGGTTAAACTACAGAGCCTAGGACTTGCTGATCAGAAGGTTGACGGTTCAAATCCCCGCGACGGGGTGAGCTCCCATTGCTCGGTCCCTGCTCCTATCAACCTAGCAGTTCAAAAGCACGTCAAAGTGCAAGTAGGTAAATAGGTACCACTCCAGCAGGAAGGTAAACGGTGTTTCCATGTGCTGCTCTGGTTTGCCAGAAGCGGCTTAGTCATGCTAGCCACATGACCCGGAAGCTGTTGTGGACAAACGCTGGCTCCCTCGGCCAGTAAAGCGAGATGAGCGCCGCAACCCCAGAGTTGTCCACGACTGGACCTAATGGTCAGGGGTCCCTTTACCTTTTTTTAAAAAAAGGATAGCTGCTTATTTCCTTGACATCTGATGAAAACGCGTTCCACAGGGCGGGACCTACACCTTCACACCTGTCTCTCTCATCCTCCTGCCCCCTGATTTTTGGCTGAGCTGCTTCAGGCACCTTAGATCATGGTTTCCATGTTAGCTGAGCCCTGCTGTCACCTGGGAAGGCCAAACAGATTAAGCCCCAATCCCTCCAGCCGGTGTTTAGAGAGGAACACAACAGAGTGGCTTTGAAGTGAAGGTTTGTTTAGGGAACACCATAATGCAAGAAGAAGAACTGATTGTCCGATACAGTTTGTTTATCTCGCATAGCCTTTACCAGCCTGATGCTCATCCGCAAAGCATTAGGCTGGCAAGGTCAGTCCTTGTTCATCCAAGCAGATGAAGTTTATGAAGGTAGGAAGAGCCATTAGCTGGATCAGGCCAATGTGCTATCTAGTCCTGTTCTCACAGTGGCTGACCAGATGCTTGTGGGAAACCAGCAAGCAGGATCCTTGCACAAGAGCAGGTCTCCTCTCCTGTGTTTTCCTGCATCTGGTATTCAGAAGCCTCGCTGCCTCTTGACCACGGAGGCACAGCGCAGTAACTGTGGCTCCTCTCCTCCTCCTCCATGGGTTTGTCCAAACCTCCATCAAGGCTCTCCAAATTGGTGGCCATCATTGCCTCCTGTTGGGACGCGGGTGGCGCTGTGTGTTAAACCACAGAGCCTATGACTTGCCAATCAGAAGGTCGGCGGTTCGAATCCCCGTGACGGGGTGAGTTCCTGTCGCTCGGTCCCTGCTCCTGCCAACCTAGCAGTTCGAAAGCACATCAAAGTGCAAGTAGATAAATAGGTACCGCTCCGGCGGGAAGGTAAACGGTGTTTCCGTGCGCTGCTCTGGTTTGCCAGAAGCGGCTTAGTCATGCTGGCCACATGACCCGGAAGCTGTATGCCGGCTCCCTCGGCCAGTAAAGCGAGATGAGCGCCACAACCCCAGAGGAGTCTGCGACTGGACCTAATGGTCAGGGGTCCCTTTACCTTTACCTTTAAGCCAAGACATTCCCCGAAATCTTTGCTCCTGAAATGGTTGGCACCCACAGAACTGAGAAAGCAAGTGAGCAGGCACTCCTCTGTGCAGGCTGTTTGCCAAGTCTGTTTGCACCAGCACAGCCATGTCCACATCCTTGGTGATGGGAGACAGAGTTGATAGGGCCAGCTCACCATGTGATGGAGCCCCAAACACCTCAGAGAGGGCTCTTCACTGCTGGGAGGTGCTACTAGGGACATGTCAGTCTGCTTTGGCATAGCACTCATGACCAATTCCGCCAGGATGTCTCTACCAGACCCACGACACTTTGGGAACTGGTCCATTTCCCATTTGCACCCAGGACTTTGTTGGGGGTGGGGTGGGCAGGACTTTTGTTAGGCAGGCAGAACTGATGTGATTGGTCAGTTAGTTAAGTGTTTCCATTGTTTTACTTGATCTAGGGGGGGAGCAGCTGCCCCTCCCTGCACCCCCCTTGGCTACGTCCTTGCCACTGGGGATTGAACCTGGAACCTTCTGCATGCAAAGCAGGTGCCCCAGTACTGAGCTACATACAGCGCCATCCCCTGAAACCATTAGAAATCCCTTTAAGAGGCGCACAGTCTCGAAGGGGAATAAATGGTATAAAAGGTGGATGCCACAGATATTGTCTGGACTGTAGTCGCCCTGCCATCCTGGATTTCCCTCACAAGATCAGAAAACAGCACAATTATGGAAAGGTCTGGCCTGGGGGTTTAGGTCCTGAATAGGAAACTGTGTACATCCTGGTCTGCTTCTGGTTGTCTGCATCCCTCTTCTTGGGTCAGGGTCACCTTCTGTGGGCTCTGCATTTCAATGAATTGGGTAGAGTGAATGGTTATTGAGGAACTTGGTATGTTAATAATGTTTACCTTCATAGATGCTGTTTTATTTTTGCTGTGTCGAACACAGCAAACATACAGTGGTACCTCGGGTTACATACGCTTCAGGTTACATACGCTTCAGGTTACAGACTCCGCTAACCCAGAAATAGTACCTCGGGTTAAGAACTTTGCAGCAGGAGGCCCCATTAGCTAAAGTGGTGCTTCAGGTTAAGAACAGTTTCAGGTTAAGAACGGACCTCCGGAACGAATTAAGTACGTAACCAGAGGTACCACTGTATATCGAACAGATATATATATAGAAAAAATATATTGAACAGATGGAAAGCTCTTCATTCTGAACAGGCTGAAAGCAAAGATTAAGGTTACCATAACTTCTGTCATAGAGCTTCGGTATGCTGATGACAACGTAGTGTGCGCACGTTCAGAGAATGACCTCCAAACCATCCTAAATATTTTCGCAGAAGCTTACAGAAAGCTTGGCCTATAACTCAACATTCAAAAAACCAAAGTGCTGCACCAGCAACTACAAAATAACCCTTCTGCAGCGCCACAAATCCAACTCAGTGGTGTAACGCTGGAAAATGTCAATCACTTCTCCTACCTGGGCAGTTATCTTCCCACAAGGGCTAACATTGATGCCGAAATCCAACATCGCCTGAGCTCTGCAAGTGTGGCTTTCTCCCGATTGAAGTGCAGAGTGTTTGAGGACCATGACACTCGCAGGGAAACTAAAATGCTTGTTTACAAAGCTATTGTACTGCAAACCTTACTGTATGCTTGTGAAACACTTATGAACGCCATCTCCAACTCTTCGAAAGATTCCATCAATGGTGTCTCCAAAAAATTTTACACATCACTTGGGAAGACAGGCGAACTAATACCAGTGTACTGGAAGAAGCAAAGATCACCAGTGTTGAAGCGATGATTCTTCAACATCAACTTCGTTGGACTGGTCATGTTGTGCGGATGCCTGATGATCGTCTTCCAAAGCAACTACTCTATTCTGAACTTACTCAGAGCCTATTCTGAAGACTCGGTAGGCTCTGCTCTTAGTGGCCCAGGCATTGTAATTAAGAAGTTTTGTGTTACGTTGTGATATTCCAATGCTATGTGTGATGTCTCTCAGCTGTTTTGGGACTCTTTTGAGTGGGAAGAAGCCTAGAAATGCAATTGGTCGATTTCTGAAAGGGGGCAACCCACAGAGGCACATGGAAAACAGCAGTTTATGAAACATCAGTCCATAAATATTTTTTATAAATAAATAAAAGGTGGCGTGGGGAAATTCCTGAGCTCGAAATGCCTAAAACAAAGGTCAGCACCAAATCTTGCATTGCTGGCAAAGTTAAGCTAACATCTCTGGTAGGGAAGAATGGCAAATGGTCACATTCGCTCTCTAGGTTTCTGAGATGGTTCTATTTCACTCTTTGCCTTAAGGTGTGCTTGTGCTGCGTGATGTGCTGCCGGCTTATATTGTGATATTACTGTCTGAAGGTAGCACCCAGTTACTCTGTCACTTTCATTTCATGCAAGTTTTCAGGAAACTATGCTTCCTTTATTTCTCTGGTATGTGAATTCTTTGGGGGGGGGGCGTGGAAGGCTGAACATGGGGACACATATTCATAACAGGTGCCCTTTTTTAACTCCAGCAAAAGATCCTTCGCCTCTTGGGAGTTTGCATGGCTTGTGGGTTCAACATACACATTGCAACGTGGGTAGACAGGGTCAGCAATGGAGGAAAGTGGTTTTAGAGGCATCTGGGTGGTCCTGTGAAACTGCTGCATCAGGCCAGTGTGGTGTAGTGGTTAGGAGGGGTAGTCTTGTAATCTAGGGAACAGGGTTTGTGTCTCTGCTCCTCCACATGCAGCGGCTGAGTGACCTTGGGCCAGTCACACTTCTTTGAAGTCTCTCAGCCCTGCTCGCCTCACAGAGTGTTTGTTGTTGGGGAGGAAGGGAAAGGAGATTGTGAGCTGCTTTGAGACTCCTTCGGGTAGTGATAAAGCAGGATATGAAATCCAAACTTTTCTTCTTCTCCTGCTCTGCTGTAGGTCACAAACTCACGGACAGCTGAGTTGCTTGCCAGACAGCTCCCTTGCCCCAACAAATACCTGGCCCACAACCCATCCATCCCTTTTTAGCAAAGACAGGCCCATTTTTGTGTGTCCGTCCCTGTTAAACTCCCTGCCCAGTTTTGCCTTTTAGGATCCATGGGGTGTTCTCCCCTTTAATTGAAGGGGCTGGGGGAAGCATCCCTGTTCTCTGCCATTACTCATAACTGCCTTTCTAGGCAGTAAATGTTTTTGCTGTTGTTGCCGTTAAGGGCTGGCCCAGGACATTTTGGCACCTGAGGAGAACCACAAAATGGTGCCTCACCCACCAGTGAAGAAGGGGGTGGAGTGAAGATCTACATCGGGAACAAGTGGGGAGTGAAGATCTACTTTGGGGACATCTGTTTAGCATAGATTGGTCTACTCTGACTGTCTTGTACCCCTGGTGCCAAGTACTGCTGGTGTACACAATATGTAGGGTTGCTATATGTCTGGGAAATCCCAGACATGTCCTCTTTTGGGGGGCCAACAGGCCCATCTGAGGGGATTTTTACATTTTAATGCCCGAGATTTGGGGGGGTGTTTTGGGTCTTTTGGCTTGGGCGCAGGCGGCTCGGGCGCAGGCTAGGCTGTGGACTGCTCTGCATGCTGCAGCTGCTGCCAGGCCAAGCTGGAGAAGGAGAAGGAGGTGTGCAGGTGCTGTGGCTGTAGCCCCACAAGTGCGTGCCCATGCACCTCTTTCCCCAGCTCGGGTTGGCAGCAGCTCGGGCTGTTCTCTTTTTTGCTCTTCAAATTATGGCAACGCAAACAGTATGTCAAGTCAACGGTCAGGAAATGCAGTCAAACCCAAAGCACAATCCTGTATAAGTCCTGGAGCAGCCAAGCCGAGTTCCATTAACATGGGCAGTTGAGCAGACCGAGCACCTCTGCTTCCCTTTTATACTTTGCCTCTTGATAGATCTGTCTGTCTGTCTGTCTGTCTATCTATCTATCTATCTATCTATCTATCTATCTATCTATCTATCATCTATCTATCTATCTATCATCTATCTATCTATCATCTATCTACCTTGCCTGTTGATTGCAGCATCTGGGCTTGGCGAGGCAGGTGACCCTCACTGGTTGTGAGCCCACTCCAGCTGGGGAATCACACACCGCCTCCCTGAGCTAACGAGCCCCACTTGGGCTGTGGGCCCTTGCCTGCTTCAGTCTCCTGGAGTGTAATCTCCTGCTGCTCCCTATGTCTCAGAGCCCACCTTGAGCATGGAGATGGGGGCCTCTGTGGCTCTGATGAAGGGCCCTGATCTTCTGGTCCCTGCACACTAACCCCCTCACCCCCCTCACCGCCCTCTGCCACCCCATGTGTACTTTCCACAACCCCACACTCCCCTCTCCTAGCCGCAGCTTGCCCCAGTGGGTCCCGGTCATGGCTGCACCCTTCACCAAGGTCCTCTTCCTCCTCTCTGTTGTCCTGCCAGTTCATGGCACTGACTGGCAGTGGCTCTCCAGGATCTCATGCAGTGGCCTTTCTCAGCCCTACCATGGAAGTGCCATTGGGAATCAAATCTTGGATCAGCTTCATGCAAAGCAGGTGCTCTGGTCCTGAGCCCCTGCCCCCCCCCACCTCTGCCTTTCCTGGCATCATGCAAGTGCAGCTGCTTTACAAGCCATGACAGGGCACGCTAGGAGGATGGGACCCTTTCTTTTGTCTGGGAAAGGCTGCTTGCTGCCCAAGCTCTGGGCCACACAGGTTGTTCTGTGGGTTCCCTGATGCCGCTGGGTGCTGCTCAAGGTGTTTTTTGCCCAGGGCTATGGTTGTTTGGAGCAGTTGCCAGGAGAAGGCCAGCAATAAATCACACAGCATCAGTGAAGTTAAACCTTTATTCAAGGAAACAAGGCCAGCTCAGGAGGCCAGGTCTAATGAGCACAGCAATGTGTTTCAGTAGATCTTGCCCTTATGTGGCAGTTGTGGGGACCTTCCCACAGCTCCCTAAGTCTCCTCCTCCTCTGACATCTTTTTTTTTTAAGAATAGTTATTAGATTTTCCAATTTTTTAAACAAACAAACAAAAACAGAGCAAACAAAAACATTAAAAAAGACATTAAATTCATAAACCATACTTTTAAATAACAAATTTCTCAGACCTCCTCATACTTCTCCTCCTTGTATCCCAATTAAGGTTATTTGTTCAGCAAATCCTTCATTTAAAGCATTACAGCTTATAACATTACCTTATTTTCCAAACCCCTTTTCCCCCCATCTATGTTCCTTTATATCATTATAGCTAGAAACCACTCAATTTCAATCCAACACCATTTAACCTTCCTTAATTTTACAGTATTTCTGTAAATAGTCCTTAAATTTTTTCCAATCTTCTTCAGCCGACTCTTCTCCCTGGTCACGGATTCTGCTCGTCAATTCTGCCAGTCCCATACAGTCAATCAATTTCATCTGCCATTCTTCCAGAGTGGGTAGATCTTGCGTCTTCCAATACTTTGCGATGAGTATTCTTGCTGCTGTTGTAGCATATATAAAGAAAGTTCTGTCCTTCTTTGGCACCACTTGGCCAGCCATGCCCAAGAGAAAGGCCTCTGGTTTCTTCAAGAAGGTATATTTAAATACCTTTTTCAATTCATTATATATCATTTCCCAGAAAGCCTTAATCCTGGGACATGTCCACCAAAGGTGAAAGAATGTACCTTCATTTTCCTTACATTTCCAACATTTATTATCGGGCAAATAATAGATTTTTGCAAGCTTGACTGGGGTCATGTACCACCTGACATCTTGTCTGTCTCTGCTCCGGCCTCTTCATTCTTCTTCTGGTTCTGAGTGAGGAGAGCTTGTTGCAGCAGAAGGGGGGACACCCTGACGTCTTCAGCAGCCTGACTCCTCTCTTCCCACTTGGCCTCCCTCCTCTCTAGTCTCCCCATTTGCCTCTGGTTCTGGACTACTGTCTGTCACAAACTCCCCACACTCACTAAACCCTGTTGCCTCTTCAGCTTCCCACACCTCCTCCTCCTCCCAGGCTGCTGCCTCTTGTCCCCGTGACCACTCATCATCATCCCACCACCAACCCCTGGCTCTGAGCCTGCCTCCCTTGGGGCTTCCCCAGCTGGTGCCTCCCACCGTTCCTCTGCATCCAGCCAGTCCATGAAATGGGCTCTGCTCAAGGTGCCTTGATGGTGGCCCAGGCATGCCTGTGGCATCAGGCTCAGTTGGCAGCAAAACCAGCCGAATCAGAAGCTTTGATTTGGGAGAGGCTGGTGGGCCACTTCTTGGTGCAAGCTCTTACTCCATGCAGGAAATCGAAAGGTTAGAGCATGGGGAGTCCTCTGCTCTAAGTCAGGGGTCAGCAAACTTTTTCAGCAGTGGGTGGTCCACTGTCCCTCAGGCCATGTGGGGGGGCGGATTATATTTTGGGGGGGGGGATGAACGAATTCCTATGCCCCACAAATTACCCAGAGATGCATTTTAAATGAAAGGACACATTCTACTCATGTAAAAACACCAGGCAAGCCCCACAAACAACCCAGAGATGCATTTGAAATAAAAGGACACATTCTACTCGTGTAAAAACACGCTGATTCCTGGACCGTCCGCGGGCTGGATTGAGAAGGCGATTGGGCCGGATCTGGCCCCCAGGCCTTAGTTTGCCTACCCCTGCTCTAAGTAATTGGTCAATAATTGTTCCGGTAGGAGACATTTGCTGTGTTTTGTGAAAACAGAGGGCCTTCTCAGTAGTGGCACCCGCTCTGTGGAACGCCCTCCCACCAGATGTCAAAGAGAAAAATAACTACCAAACATTTAGAAAACATCTGAGGGCAGCCCTGTTTAGGGAAGCTTTTAATGTTTAATAGGTTACTGTTTTGTTGGAAGCTGCCCAGAGTGGCTGGGGAAACCCAGCCAGATGGGCGGGGTATAAATAATAAATTATTATTATATTATTATTATAAATCTTATTTCTGTGTCTCTTTGAAAAAAACAATAAAACATATTATTTAAAACCAATAAAATGTATTGTTTAAGAAAAAGCCATTGGTCAGGTGGTTGACCACTGCTCCTTGCCTGAAGGCGAGGCACAGGAGCTGCAAGACTGGATTCCAGTGTTTTCATTCTAACCAGAAGTGGCTGTAGCAGGGGGCAGAGAACTGGATCAGGGCAGGGGCAGAAAGGGGAAGAGCAATTCGTCCTTCCCTTTTGCATTATTTTTCTGATATAAATCACTCCCTGGAACTGCAGGAACACAGTGATGGAAAACGTAAGTCAGCAAAATCTTGAGAATCGTTTCCTGCACGATGGATCTCCCCAGTTTTTAGTTCACTCCAATGGCAAAGAATCTCTCTCTCTCTCTCTCTCTCTCTCTCTCTCTCTCTCTCTCTCTCTCAGCTGGTTCTCCACTTCCCTATCCACCCCACACCGTTCCACTTCCTCTGTGGATGCCCCTATGCCCTTTTGGTTTTAACCACCAGAAGTTCCCTGTTAGTGTGACTCACACCAGCCTCTCGCAGCAGCCAGGATTTTCGATCCTTCCCTGTAGGCAAGACTGGAATGCCTTGCTAGAACTGGCAGCTGTGCACTTCAGCACAAACTCATATGGGAAACAAAAGCCTCCAGAAATCCTCCCTAGAATCTGCTTCCCAACAGTTTAAGTTTCTTTTCCATATATATATATATATATATATATATATATATATATATATATATATATATACCGTATATTTTACAATCCCACTTGCAAGCCTGCCTAGTCACCTTCTGATTATTTATATCCTGCTTTATTTGCACAAAGTTTTCACAGTGCATTGGTTCTGATTTGTTTGCAAGATTGTTAGATGGCTTCACACCAGTTCAGTTATCCCATAATTTCCAGTGAATTCCACCCACCCACCCACCATCATTGAGGGGAGGTGTAGTCCCAGGCAGGGCCGGATTTAGGTTTGATGTGGCCCTAAGCTACTGAAGGTAATGGGGTCCTTTATACGTCCAGCTGTCTTTTGTCAACAACAAATGGTCACTTTTTTGTGTTGAATATATGCTATATGGTAATTTATGGACCTAATAGGTATCTAAAGCCATTTGTCACTGTTGCTGTATGTAGGTTTTATTTTATTTGTTTTTTCTTATATTTTGGAAATGTACATCCACTTTTTCCCCCTTTAATTTTTTGGGGGCTCCCCAAGAGAGTGAGGCCCTAGCTATAGCTTGTTTAGCTTATACGTAAATCTGGCACTGGTCCCAAGCCAGTGGTAGGCATAGCCAGGTACGAAACATACCCCATATATATATGGGGAGCACTGTGTATAGATACCCCACACATATATACAGTGCTTTTTTTCTAAAAAGAAAATTTAGGGGTACTCTGATTTTCCTACTCATATTGAAATACTGCCCCTCAATGAGGCCAAACTTAGATTCACAAAATGTTTAGGGGCATGCGTACCCCTGTGTTCCCCCAGAAAAAAGCGCTGTGTGTGTGTGTGTGTGTGTGTGTGAACCAGAGCAGCGCACGGAAGCACCGTTTACCTTCCCGCTGGAGCGGTACCTATTTATCTACTTGTACTTTGACGCAACGGGGTGAGCTCCCATTGCTCGGTCCCTGCTCCTGCCAACCTAGCAGTTCGAAAGCATGTCAAAGTGCAAGTAGATAAATAGGCACCGCTCCAGTGGGAAGGTAAACGGCGTTTCCGTGTGCTGCTCTGGTTCGCCAGAAGCGGCTTAGTCATGCTGGCCACATGACCCAGAAGCTGTACGCCGGCTCACTCGGCCAGTAAAGCGAGATGAGCACCGCAACCCCAGAGTCGGCCATGACTGGACCTAATGGTCAGGGGTCCTTTTACCTTTACCCTGGCGTGCTTTCGAACTGCTAAGTTGACAGGAGCAGGGACTGAGCAACGGGAGCTCACCCCATCACGGGGATTCGAACCGCCAACCTTCTGATCGGCAAGCCCTAGGCTCTGTGGTTTAACCCACAGTCCAACCCACGTCCCTTATCACCAGCTTAGATGCCTTTAAAAGAAGATTGGACGAATTCATGGAGACTACCAATAGCTACTAGCTATGACGGCTCTGCTCTGACTCCTCTGTTGGAGGGACCAATGCTTCTGAATAGCACAGGAGGGGAAGGTTCTCTTGCACTCAAGTCCTGCTTGCAGGTTTCCCACGGTGAGCATCTGGTTAGTCACTGTGAGAACAGGATGCTGGAACAGATGGGCCACTGGCCTGATCCAGCAGGAGGGCTTTTCTTACGTTCTTAATTATATGAATAATTGTAAACTAGTGTTTTTGTTTGTTACTTTCAAAGATCAATAGTTATTTTTTAAAAAACAAAAACTCTATGCTAACTTAGGTCACTGCAACCTGTAGTTCACCCTTTTTGTTCACTTTCCACGAAGTTTGCTGCCTGGTGACCTTTCCCTCTTTGTGTCTTCAGCGCCAGTCATAAAAAAAGAGAGATCCGGTTAATCCCAAAACAGTCAAATGAATGTAAAAGATGAACAAAGCTGTCCTGTCAATAGCTTCTTTCATTTCATTTTGTTGTCTTTTCTTTATCCTTCCTTCCCAACTGTGAGAATCAACATGTTAGGGGTGTGTTTGGAGGCAGGGACATTGCCTTTGTAAGATTTCCAGGATCCTGCCCTCTTCTCCACAAAGTGCTCAAACAAACACAACAGCCTTGCCTGCCTTGGAAGAACAGATCATTTTGTCCTTCCAGGAAAGTAGGGTATGCCACAGCTGAACCTCTGTGTATTTATTCCCTACTCAACTGCACTGGTGTCTGGAGTGTCTAATCTTGTTTGCAAAAGCAACAAGGACAATTTGTGTTTCGTTCCATTTGTTTTAGTTAGCGCTGCAATCTTTTCATATGTTTGCTGTGAGGATAAATCAGCTGAAGTCCTGGCATCAAGGAACACATTTTGCTAGTTGTTAAAGAATACCAAAAGAACAGCTGGATCAGGTCAAAGGCCTATCTGGTCAAGCCACCTGTTCTTACAGTGGCCAACCAGGTGACCCAATGAGGACCCTAGCACAACAGCTGTCTCCCCACCTGTGATTTCCAACAGCTGGTATTTGGAAGCCTACTGTCTCTAACAGTGGATGTAGAACATAGTGATCATGGCTAGTGGCCACTGATAGCCTCCTCCATCCATGTTTGTTTAGTCATTTAGTCATGTCCGACTCATGGACCCCCTGGACCAGAGCACGCCAGGCACTCCTGTCTTCCACTGAGTTTGGTCAAACTCATGTTTGTAGCTTCGAGAACACTGTCCAACCATCTCGTCCTCTGTCGTCCCCTTCTCCTTGTGCCCTCCATCTTTGCCAACATCAAGGTCTTTTCCAGGGAGTCTTCTCTTCTCATGAGGTGGCCAAAGTATTGGAACCTTAGCTTCAGGATCTGTCCTTCCAGTGAGCACTTAGGGCTGATTTCCTTCAGAATGGATAGGTTTGATCTTCTTGCAGTCCATGGGACTCTCAAGAGTCTCCTCCAGCACCATCATTCAAAAGCATCAATTCTTTGGCGATCAGCCTTCTTTATGGTCCAGCTCTCACTTTCATACATCACTACTGGGAAAACCATAACTTTAAGTATACAGACCTTTGTTGGCAAGGTGATGTCTCTGCTTTTGAAGATGCTATCTAGGTTTGTCATTGCTTTTCTCCCAAGAAGCAGGCATCTTTTAATTTCGTGACTGCTCTCACCTTTTGCAGTGATCGTGGAGGTTCCATCCATATCCTCCAACATTTCTCCGATGAAAATAGGGACGTCCCATTCCATAATGATAATTTTGCTGTTTATACCCTGCACATCTGACTGGGTTGCCCGAGCCACTCTGGGCAGCTTCCAACATATATAAAAACATAATAAAACATTAAACATTAAAAAAACCCTTCCCTATAGAGGATTGCCTTCAGACGGCTTGGGGGTCGGATAACTCCATACCCTCCAACATTTCTCCAAGGAAAATAGGGACATCCTAAGGAAAAGCGGGACATTCCAGGATTGAATCAGAAACTGGGACAGCTTCTCTAGATCAGGGATGTCCCTGGAAAATAGGGACAATTGGCGGGTCTGCTCCATCCAAGATGGTGGCCATCTCTACATCAAATGGGAACAAATTCCATAGCTTAAATACGTGCTGTATGAAGAAGGCTTTGGGTTGTATCCAATGTTGGCCCTACTTAAGCCATTGAAGTTAATGCCCGTGAACTTGGGTTCATTAATTTCACTGAGAAGAACTTAGTTGCATATTCTTTAGCATTCCTGCAAAGCAGGGGTTTTTACTAGATAACCCTTTCCTTTAGACTACTTCCAAATCTAAAATTCCTATGGTTCTGTAATCTGTTTCATTTTGTCTGTCCTGCATCTTCCGGCATTCATCTTCTCCAGATGTCTTCATGGAGTTCTAAAACAATGCAGGACAAAAACTCCCTTCTCCTTGAACCTTGCATACCCATCTATCACCTCCTCTCTTCCTCTCCTTTTCTCTAAAGTCTAAACCAATAACTCTCAAAGGCTGCAAAGAGCATCCATTACCATTGCCAAAGTTTGTAGGGCACAGTTGGTCTGCCAATGGGCTTGGTGCCTGAAGTGTGTGTGTGTGTGTGTGTGTGTGTGTACACACACACACGTTATACAGCTGTATGGATGCCATGATCTACACCTTGGGGGGGCAGTGGAATTACTAGGGGGTTGCTAAGGGGCAAGTAGGGGGCAAGGGGTGCTGGATGTAGAGTTGGAAAGGACCTCAAAGAACTATCAGACTTTTATCACTGGATAAAGTTAATCAATTTTGTTGAATTTTGTTAGTTTTAATTGGATTTTGACTAAATGTGCTATTAATAATTGCTGTTTTCAATTTTGTTGTTCGTACAAACACGGGTGGTGCTGTGGGTTAAACCACAGAGCCTAGGACTTGCTGATCAGAAGGTCGGTGGTTTGAATCCCCGTGACGGGGTGAGCTCCCGTTGCTCGGTCCCTGCTCCTGCCAACCTAGCAGTTCGAAAGCACGTCAAAGTGCAAGTAGATAAATAGGTACCGCTGCAGCAGGAAGGTAAACGGCGTTTCCGTGCGCTGCTCTGGTTCGCCAGAAGTGGCTTAGTCATGCTGGCCAAATGACCCGGAAGCTGTACGCCGGCTCCCTCGGCCAATAAAGTGAGATGAGCGCCGCAATCCCAGAGTCGGCCACGACTGGACCTAATGGTCAGGGGTCCCTTTACCTTTACTATCTTTTGTAGGGTAGCAGGCACTGAAGATGAGTTCATAGAAGCAGGGGGTGGTGAGCAGAAAAAGTTCAGGAAGCCCTGATCTACAGCAGTAAACCACTTAAAAGGTCCATATTGGGACATACTGTCACGTGATAGCCACATGCTGAACTTCAGTCAGCGGAAACACATGGGGCCAAAGAAAAGAGCGCTTTCTAAGCACAAGTCTGATCAGTTTTGCCTTTGTCTCACTGCTTTCCCCCAGAAAACCTGCTCTTAAAGGCTGAATCAGAGTGTTTGCTAAATCATCAGTGCTACAGGTTTTCCGGGCGGTGGGGAGCGTTGAGTGAAACAGAAGTGTGGGTGAGCCCAGAGTGTCAGATTCTGGGGACATACCATTAAGCCAGCCTTCCCTAACTTGGGCTGCCCTCCAGATGTTCCAGACCACCATGTTCACCAGCCAGCACAGCTGTATGAGGTCAATGGAAGTGGTTGGTTCAAATGTTTGGAGGGTACCAGGTTGGGAAAAGCTCCAGTGAGCCCATCTTCTGGGTTTCTTGGAAGCTTCTGGCGAAGACCCATTGAGAACAGAATGTAGGAGCAAGCAGAGTACCAGTGGTTCTGTCTAGTGGACATTTTGTTCTGTGCTCGTATGGTGATGGCGGGAGGTGGTGAGTGAAAAGCCTTCTGATCTCCTTCAAACAAATATTTCTCAGTTTCTGCCATCTTTGCCCCTGGGCACACTTTGCCAGACGTCCCCTTCTCTGTCTTGTGTGGTTGGGACATTAAGAACTGTCATCTTCCAGCCCCAACAGACTGGCCTTCTGGGACCTTTTAAAATGCCAACCGAAGGGCAGCCTGTACAATCTGGTGGGGGGTGGGGGTGGGGCAGGGGATTCCTCCTTCTTCCTCCAGCAAATGATTTCCACGAAGGCCACTTTCAGTGAATTGCGGAGGCCATGTGTTTGTCAGGCTAATTGTGGAAGAGAAGTAAAACAAAGGAAGATGCTAGGAGGAAATGGCTATAATTAGTGAGTCTGTTATCCACCCACCCCCCACCACCCCACACAGGGAGGGATATTGAGTGTGACAAAGCCTTTTCTGTTCTCTGTCCTTGTTTTGGGGGGTGATGGCCGACTCCTTGATAATCCCTTGGGCATGCGTCATTTGTTCCAGCTGAAATCCTTCAGAAATAAAAATAAAAGGCCACATTCACACCATGCATTTAAAGCACCACAGTACCACTTTAGCAGTCATGGCTTCCCCAAAATAATTATGGGAGCTGTAGTTTGCCAAGGCTGCTGAGACTTATTAGGAGACACACACACCCCCTGCATTCCCCTCCCAAAGCACCAGTTCCCAGGGTGCTTTAACAATCACTCCCTCTTCCCAGGAAACTCTGGGAATTGTAGCTCTAAGAGAGGAATCACCATCACTTTTAATTTGTATACCGCTTTTCTATCTTACAATACTCAAGGCGGTTTACAAGCTGAAGAGACAAAGACTGTACACCTTATAACAATCTAATGCAATACAAAAATGTGATATTAAAACATGGCTTTAAAATAAGTAATCTACATCAAATAAAGTAACATTCAACAATCATTTGAATAGTGTAGAATCATAATTTCATCATATAAAAATTAAACAGAAACCCACTCTTAACAATTACAATAAATAATTTCGAAACTACAGTGGTACCTCTGGTTGCGAACGGGATCTGTTCCGGAGGCCTGTTCGCAACATGCAAAGCCCGCAACCTGAAGCGGCGTATCTGCGCAGGTGCGTGGCATGATTTGGCACTTGTGCGCATGCCGGAAGTAACCCTTTCTGGTACTTCCAGGTCGCAGTGGAACGCAACCTGAAAAAACGTATCATGAAGCAAACGTAACATGAGGTATGACTGTACAGTCAATAAAACAACGGCAAGCCACAGTGCATAAAATAATAAAATATAAATTAAGAAGCAGCGACTGGAGGGTGGGGCAAGGCAGGTGGAAGAAGGCATTGCCTGATGAAGTCTCTCTCCTCCTAACAGCTCTGAGCATCCTTAAACTATGGCTCCCAGAATTCTTTAGTGAAGCCATACCTGTTTAAAGTGTTATCATAGCACTTTAAATGTATTGTTTGAATGTGTCCAAAAATCCGTGGCAAGGATGCTAAGCATATCTATAATAGTTAACCTGTGTGTACAGTCCAGCATGAACCATACTATGTACAGTGCAGGCATCTCTCCACTTATACATTCAACTCACGCATCCCCACAACACCTACTCACTATGGGCCCCACTAAAGCAAACAGTCTAATTGGTCAACGTCTAAAAGATATCGAGCATCAGAACAACCTGGCCACTATAAGGAAATTCTGCCCTTGGTATGTTCATTTTCCACCTCTTCATTTTGATTCTCTGGCCCCATATTGGCACAAACTTATTATCCCAAAATACAGACGTGCTTTTACACTTGCAAGGCTGGATGTTTTGCCATCTGCGGTACTTGAGGGTTGATTCCAAAAGATCCTGCCTGAGAAACGTCTTTGCCCCTGTGGAGACGGTAGCACCAAAACAGCGGCACACGTCCTCCTGTCTTGCACTCTCTACAAAGACCTGAGGAATGAGATCATCACCCCACTCGTACTAACCATCCCAGGGCGCTCAACCACTGCCACAATCTCCTTTCTTCTATCAGATCAAAATGAGCAGATAACAGCAAAGGTTGCTAGGTTCATAGCAGGGGCAATCAGAATAAGGGCCACTGACTGACTGCTGATTCAGGACTTTAAATTGTGCTCTTATATCAAATTTCCCTTTCTGCGTATACTGTAATGTTTTATTGTTGCTATGGCCATTGGCTAATGCGAATAAAGTTTTATCAAAATTATTAAAAAAAAAATCAACTCATGCACAACCATATATATGTGCAGCACCAGGAAATAATTAAATAAATCAATTTAAACAGCAAAAAGGTATAGAAAGGGTAAAATCGGCCCTGTCCTGAACCTCAATATATCTAGAGAGTAGTGAGACTATTCAAATGGTCATATAATGGTCCTGGCTCAATACCATAAGGTCAATCCATAAGGTCAGGTTCCCACCTTTGCAGAAGATCCTGGAGTCGGTCCCAAAGTCACAGTCCAGGAAAGTCCCCAAAGCAGCCAAGCCGTGTGATCCATCAACAGAGAAAGTTAAGTCTCTGCCTTGCAAAGGAGCCAATTCCTAGGAGCCGAGGGGTCTTTTGCCCCCCAATAAAATATTTGAGTGCCCCCCCTCAAGTTGATGCATTGCCATTCAAATGGTGTGTGTGCACCAAATCATGTGATTGATTGTGAGGGGCAGGGCTTACCTGCCCGCCAAATATTTTATTCAAGTTGGCCCCTCTGATGACTTGCTTCCCTTTTGTCCTTCCCAGTCATGATGGCTGCACCTGAGTATGTTCCACCTGTGCAGCTGTTCCTCCCCGCTTGGCAAAGTATGTGGTCTTCATCTGCCCCGAGTGACTACAAACCTTCTCCCAGACCCAACAAGCCCCCTGTTCTCCACTTGGTCCACTAGTGAGCTGGGCTGTGTTCCCTTGCCTGCCTCAGTATCCTGGAGTGCTCTTCCTGCTGTTCCCGATGCCTCAGAGTCTCTGTGTCTGCAGAGACAGGGGCACCTCTGGTTCTGGTGATGTGTCCCCCTCCCCTGGCTCCCATGAACTGTCCACTACCCCCTCAGCATCCTCTGATGTCCATGGAGTACCTCTCAAGCCCTCAACCTTTTCAGCTTTTCTGGTGTGTTTCAATCGTGGTTACACCCCTTGCCGGGATCCTCTTCCTCAGTGTCCTGGCAGCTCATGACAGGTCTGGAAAGAATGGCGAAACTGGAATGAGGAAGAATGAGAGCCACCATTGCTGGTGGTTTTTTTAAGAGGTTTTCAAATGTTTACAGGCTTTTGTTAGCTTGCACCCAGTTCTTCAATCTGTTAAGGTCATTTTGAATTCTGATTCTGTCTTTTTATGCATTAGCTACCCCTCCCAGTTTGGTGTCATCTGCAAATTTGATAAGCATCCCCTCAATCCAAGTCATTTATAAAGGCAGTGAACAACAATGGGCCCAGGTCATCGGAGACTGTGGTTCCATCAGGGTATATGGTTTTATGCACACATATTTGCAACCTGAGCATAGGATGGAGGGGCTCACAGTATCAACACCACAACACATCTTACTTCCCCAGTAAAGTTTCCAGGGGAGCCCCAAGTCCACCACAAAGCAAGCTACATCTCTATGTCTCCAGCTTCCAGCATCAGCCAAAACTCGCTCACACACAGCCCCCACCTCCCAGCCTATTGTTAGTATCATAGAATTGGTGTGTTGGAAGGGACCCCAAGGGTTATATGATGATATTATCATCATTATTATTATTTTATTTATGTATTTATTTATTGAATTTATATACCACCCTATACCTGGGGGTTTCAGCAATTCACAGAATAAAATCAAGATATAAAACCACAAAATACCTCATAAAAATAAAAACAACAACCCAATACAGTGGGCGCTTGGGGTTGCGAATGTGATCCATGCGGGATGCACGTCCACAACCCACAGCATCCGCAACCCTCAGCAGCGCGTCTGCGCACGCGCGGGTTGCGATTTGGCTCTTCTATGCATGCGCAAAGTGCGATTTAGCGCTTCTGCGCATGTGCGACTGCCGAAACCCGGAAGTAACCCTTTCCAGTACTTCTGGGTTTTGGCGGTCCGCAACCTGAAAAAACGCAACCTGAAGTGTCTGTATGACTGTAGTGCCACCCCCCCCCCCAAGAAACACATTTAAAAAGTGCATAGGATGTAACTCGGATCAAGCAAAGGCCTGGTTAAAAAGGAACATTTTTGCCTGACACCTAAAGGTGTATCAGGAATATGCCAGGTGAACTTCTCTGGGGAGAGCATTCTACAGACGGGGAGCCACTGCAGAGAAGGCCCGTTCTCGTGTTGCCACCTCCGGACCCCTTGTGGAGGAGGCACATGAAGGAGGGCCTCTGAAGATGACCTCAGAGTCCAGGTAGGTTCATATGGAAAGAGGTGGTCCTTGAGGTATTGCTGTCCTGAGCCCTCTAACCCCCTACAATGGAGCAATGTTCTCCATCCTAAGATGACTTGGCATCCTGCCATATGAGATGGGAAAGGCTCACCCATTTGTCTCTGGCAACAGAGCTCACTCTTTTAAGATGTGAATGATGGGTACTTAGTTGAGCTTTTTAGGCCATCACCTTGATGAAGGAACTGGCCTCACTGTTTTAGCAACCTTCCTCCTCTCATACACAGGATCACACATCTGGAAAGGATCCGTGGATGTCATCCAGACAGGCTTCCCTCCCACCCCACCCCCACCCCCACTAATGTGTGTATTAGTTTCACCCAGTTTGTGTGTGTGTGTGCATCTGAGCAGTCATTGTGCATGTATAGTGGTACCTCTGGTTGCGAACGGGATCCATTCCGGAGCCCCATTCACAACATGAGCAGAGCATAACCGCGTTTGCGCATCTGCTCGTGCGCGGGTCGTGATTCACTGCGTGACGTCATTTTGAGCGTCTGCACATGCGCGAGCGGCGAAACCCGGAAGTAACCTGTTCTGTTACTTCCAGGTCGCCGTGGGATGTATCCTGAAAGAACGTAACCTGAACCGAACGTAACAAGAGGTATGAGTGTACAGATGGCAACACAGGTACATAGAGCAGCTTCATTGAATAGCAGTTCAGCATGGGGAAAGAAATTAGGTAACATGCATCAAGTGAGGAATCACTTCCCTGCCTCCCCTATGATGTGTCCTGCAATATTAAAAAATCTGCTTGAAACTCAGTGGGGAGAAATGACCCAGCTGACTTCTGGGAATTGCAGCCTGGCTCAGAAGTAAATGTCTGAAAGAGCCTTCCTTATCTCTCTCTGCCTGCGTGAAGAATGCAAGGCCAGTCATGATGCAGTCTGCCAAAGGAGGTACAGAGCTGTCAGCAAGAATTATCAATAAATGCTCTTCTTATCCAGCGGCTGGATTTGTCCAAATAGCAAAACACATTCTACCCACACATGGAGAGGGGTTTCATAGGTTTTTAATGATTTTTTTTTAGTTATAAAAAATACTTTTAATTAATTCTGCAGAACATGGCGTTGTGCAGAACAGGATCTTGCGACAAGATACATAGTCCATATGCACTTAAAGATCATCGCCAAAGGAATACAGACATGAAATAAAACCAAAACAGATAAACCACAGGTATGCGTCAAATGTAGCAACTAAAACTCTATGTACCATAGACCTTGTGGTTAGACAAAACAAGGACCCTATTATGCTGACAGAGAGAATTCAAAGTCACTGTCTCAGCTATATCAGCTTGTAGGCCAAGAGGTGTCCTTGACTATGTTCCTCCTTGCTTCCAAGTGAAATAGACTCAGACTAAACAGGTATGAAATCCTGATCATCGGGGTTTTTTGGCGCCTAAGAACAATCACTTATTAGTTAGTTTTCCCAGCAGAAGATGCCAGATACCACCAGTTCCATTTTCCTAAATTGGATGGGGCATCTGCAGAAGAAAAAGTGGACCCTCCCCACCCAAAACCACGACCATAAAGGATGTTCTGTGTCCCCGTAAAGGTACTCCTGACCATTAGGTCCAGTTGTGGATGACTCTGGGGTTGCGGCGCTCATCTTGCATTACTGGCCAAGGGAGCCGGCGTACAGCGTCCGGGTCATGTGGCCAGCATGACTAAGCCGCTTCTGGTGAACCAGAGCAGCGCACAGAAAGGCCGTTTACCTTCCCACCGGAGCAGTACCTATTTATCTACTTGCACTTTGAGGTGCTTTCAAACTGCTAGGTGGGCAGGAGCTGGGACTGAACAACGGGCGCTCACCCCATCGCAGGGATTTGAACTGCCAACCTTCTGATCGGCAAGCCCTGGTTTAGACCACAGTGCCACCCGCATCCCCTCCAGTGTCCCTGAGCCTCCAATAAATCCAGCAACTTGGACACACTCTAGCGACATGCCCTCTTTGTTCTGCAGGACCCTCCACAATCACCTCCTGCACTGCAGGAACAAAGATGGCGATGAACCTCAGCAGAAGCCAGTTTTAGAAGGACGAGTCTCCTGGTAGTGCCAGGCTCTCCTCCCCAATGTTCTGCGGCTGAAGGTCAAACCTCACTTACAAGCATAGAGTGATAGAATTGGAAGGGACCAAGAGGGTCATTTAGTCTAACCCCCTGCAAGGCAGGAATCTTTTGCCCATTGTGGATGCTTCATAATAGTGCTGTGTTGGAGGGGTCAGTAGCTCCATGACTTTTTCCAGAGCAGGAGCAGTGAGTGCCAGAGAAACTGAAAGGCAAGTGAATGAGGTGATAATGAGTCTTTCATGTTGGTTTGCAGCAGATGTGCATGGACCAGTGGTTTTCAACCAGTGTGCCATGGCACCTTGGGGTGTCGAGGGCAGCACTGTCCTCTGTCCCTCTTTCCTTCCCTCCCTCCTCTGATGCCCTCTCTGTCTCTGCCTCCCAAAGGCTTGGGCAGCTGTTTGTTGCAGCATCCCTGACTACAAGCTCCCCAGGTGAATGGTGCACCTTTGGCTGGCCAGGGGGTGCTTCCCCAGCCTCTGTGGGGCAGTGTAAGGAGGCATCTCTCTTTGGGGCGGGGGGGGCAGTTCAGAGACCAGGGGCGGCAGCAGCAGCTGGCCAGAGGACTCCCAGGGAGAGGGGAGAGGGGAGGAGGCTGAGGGAACACTCCACAAGGGAGGGTGTTTGAAAAAGGGCAAGAGACTGCCAGCTCTGCAGGCAAGGGGGGACGTAACTGGGCCCCTGAGCCCCACAGGGGTGCCGCAGAAAGAATGGAGTTGGTCAAGGGAGCTGTGGACCCAAAAAGGTTGGAAAACGCTGGCATAGAAGAATCCTGAGATGAGGGAAATCGCCCCAAGCAGAGGCTGGAAAGCAGTGGTGAGGTGTGAAATGAAAACCTCTCAGATCTTTGGCATGCAGGCTGTACTTGCTGCTGGCTCTGCTGTTAAACTGGGCTTCAACGGCCGCTGTGACAGCGACTCTCATTTTTAAAAACTATTGCTTTGTGGCTGTATTTGTGTGGTTGAAGTCAGTTGGAAACGTGGGATATAGAACTGATGAAATAAACATATTTGAAGAAGTGTCCATGTGCTTGGAATGTTCTTTATGCTTTGACAATTTCAAAGCCTGTCTATTTTTCAAGAAAAGTATGGATGGTAGGTTTGTGTTGGTTTTGTTTACATTCCTTAGTCCATAGCTGTTTTTGAGGTTAGCTTTCTTTCTTTCTTTCTTTTTTTAATGAGTCCTTGGGATGTTGGTTCTTCAGTGTTACTTCCCAGAAATGAGGTTAGTTAGTACACAAGTTTTCTCAAGGCAGAAATGAGGAAAAGAACTTGCCAAGGAAGGAAGGAAGGAAGGAAGGAAGGAAGGAAGGAAGGAAGGAAGGAGAGGAGTCTACCTCAGACACAATGGTGGGGAAATAAGGTCCCTGCTCCTTTAATTGCATAAGATACCAACTTTGTGGCCATGAGACCAAGCTCTGAGTTCAAATCTTGCCTCTGCTATGAACGGGGACAGAGGGTGGCGCTTGGGGTGGAACTGTTGTAGCGCTACTCCTTGGTGTGTGGAGTGCCGCAGGGTGCGATACTCTCCCCAATGCTTTTCAACATCTTTATGCGCCCCCACACTCAGCTTGCCCGGAGTTTTGGTTTGGGCTGCCATCAGTATGCTGATGACACCCAACTCTATCTGTTGATGGATGGCCATCCTGACTCGGCCCCAGACACACTGATCAGATGTTTGGAAGCTGTGGCTGGATGGTTACGTGGGAGCCAGTTGAAGTTAAATCCTTCAAAGACAGAGGTCCTGTGGCTGGGATGGGGCGATATGGGATTGAGGGGGCAACTCCCATCTCTTGCGGGGGCGCAATTAGTGCCAGCACCGTCCGTTAAGAGTTTGGGTGTAATCTTCGACACCTCCCTTTTGATGGAGGCGCAGATTGCAGCTATAACAATCATCTCCACCAAGCTAAGCAGTTGGCCCGTTACCTCTCTCGCCCTGACTTAGCCACTGTGATCCATGAGACTGTCACCTCCAGGCTTGATTACTGTAACTCGCTCTATGTGGGGCTGCCCTTGAGACTGACCCAGAAACTCCAGCGGGTGTAGAAAGCCGCGGCAAGATTCCTAACGGGGTTTTCTCCGTGGGATCACATTCACCCGGTGCTATACCAGCTGCACTGGCTCCTGGTGGAGTACAGGATCAGGTTTAAGGTGCTGGTTTTGACCTTTAAAGCCCTATATGGCCTAGGACCCTCGTACCTACGGGACCACCTCTCCTGGTATGTCCCACGGAGGACCTTACGGTCTTCAAACAAAAACATCTTGGAGATCCCAGGCCACAGGGAGGTTAGACTGGCCTCAACCAGAGCCAGGGCTTTTTCGGCTGTGGCCCCGAGTGGAACGCTCTGTCACAAGAGACTAGGGCCTTGCGGGGCTTGACAACTTTCTGCAGGGCCTGGAAGACAGAGCTGTTCCACCAGGCCTTTGGCCAAGGCACGGTCTGACCCCCTCTCTCCTTCTGTAATCCTCATAGAACTATAGTCCAATGGTTGCCATTAATTTGATTCTGAATTGATTTTAGAATGTATTTCAATTAATTGAATGTGATTTTATGTAAACTGTGCTATTTTTACTGTTGTTAGTCGCTCTGAGCCCAGCTTTGGCTAGGGGTGGCAGGATAGAAATAAAATTTATTATTATTATTATTATTATTATTATTATTATTATTATTAGTTGTTTAGTTATTTAGGGACGCGGATGGCGCTGTGGGTAAAACCTCAGTGCCTAGGACTTGCCGATCACATGGTTGGCGGTTCGAATCCCCGCAGCGGGGTGCGCTCCTGTCATTCGGTCCCAGCGCCTGCCAACCTAGCAGTTCGAAAGCACCTCCGGGTGCAAGTAGATAAATAGGTACCGCTTACCAGCGGGAAGGTAAACAGCATTCCGTGTGCTGCGCTGGCTCGCCAGATGCAGCTTGTCACGCTGGCCACGTGACCCGGAAGTGTCTGCGGACAGTGCTGGCTCCCGGCCTATAGAGTGAGATGAGCGCACAACCCTAGAGTCTGGCAAGACTGGCCCGAACGGGCAGGGGTACCTTTACCTTTACTTAGTTGTTTAGTCGTTTAGTCGTTTAGTCGTGTCCGCCTCTGCGTGACCCCATGGACCAGAGCACACCAGGCACTTCTGTCTTCCACTGCCTCCCGCAATTTGGTCAAACTCTTATTATTATTGTTGTTGTTGCAAGCTGGCCTCCTGTACACCACTGCTTCTCAACCTCACCATCCTTCATCTGTGATATGGAGATGATGATGATGATGATGATGATATTTGTATACCACCCTATCACCGCAGGTTTCAGATATAACGATGCTTGCCTTCCATTTTGAGGCTGTTCTTCTCCTGAGCTGACACACATGAGGTGCTTTGAGTGCTCAGACACTGGGTATGGAGTGCTTGTTTAGATGGACCAGGAGATCCATCTGGTCCTCTCTGAGTTTCATCTGCAGGGAAGGGCATTGCCCATCCCCTAAGTGGTGGTGTCTTGACTTGGGAATACACCTTCCAACTGACTCATCTAAGCCGCAGGACCACCCTTTGAGGTGGGTTAGGCTGACAGAGGCAGTGGCTGGTCGCCAAGATAACACACTGTAAGCCTCATGCTGAGTGAGGATTTGAACGCTGCTCTCTCTTAGGTTCTAGTCCAATACTCTAACCACTATGCCACACTGACTCTCTACTGCTTAGCAACACCAGCCCCATAAAAGGCTGTGGGAATACCATCAGAGGAGTGTGATGGAAAGGTTAGAGCATGGATGGCAAGCCCCTATGGTCCTCCAGTTTTTGCTGGACTCCCAAAAGCTAGGAAGGACTCTATGAATTGAAAGCAGAGATGCTGTATGTGCCTTTGTTATCCAAGAAAATATTTTACTATCAATCTATTAGTGTGGTGTGAGCAAACTTTTATTCTGAAAGTGTGGCCCAGGTAAAAAGTTTGAGAACTGCTCTAGTGTATTGTATATTGGTTTGTTTGTTTTTAAATTGTGCTAATACTTGATCTTTATATGCCCTGCCCTGAAATTCGTGCTTTGGATGACTACACAGTTTAGACATCTTCAGAACAAATAAATGGTCACATTTTTATGGGACTTAGCATTTTTTTGCACATGTATCCTACTACCTTGGGATCTTGAGACAGCTGATGGGCATCTTTATTAAAAAGTACATAAAAAATAAAGAGTAGCTTGGCCCCCGAGATCCCCACAGTGGTGTTTCAGATGCCTCTGTTGGGGCAGGGGGAACCCACAAAGAGGCTCATCCATAAAAGCCAATTTTATGACATTTATAGCCCACTTTCCCTCCCAGGGATGTGGGTGGCGCTGTGGTCTAAACCACAGAGCCTAGGACTTGCTGATCAGAAGGTTGGTGGTTCGAATCCCTGCGATGGGGTGAGCTCCCATTGCTCGGTCCCTGCTCCTGCCAGCCTAGCAGTTCGAACGCACATCAAAGTGCAAGTAGATAAATAGGTACCACTCCGGCGGGAAGGTAAATGGCGTTTCTGTGTGCTGCTCTGGTTCGCCAGAAGTGGCTTAGTCATGCTGGCCACTTGACCCAGAAGCTGTACACCGGCTCCCTCGGCCAATAAAGCGAGATGAGCACTGTAACCCCAGAGTCGGCCACGACTGGACCTAATGGTCAGGGGTCCCTTTTTATCTTCCCTCCCAGGGGGGCTAGACAGCCCTTCACTTCCTCACAACAGCCCTGTGAGGTAGGTTAGGCTGAAAGACAGCAGTGGGCACAACAGCACCCAGAGAACCAAGATGGCCTTGGATTTGAACTTGGATCCCACTCCTCCTTCCTAGGCTGACGCTCTAACCTAGGAATAAGTACAACCTCCATCAACTTTGTTGGACTGGTCATGTTGTTCAGATGCCTGATTATCATCTTCCAAAGCAACCACTCTATTCCCAACTTAAAAATGGAAAGCGAAAAGCAGGTGGACAACAAAAGAGGTTTAAAGACGCTCTCAAGGCAAATCTTTAAAAAATGCAGTACAGTGGACACTCTGGTTGCAAACGTGATCCATGCGGGAGGAATGTTTGCAACCCACAGCGTTCGCAACCCACAGTGCCGTGTGTGTGCATACATGGGTTGCGATTCAGAGCTTCTGCACATACGCAAAGCGCTATTTAGTGCTTCTGTGCATGTGCGACCGCTGAAACCCGGAAGTAACCCATTCCAATACTTCCGGGTTTAAGTTCATCTCTAACCCGAAAAAACACAACCTGAAGCGTCTGTAACCCGAGGTATGCCTGTATAAGCATGGAGAATTGGGAAACACTGGCCTGCAAGCACTCCAGTTGGGGGATATCCTTTACCAATGTGTATTGCACTTTGAAGAAGCACGAACTCAGGACGAAAGGAAGAAACGAGATAATAATAATAATAATAATAATAATAATAATAATAATAATAATATTTATACCCCACCCATCTGGCTGGGTTTCCCAAGCCATGCTAAGAGGAAGGCATGTTTGGCAGACTCTCACCATGATCAACTCCCACACGGAAACCTATGTCCCCACTGTGGAAGGAGGTGTGGATCCAGAATTGGCCTCCACAGTCACTTATGGACACACCATTAAGACCGTGTTCATGGAAGACAATCTTACTTGGCTACGAGGGATCGCCAAAGAAGAAGAAGAAGAAGAATACAACCTCCACCAATCCTAACCATTGTGTGCCACCCTGAGCTCCTTGAAGAAAGGGTAGGATGGAAATGAATGGAATCTGTCAGATTTCTTTACCCCATATATGCCCACTTGACTGCTTTGATTGCCAGAATGGGCACTGTTATACCTGCTGCACCCATTCCGTATTGCAAGTACTCAGTCTTTTAGTGTGGCAGCACCTGTACACTTTGGAACTCCCTGCCTGTTGATGGTGCTTTCACCTTACTCTTTGTGGCGCCTGCTAAAAACATACTCGCTTAAAACAATAAACAATAGACTAAAACAGATTTAAACATCTGGGCAGCCTTGTTTAAACAAGAATGCTGTTAGCAGAATGTTTCAGAAAATGTAACTTTCTAAAAGTTTTAAAGTGCTGTGGTTAGTTTTTCCTTATTGTTGATTTATCTTTTTTGTAAGTTGCTTCGATGTTTGTGTGCTGTTGTTGCTGCTTTAACAGTCAGATTTTATGAAACAGATACATTAGCACATAAATCGGCGGTAGCCTGCGCCTACACAGAGAGGTTCCACCGACCTGCCATCCCCATGCGTGGGGCGCTGATACTTCCCAGGAAGCCCGGTCCAAGCTGACTTGGCAGCTTTGCTAAGAGGAGGAGGAGGAGGCGGAGACTCTTCCCTACCTGCCCAGTCAGGTCCCGCCCCGCCTTCCTTCTTTGGCTGCGCCAGCCTCTTAAGCCGCCCGGTCAGGAAGGAGGAGGAGCTGAGCTTCGGAGCAGCGGCGGAGAACAGGCGAGGCGCATCAGCTCCGGTTTTCGGTTTGCAGCTCCGGTTTTCGGTTTGCCAAAGCCGCGAGATGGGCAGCGGCGGGACCAAGAAGGTGGCGGTGGTTCTAGGCGGTCTGGGCTTGGCGGCGTTGGCGGGCCTCCTGCTCCTCTGCCTGCCAACCAAGGACCTGCGGGAGCCTCCCGCTTTCAAGGTAGGTAGCGCGCGTGCAGCGCCCGGCACAATCCAGACGCTGGCGTGGAGGTAGTGGGAAGATACCTGAATCGGGGCACAGCTCTGTCTCCTCCAGGAAAAAGAGCATGTGCAGAGGCACTCAGCTTTGCAAACTGAGCGGGCTTGGGGCAGCATTCTGCAGCAGAGCATCTGCCTTATGCGCGGCAGGTCGCGGGCGCAGTTATTGGCATCTCCCAACAGAGCTGGCAGCCTCCCTCGTCTGAGAACTTGGAGAGCTTCCGCCAGCCAGAGCTGGCACTGGCAGCGCTAAGCGCGGCGGATCAGTGGCCTGACCCCAGTATAAGGCGGCTTTCTATGGGTCCATTCTGATCCCGCTCTTCAAGGGCCGTAGCTCAGAATCAGAGCGCTCGCTTTGCGCGCAGGAAGTTCCTCGTCCGGTCCTTGGAGTTTCCAACGGGAGTCACACGGGGCTTCTGCCAGTCAGTGTCAGAGGACCAGTTCCTCAAACAGGGAGATGGGATGGGATGTTGTTTCTAACTTCCACTTTTCTGCGGGTGGTGGCAGCGCTTCTCCCCGCCTCGAGTTTCCGAACCCATTTAATGACCTCCAGTTCAAGTCCGAACTCTTTAGCTGAAAGCAAACCAAGTTAAATGTTTTATGCAATTGAAGAGTTCAGAAGATGAAATAAAAGGGCCCCATCTAGGATGCAAAATTGGGAGAGAGCTCAGTGTATTACACAGTTTCCATAGGAACCTCTTCATCTTTCTGTTCAAAAGTTGTGGAGAAGTATCTCCAGTTTGTTTTTCGTTTGGGGTATGTGTGGGTGTGCGTGCGCGTTGAGAGTCATTGGGGACAACGCTCAAATTTTCTGTTATCCTTATTGCTATTTATTAATGTATTAGCCAACCCCTCATGCTAAGGTTGGCGGGTTACAGCATTAAAACCAATATTTAAAACAACTTAAACTCTTAAAGCAACTTGCAACCATAAAAATATGTTGGGTCCTAAAAACACGCGCCTCGAGTGTTAAAAGCGTCGCGGCGCTTACGGGTTTGTCGATTTAGATGCGTTTTCCAGGTGGTTTGATTGGAGGCGGGCAGGGTTAATGGGGTTGAGGAGGGAAATGGGTCGCTAGGGAGACGGGATCACTGACTTAGCATCTGCCTGGTGCAATTCGAAGTTCATCCCCACTCCCGAAAATTGTCATTGATTTTGTTCTTGAACGGGTGGTGGAGGAAGGGCAGGTTCTTCCTGGGCAGTTTAAAGTTTAGCTTTATGGTGAACAAGTCTTTGCACTGTAATTCAATGGTAGCAATTTTTAGGAGTTTCGTTGGAACCCAGGGCTGAGCCCCAGGGCTGAATCCAATCTCTCTTCATGGGGCGCAACGAAGGATGGTCCTTTAAGGCCCTGTCCGTTCTTGGCTCTGGCGCCACCTATTGTTGGTCTTTCTGCTTTCTGGCTTTCTGAAAGTTTTAAACTGCTGCTGTTAGTTTTTCTTATTGATGATTTTATAATATTGTATTTTTTGTAAGCAGTTTTGAGATTTGGTTGTTGTTTTAACAGTCAAGTGGCAGGCAATTTTTCTGGGTGGCCAGCCACCTTAGCTGAGAAGTGGTGGCTAAAAATGTAACAGTAGCTCTGAGCATATCCAAAGTGCCACCCTACTTACTCATGCTCTGCTTATTAATTTTTTTTAATCACCTGTGTTTTAATATGCTTTAATATGCTTAGCTGAGATGGCAAAGTTAACATGTTTAATTAGAGAAAAATATTTACTGACATTTATTCAGGACTGGAAACTTCTTAAGGACTTTTTGTATGAAATAAAATGCTTGTAATATCTGGATTTGAAGATTTGAAAAATGGTTTATAGAAGATAGAATGGTTGGAAATTAATGAGTAAAAACTATATTTACCTGCAGGACAGAGAACCGGGAGTCTTTTTCATAGAGTATTTCTTTCCCTTTTCACTTTCTCCCTTTCTTCTTTCATTTAGTTCCCTTTTTTCTTCTTCTTTCTGCCTTTATTCCTTTTTAGATTAAACATTTATTTCAGTGTATTATAAAAAGATATTCTGTACTGGGTATGAACTTTTGCATATCTTTGGGCAAGTATCAATAAATATAATTAAATGGGGGGTGGGAAAATATTTTGAGATTGTTTGCTTACATCTTTCATTTTCAGCTTTTTGGATATAACCTGTATTTGGCTGACCAATAAAGTTGTTGCTGTTGAATAACCACACCCAACCTGCGACCGTCTAAAATCAGAGGCTAATATTTCTGAGTGTGACAGAATAATTTGAGTACAGGATTGAATGCCTATAATCTCTCTGTTGTATTAATTAAATGCTTTGTGTTATGTATGTGGGGGAGGGGAGGGTCCTGGATGGCTTTCCTGGGTGCTAAAACTGGGGTATGTCCAGGGAGAAAATCATCTTCAGTGACAGGAACTCTGAATTGATACCTTATTTTTCAGCACCTATAACACAAAAAAACCACCCATGGTACAAATCTTTCAGATTGCACACCACACCTTTTCAAAGCAGAACGGGTTAAAATGAAGTAAAAGGCCTTGCATTGTCTCCAGCAAAGTGCCACTGAATGTGCCCATTAATCTAGCATTGGATATTACCCATCTTTACATCTCCTGGTTAATATTAACAAGCTGAGATATTAACAAGAACAACTTCAGAGTGAGTGTTCTTTTAAGAAACAGTGGAAGGGATAAAAAGGGATGGCTGGGTGGACCTAAGGACCCCCTGCCCTTGTCCACCCACCCCTTTTGAAACCAATTATCAACAATTTGAAGGAGGTGGGGGGGGAGGAAATCTGCTAAGAAATATTAATGGACTGGATGACAATGCACTTCCTTGCTATCCCTGCAAGGCCTTTAGGGCCTTTGGCACCAGGCGAGGGAGACACAGATCAACTCATTTAGTTGCAAAGCCTGCTAGGAAAATTTAATGTCCTGTTTTTGGGGAACCCAGTACTGTTGGCCTCTAGCTCCCATCAGCCAGAATTGCCAATGGTCAGGGATGATGGGAGTTGCAGTCCAGCAACATCTGAATGGCCTCAGGTGTTCCTCACACCTGGCCTAGTGGGCAGCTTTGCCCTATGTTAGAAAAATCCCAGTTTATCACACAGCAGCTCCTTCAAGATCTTTCAGTGGACCAGGGTTTGCACCTGACCCTTCCATCTCAGAAACCAACACCCTCCCAATACTGGCATGGAGTAACGGTCACAATCTTTCTTCCTTTCTACCTCCCTGGAGAGAAAGGCAATCAGTCAGCTCAAGCGCTCCAAAACACTTTAAGAATGCAAGGGTCATCTGTTTAGATCAGGGAGGGCAAGGACTTTGCTGGCATAGAACATCTGCCTGGCATGCACAAGAGCCCAGGTCTAAGGCCTAAGACCACCCTGGGAAGCTGCTGACAGTCGGAGGAGGCTGGATGGACAAAAGGTCTAACCTGATACAAGGCAGCGTCTGATGTTTAGAACAAGCAATCTGTTTGCTGGAAATAATCCCAGTTTCCGTGCCTCCCTTTTTATGGTGGTTTATTGGATTCGTGTGAGGTATCTTCTTGGGCAGTTTGTAGTTTCTGCTTTGGAGAGATGCCTGGTTTTAAAAAAATGCAATAGGAACCATCTTCAAATATTTGGAATGCTGTTCTCTCTTGTCTCTTGTTCCAGAGGATAAGAACTCAGATTAGTGGGTGCACATTGCAAGAAAAAAGGCTTTGAACAAAGTGGTAGGAAGTGAAACAGAATGTGGTTTCTCCTCACTGGAGGTTTTAAAGCAGAGGCTAGATGGCCTTCTCTCAGGGTTGTTGTATGAGGAGATTTCCTGCATTAAAGGGGTGAGGGTTGTAGTAGATCCATGAGCATAGCCCCTCATCCATAGCTCCACCCCTCTCCTTTCACAACACAGTGGTACCTCAGGTTACAGACGCTTCAAGTTACAGACACTTCAGGTTACAGACTCCACTAACCCAGAAATAGTACCTTGGGTTAAGAACTTTGCTTCAGGATGAGAACAGAAATCGTGCGGCAGCAGCGGGAGGCCCCATTAGCTAAAGTGGTACCTCAGGTTAAGAACAGACCTCCAGAACGAATTAAGTTCTTAACCTGAGGTACCACTGTATACACTGTATACCACTGTATACAGTGGTACCTCATGTTAAGTACTTAATTTGTTCCAGAGGTTCGTACTTAGCCTGAAACTGTTCTTAACCTGAAGCACCACTTTAGCTAATGGGTCCTCCCGCTGCTGCTGCGCCACCGGAGCACGATTTCTGTTCTTATCCTGAAGCAAAGTTCTTAACCCAAAGTACTATTTCTGGGTTAGCGAAGTCTGTAACCTGAAGCGTATATAACCCAAGGTAGCACTTTACACTCATCAAGGTTCTGCTTGCTCCTTTCATATCAACAACAACACAATAGCAAATATAACAACATAAGCAACAACAGTAGCATTTCAATACTATAAATACTACAAGATTGCATTAATCTTTTCTCACAGAGTTGGTCTTGCTCCTTGGGAACCTCTTCCTTGAACCTTTTCCATCTAGGCATCTGGGTTGCTGAGCACCATGCCAGACAGGCAAGATGCCTTCCATATGATCACAAATTTCCAGTTACGTTTAGGGCCTATCTGTGTTCCCATCAGCAGGGCAGGTGCAATATCTGCTGTCAGGGAAGATGAGGTGAGGTTAGAGCGGGGAAGCCCTCTTGTGTCATCCACACAGTGGAAACTGTTGCCAAACACGCCTCGTTCCACGTGCATTCCTGCCATAAATAAACACAGGGCAGTGTAGGAGTTCTCCGCCTACCCTCCTGGTTTTTGTTTAAATTGTTTGGGGCACTGCTCCTTATGCCCTCCCCAGAGGAAAGGAGGCAAGAGAGAAATGTATCCCAGCTATTTGGCAACGAGGATCTATTGTGAAATGGCAATGTGAGCTTAGGAAATGAAGTGGCACATTTAGGCAAGGTCAGGTTAAACATTAAGAATATATATACTTGCTGGTGCAGTTTGCAAATGGAGCGAGGCTGTGTGGAGAGATTGCGAAAGAGACTTCCTTGTAGTTGTCGTTTTCTTCTTTGACCACATTTTTGCACCATGGAAATCTCATACTGTATCTTCCTTGTAGGGCACATACCAGACATGCATAAATTTAAGCAGATCTGCTAGCATTTCCTTTTGTTTATCTCACAGCCCTGCATTGTGATGGAGGCCATTTAGGTGGCTTTCGATGTAGAGAGAAAGAGATATGGTTAGATGACACTGCTGGGCTGGAGCTCCCAGTGTTCCTGATCATTGGCCACATTAGCTGGTGCTGATGGGATCTAGGTCTGGTCTTGGACTGGGTGGGTGACCACCTAGAAGCCACATCCACCTTGGCTTCTATGATAGCAGCATTCAGTATGGTTTCAAACTGGATGGGAAACTGAGATCCCTACCTTGCAGGGAATTGGACTAAATGACCCTCTACAGTTTTATGATTCTACGGAAGAAAGATTCTATGGATCTTTGCATTTATAGCCAACCTTTCTTCCATAGAATCAAAGTATTGTAGAGTTGGAAGGGACCCTGTAAAATGAAGGGGACCTTCCAGATGTAACCTTCCAGATGTTGCTGGATTGCAGCTTCGCTGTTCCCCACCCACTGCTATGTTGAGGCCAAGGCAAAATGGATTCCACAGAGGGTTGAAAGGTAAATAGAACTTCCACATGCAGGGGCAGTCTACCTCTAGGACAGATAGGGCAGACAAACAGTAGATCACCATCAACTGCGACTCCCTGCTTGCCCCTTTTGGGAGCTACAGTGCTGGCTAAGTGAGATCATTGCTTTCTGCTCCTGTTTGTGGTTTACCCACTTCCTGCCTCTGGCAGGCTGACATCTCCTGCTGATTTCTGAGGTTGCACTGCCACGACATAGGCTCACTTTTTTATTATTTCTATTTAAAGGTCAAGATTTCCCACCTGTGAACATGGGATCTGTGGGTCCATAGAAGGGGGATGAACGACAGAGAGGGAGAATTGTGGGTTCAAATCTTGCTTCAAGTATTCTCGCTCATCATCCCCTTTAATCTGCACATAGCTGTCAACTTTTCCCTTTTCTTGCGAGGAATCCTATTCGGAATTAGGGAAATTCCCTTTAAAAATGGGAAACGTTGACAGCTATGAATCTGCACCATTGGAAGAGTCACACTGGCCTATGTTGTGCAGTCACTGGAAAGCTGTTTGAGAAAAGTGAAATAATAGAGATTGTTCAGGGGAGTTTCTGCTTTTGGTTACATGCATAGGCTGGGTTGCTGTGGGAGCATTGCATTTGGAGAGTCTCCTGGTGGGGCGGGGGGGAGAGGCACGGTCTCCGCATGGGCATCCTGCCTTCCACGCTTGGTATGTAAATCTCTTTAAATCCCTTGGCACCCCAGCCAAGTCTGAGAGTGCTGCTTTGCCAGGGCAGGAGAGAGCCTTTTAAGAAGCCTGGGAACAATCTTGCACAATTTTGCTGAGGCCTGCATCCAAAAGCCTGCCCTGCATGCACAGAAGCCTTTTGGCACCTTGACTTTGCTGGAGGGGAGATCAGGAAAGCCTTGGGGCCAATTCATGGACTGCATTTGCTAGAGACACTTCCAAGTCGTTTGCAAAGTCTAAATCAACAGTAAAAGGATGTGGGGTTTGCATTAACCATGAACCCCTAATCCATTCTCTTTCAGCATGGTTACCTCTCAGCAGTTCTCAACCTGTGGGTCCCCAGATGTTGTTGGACTACAACTCCCATCATCCCTGAGCTCTGGCCTTGCTAGCTAGGGGTGATGGGAGTTGTAGTTCAACAACATCTGGGGACCCACAGGTTGAGAAAGGCTGCTCCAGATATTATCAGACTCCAGCTCCCATCATGCCTGATCATTGGCCACACTGGCTGGGGCTGATGGGAGTTGGAGTCCAACAAGGTTTTAGGTCCTTATATCTATTTACAGAACCTTGAATAGCTTTGCTCCAGGGTACTTAAGGCACCACCTGAATATTTGTATCTTATCTCAGTCACTGAGATCATCTGCAGCAGCACTGCTGGTCATTCTCCGGGTTGGTGAAGTTCATATGAAAGCATCAAGAAACTGAGCCAGTCCTGTGGAACACTCTACCACCAGAGAACCAGCAAATTCCTTCCATTTCCAACTTATAAATGTCTGTTGAAAATTTCTGTTCCTTTAGGCTTGGAATACATATTTCCACAATAGTTAGCTGATTTCTGATTTTAACCTTTTGGTATGGTTTTTACTGCATGCCTTTACGCACAATTGTTGTAAACGGCTCTGATATATTTAGGAAGAAGCAACTAAGGGTAAGAGCTGTTCAACAGTGGAATGTTCTCCCTTGGGAGATGGTGGACTCTCCTTCCTTGGAGGTTTTTAAGCAGAGGTTGGCTGGCCATCATCATGGATGCTTGAGCTGAGATTCCTGAATTGCAGAACATTGAACCAGATGACCCTAGATGACTCTACAAGTCTATGATTTTATGAATCATCATATGTAAATATTTTTATAAACATCTGGAGGGCCACAGGTTGCCATATGGAGTGCTACTTGATCAGGATCTGAGCCATTCCAGTCAGCCATGCCCCTCTTTTCCATCCCCACTCTGTCAGTCAGTATCCTTTGACTACTGACCAGGCTCGGTCTTTATTCAGCAGTTTTTAGGGTTTTCTCTTTCCACCACTCCGACTGCACTGGGGTTTTTTTTACTGGGTATTTTTGTACCTCTCCAAACTTTGGGGCAGCCCCAAGCCTCTTGACCTCCTTCTTGTGGGGGGGGGAGGGTGCTGTTATTTTGGCTACCTAAACCTTGACTCTCATAGCCTGAATCTATCAGCCAAAGGAATGATTTGGAACCTTGTTCTGTGACCTCCCAGGACTGATCTCCTCCCATTCCCTTCTGCGCGTTCCTTCCTTCAAGTTTGATGATGCCTCCTCTGGCGTTTCTTCTTCCTTCCTCCAGATTAGCATTCAAGTCACTCAGGAGTTATATAAATGCTGTGCTCTTTCCCTGCTTTCATTCCTACTTTCCAGCTGGAACTCTCCTGAGTCTCCTGTAACTTTGCCAAAGTGTGACTTCATCTGCAGCCTCTCAAATGAGACAATGAGCAATCCTGAAGCTCTGTTTCTCAATCTCTCTCACTTGGAAGCATTGGTGGCTAGAGCTTTGGGAAGTGAAAAAATGTGCTGTCACAAACTGACATGATATCTTAGGAATACAAGGAAGAGCTGGGTCAGGGAAGGGCTGTAGCGCAGTACTAGGGCACCGGCTTTGCCTAAAGAAGGTCTCACGTTCCCCTAATGGCATCTCCAGGTATGAAACCCTGTAGAGCTGTTGGCAGTCAGTGTAGTGATACTGAGCAAGATGCATCCAGTGGTCTGATGGTATTAGGCAGTTAAATGACCACACCCCAGAACAGTTGGCCATAGAGCAAAGCCAGGGGTGACCCTGGACTGAGCCTTAAGTGGTCCCCAGGGCCTGGTGCAATATGTTAATTGTTGCTGGGCCGATTAGCAACAGTGATCATAGAGCCATAACTTCACATATGTAAATGGACAACTTCCAGTAACATTCATATTTGACTTCAAAAGTGGAAAGCAGAAACAGAATGGCTTCTGCAAACTATCTATATGTAGGGATGAGCAGTGAGGCAGCCAAGTTTGCTGGTGCTGTTAAATAGTTTAAAACAAAAAGAGTTTGAGAAGAGCTCTGATAGGACCTCTCCAAACTGAGTGAGTGGGTGGTAAAATAACAGGTGCAATTCACTGTACACAAGCGTAAAGTGAGACACACCGGGGCAAAAGAAATAATAATATTGATTTCATGTTTATGCTCCCGGGTTCTGAGGCGTAAATGTGGCCCTCTAGATGCTGCCTTGCAACAAGTCTCAGCATATTTCTGCATTGCAGGGGGCTGGAGTAGATGACCCTTGCATTCCCTTCCAAATCTACAGTTTATGATCTACGAGCTGCAAGAGTCAAGCAGCATCTTGGAGGGCTTGCAAGAGACTCCAGGTCTTGCCCTTTTTTATTTCAAATCAGGACACAGAGAAGCTGCAGTCAATTCTTCTTCTTGTTGTTCTTCTTTCTGGGAATCCCAGAGATGTTCTTTGCAAAGGTCATTCAGCCGCTGCCAGAATGAGCCCCTGTGCGCTTAGAAAAATTCTTCTCTGTTCGGCAGATTGAGTGCCAGGACTTCTCCAAGAGACTATTGGGCTTGTCTTGGGCTTTTTGCAATGCAGCAGGGGCTGTTTTAAGGAGGATCTCTTGAATTCATTCTCTCTCACTTTCTTTCTTTCTCTTTCTCTCTCTCTGCCTCTGCGGCTATTTCCTTTCTCAGAGCTTCAGATAATGTTTTCTGCTCAGAGTTCTGGTTGCACCATGACATAGGTGCAAACTCCTAGGGGCTGAGGGATCTTCGCTCACCCCTCCCATAAAATATTTGAGGGAACCCACCCCCATTGATGGGCATTGCCAGTCAAATAGTGTGCATGTTCCACATCTTGTGATTAATTATATGGGGTGGGGCTTACCCTGCCCTGTATAGTGTAGTATCAAAATAGGGCTTCTTTTTTTGGCACAATATGGATAGACGTCTTTTCAAAATTTGAGGAAGAGGATTGGCTCTATTTTACAAAAACTATACCAATCAGTATTCCTTTATTGAATCCATCAAAACTTATTTATACTGTTGAATTTATCTTAATGCTACCAGCTTTTTCAGCTGTACATAATTACTTTCCATATATTAACTAAATGTTTTCCAATCTTCTTTAAACACATGTTCTTCTTGTTGTCTTATTCTATATGTTAAGTCTGCAAGTTGTGCATATTCTGTCAACTTAAGTTGCCATTCTTCTTTGGTGGGGACTTCGCTTGTTTTCCATTTGGGGGCTAACAAGACACAAGCTGCAGTTGTAGCATACATAAATAACCTTTTTTGACACCTGGGGATTCCAGTCTGAATTATCCCCAACAGAAAGAACTCTGGTTTTTTGGGGTGGAAAGAACCTTTAAACATTCCCCCCCCCAATTCATTATAGATCATTTCCCAATACTCTTTTACTGGGGCTGATGGGAGCTGTAGTCTAAAACCGCAGGAGGGCACCAGGTTAGTGAAGGCTGGTCAAGAGGGTAGCTCAGGTGACCCATGTAATGTTGGGGTGTCTTTCACCCCAGTTCCTCCCATTCTTAGAGCCAGCCAATTAGACAGCCCATTGTCTATCCTGCCACGACAATGAATTGCAATGGCTTGGTCACTGGGTGTGGGTAAATGGTTAAAAGCTTGAACTTGGAGTTCATGCAAGCACCTTGCAAAATTTGCTATATAAGGGCATTCTCTGAAGCGGAAACACAAACCCAGTCTGCCACCTCCAGCTTTCAGTTTTAGATGCGTTGTGAAGATGAAGGGAAACATTTTCTTAGTGGTGTAAAGAAATTCAGAATCTGGCTTTGGGTCTCTCTCTAACTGCTGATTGTTTTCTCTTCTTGGGGGGTCTTCCGAGATCCTTCTGCTGCTGTTTTACAACCCAAGCCCCCCCCCAGAGGCCCCCAATGATTAGAGTACAGCAATTCAAGGAAAACCAAAACCTCCTGGGGCCACTGTTACGCACAGTTCAGTACCAAACCATGTGGGAAGCTGCCTCCCCTGTGGCTCTGCGAAAGTCGCTGCTCTGCGTTGGCATCCGTTCAGTTGCTCTCCTCCAGGAAGTGGAAGCTTCCAGGAAGTGGGGGCACATGTCTAACATGCTCCACATTCTAAGGATAGATCACAACTAATAAATGCTTTTTGTGTGGTGACGGGGAAGCAGCATTTCCTTAGATTTGGACATGCTAGCCACAAAAGAAAGGTAGCAATGCTAATCGTGGACCCCTCTGCATTTCCAACTTTACTATAAGAAGACATTATTTAAAAGATACCCTTCAAAAATCTAAGGGCATATTGGCATTCCCACCACCACACATACATACATGTCCCCTGCCCACGTTGTATCTTGCATTCCCTCCAGCAATTAAGTGATGGGAGATCACAAATACAACTAAGGGCAGACAGGGTCATGTACCAGGGGCGGAAGATGCATGGAGCAGAGGTCTAGCCATCATGACTAACAGCCATTGGCAGGTGGAGCCTCCAGGCAGTATGCCTTTTGAACAACCACTGCAGGGGCCAGATCATTGATCCACCATGCTGACTGTTGTCTGCACTGACTGGCAGCAGCTCTCCAGGGTTCCAGCTTGTGGCTGTTCCCAGCCCTGCCTGGAAATGCCCAGGATTAAACCTGGGAGGATTTTCTAAGGCAAAGTGGTTGGCCATTGTACAAAAACAGGATACTGGTCTAGATGGACCAGAGTCCGATTCAGCAGGGCTCGTCTTACACCCTTATGCTTGTTAAATGGAGCCTCCATTTGTAGAGGCAGTCTGCCTCTGAAAGCAGATGCTGGAAAACCAGCGAAAGGAGGCTCTTGCCTTTATGCCCTGCTCATCCTGATTGGCTGCTGGAGGTATTGGTTTAGATGGTTCTTTGGCCAGATCCAGCAAGGCTCTTCTTAGGATATGTTGTTGTTCTTTGCACACACACCCCTCTCCTGAATGCATCAGCTTTCCAAGAACTCTGTGATCTTTACAAGTCATGCATCTGGCAGTCCGAAGCATGTATTGTTTTGGAATTTGCAAGAGTCCAAGTCCCAACTCTAGATTTTTCCATCTAAAGGAGGGTGATAAAAAAACAGACTTCTCTCCAGGCTCTTTTGCAGGGGCCTGTCAAGGAAGCGGGGGGGGGGGTGTTGGAGGGGGGCTGTTCCTGGCTGAGGTTTGACCTACAGATGTGCAGGCTGGGAAATGGGCTGCTGTCTGTTGCTGAGCTCACAATACGCTGCTTACGGAAAAATTGGCCTTGTGAATCTTGTAGCTAAATAAGCTCCAGAGGAGCCTTGCTTAAAAACGGGAGGAGAGGCTGGACTGTGGAACAAGGCGGGAGGCATAGATGACTATCAGATGTACGAGGGAACATGGACTGGCTGTCGGTCTGAATGTCCCCTTTTGGCTTGGAGTGGTCAGAGGTTATGGGAAAGAGATTTCAAGGGGCGGATGCTGGTCCTGCAATAGGCGGAACCAATGTACAAACTGTGGAGGCACAGCAAGCGAGCTGCTCTGAGTTTTTAATTCCCTCTGCCCCTGACTCCAGCCAAACTGCTTTAGAAATCATAGAGCTGTAGAGTTGGAAGGTATCGGTCATCTAGTCCAAACCCCTGCAATGCAGGTACCCCAAAAAAATATGAAGAAGTCCAACCTCCTGCATGAAACCATCACCATTTGCATGCACACATTTTACACAAATGCCCCGGAGTGTTTGCAAACATTCCTCTCAGGTGTATAGTGTCTGTCATAGAATGTTGGCCAACTGGAGCCTGCTTCTATGAGTTTGGATATAGCTGTCATGAATCTTAAATCTGAACTGGATCTTAAGTTCAATTCCACATCAGCCTGCTATTTGTTCTTTAAGTTCTCATGAAAATTTATTGGTATTTTAATGCCAATTTCTGCTAATATATTCATCTTTATACACAGCTTTTCCCAACTTTTTTTTTCTTTTGCAAAGCACACCTTCTCTAATGTTTGGCATCTTGGATGTCATTGCTACGAATACAGGCACACTGTTCCACACACTTTACCCAGTCTTATGCAATTTTGTGCACATTGCTGGACTGGAGGAGGATGGCATTGCAAAATTCAGAGGAACATAAATTTTGGAGGATGACTCTGTTTTTGTCTGCATATTTTTCGAGAAAGCAAAAATTAGGCAGGCTCACCTTTAAAGGTGATCTGGATGGAATTTCTCCCCCATCCTGAATAGCTGTCAAGACAGAGCCAGGCACTACTAGGGTAAGTGAGGTGCCAGGACTTGTTTGGAAGGAAACTGAAGCAGCGTTACCAGTTACAAGGCATTTTTTGCTTGCTCTGGATACTGTCATGTTGTCTGGGCAGCCTCTTTAGGACAATCAAGTTATTGCTTGAATGCAAACAGGCGAGTCTCGCCCTAGAAAATTAACTGCCCTTGAGGTGTGTATTAAGTAATCAGAAGGCATTAAGAAAAAAAACCCATTTGCAAGAATCTCCACCAGATTTTTGACACAGAACTGGATCGTCCAGGTTCTCTGCAAAGTAGAGGGTGAAAGGCTGGTGCTGTGTGTGCATTGTTGCAAATTTGAGGACCTATCCTAAGAAGAGCCCTGCAGCAGCTGGATCAGACCAGAGGGGCCCATCTAGTCCAGCATCCTCTTCTCACAGTGGCCAACCAGAGGCCCATTATGGGAAGCCTGCAAGCAGGAACCAAATGCAATAGCAGCTCACTCCCTACTTGCAATTCCAAGCAACTGGTACTGCCTACTGATGGGTTTAGTTTGGATGTAATCTGAGGGCGTCCCTTATAGTCCTGTGATTCTTGGCTGCATTTTGTTCACCAGGAGAGGGTTTACAGAACAAGGAAGACCTCCAGGGATTATCCTGCTGGTTCTGAGACAGTGTTCAGCTGCCCTGCCTTTTGACATGGAAGCATGTTCCATCAACAGGTTGGCTCTTCTGAAAGGAGGAGGTCATTTGGGAACCAGAGAATCATAGAATTGTATTATTGTTGATGACTTCTAGGAGGAAGGAATGGCAGTTCAGCTGTCTCTCTGTTAGCTCAATCTTCTAGTGTAGACTGAGATGTTTTTTGCTCATCGTACTAGAAAGAAACATTTTACCACCCTGAAATATACTCAGAGTCGCAAAGTGATTTCATGCTCTTTCTTCAGCTCATAGTGGTGAGGAGGAATGAATGAATGTCCCCTCAAAGTATCTGCTTTATATACATTATTTACACAATGGGCTGCACATGATTGGCTAATTCCAGAATTCTACTGTAAGCCAATCAGGTTGTGGATTCACTTCTATCTGGAGCATGATTGGGTGGTTCCTGCCAACCAATCATACTGCTGCATTGTTCTAGGACCAATCAGACTGCTGCATTCTGAATCCTATTGTTCTAGGACCAATCAGACTGCTGCCTTTTGGATCCTATTGTTCTAGGACAAATCAGACTGCTGCCGTTTGGATCCTATTCAACTCAGTACATAACACACCCCTGGTGGGAACGCATTCTAATATGAGGGTTTTGGTCTGATGCGCATAAGGAACTGCTACTGGTGCTACAAGTGATAATACAGAATTATTTTTGCTGTCTATGTTTATGGGGCATAACAAGGATATCAGGTCTAAGGACTTGATTCTGCATTTGCTAATTGCAGCTGGAGGAGCCGCCGCTTGACACAGGTAAGATTTTGATAACCTAAATTTACCATCCTGGCACAGAAGGATTTGGACTTTAGCAACAGCAGAGAAAATGATGCAGTAAATCAGCTTTATGCATGGAAAAGGAAAACCACAATAATTTTGCCTGTTTTGTAAGTCAAAGACTTACAAAACACACAACAATGGCAGTTATGAACATTTGGCAACTTTAATATACTTAATGTGAACTCTGGAACTGTTTAATCTTTATTCTTTGAGGGCATGGTGTGCCTTGTCCTTTTCTTGTATTTCCCCCCTTTTAAATTTCTATTTTATTGCTTCTCTTTTGGATAAATAAACTGGGGAATCCAATGAAGGTGAATGTTGGAAGATTATGGACAGACAAAAGAGAGTAGTTCACTCAGGGCAAAGTTAAACTTAAACTCTGAACTTCCCTCCCAGAAGGAGGGTGGCTTTAAAATGGGGGGTGTGCACAAATTCATGGAGGATCAGGCTCTCAGAGGCAACCAGCCACATTGACTGTGTTCTACCTCCACTGCCAGTGTCTGCATGTCTCCAAATGCTGGGACTTGCAGGTAGGGAGGCTGCTGTTGTACCCAAGTCCTACTTGGGCTTCCCATTTGGCTGGCCACTGCAACAAGAGGATGCTGGCTCGGATGGGCCATTGGCCTGATCCATGAGGGTTCATCTTCTGACATCCTCATGTTTCTGAGTCAGACTACCGTTCCACCCAGCCAACTATTGTCCCTACTCTGCCTGGCAGTGGTTCTCCAGGGCGGTGGGCAGAGAGAGCAATTTCCAGAGCTGATGCAGACATTGAACATGGGACCTCTTCTGCTTGCAAAGCATGTCATCTGCCACTGAGTGCTAGCCCCAAACGAGGACTGGCAATCATGAGCTGGCACCACTGGGTGCTTGCCAATGCACACACCTCCAAAGGAGGGCCACTGCCTCTTGTTGTTGCCTGTTTCTCACTCTGAAATAGTATAGGAGGACCCAGAAGGTGAGGAGGGCGCTTGCCACCTCTAAGCTTTTCTGTGGGCAGCATCAGTGGGAGGAGGTTCACCTAGGAAGAGCCCACTCATCTCAAAATCTGGAGCTGGCCCTGTCCCAAATCCCGCTAATGGAGCTGGTTCTAGATGCCTCGGCAGTGTGGATTTAGCCTGAGAGGTCAAGAAAGGGAGTTTTCCAGATGGCTTTGCAAGGCTTCAGTCTCCTTATCACTAGTTGACAGAGAAGAGCCTTCTTTGCACCCTTGGGTTCCGTGGGGCAGGCTCATTGCCTTGTGCAGCTGGACACTAGCCAGCCGCCACCATCCTTCAGTGGCAAAGCACAAGCTGCTATTTCATTCCATTGTGCGCTGTTACTTGTTGGAACGTGAAGGCTTATCTCCCTCCCGTTTAATAATGCTTTTTGTTTCTTTCATGTAGAGCACTTATGTCCCAAGTGCTTGTGCTTGCTGGCCAGAAAGGCTCTTTTCTTTTCTTTTCTTTTTTGTGATATGATACTTTATTTAGAATTCAACATTAACAAAGGGAAAAAAACACAGTAGTTGCTACATCAATTCCTTTACAATTAACCAATTAACCGAATAGTAATTTAAAAAATAATAATACATAACCACTTTTAACTTACTGAGGTTTTCATATTACACTTTTATCTCTTTCTTAACATATCAAAAAGAGAAAGACCAAGAAGGGAAACAGAAAGAAAGAAGAAAGAAGAAGGGGGAGGGAGAGAGGGGAAGGGAGAGAGGGAGGGAAAAAAGAAGAAAAATAAAACAGAGCTCTCAGAGTAGCTGACACACACTCAGTTAAAACTAGGCAGTCCCTGTCCACAGGCTTGCAGTCTAAAGAACAGACAGGGACAAGGGGGGCAGGAAATCAAACTCAGGCACCAACTCTTAAACAGTTGTTCCTGTAATGGCCAAATGCTGGCGCTGTTCAAGGGAAGGAGGTGCTTAGTGCAGCTGGTCTTTCGACAAAGCATCCCATCTCTTCTGCTGAGGCAGCCTGATGGGGAATGGCTGCCCCCAGGGGATGGCTGAGGGAGAGGAGGAAGAAATATGTGTCCAAGGATTACGTTCATGCTGATGGTATGAGTTGTTGTTGCTGTTGTTTTCTTAATGGGCCAGGGTAGTTTTCTGTGGTTCCATGAACAAAGCCTCCTGATGGCTGTGTTGGCAGGGGCTGATGGGAGATGTAGTCCAAAATGGCGGTGGGTGGGTGGGGACTCCAACTGGCAAAGGCTGAAGGAAACCTTCCCATTGGACACAGGAGCAAGCCCAAATACAGAAGAGCAGCCAAGTAGTGAAGTATTGGGTTTCTGATCTTAAGCTGTAAGATTCCCAAGGAATGTTTATTGATGGGTAGCTAAATAAAATAATAAAATCTTAGAGCTGGAAAGGACCCCAAGGGTCATCTAGTCCCTCCCCCCACAATGCAGGAATCACAGCTAAAGAATGCCTGACAGGTGGCTATCCAAACTTTCTTTGAACATCTCAACTGAAGGAGAGTCTACTACCTTTCAAGGGAGCCTGTTCCATTGCCAAATGGACCTTACTGCCAGAAAGCTCTTCCTGATGGTTAGTCGACATCTCCTTTTTTGTTGTTTAAATCCATTGGTTTGGGTCCTACCCTCCGGAGCAGCAGAAAACAAGCTTGCTCCATCCTCCCTGTAGATATTTGAAGATGGCTATCCTGTCATCTTGGGACGCGGGTGGCGCTGTGGGTAAAACCACAGTGCCTAGGACTTGCCGATCGTATGGTCGACGGTTCGAATCCCCGCGGCGGGGTGAGCTCCCGTCTCCGGTCCCAGCTCCTGCCCACCTAGCAGTTCGAAAGCACCCTTAAAGTGCAAGTAGATAAATAGGTACCGCTTTCTAGCGGGAAGGTAAACGGCGTTCCGTGTGCTGCGCTGGTGCTGGCTTGCCAGAGCAACTTTGTCACGCTGGCCCCCGGCCTCTAGAGTGAGATGAGTGCACAACCCTAGAGTCTGTCAAGACTGGCCCATACGGGCAGGGGGTACCTTTACCTTTTTTATCCTGTCATCTCTCAGTCTCCTCTTTTCCAAGCTAAACATACACACCACCTTCAACCACTCTTCATAAGGCTTAGTTTCCAGACCCTTGATCATCTTGGTTGCCCTCGTCTGCACAACTTCCAGTTTGCCAATATCCTTCTTAAATTGTGGTACCCAGATCTGGATGCAGGACTCCAGGTGTGGTCTGACCAAGGCAGGATAGAGCAGGATTAGTACTTCCCTTGATTTGGATGCTTCTGTTGATGCAGCCTAGAATTGCATTGGCCCTTTTAAAATTTTTGGTTACTTTGAGTTGCCAACAGCATTCTGATGCCTGTGCCTTACAAAGTTCAGCTGATACAACTGCAGCAAAATTGACTCAGTGGGTCTCTTCCTACATTCCCATATGCCCCACAGGACAGATAATCTGAATTTCTGAGAAGGGGGAAACAGAAGGGTTAACTGGGAAGAAAATGTTCAGATGCTTCCGGTTGCTCCCTAGCATGCCCCTACAGGCAAGGGCCTCTCTTTTTTTAAGCGCTCTGTTCCTTTGATGGTAGCTTTCTAAATAAATAATAGTTTATCTTTCTGTGTAAGTCTTTAAGTTGCAAATAATGCAATTGTGGCAAAATCTTGAGGGCCATTCTTCTAAGTGGGGAGGGCAATTTGAAGCAAGTGCATTTCATTATGTATTCTTCTAACCAGGGAGAACGATTTGATGCAAATGCACTTGATGATGGAATTGTAGAGTTGGAAGGGACCCAAAGGGTCATCTAGTCCCATTGCCTTCTTTCTAGCCGGCCTTTTGGCAGACATTGCTGAACTTTGCCATCTGGGAATGGATCTGAGATTGCCTGGCAAATGAAATCTCTCCTACCCCCTCCAAGCTTCTTATCATCACCACCATCATCATCATCATGTATTATTTATACCCCGCCCATCTGGCTGGGCTTCCCCAGCCACTCTGGGCGGCCCTCAACAAAATATCAAAGCACAGTAATGCATCAAACATTAAAAGCTTCCCTAAACAGGGCTGCCTTCAGATGTCTTCTAGAAGTCTGGTAGTTGTTGTTCTCTTTGACATCTGGTGGGAGGGCGTTCCACAGGGCAGGCGCCACCACCAAGAAGGCCCTCTGCCTGGTTCCCTGTAACTTGGCTTCTCGCAGTGAGGGAACTGCCAGAAGGCCCTCAGCGCTGGACCTCAGTGCCCAGGCTGAACGATGGGGGTGGAGACGTTCCTTCAGGTATACTGGACCAAGGCTTATCAGCGTCCTTCCTATCCCACTTGACATAAAACTGGTGAGGGCACCTGCGTGGAAGTGCCTGCTAAGTCAGGAGGCTATCAGGGAGTTGTGAGTTGAGCACCACATTCTGTGTTTTTTTTTATAATAATATTTTATTAAGTTTAACAATAAGGAAAGACATCACCAAACAAAGGACAATAAAAGCACAAAACCAAGATTTCACAATACATAAAATACATAAAATACAAACATTTAACCTAAAAAAGAAAAAAAAGAAAAGAAGAAAAAAACACCAGTCAACACACAAAAGTAAAACAAGAAAAAACACAAATCACTCTTTTCTAATTATTCAACATTGATTAACTTATTTTCCTGACTTCCTCACGTCTCCCTTTTTTGTATCCCTTTTTGACAGTTGGTTCAGCAAATTCATATCCTACCACTTTGTCCTTAAGTATCCTACCTCCCAAATTTATAATTTCAAACTTTTACTCTCGTCACTAAAACCCCTTCATTTCATTTCAATGTCATCAGCATTCATACATTTTACAGTGTTTCTGTAAATAGTCTTTAAATTTCCTCCAATCTTCTTCCACCAACTCTTTTCCCTGGTCTCGGATTCTGCCAGTCATCTCAGCCATTTCCATATAGTCGATTACTTGCATCTGCGTTGAGCACCACGTTCTGGTTGCATGGCTTTGGTGTGTCAAAGGCCCGTGCACCACACAAGGAAATTCTCTGGTCAAACACTCTCCATCTCCCAAACAGTTTTAACACCGAATCGTAGTAATAATCAATTATTCCCTTGCTGTTCTTGTGCTCATCGCTTCTCTTTTAGCTTCAGGATTCCTCACCTGTAATATAGGTGTGTGGATCAATTCAGGGGCATTGTTGCCCTGCCCTTTTTTGCAGTGGGCACTGGATCTCTTGCCCCTTCATCCCTTTAGTGGTGCAGCTCCTGCTTTGCATAAAAAGCTCACAAGTTCAGCCTCCAGTAGCCTCTCTAGGCAGTGCTAGGAGAATCTCCCTGCCTGATGAGTCCCTGCCAGTCAGTGTAGGCAATACTGAGCTGTATGGACTGCATAGTCTAATTATTGATAGTGCAGTATAATTTTTTTATGCCCTCATGAAAACTCAACAGTGTCTTAGTGCTCCTTTCTCCTTAATATATGCATTTCTGTATGTAGTTTTCCTAATACAATGCATTTTGTTTTGTATGTTACAATATGAATTATTTAATGCGCACTTTCCCCTGATATATGCATATTTGTGCATGGTTTTCACTTTGGCCTTTTTGATTGGCCAAAAGGCTGCACTGCAAGATTCAGGGAAACAGAGGTTCTGATGCACAGCTCTGTTTCGGTTCCCTTCTTGCTTCGGGAAATGTGAATTGGGTAGGTTTGCATTTACATGAGGACCGAATTCCTCCTGCATCTCTCACTGGCGATGGGTGTTCCCCTTCTCCATCCCCGGCAGAAGCCTTGTGTGTTTCAGTTCCCTGTTCTTCATGGGCATTTGGTGGGGTTTGCCTTGGCAAGCAGGAGGGAGAAGAAAGGACCTATTTATAGAATGGCTGTTCAGTCCATAGATGGTCAAAAGGACAGGAACCGCTGAGAACCCTGCCGTTCTCCTGCCATGGTCTGTTTTGAGAAGGAGCTGTGGGTCTCTCTGCTCAGGTGACAGCTGAATCTTTCCTGACGCTCTCTGGCAAAGAGCAAAGTCCAGAATATCAGCTCTGAAGTGAGTAGCCTTGTAATCCCTGTATGGAAATCTTGCACTGGAAGCACAGTTAAGTGGGGGCAAAGCTCAGTTTGCATTTTAAAAGAGAGGGGTGTGGTGGCTCCATTCCCCATCCCAAACCAACAGGAGTCCAGTCGCTTAAACCAAGGTATATGAGAGCTGCCTGCTGGTATTCAGAAGAGGGAAGGTGGCACTTTGCATGTGCTCAGAGGCTACTCCCCTTGCTCAGAGAAACGCAATGGGATCCAGCCCCCAGGGGGTCCGCATTCAGTCCTGGTTCCTTTCTGTGTGTGCATTTGGAAAGCCTTTACCTATGTCCTCTCTAAATTCAATTCAATTAAATTAATTCAAATTCAATTAATTAATTCAAATTCCATTAATTAATTCAAATTCCATTAAATAAATTATATTTATTTTATATATTCATTATTATTTTTTAATCCTACCATCACTCTTGGGGCTGCATGCATAGTTTTCATAGAACCATAATGTTGGAAGGGACCCCAAGGGTCATCTAGTCCAGCCCCCTGCAATGCAGGAACCACAGCTAAACTATTCATGACAGACGGCCATCCAGCCTCTGTTTAAAAGCCTCCAATGAAGGAGAGCCCAGGAGGTCATCAGGTACCCACTTCACTTCCTCACATCAACCCTGCAAGGTAGGGGGCGAGAGAGAAAAGGAGTGACTGTCCTAAATGTCACCCAGTGAGTTTCATGATTGGGGGAGGGACTGTAACAGTAAGGGCGGGGGCTTTTAGGAGATAACCACCATCCAGGAATTATACTCCCCCCCCCCACTTTTCTTAATTTTTATTTTATCTCACCATTTGCTCCTAAACCAGAAGTGAAAGAGGCTCTGCAAGGCAGGGAGTAGGACTGAACCCAGAGATTGCTCTTCCACCGTGGTTAAAAATGTACCGTATTTTTCGCTCTATAAGACGCACTTTTCCCCTCCTAAAAAGTAAGGAGAAATATGTGTGTGTCTTATGGAGCAAATGCAGGCTGCACAGCTATCCCTGAAGCCAGAACAGCAAGAGGGGTTGATGTGCACCGATCCCTCTTGCTCTCCTGGCTTCAGGGATAGCCATGCAAAGCCTCTTGAGCGAAGAGGGAGTGCTCCTGCCTCTTCACTCAAGAGGCTTTGCGTTGCTTTCTTGTTTCTTGTTTTCCTCCTCTAAAAACTAGGTGCGTCTTATGGTCGGGTGCGTCTTATAGAGCGAAAAATACGGCACTATGTATGAGAACAGGAGAGCCTGCTGGGTCAGGCCAGGGGCCCCTCCAGCATCTTGTTCTCACAGTGGCCAACCAGATGCCCCAATGGAAAAACCTACAAGTAGGACCTGAGCGCCAAAGCCCCCTCCCCTTCTGTGTCCCCCAGCAATTGGCATTATTCAGAAGCATTCTTCCTCTGACGGTGGAGGCAGAGTAGAGGCATGGTGTCTTGTAGCCTTTGATAGTCCTCTTCTTCTCCTCCATGAAGGGAGGGAGTTCCGCAGTTGGACTTTGCACTGCATGAAGAAGGACTTTCTCTTATCTGTCCTGAACCTTCCAGCATTCAGCTCCATCGGATGTCACAAGTTCTAGCATTACGAAAGAGACAGGGAAATGCATAGCTTTCCCCATGCTATGCATCGTTTTATAAACTCCAATCATTTTCTCCTCTTGTAAGGTGTTAAATATAATACTTACCCATTGAGCCCCTTTTAATGGCACACCCATGCCTGCTACCTCTTGGCATAGCTGTTTAACGTTTCCCTTTTTAAAAGGGAAATTCCCTTATTCCAAATAGGATTCCTCGCAAGAAAAGGAAAAAGTTGACAGCTTTGCCTCTCGGTTGGGTTGGATAGGTGGGTTTTTCCTCTTGCCGGATCTTCACAACAGCCCTGTGAGGTGGTTTAGTTTGTGAGGCAGAGAAGCCTCTTGTCAAGAGTCACCTTTTGAGTTTCAGGGCTTGGCCATCTGTAATCCAGAGTCCCTTCTGAAGCTAACATCCCCCCTTCTCTGTTTGTTCCCAGTATGGAATTGTTTTGGATGCCGGATCTTCCCACACTGCCATGTTCGTGTACAAGTGGCCTGCGGACAAGGAGAATGACACTGGGATCGTTAGTCAGCACAGCATGTGCGATGTAGAAGGTAAGTGTGGCTTGTGCGCAGTTAGGCATCCCAGCCTTCAGGGGGCGCTCGACCTTTACTGCAGCTCCCATCATGCTGTTAACAGAATGGGAATGCATTGGAGAATTGTGGTGTTGGGACATCTGGCTGAAAGCTTACCTTTAAAAATCATTTTGAAGTTAGAGGGTTCTGTCTGCAATTGGAGGAAACAACATTCAGTTCCTCAACGGATGTCGCGGTTTGTTGGCAAGTTAAGGTACCGCAGGTCCCAGGTTTCGCAAGCCACAAGCAGATTACCTTAAATCTTAGCTGGTCAGCTGGCTAGGCTTACGAAAGATCTGTAGTCGACTCTGCTTATTGCCACAGCCTAGAACTTGTTAGAGAATCCTCCTTTAACTCAGACCTACCTGTATCTTTTCTGCACTAAGGAAACCTATTTTCTCAAAGCAGAATTAAGTCTCACTTTAATTACGCAATTAAAATTGAAGCGATGGTCTGCTCTTGCCCTTGAAAAGCTCTCTGGCGCAGTGACAGAAAATGACCTGCCCCAAGAGAAAGCAACCTCCTGCATTTCTACCTGAGGTAAGATAGGAGAGAGCAGAGACTCATGGAGGGGCAATGGGAACTCTGGTCAGAAATCGCCATTCTTCTTAATAGGGCTCAAATTGCCTCTGAGTAAGTGATGTGGCAGAATTATCTGCAGCCCTGATTGGAAGACACTTGCAAAGATGCAGCAGACAACGGCCTCTCCTGGTCTGCCCCACAGAGGACCTTAAGGTCCATGAATAACCATAGTTTAGAGGTCCCGGGCCCTAAGGAAGTCAGACTATCCTCCACCAGGGCCAGGGCCTTCTCAGTGATGGCTCCGACCTGGTGGAATGCTCTGTCCCATGAGACTAGGGCCCTGCAGGATTTAACCTCCTTCCGCAGGACCTGTAAGACATTCCGCCTGGCTTTCAATTTGAATTTAGCCTGATCTTTTATTCCCCTTCCTTCCCTCCCCTTTTTATGAAGATTACCGACTCTGGGATCCCACAGCTAATTCTCCCTTGGTCTCCTCGCTGGCCCAAGTAGGACTAATTTGGCCGGCTAGCCCTGGTGATCATCTAACGTTTATTGGATGGATTTCCCCCCCTAAATTGATTTTTGAATTCTAAATTTATTGTTATTCATGTTTTGTACTGTATTTTATGCTATTTTTTGTTGCCTCAATTAAGTGTTTTGAATTTGTTGTTGGCTGCCCTGAGCCCGGTTTTCTGAACCAGGAAGGGCGGGGTATAAATAAAAATTTATTATTATTATTATTAAGAGCACAACTCTGGGATTCCATCTTGCGCAATGTGGCACTTGTTCCTTCGTGGGTCAAACTGGTGGCGCCTGCCTTGGGAGTGCGTTGTGGTGGCTGGCTCTGATCTGGCCATTGTCTGGGCTTTCCAATCTGGCTTTTGTACAGTGGGCATGCCACAGGGTTGGCCAGTCCACCGTTTTCTCCCTTTCCCTTTTCCCACGGAGTGCCAGACAAAGAACCAGCCTCGCCCACCTGCTTTGAAATCTTTAGTGCCAACTTCCTTTTCTTTTTTTAAGGCAATGTGGTCTCTGTTCCAGAGCTGGCATCGGCTGGGCAAATGGCACAAAAGGCCCAGGTGCTTGTTTTCAAAACATAAAATAATATGTCACAATGGGAGGCCAGGCAGAGAGCCAGGTGGGTGCTCTGCCCGTGCCAAACCAACAAATGGTTTTGGGATCCAGAGGGTGGCTCAACAGGGCGTGATTCGGCGATGTAAAGGGCACAAGTTAATCTCCTGGCCATTTCATGCTGGCTCTACACAGCTTTGGGGAAAGCTAGGAGGACTTTGGGATGCGGGTGGCGCTGTGGGTTAAACCACAGAGCCTAGGACTTGCCGATCAGAAGGTTGGCGGTTTGAATCCCCGTGACGGGATGAGTTCCTGTTGTTCTGTCCCTGCTCCTGCCAACCTAGCAGTTCAAAAGCACGTCAAAGTGCAAGTAGATAAATAGGTACCGCTCCGGCGGGAAGTTAAATGGGGTTTCCGTGCGCTGCTCTGGTTTGCCAGAAGCGGCTTAGTCATGCTGGCCACATGACTGTACGCCGGCTCCCTCAGCCAATAAAGCGAGATGAGCACCGCAACCCCAGAGTCGGCCATGACTGGACCTAATGGTCAGGGGTCCCTTTACCTTTACCTTTAGGAGGACTTTATCCAAATGGTGGTGTAGTAAATTTTGTCAATAACCATGCCACTGTGATGTTTAAGGCAACTTTACTTGCTCAGAGCAGTGGCCACTGGGAACCCACAAAAGTGGAGCCCCCGCCCCATAAATTACTCAGGTTTATTCAGAGACATTCCCTCCATATGGTGGGGAGGGCCAGGGGTGCTGTAGCCCTGGGTACATGATTTTGAGGGGGTGCGAGCCAGGCTACCCCACACATGGATCCCCGCCCTGCCTGCCACCAGGGGTCCCTGGGCGCTGGAGCCTGGCCTGGCCTTGCTGCTGTGCTCTCCAGCCCCCTCCCTGAACGGCCACCCAGCCAGCGTTGGGGCCATGCGGATTCTCCTAACAATATCATTGCACACACTCTGCTTACATCTTCTCACATGTAGGCTCCCTATGAATGTGACCTATGGAAGAGTCATAGCTCAGCTGACAGAGCACCTGCCTTGCAAGCAGAAGGTTGCAGGTTCAATCCCTGCCAGCATCTCAAAGTAGTGAAAAAATGAACCTATACTGCCAATTCTCGTAGTAGACCAGTATGAAGTAAGCAGCACATAAGCAGCACACAAAACGCTACCAAACCATTCTATGTTATAAATCTTATATTAATAATCCAAAAATTGAGAGAGCTATGTACAAGATCTACTACAGAAGCCACAAACAGAAAACTCATTCAAATTGTGTCCAAAAGCAAGATTCAGTCTTTAAAGTTCCTTTAGCCAGGCTCCTGTAGAAATCAACAAAGGTAAGTTTGATCAAACGAAGTGCTGGCGATGTTACGTTCAAGGGTTAGATATAAACGAAGATAAGATATCAACGTTTGATCAAACTTACCTTTGTTGATATCTACAGGAGCCTGGCTAAAGGAACTTTAAAGACTGAATCTTGCTTTTGGACACAATTTGAATGAGTTTTCTGTTTGTGGCTTCTGTAGTAGATCTTGTACATAGCTCTCTCAATTTTTGGCTTATTAATATAAGATTTAGAACGTGAAATGGTTTGTTAGCATCTCAAAGTAGGGCTAGGAGAGACTCCCTGCCTGAAACCCTTGAGAGCTATTGCCAGTGAGTGTAGACAATACTGCGCTAGATGGACCAATAGTCTGATTCTGTATGAGGCAGCTTTCCATGTTCTATGGTAATCTATATACCCAAACAGGAAACTAAGGTCTCATCCACACTTCCTCTTGTCCCACTGCTTTCCCCCAGGAAAACCCATTCTTTACCACTGAATTGGAACAAACATCAATCAGGTTTCCCCACAGATGAACGTTTGCTCCAATTCCGCTCCAAAGAGTGAGTTTCCCCAGGGAAAGTGGCGGAACAAGCGGAAAACTGCTTGGACATGTGCTTTCTAGGCCAGGGACCAGAGGAATTGTTGGTGAACCCTAACACAGAGAGTCTAATTTCAGATGTTCTTTGGAACGCTGTCTCAAGGGGATGGCCATGGCTCAATGGTACAGCATCTTCCTTGCAAGCAGAAGGTCCCAGGTGTTCACTCCTCAGTGGCATCTCCAGGCTCCCTGTCTGAAATCCTGGAGAGCCATTGCTGTCAGTCAGTGTAGACAATACTGAGCTAAATAGACCAAAGGCCTGAGCTGATACAAAGCAGATTCCTATGTTCCTGCTTATGCCTATGTCAGTACGGCCACCCACCACACCACACCACCCACCTGCCAACCACTTGATGTCACCATGCCACCAGACGATTGACACCTGCAGAGTTCAGTGGTGGTCACTGTGTGATTAGAGGTGACAGAAGCCTCCTCTGAAGATGGGCTTTCTGTGCCATTGGCTGATTGGTGCTGGGAATTCACTTCCAGAGAGGCTCCCTGTGACCAATGACCAACTGGCATGGCCAGTACCGCCTTCTCCTTTGAATGCCCATCCCCTACTGTGCCCCTAGACTGGGAATGATGGCTTTGTCTCTGGTTGGATCCGCAGGTGGTGGCATCTCCAGCTACGTTGCAGACCCCTCAGCAGCTGGACGGAGCTTGGAGGCGTGTCTTGACCAGGCCCAGAATGATGTTCCGAAGGAGAGGCATGCAGCCACCCCTCTGTACTTGGGAGCCACGGCCGGCATGCGACTGCTCAAGTGAGAACTCCGTAGCCTAGCCTGGCGTCTCGGGGCATTTTTTCATGCTTCTATGTATCATTGCCATGTCATCCTCATCACTGGTTGTCATGACTTCAGCTCCCCAGGAACTGGCTTTCAGAGGTAGACTGCCTCTGAAGCTGGGGGCTCCAGACAACCATTATGGCTGGCTGCTCCTCCTCCCTTGAATTTGTCTAGTCTCCTTCTGAAGCCACCTAAGCCAGTGGTATTTTGTGGCAGTGAGTTCCATCGTTTGCTTGAACCTGCTGCCCATCAACTTAATTAGATGATCCTCAATTCTAGTATTATAAGGCGAGGGAGGAACTTCTCTCCCTCTCTCTCTCTCTCTCTCTCTCTCACACACACACACACACACACCTTTCATGCATTTTAACTTTTGAATATCACGTGCATGCTTGTGTGTTTGCATGTGTGTTTAAATTTTGCAATTATAACCCACTTTATTATTTTGGAGCATGATTTATCTCTGCCACATAGGATTACACATTTATTTTTATTTATTTTGTTTCAGAAAATTTATACCCCGCTTGATTGTTAAAAACACACACACTGCAAAACAGTTCACACAAAAAGGATAAATCAATAAAATTGTCAATAAGAAAAATTAACAACAATTTAAGACTTTTGAATAGCTAAAATAACAATAGACTAAAAACAAATCAAAACTTTGCACCAACTCTCTAAATGTCTGGGTAGGTGCTGCCACACTAAAAGATCAAATTGTTACTTGTGCACATGAAGTTCTGATCACAATTTCTCATTCCCGCGGTTTCTTTGAAGGGTGTTGACCATCACCAGTGCCCAGTGAGTAAGCTGTGTGCACATGAGCAATCAGTGTGTGTGCATTGGGGTTCTAACAGACCCCCAAAACTGTTAACAATATGCTTATGATAATATTTTATTCTCTTGTTAATTATGCTGTTTCGAAGGTTCATTTTATATTTGACTTCCTTTCACTTTGAATCTTTTAGATTATATTTTAGTTTCCTGTTGCTTTGAATGTTGCTCTGAATGTTTGACTTTCTTCAGCAGTGTTTTATTCTGGATTGTTTTATTTGATACTTCAGTGTGGTAAACGGCACTCAGGTTTCCCCCCCCCCAAAAAAAATATAAAACGGCATAGAAATGCAATGAATGAACAACAACAGCAACAAGACAACAATGGCTATCCAGTTCAGTTTTGCCAGTTTTGCACTATTTGTTGTTGAGTAGGGAGAGACGCAGGTGGCGCTGTGGGTTAAACCACAGAGCCTAGGACTTGCTGATCAGAAGGTTAGAGGTTCGAATCCCCGCGACGCGGTGAGCTCCCATTGCTCGGTCCCTGCTCCTGCCAACCTAGCAGTTCAAAAGCACGTCAAAGTGCAAGTAGATAAATAGGTACCGCTCTGGCGGGAAGGTAAAAGGCTTTTCCGTGCGCTGCTCTGGTTCGCCAGAAGCAGCTTAGTCATGCTGGCCACATGATCTGGAAGCTGTACGCTGGCTCCCTCGGCCAGTAAAGCGAGATGAGTGCCGCAACCCCAGAGTCGTCCACGACTGGACTTAATGGTCAGGGGTCCCTTTACCTTTACCTAGGGGGAGTTGAAGGAAGGGCCTTAGTTCAGTGGTAGCATCTGCCCTGCAATCAGAAAGTTCTGGGTTCAATCCCTGTCATCTCCAGGTAGGGTTGTGAGACACCCCCTGCCTGAAACCCTGGACAGCTGCTGCCAGTTAGTGCAGACAGTACTGAGCAAGGTGGGCCAATGGTTTGACTCAGTATAAGGCAGCTTCCTATGTTCCCATGTTTCTGCACCCATGAATCTAGCTGGCTGCTTGGGTCACTGGTGTCCAACTTCCAGCCTGATCCAAACAAATGTTCTTGTTTTTTGAGCAGTCTCACTGACCCTGAGGCTTCGGACAGGGTCCTTGCAGCTGTGAGCTCCACTATGAAGCAGTACCCCTTTGACTTCCGCGGAGCGAAGATCCTGAGCGGAGAGGATGAGGGTGTGTTTGGCTGGGTCACAGCTAACTACCTCCTGGAGAACTTCATCAAGGTAGAAGAGTCTTTCTTTCTTTCCACGACCCCTTTTTACTATATTAAACATGAACCAAAGTCATTCATTGCCAGGTGTGGAACAGGACATTGCGACAGTGCAGTTTCTGCCCAAGAGGCTTTGCATACAATGGTTAAAGCCAGAGGGGTTCCCTCTGGGTTCTGCTGGACTCCAGCTCCCATCAGCTCCTGCCTGCAGGCCCAGTGCTATGGGGTGAAGGGGGTTGGTCCACCAACATCTGCCAGGGCACAGGTTCCGCATAAGAGAAACCCACCATGCAGAGAAAAAAGCATGCCTTGAAGAAAGGATGAGCATTTGGGTGCTCTGGTAAACTAAGTCAAGAGCCACCAGGCCAGTTCTGTACTTTGAAGGCAGCTCCTTTAAGATGACCATTCCTGTTCCTTTTAATTCAGTACGGATGGATTGGACAGTGGGTCCATCCCAAGAAGAAGACCGTGGGCGCCATGGACCTGGGAGGAGCTTCCACCCAAATCACCTTTGAGACACCACAGTTTATCGAGACACCTGCCAACGAGGTGATGCTGCGGCTGTACGGACAGACCTACAAGGTCTACACACACAGTTTCCTCTGCTATGGCAGGGACCAGATCCTGAAGAGGCTTCTGTCCAAGGTGCTGAAGGTAAGGGAGTAGGGTTGGAGGTGAGACATCTGGAGGCTGCCATCCTAGAACAAAATTTCCAGTGGTAAGAGGCTCCCTCTGGACTTTCCTTCATTGGCTGTCTGCCAGGGATTCTTTAGTTGAGATTCCTGCATTGCAGGGGGTTGGACTGGGTGATTCTCGGAGTCCCTTCCAACTCCACAATTCAATGATAGTACAAACTCCAGGGGACGCGGGTGGTACTGTAGTCTAAACCACAGAGCCTATGGCTTGCTGATCAGAAGGTCGGCGGTTCGAATCCCCGCGACGGGGTGATCTCCCTTTGTTCTGTCCCTGCTCCTGCCCACCTAGCAGTTCAAAACCACATCAAGTGCAAGTAGATAAATAGGTACCGCTCCAGCGGGAAGGGAAACGGCATTTCCGTGCGCTGCTCTGGTTCACCAGAAGCGACTTAGTCATGCTGGCCACATGACCTGGAAGCTGTATGCGGACAAACACTGGCTCCCTCGGCCTATAGAGCGAGATGAGTGCCGCAACCCCAGAGTCGTCCATGACTGGACCTAATGGTCAGGGGTACCTTTACCTTTACTTTTTACAAACTCCAGAGAATCCCAAAGGGCCTGGTGTTTTGTTGGTTGACTCAGACTGGTTATTTTCACCCACAACAGGCCGAAAGGTATGTTCTCCAGGTGAGCAACCCCTGCTGGCCCACAGGATACTGGAAGAACTTCACAGCGGCAACCATCTATGACTCGCCATGCACTGAAGCGGAGAAGCCGACCAGCTACTTCCCCACTGCTATTGTCAACATGAGCGGCTCTGGAAATGCAGCCAAGTGCCAGCAGCACGTGGAGAGCCTCTTCCAGTTTACTCCGTGCCCCTATTCCCACTGCTCCTTTGACAAAGTCTTCCAGCCAAGTGTCACAGGGAACTTTATTGTGAGTAGCTCGAGGCGGTGGAATGTCATGGGAGAAGGGAGGCCTACTTTGAGCCTTGGCTCAGATAGCAGGACCAGTATTCAGAATACACAAAGTACAGATGGAAAAGGGTGCCTCTGGGCATGTGTAGAGCACATTGCATTTGCCGCCAATTAATCAGGGCCTTGCAAAGGATTTAAGGGGAAGGGCTGCACCTTAGTCTTAGAGCGCTTGTTTTGCATGCAGCAGGTCTCAGGTTAAGTCCCCAGTGGGATCTCCAGGCAGGACTGAGAAAGACCCCTTGTCCTAAACCCTGGAGAACTGCTGCCACTCAGTGTAGGTGATGTTGCGCAAGATTAACTGGTCTGAATCGGTGTAAGGCATTTTCCTATTTTCCTTAGAGGAAGGGAGGACAGTGACCTCCAAGTCATAGTTCAGCCTTCAGCCCTCCACCCTGATCTGGCCAAAACTTCTATGACTACTCATATTTTTCCTAGTTTCTAATCTTCAAATTCTGTGAACCCGAACACTGTAGTTGTTAGATTAAACCATAGCTGCATGCTTTGCAGGGGGCCAACTTGAATAAAATATTTCAGAGGTGGGGGGAGTCCACAGATAAACCCTGCTCCACGTAATAAATAACAAAATGCAGTGCACACACACCATTTGAATGGCAACCCCCATCAACTTTGGGGGTGGTGGTGGCCCTCTCAAATATTTTATTGGGGGGCTGAAGGGACCTTGGCCCCTAGGAGTTGGCTCCTACGGTGCTTTGTTTTGTGTGTCTACTTTTATTGGTCTGTGACTGTATGAACAATTCATTCATTTGGATTTCTTAAATGAATACCTGCCTCTCTGTTTTCTAGTTTCAGGGATTTTGTAAACTACTGCCCCCTACTGGGGAATGTTTGAATAACACCCCATTTCCCCCTTAACAATTTGGTATATTGTTTGCTTGCACCATTGGTCCATGTGGTGTGCATCTTTCCACCTGCTTACAGGATTCTGACCTGTGGCCCATGGACCACTGGTAGGCCCCCGTAGACTTTTAATTCTTAAATTTGGAAGGTGGGAAGAATACATGGGCAGAGAGGGGGTTATTTAAGTACATTTATAAAACATGCAGCATTATAAAACAAAAAGTATCTCAGTAAGACACCTCCACGAATCTCTTCTGTATCCGTGGTAACATTTTGCCAAAGTAGTCCCTTCCTTCTGGAAATGTTTTCCAAACTCTCTTCTGCATAAAATGCATTTAACTAGAAAACTTAATGGATTCTAGCATTACCCAAAACTTACCATGACAGTTATTGGCTGTCAGGCCTATTTATGTAATGAAAACAACATTTTGCTATCCATATATTGGCAGCGGCCAATGGGTTTAAATAATAACCTCTGCTCGATTTGGATGTTTCAGCAACTTTGTGGCTGATTAGGCCAATAACTGGGTTGAAATGAATAAACAAAAAACCCATTACAGTCTATTGCTCATGATAGTGGTCTAGCGGGGGGGGGGGAGAGAGGATGGGGGCTGTGTCCCCAGGCACAGAATTTTTTTTGGGGGGGAACCAGGTGCCCCCCTCATGTGCTTGGCATGCGAGCACCTGGCTGCCAGGTGACCGGGGTTGCGTGGACACAGACAGGTGGCCGCTTCCATGCCAGGCAGGGATGGTGCAGAGGGTAAAGAGACCCTCCGTGTTGTGCCCCCGTCTAGTGGTGGCAATGGTGAGGGCTGGGTAAGCAGGCTCCATCCGTGCCCCGGGGGGGGGTACACACTTGCTCCCGCCCCCCAGGCTCTGTCAGACAGTACTACGAGCCTGGCTCATGAGTCCTAACCTCAGCGTACGACCACAAGGTATTAAGTAAAATAAGGGCATTAGAAGAGCTCGCAGCCCATGTAGTCCAGCATGGTGTCCTCAAAGTGGCTGAGCAAAATAATCATAATATAATAATAATTTATTATTTATACCCTGCCCATCTGGCCAGGCTTCCCCAGCCACTCTGGGCGGCTTCCAACAAAATATTAAAATACCGTAATGCATCAAACATTAAAAACTTCCCTAAACTGAGCTGCCTTCAGATGTTTTCTAAAAGTCTGGTAGTTCTTCTCTTTGACATCTGATGGGAGGGCGTTCCACAGGGTGGGCGCCACTACCGAGAAGGCCCTCTGCCTGGTTCCCTGTAACTTAAAAGTCTATTATGAGAAGCCCACTAGCAGGACCTGCGTGCAAGAGCCGTCTCCCCTTCTGTGCTTTCCAGCAACGTGTCATGGACTGGCTGGATGCAGAGAAGTGGTTGGAGGCAGGGGAAGAAGGCTCAAAGCCAGGGGATTGGTGTCAGGAGGACCCTGAGTGGTCAGAGGGAGAAGAGGGAGCAGACTGGGAGGAGGAGGTGTTAGAAGGTGAAGGGGGGACTGGGTTTGGTGAGAGGGAAGAGGCGGTGGCAGAGCACAGATCAGACTCCAAGGCAGTAGCTGATGCCAGGGAGTCTCCCACTCCTGCTTTGGCCAGCCACCTTCCCCTCTGGTCTCCTAGAACACACAGAGAAATGCAATGTGCAGAGACACGGCCTGAGACTGTGTGGGAAATTTCCTGGAGAGGAGGAGTCCTAGTGGGCCCCTGGGAAGGGGGGGGGACCTTCAGTCCTTGCAACTGCTTCATCAGGGCAAGACCTCCTAGAAAGCGTTGCTGCGACCACTGGGCTGGAGCTGTGGTCTGTCTCCTTGAATGAAGAATTAACTTCACTGGTCTCATAGCATTTATGGTACTGTTGCTGACCTACACCTGACTCCGGCCCTGACACAACTGGTATTCAGAAGCATTTCTGCCTCTGACTGTGGAGTCAGAGCATAGTCATCATGGATAGGGGCCACTGATAGCCCCTCTCCTACATGAATTTGTCCTCCTTTAAGGCCATCCAAGTTGCAAACCAGCAGTGCCTCTGCGGGAGGGAGCTCCATGGTTTAAGTCCCCTTTTTTAATAAAAAAAAAGAAATAATGAAATGAAATTGATTATTATAATGACCAGGAAGTGCGATCAGTGGTATGCCACACCCTCCTCACCTTCTTCTTCTCCTTCCTCCTCCTCCTCCTCCTCCTCAACAGGCCTTCTCTGCCTTCTTCTACACTGTGGACTTCATCCAGTCGCAAATGAAGAGACATGTGGCCACCCCAAGTGACCTGGAGCAGGCTGCTAACGAAATATGCAGCGCAACTTGGTCCGAGGTGGGTTTCCTCGTAAGGGGGGCTTTTCCAATGCAAACTGAAGCATGCACCAGACATTTAGGTCCTGGCGGTTTAAGAAGAAATCTGATATTTCAAAAGATTTCAGTTTTAGCTGTAGGGTAGCATGGTGTATAGTGCAGATACATCGAACCTTCTTAGACCCAGGACCCAGTTTTACCAAAACATGCATTTTATCTTATATTAGTCTTTTATCTTATATTTCTGCTGTGATCCTCCTTGGGTCAGGCTGTGACCCACTGGCAGGTCCCAACCCATCAGCTGAAGACCAGTGGATAGTGCTGGGGCAGGATCCTGAGCTGCGAAGCTCACATTGAGTGATTCACTCTCCCACTTAGCCTAACCTACTTCACAGGGCTGTTGAGACAAAATGGTGTGTGGGTATGGGAGGGAGAGGAAGAGGAAGAGAGAACCTTGTGTGCCACCTTGTGTTTCTTGGGGGAAAGACAGAGTGTAAGTGGAGCAAGGACCATACTTCTTGTGATTCCTTCATCACAGGGGATTGAAGTAGGTGGCCCTTTGTCTCCCTTCCAGCTCTTCAATTCTGTGATTCCATGGTTGCTTTCCTTCAGGACCAGGAAAGAGGCAAAAACAGAGACAAAAGAAAGATACAGCCATGCAAAATTATGAAAAGGGCAGAGGGCTCTGCAATGCCCCTTTTTGGATGGCTGGAGATGTCCTGGAAGCTGGGAGGTTAATTCTGTGGGTGACATAACTGGGATTAGAAGACAGCTCTTAACACAGCAATGAGGGATCTTTTCCAGCCAGATGGCTGCATTTCCTCACAGGAAACCCCCAGGCCAGTGAGTCTGGGATAGGAGAATGTGTTGAGCAGGAGGAGTACCCTGTGAAAGCCAGGAACAGCCTCCCCTCAGGCGGGACAGGACCCAAGAAGGTTGGGAGGGGGCAGTCAGAGTTGTGCTTTGCATTTGAGAAGAATATCAAGCCTTTTCTCTTCCCTCCTCTCTTCCTGCCATGCTTCTGTAAATCTAGCTTCTTGAGAAAGCACCAGGCCTAGAGAAGAGGCTTCCCGATTACTGTTCAGCGACCACCTTCATCTACCTCATTCTCACCCGGGGCTACAAATTTGACAACAGCACCTTCCCCAACATCGCCTTCCAAAAAAAGGTAAGAACCTAAGAAAAGGCTGCTGGATCAGGCCAAGGGACCATCAGGTCCAGCATTCTGTTCTCACAGTGACCAGCCAGGTGCAAGCCGGGCCCCAGCACAAGAGCCCTCTCCCCTCATGAGGTTGCCAGAAGCTGGTAATCAGAAGCATTCCTTCCTCTGACGATGCAGAGCAGAGCCACCCAAATTGGTGGCCATCACTTGCTCCTGTGGGAGAGAGTTCCCTAGTTTAACTAGGCTCTGTGTGAAAAAGGACTTCCTTATATCGGTGCTGGATCTTCCAACTTTCAGGTTCATTGGATGTCCACGGGTTCTGGCGTTATGTGAGAGGAATGAAAGCTTTTCTGCGTCCACTTCTATCATGTCCCCCCTTACTAGGCTTTCCTCTAAACTAAAGAGTCCTGGCCAGCATGCCATTAAAACCCTATGATCTCACTTTAAACAGTGCTGGCTTCCCAAAAAGAACCCCGGGAACTGTAGTTTGTTAAGGGTGCTAAGAGCTGTTAGGAGGCCCCTATTCCCAGTCTCAGAGCTACAATTCCCAGAGTGGAACTTGACGGTGGTGGAACACTGGGAATTGCAGCTGAGGGGTCTCCTAAAAACTTCCAGCACCCTTAATGAACTACAGGTCCCAAATAATTATTTGGGAGAAACCAGCACTGTTTAAAGGAGTATCATGCCCCTTTGAATATATGGTGTGAATGTGGCCCAAGTCTATAATACATACACAAAGTGTGCCTAAGCACATAATTTGAATTTAGATGTAGACCTAGGTAGAGAATGATCTATATTTTAATTAAACATGTTCATTCTGTTACCGCCTAAGTTTATCTTTTGCTGCTTGCTATCTGTCTCAGATTCCAACCAACGTGTTTCAATAACCAATATGAGCCTCCTCACCCCCACCCCCCCAAAAAACCCAGTTGTGCTTTTGATAACCTGTATTCTGCCTGTAGAAAAGCAGTTATGTTCTTAGCAACATGAATTCTTCTGGAACATGCAGGGCCCTGTTGTTTGATGCTGATGCAGGGAGGTTTGAGAGGGTACCTGCTGTTCACTGTGGTCCTCAAGCGAGGGAGCGCTTTGGAGTGGAAGTAGCCACAGGAGAACCGTTGCCAGTTGTGTGAGTCTTTTTACAAGTTTCTTTGTTCCTACATGCAGGCTGGGGACACATCCATCGGCTGGGCCCTGGGATACATGCTGAACCTCACCAACATGATTCCGGCCGAGGAGACCGGCTTCTGGAAGGGCACAGCGTACGGCCCCTGGGTTGGCGTGGTCCTCCTCTTTGTTGCCATCATCCTGGTCACTGTGGCAAGCATCTTCTGTCTGCTGAGATCCACCAGGGGACGGGGAATGATGTAAAGGGCAGTCCTGAGCAGGTGGGAGCCCAGTACGGTGGGGTTTATGTGAAGATGGCAGGTCTTCCTGGGCCACATCCAATGTCCAGCCTGACCACACGGCTTGTTGGCTTGGATCCCCTGTGGAGATCAGAACCCATTCCTCACATGCCCCATACCCCAAACCACAACTACAGCCTAGAGGGAGAGGAGATGGTGACTGATTCTGGACACAAAAACTGTTCATCTGAGGCTTGTGATGAAGCCCTTGTTTGCATCCAAGAGTGCTGCAGTCTGAACAATCGACTTCCCTCATTTTCTTCCATTGTTGAAGAGCCAGTGAAAATCACAAGGAGTGGTTGTGGTTGTTCTTGTTTTCTTTTAATAAGGACTCCAGCTGAAAGCAGGGTTTTTCTGGACTTCCACCCACTCCTCTGCTCTGCTTGCATATCTGTTACTTATTGAAGCTCAGGGACTTATTGAATGTGCCATGAATGCTTTGTTCTTGGCAAGGCTCCAGCCCTGGGAAGAAATATTGGGTGGGGGGATTGGGGGGGGAGCTCAACTTTTTGCATTACAAACAGACCAGTGTGGCTGAAATCTGGCACTGTAGACAAGCACCAGGTGTGGCACAAATTGCACCAGTGATGTGGGCACCTGTGGTTCTGCTTTCTTTGAGCTCCCCCAGGGCCACCCAACCATTGAGCAAAGCGAGGCAGCAGGTGTGGGGTGCTGAGAGGCGGCAGAGAGACCTGCGTGCAGCTTAGCGGTAGAGCTCCTGCTTTGCATGCAGAAGGTTCAGTCCTTGGTTACACCTCCATATAGGACTGGGAATGTCCCCTGCCTGAACCCCTGGACAAGGCTGAGCTAAGTGGATCAGTGACCTGACTCAATAGAAGGTCGCTTTCTAAGTTATTGGCCCCTGAGCCAACTTGCTGCCCATGGGAGCTTTGGAGAATGCTGCCATGGTTGAAGTAAGATGGGACAGCCACTCTAGTCAACTATCCAGGAGTGGGATCTCTTGCCTTTTACCTCAGGCAGCAAAATGTCTGCCCCCACCTGACTTCTTAAAGCTTCTTATGGTAGTCTGCTAACATCGCATTCAAGAGTGTCATCCAAAATTAAAACACCAAAGACAAATCTTGAATTTGAAGTCTACCCATAGTAAAGACTTCAAACTGGTTTAGTCTTCAATCCTGAACAGTACTCACTTACCTGGGCATAAGCTCCACTGAACTCAGTGGGACTTGCTTCTGTGTAAATCTGGGTAGCAGGAATGCACCACTGATTTTTTAAAACAACTATTATTATTATTATTATTGGTATTTGCTTGCTTTCCTGGAAACTCTGAACTGTGCAGGTGGAGGTGAAAGTGGGTTGAAGGTCTCTGAAGGAGGAGCTGCAATTCCAGGATAAGGAAATCACTATTTTTTTCATGAAAAATTCCAGGTGGGGCAGCTGGGAAACTGCATTTAAATATACTGTACTAACTTGATTTGAAATAATTTGATGAGGGGTGGAGAGAGAAAACATCACCCCACCCCTTCACAACTTTTGGCTGTTTTTACATCAAATACGCCCCCACATGTGGCTCATTTATTCCAGGATCCTGTTCTCACTGCGGCTAACTGGACCTTGGTGCAAAACAGACAAGCTTTCGGTGGTTTCTTCCTCACCCCAATACTCCTTAGCATATTCTGCACTCTTAAAACAAAATCCAGCTATATGTGTGTGTGATATATTCCATCTGTTTTCCTTTTAAAGAAAAACACTGCACGTCTTTTAAAAAAGCAAATAAAAACATCTCATAGATACCAGCATTTGGCGTGCTCAGCTGAGGAGTTAGTTATTGATCATTGTGAGCCCCTGGTTTGCCTCCAAGCAGCAACTTCAGCATCAGGAGAGTGACAAAATATTTTCTACCATTAGAATCCATTGCTTTTAGGGCTGGTTTCCAGACAGATTCACTGGTGTTGTGGAAGAAGGAGCCTGTCAATTTCAGTTGCTCCCCATTTCTCATTCCCTTCATTATGTTGAATTTGCTCCATTTTTGCATGTTTGTGATTTGTTTATTAAAAAACACATTAAAAATTCATATGCATTTGTGTTTCGTTTCTCCTAACATAGAGATTTTTGAACACAATCTTGCCTAATAAAATGCACTGCTGCATGCTACTACTCCAGACATTTCCCTGATGATGATGATGATGATGATGATGATGATGATGATGATTTATTTATACCTCGCCCATCTGGCTGGGTTTCCCCAGCCACTCTGGGCAGCTTCCAACAGAATATTAAAATACAATACAGTGGTTCCTTGAGATACATACCCTTCAGGTTACAGACTCCACTAACCCAGAAATAGTACCTCGGGTTAAGAACTTTGCTTCAGGATGAGAACAGAAATCGCGTGGCAGCTGCAACAACAGCAGTGGGAGGCCCCATTAGCTAAAGTGGTATCTCAGGTTAAGAACAGTTTCAGGTTAAGAACAGATCTCCAGAACAAACTAAGTTCTTAACCCAAGGTACCATGTAGTCTATTACGGTAAATATTAAAAGCTTCCCTAAACAGGACTGCCTTCAGATGTCTTCTAAAAGTCTGGAAGTTGTTTTTCTCTTTGACATCTGGAGGGAGGGTGTTCCACAGGGCGGGTGCCACTACCGAGAAGGCCCTCTGCCTGGTTCCCTGTAACTTGGCTTCTTGCAGCGAAGGAACCGCCAGAAGGCCCTCAGCACTGGACCTCAGTGTCCGGGCTGAACGATGGTGGTGGAAACGCTGCTTCAGGGATACTGGACTGAGGCCATTTAGGGCTTTAAAGGTCAGCACCAACACTTTGAATTGTGCTTGGAAACTACTGGGAGCCAATGCTGATCTATCAGGACCGGTGTTATGTGGTCTCGGCAACCGTTCCCAGTCACCAGTCTAGCTGCCACATTCTGGATAAGTTGTAGTTTCCGGGTCACCTTCAAAGGTAGCCCCACATAGAGTACATTGCAGTAGTCCAAGCTAGAGATAACTAGAGCATGCACCACTCTGGCGAGACAGTCTGCGGGCAGGTAGGGCCTCAGCCTGCGTACCAGATGGAGCTGATAAACAGCTGCCCTGGAAACAGAATTGATCTGCGCCTCCATGGACAGCTGTGAGTCCAGAATGACTCCCAGGCTGTGCACCTGGTCCTTCAGGGGCACAGTTACCCCATTCAGGACCAAGGAGTCCTCCACACCTGCCCACCTCCTGTCCCCCAAAAACAGTACTTCTGTCTTGTTAGGACTCAACCTCAATCTGTTAGCCACCATCCATGCTCCAACCGCCTCCAGACACTCACACAGGACATTCACCACCTTCACTGGTTCTGATTTGAAAGAAAGGTAGAACTGGATATCATCCGCATACTGATGAATGCTCAGCCCAACCCCCCTGATGATCTCTCCCAGTGGCTGCATGTAGATGTTGAAAAGCATGGGGGAGAGGACAGAACCCTAAGGCACCCCAGAAGTGAGAGCCCAGGGGTCTGAACACTCATCCCCCAACACCACTTTCTGAACACGGCCCAGGAGGAAGGAGCGGAACCACTGTATAACAGTGCCCCCTCTAGACGGTCCAGAAGGATGTTATGGTCGATAGAGTCAAAAGCTGCTGAGAGATCCAGCAGAACTAGGAAACAGCTCTCACCTTTGTCCCTAGCATTGGTTGGTTTCACTCATCCAAGCAGCCTGTCCACATCCTTGGAGGTAACAGATTGGAATTGATCCCACACAACTTGACTACACAGGACTCTAGTCCTCTCCTGAGTGGTTGCTGAACAACTCCCAGCCCTGCTCCCACAGTGGAGTCTACCTCTTCCCAAATCTGAGCGACTTTATGTGCAAAAAAAATTGTAAAATCATTGCAGGAGATCATGTGGCCCATACTGGGCCCCGATGTAGCAGGTGGTTCCACTAAATTGCGGACCACCTGAAAAAGTCTCCTGCTGCTGTTTTCTGCAGATGCAATAGAGGCAGTGAAGAAAGTCCTCTTCACTGTCGCTATCGCCAATTGGTAGGCTCGACACTGAGCTCTAACCCATGTCCGGTCAGCTTCAGAATGAGTTATCCGCCACCGGCGCTCTAGCCGTCTCAGTGATTGTTTCATTGCCCTCAGATCCTTGGAAAACCACGGGGCTGTCCGGGCTCCATGCAATCGGAGAGGGCGCTTTGGAGCTAAACAGTCAGTAGCCTTGGTTAACTCCACATTCCAGCGGGCCACCAGCGAATCAGCTCAAAGGCCATCAACATGGGATCCAACATTTGGATCCATTAAGTGGCAGGGGCGGACCATCCGAATTGGTTCCACCTCCCTGCAGAGGGGAAGGGTTGCGGAGAAGTCCAGTTGCACTAGGAAGTGATCTGACCATGGCACTTCTTTAGTTTCATTTTTACTTAGTGTCAGATCACCCACGTCACTAGAGGTGAACACCAGGTCTAAGGCATGTCTGCGGTTATGAGTTGGGCCATACTTATTCAGGGACAGCCCCATGGAAGCCATGCTTTCCACGAAGTCCCAAGCGGCCCCTTGTAAGGTCATGTTGGCATGAATAGTCCTCAAACTATGACTAAACCTGCCTTCTCGGTAATGACATGGTCTGGTCTTAGCGTAACTCCTCCTCCTACCTGTGATCACTGAGATCGGTTGTCCCAATGCATCCCCCCCTGTGGAACCTGCCCCAGCCATTTTGTTGGCTGGGACCCACTCCCAGGCAGCCCTGACCCCTCCCCTTAAGAACAAAATAAAACCTAAAACAACAACACCACACACACACACACACACACACACACACACAGTAAACCAATACAAACCAAAAACAGTAAAAATTACAAACATACCAAAATTAAACACATTCCCAAACCTGACTAAACATCCATCCCACCCCCCACCCCCACCAAAACCAAAAATTTTAAAGGGGAAAAAAGAAATTTTAAAAACATTTTTAAAAGAACTCTGCGCTGTTCTGAGTCCTCCTGGGCAGCAACAGCAGCAGTGGCAACCGTCCTTGTGAGGCCTGGGCCAGGTGGTGAGTGGCAGGAACGGGACCCTTAGGCACTAAAGCAGGGGAGGCCTCCTGGGCAGCAACAGCAGCAGCGGCAACCGTCCCTGATAATATTTGGTTGAGCTGTGTTTCAGTTTGTGCCTGAAATATACTCAGAGTCGCAAAGTGATTTCATGCTCTTTATTCAGCTCATAGTGGTGAGGAGGAATGAATGAATGTCCCCTCAAAGTATCTGCTTTATATACATTATTTACACAATGGGCTGCACATGATTGGCTAATTCCGGAATTCTACTGTAAGCCAATCAGGTTGTGGATTCACTTCTATCTGGAACATGATTGGGTGGTTCCTGCCAACCAATCATACTGCTGCATTGTTCTAGGACCAATCAGACTGCTGCATTCTGAATCCTATTGTTCTAGGACCAATCAGACTGCTGCATTCTGAATCCTATTCTTCTAGGACCAATCAGACTGCTGCCTTTTGGATCCTATTGTTCTAGGACCAATCAGACTGCTGCAGTTTGGATCCTATTCAACTCAGTACATAACACCCCTCCCCTCTAAGTTCCAGTCCTGCCCGGGAGGTCGCATTCATAGTCCTCAAGGTACGCCGGCGGCCTACGTGTGCGTTGCGGCCTGGGGTGTTCCCTGGTTCGGGGTTCAGGTTCTGGCTCGTGTTCCAAGGATGCTGGCTGTGATGGGGCTGTTTGGTCTGGCGCAACCGGCTCGCTCAGTCGTGGTTCTGGCTCCGGTGTCCTTTCGGCCTCACGGGTCCTCTCTGTATTTACTGATTCTGCCTCTCCTGCTTGCCCCTGCTGCTCTATGGGCCTCACTGCCCCACTGTTCCCTTGGGACTCCTCTGACCTGTCCTCCTCCTCCTGGTTTTCTCCTGGGAATCGTCGCCGTATCTGGTCACAGTGGCGGCGCCAGCATTGCCCCCCATCTGTTAGCACCTCGTACGACACGGGGCCAGTGACCCTGGTGACTGTGGCGGGTACCCATGCAGGGCCTGCCCCAAAATTCTTTACGTACACTGGGTCCTGGGCCTCGAAGGACCGGGGGTTCCTGCCTTCCCCCACCACTACCTCATCCTGAACTCTATCGGGGTGAAGGCGGTCCAATCTGATTGCAAGGCGCCGACGCATTAGTAGTTCAGCGGGGCTCCGGCCAGTCGTTGAGCTGGGGGTGCTGTGCTGTGCTAGAAGGAATGTGGCAAGGCGGTACTCCCAATCCCCTTGCGTCATGCGGCGAAGGGTATCCTTGGTGGTCCGCACCATGCGTTCTGCTTGGCCATTGGTGGCAGGGTGGAATGGCGCCGAACGGATGTGGCGGATGGCATTCTGCGCTGTGAAGGTTTGGAATTCTCCTGACGTAAATGCAGTCCCGTTGTCTGAGACGAGAGTGTCAGGGAGCCCATGGGTTGCAAACAGCCTGCGTAGTACCCGGATGGCTGCGGACGTAGAAGTGGACGGTACCAGTGCGACTTCCAGCCATTTGGTGTAGGAGTCCACCACTATGAAGAATGTTTTCCCCTGAAAGGGGCCAGCGAAGTCCACATGCAGGCGTGACCATGGTGCTCGGGCGGACTCCCTGGACTGGACTGGGGCCCTTGGGGGATCTGGGCGGGATTCTTGGCAGGCCTGGCAGTGTTTGACCCAGGCCTCTATCTCTCCGTCAATCCCCGGCCACCACACATAACTCCTGGCAAGGGCCTTCATTCTTACTACCCCTGGGTGTGTCTCGTGTAGGGCTGTGAGGACCCTTTTGCGGAGGGGCTGGGGAACAACGACCCTGCTTCCCCATAACAGGCACCCCTTGTGGGCCGACAGTTCATGTTTGCGGGTTGTGTAGCCGGCGAATTCTGGCCCAGGGCTGCTGCTGGGCCATCCCCTCCACACCCAGTCCAGGACCCGGGAGATGACCCTATCTTTCTTGGAATGGTGTGCAACTTCTTGTGCCTGAATGGGGCGGTCGGGAAGCAGCTCCAGGCTCATAACCTCTTGTGCAGGTGCTGGGTCGGGGCCTGTTTCCGGTAGTGGTAGCCTGCTGAGGGCGTCCGCATGGCCCATCGCCTTCCCAGGGTGGTGAATCAGTGCATACTGGTAGCTGGCAAGGAAAATTGACCACCTGAGGGCGCGAGGAGACAGCACTTGGGGGGGTCTGCTTTTCGGGGGCAAACAAGCCAAGCAACGGCTTGTGGTCAGTCACCACGGTAAAGGGCCGCCCGTACAAGAAATCATGGAATTCTTTTACTCCCTTCACGATTGCCAGACCCTCCTTGTCGATTTGCGAGTAGTTCCGCTCGGTTGCATTGAGTGTCTGGGGAAAGTATGCCATCGGTACCTCTCTTCCATCTGGGAGTTGGTGTCCCAGGACAGCGCCAATGCCATAGGGAGAGGTGTCGCATGCTAGCACCACCGGCAGCCTCTCGTCAAAGTGTGCCAAGACCGAGTTTGAGACAAGCAAGTCCTTGACTGCCTGGAATGCGGCCTCCTGGCGCTGGCCCCACACCCAAGGGGCCCGCTTGTCCAGGAGTCTGTGTAGGGGCTCCGCTACCGCCGCCTTGTGGGGAAGGAAGGAATGGTAAAAGTTCAATAGTCCCAAGAAGGCCTGAAGTTCAGTCTTGTTCTTGGGCACTGGGGCATCACAAATGACCCATACCTTGTCCCCAGTCGGGTGGACCCCTTCTGCGTCCACCATAAATCCCAGAAAGTCCACCTGAGGCACTCCTAGTAGACATTTTTCCCGCTTCACCTTGAGACCCGCTGTCTGGAAACGGTGCAGAACAGTGCGGAGGCGGTCCTCAAACTCCTCTGGTGTGGGCCCGGCAATCAACACATCATCGAAGAAGGGGGTGACACCAGGAATCTCTTTAAGGAGAGAGTCCATTAGATTCTAGAATATGCCTGGTGCCACGCTGACACCGAATTGCAGCCGCTTTACCCTGAACGCTCCTCTGTGCGTCACAATCATCTGTGCCTCTGCTGTGGCCTCATCTACTGGCAGCTGTTGATATGCTTGGGCCAAGTCCAGCTTGCCAAAAATTTTCGACCCAGCCAGGGTGGCAAGGACATGGCTGACCACTGGCACTGGGTATGCATGGGCCGTGAGGGCCTTGTTTATGGTACATTTGTGGTCTGCGCAGATGCGGACCGAGCCATTAGGCTTGACGGGTGTGACGATTGGGGTTTCCCAGGGGGCATTAGGCACCGGCTCCAGCACTCCTTGCTCCACGAGTCGGTCCAATTCCTCGTCTATACGGGGTTTCAGGGCGAACGGGACCCGGCGGGCCTTGAGCCTGACCGGTCGTACTGCGGGGTCAAGCTGTAGAGCAATGGGGGGGGCCCGTATACTGTCCCAATTTCCCATCGAAAACCCCCGGAAATTCCTTGCATATGGCATCCACGTCCACTTGTAAGCTCGTGTGGTTCACCTCGGTGACGGCTAGCCCCAGTGGTCCAAACCATGCCAATCCCAGTAAGCTAATGTAGGGGCCCTTGACCACCAGCAAGTCCAGTTGCCGCGTCCGCCCTCGGTATTGCAGCCTGAAGGTCTCCACCCCCATTGTGGAGACCTTACGTTTCTGGAAGTCCCAGAGGGTGAATGGGGCCGGCCTGAGTTTGGGGCCCCCAGTAGGACACAGTTTCCTTAAGGTCCTTGCCGAGATTATGGATAGAGTTGAACCCGTGTCAAGCTCCATGCGGCATGGGGCCCCCTCTATCTGTACCTCTACATAAATTTTCTCTACGTTGGGGTGGGGCAACTGGTATACCTGGAAGTCCGTGAGCTCCGTCGAGTTGCCTTGGTGCGTTGGGCCCCGGGACCTGGGGCTCTTGGATTGGTCATCTGATGCCTGGCGTCGGGTGGGCCGAGCCCAATACACCCGGGCGATGTGTCCCAATTTTCTGCACTGCCTGCACTCTGCGTTGCGGAAACGGCAGGTCCTCCTCTCGTGACTTTCTCCACAGCTTGCGCAGTTCCCTCCTTCTTGTCGAGGCAGCTGTGGTATGTGGGCTGCTTGAGTGCGCTGCTGTACTCGGTGCACCTCCTCCCTGTTGGACCCTGAGTCATCGGTGAGGTCTTCGTGGTGGACCCTCGGTTGGGATGGCTGGCTCGGCCGTGCCTCTTGCGTCGACCTCTCGGCAGCTTCCGTTGCCAGGGCCTCCTCCAGAGCGACCTGGAACGTTAGGTTCTTCTTAGCGTAGAGGCGTCGTTGCAGCTTTTCATCCTTCAGGCCACCGACGAGGCGGTCACGAAGCATGTTCTCCAGCTCTGAGAAGTTGCAGAACCGGGCGGCTTGGCGGAGAGAGGTCACAAACCCAGTTATGGTTTCCCCAGGGGCTTGCCGCTTTGCGTAGAAGGCATTTCGACGAGCCACCACTGAGGGCTGTGGTGAAAAGTGCCCCTTCAGCTGTTCCATTATTGTTTTGTATGGAACAGTAGCAACGTCTTCAGGCGCAAGGAGAGCCCGGGCGATTTCAAACGTCTCCTCTCCGCAGACGCTGAAGAATATTGCCCTCTTCTTGGCGTCTTCTTCATCAGTGACCCCTTTGGCTTCTAGGAGGAAGGTGAAACGGGAGGCATACGCTTCCCAGTCTCCAGATGCTGGGTTGAACGGCGAGAAGCTGCTGTCGGTTGCCATTCTGAGTTCCTTGTGTCCCGGAGCTGAAGCCTGGATACACGGTGCGAGGCAGCGGTGCGGCAGGTGGCGGTGCTGCGGTGCTGTGTGTGGCAGTCAGCTCAGCGGGATCCCACCTTCGTCGCCAGTGAAATATACTCAGAGTCGCAAAGTGATTTCATGCTCTTTATTCAGCTCATAGTGGTGAGGAGGAATGAATGAATGTCCCCTCAAAGTATCTGCTTTATATACATTATTTACACAATGGGCTGCACATGATTGGCTAATTCCAGAATTCTACTGTAAGCCAATCAGGTTGTGGATTCACTTCTATCTGGAGCATGATTGGGTGGTTCCTGCCAACCAATCATACTGCTGCATTGTTCTAGGACCAATCAGACTGCTGCATTCTAAATCCTATTGTTCTAGGACCAATCAGACTGCTGCCTTTTGGATCCTATTGTTCTAGGACCAATCAGACTGCTGCCTTTTGGATCCTATTGTTCTAGGACCAATCAGACTGCTGCAGTTTGGATCCTATTCAACTCAGTACATAACAGTGCCCATGAATTGGTTCAGGAATTATTTCAACTGTGAACTGAAACGTATTTCCCCATCCTCCCCTAAGCAGATACCTTTTGCATTTTGCATATGTGTAGTGGGGGGGCATGCCCTGATTTGGGGTTTGCTCCAAGAATGTGCTTCTAAAATCCTCAGAATGCTGTTGATGGAATGGCTGAAGGGTGAAATGCAAAGTCCAAGTAGGTTCTCTTCAGGGCCCTGACCAGGGATTTGGGTTAGGGTATTATTATGTAAGCTGGTGGTGCTAGAGGTTGAACCTGGAAACTTTGCACCTGCAAAGCAGGTTCTCAACCACAGATCCTTCCCAACAAATCAGGTTACAATTTCACAGCGGGGAACCTTTTCTGAGACGCCAAGGGCCACAATCCCTCCACAGTCCTGTGACACCACATGCCGATGGTGGGCAGGGCCAAAGACAAAAGTGGGAGGAGCAACGGATGTGACTTTTGCCCCTGGGTGGTATGCTAACATTCCAAGAGGTTTTGACACATGTAGGGATCTCTCAAAGGCACATTCCTGCCAGGCAAATAGACCTGGAGGGGTTGCTTCCCCCACCCCTGGACCTGAGTCCCCTCACACCTCTGGCTAGGTACTCAGACATCTTGGGCCACAGGACCAGGACACAAATGGTCAAATTCAGGCTGAATTTCAGAGGGCAGAGGTGGAAGGGAATGCAAACTGTGGCTTTTGCTGCCAGGGTTTCCTCTGAGCTACAGGGTGCCTGCGGGATTTTCAGGGCCCAGCACACTGCATGTGCCAAACCCCACAATGAATCTAACACGTGTGTGTGTGTGTGTGTGTGTGTGTGTGTGAAATGTCCTCCAAAAGGGTTAAACTTCAATGGATTCCTCCTCCTCTCCTCAAACTGGGCGGGAATTATGTGGGTTTATTAAACCCCACTCCTCAGCTGAAGGCCACCCAATGGCTTGCAATTCTGAAAGACACAACAAACAAGGAAAAGGGGATGAGGAGGGAGAAGGGTTGGAAACAAAAAGCAAACTTGTGCATCCGTTCTTACATTAACCAGTTCAGGTAGCCTTACGGAATGGCTGTTGCTAAGAGACAGTGGAGGCAGGACAATGGAAAATCTTGGCTTACTTACTCATCTTCTGGCCTAATGGCAAATAATTCAGACCAGATCCCAGCCTCACAAAGCGGCTCAGAGCTAGAGTTGCTCTGGCAGTGTTGGTGGTGAGGGGTGCACTGCCAAAAGGATGACTCCGTTCATCCTTCATGCCCTGCCCCACAGCGTGCATCCACCCCAAGCAGCAGCAAAGCATGCTATGCTGCTGGGCATGACTAACACAGGTCCATTTCCGTGGGTCTAGTTGGGGTGTCCAGGTTCACTTGTTTTCCTCTTCCCTCAATAATAATAATAATAATAATAATAATAATAATAAATTTTATTTATATCCTGCCCTCCCCAGCCAAAGCCAGGCTCAGGGTGGCTAACAACAATAAAATAGTGCAACATTCTAAAAACATTTCATTATAAAAATTAATTAAAATCAAATTAATGGCAACCATTGGGCTAGAGTTCTATGAGGATTACCGAAGGAGGGGGTCAGACTGTGCCTTGGCCAAAAGCCTGGTGGAACAGCTCTGTCTTGCAGGCCTTGCGGAAAGATGTCAAGTCCCGCAGGGCCCTAGTCTCTTGTGACAGAGTGTTCCACCAGATTGGAGCTGCAGCTATCCACTTTTCCTTTTATGTTTCATTTTTTTAGACCTGAGAGACAGGGACTGTTTTATCTCCACTGACCTATAAGCTGCTCTGGGTGGCTTTCCTAATTGAAGTGCACAGTATAAATGCTTTGAATAAATAAAATTAAACAAAACAAAAGAGTGGGGGAAGGATGTCTCAGGATGACCTTAGCCTCTGGGCAGTGCGGCAATTGCTTTCAGGCAAATTTGAAACTTACAGTTAAGATGTAGTGAAGGATTTGTCCAGTTGGGCTTTAGGTACCTCTAGATCTGAAGCTGGTGTGGAGGTTTTTGGCCATAAGATGGCATTGTTATGTTATGCTGTAGGAAAATGAACTGTGATTTAAGAATGGGCGGGCTCTACAATCTAGCGGTTTTCGAGTTGCTGCCAGCTCATATGTAGCAGGTATTTTTGTTTTAGGAGTGGGGTGCATTGTGGGTAACCATGATGGTGAAGCAATGTCCCAGCTTGCCTTTGATAGCAGAATGGTACCACTTTTATAAATAAAAAACAATGCATTCCTTTTCTTATTATTGAATTTGTTTTTATCTTGCCCTTCCAATGAACACAGGACAGTGAGGCTGGCTCACCCTCACCCCTCCATTTCATCATCACAACAACCCTGTGAGGTAGGTCCCTTAGGGTAACAGTGGCTGGTCCAAGGTCACCCAGTGAGCTCTGCAGCTGCGTGGGGCTTTGGATCTAGATGGCCACAGGCCTAGTCAATGAGACTAGCCAGAGTATGGTTACCAGACGTTCCTGTTTCCCGGGGACAGTCCTCAGATTTACAAATCTGCCCCTGGACAAAATCTGTCCCTGGAATGTCCCCAGATTTCATTTAATGTCCCCAGATTTAACGTATTTTTTGCTCTATAAGATTCACTTTTCCCCTCCTAAAAAGTAAGGGGAAATGTGTGTGCGTCCTATAGAGCGAATGCAGGATGCGCAGCTATCCCAGAAGCCAGAACAGCAAGAGGGATTCAGAATATATTTTTTCTGTTTTCCTCCTCCAAAAAAATACCGCATTTTTCGCCCTATAGGACGCACTTTCCCCCCTCCAAAAATGAAGGGGAAATGTGTGTGCATCCTATGGGGCGAATGCAGGGTTAGGGTTAGGTGCACACCGACCCCTCTCGCTCCCCAGGCTTCGCGCAGCTCCCATGGCTTCCGGAGAGTTGCCTGAATGCTGACGCCTGGGCGCGCTAAGCTCAGCGCGCCCAGACTTCGTGCAGCTCTCCGCAAAGCGCGGGAGCCCAGCGCTGGGCTCCCATGGCTTGCGGAGAGTTGCCTGTGCTGGGGGCTGGGGTCGGGGGAAGCTCGGGCTTCCCCCGCCCCAGCCCCACGCCTGGGGAAAAAATAATAATTTCCCCCCTTTATTTCCCCCCCCCCAAAAAAAACTAGGTGCGCCTTATGGGACAGTGCATCCTATAGGGCGAAAAATACGGTAGGTGCGTCTTGTGGTCTGGTGCGTCTTATAGAGCGAAAAATACAGTACCGTATTTTTTGCACCATAACACTCACTTTTTTCCTCCTAGAAAGTAAGGGGAAATGTCTGTGCGTGTTATGGAGGGAATGCCTACGGGTGGCATGCCTACAGATTTTCCTCCTCTAAAAACTACGTGCGTGTTATGGTCGGGTGCGTGTTATAGAGCGAAAAATACGGTATCTTTTAAGTGTTGTAGATTTAATAGTAGGGAATGGTTCAACGGCACAAGACACATCATAAGGAGACTTCCAGCGAGGCAAATGGTGGGCGCCACGGCAGCAGGCAGCTCCTGTGCTACCAGGCTGGCTCTGGGCTGCTGAGACTGCTGCTGCCATTGCCAAGGGGAAACCGGGGACGCCCAGTGCGTCAACTGGGGAAACCACTGAACACTCCTCATGACCCAAATCGAGCTGGGAGTGAGAGCGTCTGGCCACCCAGCAGACTGCCCAGCGGTGCTCCAGGGCCAGGAAAACCCTGGAGCTGATGCAGGGAGAAGGAGGAGTGGAGAAGGAGAAGGAAGAGAGAGAAAGAGGAAGGAGAAAAAAGAGGGGAGCCTCGACCTTGCCGCGCCACTGCAGCCGCTGAGGAGGAGAGGTAGGAGAGCACTGGGAGGGCAAGGACATGTGGCCGAGCCCAGGCCCGACCCGAGCCTACTCCATGGCGGCTAGCACTCCAAGAGAGCAGGCTGGGGCCCAGAGGAAGGCCGCGCAACAGAGGAGACCACAGAAGAGATTACTTCTTTTTTTAAAAAACAACTTTTTTTAATAACTTTTTTTTCTCTTTTCAAAAAAAAAAAGTGTCCCCAGATTCTGTGAAAAAAAATTGGTAACCTTAAGCCAGAGCACAGGAGCCAACTTTTAGGGGCAGAGGGGTTTTCATGCCCACCCCAATAAAAGCCCCTCCCAAAGGTAATGGGCACTGCCATTCAAATGGTGTGTCTGCACTGCATCACATGACTGATTATGCAGGGTGGGTCTTACCTGCCCCCCCAATATTTTATTCAAGTTGGCACACACACAACCACAATTTTAAACAGTATTATTTTAAATTGTAGTACAGTTCCTAGCACTTTTAGGCCCCCATCCTATATAGACACACACCTAGAAGGAATTAAATCCACTGAACAAACTTATTTCTCAGTGGACATGAATAGAATTGCATTATTAGGTACTCTGTAATATACTAATTTTTAAACATCTGAATCATTAATAACAATGATTAATAATAATAATTATGGGACATGCTTCAATATTAATCAACCAATAATCATTAATAACAACAGAATAATAATTAGAGTATTTCATTTTTATTGCTAATGACTAATAACAACAACGGTGCATGCTGTAGTATTAAATAAACCAATAATCATTAATAACAATAAAATAATAAGCGGAATATTGATTCTTATTATTCATGGCTAATAACAGCAGCAATAATTATTAATCACTGTAAGTTCGGGGAGTATTTTTTTTTATTATCAGTGACTAATAATAATAATAATAAGAGAGTATAAACATTAACCAACCAATTAATAATTAACTAAGATGGTAAGGAGAGTATTTCATTTTTATTATTTATGGCTAATAATAATTAAAAAGATGTTTTAGTATTAAATAAACCCATCAGCATTAATAGCAATAAAAAAGTCGTGCGGGTATTTAGTGTATAGTATTAATGACTACTACTACTAATAAAAATAATAACAGATCATGCTTTAGTATTACGCAACTGACCATCATCAATAACTATGAAATAACGGCGAGAGTATTTCTTTTTTTCATCAGTACTACTAGAGTATGCTTTGATATTATTGGCCAAACATTTAAAAAAAAAAAAACATGTCCCGAGGTTTAAGCGCCACCAGCGCGGCCAGGTGGAGGCGGCGGGGGCGGAGCTTTGCGCGCTGCGCTCAGCACCCGCCTCGCCCTTTCCCTCCTGCGACCCGGGGCGATTGCGAAGCCCGGTTGCACCTGCGGCCACTCGCGGCTACGGCCAGGTGGGCGGCGCGGGGCGAAGCCTGCTGACCAAAGGAGGGCTGCCATTGGTCCCTCGCGCGCGCCCGCCCCCTCCCCGCCGGCTGGCCCCGCCCGGGCTCTGCTTTGCTCATGCCAGCGCAGCGCTGCTCCCTCGGCTCCCCTGTGCCGCATCGCCAAGCAGCCGCCGCCGTCGCCGCGATGCTCCGCCGGGCCAGCCGCTGAAGGATGAGCGCCGCTCCCTTCCTCCGCCTGCTGCTCCTGACGCCCCTCGCCTGGGGCCTCCTCAGTAAGCCCCCTCCCCCTCTGGGGGTTTCTCTCTCTCTCTCTCTCTGGGCCTCCCCCGCCTGCGGGCTTTCTCTCCTCCCGGTCGCTGTGCCCCCCCCCTGCACCCACCCCCTCCTGGATTTTCCCTTCAGTCCTAATCTCCCCACCATTACTTTTTCCCCTAGCCAGAATACCCCCCAACCTTCCTCTTCGCCCCGCTTCACTTTGTCCTTCGCCCCCCTCCACACCCCTTGTTCTCCTTTAGATCCGCCCTCCCCCCCGTCCTTTCCTTAATTAACATTTCTCTTACTAGGGTTCAATCCCATTCCTCCCCGCATTTCCTTCATGACCCCCCCCCCGCTTTATTTTCCTAATGATTCTATTCCGAAGCTTTAATTCTCTCCCCCTCCCTTCTATCCAACCCTGATTCTGTCTGGCTGACCCCACCCTGCCCGAATAATTTCCTCTTAGTTATGTGCTGCCATTTATGCACTTTGTTGTTAGTGGGGGCTTGGGGGGGTATTCCACCGTTGGTAGTTCTTTCTGAGGTGGACTGGCTTATATTGGGGCTGGGAGTTTAGCTGCAGGACTGGATAGCTCCTGCCAAAGTTATACAGTACAGTCGTGCCTCTGGTTACATACTTAATTTGTTCCGGAGGTCCATTCTTAACCTGAAACTGTTCTTAACCTGAGGTATCGCTTTAGCTAATGGGGCCTCCTGCTGCCACCACGCGATTTCTGTTCTCATCCTGAAGCAAAGTTCTTAACCCAAGGTCCCATTTCTAGGTTAGCAGAGTCTGTAACCTGAAGGGTATGTAACCCGAGGTACCACTGTACTGATATGTGGCCTCAAGGCTGTTTCCTTGGTGTTGTTTTTAACAAGAGTGCTCTTATTGTGCCTTACTTCTCGATTGATGTGACATGCATGTGTGGCCTTGGAGCATAAGCTCCTGCTTAGTGGTGGATTTCACACCCTGCCCCCACCCCACCCGTTGGTGTTCACTAAAGGAGAAAGGCTTCATTCCTTCCCACTCTGATGGACAGAGCGCCTAAAACCATGTGTCATCCAGTAAAGAAATAGATTCTGGAAAAGAGGGCCTCTTTTCTTGTTGTGCATAATGGGCAGGTAGCTTTTTTGTTGTTGCTAATTTACCATTTAATCTTGGTATGGAATCAGACCCCTTTGTCTGTGTTGCAAATGCTGCAGCATAGCAGTCCTTGCTAATCTGGGGCACCTCCAGATGTTTTGCACCACAAACCAACATAAGCCTGATGGGAGTTGTGGTCCAACAGACCCGAAGAGCACCAGATTGGCAAAGACACCACCTGCACACTCACCCTCCTGGCACCTGAGCTGGTTTTGCAACTTCTGACTCTCACAAATACAACCTTGGACACATCACATAAGTCACAAAGCTCCTTGATTGATTGATTGATTGATTGATTGCCCGGATGCCCCGATAGCAGAGATGCTTCCTGCGTTCCCAGTAGTGTGTCAGGATTAGGGTTGCCCAACCTTTGGAAGATGCTGCATGTTGTTCAACTGCATGAGTTACTGATCCGCAGCAAAGGCTCCTGCAGAGAGACAGAGGGCAGCATCCACTAAGGGAGGCCCACTGTCACCATCATTGCACTGGTGTGGCAGAATCAGCCATTTAGACCCCTTGAAGAGACTTGGCGTGATTGGAAGGAGGTGTAGTCAGAGCAGCAAATTGGCCAGGGTTGCAGTCTGCATCCTCTTTGGTGGGTGACTGATTGTTCTTGACTGTGAAAATTTAATGAATTCCTTTCTCACTGTGTGGAAGTTGTTGTGTAAGAGATGCAATAAACTTTCCCCCTTCAGCTGTTTGGGTTTGTGGACTTTGTGAACTGTCTGCTACCTTTACCTGAGGAAGCTGCCACTCTCTTCAGATAGCAGCACAGCTCTTGACTTTCCTCAGTCAATGGATTGACACATCTTGACTTTTACCTGAAGTGGCTGGAAAACATTATCTCAAGAGGGGCGGCAGGATGCTAGAATCTTGCAGCGGCCCTTTTCTGTGGTAGCAATTGTGGATGTACTGCTCAACTCTATGAGGTATTCAGGCCAGTCAGTCAGTCAGTCAGTTTTATTGCACATAGCCAAAGGCTGCCGCAATGTACACAGAATCATTCAACAACTAAAAGAAAATATACCAGATTGATACAAAAAACTTAAAACATATTATGAAGACATTACCTACTCTAAACAGAGCTATAAAAGTACCTTAATATACAAGTTAAGACATTCAACAATAAAATTTATAAGCTAAAGGTATCACATGGCCACTAACAGATTAAAAAATAATGTTAATACAATGTGCAATTATATTCAGAGTTTGGTGATAAAGATAGAATATAGCTTGATGTAGATAGGGTCAAATAAATTCATCTGCTTTACAGTTGGGGGCTACCTTGGCTATATAATTTGCTCTAATTTTCCTAGCGGCAGTTGCAAAGAGTGCTATACGCCAGGTCACATACTTATCTGTGTCTGCGAGGAGATATAAAATCATGTCAGAGGGGTTCTGGCCAGGGGACCTTGTCATTATAGGTGCTAAAAATCGTTCTCTTGATTCATTATATAAGGGGCAGCGCAAGATATAATGCATAAGGTCCTCTACTTCAGGACATCCCCTAAATTGTGGGTGTACTGCTCAATTCTATGAGGCATTCAGGCAGTGGATGTGGAAGACAGTTTAGAGCAAATGTTTTAGGTGTCCTCTTGGGTGTTTGGCCTTCATAATAATGCTGAGGCCATCTCTGCATCATTGAAGCACGTAATTTTGAACAAAGCTGTTGCTGGCCTGGCACAGTGCAAAATTAAGAAGAGCTGCTGTGCTAAAATGTGGGGTTGCTCTCTTGCAACTCTGGCCCCAGTCACACCATACAGTCAAGGCATTTAAAGCAGTGCGGAGTAGTGGTTAGACCGCTGGACTGTGACTCAACCATGAAGCTTAGTGGATGACCTTGGGCCAGTCAGTTCCTCTCAGCTGCACCATGAGGAGGGGGAGAACCATGTACACCAACCTGAGCTCCTTGGAGTAAAGGTGGAATGAGTAGGTGCATGCAATAAATAATAAATAAATACGACACTACATTAAAAAGTCATGGCTTCCTGCAAAGAATTATTGGAAGTGTAGTTTAAAGGTGCTGAAGATTGTTAGGAGCCCACTATATTCCCCTCACTGAACTAAAATTCTTAAAGTGATTTAGCAATCAATCCCTCTTCCCATAGTCACTGCTGGCTTGCACCATAAGGGAAATAGTGGGGGGGGTGGCGTTGTCCCCACTTTGCTATTTTAAACACGCTTTGCAAGCAGGAATTAAATTGCTTTAACTGACAGTTTGGCAAAAAGTGAGGGGGGGCGGGAATCATTGACTTGTTGGCATGGCATCCAGGGCTGCCTATCCTCTATGCAAAGAATTATGTGCCAAGAGAAACTGAATTCTGTGATTGGCAAAAATTATGCAAATTTGTTTTGCCTAATTTATTGACTGTCATGGGGAAGAGAGAGATGGGATAAGTCTCTCTCTCTCTCTCTCTCTCTCTCTCTCTCTCACACACACACACACACACACACACACACACACAGGTAGCCCTGCTCAGCTCCCTTCTTGCTCTTGTGCTTTTGCCAGGTACTTCCACATATTTTTCATTGTTATATTTGCTGGTGATGAGGGACAGGACCTTGCCTCTTTATTTGTCTTTTAAAAGTGAAAGCTGAAAATGCAATTAAAAAACAAGCAAGCAAGCAAGCAATTGGTGGGATTTCAAACCATCAATTAAGAGCCAGATTGTGGCCAGGTGCTATATGGGAATTGACTAATTAAAGGGTCCTTAGAATGCTAATAGTTGGAAGGCACCCAGAGGGTCCAAGTCTGCAATGCAGGAGCGGGGGAAAGTGGAGCCCCAGCTGAACAGGGCTGCGCAGCTGTCCACTGAGACCTCAGCTGTGGGGGTTTGTCATTGTGGAAACGCTCTGGAGAATTCAGCCCCAAGTTAAGCATTGTGCAGATTTGCTGTTCCAGATTCCAAGCAAAAATAGTCTCAGAAGTCACTCAGATTCAGTGGAGCAAAATGCATGCAGAGCTGGTCATATCTTGATGACACTTTGCCAGCCCTAAATCAGTTTTGAAAATGACGAGTTAGAGTTATTAACATAATTATTCTTGGGCAGCTAAATAGGTATCGCCTTCCTTAGCTTGAAGGCATTTGGCAGAGCATATCTGGGACACATCTATTCTCCACCCACTTCCATTCCATTGCACAGTAATTGATAAGACTGTAGCTTAATGGCTCGGTTTTACACCTGTGTCCATGTACTAAATCACACATTCAGAATAAGAGTCTTTAATGGCCTGAACCACTTCAGAAGAGCAATTGGTTCATTCCTTTTTTAAAAAGTCCATGCTTATAGAAAGCTAGTTCATCAGGGAAGATAATATTTCTTTCCCACTCCTTTATGTGATATTTCTACATGCAGGAAGTGCATGTTGGTGCAGTGTAAAGTGATAATTTAGAAATGACCCTCCTGTTTACATTTTATTGAGGGGAAACTTTGCAAATACTAATCAATAATGCATGCATTATTTTAGGTATGCCCATAAGGGGCCATTTGAATGGTGTCCATATGCAGGTCACAATTTGAAACCTGAGCTGGTTTGAAACCATTTTGCCTATTAGTATCCTACTTCCTGTGAAAGGACACTCTGGTAACCATGATTTGGGTAAAGGAGTTGAGATATTAGTTTTAACATCACAGCTGATGACATGCCTTACTGGTTTGTTTATTTTTAGTACATTTGCTTTTCATATGTGTTTTGATACATTTATTCCCAGTCCCCCCCTCCCAAGATTCTCAGGGCAAAGTGCGTGGTTTTTCATCTTCTCTCAATCTCGATTTCATATTCTCAGCAACCCTGTGAGGTAGTTTATGCTGGCAGAGAGTGATTGGCCCAGTTTCAGCCAGTGAGCTTCATGGCTGAGTGGAAGGGTTGAACTTGCCTTTCTCCTGGGCCATGTTGTTCTTGTTGTTTAGTCGTTTAGTCGTGTCTGACTCTTTGTGACCCCAAGAACCAGAGCACACCAGGCACTCCTGTCTTCCACTGCCTCCTGCAGTTTGGTCAAACTCATGTTGGTAGCTTCAAGAACACTGTCCAACCGTCTTGTCCTGTCGTCCCCTTCTCCTTGTGCCCTCCATCTTTCCCAACATCAGGGTCTTTTCCAGGGAGTCTTCTCTTCTCATGAGATGGCCAAAGTACTGGAGCCTCAGCTTCGGGATCTGTCCTTCCAGTGAGCACTCATGGCTGATTTCCTTCAGAATGGAGAGGTTGGATCTTCTTGCAGTCCATGGGACTCTCAAGAGTCTCCTCCAGCACCAGAATTCAAAAGCATCTCCTGAGCCATGGATGGGAAGTTTCCAGATGTTGCTGGACCCATCAGCCCCAGAAGCCAAGATGGCCAATAGTCAGGGATGATGGGAGTTCCCCATCCCTGTCCATCCAGGCACTGCAGTTGTCTTCTATCAGTTCCCCACCCACCTCCCTGCCAGCACTGCTTCCCTTGCATATGCATTAGTACCACATTGGACGGTGCAACAAAGGTTGTGTGCCTGGAGGTGGTGTCGTCAGTATTTTGGTGCTGCGCTGCAGGCATCTGCTTAGAGGGGTGTGGTGGTGTTGTGGGGAAAGTCTGTTTGCTGTCCATTCCTGGGTGGCACAGCCCACTGAGTCAAGGTGCCATGGCTGCAGGCAAGGGTGGCACCGAGTGCAGCTGTAACAGATAGAATGCTTCTGAACCTTCTGAACGGCACAGCGCTGTCAGGATCAGCTCCCAGGATACTCTGCCTTGCAGGGAGGATCAACGTAGTCCAAAACATCAGGAGGTCACCAGGCTGACATATGGTGATACTGTGCAAATGAGCACCTAGAACAGTGGTTCTCAACCTGTGGGTCCCCAGATGTTTTTGGACTACAACACCCATCATCCCTGAGATCTGGCCTTGCTAGCTAGGGGTGATGGGAGTTGTAGTTCAACAACATCTGGGGACCCACAGGTTGAGAAAGGCTGACCTAGAACAAGGGCAGGCAAACTAAGGCCCAGGGGCCGGATCCAGCCCAATCACCTTCTAATTCTGGCCTGCAGACAGTCCGGGAATCACTATGTTTTGACATGAGTAGAATGTGTCCTTTTATTTAAAATGCATCTCTGGGTTATTTGTGGGGCATAGGAATGTGTTCATCCCCCCCAGCAAAAATATAGTCTGGCCCCCCACAAGGTCTGAAGGACCGGGCCCCTGCTGAAAAAGTTTGCTGACCCCTGACCTAGAACTTCGGATAATATCAGAAGAAAGGGGGTTGGGGAGACCATTTCCCATAAACAGGCTACCCTGTAATAATTTATTTCCCAACTGTATGATACGTTGCTTGATTGCGGTCTCCACTGGATGGATAAGCTGCATGTTCAGTTTAGTTCTCAAAAGGGTGTTTTGATTTTTAGCACTCTTTGCTTGTTTCCTGATCTTCCAGTTAGCATCCTCTTGGGTCTGAGCAGGAAGCAAACGAGATTTATGAAGCTGAGTCTTGTGGGCGGACTGAATGGGCTCTCAAAACAGTTGAATTTTGGGTGGAAGGGAAATCTGTTTCAGGGCTGTAGCTCAGCAGCAGAGTGCCTGGCTGGCATGCAGAATGTCCCAGGTTCGCTCCCTGGCGTGATCCTTCTATGCTGAGGGAAGATTCTTGTCGGAGTCCCACAGAGAGCCACTGCCTGTTCATATGGGCAGAACTGAACTAGGTGGACTAGTGGTTGGACACCATATAAGGTAAATTCATACATTTCCAGCGAGAAGAGGGTTAGGGCCCAGCAGTTCACAAATTCTGATCCTGTTGAACATCCACCAGCATTTTACTGCAGCTTTCTCCTAATAAACACATTTTTGTATGCAGTGCTGACAAATATACACATCTTTGCAAGCAGCTTCCTGTAAAATAATGCATTTCTGCATGTTCTATTCAACAATGTATACATTTTTAGGTAGGTCATCTTAGCATGTTTGCACCCATTTTTTGTTTGGAGGACATCACTGCAACATTCAGAGAAATGTGATTTTCAAAGAATTATTATGACTCTGAGTGTTTAAAGCCCTTTGCGTAAAACCTAGATATACATATACATATATGTATATATACATATATGTTTAATCAGGCTGCTGCTTTGATGGTACTGGTCTAGATAACTTAGAGTCCTCCCTGTGAATAAGGAAACAGGGGCAGATGTTTCTTTACGCTTATCTGCATTTGAACATTGCGGGTTGCCAAACCTGCTTTTCCTGAAGCATTTCACAGGAGGCCAAAGGTTTGCAGCCAGAGAAATGCATCCTGGGCTTGCGTGTGAGTGACACGATTTGAGGACAAGGAACATATGTTGTTGTTATTATTAATGGCTGTGGTTCAAATGCTGCCTCTTTGCTTGGCCCTGGCCTGCAGTATCCTGATCACCTGGCTCAAGGTGATGGAGAGGAGGGGCCCGGTCCTTGCAGAAAAAAAATCTCTGTGCTAAGTCCATTGAGGGGCCAGTGGGAGAGGAGTCAGAAGTGGAGTGGAGGCTTCGTGCTCCCCAGCTGAGCTGCCCCATCCCGCTCCTACTTGTGTGCAAGCAGGAGCAGGCTGGGGATCTCTCAGCTGGGAAGCACCAAGCCTTCACTTCTGAGAGATCTCCATCCACTCCTGCTTGCAAGCAAGTAGGAACAGGATTGGGGAGCTCAGCTGGGGAGGACCTGGCTGTCCTCAGGTGGTGCAGGAGCTCTCAAGATGCGGCTTCCGGGCTGCGCCCACCTTCTCCAACCCCAGCAACTATTCTGTTATGTACTGAAGTTCTCACCCTGGGCCAGCAGGGGGATACTGTAGATAGTTATGCAAATGAAGAATCGAAAATGACGTTCAGTGGTTGGCTAGTTACAGAAAATGGTTACTGTTGCATCCTAGTGGAGCTCTATATAAGCAGGCTGACTGAGCTCCTCAGTTCAGTTCTGTTCCAGCTTACAAATAAAGAGCTGCTTTGGAAGAATCGCTGTGTCGTCTGATATGTTCGCCCACAACTTAACATATTCAGCCTGGCTTCCTTCATGGGGTTGCAGGGGATCTGATGCAGAGGTGGGGGCTCCTTTAAACTTCTCCCTTGAGGGGAGTGCAGCCACGAACCCCTCAGTGGGAGCCTGCACTTCCCCAGCTGAGCAGCCCCAATCCAATTCCTGTTCCCGTGCAAGCAGCAACGTTGCCTAACAGAATAGCCTAATCCCACTCCTACTTGCCTGCAAGTAAGAGCAGTCCAGTATAAAGTAAGCAGCATATAAGCGGCACACAAAACGCTACCAAGCCATTCTACGTTATAAATTTTATATTAATAATCCAAAAATTGAGAGGACAAGGTTACAAGATCTACTACAGAAGCCACAAACAGAAAACTCATTCAAATTGTGTCCAAAAGCAAGATTCAAAGTTCCTTTAGCCAGGCTCCTGTAGATATCAACAAAGGTAAGTTTGATCAAATGAAGTGTCAGCGATGTGTGGCACTCACAATGGAAGTTATACTCAGAACAGAGCACGTTTGGCTCCCCTTCTAAACTAAAATCTCAGTATTCAGGTTAAATGGTCATGCTGGCACTAAGTGGGTGTTGAGTTGCAGCTTGGGCACTCGCTCTCTAAGGCTCACCAACACTGCGCTAGCTAAAAAGCCCCAAATGTTGTGACCTTTCCTCATTGGGGAGTTGTTGCAGCTTCTTAATCGTTCTGGTGTCTCTTTTCTTCCTGGACTTTGAGATGAGCCTTGCAGTCCTTGCTCTGACATCAGGTGAGCAGGGGGAAAGTAACATGGCTTTTTCAGTGTTGGCTCCGCGGTTGTGGAACTTGTTCTTGGAGATCTTCCAAGCTCTCTCCCTCTTTCCACCTTCAGCTGGATGACGAAGTCTTTCATTTTAAAGCCAAGCTAGCTTTAAATAAGTGACCTGCTGCATTTGTTGTCCCTTCAATGACATTTTGCATTCTGCTGTATCATTGTGTTTTAATGGATGTTTGGTTTTATTGATTTTGTTATATTATATTTAAAAACTGGGTTCGTTTTGGATAGGACAATGGGTCTGCAATATTAAAGTGAAATGAAATGGATATTTTAAGCAGAGGATTGAGCTGGGCATCTGCAGGCAAACAGGATTATGGGCCCATCAGCCCAGGTCTCTGGCCTGTCACTGTCTCTGTGTTTCAGCCAGCCATTTGGCACCGGGAATTTGAACCCAATACTTTCTGGCAGGCTCTGCTGTTGAGCTGTGGGGCTTTACCTTTCAGGTGTGCCAGATCCTCATTTTCCTCCTCCACACTTTTTTTCCTGTTAACTGAATGCAAAATTTTGGGGGCAAGGATACAGACCAGTGAGGCGCCTTTAATCTAAACCTCTGCAGTGTGTTTGCTTCTGCTACCCCTGGGCAGTAGAAAGGAAGGAGGGAGGAAATCCTGAACCTATTATGAACCAGCATGGCCAGGGTGGGGGTGGCCAGGATTAAGAACGGGGAGAAATTCAATTAAGTTCACATTGAAAGGCGAACCTACCTAAATCACGCATTCTGAAATGATATGAGAATGAAACAAAGTTCACCCTTCTCCAATTTTTGCACTGCTTTTCTGCAGCCAAGTAACATGAAAAGAATTGCACATAGTGAAATATCCATAAAATGCATATTTTATTGTAAATATCATGTGCAGATGCATTATTTTAGAGGAAGTTTCTTTACAAATATGTGCATTAGTGAGATGATGATGATGATAATTATTATTATTATTATTATTATTATTATTAATTATTATTATTTATACCCCGCTCATCTGGCTGAGTCTCCCCAGCCACTCTGGGCGGCTCCCAATCAAGTGTTAAAAACAGTACAGCATTAAATAATAAGAACTTCCCTAATAATAATAAAAATAAATTTGCACTAAAATGCTTATAGATTTTCATGAGCACTTTTTTTCAAAAAATCACAAACTATGTAACTTTTATGTTGTAAACCAGAGCTTTCCAAACTCTTCATGTTGGTTACAATGCTTTTGTAGACATGCACCATATTGCTACACAGTAATTCAGTTTTACTAGCAAACCAGAGGTTAAACTAACCCCTTTTCAGCCCCGGAAGGAGGGTGGGGAGCATTCGCACGACACACCTACACCCTGCAGCTGGCACACCAGTGTGTCGTGACATACAGTTTGGGAAGCTCTGCTGTAAATGAAGTTTATAAATTTAATAAATAAACTGGAGAATTGAACTTTAAATTGGAAAAATGAGAACCCGGGGAAAACTTGAAATTTGCAGCATCTCCCAACCCTGGTCAGGATAGCCTAGCCCAGGCGTCCCCAACCTGTGGCCCTCCAGATGTTTTGGCCTACAACACCCATGATCCCTAGCTAACAGGACCAGTGGTCTGGGATGATGGGAATTGTATTCCAAAACATCTGGAGGGCCGAAGGTTGGGGATACCAGGCCTAACCCAGCCTCCATCAACCTGGTGCCTTCTGGATGTTTTTGACTACAACTCCCAAAGGCCTCAGCCAGAGTGGTTGTGTGATGCTGTGGCAGATGGGAATTGTAGTCTAAAACAGCTGGAAGGCACCAGGTTGGTGAAAGCTGGATGGCCTAGTTAATGCCTCTTAAAATATCTGTTCCCCTATCTGTTCCCCTTTCCCCTGTGCAGCTGCCTCATTTGATTAGGTGAGCTGATTTGACATGGTGGTTGAGAGCATGAGCAGTGAGTGGGAAGTCGTGGGCTACAAACTCAGTATACTAGCACAGGAGGTGTCCTGACGTATTACAATCTTCATTAGTAATATAATGATAACCATGCTGATCTACCCTACCGGGGGCTGGTTGAGACTGATTTAAGTAAATATTTATATCCCACCTTCATAGTGCTTACACCCCACTTGAGGCTTCAAACGATGAGATTTTCTTTAGCAGCCTTTCTCAACCCTGGGTCCCCAGCTGTTGTTGGAATACAGTTCCCATCATCCCTGACCACTGGTCTTGCTAGCTAGGGATGATAGAAGTTGTAGTCCAACAATATCTGGGAACCATTCAGTGTAGATGGACTATTGGCACAGGGCAGCCTCTGCTGTTCCTGTGTCATATATTTGACAAACCATGAGCACCTTGTGTAGGTCATTCTCCCCTAAATTCTCTTCCTTTTCCTTCCCACTTCCAGTGAGGGTACAGTACTGGGAAATCTATTTGGGATGGAGGAGCGACTGCTTATAGCTGCCTGGATGTTGGATTTCCCCAGCCTTTTGAAAACTTTGTGTCAAGTAGCTCCATGTGTGGTGGTGGTGGTGATTTTGACATTTTTGTAGCCATCCAAGGTGAAACGCTGATAAGGCTGTTGGAAATTTACCACTCCCTGTTGCTAAAAACCTAGAGCAAGCAGAAACCCCTTATTTTGCAGAGAAGGTCTTCATACCCAGTAGCATTCTGCAGATTGCCCTGTTCTGACACATTTGTGCTTGGGGAGCCCAAGGGCCTTCTGCGTCTGAGATTCTCTTCTTCTTACCCCCAAATAAGCGCCACCTTAATAGCGCCTGGTGATGGCTGGCTCTGCTCGAATAATCCCTTAAGCTGCCCTAAGGAGTTGCCTTTCCTGGAAGTACTCCCAAGGCTGCTTCGAAAACCCAGCTTCTAATCTGGAGCTAGAGCTGTAAGCACTCTGCATCCTGGACATCTGTGCTTCAAGGACAGGCCTGTAATCCCAGGGGGCGGGGAAGGGGGGAGCTTTTGGGAATGGGTGGCTATATGACCCATTTGAGCAGAAGCATTTTCAAATGCTTGGTATCTGGAAGAGAAGAGATTTTTTTTCTTGGGGGGGGGGAGCTGGGGTGCAAATTCATTCCTCCTAAGAACTTTCCTTTTAAGGGGCAATCAATGTATTTTTATTTTTAAGGCATGTGCCGTTCTTCAACAGTGTTCCCATAATAATGAAGTTTTAAAATAAAACAAAAAATTTTTTTCCTTTCAGTAGCACCTTAAAGACCAACTAAGTTAGTTCTTGGTATGAGCTTTCGTGTGCATGCACACTTCTTCAGATACACTGAAACAGAAGTTGCCAGATCCTTCTATATAGTGAGAAGGTGGGGAGGGGTATTACTCAGAAGGGTGGTGGGAATGGGTGATTGGCAGATAGCTATGGAGAGACCTGGTCTGAACAAAGACATTGGATTCTTATCTCATTATACACGACAAAGCCATTTTTCACCTTCTCACCCCTTGCTTTTTCCTGTAAGACCTATTGCAGTCGTTAAGAGTCGTCAACAGGCTCATCACAGCTATCTGCCAATCACCCATTCCCACCACCCTTCTGAGTAATACCCCTCCCCACCTTCTCACTATATAGAGGGATCTGGCAACTTCTGTTTCAGTGTATCTGAAGAAGTGTGCATGCACACGAAAGCTCATACCAAGAACTAACTTAGTTGGTCTTTAAGGTGCTACTGGAAGGAAAAAAAATTTTTGTTTTGACTATGGCAGACCAACACGGCTACCTTTCTGTTTTAAAAGAAAGGCATGGTGTCTCTGGTTCAGGGGGTCTCAAACCCCTTGGAGCTGAGGGAAATTGCCCCCGCTTCTTTTCAGGAGCCCGGGCTGCCTGCTTTCTCCCCACTGGATCAGAAAAGCTGTCCTCATCATGGGGGAAGACTCCTTGATTCTCCCCCTAGGGTCAGCTTCTGCCTCTTTGGCCTCTCCCCCACTCTGCTGTAGTGGCTCCCTCTGGGGCTTATAGGCCAGGGGTCAGCAACTTAAGGCCCATGGGCCACAAGCGGACCCCGGGGGTCGCTTTACCGGCCCACAAGCTGCCCCCGAACCAAGCTGCCCACTCAGCAAGTCCCTGCACGCTGTGCTAAACCGGTGCAGCGCGGCGTGGGAAGTCACTTCCGCAGTGCCGGAAATCACACCTGTGCATGCTCAGATGCTGAAAATCATGTCTGCGCAGATACCAAAAATCATGGCCGCGTGCGTGATCCAGGCCATGGAGGGATCTCTGCTGGAGTGGACCGGCCCAGGTGAGGTAAACTTTGCCAAGCCCTGTTATAGGCCATCAGGAGGAGGCTGGAAGTTTGTATCCTCTAATAAATTGATCCCTTTTGTGCCCATCTGCACCCTACCTTGACTAAGGGTGGGCTGAGCTACTCACGAGCCAGTAGTCAGTCTAGCATTCTAACAGACCATCTTGGCTGCCTCTTAGTGCAGACTCGGGACTGGCAGCAACAGCAGCAGATGTGCTCTGTGCTTACGATGAAAACTCACTTGTTAATAATGCTGTTTTAAATGTGCATTTTGACTTGGTTTAGAAATGCCTCCATTCAAAATGTTTCAGAAACTTTTTATTCTTAGCTTTGCTGCATTAAATGTGCATTTGTAGTTGACCTTCTTTGTAGTGTTTCATTTTGAAATATTTTAAATAATATTTCAGTTGCCCATTAATTATGCTGCTTTGAATGTATACTTTATGGTTGACTTTCTTCACTAATGTTTTTTTCCTGGATTCTTTTACTTGATGCTCCAATTCGTTGGAAACAGAATCCTGCTCTCACACTGGCCAACCAAATGCCTCCAGTTGCCAGAAGCTATAGGAAGAGAGTGTTGCTCTTGTGCTAAAATCCTGCTTGCAGGCTTCAGAGGTGTAGCTAGGGGGGAGCAGGGGGCATTGTGCACCACACTGCGGGGCTTGACACTTACCACTCCTGAGCCACGTGTCTCTACTGGGTGTGACGTGGTTGCTCGGGAACCTGCAGGCTCCGTGCTGCCCAAAACAGCAGTGTGGGGCTTGCATCCAGGCTAGATGGGACATTGGCCTCATCCGGCAGGGTTCTCCTTATGTTTTCCTTCTTCACCCATTGTATTTTGTATCACACCCTCCCTTTCAAAAAGCTCAGGGTTGTAAACATGAGGGTTATCCTACTTGATCCTTGTAACAACCATGTAAGGCAGGGGTCCCTAAACTAAGGCCCGCGGACTGGATAAGGCCCAAGGGACTTGTTTATCTGGCCCGTGCCGCCACCTGCTCTTACTGGTGCTGCGCGGCTGCCCACTTCCAGGTCGGAGGAGCACCAGAGATAGCTTGTGCGCATGCGCAAGCGTTATTTGCACATGCACAAGCGTTATTTCCAGTGCACATCCAGGTCAGAGGAGACCCGTGCACATGCGCACAAGCTATTTCCGGTGCTCCTCCGACCCGGAAGTACGCTGGAAATAGCGTGTGCGCACGCGTATGGGCACGTGCTCCCTCACCCTCTGGCCCGCTGTGCGATCGGTGCTAGAGACACCGGCCCGAGGTGCAGTAAGTTTGCTGACCCCTGATGTAAGGCATGTAACAACCATGTACGGTAGGTGGAGAGCTTAAATGGAACAGCCATAGCTCAGCGGGTAGAGGAGGTTCCAGGCTCAGTCCCCAATGGCGTCTCCATGCAGGGCTGTCAGAAACACAAGATAGCCGCTGCCCATCAGGCGCAAAGGAAGTTTAACCGGCACCCAGTATGGGGTGTCAGGGGTGGGGCAAACCGCCCGGCGGCACATGTGTGTGTGTGCTGTACGTACGGTGCACGTGTGGCACCACTACGAGTGGGATCTTCTGCTCATGGCTGCAGCTCTGAGAGCTGGAGCTGAAAAGCCGCGCGCAACCAATAGCTAGTGGGTAATAATAATAATAAATTTTATTTATACCCCGCCCTCCCCAGCCAGACAGAGCCGGGCTCAGGGTGGCTAACACCAGTAAAATTACAGTAGAAACATAGTAGGGGAGGGGGGAAACCCAATTTAAAATACACGTTAAAATGGAATTTAAAAAGCAATTTAAAAATGCAGCCTCATTTTAAAAGTAGCCGATAAATCAAGACCATAAGGGGAGGGAAGACATAAGGGTCAGACTGAGTCCAAACCAAAGGCCAGGCGGAACAGCTCTGTCTTGCAGGCCCTGCGGAAAGATGTCAAGTCCCGCAGCGCCCTAGTCTCTTGTGACAGAGCGTTCCACCAAGTCGGGGCCAGTACTGAAAAGACCCTGGCCCTAGTTGAGACCAATCTAACCTCCTTGAGGCTTGGGACCTCCAAAGTGTTGTTATTTGTGGACCTTAAGGCTTGCCTTGCGGCTCACTGTAGGCTTTGGAGTCGTGGGCAGGGGGACAGAATTTCACCCCTGTCAAGATGGCACCCTGAGCACGCCGCACTCACCGTGCTCCGACTCTGCTGCCCATCAGTGTAGACAACACTGAGCTAGCCTCACTTAGGATGAGGCAGCTTCCTACATCCTATGGCGATGGTGGAGTTAGCTTTGATACAAAAAGCAAAAAAGATGATTTCAGTAATCAAGCTTTTGAAGCAACCCTTGGAAAACCTCAAGGTTTTGCCTTCCAGCCTTGCAAATGAGCCCACAACAGTACTAGCCTGCAAACTTCCTAATTCTGAGCTAGGTGAGCCATTGGTCTGACCGCTGTTGGCCTTGCACATTTGTTTTTCTTTCCCCATTAGTAATGAGTGCAGACTTTAACCCAGGCTCCTTGCTAGACCCAGTGGTGTAGTCCTGGTTGCCGGTGCCTGGGGTGGGCATGCGCATGCATGCTGGGTGAAGTGCATGTGCAGGGCAGGGTTCGTGATTCCCCAAAGACTCTGTCAACGCGTCCTGGAGGCTCTGCACGTTGGCCACCCAGGAATTGTCAAAATGAAGGCGTTGGCTCGGTGTTACGTCTGGTGGCCTAACATGGACGATGCCATCACTGCCTGGGTGTCCGCCTGTCAAGTGTGCCAAGAATCGAGGCCTGCACCACCGGCAGCTAAGGGACACACCTGGGAGACGCCAAAGACACCCTGGTCGAGGGTGCACATCGATCTGGCTGGCCCCTTTCACGGCCGGACCTTTATGGTAGTGGTGGACGCCTATTCCAAATGGCTGGAGGTGGCCCTGATGCCCTCCACCACTACCGAGGCCGTCATCCGGGTGCTGCGAGGCCTGTTTGCGACGCATGGGTGCCCTGATGTCCTTGTCTCTGACAACGGACCGCAGTTCACGTCAGGCATTTTTGAGCGGTATCTTTTGGGACTGGGCATCCGCCATGCCCTAACGGCACCCTTTCATCCATCCAGCAACGGGCAAGCGGAGAGAATGGTGCGCTCGGCAAAAGAGGCACTGGCGCGCCTGGACCGGGGAGACTGGCACGAGTGGGTCGCCGAATACTTGTTCGTGCAACACATCACCCCTCATGCGGCCACAGGGCGGAGTCCTGCTGAACTGCTTATGGGCCGCCGCCTCAGGTCACTGCTTGACCAGCTGCACCCGGACTTTGCCGTGGCCGAACCCCCAGGCTGTGCCAACGCGCCACGGTCATTTGTTCCAGGAAACTAGGTCTTTGCCCGGAACTATGTGGGGGACATTCCTTGGGTGCCAGCCACAGTAGTGGGAGTCACTGGACCTCGCTCGTACCAGGTGGCACTCGAAGACGGACGCTTGTGGCGCCGGCACATAGACCAGCTTAGGCGCAGGGTTGGGGACTTGGACACTACCCTGGTGCCCCCAACTGCGCTTGTGGCTCCAGAAGAGACACTTACAGATGGCGAGGCTCCACCTATATCTCCCTTGCAAACTGCCAGCGTGGAGCCAAGCCAAGCCGCTTCAGAGGGTCTGCCAGACTTACCACAGACTCAGACCACTCCACTTGCGGAGGCTCCACCCACAGCAGCGGATCCAGGGGATTTGGTTTCAACGCCACCTAGGGTCGCACCACAGCCTCAGCAAGAGTTGTGTGGCCCCACGGACTTGGCTACCATTTCCCGGCGGTCTGGCAGAGTTTCTAAGCGCCCAACTTATTTAAAGGACTATGTTGTTGGACATGTATCACTGTTGGTCTAAGTATGGGAAATGTAACCGATATGCTTTTGTGCCTAATTGAACCATTACGTGTAGTGCTGTATATAAGGAAACCATTACGATTGTAACTAACGCCTTATCTCGGTGGGGAGGGGTGTTATGTACTGAAGTTCTCACCCTGGGCCAGCAGGGGGATACTGTAGATAGTTTTCACTCAGGTCCACGTCAGTTATTTTAGGCGGGAAACCCTGGGTTGTTGTTGCTACAATGTTGACAGCTGGCTGACTATAAAAGCAGGCCGGCTGAGCTGTTTGCCGCTGAGTTTGTGTTCCAGCTTACAAAATAAAGAGCTGCTTTGGAGAAATCACTGTGTCGTCTGCCATGTCTACCCACTATTCAACAGGCTGGATGGCTGGCACGGGAGGAGAAGGCTGCACTAGGTCTCTTGCTCATACCCCATGTGGCAATGGGAACCAGGGTTTATGGCTGCATGAATCACGCAAGAACAGCTCATTGTGTGTGGAAGGCGAACATCTGTAGCCTGGCTCCTGAGCTGCCTCTGAGCACTGTTTGCCTCCTGAAAGCATCTTCTGATTCTGCATGGCTCATGCATCTTAGCTCAGCCTTTTCCAGGCTCGTGCCCCAGGCTAGATATTTTGTGCTGCTACTCCCAGCGGTCTCAGCCAGCAGAGGCTGGTGGGAGTTGTAGCCTGAAATAGTGTGGGGACGGGGATGATGACAGGACACCAGGTTAGGGAAAGATGTTTTTGAGCCTTGGAGATCTGTGCTGTGCCAAAGGTGAAGGCACCTTTGTGAACCCACAATGCGTATGACTTGGCTTTCAGTTTGAAGGTGCCTGGTTTGATCTGTGAAGGGAAAACTGTCTGTCCTTTTTGTGTGTGTGGTGCAAGGGGTGGGGGTCCGGACTAAAAAATGGGTATATGAGCACTGACCCATCCGCAGGGCTGGATGTAATGATGACTAATTTTTATGTGCCTATTTAAATTTATATCCTGCGCTTCACCCTAAGGTCACAGGGGCAGGTTACAGCATTGGGTAAAAGTAAAGGGTCTAGTCGCGGATGACTCTGGGGTTGCGGCGCTCATCTCGCTTTACTGTCCAAGGGAGCCAGCGTACTGGTCATGCTGGTCATGTGGCCAGCATGACTAAGCCACTTCTGGCGAACCAGAGCAGCACACGGAAATGCTGTTTACCTTCCCGCCGGAGCGCTACCTATTTATCTACTTGCAGTTTGACGTGCTTTCGAACTGCTAGGTTGGCAGGAGCAGGGACCGAGCAACGGATGTTCACCCCGTCACGGGAATTCGAACCGCTGACCTTCTGATGAGCAAATCCTAGGCTCTGTGGTTTAACCCACAGCACCACCTGCGCCTCACACAGCATTGGTTTTCTCTTGTGCCTATTTATTATATATAGCATTGGGTACCATATGTAATAAATAGGCACAAGAGTAAACCCGTTTTTTTAAAAAACAAACAAACCCTGGAATCTGTTTTAAGTCAGACAATCATAGAACTGGGCGGCAGTCTTTTTTTACCTGATTTCTCAGCACTAGGGAGTAACTTTGCCAAATATTTCCATCTTGGACTCAGCCTTGAAACATACGGTACACTTTTACCATATGTTTGCATGGTAGTAGTGCTCTTATAACCCACCTGGGTCAGCCTGCAGACCACCAGGAGGTCCCAGCCCACTACATGGACCAGCAGTGGCTCTCTGGGGTTTCAGACAGGCGACATTCCCATTAGGGACTGAACCTGGGAGCTTTTGCATGCAAAGCAGAGGCTCTGCAACTGGGCTGCGGCCCTATCCTGACTTCATGTAATCTGTAAGCTGACCTCATTACTATAAGACCCAACCTATTTTTTTCTCTCCTTTAAAACATTGATTTTCCTTGTTCTGGCAGGCCCTACTTTATTTACAGGCTTCTCCTCACCCACTTAGGTGCAATCAACTTACGTGTGACTTGGTGTATGCACAGCGCCAGAAAATAAATAATTCAAACCCAGAAAGGGAGGGAGAGTCATCGTGGCTCACAAGGAGACTCTCCCTAGAGCCCGGAGAGGTTGTTGGTGAGGGTGAGGAAGCCCTGAAGAGACCGGAGGCAGAGCAGAACCCTTTTTAACACTGTTCAGCCTTCCCATCTAACAGCTGATGTGGCGCAGCAGCAGCAGTCTCAAGGTTCCTGCCTTTTGCAGGCCCCAGAGCTTCAATTCTAGTTATTTTGGACACAGTGGTTTGGGTATTGCTTGGAGAGAGAGTGGCAGAGAGGGTGTTTAGAGGGAGCTCCCCATTTTACACAATTTCAGTTATGCGCACAGGGGCCTGGAATGTAACCCCCATAGAAGTAGGGATTCAATTTAGGGATTTCTTTCGACGAGGCACTGTGGAGCAATTTTACAACACAATAAAAGCATACAGAGATTTATTTGCAGCCCACGTGTTTCCTGCCCAGGAGTTCTCCTTCCTCCCCGTCTTACTCTCACAACGGCCCTTCAAGGTAGGCTAGGCCAAGGTCACCCAGCAACCTGCATGACTGGTGTGAGAATGTGCAGTGCTGTCAGAAAGCTGCAATGGAACTCAAATTCCCACCACCACTGCAGCACTATATAGGAGGTGATTCCCTTGCTTTTAGGGAAACATCAGTGCCTGATTTTTTTGTGGGGTGGTGTGGGCTTTTCCTGGCAGGAAAGATTAAGGGGGGGGGGCTACAGTCTTGCCTTGTTCATTAAGAGGGAATCTGTGGAAGGGCCTCCTCTTCCTGCCTGTTTTGGAGCATTAGAGTATAATCTGCTTCTAAATCTGCCTTGTGTGAATTTAGCTATAGGTGCCTTTTTCGGCTGAGGAAGAAAGAGATTTAGTGTTTATTCCCAGCTACTGTAAATCTCCAGCTTTAGGAGCACTACAGAGCTCATATTTTCCCCCTCCACCCCCCCCCCCCCCCCGCATTACGTGCTGATGAACTGGATATAATATTTGAAGAGGAGAGATTAAGTTATTTAATGCAGAGGCTTGGCGGCAGTGGCAGGGAGTGGGGCTAATGTTTTTGAGTTAATGGTACCAGGATCGGGCTTTGTGTGTTACCTAATTTGTTTTTAATTACATGAACGTTGCTGATTTGCTTGCTCTGAGTTCAAAATGTGTCAGAAAGGTGTGTGTTATTAAATGAAATTACTACTAACAGTAATCATTGTGTTTCTGCCTGTATTGTGTAATGTGTAGCATTTGGTGCACAATTCATTTTCCTATAAATCTGGTCCCCCGCAACCTTCTTCTTTTCTTCTTCTTCTTCTTCCTTTCTTTAGCACAGTGATCGCAGCTGTGCAAGTTGTCTGCCCTGGCTATGGGTTTGCTGTGCAAAGTGAATAAAATTAATTGCCATAGTGATAACATTCATTTTTAAAGTGTGTGGAAGAGACTCCAGGCGGTCAGGCCATGATAGCAGCTGTACTTTTCAGTACTTTTTGTTATGGGCAAATAACAAAGCCAAAGCTATTCAGCATAGCTGAAATGTATTTATAATCATAACCCCTTTGAATTAAAAAAACTAGTCATGGACCAAAGTGAAACTTGAAGGACACTTACCTGACTACAACAGCTGTCTTTTCATAAACTGCTCTTTGTAGCTTGTTTTTTTCCAGTGGTACCTCAGATTACATACACTTCAGGTTATACCGCTTCAGGTTACAGACTCTGCTAACCCAGATATATTACCTCAGGTTAAGAACTTTGCTTCAGGATGAGAACAGAAATCATCCTCCAGCGGCGCAGCAGCAGGAGGCCCCATTAGCTAAAGTGGTGCTTCAGGTTAAGAACAATTTCAGGTTAAGAACAGACCTCCGGAACAAATTAAGTACTTAACCCAAGCTGTATATAAATGCAGGGAAATAAATAGAAAAATAAACTGCTGTCTTATTTGCCTGATGATGGTTATGGAAGCTCAGCCTTTCCCCCAGCCAACCTTAGGGTTGGACCTTCAGTCCAGTGGTTTCCAAAGCAGGTGGTCCCTCCCCCTGGGATCCCCTAGTGGGGGTAACAGGGGGCACTGGAGGTGCAAATGACTATCACACTGGCATCACTGGATCAAGTTCATCAAGTATTGATCAAATAAAATCATTTAAATTGGATTTTGAATAAACGTGCAATTAAAGGTTACTGGTTTCAAAACAAATTTTCAAAACAGTGTCGAAGCACAAAATGCTGTCTTCCAGAACAAATAGATGTTACTGTACTGAATTTGATTGGGCTGTGGATGCTGCAAACTGCTATTCTGAATTAAGCTTTTTATAGGGTAGCGGGCACTGAGAGAGAGTTTATGGAACCAGGGGTGGGAGGCGTAGGGGCCAAAACAGTTTGTGAACGATTGCTGGAGACCCTCTACCACCTTGCATTTATATTTTAACTTTTTAAAGAATGTTTTACAACTCTCTTTAAAAAAAAGTTTTGTTATTGCTGTGCCTGCCACTCTGGACTCCTTTGGAGAGGAAGGGCAGGATATAAACTGTAATAATAGTAATAACGGGACGCGGGTGGCGCTGTGGGTAAAACCTCAGCTCCTAGATCGCATGGTCGGCGGTTCAAATCCTCGCGGCGGGGTGCGCTCCCATTGCTCGGTCCCAGTGCCTGCCAACCTAGCAGTTCGAAAGCACCCCTGGGTGCAAGTAGATAAATAGGGACCGCTTACTAGCGGGAAGGTAAACGGCGTTTCCGTGTGCGGCTCTGCCTCGCCAGGGTAGCTTCGTCACGCTGGCCACGTGACCCGGAAGTGTCTGCGGACAGCGCTGGCTCCCGGCCTCTTAAGTGAGATGGGCGCACAACCCTAGAGTCTGTCAAGACTGGCCCGTACGGGCAGGGCTACCTTTACCTTTAATAGTAATAACTCTTTTGCTGTGAGTTGTGGCTTCACTCCAGCGATGACCAGGCACCTGGGCTAGTGAAAAGGGTGCAGCTGCTTGCCTGTGGTGCATGGATTGCTTTGCTTATGCTGGCTGGCAGAGGGTGAAGGAGGAGAAAGGCTGCCTACAGAATTCATAGAATCATAGAATTCTAGGCTGGGAAGGAACCCCTGCAGTCATCTATCCCAACCTCCTGTAATGCAGAAATCTTTTTGTCCAGCATGGGAACCCACATCCCTGAGATTAAGAGTTTCATGCTTTACCAGAGGCACCCAATTGTGAGGGCGATTGGGGGTGGGTGATGTCAGGGTGTTGGGAGGAGCTGGGAATGGAGCCGGACACAGGGGTTGGGCGACTTCAGTGGCCAATAGCTCCGCCGCCACCGCCTGGTTCTGCCACTGGTGGGAGGCTGATTCCATTCTCCTCCTCCTTGTGGCAAGAGGAGGAGCCAGTCGCTGGAGCTGCGCCATGCTTGGTTCTGCACTCAACCTCCATCATTGGGAGGGTGCCCCCCCAAAAAAGCCACACCTTTCCTAGAGAAACTGGCATCTGAACCAAGTGCACCAGCTTGCCCCTACAGTTGAGGGGACTGTGACCATGTGACATGCTCTTGCCTCGGTCCAGTATACCTGAAGGAGTATCCTCAGGTATCCTGGACCGAGGCCGTTTAAGGCTTTAAAGGTCAGCACCAACATTTTGAATTGTGCTCGGAAACATACTGGGAGCCAATGTAGTTCTTTCAGGTCCGGTGTTATATGGTCTCAGCGGCCGCTCCCAGTCACCAGTCTAGCTGCTGCATTCTGGATTAGTTGTAGTTTCCGGGTCACCTTCAAAGGTAGCCCCACGTAGAGCGCATGACAGTAGCCCAAGTGAGAGATAACCAGAGCATGCACCACTCTTGTGAGACAGTCCGTGGGGAGGTAGGGTCTCAGCCTGCTTACCAGATGAGTCTGGTAGACAGCTGCTCCCTGAAGTGCTGCTGTACTAGTGCTGCTGTTGTGTTGTGCTTGTGTGGCTGGTGGCTGGAACAGCCATGCTGAAACTTCTGGGGAAACTGTGTCTCAGTGTTTTCAAATGAGTAATAAAATAAATGCACATGCAGTTGGTGGATGACAGGAGAGTGGGTGATTCAGCTGCTATGGGATTGCATAAGGAGGGGCTTCTGGATCAGGAAGGGCCATTGGCCTGTCCTGGGCGTGAGGGCGACTTCCTTCCTTCCTTCCGTGGCTGCAGGCAGATCTGACAGTCAGACAAAGATGCTTCCCAGGCTGTTATATGATGGGCTGCCAGCTCCATATTATTACAAGAGCGGGCGGCTAATGTGATAAAGGATCCTTAATGGGAGGCAGCAGGATTGCAATTAGTAACTTTCTCCCTGTCTCACTTCCCGTAATTGGAAGGAACAGGAGTATATTTCATTCCTGGGTAGGAACAGTTCCTGTTGCAACGGAGGAAATGTTGTGCAAAGCTTCATGTGTATTCATGGAGCACAAGCAGATTTCATGAGCCTGAGCAAATATTGGAGCAGCTGAGTCAAAAGAGATACTGGGACCCAGAAGCATAACCTTCACCAGAGTAGCTGCAGCTGGGCTAGCTTGAAAACCAGCAGCTCATTTCGTTCTCCAGTGGCTGGAGTTGAGCCTGCAAACAGGTTGACACGAATGGGGCTTCCATGTTCAGGAGCAATATATCCTTGTGTATTGGAGGGAAATAGGGAATAGCCATAGTGAACTGTTAAAGGAGAGCCTATTCATCAGTGCTTTACTAGTCATAAGGAGTGGGATTTGCAACAAAATGTTGCAGCGTAGAGCACTCTTCTTCAGGGTTCTGGTTAGGCAGCAGTGCCCCACCCCCACCCCGTGAGGCACAACATCTCATTCATTAGAGGCCTGGCTGGTGGATCAGACTAGGGACCCACCTAGACTAGCATCCTGTTCTCATGTTGGCCAACCACATGCCTGTGGGAAACCTGCAAACAGGACATAAGCACAAGGGCCCCCTCTCCTCCTGTGCACTCCAGACACTGGCATTCAGAAGCACTACTGCCTTGGACTGTGGAGGCAGAGCAGAGCCATCCTAGCTAGCAGCCTTTGACAGCCATATCTCCTCCACGAATTTGCCCCATCTTCTTTTAAAGCAATCTAGATTGGCAGCCACCAGTAACTCCTGTTGGAGTGAGTTCAAAGGTATAACTATGCACTGCGTGGAAGAGTTTCTTTTGTGCACTTACTAACCATTGTACTTTTTGGGGTGGGGATTCCTCTAGTTCCCACCCACACCTTTAAAGATTCTCACTTCTGTGAACCTCAGGGGTCCACCAAACCTTCTCATTCTTCCCTCTTGAGCATCAGAATGACATCTAAATGGAACCTCCACATTCAGAGGTAAAGGTAAAGGGACCCCTGACCGTTAGGTCCTGTTGCGGACAACTCTGGGGTTGATGCGCTCATCTCGCTTTATTGGCCGAGGGAGCCAGCGTACAGCTTCCGGGTCATGTGGCCAGCATTGCAAAGCCGCTTCTGGCGAACCAGGAAACGCCGTTTACCTTCCCGCCAGAGCGGTACCTATTTATCTACTTGCACTTTGACGTGCTTTCGAACTGCTAGGTAGGCAGGAGCTGGGACAGAACAACGGAAGCTCACCCCGTCGCGGGGATTCGAACCGCCGACATTCTGATCGGCAAGCCCCAGGCTCTGTGGTTTAACCCACAGCGCCACCCGTGTCTCTACATTCAGAGGTAGCATAGCCCTGAATTCCAGCTGGCTGGGGAGCCCCACCCCCACCCCAGGTGATGACTGTTGCTGTCATTCCCTGACAGTGGATTTCTCTGGAGGCATCCCAAAGCGCTATGAATTCACAGACTGCTTCCTATTTTGAAAATGCAAGTGAGTGAGAGAGAACCTTAAAAAACAAAAAACCAACAACAAATGCAGCTACTCAGCTACTACAATGGGTGTCAAAGGCTAGGCTGCTTTCTCCCTTTCAAAGAGTGCTTTGATGGCTCTGAAGGTTACCTTGATGGGGGTTATTTCTGTTTTGCTCTTTTGCCACTCCTCAGAGTTGTGGAGAACACCATCAATAATTCAACACTGCTTACATGGCAGAGAGAGAGAAAGGGGGGGGGGACCATTGCCGTTGGCACTGCAGGGCTTATAATGGGAGCTGCCCAGGGCCTTGCAAAAGAACAAAGAAAGGGGTGGCTGAGCCAAATGAAAAAGGTCACCCTTCCTTCTTTGTGTCATTGGTGGTGGTCAGGGGCAATGAGTACAGCAATGCCTTGTCAGTCACAGGTGTTCCCAGCATAGCTATCAAGCACCCCTTATTTGGCGGGACAGTCCCTTATATCAGCGCCATGTCCCGCTGCTGTCCCTTATTGATGATGTCCCTTAAATAAGCTACTGAAGGTAATGGGGCCCTTTCTATGTCCAGCTGTGCTTTGTCAACAACAAATTGTTGCTGTTTTTGTGTGTTGAATATATGCTATATGGTAACTTACGGACCTAATAGGTATCTAAAGGCATTTGCACACAACAAAATATGTATTTTATCAAAGTAATTGTTGATCCCTTATTTTGGCTGCTGATCCCTCATTTTCAAGGCTGCTGGTCCCTTATTTTCAAATCTGTAAGTTGACAGCTATGGTTCCCAGGCCCTATTTTAAGAGAGCTTAGCAGAAGAGGAACTTGGCTGCAGAATCAGACCAAAGTCCCACCTGGGCCACATTCACACCTGTGACTTGTTAGGAGGGCCCCTGTTCCCTTACCTGAATTCCCAGAGTTTCCAGGAAAGAGGATTGTCGATTGTTAAACCCCTCTGGGAATGGCATCTCTTTGCAATTGCATCTCAGCAGAGCTGAGAAACTACCCTCAGCACCCTCCCACAGTGCTTTGGGGGAAGCCATGACAGTTTGAAGTGGCACCACAGTGTTTTAAATGGAATGATTGGTGGGTTCCTGGAGAGAGGACTTTATTGGTCATGCCCTCAGTGTGGACTGGCACCCACATTGTCATTCTTTGGGCATCAGGGGAAGACCTTTATATTTTCCCAGCTGTTTGGGGTTAGTCTTCTAGTACTTTCTTTGTATGGCTTGTTGGTTTTATTTCTTCTGCTTATTCTGTGGTGATTTGCTTGCTTTGTTCATTAGGGAGGGAGGGAGGTTGATTTTGTGAATTGTATTGATCAGCACCTAGAGATGGTTAATTTATTGTTTGGTATACAAACATTGTAAGTACATAAATGAAATAAATAAGTGAAGATAAATGTGAGATTCCTTCCCTGATCCCAGGTCCAGAAGTGATGAAATTGTGCATCAGAGCGCCTGAGTGAAAGTTATTTGGATGTCACCTTAAGGGTTTTCCTAAAACAGTCTGGTTTGATCCGTGGATTCTGTGTACCCTGAACTGTGCTGAAATGGGGACACTTGAGTACAAATTGTGTCCGGATCAATTATTCAAGAGGCTGGGGATTTCACTGCTTGAAGCAAGTGGCAGTGCTTACATGAGTGTGCAGAGACTGCTGGGGTTGTGAGTGCATATGGAACCTGGAAGCAGTAGGGATGAAGTGAGTTTTGCACACTCACACCCTGAGTGATCTGTTTATGTCCTTGTTTTTCTCAGTGGTGCAATCAGTGTTCCAAGTTTATTTTCCAGTTTAGGTTGTCCCTGCACTTCAGAACAGAACACCCTTTTCTGCTGTTCCCCAAGACTGCTTTCATCACTTCTTCATACATAAGATAAAAATGTAACACTGTCGTCATGCCACAGTTTGCATGGCCACCTACGGGCAGCGCGTGAGCAAGCAGCGTGGGTGACAGGCAGCCCAGGCAATCTGTCTAACAGAGGGTAAGGCATTTCACGGCAGCCCCTCCATTAAATGTAGCTGCAGCGAGGTTTGATGGAGGGGGGAGGCATTTCAGAGAGTGGCTTGACAGGAAAGGAGCTTGGTCAGGTGCAGAGGGAGGAGGGGTTGGCCAGGTGTGAGGGAAGGGGGCTAGAGGGTGTAGGCAGGGTTATCAAATGGAGGAGGAAATACAAATAGGTACAAATTAAAGGTAAAGGGACCCCTGACCATTAGGTCCAGTCGTGGCTGACTCTGGGGTTGCAGCGTTCATCTTGCTTTATTGGCCGAGGGAGCCAGCGTTTGTCCGCAGACAGTTTTTCTGGGTCATGTGGCCAGCATGACTAAGCCGCTTCTGGCGAGCCAGAGCAGCACATGGAAACGCCATTTACCTTCCCGCCAGAGTGGTACCTATTTATCTACTTGCACTTTGAGGTGCTTTCGAACTGCTAGGTTGGCAGGAGCTGGGACAGAGCAACGGGAGCTCACCCCATCACGGGGATTCAAACTACCGACCTTCTGATCGGCAAGTCCTAGGCTATGTGGTTTAACCACAGCGCCACCCATGTCCCTTTAGGTACAAATTACAGCAACACTAAAAACTGGCATGCCAAACAGAAGCTGCACTCCTAAACAGTTTCACATGGTTTTATGATCTCACTGAAACTGAACTTGGAAGTCCTGGTAGAATGAAAAAGAGGGTTCCCTGGCGTTGAGAGGTGACAAAAACCGTGCCACCAGGCAAAATGTCCTGGGGTGCTGCTGGTACAAGGTTATGTTATTGCTTGACGCAGGATAGCAGATGGAGCAACCTCAAGCAGAGAGTGTCCAAGGCTCAGTCAAGTGATTTTTTGCACCCGAGGCTGTTCTCCCTGGCTTAAAAACATAATAAATTAAATGGTGCCCCCTCCGCAAACTGACTGTCCTTTATGACACCCGATATCAGGTGCCCAAGGCAGTCACTTCTCTTTACCTAATGGTAGGATGTGTTCTGGGAAGGGTGCACCACAACTGGAGCATCACCCCAGAGAAGGCCTGCTTCTGGCGTTGCAGCTTTCACGCTTCCGATGTCAGGGGCACCTGGAGGAGGGCCGCCACTCACACAACCCTTTGAGGAGTGCAATCCAAACCAAGTTGGTTGTTGGAAGTGAGCACTGGTGCTTCCTATTGCACCGCCAAATATTTCTGGGGCTGTCTTAAGTACAGTGGTACCTCGGGTTAAGAACTTAATTTGTTCCGGATGTCCGTTCTTAACCTGAAACTGTGTTTAACCTGAAGCACCACTTTAACTAATGGGGCCTCCTGCTGCCGCTGCCGCATCACCAGAGCACAATTTCTGTTCTCATCCTGAAGCTAAGTTCTTAACCTGAAGCACTATTTCTGGGTTAGTGGCGTATGTAACCTGAGGTACCACTGTACAGTCATACCTCATGTTGCGAACACTGCGGGTTACGACCCGGAAGTACCGGAAAGGGTTATGCCGCTCGCGCATGCGCAGACGCGCAAAATAACATCACACGCATGCGCAGAAGCAGGTTGCATTCCATTCAGGTTGCGAACGGGAATGGATCCCATTCGCAACCAGAGATACCACTGTACTGCCAATATGTGCTTTCAAAGCCTGTTCTGACTTAGAAACCAAGGAAAGTGTATAAAATATACCAGACTTCCCCAGCCTGGTTCCCTCCAGATGTTTGGGACATAGTTGCTGAAGGAAGAAATAACGCACCCAAGTTTCTCTGAAAAATTCAGCTCCCCATTGCCCAGATTCTTTAAAAAGAGCATTTTAATAAGGGGGGGGGACGACACATCCCACATCCCCTTCCCTCCACCCCCCAGTTGTACAACTTTCATATCAATCTCGATATACAACTAAATACCTACATTGCCCAGATTCTGACTTTGAAGGCTGAAGAGACCTACCCTTGTGTCACAGTTACCAAAACTGTTACTTGTGTTCCGATCTCAAATACCACCCCTTCTACTTGCCATCTGATGAAAGCTCTTTCTTCCTTGCCGTGGTTGGCGGGCCCTTGTTTACTCCCCTGTGTGTGTAAAACAGACTCCGCTGACGTGTCCAACTGCTGCCGCACAGCTGAGAACACCCTCTGTGAGAACCTGCAAACCTGTTGTTTAATTTCTCAGTTCCCTGGGTTTTAAGCTCACAGCCTCTTTGCAGCCGGCTGAGGCGTTGCAAGTGGTGTTTAAACATTGCACGCACGTTTTTAATTCTTTGAAAAGTGGAGCGTCCATTTCTTTTTAAAACAAAGTTGGGGTGCAACTGTTCTTTTAGTGCAAAACTGGAGGCATGGCCCATGCTATAGTACATATGTTCCAACTTACTGTGGAGAGTCCTAGTTTTTATTCTTGTTAATTTGTGTGTGCACTTGATAAATATCTAAAAGATTAACATCCACTTTACCTTCTTTGGGGTGGGGTGAGGGCGGATACTTGTCACAAAATTTGTAAGTGTGCATTTGTATGAAACAAGTGTGCATTTTCAGAAACAAGACTCTCATGTTCCTCCACTTCAGTTCTGTGTTTGACATAGCAGTGCAAGAACAGCCTTGTTTGCTCCTGCATTTACTTTTTGAAAAAAAGAAAATAGAGAAGGCTCTACATGCCAGAGGCTTGCAGGTGGGTTGCTTTGGAAAACTGAGGTTCTATTCAGCTACCCCAGACTAGTAGCCATACGTAGACCTCAAATCCACTTTTAGCTAATTCCCATACTCCAAGCTAGCAGCAATTTTACAGAATTGTAGAGTTGGAAGAGACCTCCTAGAGGGTCATGTAGTTCAATCCCCTGAAATTCAGGAATCTCAACTAAGACATCCATGACAGATGGCCACCCAACCTTAAAAACGCTCAAAGAATGAGAGCCCACCACCTTCTGAGAGAGTCCGTTTGATTGGCTGACTCTTACGGTCAGAAAGTTCTTCCTGATGTTTGGTCGGAATCTCCTTTCTTGTAACCTGAAGTCATTGGTTGGAGTCCTACCCTCCAGAGCAGGAGAAAACAAGCTGGCTCCATCCTCCATGTGACAACCCTTTAGATAATAATAATAATAATAATAATAATAATAATAATAATAATAATAAAAAATAATTTATACCCTGCCCATCTGGCTGGGCTTCCCCAGCCACTCTGGGCAGCTGCCAACAAAATATTAAAATATAGTAATGCATCAAACAATAAAAGCTTCCCTAAACAGGGCTGCCTTCAGATGTCTTCTAAAAGCCTGGTAGTTGTTTTTCTCTTTGACATCTGATGGGAGGGCGTTCCACAGGGTGGGCGCCACTACCGAGAAGGCCCTCTGCCTGGTTCCCTGTAACTAGGCTTCTCACAGCGAGGTAACCACCGGAAGGCCCTCGGCGCTGGACCTCAGTGTCCAGGCAGAATGATGGGGGTGGAGATGCTCCTTCAGATATTGGAAGATGCCTGTCATCTTTCCTCTCAGTCTCGTCTTTTCCAGTCTAAACATACCCAGCTCCTCATAAGGCTTGGCTTCCAGAACCTCGGTCATCTTGGTCGCCCTCCTCTCCCCACCTTCCAGCTTGTCAATACCCTTCTTAAACTGGACACAGGACTCCAGGTGGGGTCTGACCAGGGCAGAATAGAGTGGTACTATTACAGTCGAATATTTTTTAACAAGTACATGGCACATTTCCCTCCCACCTGCCTCCCAAAGCTCAGTCAGTTTCGCCTGTTTCTTGCTTGCTTCTTTCTTTTCTTTCTTAGAAGGCTGACACTTTGTGAAGCTTGTTTGCTTCTCTGCTTGAAGACAGCAGTGCTAGCAAGGCTTCACCTTTGACGATAACCTGCTGTCTGTGAGCCGGGGGACATAGTTTGCCTGGGACAATAGCAGGATGGAAGGCTTGGCTCTGCCTCCTTCCCTCTTAGCTGTTGCAACCCTCAGAAGGACGTCACAGCCTCTCCCTGGCTTTCCGGACTGTGTTAAAGCTCTTAGTGTTTCTTCCTCCTGCCCTCCCTTGCTACCAGGAGTTCGGCTTGCTTGTAGCAGCCATTATATAAGGTCTTCTGGAAGGCAGACAGACAATTTTTAGAACTGTTTTCTTTTTTTCATTTGCAGCAGAAGGGGGGAGTTCTGTTTTTACTTAGTGTTTGTGCGGCTTGACTCCTGAGCAAGTAGTGAACAGCAACATAACCACTAGATGAGATTGCTAGGAGCCATCAATTGCCCTTTCCTCCTCTATGAATTCATCTAATCCTCTTTTAAAGCTTTCGCAGTTGGTCACTGTCACTCTCTCCGATGGATTCCATAGTTTAACTATGTGCTGCACATCGATCCTACTGCTCCTGAGCTCGCTGTCCAGTCTGCCTGGCCAAATTTTTTGAAAGCCTCTTGACCTAGTGTCCTTGTGGGATTTTTCTTTTCAATTTAATTATTTATTTTTTAGCAGTCTCTGCTTAATGGTTGTGGGTTTTTTCCTTCCAGTTTGAAAACTTACAATGAAATGATTAAAACTTGAGGCTGATAAAATAGTGCTCAATGAATTATAAATTATTTGGAGGCTATTATAAATGAAGGCACGGAAGACCCAAGCTCAAATTTGTGCTGGTTTGTAAGATTTGTATTGGCCATTGGCCAGCCATTTATCTCTTGGCACCCCTTTCCCATCTGTGAAATGGGCATGTTTCATGCTTGCTTCATAGAGTTGTTGGGCTGTACTGAAGCCAAAGAGCAGTGCAAAGGATATCCTGTGCGACTGAAAGAGCTGCTGTGCAGCTTTGACTCATCAACACACACACACCAACTCTGTTTTCAAAGAACTCAGCTGGATCAGGCCAAGGCTTCGTTTAGTCCAGCAGGTAATGTTCCTGACCATGTACAGAAGCAAGTTGCTTATGGAAAGGCTTCAAGCAGGACAGCAGCCCTCCTCTCTGCACGGCTGCTGTTAGGTCCTTAGGTAAAGGTAAAGGGGCCCCTGACCATTAGGTCCAGTCATGGCCGACTCTGGGGTTGCGGCGCTCATCTCGCTTTTTTGGCCGAGGGAGACGGCATACAGCTTCCGGGTCATGTGGCCAGCATGACTAAGCTGCTTCTGGCGAACCAGAGCAGCGCACGGAAACACTGTTTACCTTCCCACCGGAGCGGTACCTATTTATCTACCTGCACTTTGACATGCTTTTGAACTGCTAGGTTGGCAGGAGCAGGGACCGAGCAATGGGAGCTCACCCTGTCGCAGGGATTTGAATCACCGACCTTCTGATCGGCAAGCCCTAGGCTCTTTGGTTTAAACCACAATGCCACCCACGTCCCTTCTGGATCCTTAGGGGTGCATAAATCCGCATAGAGGAATTTGTATGGGTGTGGGTGCCACTGGGCAAATGAAGATGAAGGGTGACTGATGCTTTGCAAGGTGCCTCCCACACCACCTCTGCTTTTAGAAGAAGAAGGAGGAGGAGGAGGCAGTGCTGGAGATTTGAAACTCAGAGGCCTGGATATACTCCTAATGTTCTGCTCCCCTGTACGCCCATGTCTCCAAAAGAAAACCAGGGTTCACGGTTGTTTCTCTCTTTTGTTATCTCCACAACAACTTAATAAGGTAGTTCAGGCTGAGGGATAGTGACTGGCCTAGATTACCCAGTCAGCTTCAGGGTTGGAGCTGGTTTTTGAACCTGGGTCCCCTTGCCTCTGTTTGAGCTTTTGGGACTGGTGTAGGCCACACATCCCTCCTTACAAATTCCTGCTCTGCACCCTCCTTTAGTTCTTTTGGCCGACCAGAATGTGTCCTTAACCTGGTCAACCTAATCCTCTTGCTTGCTAGGATAGAGGGGTGGGTTGCGTGCATTTGTATGTGCACACATATACACACTCACACATACATGCACAGAAACCTTTGCCTTATCCGAAAGTAAACCTCTGCTTAGCCCACTCTTGCCTCTGGCAAGCCTCCCCCATTAGACTCTCCATGAGGAAATGTGAAAAAGTTTCCCTGTTTCCTGTTCTTACCCCCATGCTGAGAGTCAGTGTGACATGTTTGCAGATGGGCTGCCTCTGAGTGTGGAGGCTTTGCTTATTTCAATTTTGCCTTCTCTGGAACTCAAGGCAGTTTTTGTGGGGTTCCAAGCTGGTCCTAGACTAGACCCTCAGATCTGCCTGGCATCTTGCGTCACCCCTCTGTGCCAGGCAGGCTCTGATTCCATTATAGCAAACATGACTAATGGCACCTGATGGAAACAATTCTTGGCAAATGTGTCTAATTCTTTTCCAAGGATGTGCAGAGCAGTTCATGTTTACGAAAACCTCAGGTGCTGGTAAATGAGGCCAGGCTTCCTTCCCACCCGCTGCCCTTCTAGAAATTTCCAGCACCGTTAACCACCAACAAATGGGAGTTTAATTGCATCGTAAGTAGCAGTTGCAACCGGAGGCTGTAAATGGCAGCCGATAACCTTATTGGAGCTTTAATTAGATTGAGAAGTATCTCTCTTGCTGCTTAATCCTTGTTGGAAGGAGGGAGAGGGAGGCAGAGCAGAACTGCGCCAAAACCTCCCAGAGGGCAAAGCAGAGGCAAGATAGGTTTGTTGTTAGCAGGAAGCTGGCGACAGCTGCAGGGTCCTGATAGCTTCGCTTGGAGAATCCCCTCTCTCTGGAGGAAGGGTGTGAGGATTCTCTCCTGTTAACCTAAGATGAACTTTCTGGACCAGGCCCGAAGGGGACCCACCTAGTCCAGCATCCTGTACTCAAAGTGGCCAACCAGGTGTCCCAATGGGAACCTCAGAAGCAGGACCTCAAGCACAGTAGCAACTTTCTTCTTCTGCGGTTTCCAGCACAGAAACCAGCACTTCTTTGGTGCTCTGGCTGGGCAGCTTCCTGGCCCTGAAGGCTTCTCAACAAGTGGTTTGCGGCTGTTGCTCTTTGATAGCAGTATCAAAGGAGAGAGGCCATCATTATAAAATCAAATTCTACACAGGGCAGGAAAGGCAGTCACTTATCACATTATTCAGCTGTACACTTTAATTTTAAAAGAATGCTTTAAAACAGCTAGGAGATACGTGAAATGGATGTCCAGTGTGTGTGTGTGTGTGTGTGTGTGTGTGTGTGTGTGTGTACAACTAGAGGAACTACCTGCCCACCCCACTGGAAACTTCATCTCTCTGCCACCAGCATTTTGCCGGCCCAGCACCTAAGCCAACAAGAGCAATCATTGGGTTTCTTTGCAAAACCCTTCTCTCTCTCTCCTCTGCCAACCTTCCAGTCCTGTAGACAGGTAGCCAATGGTCCTGAGATCTAGCTCAAAGTCACCACGTGCAGCCAGGTTGTGTCTGCAGTGGATGGAAACTGCTCCTTTGTTGTTGTCTCCCCTCGCATTACCACCCTGTGACTTTTTTTAATTTAAAAAAAAAAAGCTTCTCGATTCTTTTCAATCAACAAATTCTCAACATTCTCTCCCTGCCCCCATGCTCATCATTGCTTTGCAAGAAGTACATAGTAAACCCTCCTTGCTTTACTCTTCTCTCCACCCCACTAATAACCCACAGTATGAAGAATATAGTCACCTGAGGCAACACCATCACATCACATTCTCCCTCTGCTGGCAGGCTGGGCATGGGTTGTTTGCTTTTCAGGTGGGGGGAGTTTCAGTCTACACACACACACACACACACACACACACCCATTTAAGCAAACAGTTCCTGGAAGGTAGCAGGATGTCAGGGCAGGCTCCAGTGTCCTGTGAGTTGCACCTTCTCCTGGAAGACTCTGGAGCACTTTTAAGCTGGTGTGTGGCAAGTGACTGTGTGAAAGGATGGCAGATCCCATCAGTCTTGGTTGCTGTCACTTTTTCATTTTTCTAGTCTTAAATCCACAACCCCCAAATCTGCATTGTTTGCTTTTTTTTAAGTTCCACACAGACACAAAAATTGCATGCTATTTCCCTCCAATATACACGGGGTAAGTTGATTTTGAATAGGCCAGTTGTGCAAAGCTCTACATTCTAGTTGGGTAAAGAGGAATGGGCATCCACACAGGGCAGTGGAGTGGTAAGTCCTCCACTTAAGGTAAAGGTAAAGGTACCCCTGCCCGTACGGGCCAGTCTTGACAGACTCTAGGGTTGTGCGCCCATCTCACTTAAGAGGCCGGGGGCCAGCGCTGTCCGGAGACACTTCCGGGTCACGTGGCCAGTGTGACATCGCTGCTCTGGTGAGCCAGAGCCGCACACAGAAACGCCGTTTACCTTCCCGCCAGTAAGCGGTCCCTATTTATCTACTTGCACCCGGGGGTGCTTTCGAACTGCTAGGTTGGCACTAAGTCCTCCACTTAGGCGAACCCAAACCCCCAGATTCCCAGCTTTCATTTTTTGAAAAATATACATAGTCATACCTCAGGATAAATACGCTTCAGGTTAAGTACTTTCAGGTTGCGCTCCGTGGCGACCCGGAAGTAACGGAGCGCGTTACTTCCGGATTTCGCCGCTCGCACATGCGCAGTCAGTCAAAATGATGTCACACACATGCGCGGAAGCAGCGAAACGCGACGCGCTGTCACGTCTTATGTTCTGTTCGGGATGCGAACGGGGCTCCGGAACGGATCCCGTTCGCATCCTGAGGTACCACTGTATCTGTAGATGTGTATAATCTGAGATATGGGTGAAATGTACTGGTGGTATTAATATTTTTCTTCTGATAAATTAGCCTTCTCCCCAGAGCCTTTTCAGTGCTTTGTTCTGCTGCTGGGGAAAACTTGCAGACAACCATGCTGTGTGTGTGTGTGTGTGTGTGTGTGTGTGTGTGTGTGTGTGTGAGATAGAGACTTATAATACAATGCAGGGTGTGCAGGAAGTGGGTTTGCCCCCCCCCCAGCAATACTAGAACTTGGGAGGCCGGTGTGTCTGCCAAGAAGTGTGTGGTAGATTCAGGCTAAATAAAGGAATGCAACATTCATTTCACTGCCACAGTGTTGCATTAATTTATGCAACAACGGGATGGCCACTAACTAAGGTGATTTTTTAAATGGAGTCTCCATGAAGTTCAGTCCAGGGCTGTTGGTGATGTTGTCCCTGTTTAGCAGTGATATGTAGCTGGGTTGCATCTGCTGGGGGAGTGGGAGGGCTGGAGCCCCTGTGGCCTCTGTTTGGGGGGCATTGCTCTGCCCAAGCCCCGCTGCCGCCACCGCTCTTGGCCCACTTCTCCGCCTTCCATGCCTGACCCATCACACACCGCTCTCTCCCCCCCCCCCCGAAGAACCAACAACTCAGGATTCATTGAAAAAAATCTGGTAACCTTAGCTCCACTACAGGTGAAACTCGAAAAATTAGAATATTGTGGGAAAGTTCAATTATTTCAGTAATTCAACTTAAAAGGTGAAACTAATATATGAGATCGGCTCATGACATGCAAAGTGAGATATGCTTCTACTTCTCAGAGGTCCAATCTTGCTCGATTTGCAATCCTTGTTTTGCTGATTTCCTTGAATATTCTAATTTTCTGAGATTGTTAATTTGGGATTTTCATAAACTGTACACCATGATCATCGCAATGATAACAAATCAAGTACTCGCTTTGCACGTCACGAGTCAATCTCATATATTAGTTTCACCTTTCAAGTTGGATTACGGAAATAAAGGAACTTTTCCACGATATTCTAATTTTTCGAGTTTCACCTGTAGAACAAATAAGGCTTGACATATCTTGCTTATACCATGAGTCTATCTCGTATATTAGTTTCACCTTTCAAGTTGGATTACGGAAATAAAGGAACTTTTCCACGATATTCTAATTTTTCGAGTTTCACCTGTAGAACAAATAAGGCTTGACATATCTTGCTTTGCATGCCATGAGTCTATCTCGTATATTAGTTTCACCTTTCAAGTTGAATTACGGAAATAAAGGAACTTTTCCACGATATTCTAATTTTTCGAGTTTCGCCTGTAGGTCACGGTGGTGCTTTTGTCTTATCTAGCAGTGGCATTGGGGGTGACAACTTTGTGCAAAATGCATACAGATTACTAATGGGTTCTCTCTCTCACACACAGAGTCTTGTCCTCGAAGTCTGGAATGTGCTTTGCTGCGCCGTGAGTTCTGCCTCCCCGGATCGTATTCCTGTGGCCCGTGTCTCTCTCAGTTCATCGAGGATGAAGACGGCCAATGCGTCCCCAAGGCACGGACGGCCAGCGGTAGGTAGGGCTGGGTGCAGAAAGCATCAGCCAGAACAATATTGCCAGTTCTCTTTCCGCAGTTGAAACCCAGTAAAGCTCTATGCCAGAATCAGAAGTCTGGTGTCCATGTTGCCCTCTACTGTTTCATTTTCTGTTTGGAGGAGAGGCCCCCATCCTCGGCTGCCGTGCTGTTTCCTCAGAGCAGCATTCCCTTGGGAGACTTGTAGGCAGCTTCCATACTTTGGTGTGAAAGATGAAAGCCGTTAAACCCAGACAAAGCATTTGAGTGTTAAAAAGGAGTTGTTGATGTGTTGTTGTTGTTGTTGTTTTTGTGAGCACAAATAAAACAATTGCAACTCATGACAACATAAAACCAGGATTCCTGCAGCATGGAGAAACTTGCTGAAACTTTCCTCCTAGAAAATTTATGGGGAGGAGGTCCAAATCCTTGCAGTAACAAATACATCAGTATTTGACCTGTTTCTTATTCCTTTGGACCTCAGCAGCTCCAGTGATAGGGCACATATCTAGATCGGCCCTCCCAGGGAGAGCAGAAAGCGTTAATTTTCTCGGGGCTTCCCACCCCACCCAGTTTTGTAACTCAGTGGTTCATGTTAAGCAATAGCGCCATCTCTAGGCAGCTGATGATGATAACTAAAAAAAGGTCTTCAGTGCACTTTGGTGCTATTCATTCTAGCCTAATGCAAAAGCTGGTTTTGGAAGTGTAAGGCTAACTGAGTTTGAAGATCTTGCCACCTGTTGTACAAGGAACCTATTTGTCCCAGGTGAATGTACTGGACCCATGTGGGTACAGTTGTCTTCCACCTACCCACCTTTTGAAAAGTGAGGAACGGTGTTGGAAAGGAATGCAGTTTGTACACTGTGGTCTTCAATCTCCTGCCTGAAACATGACTTCATGCAAAATGATGATTCTTAGCGACAGATGGGAGCTTACATAAGAGCTTGGTTGTTAACGGATTGGTGTTCGGACTGCATTTCAGTTACCCAGGGAGATTATGTACTGCAAGTGGCACATCCTTTTCCCTTTAAAATGCTGGAGATTTGGGGCTTCTCTGTTCCTGCGCTGTTTGTCATTTCCTTTAACACTCATGCAGTGGGTTAACTTCTAATGGAGTCTCAAGAGAAACAGCTTGCCCTAGACAGCTCATTCCCCCTTACTCATCGCGCAAATGAATAACAAACTGGATTATCTGAAGGTGGACCCACATTTCAGTCCCAAATGCTTTCGGAGATTGCTGGAGGCGCACCTCTTTACCCTGACTTTTAATATATGAGGGGCATAGTTTTAGGCCTCACCTTGTTTTTATGGTTGTAAGTTGTTTTATATATTTTTAATATTGATTTCAATGCTGCAACACATAGGTGAAGGGCAGATAATAAATTAACTAACAATAATAACAAGTTCACCACCACAAGTGCACGAGGAGGAGGTAGCAGTTTAAAGTCTAAAAAACATTTAAGGGGTGGGAACATAACACGTATTCACAAAACAGCCTAGTGGCTGACTGGGGGACAGGGGAGAGAGATGAAACAGAGCAAGCTCTTCAAAAGTGGTGGTCCATGGATCAGTGCTGGCTAATAATAATAATAATAATAATAATAATTTATTTATATCCCGCCTTCCCTAGCGGAAGCCGGGCTCAGAGCGGCCAACAACAATAAAAGCAACATAGTTCACATAAAATCACAATCAATCAATTGAAATGCATTCTAAAATCAATTCAAAATCAAATTAATGGCAACCATTGGGCTACAGTTCTGTGAGGATTACCGAAGGAGGGCGTCAGACTGTAAAAGTATGTTTAATTACTGTTGAAAATGATATGTTTAAAAAACTAATAAAATTTTTATATATATATATATATATATATATATATATATATATATATATATATATATATATGAGAGATACAGTGAGAACAGTATATTGGTCTAGATGGGCTACTGGCCTGCAGCAGACTTTTATTATGTACTTTATTATGTACTTTCCCACACTCAAGAGCCCAAAATTCTGGATACCAGCATTCCTTTGCGGGGGGTGGGGGGGTGTCCACTACCCAGGGTACACCTTGTGTCCCATGTAGTCCCTGTGTTACTATTTTTAGAACTCTGTGAATATTTCATGACTCCGGCAAGCTTTCCCAGCTTTTTATTGCTTGGGACATGAAAAAGTGTCTTTAATAATGCAAGCACATAGCACAGAACACACACAACCGAGGAGAACTGCACTCTTTCTCTCTCTCTCTCTGCCTGCAGCTCTAGGGTTGGCAGAGTTAACAGGCCTCTTTGCTCTGAACAACCAGTAGAAACAGACTCGCCAGCCAACCCAGCCCTTCCTCAGTTCACATTCTCAACCCTTGAGGCAGCTTCCATCAAAACATCACCAGGATCTCAAGTTAAGATTTATTTGCATGGAAGCATCCATAAACAGTTTCACCAAAAAAACAACAATCTTTTAAAGGTAAAGGTCAAGGTACCCCTGCCCATACGGGCCAGTCTTGACAGACTCTAGGGTTGTGCGCCCATCTCACTCAAGAGGCCGGGGGCCAGCGCTGTCCGAAGACACTTCCGGGTCACGTGGCCAGTGTGACATCGCTGCTCTGGTGAGCCAGAGCCGCACACGGAAACGCCGTTTACCTTCCCGCTAGTAAGGGGTCCCTATTTATCTACTTGCACCCGGGGGTGCTTTCGAACTGCTACGTTGGCAGGCGCTGGGACCGAACAACAGGAGCGCACCCCGCCGCGGGGATTCGAACCGCCAACCTTTCGATCGGCAAGCCCTAGGCGCTGAGGCTTTTACCCACAGCGCCACCCGCGTCCCAGCAATCTTTTAGCAGTGTACATAAGCACAGTATAAAACAATCACTGGTAGTACACAAATAAGATCAGCCGCATTTTAAAAATAAGTGTAGCCAGCTAGATGGTGCGCCCTGGTAAGGTTTGCTGAGACAAAACTTCCAGGCATGTGAAATCATGCAAGGAGGGCCAAATCTGAATGTCCCACTCAACCTTGGCTGTAGTGGAATCCCTGCAGGCCAGCAGCTGATCTTGTACCTATAGGACCGCCTCTCCTGGTATGTCCCACGGAGGACCTTAAAATAAAGAGAGCGTTGCGGGCAAACACTTGATATCTAGGGAAAAGTGATGCAGGGGCCAACATCTAAGATGCTGGGTTGGTGGTGAGGGAAATGCAAGCTACAACTTCTCAGTCATGTTTTGAATCAGGACTTCATGTCAGGCTGGGCTGGGAGATATTGGTGGCCCTAGAGGTGTTATTGACCAGTACAGTGGTGCCCCGCAAGACGAATGCCTTGCAAGACAAAAAACCTGCTAGACGAAAGGGTTTTCTGTTTTTGAGTTGCTTCGCAAGACGAATTTCCCTATGGGCTTGCTTCACAAGATGAAAACGTCTTGCGAGTCTTGCGATTTTTTTTCGCTCCCCCCCTTTTTCTAAGCCGCTAATAGCCTTTTAGCCGCTAAGCCGCTAAGCCTTTCATAGCCGCTAAACCGCTAAACTGCTAATAGCACTAATCTGCTAAGCCGCTAATAGGGTTGCTTCGCAAGACGAAAAAACCGCTAGACGAAGAGACTCGCGGAATGGATTATTTTCGTCTTGCGAGGCACCACTGTAGTCTGAGATTATGGGAGTTCAGCAGCATTTGGAGAGCTGCAGGTTCCCCATCCCTGATGAAAGGATTAAGAACTAATGCCATGTAGTAGAGTTTTCTTTCCTTTCCTTTTTTTGTAATCTGCTTTGTAATAACACCTAAACCGGGGAGCATTTAAATTTTGTTAAATAAAATAAAGATTAAACAATAAGGGACAGGATAAATTGAACCTATTTATGTCACTTGGAACCTTGTGGTTACTGATTTATTACGTTTTATTCTGGTATGTAAATTTGTTCCTTTATGTTTGGTTCTAGATATCCTCTTCAACTTTTGCTTTATTTTATTTGTCATCCGTTTTTGTACTTTATGTTTTATTATGAAAAATATATATGAAAAAAGCAACTGCAAAATAAAATAGATTGAGTATGAAGTTACAAGTCCCCAGTTCAAATCTTACCAAGTTGCTTTTGGCAAGTCTCTCTATCTCTCATCCTCTCCACCAGGAATAACATTAGTGGCCTACCTGCAAGGTGGCTGTAATACATGTCAAATGCTTGGCAGAAGTCTACAGACGGTGTGGCAGCTTTTCCCCCAACCGCTGTGCTGGTTGGGCTGATGGGAATGATAGTCCAAAATATCTGGAGGGCAGATTGAAGGAATCATAGAATTGTAGAGTTAAAAGGAACGCCAGGGGTCATCTAGTCTAACCCCCTGCAATGCAGGAATCTCAACACATGGTCCATCTAATCTGAAACTACCAGACCCTGCTTAGCTTTGAAAATGTGGTAGCAGTTTTCTTGCTCTAGTACTAGGAGTAGGCTGGCATATATAGGCATTTCTCATCTACACTATTAAAGGTAAAGGGACCCCTGTCCATTAGGTCCAGTCGTGACCGACTCTGGGGTTACGGCACTCATCTCGCTTTATTGGCCAAGGGAGCCGGCGTACAGCTTCAGGGTCATGTGGCCAGCATGAATAAGCCGCTTCTGGCGAACCAGAGCAGCACACGGAAACGTCGTTTACCTTCCCGCCGGAGCGGTACCTATTGATCTACTTGCACTTTGACGTGCTTTTGAACTGCTAGGTTGGCAGGAGCAGGGACTGAGCAATGGGAGCTCACCCAGTTGCGGGGATTCAAACCGCTGACCTTCTGATTGGCAAGTCCTAGGCTCTGTGGTTTAACCCACAGCGCCACCCGCGTCCCGTCTTCACTATTAGGGTGGGGGGTGTTTTTGTTTTTTTTTGTTAAAGAAAACTGCTGGGAATGTGATGCCAAAGCCAGCTAGCTGCGCTCCTTGACCCTCCCTCCCCCATGCCAGCCCCCTCCCACACCCTGCATACAAGAAACCCTGGCAATCATTCACTCTGATCTGAGGACGCTTAGCTCCTCCGGCAAACATCATAATTGCCACTCAGGGAACTGCATCTAACTGAATTTGAAGAAGTGACCTGGAGGGGAGGGGGGAGAGAGAGATCTACAATTCCATCCTTTCAAAGAAGCCTGGCTTTATATAATTCCTAGCAACATAGGAGAAAACTCCCTAGGGGCAGAGGGGTCTTTCCCCCCATAAAACATTTGAGGGGGCCATGCCCCCCCCAGAGTTGACAGACATTGCCATTGGAAATGGTGTGTGTGCACTGCTTCATGTGATCAATTATGCAGGGCAGAGCTTACCTGCCCTCCCCTCCCCCATATTTTACTCAAGTCCCCACCCCCACCTAGCAGAGCGTGTCCAGTGTTGCCCGGGATTTTTTAGAAACTGAAAAATATTGCATTTTAAAAAATGGATAGTGTGATTTGTGAGTTTGGACCCACCACGGCAAAAATTGTCACGCCAGTCATGTTTTGGTCCGCCATCTTGGTTTGGAATTATGTCCTCACATCAGTGAAGACTCCCACCTTAATGATCTTATTGAGTGGTGATCGAACCTATGCCAAAAAAACCCAGGTGAAGTAACACACAAAACTTTGCCTGGATATTTAATCATATTCACATTTAGATGTGCCACTGTCTTCCAGAAGCAAGCAGACTAGACTTCAGTATGGGAGAAAATCCAGTTCACACCCCCAAACCTCTGCCCCCAGCCTAACTCACAGGGCTGTTGTGAGGGTGAATTGCCACTAGCTGGGGGAGGGGGGAGAGAACAGGATGCAAACATGTCAGCCACAAGTCCCAACGGCTGTTCGATTGGGGAAGAAACACAGTCAATCTTACTTTTAGCCTATTGTTGATTTTATAAATAATTTATTATTATTTTTTACACATATTTTCCAGCATAACATCCTTTTAAACATCATTTCGAAATTTTCGGCTATCGCAGCCTGAGACTTCCTTCAACCTTGACTGATGGTTTTCTAAAGTCTTTCTAATTATGCATTTGGTTACTGCTGTAGTTATTGCTATAAACTCAAATCCCCAGTACATCTATTCTTAATTCTCTTCACAATAATTTATAAATTGCTCCTTATGAAACTTCTTTCAACCCTACAAGCGATGTCAAGCTTATTGTTGGTTTTAATTATTATTTTTGAAGGTTTTGCATCTTTTAAAACTATTTTTACTGGTGATTATCGGTAAACCACTGTGAGGGTTTATTTTAAGCAGTTGTCTGGTCTATAAATTTATGAAATAATCTGTTGATAACTTTTCTTTGGATTTGTTGTCCCCCTCCCCCCCCCAATATCTTCTGTCTTCCTTCTTAGGGCGAGCCAGTGCTCCCAACCTAGAGGAAGAAGTTGATTTAGTGGCAGATGCACTGTCCAAACAGAATAATGCTCTCCAGGATGGTAAGTCTCTCCTGTGGACCAGTTTCCACTCCGCACATCTTGGATGAAAGATTAGGGTTGATACTTTCTTTCTTCTCACATAGGGCGAGACCGTCCAGGGGTGCATGTGGGTTGTCCTTCTGCATGAATTAATTTGTAAAGAAATATACAACAATAAGAGTACAGGTGAAACTCGAAAAATTAGAAAATCGTGGAAAAGTTCATTGATTTCAGTAATCCAACTTGAAAGGTGAAACTAATATATGAGATCGACTCATGACATGCAAAGCGAGATGTGCTTCTACTTCTCAGAGGTCCAGTCCTGCTCCATTTGCAATCCTTATTTTGCTGATTTCCTTGAATATTCTCATTTTTTGAGATTGTTAATTTGGGGTTTTCATCAGCTGTACACCATGATCATCACAATTATAACAAATAAAGGCTTGACGTATCTCCCTTTGTATGTCACGAGTCTATCTCATATATTAGTTTCACCTTTCAAGTTGAATGACTGAAATAAATGAACTTTTCCACGATATTCTAATTTTTTGAGTTTCACCTGTAGAACAAATCAAGGCTTGACCAATCTCGCTTTGCATGTCATGAGTCGATCTCATATATTAGTTTCACCTTTTAAGTTGAATTAGTGAAATAAAGGAACTTTTCCACAATATTCAAATTTTTCGAGTTTCACCTGTACATTCATTGGTAAAAAAGGAATATAGAACGGGATAGACAGGAAGTCCAAAGTGTTTGTAGATATATGATTTTGGAATAGTTTTTTGTCCTTGTTTCTTTTATTTAGGTATATAAACTTTGTATACATGCTGAAAATTATATTGTGATGTAATATGAAAATGTTTGCCGATGTAACATAAGAACGTTAATAAATAAATAAAACTCAAAAAAAGAAGAAGAAAAGAACATCTTTCGCCCTCACCCCAACCTTTGTGGACATGTTTTTGCCTTACACAGAAACCCCAGCCCCCACAGGCAAGCACCCCAGGATCGGTGCGTCGAAGTCAGTGTCCTCGCCAAAGGGACAGGCAAGACGCCCTCCTGCAACACCTTCCCTTCGCACAGAAGCAGTCAAAAGTACTCCACTGAAAACCTCACTCTCGTCAAATGACGCTCTCATACTGGGTAAGCGGTTCAGCAAGGCAACTGGGTGTTCCATATATGGCAGAATATAATATAACAATGGGAGACTATATCAATCCAAATTTCAAACGCACAGCAGTGAGGCAAATAGTTGTTTCCACTTGGGGGGGAGAGCTCCCCCTCCCACCACAGAGTTTTAGACCCAATCCGTGTGGAACTTAGGGAGCACTTCTGGAGTGCTTGGCTCACCACCGGAGGTGGATAAGAGGAATAACAAAGAAAGATGGGTTTGACTCGGTAGGGTCTCAGTTTATATCCTTTATTAACAATAGGAGATCCTCTTCCACCTCAGTCGCAGGAGCCACTATGGAGACATTATCTTAACGCTTCAGATTGAAGTATACCCTGTGGATGTGAGCTTAACCTGAAACGTAAAAGATTTTCCAAGTTTGTTTTGATGCCATGTGGGTGACTACATTTAAAACTTAACAGCTGGACGTGCATTTGTCTTGGAAGACAGCACTTTGTTTGTTTGGGTGTTTCTTTTAATTGTAATGAAGTTTGTAAAGAAAAATGTTTAACAACAACAATAATAATAATGTTGATTTTAATCGGTGTACAGTAAAGTTGAAAAGACACAATGAAGATAAATCAATTTAAACTCAACCACAGAGTTACAAAACTTGCTTAAATTGTCTGCTGAGGTGGAAAAGGCATCTCCAGCTGCCAGAAGTCTAATAGGGAGGGGACTCCTCTGAAAATAATAATAATAATTTTTTATTTCTATCCCGCCCTCCCCAGCCGAAGCCGGGCTCAGCGCGGCTAACAACAATAAAAGTAACACAGCATTCTAAAATCAATTCATTCTAAAATCAATTCAGAATCAAATTAATGGCAACCATTGGGCTATAGTTCTGTGAGGATTACCGAAGGAGGGGGGTCAGACTGTGCCTTGGCCAAAGGCCTGGTGGAACAGCTCTGTCTTGCAGGCCCTGCGGACAGATGTCAAGTCCCGCAGGGCCCTAATCTCTTTTGACAGAGTGTTCCACCAGATCGGGGCCACAGCCGAAAAAGCCCTGGCTCTGGTTGATCTCAACCACGAGAGAGTTCCACAGGACTGTCCCACAATGCTGAATGCACCACTGGTTGCTGATTTGCAGGTAGGGATTTTATGCTTCCACCTGCAATGAGGGGCAGTGTATGAACACTTATAACAAAGACAGTGTTCAAGCAAACAAATAAAATGCTAATGAAGAAAATAAAACCATAAAGACTGGAAGTTCTTTGATGATGCTTCACCTGCCATCATCCCAGGAGGTCACTGCTGGTTCCTTCCCCGCTTGCTTCCTTCTCTGTTGTGTCTCTATACAAACTTTCCACCTGTGTGTCTCTGCAGGGATGATAGTCGTGTGTACAGCTGCAGGAATCGCGGCTCTGGTGGTGGCAGCTGTGTGCTGGTGCAGGTAGGCCCATGCAAAACCTTTACCTGGCAAGAGGCCAGCAGTTTTATTTCGTGCTTCCCCCCACCCCCACCCCAAAACACCATTCTTGGGAACCACCAGGAGGGGTGGGGGTGCAGGTATAACAACACTAGAATGAGGAGCTGATTAAGAGCAGCAACAACTGCAATTGTTCATTGCATTTGCATCCCACCATTTTCTCCACGGAGCTCAAGGCGTCACCCATGGTTCTCCCCTTCTTCATTTATTCACTACAACAACCCTGTGAGGTAGGTTGGGCTGAGAGTGAACGAGTGGCCATGTAGGGATTTGAACCTTGGTCTCTCCCAGGTTCAAGTATTGCACTCTAAGCACTAAACAGGGCAGCCCTGGGTACCATGCTCCGCTGTAGTATCAAGTGCTGAGGGACGTGGAATGTTACCCTCAAGCCCTTCTTATGGGCTTTTCAAAAGCAGGCCACTGTTGGTAACAGGCTCAGCCTTTCTCAACCTGTGGGTCCCCAGATGTTGTTGAACTACAACTCCCATCACCCCTAGCTAGCAAGGCCAGAGCTCAGGGATGATGGGAGTTGTAGTCCAACATCATCTGGGGACCCACAGGTTGAGAACCGCTGGCACTAGATGGATTTCTCACCTGATCCAGCAAGCTGCTGGTGTGTGTAATTATTTGCTTTCTTTCCTCTTCTCCTCCTCTTCCTAGGCTGCAAAAGGAAATACGCCTTGCTCAGAAAGCAGACTACCCAGTTCAGAAACTCCCGGGTCCTCCATCATATGACAAGATCTCAGTATGTCCTTTCCTCTTTGATGCCTGTTTGCTGGCTACGCACTAAACTTCATGCTCTTCACTGTTTAAAGGGAATGTGGGGGGAAAACACTTGTATGCCTAATTCCAGGCAATAATGAGCCCCAGTTACCCAGCCATACCAGGGAGTTGCCTTTGCATCTCTGTATCCTATACTGTTCTGGCCTCACAACCTTCCAAATACATCTCTGCTAGCAGGGGCAAGTCATTCTGCATGTTTCTGCACTGGATGCCGTTAATACAATTGCTCCTGGGGCATAAGAATTACCTTCCCTAGGGAGGAGTCTGCACATTGCTTCCCTTTGTGAGTAACTGCTCTGGACTTGGCTCCTTCTCAATAGGAAATACTTGCCTGGACTGTGATGATTTTTGCATGCTCTTTTCTTCCAAACTCACTGCAACTTGGGCTAACTTGCAATACTGTGTACACTGTGCCTGTTTTTCTCTCCCCAAAGCCCGGCGATAAGAAGTTGGCACAGAGTGCCCAGATGTACCACTACCAGCACCAGAAACAACAGATGCTCTCCATGGAGAAGTGAGTAGCACCATTTTTCACCCATATTTTTAGCATTTTCTTCAGACTGCGGCTTCCACACACCCCATGGCAACAAGTCTGCTTTATTAAAATACTTTTATCCCACTCTTCACCCCCAAAAAAGAGGGAAGTCCTCTTAGAGCAGCTCCCCAATGTCATTGATGAGACAATTCCCTGCCCCTCGGGCTTACAATCTTAAAAAAAAGGCATGATATAAGACAGAGAGAAATGGATTTGGATGAAGTAGGAAAAAAGCAAACTCAGTTAGGCCTCTTCCTTTCCATGCATGGCTCTGGGACTGGATTCCTGTGTAGGGTGCATTTCAAAAACTTCTGCCCGAGAGGATTGGAACAGCCGGTCCACAACATTGCATCCACATCTTTAGTGTCTTTTTAATGTGGACTCACTTGGGAGAAGAAGAAGAGGAGGAGGAGGAGTTTGGACTTGATATCCCGCCTTTCACTCCCCTTCAGGAGTCTCAAAGCGGCTAACATTCTCCTCTCCCTTCCTCCCCCACAACAAACACTCTGTGAGGTGAGTGGGGCTGAGAGACTTCAGAGAAGTGTGACTGGCCCAAGGTCACCCAGCAGCTGCATGTGGAGGAGCAGAGACGCAAACCCTGTTCACCAGATAATGAGACCACCGCTCTTAACCACTACACCACACTGGCTCTCTACATTCCTTTGGCCTATGTGATGTGGCCTCTGGCTCAGATAGCCTTTTAAAAAGCTTAGGTCAGCCTCTCCCCCACCCACAAGCCTCCAAACTGCAGCTTGCACCAACTCCTGATAGCACAGCCATGCTGGATAGGAGGTGGAGTTAAAACACCTGAAAGTACCTAGTACCTGAAAGGTACTAGATTGGGGAAGGCTGGTTGGATGTTGGGAAGATTCAGGACGGACAAAAGAAAGTGCTTATTTACACATCACATAGTTAAATTATGGAACTCCCATAGGAGGCAGGGATGGCCACCAGCTTTGGGCGCCAGGCAAAAACATTTATCTTCTCGCAGACCTTTGGCCAATTAAACAATATGTGTTTTTTTTAAAATGGGGGAGGGTATTGTTTTTGTTATTATGCTATGTGTTTTTGTGTTTTTGCATTGTAAACTACCCTGTAATCTTTGGAGGAAGGACAGCATGGATATATTATTATTATTATTATTATTATTATTATTATTATTATTAATAGCAATGCTCCTGAATAACAGTTGTTGGAAACCACAGAAGGGGCAGAGAGCTCTTGTGCTCAGGTCTGGCTTGCGGGTTTCCCACAGGCATTTGGGTAACCAATGGGAGGACAGGATTCTGGCCTAGGTGGGTCCCCTTTGGCCTGATCCAGCAGGGCTCTTCTTGGGTTCTTATATGACAGCTTTTGGAAAGGTATAGTTAAATTGATGGAAGGTCTGTGTATACACCTGAAAATTGCCAAGTGCAGTGGCCCCAGCTAACTCCTGGAGCTTCTGAACCACCACCACCACCCCGCCCCCGAGACATTTTGGCTCTCTGTGTGTGGAGTCATAGAATCATAGGACTGAGTCAGAAGGGACCCAAAGGGGCCTGTAGCCTGTGGGGAGAGTGGGGAGAGTGTTCTGAATGGGTGAAAGGCAGCGGTGTGCTGGTCTGTGTGTGCTGCACTCTCTCCCTTCCTGCCCTGCCACCATCTCACCTCCTCCACCCCATCAATAGGAATAAAGAGGAGGCCAAAGTTCCAGAATCTGCATCATCGGATGAAGAAAACGAAGATGGAGACTTCACCGTCTATGAGTGCCCAGGCCTTGCTCCTGTGAGTGTTTCCTGTTCCACGCACCAAAGACTGCCCTTGGCCCTCTGATAGCTTTTCTTACTCTTTTTGTGTGCTTCTTGATAACTAAGTTCTGCTCCTGCCTACCTAGCAGTTTGAAAGCATGTCAAAGTGCAAGTAGATAAATAGGTACCACTCCGGCAGGAAGGTAAACGGCGTTTCCGTGTGCTGCTCTGGTTCGCCAGAAGAGGCTTAGTCATGCTGGCCACATGACCCGGAAGCTGTACGCCGGCTCCCTCGGCCAATAAAGCGAGATGAGCACCGCAACCCCAGAGTTGGCCACAACTGGACCTAATGGTCAGGGGTCCCTTTACCTTTACAACCTGAGCATAGGATGGAGGGGCTCACAGTATCAGTGCCCCAGCAGATCTTGCTACTTCATTAGGTTTCCAAGTCACATCTCAGGGGTCCAGCACAGAGCAAGGTGTGCCTCAGTCTCCCCAGCTTACAGCATCAACCCAAACTCATTCAGACAACTCTCAGCCCCTCCCACTTGGCCTGTTGTCCTCAGAAAATGCACATCCATTTGTGTGTACGGCAACAGAGCTCACTCTTTCAAGATGTGAATGATGAGTAGTACTTAGCTGACCTGCTAAGGCCATCACCATGAAAAAGAAACTGATTTGGCAGTTTCTCTCTTGCAGAACATAGCTTCACAGATACAGGATTGCAGGTTTGGGAAGGAAACCATGGTAGCCTCCAGACTGAATTCACAGACTACTAATTATTAATACAGGTGATTCCTCAATTATATGAGGGTTGTGTTCCAGGGTTCCATCATAAGCCCTCAGTCCTCCATCCTGGCAAGCCAGAGGCAGGATTGCAGTTTAAGGACACCTTCCACCCAGGCAGAAGTCCTTGTGGAGAGCAGGACTGGTGAAGGGGAATGGCCTCAGAAAAGGGAATTTGAACCCTTGGCTCCCTGGTCTGGTCTTCTAACCACACGCTGGCTCTTGGAGGGGAACGCCAAGTCTTGCTCTATTGTGAGAGAGCATTTTAGTTGTGTGTAAGAAAGACGTCTCTTGAGCTCTTCCAGTTGAACATTGTAGGGCAGTAGATTTTTAAAAGGAAATGCTAAAAAAACTGGGGGTTGGGGGAGATGACTAAAAATTCTTGAGGCAATTAATTTTTGCTGTTTTTCACATCTTCTCTCTTATCTCCCCCCCCCCCGCACCTGCGCCACCCTGGACTCAACGCAGACTGGCGAAATGGAAGTGAAGAACCCTCTGTTTGACGACTCCTCGCTGCACTCCCCACCCACCAAGTTGCACCCATGACCTCCGGCCGAGCATGTTGTGGACTGTGCCTGCCGAGCCTAATGTGTAGGAATGTCCCAACCTGCCGACATCCTCACTACCTAAAGAAAGAGTCTCCTTTGCAGCACCTCCAGATGCCCGAATGTGCATCTCCCCTCCCCCCTCCCCACGCCAACAAATGAATCTCTGAAATGAATGCACATTATTGGCTTCTGGGGAGGGCGGGTGGGGGGGCTTCACTCTTCAGCTCTTCATTGCTACCACTGCAACCCCCAGCTCCTCTTAGATACAACAACCTAGCACTATTTAGATGATTGGGCACGTGAATTGGGGTGGGGGGAGGAAATGCCTGTTTGCTGTTTTGTTGACTGGGGTGGGGGCGGAGTGTGAGAGAAGGAAGGGGAGTTCCCTGACTTTTTCACCCACCCCCAGCTCCTGCAAGGGCCCCTTGTCCTGGGGGCCAAGTCGTCTTGTCAGCCCTCAGAGCAAAAGCCTGAAATGAGAATCCACCCAGCATAAAATGCTATAAATCTATTTTGAATCCAGTGGTGTCATCCCTCCAATTTGTAATATATAAAAATACATGCGGATGTACCTTGCAGTTCTTTATTTGAGCAGTATGGTTGGGGGATCGTGGCCCTCCACACCAACTTTCTGTGTTTTGTGAAGATTGAAAGGGAAGTTTGACCTTCCTATCCAAGTACCTAGTACTCCTAGGACATTAAAATGCCCATTTTAAAGGTGGGAAGGGGGACAAAGTAAGGCAGAAGGATAACGGCATTCATGGTAGTGAAACAATTTCAAATCACTTCTGGGCTTTTATCTGCCAGGCAGTTGGGTCCTCAGCTGTTGAGTTGTGATCTACAGCAAGGTCCAACCCCATCCTAGGATGAGTTACGGTCCCTTTGAGAAGCCTATCTACATGCCAAAAATAAAACGCTTTTAATGCCCCTTTAACACTCAGGATGTCTCCCTCCCAAGTAAAACTGGGAATTGTAGTTTTAAGACTGCTGAGAACTCCAGAGGTTCCAGCTCTTCTGTGCGGAACTGTGGTTCACAAGATTGCGTTCATTATCATGGCCATGTTGTGGGATAAAGAAAATTGTGGACGAAAGGGAGAGTTAACGCAAGTGGAACAGCTTTAAAACATAACAGTGCAGTCCTGCATCCATTTACCCAAAAGTAAGCTTTGCTGCACTGATGGGACTTTCTCCCAAGCTTGGGACTGTGCCCTTAAAGTCATCAAATCACTGTGCTTTAATTGTAGCACTGGGGGCGGGGAAAGCACTGCATCTGGTCTTCACAGATTGCCCCACCTGGTGCCGCAAGGAGGCGGTGGTGGCGGTGGCAAAGATGCTTCCCTAGAGTCTAGAGAACCCACCCTGCTAGCAAGAGGAAAAAGTTAAAGGCCCAGTTCAAAGGTGGCTGACCGGCCATTTCAGACTGCCGGGGGTAGGAGTGATCCAACCTATGGGCTTTAGCAGAAATCAAATAAAACATATTGGTGTTCACAGGGGGTTCCTTGAGTTTAGGCGCAGTGGTTCTCAGCCTGTGGGTCCCCATATGATGTTGGACTACAACTCCCATCATCCCTGAGCTCTGGCCTTGCTAGCTAGGGGTGATGGGAGTTGTAGTTCAACAACATCTGGGGACCCACAGGTTGAGAAAGACTGGAGGGGGTTGCCAAGCTGGAAAGTGCTGGGTGTCTGTGTGCTGGGTGTGCAGCAGTCAGGCCTGGACCAGGATGTTCTGAGGCAAGACAGAAAATCTGCTCCAGAGAGGAGCAGGTGGGAACATGGATGTTGGGTGGTTGGGCAACAAGCAGAGGGGGAGGTGAGATGGGCGCTCCTCAGGAGCCCTGATCTGCCACCCATCCAAGCTGTTCCCACCCTGCTGCCTGAGGCGCCTGCCCCACTGAACCTCATGAGCAGGCTGGCCCTGACAGCAGTGCAAATTTGCTGCCCCAAACATTGGCTTCTTTCCCCCTCTTTCACCACACAGTAGTGCTGACCTCCCTGTTTCTACCCTAGTTGACAACAGGGGTGACAACTTCTGTTCTATTGCTTTTCTTCTACCCCACTAACCCCCAGTACCACCAGGGAATCTAACTGAGGAGGGGTACCCCTGTCATTCTTTGTGATAAGTGAGAGATTATTGGCAGGGGGCTGGGTGTGTGTGTGTGTCCTTGGTAAGATCACTTTTGCAGCCGGTTCAGCCAAGAGCAGGTCCACTGTGACTTCTGAAGCAGGTGGAGACCCCTTTGTTTTGTACGCAGAGGGCTCCAGGTTAAAATCGCATAGCATTGTGGGTCCAGTAAGGCTGGGAATGACCCACGTGCGAAGCCCTGGACAGCCCCTGCTGCCAGTCAGTGTAGGCAGTTCTGAGCTAGATGGAATCAGGGTCTGAGTCAACTGTTTCTGACAATCATGCCCCTGGGCTGCACAAGAACCAAAATGGGACTATTCCTCGTGTGTTTGGGATGGAGCCAAGTGCTTCTAAAAGTTCAAACCTCAAACCCTGATTTTTTTTGGGGGGGGGGGGATTTTCTAATGCTGATTCTGAGACACTTAAAAAAACCAAAACAATTGAAAACACGATTTTTGAAAGTTTTCCCTCTCCTAATTTGCTGAACAGAGGAAGGATAAGGTTCCTAACTTTGGGGTAACTCCGTTGTTTTGCATTAAGAGAAGATTGGGGTGAGAGAGACCTCAGTTCATAAAGCAGCCTTTGTAAACCAGATGCATTGGACTACATGCTGGGATGGCTCAGTTGGTAGAGCATGAGACTCTTAATCTCATGGTTGTAAGTTCGAGCCCCACCATGGGGTAATAAATATTCCTGCATTGCAGGAGGTTGGACTAGATGACCCTCATTGTCCTGTACAATTCTATGATTCTGTGACCTCCCATCAGCCCCAGGCAGCATGGCTATGTGGGTTGGGGAGCATGGGAGTTGTAGTCCAATGCATCAGGAAGTTAGCTGGTTAACAAAAGCTGTCTTTATAAAGAGTTGAGCCTGCATAGATTCTTAAAATCAGACACGGGATAAAGAGAGCCTCATATATCCACACCTGTTTTATGTTTTATTTCCCCTGGTCCGAAGGGATTCCTGAACAACAACATCAGGAACCTATGGCCCTTTAAAATTTTGCCCCAGTCATGAGGTCTAGAAACTTGGGTTTCTTAATTTTATTTTAATGCTTAGCTGGTTGGCATGGGGAGGGAAGCAATGCTTGAAACAGGAGTGTACTTCTACAACGCTGACCCCTTGAATATCGTCTTACTCAAAGCCTTCTAAGACTCATGCTTCATTTGCAGGGCAGAGGCATTTAGGGAGCTTTGCCAAATGTGTATCTGAGGTTCAACACCTGTGTGTGTGTGTGTGTGTGTGTGTACACACACATATATAGCCATGTCTGTGGGGTTTCCTCCCACCTGCTATGGCTGCAGAGTCTGGGCCCGTGGAATGAGAGACAAGATCTACCGGGGAAAGAGATGGCAAATTTATACAATTTTAAATGCACAAAATTGGAAGAGATCTGATATTCCGCACCCTCTTTCCTTGGAAGCCCCTGACGCCAGAGAATCCACAGCTCCTTCTGTAGCTGCTGGACTGATTTTTAATTCAGATGTTTAAAATATACCACTGCTGGTTATCCCTTATATCCCTTGTACAGTGTAAGAGAGCCACACTGTTAAACTGCAGAAGGGATTGGAAATTGTCATGGAAATGTATTGATGGAGGGGGGCGGTTAGTATAAAGTTATCTGAAGTTAATACACCAAGAAAACCCGTGGGTCTTATATGCAGCCTTCATTGATTTGAAGGCTGCCTTTGATTCAATTTCACGAGTAAGACTCTGGGCCAAATTGAATACATCCAGTATAGATAAAAGATTGTTATTTTTGATTAATGGCCTATATAAAGATACTGTGTTGTACGTAAGATCCTCCGCAAATGGCCAACTCATAGGCCCTGTACCAGCCACCAAGGGGGTTAAACAGGGCTGCATTTTAGCCCCAGCTTTATTTAACCTACATATCAATGACATGGTTAAAAGCTTAACATCTCTGGAGTTCCATGCTCCTAAATCGGCCACAAAACCAATCTCAGTGCTCTTATACGCTGATGATGCGGTCCTCCTATCCCGAACAAAAATAGGCCTTAATTCTTAAGCAGAATTGAGCAAAATGACAGGAAGGATTCGAAACCTGCAGGACCAGAGATTTACAGAAGATTGGAAGAAGTATATGAATTATTTGAAGAGCACCTGTAATCAATAAATTACGCTAGTAGGACTACAAGAAGTTTTGTAAGGAGAAATATACGAAGTGTTACAAAGTAGAAAAAGATAGAGATATTGGTTACGAGTTTGAAATGTAATAGGGAAGATAAGAAATGCATACTGAGAGATTAGACTGGAAAATTTTCAGACAGGATTGATGGAAGTCAAAAATTTGAATAAGAGGTAAAAGTATGTTTAATTACTGTTGAAAATGATATGTTAAAAAAAACTAATAAAAAAATTATATTTTAAAAAAATAGGCCATAAAAGGTTGATAGGAGAATTCTCAGTATATTGCAGGAGAGAACAGCTGGTGGTAAACTATGAGAAAACCAAAGTCACAGTTTTCGCAAGGAAACATAGATCACATAGCTGGAGCATGGACAATCACCCAGCTGAGCAGGTTAAAGCCTTTAAATACCTGGGCATAGTCTGAGGGTCAGCCATATTGTGAAGCTTAAAAAATCCCCACCATGCCCCCATAGCATCTTGGGACAGTCCCTTCTGCTTTCTATTGCTTGGCTTTGAATTTAGCAAACTTATTTTCCATCATGACAGCCCTGCAAAGTAGGGCACTGTCTCCAAGTTATAAGTTGCCTGAAGCTATACAGCTCCCTGGCGTTTGAACCCAGACTGTGCAGCTCAGAGTCTTAACTGTAGCTGTGGGGCATTCAGGTTCCTAAATCATAAAGTGAGAGAAGGAAGGGATCCTTGATTGTATGCTAACATTTTTTATAGCTCTACAGTATTAAATATCCTGAGCACAAACACTGCTATTGAGAAGGCTCTGCATTCTACCTGCTCCTTGTTTGGCATTTGCAAAGAGCTTCAAAAGGCACACACACACACACACACACACACACACACACACACACACACACACCGAGTCTTACTGGGATGGGGGGCTATGCCCGGGGGGGGTGGAGATATCCAATTTCTCTGATTTATTTCTCTCTTCTTATTCTGTTACATGTGACTCCTCCAAACTAATTTCATTGTATGGACTGTGCTTAGTCTTACTTTAAAGAAGGGGAAGTTTTATTAAAGGACTAAATAAATTTCAAACCAAATCGTGACTTCTTATTCTTTCTTAACCCACTCGCACTCATAAGATAAGCTGGTTTCTAGGTCTTTGGTTTAAAGAGCGTATTTAAGGAAGTATGTTGGATTTCCATATTGGGGAGACTAGACTCTCTTCTGCCTTGATTTTGACTGCCAAGTAATCTTTGTGCCCAGAGGATTCTGGGAAGTGTTTCCAGAGTGCACCTTTGGGTCATGTGAAGGCCCAGTGCCGACTATAATATACAGGGTGCCTTTATCTAACCATTTTGAGCTCTTGGGGTATCGATGGAAACTGCTTGTGTCTTCTGCCATAGAGACATAGGTTGAGTCTCAGTATCAAATGAGGCAGGTTAGACACCTGGCCCAGGTAGCATCCGATGGGAACGTGGGCAGCAATGATGATGATGATGATTTCATATATTTTTAGCCTGCAGTTTGGGGCATTAATGCATCAAAATGCAAATATTGCTGCAAAAATGTTGCATTCAAATAACAGCAGCAGTCATTGCAATTCTTTAAATAAGTACAGTTACCACTCCGATGAGGAATAGGGAGTTTAGGCAAAGCTTCTTTTCACCACTTGTCTTTGGCCTTTATAAAGTCACCATTGTGGGGGGGGGGTGTGAAGGCAACCACAGGAAGGAAACAAAGTTCACCTGAAGCTATCTGTGGTACTGCAACTCCTAACTTGCTTTGCTCGGTGATATCTGACTAATGTTATGGCCAGCCATAATATAGATTTCCCTTAGAATCATAGAATCATAGAAGAATCATAGAATCATAGAGTTGGAAGAGACCACAAGGGCCATCGAGTCCAACCCCCTGCCAATCAGGAAACACCATCAGAGCACTCCTGACATATGGTTGTCAAGCCTCTGCTTAAAGACCTCCAAAGAAGGAGACTCCACCACACTCCTTGGCAGCAAATTCCACTGTCGAACAGCTCTTACTGTCAGGAAGTTCTTCCTAATGTTTAGGTGGAATCTTCTTTCCTGCAGTTTGGATCCATTGCTCCGTGTCCGCTTCTCTGGAGCAGCAGAAAACAACCTTTCTCCCTCCTCTATGTGACATCCTTTTATATATTTGAGCATATCACCCCTTACCCTCCTCTTCTCCAGGCTAAACATGCCCAGCTCCCTTAGCCGTTCCTCATAAGGCATCGTTTCCAGGCCTTTGGCCATTTTGGTTGCCCTCCTCTGGACACGTTGCAGTTTGTCAGTGTCCTTCTTGAACTGTGGTGCCCAGAACGGGACACAGTACTCCAGGTGAGGTCTGACCAGAGCAGAATACAGTGGCACTATTACTTCCCTTGATCTAGATGCTATACTCCTATTGATGCAGCCCAGAATTGCATTGGCTTTTTTAGCTGCCGCGTCACACTGTTGGCTCTTCTCTGTCCAATGCCGCTAGCCGCTAATAATAATAAAAATTGTTTGTTTGTTTATTTCCTGTCCCACCTTTTTCTCTGAGGAGCTCAAACTGGTACACATGGTTCCTCCCCATTCCTCATTTAATCTCTGGGGAGGCAGGTTAGGCTGAGAGGCAGTGACTGGACCCCAAGGTCACCCAGTGAGTTCCACAGCTGAGTGGGCATTTGAACCCTGGTCTCTCCCAGGCCCTAGTCTGATGCTCTAACCACTCTTTCAGGGATCACCAAGCCATGTGTTTTAGAGTACAGCACCAATCATCACTAATAATTGACTTTGCTTGCTGGGGCTGATGGAAGTTTGAATCCAGCACATCTGGAGTGCTGCCCCTGAACTATATGCATCAATGGCTCTCCAGGGAGACATTCACCTGGAAAGCACAGGTATTCCCCAATCTGCATTTTCAAAGCATTCTCCCTTCAAAGCTCTCTTGAATATTTCTTTGCAGATACGATACGATACTCTTTATTGTCATTGTCCCATACAGAACAACGAAATTGAAAAAATCTACATCAGACATTCAAAAACCAACAAGCCTGCTATCCCAGCCTGGTTAACCCCCTAAAAACTCTGATACCCCATAACTGAATACAATATACTCCCAAAGAGACTACCTTACACTGTGTTTAAAACCAAAATCGCATTTGGGTAGAAACTTTCTCAGGTGGCTGGTCCTAGTCCTTATAACCCTGTACCTTCTTCTAGAAGGCAGAAGCTGAAAGAGATCATTTCCAGGGTGCTTAATATCCTGCGCTATCTCTGCAGCTTTCTTATGACACCTGGAAGCATAGATTTGATCCAAGGTGGGAAGAGTGCACCCAATTATTCTCTCCGCAGTCTTTACAACCCTGGACAGCACTGGTTTTTCCCTGACTGTGCAGCTCCCAAACCACACACAGCTTCACAACCCTTAAGAACTGTAGAACTTCTAGAAAACAATATTAAGACTCTGTCAAGAATGTATAACTTGCTCCTAGACTGGCATACAAAGGATGAACAGGTTAAATTGGTTATGATAAACTGGGCAAAGGACTTAGGACATAACATACAAATGGCCGATTGGGAGAGGCTATGGAGAACAGAACTGAAATTCACAGCAAGTTGTATGCTGAAAGAAAATTACAGTGGTACCTCAGTTTACATATGCTTCAGGTTACATACGCTTCAGGTTACAGACTTTGCTAACCCAGATAGTACCTCGGGTAAATAACTTTGCTTCAGGATGGGAACAGAAATCGTGCAGTGGTGGCGCAGCGGCAGCAGGAGGCCCCATTAGCTAAAGTGGTGCTTCAGGTTAAGAACAGTTTCAGGTTAAAAACAGACCTCTGGATCAAATTAAGTACTTAACCCGAGGTACCTCTATATGAAAATGACTCCTACTAAGTAATCTAAAATGTATAGAACAAGCTCCAATATTTGTTGGAAGTGTAAAGAAAAGGAGGGTATCTTTTATCATATGTGGTGGTCATGTAAGATATCAAAGTCTTTTGGGGAATTGATATACAATAAATTGAAAAAAATGTTTAAAATAACATTTGTCAAAAAGCCTTAAAAAACCCTAAAGCTTTTACTAGGAATTACAGGTTCCGACATCCCAAAAGACCAGAAAATACCGTTTATGTATGCGACAACAGCTACAAGGATGCTACTAGCCCAAAGATGGAAAGAACCAACAGTTCAGACTAGGAAAGAATGGCAAGCCAAACTGTTGGACTATGCAAAACCGACTTGGGAGACTCGAGAATCAAGAAGATAATGACTTTAAAAAAGAATGGGGAAAATCCATAACTTACTGAGGAGGCCATTGTAAACAAATAAAAACATTAGCTGGACTTGTAACTTGTAAAGAAACGAAAGACCTGGATAATTCAGAGAGATGAAAAACTGTGGAAAACGTAATGATAGGTAGTCTTAGGAAAATTACCAGTATTTTAAGGACCCATGCAGGGACCGGGGGAAGTCACAAGATTCAGAAAATCTCATATATGAATATGTTAAAAGTTTTTCCTCCTTGTTATTTTTAATTTGTTCTTGTAAAAACTAAAAAAAAAAAAAAACTATAGGAGAAGTTTGTGCCCTGCAGGTTAGGATAGTCTAAGAGATAGTGACTGGTCCAAGGTCACCCAGTAAGCTTTATAGCTGAACAGGGATGAGAACCTGGCTAACCTAGCCAAACACCCTGAATCTCCACCAGCACCCCCACAACCCAACCTGATGGGTTCTGATGTTTTGATCAAATAGCTGTAAAAGTCTAGAGAGCTGCATAAAGCCCCAGCCAGCACAGGTATGCTCCCACCAGCCCCAGTCTCATCGGAATGATGGGCACTGTAGCCCCAAACAGCTGTAGGGCGCCATGTTGAGGAACACAGATCAATTCTGTAGGGTTGGGAGATCTCTTTGGGAAGGGGTGGAACAGGTACTAGGGTCTTACATTTGGCTGCAGGCTCCTTTGAAGCTGCCAATAATCTGGAAATGCCCCATTTGTTTTGATGGATGCTTGAACTAAGAAGATATTTCCAGCCATTGGGTGGAGCAAGTGAACCATGCATTCTGCAACTGAATGTTACGGATGGTGCTTCATACCACACCTTAGTCACACTGCAGGACTCCCTTCCATAAGGTGCAGCTTTGAAAAGAGTGTCCTCCCCCCTCAACCTCCCCATTCTTAGTAAAGGTAAAGGGACCCCTGACCATTAGGTCCAGTCGTGACCGACTCTGGGGCTGCGGCGCTCATCTCGCTTTACTGGCCGAGGGAGCCGGCATACAGCTTCCGGGTTATGTGGCCAGCATGACTAAGCCGCTTCTGGCAAACCAGAGCAGCGCACGGAAACGCCATTTACCTTCCTGCCGGAGTAGTACCTATTTATCTACTTGCACTTTGACGTGCTTTCGAACTACTAGGTTGGCAGGAGCAGGGACCGAGCAACGGGAGCTCACCCCATCGCGGGGATTCGAACAGCCGACCTTCTGATCGGCAAGTCCTAGGCTCTGGGGTTTAACCCACAGCGCCACCCACGTCCCATCCCCATTCTTACTCCTTCAATAAATTATCTATCCATGGCTACAAGTCAACATGGCATAGAGAAGCTACATAGAAGTTTTTCTCCCTCATAGCACTAGGACTTGTGGGCGTCCAAGGAAGCTGATTGTTGGAAGATTTGAAACAGAGAAAAGAAAGACCTTTTACATGCACCACACAGTTAAACTATGGAGATCACTCCCACAGGAAGCAACTGTGTCCATGGAGATGGGTGTCTTTAAAAGAGATCTGGGCAAATGTGATGTGGGATATTGATCAAAGGCTCCTGGCCACAATGGCTACGTTCTGCCTCCATTGTCTGAGACAACAATACTTTTGAATACCAGTTGCTGGAATAAGCCTCGGGAGGGGAGAGAGTGCTTGTTCACAGATCCTGCTTGTGGGGTTTCCTAGAGGCAGCTGGCAGGCCACCAGACGCCTCTAAGATGCTGGACTAGAGGGGCCACTGGCCAGATCCAGCCTCAGGACTCTATGTTTGTATTGCTGCATGCCCCCTAGATTATTGGAGGCAGTACATCAACTGCTGGAGTTCACAGGCAGGAGGCCATTGTTGCACTCATGCCTGACTTCATTAATTAATTCATTAAAATATTTACATTTTTCCTTCTGAGGAGCCCTACGTAGTTTACAGAATGAAATTCCAACTAGAAAACATTTATGTGTGAGTTTGAAATATATGTACAGCAAACAATGACCAATGGTACGTCGGGGATGTATACAATATCTAAAACAGGCCCATAACCTTTCTGGGTAAAGTCTGAGCAAAGAAATGTGTTTTCAGCAGTCTTCGGAAGTAGCCCAGCACAGGTGCCTCTAGTAAATTACCCAGAGGCATATGTAGGAAGACAGGAAGCGACTTCACTGACTGAGTCAGCCCATTCATCCTTCTACTGGGCACTGTCTACACCAGGGGTCAGCAAACTTTTCAGCAGGGGGCCGATCCACTGTCCCTCAGACCTTGTGGGGGGCCGGACTATATTTTTTTGGGGGGAAATGAACCAATTCCTATGCCACACAAATAACCCAGAGCTGCATTTTAAATAAAAAGACACATTCTACTCATGTAAAAACACCAGGCAGGCCCCACAAATAACCCAGAAATGCATTTTAAATAAAAGGACACACTCTACTCATGTAAAAACATGCTGATTCCCAGACCATCCACGGGCCGGATTCAGAAGGCAATTGGGCCGGATCTGGCCCCCGGGCCTTAGTTTGCCTACCCATGGTCTACACCAGGCATAGCCAAACTTGGCCCTCCAGCGGTTTTGGGACTACAATTCCTATCACCCCTGACCACTGGTCCTGTTAGCTAGGGATGGTGGGAGTTGTAGGCCAAAAACATCCGGAGGGCCGAGTTTGGCTATGCCTGGTCTACACTGACTTGTAGCAGCTAATCAGAATCTTGGGGCAGGGGAGGGGAGATTCCTAGCCCTACCTGGAGATACTGGGGACCAAACCTGGGACCTTCTGCATGCAAGGAAGTGCTCTATCTCTGGGCTACGGCATCAGCTTGGCCACTGTGACAAGTGGGAAGCTAGACTACATATGCATTTGGTCTGGTCCAGCTGCAAGGGCTCTCATATTAAACTGGAATTTCTTGCTTGCAGCTGCCTAGATTTGCAGGCTTCTGTGTGAAATCTGCTAACTGTGTGGGTCAGCAGCCCCCTCTAGTGCCTGCACTGTGCCCAGCAACACTTCCCAAGCTAACAGAGGAGGTGCTCCTCACCCTGAATTAATTTAAGGGCAAGAATGAGGAGCCTTCCCCATTTGGCATGTCTGCAGGAGATACTCATCTGGGCACAGCTGTGGTTGAAAGGAAACAAATCCAGAATATTGACTCCATAGAGAGCAGCCACCCTTTCCTGAAGTTGCAACATCTTTGCATGGAGAGTAATTGAATAATGTTAGTTGTAGGAAAGGGAGCGGAACAACCTATACTGCACAGAGGCTGAGCTGGACAGAGGCAAATCCAGGGCGGTGGCAACTCATGCAGAGATGCGACAGAGAACCTCCTCTGAGAGAAAGTGACTCTCCAGCACTCCAGTCTGGTGTGATTTTGGTTATGTTAACAAGGAAGACTTAATCTTGTCTCTTCCTCCAAGTTCTCGGGACATTTGGGACCAAATAAAGCGCAGCTTAACTCCGATCTTTTTTTACTATGCATTTACTATGAGGACTGCTTCTGGCACCTGTTTCATTCTGCACAATGTAAAGTTTTTATATCACTTTACCTTCTGATATCTTAAGTTATAGTTAACATGATAACACAGTTCATTTGCATTAGACCCATAGCTGTCAACGTTTCCCTTTTTTAAGGGAAATTCCCTTATTCTGAATAGGATTCTCACAAGAAAAGGGAAAAGTTGACAGCTATGGATTAGACATTAGTGTGCAGGCTCATAGGACTTAAGAGACACTCCTGTTGGCATATGGCATTTTGATGCGCAATCTTATGCTGTTCTGGAGGCCCATTTGCAACATGAAAAGAGCGCAACCTGCAGCAGCACGTCTTTGCACACGTGGGTTGTGATTTGCCACTTCTGCGCATGCGCGTGATGTCATTTTGTGCTTTTGTGCATGTGCAAGCGGCGAAACCCGGAAGTAACCATTTCCGGTACTTCCAGCTCGCCACAGGATGTAACCTGAAAGAACGTAACATGAAGCAGACATAACATGAGGTATGACTGTACATTATTTACAGAATGAGTCCTGTCTGATTGGCTGATTCTGCTTCCTTCCTGGAGCCTGATTGGTCTTCTCCTGTAGGCCAATCAGTTGTTGCATTCTACGATCCTAACAGCCTAATAGGCTGATTAACTTCCTCCTGGAGCCTGATTGGTCTTTTCCTGCAAGCCAATCAGTTGTTGCATTCTAGTATGTTTCTGAGCACAATTCAAAGTGTTGGTGCTGACCTTTAAAGTTCTAAATGGCCTCGGTCCAGTATATCTGAAGGAGCGTCTCCACCCCCTCTGGTGGTTCCCTCACTGCGAGAAGCCAAGTTACAGGGAACCAGGCAGAGGGCCTTCTCAGTAGTGGCACCCGCCCTGTGGAACGCCCTCCCACCAGATGTCAAAGAGAACAAGAACTACCAGACTTTGGAAGACATCTGAAGGCAGCCCTGTTTAGGGAAGCTTTTAATGTTTAACAGGCCTAGATAGCATCTTGAGAAGTAGAGACGTCACCTTGACAACAAAGGTCCGTATAGTTAAAGCCATGGTTTCCCCAGTAGTGATGTATGGAAGTGAGAGCTGGACCATAAAGAAGGCTGATCGCCGAAGAATTGATGCTTTTGAATTATGGTGCTGGAGAAGACTCTTGAGAGTCCCATGGACTGCAAGAAGATCAAACCTCTCCATTCTGAAGGAAATCAGCCCTGAGTGCTCACTGGAAGGACAGATCGTGAAGCTGAGGCTCCAGTACTTTGGCCACCTCATGAGAAGAGAAGACTCCCTGGAGAAGACCCTGATGTTGGGAAAGATGGAGGGCACAAGGAGAAGGGGACGACAGAGGACGAGATGGCTGGATAGTGTTTTCGAGGTTACCAGCATGAGTTTGACCAAACTGCGGGAGGTAGTGGAGGACAGAGGTGCCTGGCGTTCTCTGGTCCATGGGGTCACGAAGAGTCGGACACGACTAAACAACTAAACAAAGTATTTTAATACTTTGCTGGAAGCCGCCCAGAGTGGCTGGGGAAACCAAGCCAGATGGGCGGGGTATGTATAAACAAACAAACAAACAAATTATTATTATTACTACTACTATTATTATTGGATCCTACTTGCCTATTGTTCTAGGATCCAAGCTTAGTACATAACACAGCCGCAATGGCTATGCTCTGCCTCCACAGTTTGAGGCAGCAATGCCAGTCCCCAAGCAGTCAGTGGTGGTATCTCTCAATGACTATAGACCAATAGCTCTAACATCTGTCGTTATGAAATGTTTTGAGAGATTGGTGCTAGATCATATTAAGGCTGGTCTTCCATCCACTCTAGACCCGTTCCAGTTTGCATACAGAAGAAACAGATCTACTGATGATGCTATTTCCATCGCTGTCCATACTGTACTGAGTCATCTAGAACGACAGGGAACCTACGCAAGGCTGTTGTTTGTGGACTACAGTTCTGCCTTCAATACAATTCTGCCAGACAGGTTATTTCTTAAAATGACCAACTTGGGTATACATCAGAAGATCTGTCTGTGGGTAAGGAATTTCCTGACTGATAGGCCGCAGACAGTGAGAATGGGACCTCACTATTCTTCTACTCTAGTGTTAAGCACAGGAGCCCCTCAGGGATGTGTGCTAAGTCCCTTTCTCTATTCCCTGTACACATTTGATTGCACCCCACTGTATAAGTCCAACACAATCATCAAATTTGCGGATGATACAACGGTGGTGGGGCTCATTAGTGAGAACAATGAGACTGCTTATAGGAAAGAAGTACAGGGGTTAATTCAATGGTGTAAAGAAAACAATCTTATGCTTAACACCAAAAAAACCAAAGAACTCATAATTGACTTTAGGAGAAAGAAAAGTGTATTTTTACCATTGCACATAAATGGCGAGGAGGTGGAGAGGGTTGGTAGTTTTAAATACCTGGGCATTTATATCTCTGAGGACCTCTCATGGACTGCAAATATTAATATGGTTGTGAGGAAGGTGCAGGGGAGGTTGTATTTCCTGAGAATGCTCAGGGGACTGAATCTATCTCAGCACCTACTTCTGTCCTATTATCACAGTACCATTGAGAGTGTCTTAACCTATAGTGTATTATCGTGGTATGGGAGCAGCTCTGAAACGGATAAAAAAGCTTTACAGAGAATAATTAAAATTGCCCAGAATGTTATTGGGCTCCAACTACCAACCCTGGATGAGATCTTCACGTCTCGCACTTTGAAGAAGTCACATAATATCCTGAGAGATCCCACCCATCCTGCTCACAACTTCTTTGAACTGTTGCCTTCGGGCAGAAGATATAGGACAATGAAAACACGAACCACACGCCTTCTGAATAGTTTCTATCCAAGAGCTCTGATTGCACTAAATAATGATCTTAGGGCCAGTTGCAAGAAATAGCAAGCAGGAAGTAGGAAGGAATGAGATAGGTTTTAGGTTATGTTATGCCTTTAAATAGGTTATGTTATATTCTGGATTATGTTATGTTTTATAGATTATGTCTGAATAGGATGAGAATGTTGGAGATACGTGCAAATGTGTATGTGAACCCGGTCTTTGGGTGGGTGTTTGATTTTCGTTGTTGTGTATACTGTGTATATATGGACAATGACAATAAATTTATCTTAAGTAAAAGTCGCTGGTGCCACAGAAGGGGAGAGGGTCTTGTGCTCAGGTCCTGTTTCCTGGTTTCCCTTTAGGTCACCTTGTTGGCCACTGTGAGAAGAGGATGCTGGACTAGATGGGGCCCCTGTGGCCTGATCCAGCAGCACCTTCTTATGCCCTTGTGTTCTCCAGCCCTGGAGAAGAGTTGTGGGTTTTTGTTTCAAAGTGGGGCAGGCACAGCTGCCCTCCTTTTCCTGCCCAGCTGCTGTCAGCTTACATTGGGTAAACAGGAAAGGAAACAGGTCTCACTGCTGAGCAAGGTGCTCTCTCATTTCGAGCATGGCGTAGGAGGGTTGCTTCCTTCCTCTCCCCCCTGTCCCCCCCCCGCCGCAACTTTGTGGTAATGAGAGGATCAGATTTATTTCCTTGATTGGTTTTATTTCAACGGTTCTCGCCTCTAAGCGAAGTCCAAGTGATGAAACCAAGAAACGTCTTCACAGTCATTTCTGGCCACACCCCTGGATCTTGCTGCTCTCCATCTGGCATTACTTGCACAGCTTGAGAAGCTGTAAGCACCTCGGGGCAGAGACCTGCCAGCGCTGCTTATATTACTTTGTGAAGCATCTTCTATGTACCATCCTTCACCCCCACCCATGCCTTGCTCACAGCCCCCAGTGCAAATGAAGAAGAAAGACCTGCATTTGTATTAGGTATAGGTAAAGGGACCCCTGACCATTAGGTCCAGTCGTGGCCGACTCTGGGGTTGTGGCGCTCATCTCGCTTTATTGGCCGAGGGAGCCGGCGTACAGCTTCCGGGTCATGTGGCCAGCATGACTAAGCCGCTTCTGGCGAACCAGAGCAGCACACGGAAACGCCGTTTACCTTCCTGCCGGAGCGCTACCTATTTATCTACTTGCACTTTGACGTGCTTTTGAACTGCTAGGTTGGCAGGAGCAGGGACTGAGCAACGGGAGCTCACCCCGTTGCGGAGATTTGAACCGCCGACCTTCTGATCGGCAAGTCCTAGGCTCTGTGGTTTAACCCACAGCGCCACCTGTGTCCCAACAGGAGGCAATGATGGCCACCAATTTGGAGAGCCTTGATGGAGGTTTGGACAAATCCATGGAGGAGGAGGAGACGAGCCACAGTTACTTCGCTGTGCCTCCGTGGTCAAGAGGCAGTGAGGCTTCTGAATACCAGATGCAGGAAAACACAGGAGAGGAGACCTGCTCTTGTGCAAGGATCCTGCTTGCTGGTTTCCCACAAGCATCTAGTCAGCCACTGTGAGAACAGGACTAGATAGCTCATTGGCCTGATCCAGCTGATGGCTCTTCCTACCTTCATAAGCTTCATCTGCCTGGATGAACAAGGACTGACCTTGCCAGCTTATGCTTTGCGGATGAGCATCAGGCTGGTAAAGGCTATGCGAGACAAACAAACTGTATCGGACAATCAGTTCTTCTTCTTGCATTATGGTGTTTCCTAAACAAACCTTCACTTCAAAGCCGCTCTGTTGTGTTCCTCTCTAAACACCGGCTGGAGGGATTGGGGCTTAATCTTTTTGGCCTTCCCAGGCGACAGCAGGGCTCAGCTAACATGGAAACCATGATCTAAGGTGCCTGAAGCAGCTCAGCCAAAAATCAGAGGGCAGGAGGACCTGAAGGTGGCATCCATGGGTCTCTCGCCTCCTCATTTAATCCCGACAACAACCCTGTGAGGTAGATTAGGCTGAGAGGCAGTAACTGGCTCCCAAGGGATTTGAACCCTGGGGCCTAGTCACAACACTATGCCACAATGAGGTGGCTGAGGTTTTTTGTTTTTTAAAAAAATATTTTTATTAAGCAATTTCAACAGAACAAATTATCAATCCAAGTAGTCAATTACATTATTTTTCCCCCTTTTTATTCCTCCCCATCTCTCCCTCTCCCCCCTCCTCCAACCTGGGACTTCCCTCAGCTCCCCTCTCTGATTTATTTGCACATATTATTCTCTGCATATTAAAAATTGTACGTATCATTGCCTTTCCTATCATTTATTCTATTAATGCGGTGGCTGAGGTTTGAGGCGTGGCAGAGAACTAAATTTACAGGTGCAACAGGTATAGAGCTGCTGCCCCATCAGCACATACCCTCCAATGAAAATAGGGGTGTCTCATTCCATAATAAAAAAAATTACAATTTATACCCCACCCATCTGACTAGGTTGTCCCAGCTACTCTGGACGGCTTCCAACATACATAAAAACATTTTTTTTAAATTAAACATTTTGAAACTTTCCTATACAGGGCTGCCTTCAGATGGCTCAGGCGTCAGATAACTCCATACCCTCCAAATTTCTCTGATGAAAATAGGGACATCCTAAGGAAAAGTGGGACATTCCGGGATCAAATCAGAAACCGGGACAGCTTCTGTAAATCTGGGGCTGTCCCTGGAAAATAGGGGCACTTGGAGGGTCTGCTTGCATGACACAAGCTGTTAAATTCATTGTCAGCTGACTAACAGGTTCAGATGGCGATTTGTTTTGTTTTTCTAAAAAAAAATATTCAAAATTAAAACAAAACATATTATCCAAAAACATATCATCCTTTTTTTTCCCATTTTTCCTCCCTCCCTCCACCCTCCCACACAAACCCCACCCACCCCCACCCCTGGCTTCCTCAGTTCCAGTCTTTGGTTTATCTGAGAATGCTGTTTTCTGCATGTTACAAAGTTGTATAGATCCTCAAACTATTTAGCTGATTATTATCAATAAAAAGTTTGTGAATGTTTATTCAAAGCCAGCCAAGGAGTCCAGTTCACTTTGCTGCATCTTAAAATACTTTGTAAAGGGTTCCCATTCATCTTTAAAGTCACAGTTATGCTTGTCCTGTAGCTTATATGTCAGTTTTGCCAGTTCTGCATAGTCCATCAATTTTTCTTGCCATGATTTTTTAGTTAGGGTTTCTTCAGTCTTCCATCCTTGTGCTATTAGGACTCTCGCGGCCGTTGTCGCATACATGAAGATGTTTTTCAGCTTTTTTGGCAGATCTTTCCCTACAATACCTAACAAAAGTGCTTCAGGTTTTTTAACAAATATTAAATGGAACATTTTCTTCAATTCGTTGTATATCATTTCCCATTTTTTTTAAATTACATTACAATCTCACCACATATGATAAAATGTCCCCTCCTTTTCCTTCCAACATATATTTGAACTAGTTTTGTACATTTTCCCTAAGTGCACTGGTGTCGTGTACCATCTGTACATCATCTTCATGTAATTCTCCTTAAATAGGGAACAATCTGTAAATTCTATATCAGTTTTCCATAATTTTTCCCAATCTTCCATCATAATGTTGTGACCTAGGTCAGATGGCGATTTGTGTCAGATGGTCAGTTTGTGTGGGATCAATCCTCTCTGTGATTTCAGATTAAACAAGGATGGCAGAGATAAAGAAGAGATAAAGCGCTTAATCAGCACTCTCTCCCCCCCCCGCCCCCCTCTCTGTGTTCTCAGTCATCTTCTGGAAAGATATATGTTCTTAGTTCTCAGTATCAGATCTTTGAACCCTTATGAACTTTGCGATTCAACTCTTTAAGCCTGAGGCTTCTTCAAGGGAGCCTTTCTCGTCTCCTGCCCTGGCTCCTCTAATATATTGGAGGCTGAGCCAGCCACAGAATGACTGTTGAAAAGGTGGTACAAGACCTGAACCTTGGTATCCAAGTCATAGAATTGTAGAATTGTGGAGCTGGAAGGGACCCAATGTGTTATCTACTCCAGTCCTTGCAAGGCAGGAATCACAGGTCAGATGGCCACCCAACCTCTGCGTGCGCAGAATAACTTCTCAATGAGTTTGTTTTGCTCCCTGGGAATAGGATGGTCCAGATGTCAAAATGCTAAACTTTCTCCCAACCACCTAGGCAGCAAAGACATAAAACGGTGCCCAGCCAGACATACAACCACCACCTGGTGTGAAGCAAACAAAACTCTGCCCACCTACAGAGAGAAAGCATGTACCAGTTATGTACCCTGTGGAACACCCTCCCTTCAGATGTGAAGGAAATAAGCAGCTATCCTATCTTTAAAAGACAGCTGAAGGCAGCCCTGTTTAGGGAAGTTTTTAATATTTAATTACTGTACTGTTTTTAACATTTGATTGGGAGCCGCCCAGAGTGGCTGGGGAAACTCAGCCAGATGGGCGGGGTATAAATAAATGTTGTTGTTGTTGTTGTTGTTGTTGTTGTTGTTGTTGTTAAAGTAACAGGGTGAAAGGAAACCCCTGTGTCTTGTACAGGCTCAAGCTAGCTAATGAGCGGAGATGAGAAAACTTTTAGGAACACCCCTGCCTGCTTGTGCCTGCTGGGCCGCAGGCAGCCAAGCACACAGGTGTGAATCCTGATAGGATTGGGTCAGGAGCCGAATTCTGCCGTTCATCCAGATGCAGGTCCAATAAAGAACCAGAGGCAATTTGCAGGCACTGGGAAGAGAGGGTGAGTCAAGAAATCTGTCTCGGGCAGGGTTTGGAGTGCAAGAACAAAGGCACAGGCAGTTGTGGAGCAATCTGATGGTTTGCCCAAGAAGGAGCCTGGCATGACCTCACTGCCGCTGCTACGAAGAACGATTTGGAAACAGGCCACGTCAGAAGAAGCTTGGGCAAAACAACAGTGGAGCAATAATGGGGCCCTGAGTCCCTCTTCTTGCAGGCTCATCCTGACTCGTCACAAGGAGGACCAATCCCAGGGTGCTCCTTGATTGAATTCAGCAGCTGGCATTGTTGGTATGTGTGGGTGGCCCCTAGGTCCTTTGCACTGGGCTCCAGATCTGCTGCCTTGCTGTCTCCCATTCAACCTTTATTTCTTTCTTAATGCTTACAGGGGATCTTTCCCTCTGACAATTAGCCTAAATTTCCATGCACACCAACAAATCAGCAGATGCAAATTTGGCCCATGTGCCCCAAATCCTGCAAGGACTACTACCAGCCATGCGGGTTCAGCTCTGCCTCCACAGTCAGAGGCAGCAATGATTTTCTTTGTTAAAAAATAATAATTTTTATTGAATGATTTTATGTTACAAAAAACATTACGACTATACTACCACACAACAGAATTGAGAAATAAAAATTACATACATCAATATTTTGTTTGTTATCTACCGTCTTATTTCCTCCCAAACATTCCATACAAAACATACACCCACACAAACACACACAAAAAATAGTGATAATAATGAAAATAAATATTTCTCCCCCTTTTATCTTACAAAATCTTTTCTTCAGTTTTGACTTCCTGTCGAGTCCCTACGCATATATTTTATCTTACAATTGAATGTACACAAAACAATAAGCCTTTCTGTATAGATTTTCCAATACATTCAGAAAACATAATAAATCCTTAATTGTTGTCCACCTCCTTTTACTTCCTTTGTCACTTGAATGCTAGCACGGAGTCAAAACTATTATTGTATTTTTGAATGTATCTTCTATAACCATCCCATTTTCCTGCAAATTTTTGCTTTGAGTTACCTCTGAGTTTGCTAGTCAATTGCTGGACTAGATAGGCCATTGGCCTAATCCAGAAGGCTCTTCTTAGGTCCTTAGGTTCTTAAGCACCTAGCGAGGCCCCTGACTTCAGCCCACCCTGATTGCTAACTCCAGAACCACTTCTCCAGACTGTGGTAGACCTTCCCTTGGGGCAGGCTGGGGAAACACTGGCAGATGGTGCAGAACCTCTCTGGCCAGCTATCATACAGCTTCACGGCAAAACTCCTCTTCCACTCAAAGAACCTCTGGTAGCGGCTCTCATTCATGGTGAGCAGGAAGTCTGCAAGTTCCTTCACAGAGCCAAAGTCGTCTACGTGGATGAAAGCATCACCAGGAATGAACCGCTGGTAATTGGATCGGGGAGGCCCCATGACCACAGGCACGGATCCAGCCAGGAGGGAGTTCCTCCAGAGCTTCTCAGTGATGTAGTCCCGGTGGACGGAGTTCTCAAAGGCCAGATAGAACTTGTATTTGGAGATGGTGGGCAGTAGGCAGGCTGGGCAAAGAGGCTTCTTGTTTGCCCTCCCATACACATCAACCTTGATGTACTTGGACAGGTTCCTGTACAGTTGCGCTCTCTGCTGGGTATGGTGGTGGTGGCTGATTACCCATGACACAAGGCCAGATTTCTCTGGGATGTCCACCTCATCTGATGGTTGGGCGACAAGCTCCCCATAAGGGATGAAGATGTCAGAGTCCCGCCTGAACGTCATGGTCCAGTTGAAGACTCCATCCCACCTGGCTAGGTCTTTGCTGTGTGTGGGGGACTCCAGGGAGAGCCACACCCACTTTTGCCCTGGGTGGGGCTTTGATGCAGGGGGGCGCGATCTGCGGTGCTGGAGTGCCCAGTGGTGGAAAACTACCACATCTGCTTGGTTGTACAGGTTGCGGTTCCAGGTCAGCTGGCAGCCCTTGATGGAGCAAAGTGTAGCACAGGGATCACCAGTGAGATTTAAGGCATGGCCGTAAGGCCAGTCCCAGATCAGGACCATCAGGGAATGGTTCTGTGCTTGAGTTCTGCTGGGGTTATGGAATGGCTGGGCAAGGAACGTCAAGTTCAAGAACACAGCGCCAAGCAGGAACATTGCGCCAGCAAATCTCTTCATGGTGATCATGGAGTAGGAGGCCATTGTGCAGGCAGGGGACACCATCCTCTTGCTCATTAAGCAGGTGCTTAATTCTCCTGAATTCAAAAGTCAGCATTTCTTGTCCTTCAGTCAGGGTGGGCGTTAGAATGCTGCAACAGAGAAGAGAAGAGGAGAGTCAACTCCAGGGAAACAAGTCCAAGAAAGAAGCATCCATTTTGTAAAGTTCTGACTGTGTAGAAAGTTATGAGAAGCTGCCTTAGACCACAGTAGTCTATAGTTGCCCATCTAGTCCAGTATTGTTTGCACACTGGCTGGCAAAACCTCTGCAAGCTTCGCAGGGGAGGGTCTTTCCTAACGTCTGGTATCTGGTCTAAGTTTTGAAAATGAATATGGTGGAGATAGAAAATGAAGATGGTGGAGATAGAAGAATTCCCCACATCATGCAGAAACAAGTTTTTGGTTCTTCTTTCCAGCTTCCCTTGTGAAAGGGCAATGAACTGTTGAAATTATTTGTTTGTTACAATGAAAAATGGGGTCTTGTGCATCCCTCATGCTTGCTGAGTGACTAATGAGGAAGTCCTCAGAGGTTTTGCACTCACTGTGAACTCACTCCTGTGGTGGCCAGAGGGGACATAGAGATGGACTCTTGGACTCAGTTTCCCTAGTGGCAATATAGCACTGATTTACCCTGTAAGATTTTTGTAAGGGTTATAGCAAAGTGTTTTGCTTTACAAGTATGCTATACATATATGGAGATCCAATCAAAGCCAGCCCATACCATGGATTAACCAATGCATTAACAATCACTGGATCTCCTGATCAAGGTTTTAATTTGTTTAGCAGCAACTCAGTGGAAGAAGGAGTAGATCTGAAACAGTGAAAACCATAGGGCCGAGACTAACTGGGACAAACCACCCAGTTTATTAGTGTAGGAAGTGCAGTAGTTCTCATAGAAGTGTTTAGAATATCTAATATCTAATATCTGAAGGGACAACACATGGAAGATGGAGCAAGCTTGTTTTCTGCTGCTCCAGAGGGTAGGTCTGAACCAGTGGGTTCAAATTGCAAGAAAGAAGATTCCGACTAGGAAGAACTAGGAGGTTCCGACTAGGAAGATCTTTTAGACAGTATTTGCTCCTCAACAGAGGAATGAACTCCTTTCAAAGGTGGTGGGGTCTGTTTCATTGGATGTTCTTAAGCAAAGGTTGGATGGTCCTCTATCAGGGATTCTTTAGTTGAGATTCCTGCATTGCAGGGGGTTGGGCTAGATGACCCTGGGGGCCCTTCCAACTCTACAGTTCTATGATTCTATGAATTGATAGGAAATAAAACAGGCTCCATGGGATGAAATATTTGAAAATAAAGCAACTTGCATATAAATTGATTTAATCAGCGTAAATTAATTCAAGTTTTAGTAATGGTTGTTGTTGTTGGCATTTGTTTGTGAGAAAGGCGTTGGTGTGAAAGTGGTGTGAACTCCTTAATAGCATTGATGAGACAATCAGTCTGAGTAAATGACATAACTTCTCCTAACTGCGTTCAGCCCATCTTGCTCTGACATATTAGATCAAAGAAAGAGTCGCAGACCTATCAGTCCAAGTCCATATAGTTAAAGCTATGGTTTTCCCAGTAGTGATGTATGGAAGTAAGAGCTGGACCATAAAGAAGGCTGATCGCCGATGGAGGGCACAAGGAGAAGGGGACGACAGAGGACGAGATGGTTGGACAGTGTTCTCGAAGCTACCAGCATGAGTCTGACCAATCTGCGGGAGGCAGTGGAAGAGAAGAGTGCCTGGCGTGTTCTGGTCCATGGGGTCACAAAGAGGCGGACACGACTAAACGACTAAACAACAACAACAAAGCATTGGAAGGCAAGCAGGAAGCCAGAAAGAAGAAAGGAACATGTTCCACCCACGCAAAAAGAACTAAGAAAACATCATTCCTGAATACACCTTTCATAAGGATCAGAACTGGCCAGGGAGCTGGACTTCTCCATGTGAGCATTGTACACAGGCTCTACTCCAACTGGGAAGGGGAGCAAAGCAACTGGTCTCAGCAATTTTGAACAGTGGCTGCTGTTTCAGCACTTTGCTACACTCAGGTGGGGGCTCACCAGAACACATGACACTTTCACTTTTCCTTTGGGCTTCATGACCTGTTTGCTGCAACTCTCTACCACGATGCCTGGGTCTCAGAAAGTAACTGCTGGCACAGAAACATGACAGTGTTTCCTCCTTCTTACTCCTCCCACCATGTGCATTAAGATTACAGTCATAGCTTGGGTTACAGCCACTTCAGGTTGCGGGGTTTTTTTGGGTTACGGACACGCCAAAACTCAGAGGTACCAGAATGGGTTACTTCCGGGTTTCGGTGGTTATACATGTGCAGAAGCGCTAAATCGCGCTTTGCACATGTGCAGAAGTGCCAAATCACAACCCGTGCATGCGCAGATGCGGGTTGTGAACGCTGCGGGTTGCGAATGTGCATCCTGCACGGATCACGTTCGCAACCCAAGCGTCCACTGTACTATAATTCAGGGGTGCCCAAACTTTTTTCAAAGAGGGCCAGATTTGTGACTAGGATTGAAGTTCTTTTTTATGATTTGAGCCCAATATATAAACTGCCACAGAGGCTGGATAAAACCGGACGGGGGCCCCCCAAAACAGACTTTGGACATGCCTGCTGTAATTGCTGGCTGTGCAGGTTAACAGGGTCCCCAATCAACAATGCAAAGTATATATTCTTTAAAAACTTGTGCATTTGGTTGTTTGGCTTGATTATTTGCTCCTCCCTGATTTAGGTACTCATTGGACTGAAAAGTGGTATATAGACTGTAGTGGTATCACCCAAGAGGTATCAGTACATAAAAATGTGATACAAAGCTATAAGACCGTTTGGAAGTGAGTTCCAGAGGATGGGAGCCACTGCAGAAAAGGCTCCATCTCTACTGAATTCCATTTTAATTGACTTCTAAATGGTGGCCTCCAAAGACAACTGTAAAACTATTGGCTTCATAGGAATGTCAGAAGCCACCTTATACCATCAGACCATTGATCATCTGAGCTCAGTATTGACTACACTGACTGGCAGCTGCTCTCTGGGATTTCAGGTAGGGGGCATCGCCAACCCAACCTAGAGATGCTGGGGTGCTGAGGATTGAAAATGGGACCTTCTGCATGCAAAGTGTGCTACTACTAAGCTATTTGCTTTCCAGTTAGGACTATAGAGAGCTGCCTTATACCAAGTCAGGCCATTGGCCTCATCCTTCTCAGTACTGTTTACCCTGATGGGCAGTAGCTCAATATTGTCCACCAGGCTCTCCTGGATTTCCGGCAGGGGGTCTGTCTCAGCCCCACCTGGAGAGGCTAGCGGGGCTCAAACCGGCGACCTTCCCTGATCTATAGCCCTTCCCATCCATACAGGTCGCCAAAGTAGCTCACAAGCATAATAAAACAGGCTAAAACAATAGGATTGGGTTAAAAACCAATAAGGAAGAGCAACAAGCAATCAGCACCATTGTAAACCAAGGCTCTGAGGATCAGAGATTTTAAACAGAAGCCTGCTAACACATTTCAAGTGAACGCTGCCTTTCTGAAGGCCAGGCGGGAAGGAAGTGGTGGTTCCAATGAAACACGTTGGCTATATTAAGTGCCGAGGCCCCAAAACAGCTGGAGGGCACCAGTTTGGTGAAGGCTGATTCTGGCATAAAACAAGCAGAAGGCTTTGTGTAGAATGGGAAGGTTTAGGTGCATCTTCTGAATCAAGCCATGGTCCTACTTAGTTCGTACTTCCTGGCAAATAATAATAATAATTGTGTCCTGCCTAATGGGCACTCTTTAAAAAAACAAACCCAAAATCTTAATCGTACGGAATAAACACTTTAATGCATGAGATCTAAAGAGGAAAGCAGAGCTTGCACAATCTGAGCATTGCACACTGACACAGCTCAATGAGAACATACCGGCAGCAGCCAAAAATATACCGTCACCTGCTATAATCTATATACAGTAGAAGGAACCACACCCTTACAGCAAAAGTTATTCTAATCCTCCTTTGTACTGTTAATAACATTCCCAGCTGTCGACGTTTCTGGTTTTGACTGCAATTTCCCCTGGAGTAAGCCCCTCTAAGCTCAGTTGGACTTATTTCTGAGTGGACAAGAATCAGTTTTCACTTTCAGAAGTTTTACACCTGAGGTGCCTACACTGGGGTTTCTTCTGACAGTTGCCTCTCAAGCTGATTGTGGTTTTTCTTGTTAGGTTTCCACTCTCTTTTTGTTTGTATGACACCTAGAGTATTTGGTGTAGGAGGTGTCTCGTAGATATGATAATAGACTGGTGTCATGCTTAAGAGTGCTGAACCTGGGAGACAAGGGTTCAAATCCCCACTCAGCCATGAGGCTCACAGGGAGGGGCGATATTAACACAATTTTCAAAAATGCAATTATCAATGTCTTTTTAAAGGGCATCTCCAGATTATCTGTATACAGTGGTACCTTGGGTACTTAATTTGTTCTGGAGGTCTGTTCTTAACCTGAAACTGTTCTTAACCTGAAGCACCACTTTAGCTAATGGGGCCTCCTGCTGCCACCACACAATTTCTGTTCTCATCCTGAAGCAAAGTTCTTAACCCGAGGTACTATTTCTGGCTTAGCAGAGTCTGTAACCTGAAGCATCTGTAACCTGAAGCGTCTGTAACCTGAGGTACCACTGAACTGAGCATTCATCCTGATTCTTTTTCAGGGAGTGATCAGCTGAATTAAGCTATTTATTGAGCATCCGTTCTGATTTTTTTTAATGCAGAGGTAAAATGATTTTGCAACAAAGCAACTGTTATCCCACATTTTCCAGTGTATTTTCCCATCACTTTCCTTATCCTTTTTTTTGACAAATATTTTTTAGTAAGTTTTACATTGCCACTTTACATTCAAACCTTAAACATCAACATCATCATTTAGGATTCCTTAAATCCTTTGACTCGCCTCCGCCCTTCCATGGTGACCACTACCAGCCGTTTTTCACCTGCTTCTCTTATTTTCTCTATTTTTCTTAAATAGTCAATTTTTACCATAATTTTTAGTACATTATAAGCATTACTCAAATCCTCTCAAAGTTTTTAGTTGTTTACGGTGTTCACTTAAATACATTGTAAATGATTCCCATTCCTTCTTAAAGTTCTTCTCTTCCTGTTTTCTGATTTTCCCAGTCAATTTCGCCATCATCATTTTTCTTATCATGAAAGTTTGGGTGTGTGCTGTTTTTGGGTAGGGGAATAGGTTTTTTTGCACAAGAACCCCAAATCAACTATAATAGCACAACCTGAATTTGCTGGTATGTTAATGAATCTCATTCACAAATAGCAACAATGCGGAAGTAACCCATATGTGTAAGATTTGGCAATATTTTAATCCTTACCTTAAAAAAAAATTACTCTCCAAAATTGGATGTGAAAATGAAAATTTCTCCATCTGAAGCCTTAGCTGCAAATTTGGCAAAGGATGCTAGTTTTCAAAAGTGTGCAAAATGTGCCTGAAATATACTCAGAGTCGCAAAGTGATTTCATGCTCTTTATTCAGCTCATAGTGGTGAGGAGGAATGAATGAATGTCCCCTCAAAGTATCTGCTTTATATACATTATTTACACAATGGGCTGCACATGATTGGCTAATTCCAGAATTCTACTGTAAGCCAATCAGGTTGTGGATTCACTTCTATCTGGAACATGATTGGGTGGTTCCTGCCAACCAATTATACTGCTGCATTGTTCTAGGACCAATCAGACTGCTGCATTCTGAATCCTATTGTTCTAGGACCAATCAGACTGCTGCCTTTTGGATCCTATTGTTCTAGGACCAATCAGACTGCTGCAGTTTGGATCCTATTCAACTCAGGACATAACAGTGCCCATTCTAGAGGTAGACTAATGAGGACATGGAGGGGAGGGGAGCTTGTATATGTGGCGTTCAGGAAGCAGTGAATGGCTGAGAATGTCAAGCTCATGAGTCAAGATTAGCTGAAGTTGGATGGAGAGATTTGTTTTCTCCTTCCTTCAGCTTTTCAGCTTATCATTTAAAAACAACACTGTCCTAAGAAAAAAGCAAACAGGCAGCTTGATAAAATTCTTACCCCTCTCCCAGGGAGCTCCCTGCCATAGCAACATAAAATGCAAAAAGTCAGAGACAGTAAAGCAGCAGAAAGCAGTGAATCAAGTGCCATGTAAAGTCCTACTTTAAATTTATATTTAAAAAAGTAGCACACAACTGCTAGCCCTTGGTTAGCCAAGTGCAAAAAACCAAACAACCCCAGGGGTCTCTTAGAACTGTGTTATTCTTTTTTTAAAAAGTAATTGCAATTCATTTTGATTTGATTTGATTTTTTAAATACATCAATCAATCTGTCTGGTTGGGGTTCAAGGCACCTAAACAAAAATATCAGGAGAAGCATTCCCATCAAACAACATAACTCACCCCCCAACAGCTTAATTACCATGTTGCCCTCCTTGTCATAAGATGCTCGAAACCTCATGGATCCTTTCTTTTTAAAGAGGCATTTTTTCTTCGGAAGAGCAGCAGAGGGAAGCAGCAGCTGAGTAGGGGATCGCAATCTCTTTCCTTTCCTTCTTCTTTTTTTCTTGGTAAGATTTCATCACCGGCGTCTTTCACACCCTGCTTCTACAGCGGTTTCCTGAAACTTCACATTGCATTTTCATGTGGTTGGACACCCTCCCACACCAGTGCCTGGTCTTTCATGGCAGCACATGGCGGTGGGGGGGGAGAACTTAGGCAACACTCAAAGATGGAGTGGGTCTGATTAAGAAAACTTAGGGTGAGGGCAGCAGTGCTAGATCAAACCACAAGATTTTGTGGAGTGAGAGAACGCCTAGTGTATTTTCCCTTCAAGCACCCACCCACTCTCTCATAATGCCAGAGTTATGTGACATACAAAAGAAAAGATTCAACCCAAACTTCTTCAAAAGATTAGTCTATGAAAGGAGACTCCCACCATCCCTGTTGGTTAGGCTGGCTGGGGGGGTGGGCAGGTTTTGGCAGACCCAAAACATATGGGAAGCTGTAGTGCCCTGTTCCTGGTCTATTCTGGCTGACAGCATCTCTCTGGGTTTTAAAACTGGATGGGGCCGTTCAGAGAAGCTCTGAAGGGAACCCAGGAACCCAGATCAGTTACCCCAGATGTAGAGGTTGCTGAGATGAGGCACTTCATGGATTCGCAGAATTGTAGCGTTCAAAGGGGTCCTAAAGGTCATCTGGCCCAACCCCCTGCAATGGAACAGGCTGCCTTGGAAGGTGGTGGGCTCTCCTTCTCTGAAGGTTTTCAAGCAGAGATTAGATGTCCACCTGTCGTGTATGAGCTAGCTGAGATTCCTGTGCTGCAGGGGGTTGGACTAGAACAGGGGTCAGCAAACTTTTTCAGCAGGGGCCGGTCCACTGTCCCTCAGACCTTGTGGGTGGCCAGACTATACAGTGGTACTCGGGTTAAAGACGCTTCAGGTTACAGACACTTCAGGTTACAAACTCCACTAACCCAGAAGTAGTACCTCAGGTTAAGAACTTTACCTCAGGATGAGAACAGAAATCACGTGGCGGCGGCAGCAGCAGGAGGCCCCATTAGCTAAAGTGGTGCTTCAGATTAAGAACAGTTTCAAGTTAAGAACAGACCTCCAGAACGAATTAAGTTCTTAACCCGAGGTACCACTGTATTTTGAAAAAATAATGACCGAATTTCTATGCCCCACAAATAACGCAGAGGTGCATTTTAAATAAAAGCACACATTCTACTCATGTAAAAACACGCTGATTCCTGGACCATCCGCGGGCTGGATTAAGGAGGTGATTGGGCCGGATGCGGCCCCCGAGACTTAGTTTGCCTACCCATGGACTAGATGACCCACTGGGTCCCTTCCAGCTCTTTGATTCTATGGATTCCATAGAAGTATCCCATACTTCGAACACATGTGAACTGGGGGCCCCAACATAGTGTTGTAAACAAAATCTGCCCTTCTTCCCTTATGGGGTATCTAAGAGCCCATATAGAATCCTTACATAGGTTCCCTATTGGTAGGAGAGAATAACAGAGGCCAACCAGAGAATATTAACAAGCAAAGCAGCTAGTAAGCCTGATCTTTATTAAAGCTCTTGCAACAGGGTGCTCCCCTCACATGCAGGAAAGGAGGAGGAACCCAAAACCAAGGTGTGCCTGCCCTTATATAGACATTTTAAATTCCCTGCCCTCGAGCTCAAGACTACCCCTCCATACATCATACATGTTAAGTTGTGTGTGAACATATCAGACAACACAGCGATTCTTCAAACAGCTCTTGTTTATTCACAGGCCAGAACAGAACTGAACTGAAGGATTCAGTCAGCCTGCTTATATAGAGCTCCAGTACAATGTAACTGTAACAATTTTCTAAAACTATCCAATCACTGAACGTCACTTTCGATCCCTTATTTGCATAACTATCTACAGTATCCCCCTGCTGGCCCAGGGTGAGAACTTCATTTATTTTTTTTAAAGATATTTATTAAAGTTTTCAATTTTTTATGCAAACAAAAAACAAACAAAAAAATTAAAAAAACATATAGTTCATAATACATACTTTTCAATAACATATTTCTCTGACCTCCTCATACCTCCCCTTCTTGTATTCCATTTCAAATTATTTGTTCAGCAAATCCTTAACTTAAAGCATTACAGCCTATAATAACACCTTGTTTTCTATCCAATCCTTTTTTTCATATTCCTTTATATCATTACAGCTAGAGAACTTCAGTACATAACAATACATACATCACAGAAGGAGCGCAACCCAAGACCACCCCCCAGATACATCATAACTACATCACAGAAAAGGTGGTCTACAACAGAAATCTGAATGTTGTTGTTTTTCCTGTCTGCCGGGTTATCTGATAATGCCTTATCTGATTGCCTTTCCTGGTAGTCTGGCCATTCCTTTGAGATGGTGAATTCCCAATTCCTGAGACAATGGGAAGGTTCCCTCACCTCCTCCCTCCATGCAGAGAAAACATTTGGTCAGTGTGGGAGTCAAAATGGTTTCAGGACGGTCTTCCTGTGCTGCTCCAGACATGTGGTCCACACACCTATGCACGTGCTTGGTTGGTACATTTATGAACATTTATTATATATATAAGACCTTAAATTTTTTATTGCAATAGGTTCTGCAGAATGCACTCAGACACACACATTGTGGGGCCTGGTAAGGCATGCTAGCCACCCCATTATTATTATTGTTAAAAGTTTGGGGCGTGGGGACAAGACTCCCCTAAAATCTTTGGATTCATTAAAACTCCATAATTCCTGGTTATAGTAAATGTCGGAGTTTAATCAATGGATTTAGCAGTGTAAAAATAAAGACTGGACTTGTTTTCCTGACCAGGGAATTGCCTTGGCACAGGCAGACTCATTAACCAATCAAGAAAGCCATCAACAAGGCAGACACACAGCAGGGAGACCCCACCCTGAGCTCTGGGTAATTAGCAAAAGGCAATCCCTGAGTTGGGGAGGAGGGGGGGAGTTTCTAGAATTGCAGTAAGCAGTGAGGTAAGCGAACGGGGGCAGGGAGGAAATGTCCCTTTTGCAAGCCAGAACAGGAGGCAGGCAGCCTGCTTTAGGCTGCAAAAAGGGCCAGACATGATGTTTGGGGTCTCTTGTAATCTGAGGCTGCCGCAATGAGAGGAACAGGATCCTCTTGGGATATGAACGCTCTGCACTCTCTCCACAAAGATGCAGGTTGTATATATGCATAAATAAAACCATATACCATAAAGACAGCACAGATTCTGTTGTGCCTCGTTGTCCAAAGAAAATAAGAGACCCTCACGGTGATTGTGGTTGTTTAGTGATTTAGTCGTGTCCAACTCTTCGTGACCCCATGGACCATGCCCAATACCCCTGGAATTTGTTTTTTGTGGGGGAAGAGTAGCTTTTGTGAGGGTTGAAGTTCTAGGTGTTCTGCTTGCTTTTGGGAGGGGAGTCTGAGCATCCCCAATCTTTCTTCTGTGAAATGGGTATTTTGTAGTGTCCACAAGAGTTTTCTAGACTTCCAGCTCCACCCTTGCTCTTCAAAAGGTTCATGACCACTGCACTAATGCCAATATTATGATGAGGGTGTTTGGAAGAGGTGCATGCAAAAGGATAGCAGGCTTTTAAAAGCAGGGTTTTATTTTGTTTCTTTTAAAAAGAGGCTTAAAACTCCCCACCAGATTTGTATCCCAGCCAGCTCTAAGTTGCCACTGTGAAAAGAAAAAGAGAGAAGTTAGGGAACACTAAAAGGTGTCAGAGAGGTAAAGGTACCCCTGACCGTTAGGTCCAGTTGCGGACGATTCTGGGGTTGCACACTCATCTCGCTCTATAGGCCGAGGGAGCCGGCGTTTGTCCAGAGACAGCTTCCAGGTCATGTAGCCAGCATGACTAAGCCGCTTCTGGCAAACCAGAGCAGCGCACGCAAATGCCGTTTACCTTCCTGCCGGAGCGGTACCTATTTATCTACTTGCACTGGTGTGCTTTCGAACTGCTAGGTTGGCAGGAGCAGGGACCGAGCAACGGGAGCTCACCCCGTCGCAGGGATTCGACCTTCTAATTGGCAAGCCCTAGGCTCTGTGGTTTAGACCACAGTGCCACCTGCGTCCCTGTCAGAGAGCCATATAAAGTTAAAGGTAAAGGGACCCCTGACCATTAGGTCCGGTCGTGACCAACTCTGGGGTTGCGGCGCTCATCTTGCTCTACAGGCCGAGGGAGCCGGCGTTTGTCCAGAGACAGCTCCCAGGTCATGTGGCCAGCATGACTAAGCCACTACTGGCGAACCAGAGCAGCGCACAGAAACGCCGTTTACCTTCCTGCCGGAGCTGTACCTATTTATCTACTTGCACTGGTGTGCTTTCGAACTGCTAGGTGGGCAGGAGAAGGGACTGAGCAACGGGAGCTCACCCCATCGCCGGGATTCGAACCACCGAACTTCTGATCGGCAAGTCCTAGGCTCTGTGTTACCAGGGTTCAAATCCCCACCTGGCCACAAATATCACTGAATGACCTTGGGCCAGTCACTGCCTCTCAAACTAGCCTACCTCACAGGGTTGCTGTGGGGATTAAATTGTGGGGGGATCATGTACACCAACTTGCACCTGTTGGAGAAAAAGGTGGGATATAACTGTGCCATGAATAAAGTAAGTTTCATGAATTTCAGACGTGAGAGAGAACTTGAATCACCGTCCTCAGATTAATCGCGGGTTCCACATTTTGGAGCAATATTTCCTCCCTGCAACTGCCCTTAAAATGTTGACCCTTGATGACGGTCCTGGTCAGATCGTCCAGATGAAGCAGACGGGTTTTTAATAGTTAGTAGAATGTCGTGATTCTTTTGCCAGTCACTGGCATTTCCTACCATTCCCCCCAGGAGGCGCTCTTGTTCCTGAATTTGGCATTCAGCTCTAACAAAAATAAGCCGAAAGTGGCAAATTCATTGGCAAGAGCGCCACCTGCGAGAAAGAAGGGGGGAAATTCCCTGTTTTTCACAAAGAGTGCTAAAAACTGGGTCTGCATTTGTTCGTTTGCTTTGTTTACCCCTGATTTCCCTTGCGCTGTTGTTTCCACGGCGCTTGGATTTCGAACTGTAAGTTCCTGCGGCAGAGAACTATTCCCTTTTGCTCTGTTGAAAGGGTTGTGTGCACTGATGGCACTACAGCAACATTTTTTAAAATGACATTTCCGGGGGGTGCGGGGAGGAGGAAAGCTTATTTTGCAGTGGCAACCCTTGAAAACTTGCTGGGATGTGCCCCTCCTTATCCTCTGGTACCATTGTTTAATCTCATGAGGATGAATTTTTGCCGGATGCAATTTCTTCTTTATCAGATTCCCCAATGAGAACAAAAATGCTGCGCTCACGCTGACCCTTCTGCAGCCCTCCCCTCCAGAGCACGAAAAGCAAAATGCCACCGCAAAGCCACCACAGCTGGCCTTGCCTGCTGCAACATCCCGGCCATATCCATCATTCTCTGCCCAGGTGGGCCACTCCCCAGGGTGCCCACTCTCTGGTTCCCTGGAGGACAAGTCTCTTCTGCACATGATCTTTTACACCTGACCCAGCACTTCAGCCGGGCGCCTGAGCCCCCAGAGGGAATAGCAGCTGGGAGGACATGTTTTGTGACTGCCCTAAATTGGCTGCTGAAGATCTGGAGGCAACACGTGAAGGTCGTGTATGACCTGAAGATTATTTTTAAGAAGCGCCTGGGTTGGATCAAATATCCACCTGGTTTCCAGCTGCTGCCGGATATCTCCAGTCCAGAAAGTTCCTAGTCAAGGATTAATCAGAGACATCCATCCCTTGCTCTTTCCTCCTAGCACCTGCTGTTTAGGGTATATTGTATAAGAACCTAGGAAGAGCCCCACTGAATCGAGCTGAAAACCCACTGAGTCCAGCACCCTGTCCTCACAGTGGCCAGTGTCAAGCCAGCAAGCAGGACCTGGGCACAAGAGCCTTCTCTCTCTTCCTGTGGGTACCTGATATTCAGAAGCACTGCTGTCTCTAACAGTGGAGACAGAGCAGAGCCGTCATGGCTAGTGGCAAGGCTTTCTTATTTTTATTTTTTGCTGGAACTCACCTGGAACTCAGTTCTGGCACCTCTCAGGTGGGTGCTGTTGCCATTACAAGAGAACGAGGGAGGCCTTCATGCTGAATTCTGGCACCTCTTTTTTCTAGGAAAAATAGCACTAGCTAGCTAGTGGGCACTGATAATCTCCTCCTCTGTGAATTTGTCTAATATTCTTTTAAAGCCATCCAAAGTTGGTGGCCACTGTTGCCACCTGCGGGAGCAAGTTCTGTAGTTGGAATGTGCACTGTGTGAAGAAGGACTTCTATCTGTCCTGAACTTCCCCTTTTCAGCTTCATTGGTTGACCATGGTTTCTAGCATTGAGAGGGAGAAAAGCTTTTTTCTGTCCACTTTCTTCATGCCACATTTAATTATATAAACTCCTATCAGGTCACATTTTACTCACCTTTCCTCTAAACTAAAAAAAGGTCCAAATTCATTTCCCCATAGGGGTGTCGTTCCATCTTCTTGATATTTTTGTTTACCCATTTCTGACCCTTTTCTAACTCTACAATATCCATTCTGCGGTACCTCTGATCATGGACATGAAGACCTAAACAACTGTCCTTGTTTGAAGGAACTGAAGGAAGGGATTGAAGGAATTGTTGTCTGCAGCACAAAATACCCATTTCACAGAAGGAAAAATGGTGATGGCCAGGATGCTGTAATGGTTAGAGTGTCAGACGATGACCTGGGAGACCAGGGTTCAAATCCCCACAGCCATGGAGCTTACTGGGTGACCTTGAGGGACCAGTCATTGCCTCTCTGCCTAACCTACCTCACAGGGTTATTATGGGGATTAAATGAGGAGGGGGAGAACCATGTATGCCACCTTGAGCTTGTTGAAAAAGAAAGTGGGATATACATGCAATGCAATGGTGCTCAGAACGCCTCCCTTACAGCAGGCAAAACACCCCCACCCACCCCCAAAACAAATAGACAGCAGCAAACACATGGGAAACAATAACACCTTCCTCTCCCCTACCTCCCCCCCCCAAAAAAAGAGGGACTCAGGCCAAATCACACACCAACCTACTCAATTAAGAAGAAATAGTGTTGGGCAGAGGGTTTTGGTGGGTCCCCAAAAGCTATATGTGAGGTCACTGTGGTACCCAGTGGGTACCACGTTGGAGGCTACAGAACTAGAGGCTGTACACTGCTGTCATGACTAGTAACCATCTCAAATCTGGCAGTTCTCAACTGGGAGAGAGTTGTGACAGTGAATCTGGTTTAATACCAGGTTGCTTTTCATAGTACAGACAGAGCTTGAATGTTCTCCCCCTGCAGCAGTGGGGGAGAGTTTGACTTTTAGAAAAGGATGCCAGCGTCACTTAGCTGTGAAGAGCCTCAAATGCCTCTGTTTTGGAAGTGCAAGGCAGTCCATAAATCCCCAAATGACAATAATATCAGGAACAAATAAAAAAACATGTTTTACCTTTTTCCTCCATCGTCATCATTATTTTGTTAATGTTTATTGCTGAATTTTGTTCTTCCTCTCTGCTGAGTTGAGGATAAGCATCTGTAGACACAAGTGAGAAGCAAATAATGAATTGCACTAATAGACAGGAAGGGTTGCATGATGCTCACTGCGATGTTATCCCAGGGCCTGGCAGAGACATCCCCACATTTCCCTTAGCCTGGTTCTTCCAGTGCAGAGTGTGAGCAGGCTGCAATCAGGCATTTGGATGCTACATTTATTTTCATGCTGGCTGGGATTTGGTTCTGCTTTCGGTTTTAAATTAATATTTATAATGGCTGCAGCTTTTCAAAAGGTTTTCCCGCCCCCCAGAAAAAGAACTCCCTTTTAGAGTATTATTAATTTAGAATTCCTAATAAAATAAACATTAACCAGTATTATAAATATAAATTATCATCCTTATCAATTAAACAACAATTGCAGGGGTTTGGACGGGATAATCCTTGGGTACCTTTCAATTCAACAGTTACATGATTCTAATTTAAAAGTACAGCAACATTAAGAATGAGCTGTGTATGCAACCCAGCTATATTTAAAAGTAAACCCACTGAAAATAAATATATATAAAAAAATTAAAAATTGTCCAGTAGCACCTTGTTGTTGTTTAGTCGTTTAGTAGTGCCTGACTCTTCGTGACCCCCTGGACCAGAGCACGCCAGGCCCTCCTGTATTCCACTGCCTCCTGCAGTTTGGTCAGACACATGCTGGTAGCTTCAAGAACACTGTCCAACCACCTCGTCCTCTGTCGTCCCCTTCTCCTTGTGCCCTCCATCTTTCCCAACATCAGAGTCTTTTCCAGGGAGTCTTCTCTTCTCATGAGGTGGCCAAAGTACTGGAGCCTCAGCTTCAGGATGTGTCCTTCCAGTGAGCACTCAGGGCTGATTTCCTTCAGAATGGGCGGGTTTGATCTTCTTGCAGTCCATGGGACTCTCAAGAGTCTCCTCCAGCATCAGAATTCAAAAGCATCAATTCTTCGGCATTCAGCCTTCTTTATGGTCCAGCTCTCACTTCCATACATCACTACTGGGAAAACCATAGCTTTAACTACCGGTATACGGACCTTTGTTGGCAAGGTGATGTCTCTGCTTTTTAAGATGCTGTCTAGGTTTGTCATTGCTTTTCTCCCAAGAAGCAGGCATCTTTTAATTTTGTGGCTGCTGTCACCATGGAACCCAAGAAAGTAAAATCTCTCACTGCCTCCATTTCTTCCCATTCTATTTGCCAGGAGGTGTTGGGACCAGCGGCTATGCTCTTAGTTTTTTTGATGTTGAGCTTCAGACCATATTTTGCACTCTCCTCTTTCACCTTCATTCAGTAGCACCTTAGAGACCAACTAAGTTTGTTCTGGGTCTAAGCTTTCGTGTGCATGCACATTTCTTCAGATACACTGAAACGGAAGTCACCAGACCCTTTATATAGTGGGAGGGTGGGGTGGGGTTTTTCTCAGGAGGGTAGTGGGAGATGGGTGATTGACTCAATGGTTATGGTAAACCTGTTGAAGACTGTTAAGGACTGCAATTAGGCCTACAGGAAAAAGCAAGGGATCGTATGCAGATGACTAGCGTATGAGACAGGAATCCAATATCTCTATTCAGACCAGGTCTCTCCATAGTTTTCAGTTTGGTGATAAGTTGTAATTCAGCAACTTCTCTTTCAGGTCTGTTTCTGAAATTCTTTTGTCATAAGAACCCCAAGTGAATCATGCCCATTCAATGGGTCTACTCTGAGCAACACTATCATGTACCACACACCCAAACCTGCACAGAAGCTTAACTATGGATCTGCACATTAAATTGAAAGCACAAGTCTCTGCTCCCCCCACTGTAACCCTGGAAACTGTACAGTGGTACCTCGGGTTAAGAACTTAATTTGTTCTGGAGGTCCCTTCTTAACCTGAAACTGTTCTTAACCTGAAGCACCACTTTAGCTAATGGGGCCTCCCGCCGCTGCTGCTGCTGCTGCTGCTGTGCCGCCGGAGCACGATTTCTGTTCTCATCCTGAAGCAAAGTTCTTAACCCAAGGTACTATTTATGAGTTAGCAGAGTCTGTAACCTGAAGCGTCTGTAACCTGAGGTACCACTGTATGTGCTTCGTTAAGGATGTTGGGAATTGTAGCTCTGTGGATGGAGAAACTACAGTTCCCAGATTCTTTGGCTGGCGATGAGGAGTCCTGGTACTTTATACAGGTGCCGTGGTTCTACCTCAACCACCTAACAAGGTTCTAGCACCTTAAATGCGAATCCATTCCCTATTAGGGCAGAAGCTTCCTTGTGCAGCAGCCCACGCCATCAGAATCAGGATGGGTTATTTAATTAGCAGATTAATTGTGACATATAATCTTTCAGGAGAAGCGGGCGGCGGAGCAGCGGGTATCTGCAGGAAATGCTTTTTAAACAGGGCTGCAGAGTGAGAGTCAATCTGTTCCTCTCCGGCCACCAGGTCTTTGTCGGGGCGGAGGGGGGTGACGCCGGCTGGTAATCCATTCGGGGATCCAGGAGCGCAAATCTTCCTTTATCCCTCTCCCGGAGTCCGTGCCCTCGCCCAGCTGAGCCGGAGCTGCTGCTGCTGCTGCCTCTTTAAGAGGCCGGGGCCTGGCGCTGGGATAGGGGCGGGCTAAGAGGCTTGCAATGCAGCAGCAGCAGCAGCAGCAGCAGCAGAAAACCGGAGACTGGCAGGCACAGGCAGGCAGATGTGTGCTCGGTAATGAAAAGGGGAGATAGCCAGGGGCCCCGCTCCCTTGGAAAGCGAAATGGACCGGCAGTTTCTCAATTGCATGTTAGCAGGGTTGTCTGTTTGGGTTGTTGCTGCTGCTGCTGCTGCCGCTGCCTTGCACCGGGTTGCAAAAGGCTGATTCCCAGCCCTCCCAGCTCCGCTCCATTTTTTTAAAAAGGGTGCCTGATAATATCCGCTTTCCTTCCCACCCCTGATCTGCAGGAGACAAAGCCGAAAGCTCGCCAGGCCGCCGCTATCGCCGCTGAATCAAAAGCCGGCTTTTATTTCAATTTCGGGCGGGGGGAGCCGGGGAGCGTCGGCTCAGAAGACCTCTCGGTAGGCCGGGCTGTGCCCCCAACTTCTCTCCCCACCGATTTGCCTCCGCCGCCCGCAATGCTTTGCAGCTGATGCCTCGCCGGAGCAGCCAAGATGGGGTTTTTGCACCAGTTGTATCTCTTGCTATGGAAGAATGTTACCCTCAAGCGACGGAGTCCGGTTAGTAGAGGGGGGGGCCGGGGGGTTGCGCGGGGGGAGTTGGCGGAAGGGTTTTCTTTTCTTTTAGGAGGGGAAGAGTTATCTTCAAAGAGCTGTGACTGGGAATGCTGGTGGGAGTGGGCGGGCAGGATTGGAACTCACCCCCCGCAACACCGTTCCTTTTATTTTTAAGCACCGGGGCTGCAAGGCCCCCGGGGAACCGGGAAGCTGTGAGCAAGTATGGTTTGCTTTTTTCTTAAAAAAAGACAATTTTCTACTGGGGTGAGGAAAGACCCTTCCCCAAAAAAAGCCACAACTCCTTTAAGGCCGCAAGTGGGGTAATGGTTAGTTTGATTAGTCTGTGTTTGGGACAGGGGTCTCTCACCTTCCGCCGCCCCCCGCCGCCCCCCCCCCACTTCTGGTTTGACTACAAGAAAGGATATTTGTAATGATGCTTCCATTCCTACTCTGTTTTGGGTGCAGGAAAGGCACTCCTGTTTTCTTGATTAAGATGAGAGGGGGTGAAGTGATAGGGGAAGGACGCCCCCCCTTAATTGAGAGGTGGTTAGGAGCTCAGTGCTGTTTTGGGTGTTGGGGGGGTGCTCATTGCTTCCTCAATAGACCCTGCCCTCCCCACCACTAATTTTTAGTAATTTCTTGCAGTTGTTGCAAATTAACCTGCAAAAGGTTGGTGAGGTTGAATCTGCCAGTTTCAGAATGTGGTCATTCAACATTGCATCCACATCTGGGGTGTGATTTCTCCTTGCTCCCCCCCCCACACTTTTCACCTCCTAAATGTGAGGCAGAAAGGTGAACAGGGCTGAAGAAAGCATTTCCTTGCACCACACATTGTTAACCTGTGGAACAGCTTGCCCCATGGTGCTTACGTGGCTCAAAAGAAGGGATAGATGGGGTTATTTTGGGGAGGGGTATCTACTAACTGCACAGTTCAAAATATATCTCTCTTAAAATATTTGTGGGTTAAAAAATAAAAATAAACATCGGATCCAAACATTTTTACCCCACTCTCCTACGTAAAAGGTATGAGAAGCATTTAATGGGTGCATTCCAGTTACTTAGCTCAGTTGGTTAGAGCGTGGTGCGGATGATGCCAAGGTTGTAGGTTTGATCCTCATATGGGAAAGCTGCATATTCCTACATTACGGGGTTGGACTAGATGATCCTTGGCATCCCTTCCAAATCTAGGAATCTTCTTATTTTTTGGGCAGTGCCACCCCTGTGTGTGTGGAGAGAATAAGTTTTAATTTTTTAGGAAGGCTGTAGGGCTGCCCTATAACATTTTGCCTCCTTAAAGAGTCTGGGCTACGCTAGGCAGTGTCTGAATGGGGCTCTTTGGGTCCCTTATATTGTCTTGAAGAATACTGGGGTGCACCATTCAGATAGCTTCACTGACACCTTTAAAATTTGGGTCATTTTAGGAGGATGGAGGCTAAGGTGAGATTTAAATCCAGTTTCCCCCCTGGACTGGGTCTATATTTAGACTCACTGGTATGCAGAACTCCTTGCCACAGGAATTCTTGATTGCTTGTAAAATTCATGTGCCTCTTTAAATAAAGGTTAAAAGGAATAGTCATATCAGCAGCCGCTGGTTATGATAACCTTCCAGCCTCCTTTACCAGAGAGAGTAAATTTTCTAGTTACTAGTTGCTGGGCATCAACAGCAGCATGGGATGGATATTCCCATCATGCTTTGCTTGTGAGCCTCCCTGGGGCATTTGATTGGCCAGTGTTTGTTGGCAGAATACCGATCAGATGGACTGCTGATCTGGCTTAAGAGTGCCTTTTTTTTTAATGAGGGATATATAATTCTCCCTCTTTCGTTTACAACTCAGAGTTGCCTGGCCTTCTAAATATTAAAAATATAAAAATATGGAGGCATAGGTTCTGTGGTTTCCTTTCCAAAAGTGAAGCACAACCAGCCCAGATCCTAGGCAGTTGCCCAGTCTCGAGACAGAGCAGGATAGCGCAAGACTGTGGAAATTTTCCTGTGGCGTGCCATGGCCGCCTTGGTTGAGATTTTGGCTGCGATCTGTTTCCCTCCCTCTGCCAGCACAGCGGCCTGGTGGCTGCTTGGCCTCCAAAGCCTGGCAGGTGGTCTATTTATAAACAATATAGGATAAAGAGTGGGGGCAGGGAGGCTGCTAGCACCCATCCATCTATCCCAGTCTCTGCTGTAGGCACCACCTTTGCAAAAGCAGTGTTCTGGTGCTCCTGCAGCTCTCACCTGTGTGTAGCCATGGTGCAGGTGTGCCCCTCCTCAGATTATCAACATCCTCTTCCATATGTTGTTTGGAGAGAAATACTTTCTGTTGCTGCACAGATCGGGCTGGCCGTGACCAGCTGCGGGTCCCTGCTCTGGGGTGCCTCTTAACTGACTCATCTCCCACGTGCAACCTGCCCAAGCAGCCAGGTCTCATTGCTCCACTGCTCTCCCCCCCCCCCAAATTTCCTGACTGTGACAATCTTATGTGGGTCAGGTCTGTCTCCCTCCCTCCCTCCCTTTCCATTTATTTTTTAAAGTCTCTTCTTTCCCTACTTGTCAAAACATCCGGGGCAGCTTTGCTTGATGTTATATATGAGAAAGATTGAGAGAGGGGTGGGAAATGATTGGGGCTTTATCCTGACCCTTGCTAGATTCCTCCTTCCTTTTGCTGCCACACCACCAAGTGTATGGATTCATTTTGAGAAGGGGGGGGTCTATCTTGTCCCACAATACTTTAGCCGGCAACCAGATTTGCTGGAAGGCTGTTTTGAGAAGGGGGGATTGTGGGAAGTGGGGTGGGGGAAACGAGGGACAAAGCCCTTCTCAAACCACCCCCTGGCAAAGTAGCCTGCTGAGGCTGCCACTTTTCATACTTACGTTGATACCTCTGAGTTGGCACCACCAACGCCTTTTAAAGGGGCTGGATTTGTCTGAAGAGTTTCTGACCTTCCATTTGATCCAAAGTATGGGGGTCTCAGGGGTTAGGAAGAGGAGCTCTGTGCATCTGCACTGGGCACTCGAATAACAGGCCAGGGCTCAGCCTTGGTATTTAAAAAGAGATTCTAAAACTCAGGTGTTGGCCTTTCTTCCAGTGGTTTCTACCTGCATCCTGTATGAGTCTGGGGTATTGCCACATTTCCTAGTTCAGCTCTCTTGTCACTGCACTGGAATCCTCTGCTGAAGCAAGGCAGCAAGGGGCATTGATTTTCCTTTCTTCCCTTTAATATATGTGCATTCTAATGAAGGACTTTTGCAGGATGAACCCAGATCTTCCTAGGTAGCCAGTGTAATATTTTGCTTCTGGGGTGATTAACTCTGCGGAGAGCTTGTTAACAAAACAAAAGTAGACTGGGGCCAGGCCCTCAGGGTTGGAATCTGTTTCTGGGGCATGGGTGGTACAGAGAAAGTACCTCTGAGCATGTTCTGAGTACCTTGGTTTTGTCGTTGAATAACTCCACACGGCTAGAATGTGGAAATGGTGCTTGTGAGTCTGACTGCGGCTTCCAGGAGGGTTTGATCATATAGAATTGTAGAGTTGGAAGGGTCCATGAGGTCAATCTATTCCAACCCACAGCAATGCAGGAATCTTTTTGTCCAGTGTGGTGCTCAAAAACCCACAACTCTGATACTACGTCTCATGCTCTACTGACTGAACTATTCCCATAATTTATTCTCTTGGAATAAACCAGTCGTCATAACTGCCCAGTGATGGTTCAAGCTTGCCCATGTTGTTAGGTAAAGAGGCATTATCACCGAAAGAGACTCAGTTGCTGCTTCAGCTAAGAATACTTGGTGGCCTTGTTGCCCAGAGATCTGATTTCTTATGATTTTTGACTTCTTCATAAACGATCCAGAGTTAGGGGTGAGCAGTGCAGTGGCCAGGTTTCCTGGTGGTACCAAATAGTTCGTGGTGGTTAAAGCAAAAAGGAATTGTGAGGTGGTCTTATCTTTCCAGACTGGGTGAATGAGTAGCAGAATGGCAAATGCAATTCATTGTAAGCAAGTGTAAAGTGATGCACATTAAGACACACAAAAAATCCCTAATTTCACATACGCACTTGTGGGGTCTGAACTGGTGGTGACTGACCAGGAACGAGACCTGCCAGTATCAGAATTATATAAATCTATATAATTGCACTTGGAATGCTGCATACAGTTCTGGTTGCCCTGCATAAAAAATGAGATTGTAGGTGCAGGAAAGAGCGAGCAAAATGATTCAGGGGAATGTTTGGCGCTTTTCGGTTTAGGTGTGGGGTGTAGAATGTTGAGTAAGCCTGCGGTGGAGGGTTGGAGGTGCATGATGTAAGTAAAATGATGCGTTGTGTGGAGAAAGCCAAGAGGGATAATATTAAAACCTACCTGGGGCATCCATGAAATCAATTAGCAGTCAATTCAGGATAGGTGAGAGGAAGTTCCTCTTCACACAACACATAACTACAACTACAAGTAGAATGCGAAGATGCCCTTTTGCCCACATTGTGTGTTTTTGTGTGTGTGGCAAGGTGTATTTACCAGCGTTAGCTGCAGTGTAGAAATTGAGCCTTCCTGTGCAACACATTGCCTTTGTGGGTGCAACAGGGGCCTACTGCTATATTGGGTTTTCTGCCTATTGGTAGGTTTTTATTCTGTTTGCTGACTCGGTGCGTTGTTGCATCCGCGAGAGGTGGTGAGCTCTCCTTCCGTGGAGGTTTTTAAGCAGAGGTTGGATGGCCACCTGCCATGCAAGATCTAGTTGAGATTTCTGCATTGCAGGAGGTTGGAACTGATGACCCTCAGAGTACCTTCCAACTCTACAGTTCTGTGGTTCTGTTCTTCCTCCCTCCTGCCGTTTCCAGGAACTGGCATTCAGAAGCGCTACTGCAGGGGTCAGCAAACTTTTTCAGCAGGGGGGCGGTCCACTGTCCCTCAGACCTTATGGGGGGCCGGACTATATTTGGTGGGGGGGAATGAAGGAATTCCTACGCCCCACAAATAACCCAGAGATGCATTTTAAATAAAAGGACACATTCTACTCATGTAAAAACACGCTGATTCCCGGACCGTCCGCGGGCTGGATTTAGAAGGCAGTTGGGCCGGCTCCGGCTCCTGGGCCTTAGTTTGCCTACCCGTGTGCTACTGCCTCTGACTTCAGAGGCAGAGCACAGCTATTGTGGCTGGAAGCCATGGCTAGCCTTCTCAGTGAAATTGTGCAATCCTCTCTTACAACCATCTGAATTGGTGGCCTTCACTGCTTCCTATGGGAGTTCCATCGTTTAACTATGTGCTGCGTGAAGAAGTCCTTTCTTTTTCCTGTCCAAGATTCAGTTGCTTCATTGGATGTTTCAGTGTGTGTGTGTGTGTGTGTGTGTGTGTGTGTGATTGCAGTTTGGTTTAGGTGCTAATTAATTTCTGTGTGAGATATTTTTGTTGGTTTCGCTAGCAAACATGTGTGGTGGAGTTAGCATTGCAGGGTTGGGCACTAGCCAAGTAACAGCTACACCCCAGCAAGGGGGGGGGGCTTTTTTGCAAGAGTCCCTGGGATCTGCTTCAAAGAGCGCACTGACCCCTTGAGAGACAACACTGATCCCCAGGGAGTGGGACCTCTCGCAGGGGTCCTCCAAGCATGAGTGAACAGTATTATGCAGCAGCAAAAAAGCCAGTGCTATTCAAGGCAGCATCAATAGAAGTCTAGCACCCAGGACATGGGAAGTAATAGCGCTGCTCTATTCTGCCTTGGCCAGATCACACCTGGAGTTCTGTGTCCAGTTCTGGGCACCACAGTTTAAGAAGGATATTGACAAGCTGGAATATGGGCAGAGGAGGGAGGCCAGGATAACCAAGGGTCTGGAAACCAAGCCTGAAGTTGAGGGAGTTGGATTTTGTTTAGCCTGGAAAAGAGGAGACCAATAGGTTGAGAGGATAGCCATCTTCAAATACCTGAAGGACTTGTCACATAGATGATGGAACAAGCCTGTTTTCTTTTGCTACAGAGGGTAGGACCTGAACCAATGGATTCAAGTTAGAAGAAAGGCAATTCCGGTTAAACAGTAGGAAGAACCTTACTACAGTAAGAGCTGTTTGACTGTGGACTCCCTTGGAAGCTAATGGCCTCGCCTTCATGGGAGGTTTTTAGAGGTTGTCAGTGATTCTTTGGCTGTGAATTCTTGCATTGCAAGGGGTTGGACTAGATGACTCTGTGGGTGCCATCCAACTCTACACGACTGTATGGAATACTGGAGCCACCACTGGAAAGGAGCCAGTATGCCCTGAGAGCAGGTGAATGTAATGGGGGCCCCCCCGAGAGAGTGCCTGGTTGCAGCGGGGGGGGGGGGAGTCCAGCCTGAGCTTCTGATGCCTTTTGAAGCGAGCACCTAGGGCCTTGCCCAGCCTGGCCCCGCATCCCAGAGGTGAGATGGCTGTGACCTTGCTGTGCTGTCACTGTTTGTGCTGCCTCCTCTCCCAGAAGGACCCTGGGGCTTCACTCCACAGTGGATTCAGCCACGCATCCTGCTGCGACAGCCGTGTCCTCTCTCTCTCCTCCAGCACCGAGGTGCAGCACTGAATGCATCAGGACAGGACAGGCTGCAGCAGCAACAGCCAGGCCACACAGCAGCTTCAGCTTGGAGACTTTTCAGGGGTTTCTTTATACCTGAGAAATCAGGGAGTCAGGACGCCTGATTTAAGTGCAAGAAGAGGCTGTAGTAGTAGTAGTAGTAATGGAATAATATTTTTTAAAAGAATTTTTATATTGCTGTTTCAGAAAATACCAAAGAAGTTTACATTAGAGCAGCAAAAAAGTTCAAATAAAAGCAAAAGGTCTTAATAACACCAAGGGCGATGGCAAAGGTTGGGTGGCCATCTGCCAGGGATTCTTTAGTTGTGGTTTCTGCATTGCAGGGGGGTTGGGCTAGATGGCCCTTTGGGTCCCTTCCAACACTACGATTCTGTGATTTTAGGAGCCTGCAGTAGTGGGTCAAGAGGAAGAACGCTGGCTGAATAGAGGATGTTTTAGTGGGTGCTGGCTGAATCCCAGTACAGAGTTTGTTCTGTGTGGCAGGGGCCACAAAAGACAAGGCCCTTCTCCAGCTTCCCACCCAGTGGACATCTGCTTAGGCGCAGTCAAGGAGGGCATCTGCAGACCGTAGTGGATAATTTAGTCTTTCCCTCCCTCACTGCTCCTACTCTCCAGAAGTTCACAGCAACATGCAGAAAAGCAGGGGCATGCTGAGAGGTGTCCCTGGAGACCAGAGAGCGACTGGAGGCTCAGGGAGCTAAGTGGGGCTATGCTGAGTTTGGTCTGGAGGCTGTAGCAGCTGGTACAAAATGCAGAGGCAAGGTTGATTGTGGGGCCGTACTATCACCAGCATAATAAACCATTGCTTGTGGATTTTCAGTGGCTGCCAATTTGCGACCGGGCCAAGTTCAAGGTGTTGTAACTAACATAAAAGGCCCTAAACAAATCAGGTTGCTTGAGAGAGAGCCTTATCCCTTTATGCACCCAGTGAATGGCTGTGGTCTGTGGGAGAGTCTCTCCTGTAAGCTCCAAAGACCTCAGGAGCCGACTCCGCAGTAACTCGGAGCAGGGCTTTTAGTGTGGCTGCCCCTGTCCTGTGGAACGGCATTCCTGTTTGAGATACTTCAGGTGCCCACTATCTACACTCTCTAGAAGAAGTGGGACAGATTTTTGTTCCATCAGGTTTTCATCGCAGCTGCATGAATGGGTCTTCACCATGAGTGTCCTCTGGTTATGGTTTTAGCCTTGGTTGAAATGTATTTGTTCTTGTGTTTTTAACTGTTTTTAATAATCCCATGTGTTAATTCAGGCATGTCCTAATCCGGCCCGCCAGTCGATTTAATCTAGCCCCCGTGGCAGTCTACCTCCTGGGGTAAAATCCTAAAAAAAGCTTAAGAACTTTGGTCAGCCCTCATGCATGTTCACTTCATTAAATCTGGCCCTCTTTGAAAAAAGTTTGGGCACCCCTGTGTTAATTACATTGAGAAGTTTAGAAAGCCATTATTAAATTAATTGTAATAATAGCTTTTAACAGGAGCTACAAGGAATGGCAAATGTGCCTTCTTGACTCTTAAAATCCCTTTCTCTCCATAAAAATAGTAATCAGCTATATCCCTGACCTTGCCAATGGCCCCACACACTCCCACTTTTAAAGTGGGGGGCGGCACTATGAAAAGATACGTATTTCAAACTCTAAGATTAAGGAGTTTCTGCACCATCTGCTTTTGACTTTGATAGGGGAAGCTGAGAGCAGGGTCTTGGTACAAACAGCCCCTCCACCCCACTCAGTGTTCTCCTCCTCCTTCTTCTGTTCTTACAAAGCCTGTTTTTATTCCAATAGTCAGAGTTTGGTAAGCTGGTGCTAGATGTTTAATAAGCTTGGGACCCAGGACCATGACACAGATTGGTTTTGAAAATGTGCATTTGCTGGTTTAGATTAAAAAATAGGTTGAATTTTGGGGAGGGGGATAAAACCAAGATCTGGCTAGCAGAGCTTACTCTGATGAGATGCCAAGAGGATTTTCTGGACCCAGTATGCTGTATGTGGTGGATTGGGCCCCCTGCCCCGCGGTCACTCTTTTAGCCAGAACTACTAGTTACGTCTACAGACTTCCTCTGGGCAATCCAGAGGTCTCAGTGGGCATCACTTTTCATTTGCAATGCATCTAGTTACCCTGGAAGCATCTCACAGATGCCCACCCAACCTCTGTTCAAAAGCTTCTAATGAGGGAGAGTTCACCACCTTCAAAGCATCAGAAAGTTCTTTCTAACATTTAGTCAGAATCTCTTTTCTTGTAATTTGAATCCATTGGTTCGGGTCATACCCACCAGAGCACCAGGAAACTAGCTTGATCCATCTTCCATGTGACAACCTTTCAGATATTTGGAAATGGCTAGCACATCACCTCTCAGTTTCCCGTTTTCCTGGCTAAACAGACCCAGCTGCCTTGACTGTTCCTCTTAAGACTTTGTCTCTAGACCCTTGATCATCTTGGTTGCCTTCCTCTGCACACCTTCCAGCTTGTCAATATCCTCCTTAAACTGTGGTGCTCAGAACCAGACACAGGACTGCAGGTGGGCCTGACCAAGGTGGAAGAAGGTGATACTATTTCTTCTCTTGAAAGTATTTGCTTCCTACCTGAACATACTTATGTATTGAACCTGGGGTCCTTTGCATGCAAATTGTATGCTCTTCCAATGCACTTTGGCCCTTATACGTCCATGTATGTTGCACTTTGGCCCTTGCACGTCCATGTATTTTGTGTGTTGCTGTTTTGCATGCACCCTCTGAAAAGTGCCCTAGAAATAAATAGCAAAGATGGTAGAGATTTGAAAGCATTCACCAGCTTGAAATGAGTCCCTTTGCTTGGTTATTGTTTTTATGAAGGTGTGTGTGCGGGTGTTTGCTAAAGTTGGCTTGGCAGCAAGGACAAAAGAGGATTTGTTTTTACTTGAGGCAGCAGTAACTGCAGCAATGGGTCCTGCCCAGTTCTGCCAGGGCAGCTCGTGTGGGTTGTTAAAGGCACACTGTGTGTTTGTTCCGTGGGCTCTCTTCCCAGTCAGAAAGCCGAAAGCATGAGGCTTTGAAGCCATTAAGTGGAGTTCCTCTGTGTGGTCGCTGCCTGGTGAATTGTTATTTATTTAAGGGGTGTTCGAAATTAGCCAGCGCCAGGTGCATTTGCGACAAAGTGAAGATGCCTGGGTGTCAGGATGGTGCCTGACATCTCCACCATCTGGGGATCATTGGATCTGGACTGTTTCCAAACACTAGCGGCACATGCTGTAGAATTCTATCAGTTCTATTTTATCTGCACAATCAGAATGAATTTTTGGAACCAAAATGCTTTTTCTGTGCAGCCTGAGCAGGAGCAATCACCATTAAGAAAAAGAGGTTGAAATAGGCCAATATATATGCAGACTGGCCCTGGATCAAGTGACTTTAAGTTCTCAAAGTTCTCAGCCTAGCTCAAGGTTGTCATCTGAACTAGCCAAGTGTTTAACTCAGTACACCGAGCATCAGAAACAGCTCTCTGCCCTGAGGAGCATCCAATCTAAGCTCTGGTTTGAGGTGGGGGCAGGTGGGGAAAGTGCAAAGTTGTGTTTCATCTGAGGGTGATGAATATGGGATTAATTCATTGGTCCCCTAACGTTTTCAGGCCATCAGCCTCTTGGTTCCATGAACTCATCCCTAATGTCCCCTACTTTATAAAAAGCGTTGTTCAGAATACAGTCGTACATTGGTTGACGAACGCCTAGCGACTCAAACGTTTTGGCTCCTGAACGCCGCAAACCCAGAAGCAAGTGTTCCGGTTTGCGAACTTTCTTTGGAACCCGAATGTCTGACATGTTGGTTTCCAAACGTTTTGGAAGTTGAACGGACTTCCGGAACAGATTCCGTTCGACTTCCAAGGTACGACCTTGCCTCTTAGCCCCTCACTCCCCCCCCTCCGCAATTATTCCCCTGCCCACTTTGGAAAGCACTGGATTAACATATGTACAGTAGCTGTCTTTAACCAGATCAAGCCAATTCACTTCTTTAGCCTGGTATTTTGTACCCTGACTGGCTGTGACATTCCAGGGCCACAGGCAGAGAAGGGTCTCTCTCCCCCCCCCCCCCGGTCCAATCTTTTTACCTGGAGTTGCCAGGAATTGAAACAGGGACCGTCTGCTTGCACAACAGGTGGTCTGCCACTGCGCTACAAGCCAACTTCCTTACGACCACATTTAAAAGGTGGTGGGGAGGGTTGAAGCAGGGGAAACAGTGGCGAACCATTTCTGGTCAGTGCACAACTGGGGCAGATAGCTGGTTCATTCTCTCTTTCCCCCTGCAACCCGCTTCCCCAATTGCAGGAGCAAGTCACACCAGCGCTGGGCCCTATTGCAGTCTGAATGGTTTGACTTCCCTTGCTGGTAATGAGCCAGAAGGTTGAAGGCAGTTTTAAAAACAAACAAACAAAGGAATTTATTCATAACTCTTGGAGAGTTGATTGTACCAATACTTGGTCCCTGTGAAATAGAGGCACTGAGTTCTGTGTGGCAAATGTGTGTGATGTCACACGTGCGACATATGTGATGTCACACACATCAGAAGGAGGCTGTGAGGCCCAACAAGTCCCTCTGCTGCAGCGGGAAGGCCTGACAGGGCCCGGCACCTCAAGATTGGGGGGGGGGCCTCAACCCTGTCCCAACATAGTGGGGGGACTGAGCTGTCCTCAGCCCCATAGTTGGCCTGTATGCTGTGAAATGCCCTTAGGGCTCCAACTGAACTTGCTTTATTAAATTGACACCCTTCTTGAGTTCAGCTGAAGTTGGTAGTTAGAGGGGTTAGAGAACATTTCCTGGATGGTTTTGAAGACTGGAAAGCAGTGCACAGGGCTGACTTGTGGGCTCTGGAGTAGGGGAAGCTGCCTTATACCAAGTCTGACCAATAGTTTACCGTGTGCACCAACTGCCAGTGATTCTTAAAAGGTTTCAGGCAGGGTTCTCTCCCAGCCTGGAAATGACTGGGGTTGAAGCTGTAACCTCCTGTATGCAAAGCAAATGTTCTACCACTGTACCACCGAGCTGCAGCTCAAGTTTTGGGTTACTGGGCAGGTAGCTGGAGGCGCTGTTTTGGAAGAGAAAATCCTTAAGCTGCATTTCCCCACCGGGGTCTACTTCTCACAAAACCTTTGTTTAGGCTGAATTCTTCTTGGGACATGCAGCATCACCACCACCACCACATACACAAGAATCCTTGCATGTAGAAAATTAGCATTTAAGGGGAAATGGATTGCGTCCAGTGTTAGTCCTCCGAGTAGACCCATTGGAGTTTATGGATGTGACTAACTGAGGATGTGACAACTGAATGTTTCCATTCTTTTTTATGTATATGAAGAGGTATCCCGTTGTGTGAACCCCTACCTAAGAACAGAGCCTGGCTGGATCAAGCCACTAGATGAGTATCTTGTTCCCGCAGTTGCTAACCAGATGTTCCAATGGCAAGTCCACAAGCAGGACCTGAGTGGGACAGCAGTGCACTTCCCACTGATGTCCATTCCCCGTCTGCAGTCTGAAATGGCGTGACTCAGGCCACAATCACACCATGTACATAATGCACTATGTTGCCCCTTTAAACAGCCATGGCTTTTCCCAAAGAATTCTGGGAGCTGTAGTTTGTTGAGAGTGCTGAGAGTTCTTGGGCGACACCTATTCTGTTCCCAGAGCTACACTATTCTTCCGAACTGGAGTCACCAAACAACTCTCAGCACCTTTAACAAACTGCAGTTCCCATAATTCTTTGGGAGAAACCATGGCTGTTTAAAGTGGTATCATAATGCTTTGTGAATGTGGTCCCAGAGGGGAGTATAGTCAACTGAGTGCTGCTCATTGAAATTTAATGGATCCAAGTTGGCCATGCCCATTACTCAAGAGGTTTGCTCTTGAGTAGGACTCGCACTGTTTGGGCCAACCGCTTTCTGCTTTTGCACAAAAGAGCCGTTAACTTTTATTACCGTATTGGCCCAAATATAAGCCACACCCAAATATAAGCCGCACCTTTAAAATTGCGGGTGGGGAGGGGGGAAGATAAAAAATACCCAAACTACTGGTGCTGTTTGTCCCATACTCCTAGCTGCATACTGTAAGGTTGCGAATATAAGCTGCATTTTAACTTTCCATGGTCGGAATTTGGGGGGAAAGTGAGGCTATAAGCTAGGCCAATACAGCACTTTAAAAACCCGAACTGTTTCTAGGTCAGGGTTCCAGCTAAAAGGCATTGAACACCTACCTGACTTGTTCAGAGGAACAGGTGGCCTAGGGTGGGCACCACTCTCCCCATGCTGTTCCCATGGAGATGTGAGAGGGTGTTTGGGGAAAAACTGTCACTTAGTAGATGTCCATCTCTTCTCCTCCCTTCTGTGTGGGAGTTTTGAAACCATTTCTGCACCTCACAACAAAAGTGGAACAGGTGCCGACTCTGGGCGTTGGTTGAGGGAGCAAAGGTGATGTTGTTTTGATAGGAGGGGGTTTTCCCTGGGCGTGAACTGGCTTAGGAACAAGGAAGGGAATGTTTATCACAGCCCTGTCTGCAAGCGAAATGGGGTGAAAAGCCATGCTCATATTGCAAAAGGGCAACCTTTCTCCGAGTGGAGGTGACGTATTGAAAATCAGGCATTTGCCTTTCCCATGCATGTAACATCCACTAGAAAATACTTAAACGGAAACAAAAACCACTCAGCTGGATGAGACCAGCATATCTTGTTTCTCACTGCTATGATCTTTGAACCTCTGGGGAGCCCAGAAGCAGAGCAAAAAGGCATCATCTCTTTTCTTGCTGTTACCCTTCTGCAGCTGGCATTCTGAAGTAGATCACCTCTGAACCTGGAAGTCTCATTTTCTCATCACAGCTATTTTCTTGTCTGTATCATTCTTTATTGAATTTATATCTCACCTTTGCTCCTCTTGAAGGCACACAACTATTACAAAGCAAAGACAAAGCAAAATCATTCTAAAACAGATCAAGAGGTTCTAAAAGCAGTTACAGAAATCAGGGTTGGCTGGAACATGCTTTTTCAGCTACCAAATGCCTGGGAGTGTTTTTAACACTCCACTCCTGGAAGCTAATAATGATGGGGACAGACGCGCAGACCTCACTAGGAGAGGGCATTCCACAACAGGGGAGCCACCACTGAACAGGCCCTGTCATGGGTCAGTGACAACCTGGCAGCCTCCAGTGGTAACCACCAACAAGGCCTCATCTGCTGATTGAAGGGTCCAAGGCAGTTGGTATTGAGAAAAGTGCTCTTTTAGGTATCGCTACAGATAAAGACTTCCTCCTCGGTTTGAATGTGTCCCGCACCTTTGCCAAAGCAGTGTGTTCCGTAAGAGAATTGACTGGAAAGGTCTTTCTCTTGGTTTGCCCTAAATCTACTGCAGGTAAATCTTTCTGGTGCTGAGCCACTAGTTACAGTATTGCAAGTTTCCCCAGGTGGATCTGTCTGGCCCTTGATGGGGGACGAATGCAGAGCTAGATGAGCTTTTGCTTTAATTCCAGTGAATTACAGTACTACTATTATTATTTAACCACAGAGCCACCCTACCTCCTGTAGCCTCAGAAGGGGAGGGGGAGGCAGAGGAAATATCCCAAATCCTGCTATTTTCCTCCCCACCTTTCATTTTTTGTTTTGTCTTCAGAAATAGAATCCTGTGTAGAAGGGTTTCATCCTGCACCACCTATAGGGTTGACAACTTTATACTGGCCACTGCTCCTCTGTAGTTAATCAGCACCTCCATCTACAGCCATTATCCAGGCATGGTGGCATCTCTCTATGTGCCAAGAACAGCTTCACCTGATTTTGCACAATTCAAGCAGCTGTTGCAGGCACAAGAACAAGCCTGGTCAGTTGGCAACTGTGCCCACCTCTCTTTTCTGCCCTCCTTTTTTTGCCTTATAGATTTTTTTGGTAGTCTAATACCAACTTGACACACCATGTGATTTTGTGCGTGTGTGTGGTTGTGTTGTTGGTGATGAGTGTTGTGTGCTTGTGCTGCTTGCAATTCTAAACCGGATTCTGTTGCTATGGAAACGCAGCAAAGAATATCTTCTTTATAAGGCTGGGGCTTGTTTTGCAGTGGGAGTCAGCAAGAAAAAGGGACGGGTGGGGTGGGGGAGACTGGTGGGATGGGGAAGAAAACAGGGTCAAGAGTTGCTGTGACCTGAAACAGACACTTTTTTTGTCTGGAAGGTGAATTTGTGTCCATTCCCTTCCAAAACAGTTTCAATTGAACATAGACAGCAATTATCAAAGTTAATCAATAAGATGATGGAAAATTCTTAGCTTTGGGTTTATGCAAAGCTCTACTTTTTCACATTTTAAAAAAAAAATATGAAAAAGTTTCCATTCTCCCTCCCCCCTGGTTTGGGTCCTTGTAGTGCAGTTTATTTTGGGGGGGTCAAAGAAGCCCAATTCCAAACAAACAAACAAACCCCCAACCAGACAAAGATCCCAAACACATCTAAATTCCAAAAACACACCTTATGTGTTTGTTTTTAGAAGTAAAATACTTATGGAAAGAACTGCACAATGTGGTGTTTTTCTTTTGTTAAAGCAGCCTTTATGAAAACTTGACACACATTTTGAGGGTGGCCTACTTGTTCTCTTTCTCTTTTGGTGCAGTGAAATGGCCTTTGTGGAGAATTGACATGTTTTCAAACATGGGTCCTAAACTGGCAATCTTTCCATGTAGATTTATGGGGTAGGTGGGTATTTGTACATATGCGTGTATCCACAAGTCCAGTTTTACCACATGGCTTTTGAAGGCTGGATTTGCCTCAAGGTTGGGAATGTGGTTGGGAACGATTGCTCCTCTTCAGTTTTTTTCTTCTCCCCATCAATGGTTGTGATAAGCCAGTCCTCAGGCATCCATTTTAAGGTGTAAAAATCATGTGAAATTAAACACATTCATGAGCTGCGACACTGTTTCCACATCCTGTGGAAATATTGCCTTGTGGTTTCTTTGCTGTTTTGGTTGCCACTTCAAAAATCGTACCTGAATCCTCCGCATTAAGAATGCCACAGATTTAAAACTGATTTAATAGTCATTTCTTCTTCTGTGAGAACTGTAGCTTTTTGGGGGGGGGGGAGAGAGATTTCTGCCAGAAGAGTCTCAGCAGCCTTATCACCAGGGTTGCCTTTTACATTCCCAGAATCCTTTGGGGTGGAAGCCATGTTTTCCTCCCTCTTTTTATTTGTTTGACACATAGAGACATTGCTTTATGAGGGGTCCCATAAATATGAAAAGTGCCATTGGAGCTGGCAAGGCATCTTTTGTGACCATTTTGGCAACTTGTTTTTCACTGCCCATGGCAGCCATTTCGTGCTGGCACCCACACCACTTTTATCAATACATGAGTACTGGCATCTCAAACCCCCACTCCCCCCAAAAAGCATAGGGAACTAGTATAAAAAGTACCAGCTGCACATAACTTTACCCATAACCACTACTTGTATTTTAATAGATTTGTTTGTGCCTAGTGCTTTGCCAGCAGAATTTTATCGTGCGCTCGTTAAAGGGTTGACATAGTAAAAGCGGGAAATGCTGTATCAATATATTTAGTTATATATGGACAGGGTCAGATAATAAAGTTGTTGTGAAGAAGACAGAAATGATATTGGACAATGTGAACCATAAATAGCTTTCTGTATAAACTGTTGCTTCATATAAACATTGTTTAAATTGCTCATGCACCTGTGCTTAACAAATCTCCCCATAGTCGTTAGATCCAGCAAATTGTTAAACTTAAATCTATATTTTTCTTTTCTTCCTGTATTTGGGGGGGGGGGGTTAAGAGATAAAAGCTTAAATTGTTTTAAATCTCTAGATGTGTTAAATTTTTCCTTCTCTGAATCTCAGATAAATTATGTCAGCCCTAAGCACTTCATTTCTCTTTTCACTTCCATCTAACTGGAATTTTTCAAGTACTGAGTTGATATTATTAAATGCTCAGCTTGGTTATCTCTGTTCCTTGCTAGGATGTTGCAAGGAATAGAGATATGTGATATGGGGCCATGATTATCCCCATATCACAGCTGAGGCTGACCCAAGAGGGGTTTGTGCCAGCAAACACACAGATTCAAGGCCTTTGCAGGTCATACTGCTTTGCAACTCTTGCGAAGCAGATCAAATCTTGCTTGCCACGTTGCAGTATATGGCAGATGACCCCATGGGGACGGTAACCACATACACTCGTACACTCTGGGAAGTGTGCAGTTGGTTTGTTGATTTTGTTTATACCCCACCTTTTTCCAAGAACCAGGTCTCAAGGAGGCTTACAAAGAATTAAAACGAGCATGGCTAAAAAAACAGAAAGCCAGAAACATATAAAAGATGGTTGTTTAAAAGTAATTAAGCTACAGTGAAAGTAACATAATGTAAAGCCTGACCCCCACAAACCTACAGTGGTACCTCTGGTTACGTACTCAATTCGTTCCGGAGGTCCGTTCTTAATCTAGAACTGTTCTTAACCTGAAGCACCACTTTAGCTAATGGGGCCTCCTGCTGCCGCCGCGCCGCTGGAGCACGATTTCTGTTCTCATCCTGAAGCAAAGTTCTTAACCCGAGGTATTGTTTCTGGGTTAGCGGAGTCTGTAACCTGAAGCATATGTAACCCAAGGTACCACTGTATTAAAATACAGATAGCGAAAACAAGTGGTGGACATTGCTTTAGTGACCATCTGCAACAACCAACATAATCCGCTCCAGATGAATGTTTATTTATTATTTATTCATTGCATTTATAACCCTCCTCTTTCTCCAAGGAGCTCAAGTTGGCGTACATGGTCCTCCCCATCCTTGTTTAATCCCCCAACAACCCTGTGAGGTGAGTTAGACTGAGAGGTGGTGGCCGGCCCAAGGCTACCCAGTCAGCTTCATGGCTGAGTAGGGATTCGAACCCTGGCCTCTCCCAGGCCCTATTCCAACACTCTTAACAACTACACCACACTGGGCTACAACTCCCATTAACCGCTGCCATTATGCTCAATGGTTGGGGGTGGTGGGTGTTGCAGGCCACTGAAACTTTCTCTGTCCTTCCAATATCATTTTCGTGTCCAGATTATGGTTCCTTGTGGGAGTGTTGCTGGGTGCTTTCAAGACATGGGAGCAACATGCCTGTGGCGTATTCTAGTTTATATGAGAAGGTGCAAGTTTCGGCTGAAGCTTCTATTTATTTTTATTCCATAAAATTTATATACGAATTGATTATAACACACACAAACACCGACCGCTGCCAAAGAAAACGCAGAGTCGTTTATGGAAAGAATTTTCGTGAGAAAGAAAATGAGAAACCCTGGCTTGTTGCTACCAACACATACCATTCAGTGGGAGGTGCTTTCAGGATTTTCTAGGTACACTGTAGTGGATTGGGCCCTCTCCCCCACCCACAATTTGTTGACAATAACCTGTTCATTATGCACAAGTTAAAGCTGGAAGTCTTGCCTGGCATCTTAGCATTTACAAGGCTCCTGTGTACAGCAACCACAGACCAACATGGCCAGAAAGCAAATTTAGGTGGTGTGCAGTCCAGCCACCCTGTAAGCCATGCTGTTGTTGCTTTAGAAGTTGAGGGGCGAAGGGACAGGATATCTAGAGCCCCACACAAAAGAATGGGGCACCTCCTGCATTGGCCCTGTCTCCCTGAATCTTGTGACTGTGTCGTGAATTGGCTCCTCTTCCTTATACACCTGCCTGGACCCTTAAAATCAAAGAAGGTAGGAGGTGGGGCAGGGCCTTTTCAGTAGTGGCCCATGGTTACAGGGTGGCCTCCCCAGAGAAACTTGCTTGGTGTTCACATTGTTGTCTTTTGGGTGCCTGGTGAAGATCTTTGTATCCCACCAGACATTTTACTGAGGGCTTTTAAAAATTATTTGCACTGTTCTTGTTTTCTGTTTTAAGATTTCACAGGGAACCTTTTGTTAATGAGTAATGAATAACAGTGGGTAGGAAGAAAAACCTCTTCGGTCAGTGAATGAGGCTGTCCTTACGTGACTAATCACAGATGCAGCCACTGTATTATAAAGGATGGTGTTTGCAGTTCTGGTGACTAGGGGTAACCTTTTCCCAGTTATTCTGTGCTCTCTGTCTGTAAAATATTGGTCTGCCTCACAGGCTTGTGGATAAGTCGTTACCATTATTAGTCTTGGTAAAACCTTCTTTCTTGCTTTTTTCAAAAGCTAGAGCAGAAATACTAGTGACATCTCTGAAATCTCAAAGCAAAACAAGTTTACTCCACCCTGAACTTGACACTGCCTGGCAGAAGCTGGCAAAGAAAGTGGGTGTTAATGTTTCATGGCACAGAGTGGCAATTGTCAGAGAACTCTCCCCTCCAACAACAAGTAAACAAGGGGAGGGGCAATCTCCAAGAACAATGGTTGACACCCAAGCTGGGCTGGTTGCAGAGAGGAGCAGATTCTGTTTCCCTGGAGGAGACTTTGGAAGGAGTTTGCCCCTTAGGATGAAGGCCAGTTTAACAATTATGCCAACCAATCTGCATGACTTCTGAGTACAGTTTGCTCCAAAACTAACATAATGAACACCAATAGGTACAAATGTAAGGTTCTATATTTAGGCAGGAATAACCGGCTGCACAAATACAAGATGAGGGACACCTAGCTTGACACCAGTGTGTGTGTGAAAAGGATCTAGGGGTCTTCATAGATCACAGTCTTGACCTGAGTCAACAGTGTGATGCAGCAGCAGAAAAAGCTGATGCTATTCTAGGCTGCATCAACAGAAGTCTAGTGTCCAAATCAAGGGAAGGAATAGTATCACTCTCTTCTCCCTTGGTCAGGCCACACCTGGAGTCTTGTGTCCAGTTCTGGGTACTGTAATTTAAGAAGGATGTTGACAAGGTGGAAGGTGTGCAGAGGAGGGCGACCAAGATGATCAAGGGTCTGGAGACAAAAGTCTTAAGAGGCATATAAGATGGGGGAACACCTGGCTTGTCAGTTGTACATGAGAAAAGGATCTAGGGGTCTTGGTGGACCACAAGCTTAACATGAATCAACAGTGTGATGGAGTAGCAAAAAAAAACCATGCTGTTCTAGACTGCATCAACAAAAGTATAGTGTCCATATCAAAGAAAGTAATACTACCCCTCTATTCTGGTCAGACCACACCTGGAGTCATGTGTCCAGTTCTGGGCACCACAGTTTAAAAGGATACTGACAAGCTGGAAGATGTGCAGAGGAGGGAGGCCAGGATAATCAAGGGTCTGGAAACCAAGCCTTATGAGGAATGGTTGAGGGAGTTGGATTATGTTTAGCCTGGAGAAGAGAGGACTGAGTGGGGTTATGATCGCCATCTTCAAAACTGAAGGGCAATCCCATGAAAGATGGAACACGTTTGTTTTCTGTTGCTCTGCGGGGTAGGACCCAAACCAATGGATTCAAATGAAAAGAAAGGAGATTTCAGCTAAACATTAGGAAGAACTCTCTGATGGTAAGAGCTATTCAGCAGTGGAACAGACTATCTTGGAAGACTTTCCTTAACTGGAGGTTTTTAAGTAGATCTTGGATGGGCAGCTCTCGTGGATTCTTTAGATGCAATTCCTGCATTGGAGGGGGTTGGACTAGATTACTTTTGGCATCCCTTCCAGCTTTATAATCATATTCTATAATTATTCTATAAATATATTCTCCATGCACACATCTACTTTGTAATCCCCTGGATGCACAAAACATTTCCTCATAGATGAATCAGGAATGGCTTTCTTGCGGCATTCTACCCTTGCCCTTGCCTCCCCTTGCCCTCTGGCTGAACCTCGCAATGATTGCATCAGTGTGGAGGGCAGCATATAAGATAATGCATCCCTTCCAGGCAGGAGAGGGAAATCTCCACCTGTGCGTTGCATCTGCACATGGGAGTACGAGGTCAGGGCAAGGGACAAAGTCACACGCAAAGATTCCACTAGCTGCTAATCTGGCAGATGTTTCAGAACAAGCATGCAAGGCTTTCTGGTAATTTATCTTCCTGCCTCTGGCAAAGTCCTCTCAGATAAGACATCACAGCACTTCTGTTGTCTTCCAGGACGGATAATTCCTTTACTCCCTCACAAGTACTGACTCAGAGGATGGGCAATGTGGTTTCCTGTGCCAGCTGTGTCATCAGTGGGAGGCTATATTGTTGGACATCTGCCTTTCTTTACTGTCCATCTTAACAAGTGCCCCTTCAACTGCCTCATGAGACTTGGCTAGATAAGAAAATAGGAAGCGAATTCGCCCTCTGTGTGCTATTGGTTTACACATTCCTGGAGCTTAGATGGCAAATTATTGCAGCACCTTATACATAGGGCTTCCTTTGAAGATGGTTCAGAAAGTTCAGCTAGGATTTGGCAGCCAGGTTGCTCACCAGGGCAAGACGGGTTGAACGTATGACACAGATTCTGGCCTGGCTGCACTGGCTGCCGGTTAGTTTCCAGGCCCAATTCAAAGGTTTTGACCTATGAAGCCTTCAGTGGCTCAGGACCACAGTACCACAAGGACTGCCTCTCTCCATGTGAATCTACCCAGATCCTGCAATCATCCTCTGAGGCCCTTCTTTGTGTGCCCCCTCCCTAAGAGGTCCAGAGGGTGGCAACATGAGAAGGGATCTTTTCACCACTGGCTCCCCATTTGTGGAATTCTTTCCCTAGGGAGGTTCGGCTGGCGCCTCCGTTGTACACCTTTAGGCACCAAGCGAAAACTTTCTTCTTTAACCAGGCCTTTGACTGATTAAACAGTCTGTGGACTAGGGGCGGGGTGTTATTGTTTTTATTTGTTATTAGGTTACATATTTTTCTGCTTATATATATATTGTAAACCACCCTGTGAACCTCTGGTGAAAGGTGGTATAATTTTTTATTATTATTAATAATAATAATAATAGCTGTCACCTGTCAGCAGTCATTCCTTCAGCTCTGCTGAAAGACCAGCTCCATCAGATACCTCCTTTCCCCCGAACTGTTTTTATACCACCTGTTCATTATAAGTACTACTGTTTAAGAACTGGAGCCTGAGCTTGCTTTTTTCCTCTTCCTTCTCTGCTCCCTTTTCCTTGTGTGTTGTGCTGCTTTAGATTATAAACCCACAGGCAGGGAATGCCTTGTTTTAACTGACTACACTTTAAGCCACTCTGAAAGCCTTTTTGACTGAAGCGGGGAGAGGCGTGTTGGCTGACTCAGTGTCTCTCCTGAGAGTACCTGTAGGTGTATGGGAGGGGATGCAATGTCTTGAAAAGAAAGCTATCTTTCAAAGTTAATCCAACAACCAAGCCTGGCGAATCCCCCAATGTCTCTTCACCCCACACACATACATATTTCCGGAAGGCATCTTAAAATCACCACCTGCAGGGGAAGTGGAGCAGGATTGGGAGGGGTGGCAGAGAACTTTCTGTATTAATTACAGCAAATAATTCTGTGGCACTCTTAGAGACGAAAGTTTATGCTATGATGAAATCTCTAAAGACCGCTTCCCAGCTGCAGCTGCTTTGCAGGTTTGATTCAAACTCACACCGGCAAAATCAGAGTGCCCAGCTGAAGTGCATCAAGCACTCTTTAAACTAAATCCATTATTTTTTAATTTGCACTTGTAACAGAAAAAACTCCTAATATAATCATTATGATAAAAATAATGATTGACAAAAAGCCATTACCAGCTGACGTTAACCAGAAAATGTTCTATCAGTCACATGAGATTAATAGAACGTTTGAGTTGGTAGGTACTCAAAAAGGTCCTCTACCCCAATGCAATGCAATGTAGGAATTGCAGCTAAATAATCCCTGATAAATGGTGGTCCAATTTCTGTTTAGAAAGTTGTAGCCAAGGAGAGTGCATGACCTTCCAATGTGTGGTGTGTTCCACTGCTGAACAGCTCTTACGTTAGAAAGCTCTTCCTAGTCTCAATCTTCTTTTCTTTTGTGTGTGTGTGCAGGAAATTGGGTTTGGGAGGGTGCAATTTAGAGGCTCCATTTTTCAAATGAATAGAGAGCAGTAGATGTAGAAAACACACAATGAAAACAAATTTTTGTCGTTCAGTGTGGGAAGAGAGTTTTGTACAGTATATCTGAATTTGATGTGTAAGAAAAGAAACCCCTCCAAATGGCTTAGAAATGTTCCGAGTCTTCCTTACCCTTAGAAATGCATGATTTGTGTGTTGCTTTCACTGCAGTAAATCAGAGTCCACATATTCTTGCACTGCACCGAGATCTTTTAAAGTCCTGCAGTGCTTTCCAGTTATGGAGTGAAGAGGTTCTCTCATTATAGCCAACACCCACGTAAGAAGTTCCTTAGGAACATTGCTGTTTGATCATCCCACAAGTTGAGAAGGGCAAGTTGTGGGAGGCTTGAACGGGGCATGTAAAAGTTCATGATACCTCTTCAGAAACAGCAGCCCCAAATTTGCATGCCAGAGGACATTCTTTCCGTAAGTGGAAACGTGTCCTCTGCAGGGAATCCTTTTGTCCAAAGCAGCACCCCTTGCATTTAGAAATCAGAATTCTGAATCTCAGTAGGCCTTAATAGGAAAGTGTTCTGGATTGCAGTGCAGAGATGGAGAACACCCAAATTTATCAGGTTGACAGTCCTATGCCAGGGTGTGGGTGATTGTTGTGAACCCCGGGCATATATAGTTGCTTTTTAAATGGAAAAAAAATGATGCGCTGGTACTCCTTACTTGGTGAGTACTGTCACAATCTGGATATATGGTGGTGGTTCTTTGACGCTGTGCCTTGGCAGCACAAAGTGATTTGGATAAATGTGCTGAGTCATCACGGCAGTGCTCTTTAATGTGTCAGGATATTCTCCTCCTCCGCCTTCTGCAAAACATGCTCTGAATTATTTGGCTTGTGCCACACACAACACCTCGTTTACTTATTTATTTAAAAAACGCATTCTTCCCCCCTCCGTTGCGACACTAGCTTCTCTGTTGTGGCTGGGCAGGGCCCCAAAACTGACCCACTTAACCAGTAGCTGTCATCATCCATTTAAAAACCACCCAAGATTAAAAGGCAACACAAAAGCCACATAGCCAGTGCCAAAGTGTGGGTCTTTTTTTTTTTGTTTTTTGCTGTGTTTCTTCTTGTCCAGTACTGTACACAGCTGGAGACAGCCCTGAAGTCACAGGCATCCAAGGAAGCAGAATGCTGGAAGATTCGGGACAGATAAATCAGTGCAGAGTTGAACTGTCAAACTGGTTTCTTCAGGAGGCAGCGATGGCCACCAACTTGGGTGGCTTTAAAAGAGGATTGAACAGATTCTTGGATGAGGATAATAATAATAAATTTATTTATTTATACCCCACCCTCCCCGGTCAGAGCCGGGCTCAGACCAGCTAACACCAGTAAAATTACAATAAAAACATAATGGAGGGGGGAAGGGGGAGGAACCAATTTAAAATATGGGTTAAAATACAATTTAAAATGCAGCCTCATTTTAATAGTAGCCCATAAATCAAAACCATAAGGGGAGGGAAACATAAGGGTCAGACTGAGTCCAAATCAAAGGCCAGGCAAAACAGCTCTGTCTTGCAGGCCCTGCAGAAAGATGTCAAGTCCCGCAGGGCCCTGGTCTCTTGTGGCAGAGTGTTCCACCAAGTCAGGGCCAGTACTAAAAAGACCCTGGCCCTGGTTGAGACCAATCTAACCACCTTGCGACTTGGGACCTCCAAAGTGTTGTTATTTGTGGACTTTAAAGGTCCTCCGCGGGGCAGACCAGGAGAGGCGGTCCCGTAGGTACAAGGGTCCTAGGCCGCATAGGGCTTTAAAGGTCAAAACCAGCACCTTAAACCTGACCCTGTACTCCACTGGGAGCCAGTGCAGCTGGTAAAGCACTGGATGAATGTGATCCCGCAGCAAGGACCCCATAAGGAGCCTTGCCGTGGCATTCTGCACCCGCTGGTAGGGTTGTTGATGCTCCTAACCATGATGGCTCTGTTCTGCCACAATGGCTGGCGGCAGCAATGCTTCTGAATACTAGTTGCTTGAAGCCACAGGAGGGGAGAAGAAGGCTAATGTGCTCAAGTCTAGCCTGCAGGCTTCGTATAAGGGCATCTGGTTCACCACAGTAAGGATGCTGGACTAGGTGGGAGATGGCGTGGTGACATACTGTGCACTCTTGCCATTGCATGTTCTTGGTGGGATGCAAATAGGGGTGATTCATTGCTGGCGGAGTTTAGGAGTGGTTGTGGCGATGCACTTGCCAAGCATTTTAATTTCAATAAGTAAAAGAAAGGAAAGAAAAAAAGTTGACAAAGTTTTCATTTTAGCTAAAAATGAAAGCTTTCTATCTTATTGGTTACCTTTGAATGTGTTGATCTTGCTTTGGGGCTGCGTAAACGATATGTCAGAAGCTTCAGGCTGGGAATTGAGATGGGATCTGTTAATTACAGCACAATTAAAATTAGCACTTAAGCGGGAGCTTCTGATGGTCCCAGCGGCTCAGGACTAGCTGGCGAAGCTTCGGTAGATGGCAAAAGAAGTGAAATCAGAACCACTGATTTGGAAAAAGAAGAGCCCAGGGTTTGATTGTCCTTGTACTGTGCGTGGACTTAGCTGTATCTGTGGGGGCAAGGGAACCTGGAGAGCTGCCTTACACTGAATCAGAGCATTGGTCAGCCAAAGTCAGTATTGTCTACACTGAGCGGCCGTGGCTCTCCTAGGTTTCAGATGAGGAGGATCTCACAGTCCTACTTGGAGATGCCAGGGATTGAATCAGTGACCTTCTTCATGCAAAGTGGACATTCTACCACTCAGCTATGGCCCTTCTCCATAGGAGGGGCTTTCTTGCTATAGCAGCCACCATAAAGTTAAGGGAAAAGGGTAAAGATAGCAGATGGGTTCACCAAAGGTCTGTCTAGCCCGATGTCCCATTTCCCATAGTGGTCAGCCAGTTGAGTTGGAGAAGACAGAAACTGGGCAGGGGAAGCAACAGCCCTTTTCACCAGCATCCACTATTAGGGGATAGACCGCTCCTGAAAAGGAAGGCTCCATGCAGCTGTCAAGCCTAATACTCACAGATAGATCCTTCCTCCCTCCCTCTATGAATTTGTTTAATTTCTGTGAGCCAAAGGCCTTCACCATAACTTATGTCACTGAGTTTTGCAAGTTAACAGTTTGCATTGTGTGGAGCAATTCAGTGGTTTACTTAAAAAAACAAAAACATTTTTATTGGTTTTTAAACAAATACAAACCACTTGTATTAAACACTTATCCAGCAGTACATCTAATGATGCTTGTTCTATCCATTTTTTTTCAAAAAAATTATTCATTTTATAACACAAATAAAAAACACAAACAGAAAAGACAAGCCATACAAACAAATTATTATCATAACCTTATTTTTCTAAACATTGTTAAGTGGGCTTCCCCAAGTCCCACCTATCTGATTTTCATTGTACTTCATCTTTAGCAGTTTACATATATCATAATTTCTAACCATCTTTTTTTTTAATCACACTTCACATTTTATCACTTACAAATAATACCATATCTTCTACTTCTAACCCTACAGCCTATATCCACTTCCAAAGCTATTCTAAGCTTGTTCTATCCATTGACTTTGACATACACATTCAATATTCAAAGATATTACTTAACCACTCCACTGGAGGAGGGGAGTGGTCCAGATCCCCTCCCATTTGTGATCTTCAATTGGGTGGCCTAATTCTGTTTCCCGTACAATTCAAAGGCCATGAGCACCCGCCGCTTCATGATCAATTAGATTGCTCTATATTAGGAAAGTGACTTGCTTCATAAGGATTCAAACAAAGCAAGTGTTCTAGACCACCTCCCCTGCTCTCTAAACGCTGTGCAAGAGAATGAGCCTGAGCTACCTGAACCCAGGTAGTATGAGTGCCTTTTAATTTACTTTGTAGTTCCTCTTTGGAAATTGCTTTCCCTTTGGGAAGCGGGTCACAGATGGTGTGAACGCCTATGTCTTCCCAATTCTAGAACTGCTGATATTTGTCTGTGTGTCTGAAAGCTGGATGATTCAGGAACAGGAACAGTGGTAAAGGGTCAGGGACCAGTGTTTCTCCATGTTTTCCATGCCATAACCATTGATCTTGTAAACAGATTGTGTGCTTTCCTTACCTCATTCAAGGACAAATGTGAGAGTGGGTGGCCTCTTATTGAAAGTGTGGAAGGGACCATTTTGAGTTGGGCCCAATAGTCCTCTGTTCTTCTCCTGAGGGAGGGGTTCAAGTATATTTGATTTGAAAAGCAGCATAATATAACATTAAGTTAGGCATTCCCATCCCTCCTTTTGCTTTGTCTATAGAGAGTTTTGTTGCTTATCCTAGAATGCAATGGTTTACTTGAGATATTGTTGTTGTTTAGTCGTTTAGTCGTGTCCGACTCTTTGTGACCCCCTGGACCAGAGCTCGCCAGGCACTCCTGTCTTCCACTGCCTCCCGCAGTTTGGTCAAACTCATGTTTGTAGCTTCGAGAACACTGTCCAGCCATCTCGTCCTCTGTCGTCCCCTTCTCCTTGTGCCCTCCATCTTTCCCAACATCAGGGTCTTTTCCAGGGAGTCTTCTCTTCTCATGAGGTGGCCAAAGTCTTGGAGCCTCAGCTTCAGGATCTGTCCTTCCAGTGAGCACTCAGGGCTGATTTCCTTCAGAATGGGTAGATTTGATCTTCTTGCAGTCCATGGGACTTGAGATATAGGTATCTGCTATTTCTGGGGTTTTTTAACTGTTTTCGGTTACTGCATCTTATGTGTAAATCCCCTCTACAATGAATAAATTAATTATTAATAGTAATTAAAAATAATTAATGAATAATGCTTTCCTTTGTCTTCTTCCAGGCAGTTTCACTGAACGAAAGTTATAATGCTATATATAGGGGGGGGGGGAGAAAAACCTGACTCTCTTTGGCTGTGTCTCTCTTTTGTACAGACTTGCGCTGGTGGTGGTTGGGGGGAAGGCCCTGGCAAAGTTTGGGGTGCTGCTGCTCCTGCTTCTGGGTCTCTCTGACTTATTTCTCCTCCTCCTCCTTTCCCCAGTGGGTGCTGGCTTTCGAGATCTTCATCCCTTTGGTCCTCTTCTTCATTCTGCTGGGGCTACGACAGAAGAAACCCACCATCCCTGTGAAAGAAGGTAAGCAGCCCTCTGGTGTTGGGGTCAGCAGACTTTTTCAGCAGGGGACCGGTCCACTGTCCCTCAGACCTTGTGGGGACTATATTTTGAAGGAAAAAAATGAATGAATTCCTGTGCCCCACAAATAACCCAGAGATGCATTTTAAATAAAAGCACACATTCTACTCATGTAAAAACACCAGGCAGGCCCCACAAGTAACCCAGAGATGCATTTTAAATAAAAGCACACATTCTACTCATGTAAAAACATGCTGATTCCCGGACCATCCATGGGCAAGATTGAGAAGGCGATTGGGCCGTATCTGGCCCCCGGGCCTTAGTTTGCCTACCCATGCTCTGTGGACCTGGAAAGAGACCCACACATGCCAACCTTGTAAGATTAACCACCTCCATGTGGAGCCCATCACCCTCAATGAATTTGGAGTGAAATTTGAGGCCTTTCCATTTTCTCAGATCCAGCTAATCCCTTAATCCACAGGTGCAGTTTGCCTTGAATGTAGCGATGGATAAATCAGCAGGATAAACCTTTCTCACCTGCTTGCTGGAGGGAGATGTGCCCTTCATGGCTCCTTTGTGCATATGCAGTGGAGCTGTGCCAAAGTTGCCTGGTTATGAGAGCGAGATATTTGTAGGAAGTAACAGAAAATACTGGGCTGTAAAAACAACCACCACCCGAAATAGCATTGTTAGCAGTTTCTGGAAGCCCAAACCTTTGTGCTCGGGTCCTGCTTGTGGGTTTCCCTTAATGGGCATCTGGCTGGCCACTGCGAGAACAGGGTGCTGGACTAGATGGGGCATAAACCTGATCCAGAAGAACTCTTGTTATATGTTCTTTCTTTAGGTATATTCAGTAGAAACAGCCAAAGGTTTATGATGAGAAATGTTTAGTGGGTTACATATTCACGGCAGCAAGATTACAGATGGTTGGAAATTAGTGGGGGGGACGGACACCAGAGGCTTAAAATGTACGAATAAAATGCTACTATGTAATTTGGGAGAGAGCACTTTATGTGAAACTGACTCAAAAACTTCATGCGGCTGTAGGGCAGAAAAGCTTTTGCGGCTGACTTGTGGCTGCTTATCCAGCACGCAAACAAAGACTCTGCAGGACAAACTACACCTGCTGCATTGCCTAATATATGGTTGTGGTCATGTCTTCCTTTATATTGACATCAACAATGTTCAGGTTCCCTCCATGTGAAGTTTATTATTATTATTATTATTATTTAGATCTGAAATATGCCTTCAGATTGGACAAGAGGGTGGGCTGTTTGGTCATTTTCTTTTTCAATATGTAACAAAGCGGCGTGGGTTTTCTTGCAACCATAAAACTCAATAAATGTATTTAAAAAGAAACTCCAGGGGTAAACACTTTTTCACAGTGCTACCTCTGTGAAATGTTTCACACCTGTTCAGTGTTTGCCTGCAAAAGCCCAAGTTTGCCCAAGGAGGGGAGAGGAGGTGTCAGTAGCAGCCTGAAGACAGGGGAGCTTGCAGGTTCCTGAATTTTGGTTGGAGAGGCGTTCTCAATCTCTCTTCTTGAATGCTAAAACTGATGAGGCACCTCTCTCTATGCATCTGCACAAGTTAACGGCCCTGGGCCTGGATACTGAATAGAGAAGAGTGGGCAGCAACTCACACAGAGGCATAATGATCAGCCTTCTCCAAGAGCGGCTTGTCGAGCTGGTGGAACGTCTCATCATTCCACAGAGGGAACAGAAACACCCACTCTACTTGAAGTGGACTGGAAACTGAGAGCACAGAGAAGGCATGAGAAGAGCCCTGCAGCTTGACAAGGCCTCCCCTACTGTGGTGCAGGAAATTATAAAACTATGCAAGGCAAGGAGAGAGTGGATACATAAAAGTTTTTCTCCCTCTCTCACAACTTCATTGTTGACATCCAGTGAAGCTGAATGTTGGAAGATTCAGAACACTTTTTTTAAAAAAAAATAAAGGACTTATTGGTATAGTGCATAGTTAAACTATGGAACTCACTCCCTCAGGAGGCTGTGATGGCCACCAGCTTGGATGACTTTAAATAAGGATTGAACAAATCCATAGGAATGTTTGGTTCTTGCCGCCTGGTATGTTTGCAGAGCACTGGAGCAGTTGCCACACCCTCAGGATGTCTGTTGCTTTGAGAGACCAGAGCCAAACCAAATCATGGAAGGTCATAACTTGGCAGTAGAGGCCCAGCTGTGTAGGCCCTCCACTTAAAAAGAACCTCGTATAGCAGGTGATCAGGAGGAGCTTGGAGCTTTTGCCAGCTGAAACTGATCAGATGCTGGACCAGAAGAGCTCAGAGGTCTGACTTCCCAGAAAGAGTCGCACACCAGTAGAAATCTTTTCATGTCTCAAGATCAGCATGGTGGCAACCACAGCTGTAACGGTTGTCCTTACATGGAGTAAGGAGCCCCTTTGAGTTTAAGTAACCGCTTTGCAACAAATCTTTTTGGCACTACCTTCCATGCTTCAGTTGTTTGGAGAGGTGCTTTGCCAGAAAGCTACACATGCAGATGCTCTGAGGTCAAGCAGGAGGGCTAGCTAATATCTCATAAGGTAGAACCAGGGTTAAATACGACCGTAACAGATTTGAGGACTGGTGTGAAAGGGGTCTTAGTAGACCATGAGCTTAACATGAATCAACATTGTCATGCAGCAGCAAAAAAGGAATACTATCCTAACTAAGCTGCATCAACAGAAATCTTGTGTCCCAATCAAGTAATAGTATCACTCTCTTCTGCCTTGGTCAGACGACACTTGTAGTACTGTGCCATTCTGTTTTTCTAGAAAAAGAGGAGCTGGAACTCACAATGAACACCTCCCGTGTTCTCTTATAATGGCAATGCCGCCCACCTGAGAGGTACTGGAACTGAGTTCCAGCGAGTTCCGGTTGAAAAATATCCCTGGTACTGTGTCTCATTGTGGGCACCACAGTTTAAGAAGGATATTAACAAGCTGGAATGTCTGCAGAGGAGGGCGACCAAGATGACCAAGGGTTTGGAAACCAAGCCTTAGGAGGAACAGTTGAGGGAGGTGGGTACGTTTAGCCTGGAAAAGAGGAGACTGAGAAGAGATACGATAGCCATCTTCAGATGTTTGAAAGGCTGTCACATCACATGGAAGATGGAGCAACTTTGTTTTCTGCTGCCCCAGAGAGTAGGACCTGAACAAATTGATTCAAGTTACAAGAAAGGAGATTCCGACTAAACTTTAAGAATAACTTTCTTAGAGTTAAGAAAGTTTGTTAGAGAGTGGGATGGTCTGTCTCGGAAGGTGGTGGACCCTTCTTCCTTCTTCCTTGGAGGTTTGTAAGCAGAGGTTAGAGGCCGTCTGTCAGGGATTATTTAGCCATTGCTTGCAGTGCAGGGGGTTGGAATAGATGACCCTGGGGTACCTTCCAGCTCTGCAATCTATGTTTCTAAGCAGCCATTGTCACCTTTCAGTTGTATCTCCATAAAGCCATTATTGTGATGTTTATGTTTTAGGATGTTTTACTTTATCTCATACATTTTTTTTCTCTCCTCCCCACCCTCATTTTTTCTTTCTCCCCATCTTTGAAATATGCTTTGTGTGTCTCCTCTAGTCTGTAAGTTGAGTTTCCCTTTTCTTTTTCTCTCCTCCCCCTCCTTTTGCTTTGCCCAAATTATTCTGGGGAAATGTGGCCATATTGACTCAACCCAGCTTTCACCAACCTGGTGTTCTCCAGATGTTTTGGACTAGAACTCCTATCTGCCTCTCCAAGCACACCCATGCTTCCAGCATCAGCATCATCTAGCTGTGCTGCCTGAGGCTGATGGAAATTGTACTTCAAAACATCTGGATGGCACCAGATTGGCATAAGCTCATCTAACCCTTTGGACTTCTGCAACTAATATATAACTCAATTTAACCCTCATTTTTCTCACCCTTCCACTTCCTTCTTAAATTGTTGGGATGCTATTGAAATCATAGTGCTGTAAATTGTGCACCTAAGCGGAGCAAAGATCTCTGCAGATTTTAATCTGCAGCTAAGCCAGATTCAGTCATCTGTTTGCAACAGTTTGATACCAAAGAGCCTTAAAAGTCTGAGTTGATGGGATACCATCAACAATGGTATCCCACTGTTCACAATATGCTTTGCTCACCATACTCTAGATCCACCAGCCTTTTAGTTCCATTTGTGGCTTAGCTTTCCTTCCTCGCTTTGCATTCCCAATCCTCGTTTTGTCTCCTGACTAGCTGCAGTTTGGGGAACTAAATACATATACAGATCTACAAGTGATGGGCCAAAGGCTATATAGAAGGCATAGGGTGGTTTGTGGTGTGCTTATTCGTCTCTTGCTACTCACCAACCTTCTTTCTCTTTCCTTCTAACCTACCTTCACCCTAGGATGTTTTTAACTGGCCAGCCAGAGAGTAATGCTCCTTTGAAAGGGATGGAAGGTCATTGGTTGCCTCACTCTCCACGGAAGCAAACAGGATTTTAATTCATTAGGCTTCAGGGATCTTTTTCTTCTTTGACTTTAAACCTAGAGAGTAGCAAGTAAACTTAGTGTTGAGCTCCTAAACACGCTCAGTCAGAAGTAGATGCAGACTGGAGCTACCAAACTTGACACCGTCAGTGGTGTCTGGTGAGTGGATCTGTGCACATTGGCACAATGGCATCCCTTAATCCTCCTTTTCTTCCTTTGCGTCATGCTTGCTGGTGTCATTTGGCAGTTTGAGGATTGTGTGCTATTAGTTGAATTGCCCTGTGGATGCCTATAATCCAGCAAGTTTTAAAATAATCAGTTTTGACATCAATTTCAAACATTTGGGGGCTGCAAATACTCTTCCATTATGACTCAGAAATAAAGAGGTTTTGGAGAAATGTTAACCTTTGAAATTTGGAGAGCAATGGGCTTAGCATCTGAATAAGCACTGAATTCTGAAACGCAAGGGAGAATTTTGTCTTGATTCTATGCCCCACTTTGTAATGAGTGTGCACCGTCACACCACATGGGTTTTGTATGTGGGTGTGGGTGCAAATAGCCATTCAGTATCGGCTTCTATCTGTTGACTTTATATCATGAGCAAAGTGGAGAGGATGACTTCTGACCCTTCAGCCCTCTGAGCTGCACTCTCTGAATACTGTTTAACTTAACTGAAGAAACTTAACTAGCTGGTACTGATCCAGCACGTGCGCTACTCTCTGAACTACTTGTGGGTCTCCCTGCCCTATAAATTCCCGCCTCCCCTCCTCTTTCTTCTCCCCTTCTCTAGCATACTACACAGCAGCCCCTCTCACCTCTGCTGGGATCTTGCCAGTGATGCAATCCCTGTGTCCCGATGGACAACGAGATGAATTTGGCTTCTTGCAATATTCCAACTCCACGTGAGTCCACCTCTTTGTTTCCTAACCTACGCGGGAATCGTCTTCCATCTGAAGGGGGCACCATGTTGGCAAAGACTCCATTATACAGTGGCCTGGTCAAATAAGAGAGAAAGGCTTCATATATACAGCGAATGCACCTTCTCTGATGCCAATAGGCAGGGAGTTCCAAAGTTTGGGTGCTGCCGCATTAAAATATTCGATTTCTTACAACTGCAGGACAGTATTGTGTGTCACCTCGTAACAGTGTCTGTTCCACTGATTTATACATTTGAATGGGGACATAGCCAATAAGGTTATCCTGCAATGATGGTCTTTTAGGCGGGGCATTTAAAATTCCATGTGCATAATGCAAAGTCTGTGTGCATACACACACGCGCGTTTTAGAGGAGTATTGACATAAGCAGCCAAGTGTCTGGTAGGTAGCAGCAGAAGGTTTCATGGGCATGGACTTTGTGCTACCAGATGCAGGGCCTGTTTTCCTAAGCTGACACATGTGGGTGCAGAAGGTGGAAAAATCATAAGAGGCAGGATTAAATGATGATAAAAGGCAATGGTGATAAAATGTAAACAGCACAGTCTGTGCTAATTTGATGAAAGGTTAAATGCATGCAAATTAAACACAGTGATGATTCATAACAGCAGTTCTTGGAAGTAACATTATTATTGCTAAGCTGATCAGCACCTGTAATCAGCGGCGTAGCCAGCAGCTCGGGCACCTGGAGCGGCACACATGCCGGGCAACCAGGGGCCGCCCATGTGGGTGATCAGCAAGGCGATCTGTGGCGATCCCCGCCCAGGGGGGATTTTGTCACCCCCCTCAGAGATGGCACCCGGGGCGCACCACACACCCCTTCCTACACCTCTGCCTATAATGCAGCAGGAAGCCACTGGTGTTTTTTATCCAGCGGTAGCCCTGCTCAGAGTAGACCCACTGAAGTTAATTGGCATCACTAAAAGGCTCATTATTTACAACAATTCTACTCTGAATGAAATTTAGTCGCATGCAACCCATTGTCTCAGTTCAGGCCTGAACACCCAGAACAAAATTTTATCATTCTTAGTTTCAAGCCAGCTGAATTCCTCTGTTAGAGAAAACTGCAGTGTCACAAAGAGTTGCAGCCCAGCTGATTTGCTCCAGGTGCACCTGTTGGAGGTGTGGTGTTGACACTTCCTCCTTCCCCACTCAGTGCCCCCTCCTTTGCAGCTGTGATAACTCTTGGCTGGTTGGTCCTTTCTCTTAGAGTAACGCAGTTGCTGGAGCGGCTCAACGAAGTGGTGGAGAAGAGTAACCTGTTTGATCCAGATCATGCTGGCCTGGAGGAGGAGCTGGAGTCCTTACGGCGCCACCTGGAGTCTCTCAGCAGCAGTGAACCCAACACCATGGAGACTCATTTCAGCAACCGGGCAGGTGAGGTCCAAGGCTGGACCTTGCAGGGCGAATATCTGTAGCTCAGTGGCAAAGCACATGACTGAACCTAGAGTGCTGTAATATGTTATTAGATTTTGGAAACTTCTGCTAGTGCAGAATTTGGCAGCCAGATGCTCACCGGGGCATGATGCTTTGAGCTAATTGCACCAATCCTGGGCCGATTGCACTGGCTTCCAGTTACTTTCCAGGCCCGATTCAAAGTGCTGGTTTTGACCTGTAAAGCCTTAAAGAGCTCAGGACCACAATACCTGGGGAGAAAATAGTAAAGATCTGATGAAGAGAGCACAGCAGAGGTAATATTTTCTGAGAATCCTCCGGAAAAAATAATCTCTCAAAGGACCTGTTGATAGCATTTTACCATTGTACGGTTGAGAGTATTAACTTATGGTCTGTGTGTGTGGTTTGGGAGCTGCACGGTCAGGGGAAAAACAACACTGTCCAGGGTTGTAAAGACTGCGGAGAGAATAATTGGGTGCACTCTTCCCACCTTAGATCAAATCTATGCTTCCAGGTGTCATAAGAAAGCTGCAGAGATAGCGCAGGATAGTGTGCTCCCTGGAAATGATCTCTTTCAGCTTCTGCCTTCTGGAAGAAGGTACAGGGTTATAAAGACTAGGACTAGCCGCCTGAGAAACAGTTTCTATCCAAATGCGATTTTGGTTTTAAACGCAGTGTAAGGTAGTCTTTATGGGAGTACAGTCATACCTCGGGATAAATATGCTTCAGGATAAGTATTTTCGGGTTGCGCTCCACGGCAACCCAGAAGTAATGGAGCGCGTTACTTACGGGTTTCGCCACTTGCGCAAACGGTCAAAATGACGTCACGCGCATGCGTTGAAACGGCAAAACGGGACCCGCACACGTGCAGATGCGTCTTACGTTCCATTCGGGATGCGAACGGGGTTCTGGAACAGATCCCATTCGCATCCCGAGGTACCACTGTATATTGTATTTAATTATGGGGTACCAGAGTTTTTAGGGGGTTAACCAGGCTGGGATAGCTGGGTTAGCAGGCTTGTTGGTTTTTGAATGTCTGGTGTAGATTTTTTTGGCTGGTTAACGTTCTATGGCCTTTTAAATGTGTTGTGGAAATGGGGATTATTGGTTTGTGTTTGTTCTTATTTTTATTGTATATTTTGTGTTTTTTATATTGTAATTTTTTGTGGTGAGCTGCCCTGAGATCTAAGGATGAAGGGCAGAATACAAATATAATAATATAATAATATATAATAAAATAACAACCTGAAAAATCTGCAGGTTCAGTCCCCACCATCTCCCATTAAAAGGGTAAAGTAGCGGATTAGAGGGAGGTGCTTGGGGTGGAACCCACAATGCCCTGCATACAATGCTGGTGCCCGACAGCTGAGTGGCAACCCACTGGTGACAATCCCTGCCTTCCCTTCAACTTTATCATTTTTGCTTTTCCTCCCCTGACCCTGCAGCCCCCGGCTTCACGCTGGACTCGACTGCCAAGGACAAGCTGGAGTTCCAGCGGTTCCTCATGCAGAACCTTTCTCTATCCAACGAGACTGCTGAGCTGTTGGCAGGGTCCAAAATTAACCTCAAAGAGGTATGTCATTATTATTTGGCAGTGGGTGGGGAGGAGGTACCTGGGGGGAAGTTGCAGTTCCTGAAACCAGAGCTTGACACAGCGTTTGGCTGCATGTTAGGGTTGGTCAGGCAGTTAGAGCTGCACCTTAAATTATTGGTTGTTGTAATTATCCAATGTGTTCATGTCCCACATTTCTCCCAAGTTGGGATTCAAGGCAGCTGGAGAACATTTTTTAAAAGATAATAAAAACAAAATGGTTAAAAGCGATAGTTAAAATGCATTAAACACATACATTAAAACATTTAGGTGGGTATATTTCTTCTTTTCTTATACTCTCTTTTTTCTCTGATCCCTTGATTTGAAGTTTTGTTACCCCACCCTTGTTTGTTTTGGTTGTTTTGCTATTGTTCCATTGGTTTGATTTGTTTTACTTTTACGTACATTATACACAATGATGTAAAAACTTAATACATTAAAAAAGGCGTTCTGTTTAAAAACAAAACAAAGCAAACATTAAAACACATTTGGAAGCAGAATTGAAATAGAATTTGGCCTGACAGCAGCCCAGTGGTCAGCATGGTCTGCACCTTAATTTTCAAACACCTGTCTGAATAAGAAGATCTTGGACTGCCAGACTGAGCTTTAGATAATTTTTGGCTCTAAATTTGGTATATTTATGGCCACCCCCTTAGCTTACTTTGCTGCTGCTGCCTACATTATGGCCCTGCTAGGAATGGCAGACATTATTTTCTCTCCTCCCCCAGGAGTTCCCCCCTCCCCCAGCAACCTTCCCCAACCAGCTGCAACTCCAGTCAATGGTCAGGGATGTTAGAAGTCAGAGGAAGGGCCTGTGATGATAGAGTGTTGGTTCTGAACACCGTCTAAGTGAGAGTGGTGCTTCCTGCCTTCACTCCAGGATGGCCAACAACCTTCACTCTAGGATGGCCAGAAAAACAACAAGAAAAAGGGCAGTTGCCACAATTGTCTTCCAGGGAAAGCTAACTTTATCCAATCCATGCCTGGGAATTTTGGCTCAGCCTTACTTTCTTATTACTACTACATTTATATCCCACCTTTCCTCCAAGGAGCTCAAGGTGGTGTCTGTGGTCCCCCCTTTCTATTCTACCCTCACAACAACCCTGTGAGGTAGGTGAGGCCATGCTGTGTCTCTAGAGTCATGTCTCTGGAGCTGCAAAATTGATTCCATGCTCTCATCTTGGACACAGATTCTCTGCCAGAGGAGCAAGAACAGCAGTTGCAAACCCCAGAACACACTGAGGTAGCAGTGGAAGGCGCAGTGTACAGAACAATTCCTGTCACCCCCTAGAGAAGAAAGAGACATGTGGTGGTGACATGTGACTCTCTTCAGAGGGAGAGGGAGGCAGCAGTGTATGGAGCAGCAGTGTATTCATTGTTTCAGTTTTCTCTATACTAATGCACAGCATATGAGAAACAAACAAGAAGAATTCGAGCTCTTAGTACTGGATGACAAATATGACCTAATAGGCATTACTGAAATCTGGTGGAATGAAACTCATGAATGGAATGTAGAAATTGAGGGGTATTACCTATTCAAAAGGAGGAGAGAGGAGGGGAGACTACCCCTGTTGGAATGCCAGCTCTGCCAAGAATGTAAGGTGCCAGAATGATCAGCTAACTATTTCTCCACTCCAGGTTTACCGACTGTTTTTTGGCACCTCTCCGGTCTCCGCAGAGGGTTTCCATGAGCCATGGGACCAATTCAGCACAGCTGAGAAGCTTCTTCACTTGGAGGTGAGATGGTTGCCCTGTGGTCTGGTGTAGACAGGAACAGACCACAGTGGGTGGCCAGTTGATTTTGGATGAGTCACATTCTGCCTGCCAGCTACCAGGGTTCATACATAGAAGGTTGGGCTATCTGGGCCCTTTGGGGCCCCTCTGGGTGTCTGAAGCGTGTAGCCAAGATCCACTCATTGCAGACTAGCTGTGCCTTTAACTCAGTGATGGGGAACTATTTTCAGCCGAAGACCCGCATTCCATCACAGACAAGCTTCCAGAGTGGTTGCATGAGTGCTGGGTGCAGCCAGAGGCAAGAATGGGCAGGGCCAGAGGCAAAAATACAAACAGAAACAGATGTGGCTCTTAACCACATTCAGTAGCCTGCATTTCAGCCATGCAAAAGTCAGAGCCATCTCTATCCAAGCAAACAAGCTACTTGTTCACAATTGAAGGGCCCATTCCAGCAAGGCAAAAGCTCTCAAGGATGTTGTGGAACAAGGCCGGTGAAAAGTGTGGTCCTGGGGGCCAGATAGGGAGGCTTGAATCGCCTCATTCAGTCCCTGGGATAACCCAACAGCCTCAGCTTTTGCAACTGGAGTCCATCCGTCTGTCCATCTGTCTGGGACCCTCCCTCCCCAGCCAAGTGAAAAGGAACAAGCAAGGCAGGGAGCTTTTAAGGCTTTATTCTTCTTGTTAATCTCCCTCGCCTCTTTTCTCTTTATCAGGAAAGTCTTCTCGGCAGCTGGAGGACCGTGGAAGATGGGCTGGTCCGCCAGGCCTTGCGCCATCCTCAGAAGGGCTCCCACAAGCAGGCCTTCCTGCACCTCCTTTCTCACGCCTTGGGCCTTGCTAGCCCTACCACAGAGTCTTCCAGTACCTACAGCCCCCAAACCTTTGTAAAGGACATGGAGGTGAGAGACTGAGGCAGGACTTTGTGTTGGTTGGTGGGAAGTAGCCAGGGGTGGGGGCTCCTGGGCAGGATAACCCAACAACCTACCATGGGCTGGAATTGAGTGGTGGATCCAAGTTGGTGGTTTCTATTTGGGGCATAATCCATATAATTCAGTGTAGTTTCAGCTACATCTTGTAAACTGCTTTTTCTTTTGCATGGGACCTGTTGCAAGGCCTTCCTTCCTTCCTTGTTGAGGTCCTTATTTATACCTTGTCCTTCGGCTCCCCAATGTGGAGGTGCTCAGCACAGCTTTATGTGAGAAACAAGTGAAAATGACAGTGAAAGAAATAAAGATCTGACCCCCGATAACTTGGAACTGGTTGTGATTTATCTTCCTCCAGAACAGAGTGAGACCAGTTTTTGTTTTCGAGCTTCCTGCGTTTAGGGAACCTGAAAATCAGTGGTGTTTTATTTGAATACACAGAAAGGACAAAAGAGATTCCTCTGCAAAAATGTCATCACCATAGACACACCTTAAAACAACCTTTTTCAACCCACTGTACTACAGATACTTCGGAGTACAGCTCCCACCTTCACGCACAGGCCAGGCCTGATTGGAATTGTAGTCCAAAGCTTATAGAGAACACCAAATTTGGCAAATGCTACAAGACAGCCAAATAACTGCAATAAAAAAATAAAATATTTTTTACTCTATTTTTGTTATAACTGATTCTTATGGGGGGGGGTTAATTGGATGGTATGCAGCTAAGTTTTACTTATTGAAATTACCGTATTTTTCGCCCTATAGGACGCACTTTTCCCCTCCAAAAATGAAGGGGAAATGTGTGTGCGTCCTATGGGGCGGCCTCAGGAAGCTCTGCGCAACCCTCGGGAGACCGGCTCCGAGGGTTGCGCAGAGTTACCTGCAGTCCCGGGATCAGCGCAGCTCTGCGCGGCCACCGGGAGCCGGGCGCAAAGTCCCGCCCCGCTCCCGATGGCCGCACAGAGCTGCCTGCAGTCCCGGGATCAGCGCAGCTCTGCGCGGCCATCGGGAGCAGCGCGCTAAGTCCCACCCCGCTCCGGATGGCGGCGCAGAGCTGCCTGCAGTCCCGGGATCAGCGCAGCTCTGCGCGGCCATCGGGAGCAGCGCGCTAAGTCCCACCCCGCTCCGGATGGCGGCGCAGAGCTGCCTGCAGTCCCGGGATCAGCGCAGCTCTGCGCGGCCATCGGGAGCAGCGCGCTAAGTCCCGCCCCGCTCCGGATGGCGGCGCAGAGCTGCCTGCAGTCCCGGGATCAGCGCAGCTCTGCGCGGCCATCGGGAGCAGCGCGCTAAGTCCCACCCCGCTCCGGATGGCGGCGCAGAGCTGCCTGCAGTCCCGGGATCAGCGCGGCTCTGCGCGGCCATCGGGAGCAGCGCGCTAAGTCCCACCCCGCTCCGGATGGCGGCGCAGAGCTGCCTGCAGTCCCGGGATCAGCGCAGCTCTGCGCGGCCATCGGGAGCAGCGCGCTAAGTCCCACCCCGCTCCGGATGGCGGCACAGAGCTGCCTGCAGTCCCGGGATCAGCGCAGCTCTGCGCGGCCATCGGGAGCAGCGCGCTAAGTCCCACCCCGCTCCGGATGGCGGCGCAGAGCTGCCTGCAGTCCCGGGATCAGCGCAGCTCTGTGCGGCCATCGGGAGCAGCGCGCTAAGTCCCACCCCGCTCCGGATGGCGGCACAGAGCTGCCTGCAGTCCCGGGATCAGCGCGGCTCTGCGCGGCCATCGGGAGCAGCGCGCTAAGTCCCACCCCGCTCCGGATGGCGGCGCAGAGCTGCCTGCAGTCCCGGGATCAGCGCAGCTCTGCGCGGCCATCGGGAGCAGCGCGCTAAGTCCCACCCCGCTCCGGATGGCGGCACAGAGCTGCCTGCAGTCCCGGGATCAGCGCAGCTCTGCGCAGCCACCGGGAGCCGGGCGCGAAGTCCCGCCCCGCTCCGGATGGCCGTGCAGAGCTGCCTGCAGTCCCGGGATCAGCGCACTTCTCCCCATCGCCAGCCCCACAAGCTCGGGGGACAGTGGGGAGGCAGAGCGTGCCTTCCCGCTGTTCCCCGACCTGGTTCTTCCAGCCCTGCACCTGGGGGGGAAATAAAAATTTTTTTCTTTATTTCCCCCCCAAAAAACTAGGTGCGTCCTATGGGCCGGAGCGTCCTATGGGGCGCAAAATACGGTGATGGACCTACATATAGTCATGCTCATTAATTGCAGTGGGTCCATTCTGAGTAAAACTTCGTAGAATACCACCCCATCTAGGGCTCTTTGCAATGTAGTCATCCACTGCTTCCATACACACAATTCCTGCTTACCCAACACAATGTGTTCCTTGGAAATGGTTTGTTAGATGAGCGTTCGCTTAAAGAGTTGACAATTTCCTTTTATTCCAATGGGGAAATTTCTAATGCGTTCCCAACCACACAATTTTAGCCCCAAAAGAACACACCCAGGAAAACCCAGGAAAAAATGCTCTCTGATTTGTCTGATAGTTCCCCCTCCCTCCCTCCATTCCTCAGCCAGCCAGCCAAAAGCAAACAAGGAAGTAAGAAATGCTCTCTCTTTGAATATCTGAATCTGTGGTGTGTACTGTATCGTGAGGTTTGGATACTAATTCATCATGTTCAGAGAAGTGAATTTTAACTTAGCAAACATTTATAAAGCAGGATCTGGATGTAATTACTTAATCATTCATTCACATTGTTTTCATTACATATCTAAATCCTTTTTAAACCATAATCTTTTATATGTCATTAGTTCTGCGTGTTTCATCTGCATTTCTTTTAATTTTTCTTAACCTGCCTTGAGTCCCAGTTCTGAGAAAAAGCCAGGCTATCAAGAAATAGCAGCAGCAGCAACAACAATAAATAATTTATTAATATCCCTCCTTTCTCCCAAGCTGGGACTCATAGCAACTGTTCTGTAAGCCTTCCCTGGCTCACCCTTCCCCAAGTTTAAAAAACTTCACTGACATTCTGCGACATGACTGACATTCTGTCAGGGCGGACCCTCCCATTGGGTAGAGTGGGATAGCTGTATCAGGCAATAGACATGGGAGTGGGCAGGGATCAGCTGCAAGGTGTTGGGAGGATTAGATTTGTGCGTGCCATGCATCTTCTGTTCCTTATCTCCTAAGCTAGCATTATTTCTGCCTTTGGGTGTGACGGAGGGCACTGTCCTGGCTCCAGCACTGCCATTCAGCTGCTTCTGTATACTGGCAGGTTAGCAACGTGGGCCAGCCCTGAATCCTACTATTGTCTTCAGCTGAGGAGTCAAGGCCCAGGTTGTGTTGAGGGCTCAAGGTGGCATAATGTCCAAGTGGGGCAGACCAGAAATCATTGCCAGCATTGCAGGTAAAGATGTCCTTCATCTCTTCCCTTTCCCAGAGCATCCTTTTCACGGCAGCTGTGCTGGAGAGCCTCACCTGCCAGCAGAACCAGGATGAGCTGAGGCGCATCCTGATTGTTCCAGAGAGCCGGCTCCCCCTTCTGCGAGCATACCAAGCCACCGTCTGCAATAAGAGCACCAGCCTGCGCAAGGAGTATTTTGGACAGCTGGCTGCCGAGTTGAAGGAGCAGCTGGATGCTCACAAGATCATCAGCCAGGTGGGTGCAGGATGGAGAGGGACCCTCATACATACACCATCCCAGGTTTCTGGCAGCAGTGACAACATGGGTCTGTGCCCGCGTAGATGAGGTGCTCAGTGTTTGGCATCTCATGCAACTTTTCTGCTTGTCAGCTCAGATGCTTGATTTCCAGTGTGTTTCGTCAAGGGGGTTGCCTTCAAGCTAAACTGCAAACCACTGGGAAATTGTTAAGATCTGTTAGCTTGATTCTTGTTCCTGGCAGCCACTGGCACTGTGGTTCAAGGCTCTCCAGGTTTCATACATGCGCATTAATGCTCCATTTAAAAATAAACATGTGCTGCATGATTGGGCCAGTGGTGATTGGGCTAGTGGCCTATCTTGTCTGACACCCTCTTTTCACACAGGCCAAACAGATGCCCCAATGGGAAGCCTGTAAGCAGGAACCAAGCGCAACAACACGCTCACTTCCTGTGGCTTCCAGCAACTGGTATTCAAAAGCATTGCTGCCTCTGAATATGGAGGCAGATCATGGTTATTGTGGCTAGTAGCCACTGACAGCCCTCTCCTCCAGCAATTTGCCTTATTATCTTTTAAAGCCACCCAAGTAGGTAAATATTGCTGCCTCCCTGTGGGAGGGAGTTCCATAGTTTATGCACTGTGTGAATTTTCCACTATTCAGTTTCATTGGATGTCCATGACTTCTAGTGTTATGAGAGAGGAAGAAACCCCTTTTTCTATCCACTTCTTCTATGCCACGCATAATTTTATGAATTTCAATCATGTCACCTCTTTCCCTCAAACTAAAAATTCCCAAATACTGCAAGCTTTTTTTATAGAAGGGTCACTATATCCCTCTCAGATGCTGCTTGACTCCTATCCACTGTGGCCAGCATGGCTAATGGGCAAGGACTGCAGGAGTTGCAGTCTAATTTGGCTAATCTGGAGGGCAACAGATCACCCACCCCTGTTTTACACTATCCAGCAGAATATCCCTGGGCAACTCATGAGCAGGGCATGGAGGCAGCAATTTCCCCGCCACAGACCTTGTTCCCAGCACCTGGTGCTTGAAGGTATAATGTTACCATACGTGGAAGTCCCATTAGCTCTCACAGTTAATAACCACTGGCTAGAACTCTCCTCAATTAATTTGTGTAATCCTCTTATACCATAAAATGTATCTATGGCTTGATTGTAAAAAAAACAAAAAACCTCAAAGCAGTTTACAAAAAGAATTGAATGATAAAATTATCAGTGAAAACAGTTAAAAAGAACTGTTTAGAACAGGGGTGTCAAATTCAAATTCATCGGGGGCCGCATCAGCAGTTTGGTCACCCTCAAAGGGCCGGTTCGAGTTCGAGTGTCTTCAAAGCCCATGACACCTTTAACAGCTGGATTAAGTAATGCAGAGCTTCTGGCTCATGGAACACTACACCTTGATTTCATTTGAATACATATATGAATATAAAAATTGTTTCCTGTTTGGCTTGGTGTTTAAGTTACACAAGATGTGCAGGTTTTAATTTTTCTCATTCCCCAAATTTTAATCGAGCATTTGTTTGGATTTTTTTCCCTTTGCTACCTACCCTAAACCTTTGAGGAGGGCGGGAACTGATGGCCGGACCCTGTAATAACATTGAGGGAAAAATTGCATGAAATAAACCAATTCCTTATCAGCTTTTTTCCCATATATAAACCAATATAAACCAATTCCTTATCAGCTTTTTTCCCATATATAAACCAATATAAACCAATTCCTTATCAGCTTTTTTTCCATATATAAATTTTTGCAACACGCACCCTGCGGAAGCCGCACCTGACGTTATTTACGTATCGAATTTGCTTTTGAATCGCGAATCCCCAGAGGCAGAGGATGCTGTTCATTGGGCAGCGCGGAAACGCGCCTAAAGAAAGAAATAAAGAAAAGAAAAGCAAAAGCACGCTGCCCCGAGTATTCACAGGGCGCGCTCCTGAAACACAAGCGCGCTCTCAGTCTCCCTCTCTCCAACGCGCGCGAAGCCGGCTCTGCCCTTCTCCGCGTTCCACCTCGCGCAGGTGCGCTGCGCTCCCGCCAGGACTTATTTCACCCCGGCGAGCCCGAAAAGAAGTTGAGAGCAGCAGCGGCAGCCTCCCATATCCAACCCCGCCCTCGCCGTGTCAAATAAGTCTCGGCTAGGTAGCTGGAGGAGGGGGAGGTCTGCGCCTGTGCAGAAGGGACCCGAGGCGCCCTGCACGCGTGCCGCAGCCCAAGCTTCCCTCACAGATATATATAGACCAGGCTACACGGGCCACATGACGAGGTCTCGCGGGCCGGATTCGGCCTGCGGGCCTTGTGTCTGACACCCGTGGTTTAGAACATTCAAAATACAGTGGTACCTCTGGTTGCGAATGGGATCCGTTCCGGAGCCCCATTCACAACCTGAAAGGAACACAACCCGCGTCTGCGCACGCGCGGGTTGTGATTCGCCGCTTCTGTGCATGCGTGTGATGTCATTTTTGCGCGTCTGCGAGTGGCGAAACCCGGAAGTAACCCTTTCTGGTACTTCCAGGTCACCTTGGGACACAACCTGAAAAAACATATCATGAATCAAACATAACAAAAGGTATGACTGTATAATTAAAATCAGCGATAAACTAAAACAGATTCAAATGCACAACAGCATTCTATATGCCTGGGTAGGCCTACCAGCATGAGTTTGACCAAACTGTGGGAGGCAGTGGAAGACAGGAGTGCCTGGCGTGCTCTGGTCCATGGGGTCACAAAGAGTCGGACACTACTAAACAACTAAACAACAACAACAACAAGACCTGTCTAAACAAAAATGTCTTGGGCAAGTGCTGAAAAGGGTTAAAGTGAAGAGTTTGCCTGATGTCAGCAGGCAGGGAGTTCCAAGGTGTGGGTGATGCCACACTAAAAGATTAATTTCTTACAAATGCAGAACAAGTATTATGTGGCACCTGTGACAATATGCTGGTTAACATAAATCAAAGCAATCTAGTGGGCATACATGGGGTAAAGCGATCCATTGACAGATTTGTGAAGGATATGCCCATCAATGGCTATGTGGAACATCCCATGTTTAGAGGCAGTCTATTGCTAGGGCACTGGCAGAGGCTTAAAATAGTACTAGTTATGGGCTGTCTGTCAAGTGGTGGTGGTCTGTAGGTAATGTCTGCTTCTCAAGAGGGCCCCATGAAGCCCTGCTGAGCTCTTATGGGATGGAGCAGGGCAGGAATCTGCTCTGTGAAAAGGCCAAAATCCCGTGGCGATGCTGACTCCTCCCTTGCCCTTCTCACGCAGTTGAAACTTGACGAGGTGAACAGCACGGCAGCCAGGAACCGTCTCCACACTGTGCTGGAGGACCTGATGGAGATGGAGAACGTCTTGAAGGACGTGGACATCCTCTCGGCGCTTGCCAAGCTCCTCCCCAAGGGGGCCTGCACCTCCAAAGCACCCACCACCACCTCCAACAGCACCAGCTCCACCGGGAACTTCACCTCCAGCACCAATTCCAGCGCTGAGGAGGGCAAGGGGGAGAGTGAGGCACCCACAGAGAACCCCCAAGGGCAGTGCTCGGCCTTCGTCCAGCTCTGGGCCGGCCTGCAGCCCATCCTCTGCGGCAACAACCGGTAAGGCCAAGTGGCCCGGAGACTGGCAAGACTTTTCACAGGCTTCTAGAGGATCTGTTCTTGCCGGTTCTTCAGCCCCACCTGTCAGCACAGCTGTTTTGTTTATTTTATTTAAAGAGCAATTGCAAGTTGTGCAAGGGTTACGTTATATCCCCAGGGGTTGCTCGTAAAGGAAAGTCTGAACAACCCCAGGAAAAGCCCTTCTATACTGAACGGCCCCAGTCTCGCAAGACCTCAAGACAGCCCCATGAGATCTCACAAAAGCCTCCCAGAGCCTTTGGATGACTGTCCAAAGAACCTCATAAGCAAGCTGGAGGGCTTAAGAACAGCCCTTCACAGAAGCAGGTATTAAAGCCCCTCTGCCTTACTTTACCCAGGCTCTGGGACAGTTATGGAAGGCCTTTGGAGGCTTCTGCGAGATCTCATGGGGCCATCTGGGATCCTGCAGGAGTCTCCAGAAGCCAGTAAGCAAAGTTTTCATGCCCCCTTTCTGTTGATCGAGTGAGTGATGATCTGTGTAAAGTTGCGATTGCGTAAGTAAATGCATTTCATAAAATTTAAATGCCACTTGATTATAAAAGGAGCAACCTCAAAGTGGTTCATGAAACAGAATAAAACAATGACATTGTCAGTTTAAAAAAGAGTTAGATATTTTAAAGCATTAAAAGCCACGTCTGTTAATTTCAGTGGTTCTGCTCTGGGTAGGACTAATGTTGGTTACAGCCCTTAAATTGCTGGAACCCTCTGGGCAGTGATATACCGCTGAAATAATAGATGAAAACACACCTATTATTATTATTATTATTATTATTATTATTATTACTACAACAATTAATGTATTATTCACCTTCAAAACCACTGTTTCAAGGCGTTGTACACATAAGATAATTAAAAACTGTTATGCAGTATGGCAACCATTTCATTTTCACTGCATGAAGACCAAACCAGAAAGCCTCCTCAAACTCACAGAAACCTATGGAGAGATCCACTGGATTAAGAACTAAGGTTATTATTGTGTCTGCTTTTCACATGTCTATGGAGATACCAGGTTGCCTATTGTGATATTCTCAACAGAGAATGCACAATCAGTCACTTCTGTTTTGTTACATGGTTTGTGCTTCTTTGTTATTGCACATATGTGAAAATGCAGCAGCAACAACAACAGACACTCCTGATAAAGACCCATTCATTCAGCTGGGATCAAAGCCTGTTGGAACAAAAATGTCTGTGTCCATAAAATACAGTTAGTGGGTGCCTGCAGTAGGGTGGCCATATTTATGGGTTCTCCTGGACATGTCCTCATTTTTAGGGCCAGCATCCCATCCGGGGGGGATTTTTTCATTTTAGATGAAATGTCTGGGTTGGGGGGGGGTTAATTCTTTAAAAATAAATTTAGTGTGGCACAGCGCATGTTTGGGAGGGCCCTGTACCCCAGAAACAGAAGCGCTACAGCAGGACCTTGGAGCGGCCTGCCAGGGGCCGCTCTAGTCCTAGCATTGTCTCCAGTAACCACTGTGCCAAGCTAGGCCTCGCACGATTGCCAGTGCTGCGCAAGGCCTCACATGGTTTCCGCCGGACGCACTAGGCCTTGCGCTGTTGCCACTGGGCGCAAGGCCTCCGCGGCCAGGGTCAGCAAAGGTAAGAGAGGAGAGGGGAGGGGGTGAGCAGGGGCATGAGGACGGGGTCAGTGGCAAGGAGATGCAGCATGGTGCTGGTAGGGGTCTGGGTTTTGACTCTTTAAAATATGGCAACCCTAGCCTGCACAATCTAAAACAGAAACACCATTCCACAGGACAGGGGGCAGCCACACTAAAAGCCCTGCTCCGAGTTACTGCAAAGTCGGCTCCTGAGGTCTTTGGAACTTGCAGGAGAGACTCTCCCACAGACCACAGCCATTCACTGGGTGTATAAAGGGAGAAGGCTCTCTCTCAAGCAACTTGAGTTGTTTAGGGCAGGCATAGGCAGACTCGGCCCTCCAGATGTTTTGGGACTACAGCTCCCATCACCCCTGACCACTGGTCCTGTTAGCTAGGGATGATGGGACAAAACATCTGGAGGGTCGAGTTTGCCTATGCCTGGCTTGAGGCCTTATATGTTAGTAACAACACAGTGAACTTTGTCTGTAACAAACTGGCAGCCAGGACAAGTGTCACAAGCAAGGTTTATATGCTGGCAGTAGTTGGACCCCGCAAGCACTTGTTTGCAAATCTAGGGTACAGTACAAACCAATCATCAGACCCAAGGCAATAAAGTACACACAAGTCTCACCATCCATCCGCTCATTATCCACTCATTTACTTATCCAAACACAAAGAATTGTACCCAAACCTTGCTGCCTGTATGGCTGATTCAGATATCTGAACAGCCAGAGTTTGCCCACTTCCTTACTTGTTTGTGCTTTGCTGCTCAGTGGCAGCCGTTTTCAGCAACCATAGAGAGAAGGAGTGGGGAGAGAGACTAGGCAAAGCTGTTTTTCCTTCATTTTTCTTTTGGAATAAGCCATGAGGGGAGGGGGAGAGATCACAGATTAGAAATCACCGATAGGAATCAGTAGAAATCGTTGACTTATTAGGCAAACGCTCACTGAGGAATGCATTTTGTGTGGAAAATGGGACCTGCATGTACAGCTTAATTTGCAGTTCTGGGGGAATAAAGTGTGAATGCATGATAAAAATGCGACAACAGCAGCAAAGTTGCCATAGTTTGCCTCCATTTTCCTCCACATTTGTCAGGAAGAGTAAATTTCGATGTCTTTTTCCTCTACCCTGTGCAGGACCATTGAGCCAGAGGCCCTGAAACAGGGCAACATGAGCTCTCTGGGATTCACCAGCAAAGAGCAGCGGAATCTGGGCCTTCTCGTTCACCTCATGACCAGCAACCCCAAGATCCTCTACGCTCCCGTGGGCACAGAAGTGGACAAGGTCATTCTGAAGGTGAGGCTTTGAGGGAAGCTGGCATTGGGTGTGCTACTGAACGTCCCTCATTTCCTCCCCTGCCCTTCCCTTGTTAGGAAGCCTGGGGCTCATCTACATTGTAAGCCTGCATCACTTGCATCCCAGTTTAACTGCCTTGTGGCTTTCCCCCATAAAATCCTGGGGAATTTGGAATTTGGCCAGGGTGCTGAGAACTCTGGATCGTTTTCCTGATCTAGCAGGCTGTTCTTACATGGCAAAATATCTGGAGTTTCCTGGATCTCCTACCTCCCAACATGGCTTAACAAAAGTCTTATTGGGACTTTTGTTGAAAGTACTTTTTCACGTGGAACTCATGGGGGTGTTGTCTTTAAACACCTGGCTGTGGGGCACCTCCCTTTCCTGAGAGCCAGTGTGGTGTAGTGGTTAAGAGCGGTAGTCTCATAATCTGGGGAACTGGTTTCGCGTCTCCGCTCCTCCACATGCAGCTGCTGGGTGACCTTGGGCCAGTCACACTTCTTTGGAGTCTCTCAGCCCCACTCACCTCACAGAGTGTTTGTTGTGGGGGAGGAAGGGAAAGGAGAATGTTGGCCGCTTTGAGATTCCTTAAAGGGAGCGAAAGGCGGGATATCAAATCCAAACTCTTTGCTTACTCTTTGCTTACTCTGGTTGTTCTGCAGGCCAACGAGACCTTTGCCTTCGTCGGGAACGTGACTCACTATGCCCAAGTGTGGATGAACATGTCGGCGGAGATCCGCAGTTTCCTGGAAGAGGGCAGGTTGCAGCAACGGATTAGCAGGCTGCAGCAGGTACGCTGTTAGAGGGTATGGGGTGGGACAGTGGGAGAAGCAAGAAGTGTACCCATTCCACAGCTGGAGCAACAACATTTAAAAAGGGCTAGACCCAGATGAGAGGACAGAGCAGCTCAGAGGGAACAGTGGTGCAAGCTCTGCTGCGGTCCCAGGATTCTGGTGCAGCTTGTAGAAAAAGGTGCTTCCGCCAGGGTCTGCATAGGTTTTATCACTGCAGCCACAGGCAGGTCTGTGAAGGGGCTGGTTTGTCCCCCACCACCACCCTGTGTGTGTGTGTGTGTGTGTGTTTCTGTTTCTGTTCAGCCTGCTCCCACTTTCTGCATCCAGTCCTGGGATATCTGGGAAACCTTCTGGCGCTCAGTTGTATTTAAGGCAGTTAAAAGGAAAAGTTGTCACCAACCAAGTTCCAATCAGAGTAGACCCATTGAAATAGATGGATCTTAATTATACACGTAAAACTCAATGGGTGGAACTAATGTTGGAATGTACCCTGAGCTACTAATTTGACTTCTGCAGATTCCAATCTCTTCTATGTTGCCAGGAGCATTGGAAGCTGCTTTCAACCAGGGCAAACTATTTGCTTTTTTAGCCCTGTTTTAACACTTGTCTGGCAGTGGCCCTTCAAGGTCTCAGGAAACGAAAGACCTTTGTCACCAACATGCTGCTCAGTCCTTGCCACTGGAGAAGCCAGGAATTGAACCTGCGACCTTCTGCTTGCCAAGCATCTGCTCTGCTCTGCTGAGCTACAGTCCTTTTCCAATAGAATCTCTTCTGAGACACCAGATGATGGACTCCAAGTACCTGCAGGGAGTCTCTCCCCAAAGGTGCTACTGTTGGAGCCTCCACAGGGACTGGGCTTCATGCTGTGCTTCTGAGTCTAGCATGGGTGAATGGGAGCGCCAAAAATGCAAGTGGAGCCCATGGCAGAGCTTCTCATAAGCCCCCTGGTCAACCAGTGAAGCTCTGCTCACTGGGCTATCATTTCTAGAGACCAGGTTGTCCTCTGCTAAGAGCAGGGCCTCTTCTGCAGTGGCACCAGGACTAAAGGATAAATTGTCATCCCACAATGGCACATGTGTGCATGTGCAAGCACCAAAGTCTAAGAAGCATGCTGCTCTGCATCTACATCATACTTGGACAACAATTCCCATCACCCCATTGGCAGTGCTGGCTTGGGGCTGGTGGGAACTGTAGCCCTACAGGACCAGAGTGGCAAAGGCTGGCCTAGAGGTGGAAGCTCCTCATCACCCCTCTCCTTCCCATGTTTGTCCATTACCCACAGATCGCTGCAGATCTTCGCAAGCACCCCGAAATCCTGAACGTGTCAGATGGTGACCTGCTTCACAACTTCTTGGACAGTAACTTTTCTTTGCCCAACGCCAGTGTGCTCCTGCAGCAGCTGGACACCATTGACAATGCAGCCTGTGGCTGGATTCAGTTCATGTCCAAGGTGAGTGTCCCTGCTGCCCTCTTGGGAAGAGAGAGAAACGGCAGGAACTCAGGGGGCTCATGGAACCCACTTCTTCCAGATTCCGCTCTGGACCTTGAAGTTCTGCTTTACTGGAGCAGTACCTAAAAGTGTTAGAAACCAGGGGCTTTCAAGAGATAATTTTTAGGACTAAAATCTCCCTTGCTTTTCATTTTTAAACTTTAACAGACTTACTTCTCAAAATTGCACAATTAAAAAACAACAACCTGGTGGCTGTTTATCCAGTACACAGACAAAGAATCTACAGACACAGTACCTGCTACATTCCACAATAAATTATTGTGCTAACATCTTCACATCAGCAAATTCCAGGCTCTCTCCACCTCAGCGCTCATACAAACTGTACTATCGTTATTTAGAATAGTAATATGCCTTCAGATTGGGCAAGAGGGTCGGCGGGTGGAACATTTGTCATTTTTCTCTTTTAAACATGTAACTCAAATGTACTTTTTTCTTTTTTTGCAACTGTAAAACTCAGCAGATATATTTCTTAAATTGTTTTTTAATACTATTAAATACCAGAAATAGAGCATTTATTTCTCCATTTAAAAAAAGAAGAGTGGTTTTTTTCCCCCCTTTATCAAAGTGAGGGAGCATGCATATCATTCCTTACCAACATTGCAAAATCCATTGTTCCTGCCAGCATTCAAACAGGCTGGAACTGAAGAGATACTGGAAAGTTGGAAGAGCAGCAGAGTGGGGCTGAGGCAGTCAACCACAGAAATGTAGAATCGGAAGGTACCACAAGGGTCATCTAGTCCAACCCCCCTGCAATGCAGGAATCTTTCGCTCAACGTGGGGATCAAACCCACAGCCCTGAGAGTCTTGCTGTACCAACTGAGCTATCCCACGTACCTCAAGCTGGATCCACGTAGCCTGGTCCCCAGTTTCTCTTGCTCAAGCTACTCTCCAAGGCAGCCACACACCTGAGATTGTCACTTGTTAGGAAAATGGAGGTTCTACATTAAAGAAGCCACTAGGAGATTTTCAAAAATGCTTTATACAGTGGTACCTTGGGTTAAGTACTTAATTCGTTCTGGAGGTCCGTTCTTAACCTGAAACTCTTCTTAACCTGAAACACCACTTTAGCTAATGGGGCCTCCCACTGCCGCTCCCCAATTTCTGTTCTCATCCTGAAGCAAAGTTCTTAATCCGAGGTACTATTTCTGGGTTAGCGGAATCTGTAACCTGAAGCGTATGTAACCTGAAGTGTATGTAACCTGAGGTACCACTGTATATTGTTTATAAATGCTTTAAAATAAATAAACCCATGACAGAAGCAGGGCTTAAGATGATATGATGTCTGCAGTTCTAAGCTGCTTTCCCTGATGAAATCTCTCTCTTTTCCCCCACCACCAGGTCAGCGTGGACATCTTTAAGGGCTTTCCAGATGAGGAGAGCATTGTCAACTACACTCTCAATCAAGCCTACCAAGACAACGTCACTGTTTTTGCCAGTAAGCTTCCTTTTTTAAAAAATTTTTTTTTATTAATTTCCCAAAAATAACAAAAAGAAAAAAAGAAAATAACACCAGAAACCAATTTTTGAACCATAATTTTCTGGTTGACTTCCCTCCACTCCCCCTCATAGTTCCATTATTTAATCCTTGTTCATGCACGTCCATAAAACTTTATATTCTTAACAAGCCAATTTTTAAACCTTATTCATCTTTTTACAAATGGGAGTTTTAAAAGTTACACTAATGTAGAAGCCTATACACAAAGCTTGAAGAATATGCAGTAACCTTTACCCCTTCTTCTTGGGTTTCAAATTAGCTAATTTGTCCTGCATATCAATAATTTATTTTGCCAAGCTTCTTCTTCTCTGGCGGAGGTTTCTTCCTTCTTAGGAGCTAGCTGGTCTTGGCCTGGGCCAGTAAGCTTCCATCACCTCTGCATCTGTTCTGACAGGCTGGTGTTCAGACCACTACTGCTTTTTGCCTGACCTGCTACTCTGGAGGCAGCTCCCAGAACTGTATGGGTATACTCTTGCACACATTACTCTTATTTTGTATAGTTGTGCAAAAAAAAATTAATTGGACTTTGCATATTTTATACCTTCTTTGCTATCCTGAGTGAAACATGGATGACTGCCCAAAACTACTGCAAATATTTTTCACCCACCCCAACAGCCATTCGTTGCCTGCACAGTTTCCATCTTATCATTGGGACTAAAAATTATGGGGTTAAGGGCTAGAATCTTGATTTTTCTTACAAAAACAGTAAGTTCTGTGTCCAACACCACATTCTGTGTTTTTCCTCGGCTCCTGCAGAGATCACAAGCCCTTGTTATGAAGCAACATTCACAAAGAATTTCAAGCCGTTAGGACTAGAAACCTGACATTCTAAGCAATTTGCACCCTGATCCAATTGCTGGAAAACCACAGTGGGAGAGAGGGCTGTTGCACTCATGCCCTACGGGGATCTGGCTGGCCACTGTGAGATACAGGTTGCTGTCTGAGATGGGCCTTTGGTCTGATGCAGCAGCCTGGCCCATCTCATGTACCATGCAGCCTAGGACCCACGTACCTACAGCACCGCCTCTCCTGATATGCCCCGCAGAGGACCTTAAGGTCCACAAATAACAATACTTTGGAGGTCCCAAGCCTCAAGGTGGTTAGATTGGTTTCGACTAGGGCCAGAGTCTTTTCAGCACTGGCCCCGATCTGGTGGAACGCTCCGTCACAAGAGACTAGGGCCCTGCGGGATTTGACATCTTTCCGCAGGGCCTGCAAGACAGAGCTGTTCCTCCTGGCCTTTGGTTTGGACTCGGTCTGACCCTTATGTTTCCCTCCCCTTATGGTTTTGATTTATTAGCTACTTTGAAATGAGGCTGCATTTTAAATTGCATTTTAACCTGTATTTTAAATTGGTTTCCCCCCCCTTTTTTTCTCCCTATTATGTTTTTACTGTGATTTTATTGGTGTTAGCCGCCCTGAGCCCGGCTCTGGCTGGGGAGGGCGGGGTATAAATACAATATTATTATTATTATTATTATTATTATTATTATTATTATTATCTGGTCAGATGTATGGCTGCTGGTTTTCGTGGCTCTTATTATGCATTCTTTTCTGTCCTGTCACCCACCCCCCACCCCCAATAAAGGTGTGATCTTCCAAACAAACAAAGATGGCACTCTCCCTCCTCACGTCATGTACAAGATCCGGCAAAATTCCAGCTTCACAGAAAAGACAAATGAGATCCGCCGTGCGTATTGGCGGCCTGGGCCAAACACCGGGGGCCGTTTCTACTTCCTTTACGGCTTTGTCTGGATCCAGGGTGAGCACATTACCAGCCTCCCTATTTCCCATCCATCCTTGGGCCACAGGTATGCCCTGTTCTCTCCTCAGGCAAGGCAGCTTCTCATTAGATCATATGCCCTGTGCATGTGACTGCAAGGTGATGGTGGTGATTTATATCTCGCCCTGCCTCCCAAAGGGGGTCTCAGGGCAGCAAAGCCTTCACTAATAAAATATAGCTTAAGAACTTATTTATTTATTATTGCATTTATAGCCCACAATTTTCTCGTAGGGAGTTCAGGATGACTAATAATTTCAGGGTTGCCAGGAGCAAACCTTTTGAACATCAAATGCCAGACTCAACACAGTTTTTTTAGGTTTTTCCTAAATAATGAGTGTGACAGACTCACTTGGGAGGGCATTTCAGAAATAGGGAGCCGCCACCAAGAAGGCCCTGCCATGGATCACTGGCAACCTGGAAACACCCAGAGGCAGGACCACCAACAGGAGGGACTGGCTCACTGAACCTTTGCTTTGTACTCTGCACCTTGAAGAGGCAGTCCACTTCTCTGGGCCAGCTGCAGTGCAGACTGCCTTTGTCAGCAGCAGAAGTAACCACATTGGAAATGGCAAAACAGACAACACAAAATTTTTAGATGTGGTCAAGTTTATGTGATGGTTGGACCACAGCCTCAAGAGGCAAATGCAGAGGGTCAGGTGAAGCTGCATTGGCCCCTTGATACCAACTGAGCCCCTCCTTGCAATATTGCCCACTAGCCATCTGCAGTGGTGTGGCTGAAGAGCCAGCAGACCAGCAGCTCCTGCCCCCTGGCCAAGTGGCCTCAATGGTGGTCTAGAGCAGAGCAAAGCCCTCTGGTCTCCCTGCCTGAATCCCCTGGGTGCAAGGACCTTTTCCATGTCTTAAGCATGGCTGGTATGAGGTGACAGCCGAGAGGTGTCGTGAGCAAAGTGGGTGACAGATATTTGGGGTCTTTCTCTCTCCCTCGCTAGATATGATGGAACGAGCCATCATCAACACCTTCGTGGGCCACGATGTGGTTGAACCCGGAAACTACGTGCAGATGTTTCCATACCCGTGCTACACCCGCGATGAGTGAGTCCTTAGAAGTGTGTTTGTGTGTGAGCAAAAGAGACAGAGAAGTCCGTTTTGTTTTGTTTTGTGTTTATTCTGGCCTCTTAACAACTCTCCTGTGTTGTGATAGGTGCTCAGAAAGAGCCAAATCTCAAACTTCCCCCTTGCCATCCCATCAGAGATGGCCTTTTGGTCTTTCCAGGGCAGGGTGTGTGTGTCGGTGTGTGATCTCTGAATAGTTGGTTCTGTATGTACAAGGGGAATGGTCCAGATCGCCCTCTATTGGCAGAAGGGCCAAAGCAAAGTTTGGGTCCAGTGGTTGACCAATAATGTTGGAAACAATGTCATAAATGTCTCATACTCTCACTGTCAGGGTATGAGGGTCCCTCTCTTCTTACGGCACTGGGATGAAGTTGCAAGGGTGATGCTAGAGGTCCTCTTATCCCAAGGTCAAACTGCAGCCTGACTTTCTTCCTAACTTTGGGAGAAACTTTGAGTAGAGTCAGGAGGCTGTGTTGCCCTGAGGGCAGAGTCATAAGCTGCTTCTGCTGGCTTGACTATAGCTTTCCTGCTATTATTATTATTATTATTATTATTATTATTATTATTATTAAACTGCCCTTCACCTTAAGGTCCCAGGGTGGGTTATAACACTAAAACACAATATTATAAACAGTTTAAAACAGCTCACAATCACCAAAATAAGGTAGGGTCTAAAAATATGCACCCCTCAAATATCAAACGCCAGGGTAAAGAGGTGCATCTTTAGCATTCTCCAGAAGCTGTGCAATGAAGGTTCCAGATGCACCTCCATGGAGAGAGTTCCACAGATTAGGAACTGCTACAGAGAAGACCCTCTCCTGACCTACTGCTACCCTCAAAATTCAGAGGGGAGTGCAAAAACCAAGAGGGCCCTTACTGCCAATCTTAGCGCCTGAGGGGTCTGTAGGGAAGGAGGCAGAATTTCCTTGACCAACAGGATACCTCGAGGACCCTTTTCCTGCTTTTATGTGTCAGGCTTTACCAGCCTGGTGCCCTCCAAATGTTTTGGACAGCATTTCGCAGTAGCCCCAGGGAAGCTGGGAGGCACCCAGCTGGTGAAACCTGTGGTAGGTTACTTTCCCCCTTCCCCTTCCTCCCTGCAGCTTTCTGTTCGTCATTGAGCACATGATGCCCCTCTGCATGGTCATCTCCTGGGTATACTCAGTGGCAATGATGATTCAGCATATTGTGGCAGAGAAGGAGCACCGCTTGAAAGAGGTAAGAGTTTGTTTCTCTGGTGGGTGGGCTGTGCCCTTTGCCAGGGCCTGGCCCCAATGATAGCCGTAGTGGCTAATATTGAGCTTACATGTTCAGAAGCAGTGTACCTTTGGCCACCAGATGCTGCGGGCAGTTGCCTTCACTCCCTCCTTGTGGTCTTCCAGGTGGCATCTGGCTGGCCAGTGTGGAAAGCTGCATGCTAGGCTCAGTGAGTGTTTTGGTCTGATCCTGCTCAGCTGTTGCATTATTTCCTATCTGCTCCAATATAAAAAAACATATATAACACCCCCTTCCACAGGTATCATATAAATTATTGTTACCAATCCACATATCCAGCATATAATGTCCTAGGACCAGCACAAAGGCTTTTCCTTATCCATCACAGATAGTTTGTTCCGAGAGAAGAATATAATTCAAGACGTACTCTTCAGGATAGCGTTTTCTGCAAAGATGCTTGGGAGAGTTTATACAGTTTCATTTGTATATTGAATAAATGGCCACTATATTGCTTAAAAAGGGATGTGGGTGGCACTGTGGGTTAAACCACAGAGCCTAGGACTTGCCGATCAGAAGGTCGACGGTTCAAATCCCCGCGATGGGGTGAGTTCCTGTTGTTCTGTCCCTGTTCCTGCCAACCTTGCAGTTCGAAAGCATGTCAAAGTGCAAGTAGATAAATAGGTATCGCTCCGGCAGGAAGGTAAATGGTGTTTCCGTGCACTGCTCTGGTTCGCCAGAAGCGCCTCAGTCATGCTGGCCACATGACCCGGAAGCTGTACGCCGGCTCCCTCGGCCAATAAAGCGAGATGAGTGCTTCAACCCCAGAGTCGCTTTTAAGTTATGAGTTATTTTCTCATCAATTGTTGTTGTTGTTTAGTCGTTTAGTCGTGTCTGACTCTTCGTGACCCCATGGACCAGAGCACGCCAGGCACTTCTGTCTTCCACTGCCTCCCGCAGTTTGGTCAAACTCATACTGGTAGCTTCGAGGACACTGTCCAACCATCTCGTCCTCTGTCGTCCCCTTCTCCTTGTGCCCTCCATCTTTCCCAACATCAGGGTCTTTTCCAGGGAGTCTTCTCTTCTCATGAGGTGGCCAAAGTCTTGGAGTCTCAGCTTCAGGATCTGTCCTTCCAGTGAGCACTCAGGGCTGATTTCCTTAAGATTGCAGTCCATGGGACTCTCAAGAGTCTTCTCCAGCACCATAATTCAAAAGCATCAATTCTTCGGCGATCAGCCTTCTTTATGGTCCAGCTTTCATCATTTTTCTCATCAATAGCCAATCTTATTTAGGCATTCAATAAACACATTGGGGGCTGAGAAATCCACAGGGCACAAAATTACTTTGGATGCTTCTAAGGAAACCAGTCCCCAAAATGCTTGTTTTCGTGTGGACAGGGGTTAAACTGCATCAGATCCACTCGGTTGGCTTTAGCCAAAGTGGGCTTGCTTCCTTTTGGCTTCCATCAGGGAAGCGGAAGAATAGATAGCAACTCCCAAATTAGCCAGTACCAGCCTTGGCTGACTAAGCAAATGGAAGCCCCTGCCCTCCCTCCCGCTGCCCTGACTGAGTTTCCAGGCCTGGTTCCTGGCACTAAAATCATTCTGAGCATCTCTGTCTGTCTCTCTGACCTATTCTTCAGCACCATGCCCACCTCTCTACCGGGACCCTTGTCTGCAAGAAGGTTGCAGCCTGTGCCAAAACCCACCTGCAAGCAGCTTCTCCGTTCCTTATCCTGGGTGTGAGCAATGCCACTCTCTTGGGCAGTTGCTGTATCCTGCAGGCTGCAGTGTTAAGATTTGAAAGAACCCCCAATCCTGTTAGATAACACCTAACTTTAAAAGGTTGCAAGAAAGAGGAGGAGGAGAGGGCATAAAATTTTAGGCTGGTTCCTTAATAAAGGAGGATCTGTTGTTAAGTACTTTTTTTTTTGTTAAATCATTTTTATTAATTTTCCAATAAAAAACATCCAATTAACATATCAAATCATAATCCAATTAAAATAAAAAACTAAAATAAAAACAAATTATCATCCAAATTATAATTATTAATTTTTCAGGGCTTCCCATGGTCTGGACCTTGAAGCATATCTCTAAATCTCAATCCTGCCTCTCCTCGTTGTTTCCATATTTTCCACATCTCGATTTTAACGCTTTAAAGTTCTCCATCTCTGGCTCTACAATTCTCAATCATGTCAGACATCATATATCCTTTCATCCATCGAGTACAGCTTTATTTGTATATATATCTTTTTTCAACTGTCTTTTTGTCAGCGCAGCTTCCTCTGGCTCCATTCCAATCCGGGCTGTTATCCAACTCTGTTATCTAAAGTTTCTGAAGTTTAATGACGCAGAAATTCCTAAATCATTAATCCTTCCAATCTGGGCTGTTGTCCAAACCGCCTTTTGAGCTTTAATGTTAACATGAAAGTGGTTTTCTCATAAGGATGTGTTTTTTAAAAGAAAGAAAAAAAGAAATCCTGCAACTTAAGACAGCAGAATAAATAGACCATCTAAAGAGACCTGTGAAATTGTGGAAGCCTTGGTCTACAGAGAGACAGTAGTAGGTTGTTTCTTTTCCCAGGGGCAGTTTGGAACGATTGCTCTTTGCAGTGTAGGCCCTCCTCCCACTCTTGTCTCTGGAGAAGCATATTTGGCAGGACTCTCATCTTCTGAACCAGGGAGGGCGGGTACCAGGGGTCCTTCAGCATCTTCCTTCATCCCTGACCATTGGCCATGCATGCAGGGGGTGGGGAGGGGAGCCCAACAGCAGCTGATGGGCCTCAGAAATCCTGCACCCCTGTTTTCAAGCCACTGTCAGTGCCCCCAAATAACTCTTGGAGCAATAAGTTCAAGCAGGTTCTCTGTGGCTGGCAGTGAAAACATCCATCAAGGCTGGTTTGTTTTTGCAGTATATATGTCCTATTTTTATGGCAAATGCCAACTCAGCTGTGCTCCAGCAGAACATCCCGTCTCCTGCTAACGAACTGCTGAGCTCAGCCACTGGAAGAGAAAATTAGGTGAGATCAAGAAGGGGGAGGTGGCAGACACGGACGCAGGTGGTCAGTATAACAAATGGTAGGTTAATGGCCTAGATTAGGATTTTTAGACAGCATTTCCCTTGGGATGGCAGAGCAAGACTGAGCTGCGAATGCAATGCTGTGGCTTACAAATCTTGCTTCCTCCTGGCTGAGAAAGTCAGGGATGCCTCGCTGGTGATAGCAGCACTCAGCACTTGCTTCACAGATGTTGCATGTCTGTTCCTGCAGCAGCCCTGGTCAGTATTACTATTCCCATATTACCTATCTGGGGGACTGAGGTTAAACAGAGCTGCTAGCCTAAGTGTGGCTGTGCCTCCTTCGTGAAGAGAGAGTCTTCCTTCTTCAAATGCTCTCATGTGGCACCTACTCTAATCTCACTTTGGCATCCAGCAAAAACCTTCTTATTCTCCTAGGCTTTAAAACAACCAAGCAAACAAAACTACTTAAAGCCACCATGGGAGTTGCGTGTTTATCTGTTGTGCAGTTATATATCATCTTTTTCTTGCTGTTTTTCAGTTTCTTAAGTCTCTTTATTACATATAACTGTAATAAATGAGTAAGTTACATGATATATCTCAACTCTCTTCCAAGGAATTCAAGGTGGCATACAAGGTTCTGTCCCCATATTATCTTCACAGCAACTCTGTGAAGTAGATTAGGCTGATGAGAGACTGACTGGCTCAGGGTCACCCAGCAAACTTCAAGATTAAGCAGGAATTTGAATCCTGGTCTGCCATGTCCTAATCCCAACCCTTTTAACCACTCGCACCATGCAGGTTGATTTGGAATCAGCGCTCCCTGGTGGTGAATATACATGCCTGCTGCCACATAACTGGAAGGTGCAGAAAGTGGCATGCAAGAATTAGAATGCCTAAGCAGAATAATAAAGTAAAAATCCAAATTATAATAAATTCAGTTAAATACCAATATTGCAAAAAATAACTGCTCTGGTATTGCACACATATTGTGTGCGCGCAGTACATGCTGTGTTTCACTAAACAGGAAAGGAAGATAAATGGTGGCCGTGGCTCCTATCTAGGGGCCATGGAATCTGGCCTCTTGGGCTGACGCTGTTACCTTTCTTCCTCACAGGTGATGAAAATGATGGGGCTGAACAACGCGGTGCATTGGGTGGCCTGGTTTATCACAGGGTTTGTCCAGCTTTCCATCTCAGTCACAGCGCTGACTGCCATTCTAAAGTACGGGAAGGTTCTGATGCACAGTGACGTCTTCATAATTTGGCTCTTCCTTGCCATCTATGCTGTGGCCACCATCATGTTCTGGTGAGTTAAGGGAGGGAAGGAAAGCAGAGGCGGAGGGTGAAAAATAGATTTGAACAGGAGGCTTCCTGATTCACAGTTGTGTTTCTCAAGTGGGCAATGGGACATGACCAGGCGGGTCGTTTTCTACTACTTGCTTGAAGGAGGCTGAAAAATGACCAGATGTGGGCTCCTCCCCTACCTTGGGGGCTCAGATTGTTTTTCTGCCTCACTTGATGCTGGATGTGTTTCTTCTACCACTCTTCTGGCCTTAATAATGAAAATCCCTATGCATTTAAAAACTAGCAGATTAGGGAGAAGGTGATATGCTAATTTTCTATAGGCAGGTGTGGTTTTTCTTATGAGGTATGAAGAAGCTTTTAGGCATGAAAGTCCCATGCACAGTCAAAAAGTGATGTGGTCCAGGCACCTCAATAAGAACGAGGCCCCTTGCAGCACGCCACACTTGTTCTCAACCCTGTAACCCTGGTGAGCCTGATCAGGGCTGCTGATAGTTTAAGAAACTATGCTTCAGAGATCTTCATACAGCCCTTTGACATAATATGTGAATGTGTGTGTATATATTCTCTCTCTCTCTCTCTCTCTCTCTCTCTCTCTCTCTCTCTGTGTGTGTGTGTGTGTGTACGTACACACACACACAATTTGCACAAGTAAATTTTAAATTTTAATTGCACAAATTTATCCATGTCTTGAATTCACCCCATGGGTTTGTTACGTCCCGGCATGGCCACCATGGAGAGGCAGGGCTGGTGCCTCAAGTGGGTGACAGGAGCTCCAGGATTTCAGCTAGGCAACTCCAGTCAGGCCCCTTAACCTGGGCATGCAGGTGGAGAGTCCCTTTCTGCTGTCTTGCGCATCCTTTCTAAAAGTAGAATCAATGGCATCTTCCTTGGGACATCTCAGAGGTGTACCTAGGCTCCCTCGCACCCTTGGCAAGGAGATATATCAGTACCCCCACCATCAGTACCTCCTTCGCCAGAGGGGCCTGCATGTGTCGCCCACCCACCCAGAGCAGCAGAGGATTGGCCCAGGAAGTGCATGGACATTCAGGTGGGCTGACTCCTGGCCACACCGAGCCAGAGGGGAGAGGCATGATTTTCCAGGACCAACCTGACCAAGCCATAGTTATGCCCCTGGGGCACATAATAATAATAATAATAATAATAATAATAATAATAATAATAATTTATTATTTATACCCCGCCCATCTGGCTGGGCCTCCCCAGCCACTCTGGGCGGCTTCCATAAAAACCAAAAATACAGTAAAATATCACACGTTAAAAACTTCCCTGAACAGGGCTGCCTTAAGATGTCTTCTGAATGTCAGGTAGTTGTTTATCTCTTTGACATCTGCTGGAAGGGCGTTCCACAGGGCGGGCGCCACTACCGAGAAGGCCCTCTGCCTGGTTCCCTGTAGCTTTGCTTCTCGCAATGAGGGAACCGCCAGAAGGCCCTCGGCACTGGACCTCAGTGTCCGGGCAGAATGATGGGGGTGGAGACGCTCCTTCAGGTATACTGGACCGAGGCCGTTTAGGGCTTTAAAGGTCAGCACCAACACTTTGAATTCTGCTCGGAAACGTACACATGATGAGATCCAGCAAATGCCCAGCCTCACTTCCCTTTGAGGCCAGCCTCAGCAATCTCAGGTGCTCTACTGTGCCACGCAGGGTGCTGGAACAGCGGCACAGCTTTGCCACCCGTTCTGATGGCTTGGCTAAGCTTCTGTGGGTGGTGAACCATCCCTGAGACTGTTCACTTACCATTTTCCCTTCAGTGGGAGAATGCAGATTTGTGTTGGATGCCCATCTTTTTCTTCCCTCAGCTTCCTGGTGTCAGTGCTGTATTCCAAAGCCAAGCTGGCTTCGGCCTGTGGCGGCATCATCTACTTTCTCAGCTACGTCCCTTACATGTACGTCGCCATCCGGGAAGAGGTGGCGCATGACAAGATTACCGCATTTGAGAAGTGCATTGCTGTGAGTAGCTGATGTGGTAGCCTCCCAGACAGGAGTGGTGGCAATGGTGATAGCATCTGTCGTCATGTAACTTGCTGGCAGGCAACCAGGGGAAGGGAAAGTGAGGCACACATATTTATGCCTGACAGCCCCATCTGTTCTGAGAATGCCTTTCTAGTTGCTGGCTAGATTCACAGGCCATTGTTTGCTATGCAGGACATCTTCCAATTCAGACAATTATTTGGGGGGTGGGGAGTATACAGCTGTTTGTTCCTGGCCAGCTTCCTTGTTTCTTAAGGAATTACTGTCCTGTTTTCCAAACCTGACCTTCCTGCAAGCAGATTTTGATGCTGGCCCCAGTAATTTTGTTTCTTGAGAACAGCTTTGCCACCATATTCTTTTTAATTGGTTTTCTAACTCTTACAATGGTGAGATTGAAATCTCTGTGGCAACTGCTGCTGAAACCTGCTGAAGAGTGGGACTGATCTGTATTGCCAAAAATTCCAGCCCAGGGTGGACTTCAGTGACCTCTTTACTCCCACTCCAGAAGCATAAAGAGGAGGATTAATTATGCAGACATGTGCATGATTTATGCTGGCTTCCACATTTCAGTTTTCAGTGCTGGTGCAGAATTCTGACTATAGTGTGGATGCAGCCTAGCACATCATATATCCTGGCTTAGCGGATGCCTCCTAACTCATTAATTGTTGTGAGTTACTATGAGCTCCATTTAGTTGTTGGGAAAGCAGCGTGCAAATATTTAATCCAATAAAACCCTGCGGCATCTCTTTGTCTCTTCTCCCTCTTCCCTTCCCTGTTCTTCTCCAGTCTCTGATGTCCACCACTGCCTTTGGTCTGGGCTCTAAGTACTTCGCCCTCTACGAGGTGGCAGGTGTGGGCATCCAGTGGCACACCTTCAGCCAGTCGCCCGTGGAGGGGGATGACTTCAACCTGCTCCTTTCCATGATGATGTTGATCATTGACGCCGTAGTCTACGGGGTGCTGACATGGTATATTGAGGCTGTACACCCAGGTATGTGCAGGGGTGAGGGGTGGGGAGACCTGATTTTGTTGGGTTGCCCAGCCTCCTGCTGAGAGGAGGGTTGAGATCTGTCAGTCTCCTACTGCCATTGACTTAGGCTAACATACAGGCTCACTTTCAAATCTTCCTCTGTTCATCCCATTTTATTGCATTTGCCCTCCACCATTTCCCCCCAAGGAGCTCAAAAAGGTGTGCATGGTCCCCCGCCCTCCCATTCCCCCCCCCACAACAATCCTGTGAGGTAGGTTAAAGGTAAAGGGACCCCCGACCATTAGGTCCAGTCGTGACCGACTCTGGGGTTGTGGCGGTCATCTTGCTTTACTGGCCGAGGGAGCCGGCGTACAGCTTCCGGGTCATGTGGCCAGCAGGACTAAGCCACTTCTGGCGAACCAGAGCAGCACACAGAAAAGCCGTTTACCTTCCCGCCGGAACAGTACCTATTTATCTATTTGGACTTTGACGTGTTTTCGAACTGCTAGGTTGGCAGGAGCTGGGATGAAGCAATGGGAGCTCACCCCGTTGCGGGGATTTGAACCGCCGACCTTCTGATCGGCAAGCTCCAGGCTCTGTGGTTTAACCCACAGCGCCCCCCCTCCCATGTGAGGTAGGTTAGGCTGACCCAAAATCACCCAGTGAGCTTCACAGCTGAGAGGGGGTTTGAACCTGGTTCTTCTCCAGTCCTGTTCTGGTCACATCTCCACATCATTCTGCAGCACACAGTTTCTGCCCCAATCCTAGCTCCAGTTTCATGCCAATTCTTCTTCCTTCCCTATAGGAATGTATGGACTTCCCAGGCCCTGGTACTTCCCCTTTCAGAAATCCTACTGGTTGGGAAATGGGCGCACAGAGACATGGGAGTGGACATGGCCCTGGTCACGAACCACCCGCCTGAGCATCATGGAGGAAGACCAAGCTTGTGCCATGGAGAACAGAAGGCTGGGTGAGACAAAGAAGCAGAACTGCCCCATTGGATGGCTGGGGACAGCGTGGAAACATAGAATACAGTACAATCACAACCTCAGCTTATGCAATTTAACTTGCATGGTTGAAGGCCGATCAGTTGAAATTGCACAAGCCAATTTAACTTAAAAACCATTTCCATGCCAGGGAAACCTGGCGCTAAAGAGCTCTTAAGCTCTACCCCTTGCTTACCAAGCAAGGTCCTCTCAGCACACCAGCTCTGGAAGATTTTACAGAAACTCGGTCATCCTGCGAGATCCTGCAAGAGCCCATGTGCTGAGTGGGCCTTTCCCAAATAAGCAAAGTGGAGAGCTCAAAAGCTTCAAAAAGTAAGGATGCTCGCACGGGGTGGTTCCGGGGCAGGGGGCTTTGAGTATATGTGTTTTTCAATATACATATCATCCCTGAAACATAACCCCCACATAAAATGTGATCGTACTGTACCAGCTAGTATTTTGTTGTAGTAGTTGCTATTTGCAAGCTTGCAACTCATGTTGGGGTGGTCTTAGCACTCTGTGTTTTGCGGCATGTTGGCTAGTAACCAGCACACACACCAACGTTTTGGCTTTGCATACAGATGAGACTCGTGGGATTGAGGAGGAGCCGACCCACCTTCCACTGGTGGTTTGTGTGGACAAACTGACCAAGATCTACAAGACAGACAAGAAGTTGGCTTTGAACAAGCTGAGCCTCTACCTCTACGAGAACCAGGTGGTCTCTTTCCTGGGCCACAACGGAGCTGGCAAGACCACAACCATGTAAGTGTGTCAGCTTGGGTTTTGGTGAGCACCAAAATCACAAAACTGCAGGATGGCGGGGGCTGGGCGGCAGGGAGGGGGCAAAGTCCACCAGATACCTTGCTAAATCTGGGCAGATTCTGCCAGTGAGAAAGGAAACTGCCCCAATTATATTTCTCCTCCAGAGACCCTTCACCAGCGTGGCTCTTGCCTCTTGGCCTCCCTCTTCTCCTGCTTCAGCTTCTGCCTCTGATTCTGGACTCCTCTCTGCCACAGACTCTCACTTCTCACTAAACCCTGTTACCCCTTCAGCTTCCAATACTTCCCCTTGCCTCTTTTTTCTCCCTGTGGCCACTCATTGTTGTCCTACCACCAATCCCTGGGCTCTAAGCCTTCCTTTGGTGGTTCCCCAGCTGGTTCCTGTTAGGGAATCATTCTGCCAGAAACAAGTAGAAAGTTTCTAAAAGGTTCCAGAGTTTTCCTCTACATATGGGAGTGGCACTCTGAGCCTAATTAGCGTCAGCTAGAAGTGCCAATAAGAAGAAGACCACTCGGCTTCGTTTTTGCAGACGCCTGATGGCAGATGTCTGACGAAAGAGTGCTGCCTGTAAAAGCTATTGAAGGACTGTTCCTGTAATTTACGAAGTGTGGGAGATAAAGAGAGACTTTTGTTTGAAAGTGTGCTGTTAATTGCTGTTTATTTTAACCATCGAAAATGTATTTGCTACCATAATGCTTGTACCCGGTCTGGGAATAACATCTCTTGACCAAGACTTCACAGAGTTTGTGAGTCATCTTTAGAACAACTTTTGTTATTGTCCACTGCTTCCAGGAAGATTGCTCTGCTAAACAGTTTAAAAGAGTATCTGTGCAGCGAAAGTGTGTGGACAGTAACCTCTAATAGTTCCTTCCACCACTCCTGCATCCAGCCAGTCCATGACATGCAAATACCAATAATAACAACAATATTAACAGCAGTAGCCCTTTCCAGTCCGCTCCCAAAGGCCTGTTGAAATAAAAAAGTCTTCACCTGCCAGCAGAAGGACAGCAAGGAGAGAGCCAGCCTAATTTATCAAATACAATGAAATGAAATAATGAAATGAAATAATGAATCACCTTGTGGCCCCTTCTCTTTGCCCCTGTGTTGATGGACTGTAGGTGGGTGTGGCTTGATGATGTCTCTCCCTCGCTTCCCTCTTAGGTCCATCCTGACAGGCCTCTTCCCTCCAACCTCTGGCTCGGCTACCATTTATGGCCACGACATCCGGACGGAGATGGATGAGATCCGGAAGAACCTGGGCATGTGCCCGCAGCACAACGTGCTTTTTGACAAGCTGACTGTGGAGGAGCACCTGTGGTTCTACTCGCAGCTCAAAGGCATGGCAGAAGAGGAGATACGCAAGGAGATGGACAAGTAGGCAGGCTCAGCCCATCCCTCTCCTCTGCACCGACACTTCCTCTGCAGTCAACAGACCATTATAACATTTTATAGCAATTAATAGATTTAATGAAAAATATACATTAATTCAACTAAAAATGATAATAATGCTAAGCAGTATATTATATATATATATATATATATATATATATATATATATATGGCAATCATGGGTAGTCTAATGATAACGGCTGTATCCAAAAACATTGCCACTTGCTCTGGGATTGGCTAATTGAAGCAGAGCGAGCCTAAGAGATTCAGCAGAGCAGTAAGGGAGGGAGTGTGTAATGGGATATATATAGAGACCTTAGAATTCCTATAACAGACTAGATGACCCTTGGGATCCCTTCCAACTCTGCGATTCTATGATTCTATCTCGTGTATAGCAATTGACCCTGGCAGGGGAGGGAACCCCAGTGGCTGGCAGGAGCAGTGTCCCATGGCTATGTAGGTTGGGGTTGAAGACCTGCACATGCACCCAGAATTCAGAAATGGTGCACAGATGGCTAACCTCATCCTCAGGTCTCCCATAGTATTATTTGTACAACCCAAGACATTAATCCTGCCTGCCCCAACCCAGTGCCCTTGATGAGGACGCAGATGTTTTGGCGTGCCATTCCCACCAGCCAGTTAGCGTGGCAATTTTGTAGTCTGAAACACCAGGTTAAGAGGCGGGGAGACACAAACCAGGTTGGGGTAGGCTCAATTAATCATACTTTGGGGTGGAGAGAGGGGAGGCCAGTATTTGGGAGAGGGGCAAAGGGAATGCTGTCCTCCTCTCATCCCTTTGTGGAGGAGCCCACAAAGTTCTAGGGTCGGACATGGCCACTTTGGAAGACTAAACAACCCACCCATGTCATTGTGTTCCTCCAGGATGATTGAAGACCTGGAGCTGACCCACAAGTGCCACTCCCTGGTGCAGACGCTGTCAGGAGGGATGAAGAGGAAGCTGTCGGTGGCCATCGCCTTTGTCGGAGGGTCCCGGGCTGTCATCTTGGACGAGCCCACTGCTGGCGTGGACCCCTATGCACGGAGAGCTATTTGGGACCTCATCCTCAAATACAAACAAGGTAAGCGAGATAAATGGGTGCTGCCTCACTCTGCTGGGGCTTGACAGGTGGGGTGCGCCAGCTACCCACCCACATCTTTTAAAGCCCTATGTGGCCTAGGAGCCACGTACCTACGGGACCGCCTCTCCTGGTACGCCCTGTGGAGGACCTTAAGGTCCACAAATAACAACACTTTGGAGGTCCCAAGTTGCAAGGTGGTTAGATTGGTCTCAACTAGGGCCAGGGCCTTTTCAGTACTGGCCCCAACTTGGTGGAACGCTCTTGTCACAAGAGACCAGGGCGCTGCGGGACTTGACATCTTTCTGCAGGGCCTGCAAGACAGAGCTGTTCCGCCTGGCCTTTGGTTTGGACTCAGTCTGACCCTTATGTTTACCTCCCCTTACGGTTTTGATCCATGGGCTACTTTTAAAATGAGGCTGCATTTTAAATTGCATTTTAACCTGTATTTTAAATTGGTTTTTTTTTCCCACCCCCCACCCCCATTATGTTTTTATTGTAATTTTACTGGTGTTAGCCACCCTGAGCCCAGCTCTGGCCAGTGAGGGTGGGGTATAAAATTATTATTATTATTATTATTATTATTATTATTATTATTATCCTTTTGCCTTCCCTTGTGTCAGTTCAGCTGACCTTTCTGGAATGCGGTGGTGGGGAGCCAACACTGCAAAGCGGCTTGGCACTGCTTTAAATGCACAGTGTGAATGTGAGCCTTGGGGTGGACAACTAGTTCATCTTTGTGTCAATAAGGAACTTAGAGTCAATCTTCGAGTTGGAAGGGACCCTGAGGGTCACCTAGTCCAACCCCATGCAATTTAGGACTCTCAGCTAAAACATCCCTGACAGATGGCCGTCCAGCTTCTGCTTAAAAACCTCCAATGAATGTGAGTGCATGATGCAGAAGGTTGTCTTTCCCCAGAACATTGTGGTTGAGTAATGTGTCCTTTTGTGAGGGGCTGTTGCCCTGTCCTTCGTGCCTCTGTGACAGCCCCTTTACCTAACCCTAACCCTTTTCTCACAGGAAGGACTATCCTCCTGTCCACGCACCACATGGATGAGGCTGACCTCCTGGGTGACCGCATCGCCATCATCTCTCATGGGAAGCTGAAGTGCTGCGGGTCCCCCCTCTTTCTGAAGAGCACCTATGGTGACGGGTACAAGCTTACCGTCGTTAAGAAGCAGTCGGACGCCCGAGCCAATGCTGGTCAGTGTTGGGTGTCGTGGTTTCAGGGGCTCCAGGACCAGACAACTGTTCTTTGTTTAAAGAGCAATTTGACTCTAGCCCCCCTTGTTTGTTGGTGCTCAATTTCTAACACTCTAGTGCAGACTGCTCCTGTACATGGAGGTTCCATATAGCGGTTTGCATTAGTGGTTGTTGATAGGCTCCTCCTCCTCATCTTCCTGTCCCATATCTTTGTCTAGTTTCCACTTAAAGCCACCTCAGACGGAGGTCTTTATTGGACCACGCAAATCCCATAAGGCTTTTCTGTGTTGTGTGAGGCAGTGCTTATTTTTATCTTTCCTGGTTTTATATGCCATCAGTTTTTTATTGGGTGACACTCCCCAACTATTCTGGGCCCACCAACCCATAAGGATGGAAAGCCATACTTGGGATGGTTAACGATCCCTAAATATAGGAAGCCTTCCTCTTTGGCCAGGTTTAATTGATTAGATGGAAGATGCAGTAAAAACCCAATGGCTGCTGCCCTTGTGACAACTGCTCTATCTAGCATGTCCATTTCTACTGTAGTTTCTGTCAAGGGGCTAGGAAAGGCCTAATACATCCCATCAAACACTCCCTCCCTTGCTGCTCTGCTGAGTCTCTTATGGTCACTCTGCTTCAGGGTCAACCACAGTGCAAGTGACAATGTTTTTTGATACAGCCGTTCTCATTAGAGAAAGTGAATAGAGAAGTTTTCTCCCTCCCTCATGACACTAGAACTTGTGGACATCAAATGAGGTTGAATGTTGGACGATTTATGTCAGAAGAAAGTACTTATTCATGCAGCACATCGTTATAAACTGTAGAACCTCCCTCCTGCAGGGGACAGTGATGGCCACCAACTTGGATGGCTTTAAAAGAGAATTGGACGAATTCATGGAGGAGAGCAATGCCATGAATGACTACTAGCCACAGTGGCCCTGCTCTGCTTCCATGGTTTGAGGCAATAAATGATTCTGAATCTGAAGGCTCTTGTGCTCATGTTTTGCTTGTGGGTTTCCCATTGAAGAATCTGCTTGACCACCATGAAAACAGGATGCTGGACTAGATGTGTCACTGGCCAGATCCAACAGGCTATTCTTATGTCCTTATGTGCTTATGATATGCATATTTGTATTTTTGTTAATGTTCCTGGTTGTAAACTGATATAAGGTGACAGCAAATAAATAATCTTTTTCTCCTTCTCCCCTGCCCCCTCCTCTTCATTTAGAGTCTGGGCAGACCCACAGCTCTCCCTGCCAGTCTTCTATCAGCCCTTGCTCCGAAGCACGAGTCACACAGTTCATCAAGAAGTATGTTGCTTCCTGCCTCCTCATCTCTAACACCAACACAGAGCTCTCCTACATCCTCCCCAGTGAAGCAGTCAAGAAGGGCTGTTTCGAAAGGCTCTTCCAGGTACCAGGCAGTTGGTGAATAAACAAAAGGGGGGTGGACAGGACTAGTTGGCTGGCATCCATCTGTCTCATGTGACAATGGAGGAGTGCACCTTTGGGGGTGAAGTCAAACAGTTGAAGAGTTGCAGCGCCTGCTGTGGCTGTGGAAACTGATATGGGAGAGACGCGTTTTGTTGCAGCTGGGGCAGAGGAAGGCATCCAGTTGTGCTGCTGCAGGTGCACCCGGACGTTTATTCTTTCTGTGTTCCTCCCAGCTGTCATTCCTCCTCTGGACACTGCTGTGGATGCACAACCTGATTGTCTGTCTCCAGGCACTGCGGTCGTTTGCAAGTGATTCCTATATGGGGGGGGGCATTTATGTTGCCAGCCTTCCTGTCCCATTTGCAGACATCTTTAAATTGGGGCATGTAGGGTTTGGTTTAAATTTTGGATCTGTAGTCACACCCTCAAAGGCCTGGGCATGTGAATTACAGGGCTTTGGGGGTTGTTTGGTAGGCACTTAAGAAATGTTTCAAAACAATAATGGATTGTTCATTGGTTTTCTTGTTTGCTTATTGCATAAAACCTAGACGCCGCTTGATTGCAAAAAAAAAGCACCCCCAAAGCATTTTATTTAAGATAAAGCAAGAAAATTATCAATGAGAAAAAGTAACTGCTATAAACCAAAGTTTTCAAAAAGTTCAAACAGTAGACTAGAAACAGAATTAAACTCACCTCAACTTTCTAAACATCTGGGTAGGCTTATTTTAACAAGAATGTTTGTAGCAAGAACCGAAAAAAGTACATACGGTGAAGGTGACTGATCTCCATATTCCTGTGTTGTGATCTCCACTGCTTTCTCCAGCAAACAGAAATTTGCCTTCGAGATTGCCTTGTCCCATGCCCACTCAACCACTTCCATCTGCAGAACCAGCACAGTTACAGTTCCCACATAATATCCATTTCGCACTTGCAAGAAAGTGATCTTTTGGTGTGGCAGCACCCACACACTTCAGAACTCCCTGCCTGTTGACATCAGGCAGACTCCTCCACTGTACTCGTTTTTGGCACTCACTAACATCTTTTGTTTAGATGAGTCTACCCAAATATGTAGAACATTGACATGTGTTTTAATGCAGTTTTTAGAGTATCAGTGATTTTAATTATTTTTTGAATGTTTCAAATAGATGTTTTATTCTTTTTGTGAACTGTTTTTACGAGCTGCCTATGTGAACCCAATAATTAGGTCATGGGCAATAGCTCATCCCCTCTGTTACTCTCCCCAGCAACTGATACTCAGAGGTAGACTGGCTCTGAATGTGGAATATCTCTATAGCTATCATGACTAGGAGCCATTGATAGCCTTCTCATCCGTGATTATTTTTTTTAGCACTCAGTGCTTTTTTTATAGAAAAAAGGTACCAGTTCTCACCATGAAGTTGTTAGAGTGTCACACCTTTAACATGGGGGGTGCCAATACTGTGTACCCTCAAGGACCCCCAGAAGAAGAAAAAGCACTGCTAGCAGCACCCTTTAAATCAGTGGCTATCAGCACGTCTTGTGGCTGGGAATTCCAAAAGGTAGTTGTGCATTGTCTAAAGAATGAGGAAGGCAAGATCAGGGCCTGCTCCAGTCACGCTCTCCCCTCTTTCTGCAGAGCCAACTGCTACCATATTGCATGTGGAAAGGAGCATCTGATGGCAGCTTTGTGAAAGTGTGGTGCCTGATGTATCTGTTGCATTTTTCCTAAATGTAGTTAGCTGCTTTGGAAGACTCTAGTTGAAAAGCAGAATACGAATCTACTAAATAAATGAATGTGTAACTTCATTTTGCCCATCCCAACAGGACAGGTGTTCCACAAATAATATCATACCACGAGGCTTTGACACGGAAACCTTGTGCCTGGGTGGTGTGCTCAAAGAAGGATGCTCTTGGCTGATGCAGAATATTTTGACAGTTAGCAGTGCGTGGTGTCTAGTGGAGGTTAGATGGACACACCTGTGTTGACTCCCCTCTGGTTTCCTCCCATTCTGTTTCTTTAGCACCTGGAGCACAGTTTGGATGACCTAGACCTGACCAGTTTTGGCCTGATGGACACTACCCTGGAAGAGGTTTTCCTCAAGGTCTCAGAGGAAGACCAGTCTCTGGAGAACAGTGATGTCGGTAAGAATCATAGAATTGTAGAGTTGGAATGGACCCTGGCCTGGGGGGTCATCTCATCCAACCCCCTGCAATGCAAAATCTCAACTAATGCCTCCATGACAGATGGCCTCCAAACCTCTGCTTAAAAACCTCCAAGGAAGGACACAACCTCCCCAGGGAGAACGTTCCACTGTGAGAACATTAATCTTATTTTCTTATCCGGCTTTAGACTGAACCTCTTCATGTTCCAATGTCACATCCAAACACATACTGTGGACCTGTCATAGCAAGTCTCAACCTGATGCTTTGCTTTATTTTGTTGTAAAGTATTTCAATTACTTTGTGAACTTAAGAAAGGTTTAAGAAAAAAGGAACCTGCTCATTTGGAGCAAACTGTAAAACCAAATTAAAAGGTGACTGAACTGTAGCTCATAAAACTGACTTTGTACATATTGTTGGGCTCAAACCAAACCCTATTTTCCACTACTCCGCTGTAATCTGAGCTTTTTTTTTTTGGTTGGTAATCCATCAGAGCAAATTTTGTCTCTTAAGGGCAGGGGGTGAGGGAAGCGAGTGGTTGTCTTGAGAGCCTCTCGGGGCATTCTTCTGTGACTGCGCTGAATAAATAACCTTCGCTCTTTCTCCACCCCTTACAGATGTCAAAGAGTCCCAAAAGGACAGCTTCCCTCTGCCCGACTCCCAACTGGGCCCCAAGGCTGAGGCTAACGGGGAACTCCTCCTAGGGGCAGAGACTCTGGAGAAGCCGGAGGCAGACCAGGGGAACCTGCGGGCCTGCTCCCAGCTCACCCAGTCTCAGACGTCACTGCAGTCGTCGTCCTCAGCCGGCTCTGTGAGAGGCGATGAAGGTGGGGCTTATTCGGAGTTCTATGGGGATTACTCTCCGTTGTTTGATAACCCGCAAGACCCTGATAACGCCAGTCTGCAAGGTTTGTAACACGTGAGAGACCTTGCGTGTTCCCCACCCCGGGAGGAGGGCACCGTGGTGTGGCGGGGGGTGGGGGTGGAGAAGAGATCCTACACTGTGGCTGCAGAGGTGTGAGGGGAGAATGTCTCACCTGGAAACCTTAAGGATTTGGGGCCGTTGGCTTAGAATCATAGAACCATAGAAGAGACCCCAAGGGTCATCCAGCCCAACCAATGCAGGAATCTCAGCCAAAGCAATGGAATTTTCCAGCTACTGTATTTTTCGCTCTATAAGACCCACCAGACCACAAGACGCACCTAGTTTTTGGAGGAGGAAAACAAGGAAAAAATATTCTGAATCCCAGAAGCCAGAACAGCAAGAGGGATCGCTGCGCAGTGAAAGCAGCAATCCCTCTTGCTGTTCTGGCTTCTGGGATAGCTGTGCAGCCTGCATTCGCTCCATAAGACGCACACACATTTCCCCTTACTTTTTAGGAGGGAAAAAGTGCGTCTTATAGTGTGAAAAATATGGTAAACCTTCAGCAATATACATAACAGGCATTTTCCATTTCAGTTTCCATTAAACCATTATACTTAACATGATGGGACTCAGCTACAAGTGCTTTCACCCTAACAGGGTGTGGAACTAGCACTTAGAATCATAGAATTGTAGCATTGGAAGGGACCCCCGGGGTCATCCAGTCCAGCCCCCTGCAATGCAGGAATCTCAGCTAAAGCATCCATGACAGATGGCCACCCAACCTCTGCTTAAAAACCTGCAAGGAAGGAGAGCCCACAACTTCCCAAGGGACACCGTTCCACTGTCTTAACACCTCTTACTGTCAGAAAGTTTTTCCGGATGTTTAGTCAGAATCTATTTTCTTGTAACTTGAAGCCATTGGTTTGAGTCCTGCTCTCCAGAGCAGTAAAATGAGCTTGTTTCAGTCCATATTCCATCTGATAGCCCTTAAGATATTTGAAGATGGCCATCATATCTCCTCCCAGTCTTATCTTCTCCAGGTTAAACAAACCCAACTCCCTCAAGGAACCACTAATAGTGGTTTGGGTTTGGTCAGTAAACCAGCTACGAATCCACCTAACAATTACCTCATGCACCCCACATTTTACCAGCTTCCTTGCAAAGATATAATGGGGGACTTTGTCAAAATCAAGATTTTGAAATCAAGATACACTATGTACACAGCATTCCCCTGATCCACCAAGTTTGTAACTCCATCAAAAAAAGAAATGAGAATCGTCTGGCATGACTTGGTTTTGATAAACCCATGTTGAAAAGCATCCCATGCTTAGAAAAGCATCATTTTCTAAGTCCTCACAGACCAAATGTTATCGGTTCAAGGACCTTTTCTGGTATTGATGTCAAGCTCACTGGTTGTTAGTTATCCAGGTCTTCTTCTCCCTTTTTGAAAATGAGGGCAACCTTTGCCTGCCTCCAGTCTGCAGGGGCCTCAACTGTTCTCCAAGAAGTCTCAAAGATCATAGGCAAAGGCTCTGAGATTTCACCTGCAATCTCATTTAGTGTACCCTTGGGTGCAGCCAGGGGTATAGCGCCCCCCCAGCACCCGGTGTACGCCCCCCCCAGTGGGAACAGAGGCCACCATTGGTCAGGGCGTGGAACAGGGCACCCTCAGTGCCCCATCAACCTCTGTGCTCTGTCCCCTCCTGTGCCATCAACCAGTGGGCAGAGGGCGAGGCGCAGAGTGTGAAGAGCACCCTCCACACCCTGCTCCTCCCTTGACTGGTGCTCAGTCAGAGGCGGGGGCTGGGTGAGCGCAAGGAGGGAGTCTGAGGTGGGTCTGATGCTGTTTTTTTTAGAGGGAGGGATCTGTAAGATAAGCTAACAGATTGGTTTGTGAGGCTGCTTCTGCTTGCTCCCCCTGGTGGGCAGGTGGGGAGTGTTGGTTATTTATGGAAACATAAAAAGCCCAGACCTCTGCCCCAAGGGGCTTCCAGTCTAAATATATGAGAGACCACTTCGTGCTCTACAGACCCTTCCAGGTGCTGAGATCATCAGTGGTGGCCCTCTTGGTAGTTCCACAGCCCTCAGAGGTTTGGAGTGGTGGCCCGAGAGAGGGTCTTCTCTGACCCTAAGCTGTGGAATTCCCTCCCCAGAAAGTTGTATCTGGCACCCTCACCATACAGCTTTTGGGGAATGCTAAAGGTTACCGCTGTACCCTGGCCTTTGACACCTGAGATGTGTTTCTTCAGAATCCACCCTGTTTATGTAAATGCAAAGTGCTTCAACTGTGTGTGTGGTGTTTTTTTATTCCGGATTTTAAATTGTTGTAATCCACCATGGGGCCTGCTGGCAAATGCTGGGTGATAAATAAATGTAATAATAATAATAATAATAATAATAATAATAATACAACTCACATCTTATGCGGGGGTTACGTTTCAGGGATGGCATTTAAAGCCAAAATGGTTTAATATCAAAGCACCCACTTGGAACTGACCCTACACAAGCAGACTTGCCTTCTGGAGTGACCCAAACGAGTCTTACCCTCCCCAGCAAGGCATGTAGCTTTTAAGCTCCCTGCATTGCTTACTGGGCTCTTGGAGGCTCTTGCAGAAACTCAGATAGACCCATGAGATCTGCCAAGAGCCCACCATAGTCTGGTAAGCAAGGAGTAGATCTTAAAAGCTCTTTCTTCGCTGGGAAAACCCTGCACAAAAAGAGCTTTTAAAGCTCTCTGCCTTCTGTGCATTTAACATTTGTGATTTTGACCGGCCAGCCGCCCACCGCGTAAAGTTGAAATTGCATGAATTAAATGCGTGTTAAGTTCTATTAAGTAAAGCATTTTGCCAGTGGGGAAGACTGCAGGAGGTGGGGGGGGGCAGGAGAAGGCGCAGGATTCAAAGCACCACATGAATGCCACTCTATGGAGTACCACTCCTATAGGCCCCGTGTCTCTGGGACTTCAATGAGGGCTCCTCTTCTGCCTGTTTTCAGTAGGTGGGGGTCATATATCTGCCTGCAGCCTGTTGTTTTTGGACCCCACCCTATGAGAGAGAGAAAGAGAAGCCTCAGTCTCCCCTCTGCTCTTTCCCGCTGCAGACCCAGAGGCAGACCTGGATGAACATGCGCTGGTGGGGCAGGGAAGCCTCAAACTGGAGGGCTCTTGGCTCAAGCTGCGCCAATTCCACGGGCTCATCGTCAAGCGGTTCCACTGTGCCAAGCGGAACACCAAGGCACTCTTCTCCCAGATCCTGCTGCCTGCGTTCTTCGTCTGTGTAGCCATGACAGTGGCGCTCTCCGTGCCCGAGATAGGTAAGTATACTTCGTTCTGAAGCAGGCTGTGCCCCCAGCGGTCCCCCAAAATACAGAAGGCCAGATTATTAATTGAATGATTTCATTTAGTTTCATTCCATAATATTTATATGCCGCTTGATTGTAGAAGATCTTAAAGCAGTTCACACACACAAAAAAAGAATAGAACATAGTAAGTTTCTTTAGTAAAAACAATTACAACGGTTTTTTAAATAGGCATACCGGCATTCTAAATCTCTGACTAGGCTTGCCTAAACAAAAATATTTTTAAGCAGGTACCAGAAATGTTACAGTGGCAGGGAGTTCCAAAGTGTAGGTGCTGCCACGCTGAAGATTAAGCCTGGTATACTGTAGAGATGAGAGCACTGGGCTGTTTTAACAGTGGCACCTAGACTGTGGATCTCAGTCCCTTGGAGTAATATAACTTCCGTAGTTCAGATTTCTTTTTGGATCTGTTTCAGTTTCAGCGGGGCCTTTGAATTATTGCTACCCTGGTGTTCTAGTTCAGCTGCATGGTCATCATATTTGTTGATTGGACTCTGGATTTTAAAACACTTTTACATAAGCTACTTTGAAGGTCTTTGGGACGGATGCACAGTGTATCTTCTGTTAAAACATCTGCCCTAGATGCCGATATGCTCCTGGGCCAGGTTCAAGGTTCCTGTGTTGATATACAAAGCCCTTGATATGCAAAGCCTTGGGTCCAGGATCCCTTGAGCACCACTTGGCTGCCAAATTCTACACCAGCTGAAGTTTCTGAACCTTCTTCAAAGGCAGCCCCACATAGACCATGTTGCAGTAAGGCTGAGAGTTTAAAAATGAAAAGATGGTGTGCTTTGTGGAAAAACTGGAAGAGATCAGGAAGGGACCAAGAGGTGTTTAGGGGTGGAGGGAATCCTCAGAATATTGGGGGAAGGATTCATATATCCCCACCCCATGCATTTTAGTGCTTAAATTGGGGGTATCTCTTAGAGCTTCAAAGCAGCTGTAACAAATGTTGTTTGTTTCACAGGAGACCTACCTCCTCTCATCCTCTCGCCGTCCCAGTACCACAACTACACCCAACCCAAAGGCAACTTCATCCCATATGCCAACGAGGAACGGCGCGAATACCGGTGAGAGCTCTGTCATGCCACCTTTTCCAGATCTGGACCCAGAAGCCATAGGGACTCTGGTGACGCTTTATTTTTCTGAAAGGTTGCATGCAGAGAAAGAAGAATTCTTTTCCAGCTACAACTTTGTTTGTGATGGGAAAAGAAGCCTGAGTAGGATTTCACATGGGAGTCACCAAGGCAGTTCACGTTCCGAGGCCAGAATATCCAACAGATATTTTTGTACATCTTAGATAGTCTTGAGGGGGTGAGGTACCATCTGTGCTGCATCTTTAACATATTTTCCTTGATGTTATAATACGCCGTAAATTTCATATTTGTTCTCCAAAGATTTCCCCATTTGGTCATCATTATTGGGCAGCCAATATCCTGTGCCCATCTAATCATTGTTTTAAAAGCTCTCAGCTCTCTCTCCCACCCACCTTGCTTTCTAACTGATATTACTCTTTTCTGTGAACCGCCCTGAGACCTCTGGGTACAGGGTGGTATAATGCTAATAATAATAATGCTAATAATAATAATAATAATAATAATAATAATAATAATAATACTACTACATACCCTCCTCTGGCAGGTTCAAGCAGTCAGCGGATGCGAAGCCCCAGCAGTTGGTTGAGACCTTCTACCGTCCCTCGGGGGTGGGGGCAACCTGTGTGCTCAAGACGGCTTTCAACAGCACATTGGACCAGCTGGTGCAGTCCCTGAACCTCAACAGCAATGAGTCGAAGATGCTGGCAGCAAAGTACTTTGATGCTATGTGCGTGGATTCCTTCACCCAGGGCCTGCCCCTCTCCAATTTTGTGCCGCCCCCTCCGTCACCTGCCCCTTCCGACTACCCCTTCTCCCTGGACGAGGACTTGCTGAGAGCCTGGAACTCCACCACTTACCCCTCCACTGTCAGAGGTAAAGTTTGGGAATCTGCCATGCTGGGTTGAAGCTTTGGGTTGGAAATTCAAATTGAGTGGTAGCACTATTTGGGTACCTGGAAGCAGGAGTAGAAAAGGGATTTCAGAGCATGTTCCCAACTGCAGCTAAAATGCCTTACTTACTGGCAAGGCCAGCTCTGGGAGATGTTGTGGGGCCATGCCAGAGCCAACATGCCACGAAGGTCTTGCTCAGTAAGCCAGGCTGAACTCTTAAAAGCTCTTTTTGTGCCGGGAAGATCTTCCATGGATTTAATTTGCACGGTTTTGACAGCCTTCAACCGCACAAGGTTGAAATTGCACAAGTTACATGCTCATAGATGTCACCGTACTATATAGATACAGATACAGTGGTACCTCTGGTTGCGAACGGGATCCGTTCCGGAGGCCCATTCACAACGTGAATAGAACGCAACCCGCAGCAGTGCGTCTGGACACACACAGGTTGCGATTTGCCGCTTCTGCACATCCGCATGACGTCATTTTGCGTGTCTGCACATGCGCGAGCAGTGAAACCCGGAAGTAACCCTTTCTGGTACTTCCGGGTCGCTGCAGGACACAACCTGAAAAAACGTATCATGAAGCAAAGTAACATGAGGTATGACCGTATACCTAATTTTTAACAGAATGCATGGAGGTCCCTTCGTTCTTCAGTTGGGACACAGCACAGGAAGGAATAATCCTTGTGCTTAACCCAGCTCCTTTGCTCTTCCCCTCACAGAGACGGTCACTTCTGCCCCATCACTGGCCAGCATCATCCATGAGCCCATCAAATGCACTTGCTCTATGCAGGGCACTGGCTTTTCCTGCCCCAGCGGAGTCGGGGGCCACCCACCACAGAGGAAGGTTGTGACAGGCGACATTCTGGTGGACATTACTGGGCGCAACGTCTCAGAGTACTTGCTGTATACGTCAGACCGCTTTCGGCTGCATCGGTAGGGGTGGGCGTGTTGGGGAGGGAGGGGATTGAGGCAGCTGTCTGTCTCAAGACAGGGCCTTTTCTGTGGCTGCTCCCATATGGCAGGATCCCCTTCCAAAGGAGGCCAGATTGGCTCCCTCCTTGTTATCCTCCCACCTGGCAGGCTAAGGTGTTGACAGTCAGAGCAAACAGCATTTAAATGCTGGTTTTAAATGTGTTCGATTGTAATTGTTTTGGCAAATGTGCTTTTTTTGCTTTGCATTTTGCAATGATGTTTTTAAATGCTAGAAGGCGCCTTGAATTCCAACTTAGGAGAAGAGCAGGGTATAAATGCAATAAATAATAGTAATCTGTCTCTGCCATTTTGTTTTGGTTTGCTCAGTCTGAGGGCAGCCTAGGCAGCAGTGGAGGCTGGTCCGTGAGGTCCACCAGCTTTAGTCTGCCCTCACCTAGCTCCTCACCTGCCTGCCTTTTTACAACTAGCCAAAGGGTTATTTTGGCCCTGTCTTCACCGCTTTTGACCCTTCCAGTCCCAATGGGCCACGTGGCCCCACTGCGCCTCAGTTTTGCAAAATTTAAACCCTTTGTACTGGTGTGAGCTCTGCATTTCTGCTCTGCTGTCTCTTCTCGCACAGGTACGGAGCAATGACCTTTGGCAATCTCCTGAAATCCATACCAGCATCCTTTGGGGCCAAAGCTCCTCCCATGGTGCAGAAGATTGCTGTTCGGAGAGCTGCCCAGGTATTCGCTTTTTAAAATAAAAATATTTCTATAGCCTGCCCTTCATCGATACAGATACTTGATAAAGTAGCAACCACCACCATGAAATAAATAAAGCAGCTGCAGCCAGCAGAGCAGGCTAAACGTGGAACCAAAGGTAGGAGGACCATAGTTGTCCTTCTGTTTCATTTTGATCAGAATAGAGATCCATCTTCAGTATAGTAGATAAGGATGTTGGGCCAGAACCTGGTGCTCCCCAGAAGTTTTGGACTACAACTCCCAGGCAGCACAGCCATGCTGAAGGAGATATTACAGCTTTGCTTGTTGGAGGGTGATGGGAATTGTAGTCCAAAGGCTCAGGAGGCCATCAGGTTGGAGAAGGCTGTAGTAGTGTGTGTGGTTTGGGAGCTGCATGGCCAGGGAAAAAACAATGCTGTCCAGGGTTGTAAAGACTGCAGAGAGAATAATTGGGTGCACTCTTCCCACCTTGGATCAAATCTATGCTGTCAGGTGCCATAAGAAAGCTGCAGAGATAGTGCAGGATAGTGCACACCCCAGAAATGATCTCTTTCAGCTTCTGCCTTCTGGAAGAAGGTACAGGGTTATAAAGACTAGGACTAGCTGCCTGAGAAACAGTTTCTACCCAAATGCAATTCTGGTTCTAAACGCAGTATGAGGAGTCTCTATAGTATATTGTATTTTAAAATGGGGTTTCAGAGTTTTTAGGGGTTTTTGAATGTCTTATGTAGATTTTTCAATTTCATTGTTCTGTATGGGACAATGACAATAAAGATATCATATCGTATCGTAGAGCCAGGATGGTTTGGGTTCAAATCTCAGATCAGCCATGAAGCTAATTGGGAGGCTTTAGGGCAATCACAATATTTTGCATAACCTACCCCTCCGGATTGCTGCGTAGATAAAATGTGGCTGCCGGTCTGTGCTCCTGTTAACAGAAGAGCAGCTTTGCTCAGAAATATTTAATCTCTCTCCCCCACATCTCTCTTTGCCCAGGTTTATTACAACAACAAGGGCTACCACAGCATGCCTACGTACCTCAACACCCTCAACAATGCCATCCTCCGTGCCAACCTGCCCAAGACCAGGGGGAACCCTGCTGCCTATGGTGAGCTAGTCAGCCCTTGTGTGTTGAAATTGGGGAGTGGGTTGAAAGGCAGAAGATACTCAGGACTGTATCTAAACTTCTGGACGTAGCTAGATTTTGTTTTATTTGTTGATTTCCACTTAGCTGCTCTTAACACTGTGATGGTGAAAGTCTGTTTAATATTTTAGGAGGCCCCTTGCAAGTGTGCCTCTCTGCTCCTTACATCGGTTTTGGATGGTCCATCTGTGGAAGATGCTCTTTGATCAGAAAGATGTTGAAAAGAAAAGATTCTAGGAAAAGAAGCTTGTGTCTGCATGGGCTTACTTGAATGGCTCTTATTTTGCGGAATGGGAGCACCATGTCAAAGGAGTGTCTTACTTGTAGGCCTTCCACAGCCTGGTGCTCCCCCCCCCCAATGTTTTGGACCACAGATCCCATCAGCCATCCAGAATTTCCTGGTTGGGGCTGATGGGAATTGTAGTCCAAAACATCTGAAAAGTGCCAGATTGGAAATGGCTGGTTTTGGCTACATTTTCTTGCCATTCTGGAGTGCAAAGCAGTTCATCCAATTCCTGTTCTTCTCCTCTTACACTCCAGGTATCACCCTGACCAACCACCCGATGAACAAAACCAGTGCCAGCCTCTCCTTGGATTACCTGTAGGTATCCATTTATTTACCGGTACCTTTGCTTCAAATTTTAAAAAGAAATTGGGAGTGGGTTTGGTTCTTTGAACTGAGAGTGTGCTACGTGCTTTTTCTTTCCTTTTTAAAAAGAGAATAATAATTTTATCATTTATACCCTGCCCATCTGGTTGGGTTTCCCCAGCAGAATGATATAAACAAAAGGGTAAGGGGAAGAGCTGGAAGAGTTGTCTTCATCCCCTCCTTTGTTTATATTATTCTGCAGCTCCTCACAGCCCTAGTCAACATGGCTGTGGTCCCCTCAGCCAAAATATCCTATGGCCATGTTGGCTCATGCGCGTTGTGGTCCAAAACGTCTGGAGGATACTAGGTTGGGAAAGGCTGGATTGAAGGGGTCAGCTCAGTAGTACACATGCTTTGTTTGCAGAAGGACATGGGTCCCATCGCCAGCAAAGTCTCTTGAATAGCAGGCAACAGGAAGACTCTTCTTTCTTCCTGAGACCTTAGAGCAGGGTGGTTCAACCCATGAGGCCTTTTTTTGGCAGCTCTTGGTGGGTGTGGAGGACTCTCTGGTCCTGAATGGGGTAACTGTGCCCCTGAAGGACCAGGTGTGCAGCCTGGGAGTCATTCTGGACTCACAGCTGTCCATGGAGGCGCAGGTCAATTCTGTGTCCAGGGCAGCTGTTTACCAGCTCCACCTGGTACGCAGGCTGAGACCCTACCTGCCCGCAGACTGTCTCGCCAGAGCAGTACATGCTCTAGTTATCTCCCACGTAGACTACTGCAATGTGCTCTATGTGGGGCTACCTTTGAAGGTGACCCGGAAACTACAACTAATCCAGAATGTGGCAGCTAGACTGGGAGCAGCCGCTGAGACCATATAACACCGGTCTTGAAAAACCTACACTGGCTCCCAGTACGTTTCCGAGCACAACTCAAAGTGTTGGTACTGACCTTTAAAGCCCTAAATGGCCTCGGTCCAATATACCTGAAGGAGCGTCTCCACCTCCATCGTTCTGCCCGGACACTGAGGTCCAGCGCCAAGGGCCTTCTGGCGGTTCCCTCGCTGCAAGAAGCCAAGTTACAGGGAACCAGGCAGAGGGCCTTCTCGGTAGTGGCACCCACTCTGTGGAACGCCCTCTCACCAGATGTCAAAGAGAAAAATAACTACCAAACTTTTATAAGACATCTGAAGGCAGCCCTGTTTAGGGAAGCTTTTAATGTTTAATAGGTTATTGTATTTTAGTGTTTTGTTGGAAGCCGCCCAGAGTGGCTGGGGAAACCCAGCCAAATGGGCAGGGTATAAATAATAAATTATTATTATAAAAAATATCTTAAATCCTTAAACATTTACTTTTTGTGTCATGTGTTGTTAACAAAGCACATACATCTGTTTATGCAGTAAATTTGTTAAATAATTAATTATATTAAATCTATTACTTGTTTTTAGTTATACATATTTAATTAAATATATTGTGTATATTAAATATATTGTGAACACTTTAATTTACAATATGGAAGTTTAACTCAGTGTGTGGCCTCTGCAGGTTCTATGTCAAAGTATTCTTACAGCCCACTTGGTATGAAAAGTTGGACCGCCCTGCCCTAGACCGTTGCTGCCAGCCAAAGTAGATAATCATGGGATAGATGGACAAATAGTCTGGCCTGGTCTAAGGCAGCTTCTGGTGTTGCTTAGCAGGTTGCCCCTCATCAAATAAACGACCTTTAGTCTGCAGTGCCAGTCACACTTATTGGAACTCCTTGGGGCTTGCCCCTGAGTTGACGGGGAGGGCTTTGCACTCTAGATTTATCCTACCAATTAAGTGGATCAGAGGCCATCACACTCATTTAGAAATGCGTGTTTCTTGCTACATAGTCCCCATAGCCTATAGCAGATTGCATAATGGTACCTGGATTTATTGCCCTGCCTCTTTCTCCTCCTTTAGCCTGCAGGGCACCGACGTGGTTATCGCCATCTTCATCATTGTGGCCATGTCCTTTGTGCCGGCCAGCTTCGTGGTCTTCCTGGTGGCAGAGAAGTCCACCAAAGCCAAGCACCTCCAGTTTGTGAGCGGCTGTGACCCAGTGATCTACTGGCTGGCCAATTACGTCTGGGACATGGTATCTTCACAAAGCTTTTATTATTATTATTGTTGTTGTTGTTGTTTTAAATCTGATCCAGAAAAGTAGTTCGTGTTCTCACTTGTTTGGTTGGTTGATTGTAGCATTTCTACTCTGCTGTATAGCCATAAAGGCTCTTTAAGTTCCTTATATACAATCAATTGAAACAAGAAAGTCCCTGCCCCTGCAGGCTTACAATCTTAAAAAGAGGGGAAAGCACAACACACGAGGGGAAAGGGGCAGGGAGAGAAGGGGGGCGGAAATCAAGCTCAGACACTAATTCAGGGGTCTGCTAGGTTTACCTCGCCTGGGCCGGTTCACTCCAGCAGAGATCCCTCCATATTCCGGATTGCACGCCCGATTTCTGGCGTCTGCGCAGACGTGGTTTTCGGCGCCGCAAAAGCGAGTCCCCGTGCCGCGCTGCACCGGTTTAGCGCAGTGCACAGGGACTCGCCGAGCGAGTGGCTCGGTTTGGGGGCAGCTCGTGGGCTGGTTAAACGACCCCCATGGGCCGCTTGTGGCCCGTGGGCCTTAGGTTGCCGGCCCCTCCACTAATTCTTCAATAGTTGTTCTTATAATGACCAGCTGGCACAGTTCAGCAGCAAGAGGTGTCTGGTGGAGCTGGGCTTTTGTCAAAGCTGATGAAAGGAGACTTCTGCTTCCTATTCCTCCTGCTGAGGAAGCCTCAAGTCAGGGGAGAGGAGCTGGCCTCTCACGTCAGAGCCAACGGAGAGAAATCTTGTGTAGCCAGGTTGGGGGAAGCCTTCCCCTGGTATGTCTTGAAGTTGCTGTGAATGAGACTAATATTGTTATTTCATTTGTATGCTGCCCTTTGTCAGAAGGCCAGAGGCCAGTTTATAAAATGCAACACAAACGTTGCCACATAATATCTGTGCAGCTTAAACCCCAGGGCAATTATATAAACACAATTTATAGCAGTAAGAAATGTATAGTGAAATACAGATTCTCTTCAAAAGCAGCAGCATAAAAATTAAGGGATCGGACAGTCTCGCCAGAGTGGTGCATGCTCTAGTTATCTCCCGCTTGGACTGCAGCAATGCGCTCTACATGGGGCTACCTTTCAAGGTGACCAGAAAACTATAACTAATCCAGAATGCGGCAGCTAGACTGGTGACTGGGGGCGGCCGCCGAGACCACATAACACCGGTCTTGAAAGACCTACATTGGCTCCCAGTACGTTTCCGAGGACAATTCAAAGTGTTGGTGCTGACCTTTAAAGCCCTAAACGGCCTCGGCCCAGTATACCTGAAGGAGCGTCTCCACCTCCATCGTTCTGCCCGGACACTGAGGTCCATCTCCAAGGGCCTTCTGGCGGTTCCCTCATTGCAAGAAGCAAAGCTACAGGGAACCAGGCAGAGGGCCTTCTTGGTAGTGGCGCCCGCCCTGTGGAACGCCCTCCCATCAGATGTCAAAGCGATAAATAACTACCTGACATTCAGGAGACATCTTAAGGCAGCCCTGTTCAGGGAAGTTTTTAATGTGTGATATTTTAGTGTATTTTTGGGTTCTATGGAAGCCGCCCAGAGTGGCTGGGGAAACCCAGCCAGATGGGCGGGATACAAATAATAAATTATTATTATATTATTATAAAATCAGCAGCAGGGTATCTAAAATACAAACACAGTTGCACAAATACATAATCTCCTTTCTATGCAAAAGTGGCTCTTGGTTCTGGCTGCCCACAGAAAATGAGAGACCCTCCCGGCCTCTCGCCCTGGGAAATCTTCACTTCCTTGACTCTCACTCAGAGTCCTTCCACTTTCTGTCTGCTGTTTTCATGTCAGAAAACGCAGGATTGAATAGCAGGGGTTGTGGTGGTGATGCAAAGCCTCTCCTTCTATAGACTCTCTGTTCTCATGCTTTCCTTACCTTTTCTTCCCTCCTGCAGTTGAATTACCTGGTCCCAGCAACCTGCTGCATTATCATCCTCTTTGTCTTTGACCTGCCAGCATACACCTCGCCCACCAACTTTCCAGCTGTGCTCTCCCTCTTCCTGCTTTATGGGTACGTTGACACAAACAGCAAAACTGGGGCCTTGCATTGTCCTTGTGGGCATCCAGAATGATCTTCAGAGAGAGGGAGGATGAGGGGTTATCCCTGTTCCCTCTGTTTTGGTGACACTACCATGTTCAGGGGCAGTCTACCTTAGAGAACCAGATATTGGGAACATGCTAGGGAGGGCAATTGCCTTCCTGCCTTGCTCACAGGCTTCCCATTGGGGCATCTGGTTGGCCACAGTGGGAAGCAGGATGGAGTTGCTTTGGACAGTGCAAATACTTAAGCTTTTTGGCCAGACTCTGCCTCTGTATATATGGTTTCCAATTGTACAAAAATATCATAACGACCAGATTTGGCTGCATGAACCAAATGTTTATCAGATTATCTGAGGGTCTGCAATGAATAAAATCATCAACCGTGATTTAGATTGAATCACCTTTTTTGATTCATTAAATGATGGTAATAAAAACAGGGCAGTCAGCTACTTTCCTATTTCAGAGAGTTCTTTATGGACCCAGAAAGGCTGTATATAGCAGTGCTCCTGCCAGAGGTGAAAATTTGCCTCCTTAACAGCACCACCTCTCAATTTGCCTCTTAATGATCTCTCTCTTTCCACTCTGCCCCACCCCCCTCCAGCTGGTCCATCACCCCCATCATGTACCCAGCATCCTTCTGGTTTGAGGTGCCCAGCTCAGCTTACGTCTTCCTAATCGTCATCAACCTGTTCATTGGCATCACTGCCACCGTGGCCACGTTCCTGCTGCAGCTTTTTGAGCACGACAAGGTGAGCGGGACTCGGGCGAGAGGTGGTGGAAAAGTTATAGCCTTGGCTCTCCCATGAGGCTGCCTTGGGGAGCCATTTTGAACAGGGAAACTCTGATCTACTCTCATACTTGCTCTTCGTTTGTAAGAAATTGATCTTTTAATGCAGCAGCACCCAAACTTTGGAACTCCCTGCCTGTTGACATCAGGCAAGCACGTTCATTGTGCCCTTTAGTGCCTGCTAAAAATATTTTTGTTTAGGGAAGCCAACCCAGATATGTAGAACATTGATTGATGTGTGTTTTAGTTTTGGTTTCACTTTATCGCTGATTTAACTTTTTTAAAGTTTTAAATAGTTGTTTTTAACTCTTTTTACTGATAATTTTGTTCCTTTGTTCTGTTTGTGAATTTTATGAAATGAATAAATAGATATACAAAGCATGATGGGTGACTTTAAAGGTTATTGTTTACAGATTAGATACACATTTGTTCTGACCCGTCTCTGGGGACCTTCTTATGTCTTCTTTCCATAGGACCTGAAAGTAGTGAACAGCTACTTAAAAAGCTGCTTCCTGATTTTCCCAAACTACAACCTGGGCCATGGGCTGATGGAGATGGCCTATAACGAATACATCAACGAATACTATGCTAAGATTGGTAAATTTCGCAGCCTGCTTAAGCACCCTTTGCTTAGTTTTTTTATATGGATTAGTCCAGCCTTTGCTAACCTGGTGCCCTACAGATGTTTTAGACAATAACTTCCAAAAGCCAGAAACCAGTGCAGGCCTTGTGGGGTGATGGGAGTTGTAGCCCAAAATGCCTGGAGGTCACCACTTGGCAAAGGATGGCTTGGCACCTTTTACAGCCATGACTTAGTCCTGGGACATGTGGACCTCTAGTGGAGGGGGAAAGAGTTTATGAACAGGTGCAGAGTGTCTTGTCTATCTGCCACCAATCAAGTAACTACAACCAGCGTCGAAAGAGGGGCTTCCTATGAGCACATCCTTGGCACGGATTGCTTTTTAAGGAATAAAGCAGGGGGCTTTTGCTAATCAAAGCCCTAAACAGGCCAGAACAGTTGTTTGGCTTCAGAGCGGGTGAATAGAAACAGGAACTGCTATATCTGATGTTACTCAGAAGAACATAGGAAAAGCCTATTGGATCTGGCTATCTAGTACAACCAGATGTTTGTGGAAATGGGCAAGTAGGACCCAAGCACAAGACCCTCTCCCCTCCTGTGGCAACTGGTATTTAGAAGCATTCATCATGGCTGCTAGCCATTGAAAGCTTTCTCTACATTTCACCCCCAATGCTCTTTTAAAGCCATCCAGGTTGGTTGGTGGCCATCACTGTCTCCTCCGAGAGCAAGTTCCAAAGTTTTAGCTATGTTCTGTGGGAATAAGTCTTTCCTTTTATCCATCCTGAATAAGAAGTGGACCCATTGGATTGGGTGGGCGTGTCTAACTTAGGACCATTGTTTTCAGTAAGCCTTGAGTAAAATTCAGTTGGGGATAAACCAGTGAGAGTCCAGCAAGAGGGAATTTTTTGGTGCATCTTCATCCATTAGTTCTACTTTTGTGTGTCCTCTCACCTTAGGGCAATTTGACAAAATGAAGTCACCATTCGAGTGGGACATCGTGACCAGGGGCTTGGTTGCCATGACGATTGAAGGCTTTGTGGGCTTCTTCATCACCATCATGTGCCAGTATAATTTCTTCCGGAAACCACAGTAAGCATGGAGGGGGTGGATGGGCCACTGGTGGCATCATCAATATGCCAAAGGTTCTTATTGTTGGTATTATGGGACATCACCCATAACCTGTTTGGGTTTGTGCTAAGCAGGCAAACCACCTGTTGGGTTTCTTTACAGCTAAAAATCCTGTCTTTGGGTCCAGCACGTTTCCAGACACCCAGTTAAGCAGAGTAAACACAGCAACAAAACATGTAGGAGCTTCCAAGTCAGACATGGAGCAATAATTCCATTACAGACAGCAATACTTTTACTGTCAGTTTTTAAGCATAATGGTTACAAACTATGCAAACTTCTACCGGAGCCCCTGTAGAGGTCCTCTTTGAAGTTGCAAGCCTTACCCTAGAGAGCTTCAAGGCCCTCCCTGCCTCTCTTATATCCTTCCTGTTCAAGAGACAGGATGAGACTAAACAATATCTCAGTCCAGTCCAGGAGCTGCGCGTGTGTAAGGACAGTGTTCACAACATTGACTTTGGCACCTGCAGTAAACAGTTCAGCATTCTGGCAGCTTCTGGAATTTTCACGAACTCGCTGTAACTTCTTGTTTCTGGGAATGATTGGATGACACTCACCCCAACACTTATGTGACATAATAGTTAGAGTAGGGTCCTGCCAGCTAGGGATGATGGGATTTGTAGTCCAACAACAGCTGGGGACCCAAATTTGAGAAACAATGTGTTAGAGTTTCGGACTAGAATCCGGGCAACAGAGGTTCTAGTTCCCACTCAGCCATGAAGCTCAGTGAGTGAGCTTGGGCCAGCCACTGCCTCTCAGTCTAAGCTACCTCACAGGGTTACTGTGATGATAAAATGGGAATAGGGAAAACCATGTTCACTGCCTTGCGCTGCTTGGAGAAAAAGATGGGATATAAATAGAATCAATTAATTAATTTTGCATTTTTATGTGACCCTATCAAATTTCTATTCCCCAAGCCAATACATGAACCTGTCCTTTGAAATTTGCACTTCTGAAAACTGTGTGGTCTAGTTCTCTAACCTGAAAGGCCTACACAAATTGCAGGTGAAAACGTCTATTTTAGGATAAGTGCATATGGTAATTGTCTAGATAAGGGTGCAAGAAGCTGAACCCTCTCCTAAGTTATACTCATCTGGACACACACACACCCAATTCATTGTTACTGGCAATAATAATAATAATTTATTATTTATACCCCGCCCATCTGGCTGGGTTTCCCCAGCCACTCTGGGCGGCTTCCAACAGAATATTAAAATACAAAAACCTATTAAACATTAAGAGCTTCCCTAAACAGGGCTGCCTTCAGATGTCTTCTAAAAGTCTGGTAGTTGTTCTTCTCTTTGACATCTGGTGGGAGGGTGTTCCACAGGGCGGGTGCCACTACCGAGAAGGCCCTCTGCCTGGTTCCCTGCAACCTCACTTCTCGCAGGGAGGGAACTGCCAGAAGGCCCTTGGCGCTGGACCTCAGTGTCCGGGCAGAACGATGGGGGTAGAGATGCTCCTTCAGGTATACTGGGCCGAGGCCGTTTAGGGCTTTAAAGGTCAACACCAACACTTTAAATTGTGATTGGAAACGTACTGGGAGCCAGTGTAGGTCTTTCAAGACCAGTGTTATGTGGTCCTGGCAACTGACATACCCACAGATTTGGTCAATGAGAAGAGCCTTATCAACAGTTCTACTCAGTTTCTGCTTTTAGCTGCTGAAGGCATTCCAGCCCACACTTGAAGAGTGGCTTTCTCACTCCTCTGTCTCTTTCTCTGAAAAGTGTAAGGAGCCACCTTTTGCTGCGTTCACCCCCCACACACTCTGAGCCTCACTCCACACCCTGTTCCCTTTCCTCTGATCCAGACGTCTTCCTGTGTCGAGCAAACCTGTTGAGGATGATGTGGATGTAGCAAATGAGCGCCATCGAGTCTTGCGGGGAGATGCTGACAACGACATGCTGAAGATCGAGAACCTCACCAAGGTAGGGGATGCCTTTCCTCCAATCCTGTCAGGGGCTGTGGCGAGGATTGGCTTCCAGGATCAGAGAGGGATTTAATTGGGCAGGAGTTGCCGTAACACGAAGGGATCAAATTCCACAAGCAGCAAACAATGACTGCTGGGATATTCAGGACAAGTACAGGTGAAACTCGAAAAATTAGAATATCGTGGAAAAGTTTATTGATTTCAGTAATTCAACTTCAAAGGTGAAACTAATATATGAGATCGACTCATGACATGCCAAGCAAGATCTGCTTCTGCTTCTCAGAGGTCCAATCTTGCTCGATTTGCAATCCTTGTTTTGCTGATTTCTTTGAATATTCTAATTTTCTGAGATGGTTAATTTGGGGTTTTAATCAGCTGTACACCATGATCATCACAATGATAGCAAATCAAGGCTTGACATATCTCGCTTGGCATGTCACAAGTCTATCTCATATATTAGTTTCACCTTTTAAGTTGAATTACGGAAATCGAGGACCTTTTCCACGATATTCTAATTTTTCGAGTTTCACCTGTAAAATCAAGCCCTTCACACAGCACAGAGTGGAGCTCGCTTCTACAGGAAGCAGTGATGGTCACCAACCTGAAGAGCTTTAAAAGAGGATTAGGCAAATTCACAGAAAGCTATCAGTGTCTGTTCTGTCTCTGTGATTGGAGACAGTAGTGCTTCTGAAAACCACCGGAAGAGAGAGTTTTGAGTTGTTGTGAACCAACTCATGATCTTTGGATGAAGGGTGGTATACAGATATAAGAAGATGATGATGATGAGACTCCACAAGTTCAAAACCCAGCAAGGAGAGCTGCTGCTGGATCAGGCAAATGGCCCATCTAGTTCAGCATCCTGACCTTGCAGTAGCCAGCCAGGTGCCTGTGGGATACCAGCAAACAGGATTTGAGGTCAAGAGCACTCTCCCTTCCTATGGTTGCCAGCTAGGAAAAACAGGCCATTTTGCCAGTTTGCTGCAAGCCCTACTAATAGTACACCAAGGGACTGATGACTTCACTCCTTTACTGATGACTTCACTCCTTCACCGTGTTCCAGGTGTACAAATCCCGCAAGATTGGACGCATCCTGGCCGTGGACCGACTGTGTGTGGGCGTCCGCCCAGGAGAGTGTTTTGGCTTGCTGGGTGTCAATGGGGCCGGGAAGACGACCACCTTCAAAATGCTCACAGGGGACGAGAGCACAACTGGTGGCGAGGCCTTCATCAATGGACACAGGTACGTCCATGGGGCAGGTGGTTGGGGGGTAGGTGGAGCTTGGTTCTGGCACAAGGTTGCTGTGCCACCTGTTCTGTTGTAAGAGCCAGGCAAAAAGTCGCAGTTGGTTCTGTGCAAGCCTGACCTGTTCATGTACACTTGTGTGAACATTCCCAAGAGGTTAACAAGCACTGCTCTTGGGGAAAGAGAAGAAAAACTTGCTCAGAGCAGCCTCTCAGTTGCATCTCACCCAGATAGATTAGGTAAAATATGCCCAGCTTGTACTAATTAATGCTGGGGCTCAGTTCAGTTAAGGCAGACTTCCTGCATCTGTTCTGGAGGACAGCATGTGCAGGTGTTTTGGAAGGATAGCCTACATGAAATTCAATAAATGATGGGATATGATGTTCCCTTTGACACCTTGGGATACTTAAAGGGGTTGGTAGACTTGTATTGATAAACCCTTTACAGTGGATGCTCAGGTTGTGAACGTGCGGGAGGCATGTTTGCAACCCGCAGCGCTGTGTCTGTGCATGCCTGGGTTGTGATTCGGCGCTTATGCGCAAAGCACAATTTAGTATTTCTGCACATGCATGAGCACCAAAACCTGGAAGTAACCTGTTCCAGTACTTCCGGGTTTCGGTGCGTCCATAACCCGACAACGTGCAACCTGAAGCGTCTGTAACCCGTGGTATGACTCTACTTGCAAGCATATTTATTGCTGGGCCCTCACACGTTCCAGCCCTCTTTGAGTGATTAAAAACAAGAAAAATCTGGGAGACTGTTTTGTCAGTTGAAACAAACTTGACTTCCCATGAAGTTACAACTAGTTGCTGATTCTAAACATGTTCTGGCATATTTTAGTTATTGTTTTTAACTAGTTTGTTTTATTATTTTCTGTTTTATTACATTGTTTTAAAAGTAGGTAGAATGCCAGACTAGGGTCTGGAAGACCCGGGTTCAAATTCCCACTCAGCTATGAAGCTCACTGGGTGACCTTGGGCTGGCCACACTGCCTCTCGGCCTACCTCACAGGGGTGTTGTGAGGATAAAGTTTGTGCCACCTTGGAGGGAAGAAGGTGGGATATAATCGCCTTTAACAGCAACAACTTGGACATGTGGGAAATAAATACATTAAATGATAGCAATAATTGGGTGTCAAGGACTGGCTGAGTGCAGTGGAATGGTGGGAGGAACCAGCTGAAAAACTCTCAGGGGGGAAAAGGATCAGAGCCCGGGGATTGGTGATGGGATGATGATGAGTGGTCAGAGGGAGAAGACTGAAAGGAGGAGATGTCAGAAACTGAAGAGGTAACAGGGTTTAGTGAGCAGAGAGATTCTGTGGCAGAGAAAAGTCCAGAATCAGAAGCTGATGCAGAAGAGCAGGGAGGGCAAGAGGCAGAGATTAGTCCAGCTGGTGGAGAGGTCAGAGAAAAGTCCAGAATCAGAAGCTGATGCAGAAGAGCAGGGAGGGCAAGAGGCAGAGATTAGTCCAGCTGGTGGAGAGGTCAGAGAAAAGTCCAGAATCAGAAGCTGATGCAGAAGAACAGGGAGGGCAAGAGGCAGAGATTAGTCCAGCTGGTGGAGAGGTGCAAGTGTCTCCCCATCATCCTGCAACAAGGCCCTCTCCCCACTGGGTCTCCCAGAACCAGAAGAGGTATGAAGTGGGAGGGGCAAAAACAGGCACGCAGGTGGGGTGTCAGATAACTTGGGCAGAGCCCTGGAGAGCAGGGAACTTCAGTCTCTGCAACTGCTTCTTAGGGGCAAGATGTACTGAAGAGTTCCTACGCTCATTAGGCCTGACACTCCTGTCTTTCTAATAAAGAGTTGACTCCACTTACTTGGTACGATTTACTGCTCGCTCCTGACATCAGGGCTCCTCAGAGGAACTGACTTCTTTGCTTTGCCCCATTGTTCCTCTCTGTCTCTGTAGCATCTTGAAGGACATTCTCCAGGTGCAGCAGAGCTTGGGCTACTGCCCGCAGTTTGATGCTCTCTTTGATGAGTTGACGGCGCAAGAGCACCTGGAGCTGTACACCCGACTGCGCGGCATCCCATGGAAGGATGAGGAGCGGGTGAGCAAGAGTGCTGTGGAGGGGCTGCTTCCTCTGGGGGCAGTAGCGGAGAGGAAAAAGGCCGGGGTGACTCTGGCCTCTTCTTTCCCATGGACCTCTACTGGGTGGCTGGTTTGCTGGTCAGCCTGGACTGCTAATGGCTGGGGCAATGGCTAAGCTGTGCATCACAGCTTTGAGCAGCAGTAGATTTGGGGCAAACAAGCAGCTGCTGCCACTTCGTACAATGCATAATTAACTTGTGGAACTCATAGCCACAAGATGTGGTGGCAGCCACTGGTGCAGATGGCTTTAAAAGAGTGTTGGGGGGATTTACAGAAGGGGTGAGAGGTTTGCTAATGGCTGTCGCCATGGCCCTGACCATCAGCTGTTGGTGGCGGAGTGTGGGGTGGTGGGAACCAGCCTTCACGCCTTGCCTAGGAAGCTTATGGCTGGCCAAACAGGATGCTGGGCCACGTGGGTGCTTCCACCAAATCCTGCAGGATGATTCTGATATTCTTAGGGTAGCTAAGAATGAAGCCTCCATGCCCAGATACAGTGCGTCTCTTTTAGCATCAGTTGCTGAGGAGGAGGAGCCTGGGAGGGCCATTGCCTCGTTGCCCTGCTGAGGGAGCTGCCTGGAGGCACCTGGCTGCTGGTTTAGGTGAACCTTTGGTCTGATCCAGCAGGGCTCTTCTCATGGGGTTACCTTCTCATGGGGGTACCAGTTGTGTGCAAGCAATTTCCTCTTTGCCTTCTCAGGTTGTGAAGTGGGCACTAAAGAAGCTGGAGTTGGCCAAATATGCTAACAAACCTGCCAGCACCTACAGTGGCGGCAACAAGAGGAAGCTATCTACAGCCATAGCCCTTATTGGCTACCCAGCCTTCATTTTCCTGGTGAGGAGAGGAGGTGGGGTTAGGGTGCGTGGCACTCAAGAGCAACCACAGCTTCAGTACTGTGTAATGCTTTTTTCTGTCCCTAGGTGCCGCTATTGTGCTAGTGCGCTCTCTCTCTCTCTCTCTCTCTCTCTCTCTCTGTCTCTCTCTCTGTGTGTGTGTGTGTGTGTATCAAAGCCTATAGTCCTCTAGCAGCACCTAGCAACAGAACGCTGGCAAAGAACCCAAAACACAAAAGATGACCATGTAAATTGCAGGAAATGTGTGTTAAGTTAAATTGGGTTTCCTGGGTCCCTCCTTCCTTCGATGATTTATATTCAGAATCCATGGCAACTGACAGTAGGCTTGCATGGAGCCAACCCGAAGGACGGTAAGGCTTAAGGATGCCCCTGTGGGCAGCTAATTCTGCCCTTTGCCCCCTTTTCCTGGCAGGACGAACCAACCACTGGCATGGATCCAAAGGCCAGGCGTTTCCTGTGGAACCTTATCCTGGACATCATCAAGACGGGCCGCTCAGTGGTTTTGACATCACACAGGTTTGCGGGGCCTTGGGGTGCCTTTTTCTGCTTCATGAGACCCAGGGCAAGGGGGCGGGGCATGAACTGAGGCAGTGGATGGTTCGCTGGAGTAAGGGCTTCTGATTGCCTGCTCACTCTGTATTGGGAGAAGATCATGTGGGCGACTCAGACCCAGCGTGATCTACCCATCCAGGCTGGCTTTGTGCTGAGGCCCTCTCCTTTGTCTCCCTCAGCATGGAAGAGTGTGAGGCCCTCTGCACGCGCTTGGCAATCATGGTGAACGGGCGCCTGAAGTGCCTGGGCAGCATCCAGCACCTAAAGAACAGGTGAGCGGGAAAAGGTCAAGGGGCGCCAAAGGGTTCATCAAAGGGACACTCTTCCAACCCCTGCTCATCCGCGTGAGAACTGGGCTGGTTGCTGTGAGGCTGGCTGTGGATGCAGATCCCACGAGACAGGACCGGCTCTGTAGTTGAAGGCGTTCTGGCTAAAGCGACTCCCCTTCCTCTGCCATCAGGCTTACCTGCCTGTAGAGGCAGGGTCTTCAACTGCATGGGACCAGCCACTCTCATGACTTTCCACACTGCCCCAGAGGCAGAGCAGAAGGGCATTGTGGGAAATTGAAGGAAGGCTGGATGCAGCCACCTGGTCCTGTTCATAGGAGGCCATGGCAGCTTCCCAAGGGTGCTGGATCTGGCCTAGCCAGAAGGCCCTGCTTCCATGGGTACCTGATCTGAAAAGGGTCTGGATCAGGCCCTGGCTTGCCCCGGGGCCTGACAGGAAGTGGTGCCGTAAGTTTCCACTGCACTAAACATCACTTTGAAAATTGCTTGTGAAGGGGCGTCATGGCTTCAAGCCAAGGTGTGAGAAACCAGGGCTAACCTTTGCTGGCGAGGGGCGTATGAAGAAAGAGAAATGAGAGTGGCATGGTTGGTTTCCTGATCCCTCTGTTCCTCTAGGTTTGGAGACGGCTACATGATCACGGTGCGGACCAAATCCAGCCTGAATGTCAAGGAGGTAGTGCGGTTCTTCAACAGGAACTTCCCAGAGGCTGTCCTCAAGGTTAGGCTCCTTCCAGCGTGAGAATGCCCAGGGGCCCTGCTTCCTGCAAGCTTGGCCCCTGGCTGCCTTTGTGGGGGAGGGAGCAGATGACAGAGTTCTCTTTAAAGGGGGATTTCATATCTCTGTTCCTGTGTGGGGGAAATTAGGAGGTCCACTTGTCGGAGGTCAATAATAACAAGATAATTAATTCAATAACATTGGTTGATTGAACGTGCAAAGAAGCAACTTCACCTGTGGAAGTTGCTACCTTGCAACCAATAACTGCTACTGAATTCAGTAAGGGAAGTTCCTAGTTTCCGCTACACCTTTCCCAACCTTTTTTTTGGCAATGCATCTCTAAAATCCTGATTCCCTCCCCGCCCCCTCGTGACATATGATTGTTACTATTCAAAAAGTGAATTCCTATTCACTTGGAGGAAGCCTAAAAGGCCATTAACTGTTAATAACTCATTCTCGAATTGCCCCCCATAAAAATCAAATTGCCCCCACATTGGGAACCACGACCCTACACCCAAACTGCCAGTAAGAGAACATAAAAAGAGCCTGAAGAAGTTTATGTGGCATTGAAAACAGAACTATAACGAAATGACGTTCAGAGGGAGATTCAGCAGAGCCCCCACCTGACTGCCCTGCACACAATCTTGGTGCCAGATGAAAAATGTGAGGAGTTTGGCATCATGCAAACTCTTCTGAGCTACTCACTCATGCGGACATAGCACTGGGTATTAAAGTCCACCAGGAGACAGACTTGGAAGGGAATGGGGTGCAAAAAAGGGAGAGGCCGTTCTGGTGCTCTGCTGATGTTTTGTCTCTGTTTCCCAAGGAGAGGCACCACACAAAGGTGCAGTACCAGCTGAAGTCAGAGCAGATCTCGCTGGCTCAGGTCTTCAGCAAGATGGAGCAAGTGGTGGACATCTTGGGCATTGAGGATTATTCCGTCAGTCAGACCACACTGGACAACGTGAGTGCAGGAGCCTCTCGGGACCATTCCCTGACCTCTTGAGGGTGGAGCCATCAAGAGCACCTGGCTATGGGGAACCAAGGGGCTGATATTAAGTGGTTATGCCATGGAGGTTCTGTTTAGCTCTCATGCTTAATAGCCATCAATAAGGTCTCCTCCATTGACTTCTTCTATGAAGCCACCTAAGCCAGTTGGCTATTTCCACACCTCTCAGTGGAAGAGCAGCTGCTTTGCATTCAGAAGGTCCAGTTTCAGTCCATGGTTTCTGAGCTGGCAGGGGATGGGGAAGACCAGTGACCCAGAGAGTCGCAGCCAGGTGGACAGACAGCTGTCCCGATAGAAAGCAATTCCTTGTGATACATCGTACTTCTTGGCAGCAAATTTCATATATTCATTATGCACTGCGTGACAATCTCAACCCAGGGGTGTTGTGGGACATAATATGAAAAACTGGTTTCTTAAAAAGTAACAGCAGCACCTTTGAGGCAAATAGCAATTAGGGGTGAGGAGAGGTGATTTTCAGAAGGTGCCTAATGTGGGGTCCCAAGCCATACTGGGACCATTTTCCAGATCAGGGTCCCAAAAGGCTGTTTTCTTTAAATGAAAGTGGCCAGTTTAAACATGTATTTGGGGGGGGGGGCATTGTGACATGTAGTCAGTCTGTTGTTGTCTCTCTCCTGAATATCCTTGCCAATCCATTTCATGCAGAGCGGGGGCTTGGGTTCTCTTGTTTGGAGGAGAGGGAGGAAAACTTCACTCTGTCCCATTCATCATGTTGCAGACTTCTGCAATTGCACTCTCCCTTTTTTACCTAAGCTAAACAGGCCCAAACTCATTATCTTTTCGTCTTAGGGCAGGTGATCCAGCTGCACACCAGAGATGTATGTATAGGGGCATTGCAATGCAAGCATTTGTATTTTCAGTCCCTTTGCTAATAATACGCTAGCATGGAATTTGCCCTTCTCAGAGAACTGAGTGCCCTGAGTTGGCCTTCTCAGTGAGTTCTCTGCCATGACCAGTTTGCACTTCTTACATCCCTGGAATTTCTGGTTAAAGGGCTTTTGGGGAACAGGGGTGGAGGTGACCTCTATCCAAAATTCTGGAGATAAGTGGGTGGGGGTCAGGCATTTGACTCCTTGGCCTCTTTGTTGTAAAAGACAAAACGAAACAAAAAACCATCAAAGCAGTTTATAAAGAAAAAGAGCAAAACAAAACAGTAAAAACAGTTATCTAAAACATTCAAATAATAATTAATATCACTGATAATGTAAACATTCTACATGTCTGGGGAGCAAACAAAATGTTTTTAGCTGGTGCTGAAAGGAGTACTGTGAAGGTGCGTGCCTGATGTCAACAAGCACAGAGTTCCTAAGTGCAGGTGCTGCCTCACTAAAAACCCCATTTCTTCCAAGTGTGAAACGAGAATTATGTGTCACTTGCAACTAGTACAGATTGAAGCGATTGAGTGGGCATATACAGGGTAAGGCAGTCTCATATATATGGGGGGGGGGTTAAAAAATTGTCCAGTAGCATCTTGGAGATCAACTAAGTTTGTTCTGGGTATAAGCTTTCGTGTGCATGCACACTTCTTCTTATACCCAGAACAAACCTAGTTGGTCTCTAAGGTGCTACCGGACAATTTTTTTCGACTGCGTCAGACCAACACGGCTACCTACCTGAATCATATATATGGAGTAAGACTATCACTCTTCTCCTCCTCCCCATCCCCAGGTGTTTGTGAACTTCGCTAAGAAGCAGAGTGACAACCTAGAGCAGCAGGAGACCAGCCCGGCCTGTTCAATGGAATCACCTCTCCAGCGCTTCCTGAACCTTCTGCGGCCCCGTGCAGCCCCAACTGAGCTGCGGGCCCTAGTGGTGGAGGAGCCCGAGGACTTGGAAACAGATGACGAGGGCCTGATCAGCTTTGAAGAGGAGCGGGTGAGAGGACTGCTCTCATGGCAGCCATGATACTATTTTCTTTTTCATTTATTCTTATTTGAAGTTTACACTTGCAAGAAGAAAGGAATTGCACTTCAAGTAACGTATTAGAAAGAGGAAAACGATAAATTAAGCATCCCCCCCCCGTATGATGAGAGAGTCCCTAATTTGCTGGTGTCTACAGACTGAGTGAGAGGGTGACGCTGTGGGTTAAACCACAGAGCCTAGGACTTGCCGATCTGAAGGTTGGCGATTCAAATCCCTGCGACGGGGTGAGCTCCCGTTGCTCGGTCCCAGCTCCTGGCAACCTAGCAATTTGAAAGCACATCAAAGTGAAAGTAGATAAATAGGTGCCGCTCCGGCGGGAAGGTAAACGGCGTTTCTGTGCGCTGCTCTGGTTCGCCAGAAGCGGCTTAGTCCTGCTGGCCACATGACCCAGAAGCTGTACGCCGGCTCCCTCGGCCAATAAAGCGAGATGAGCGCCACAACCCCAGAGTCAGCCATGACTGGACCTAATGGTCAGGGGTCCCTTTACATTTTTACAGACCGAGTGAGAGGTGTGAGCTTGCTTTGGCTGGGTAATCTCATTTTTATTAGGTCTAATTTGAGATAAAGTCTCGTCTCCTCATCAACACAAATAAGCCTTTCTCTTTTCTCATCTTTCATATTGACAGCATGCTATGCTATACTCTACTCAATGCTTTTTTCTGGTGCTACTCAATGGTATGCGGTGCCGGCTGCCCCACCCCCAAATCTTACAATAATGTGGATGGAGGGTGGGGAGAGCCAGCATGCAACTGTGGCTAAAAGGAGGGTTGCAAAAAGCAGGAGCCTGAGGCGGCAGCAGCAAGAAAAAGGTGGTCCTTGTTTGGGCTTGTAGTAGCTGCTCTCAGTCAACAGGTTGCACCGTTTTCCTTCAGCTGCCCTGCAATGCGCACTCTCCCCTTGGATGTGCTGCTATGCTGCTGCAAGCAGCCGGGTGAGCATGAGCATCAATTCCCTTTCATTTCTGCTCGCTCTTTCCATGTTGGCAGGGGAGGAGAGAGGAGGGAAGAAGAGAGATGAAGAAGGGGAGGAGGCAGCAGCCTCTGCTGCTAGCACCACCGTCCTCCTTGAATCTTCCACCACACTTGGCTTCCTCTCCTGCCACTGAATTAAAGGAAGGCATTAATGCAGCCATCTCTTATGGAATGTGGCAGCTGCCGTTGGTCCTGTGATTCTTACCTGGCAAGACAGTTGGACTGCAGCATCTGGTGGATAAATGGCCACCTGTCAGCAATAGATGCCCCTTGTGTTTTTCTTTCCCCCCCCTCCCTCTAGCCCAGGGTTTTGCACCAGTTCTTGCGGAAAGTGCCATGTCCCAAATCATACCGTACTATTTTTGCATATCTTCCTTGTCTCCCCACAGGCTCAGCTCTCCTTCAACACCGACACGCTCTGCTGAGGAGTGGAGAAGATGCAACCCCCTCCCTCGGCTTTTGGAACCACCATGGACTCCGCCTCCCCCCACCCCCTCCTTGACATCTACCTTCCTTGGCCCTCCCCCACAACCTCCATCGAACCTCTGTCTAGCGGTAGTCGACAACTGCAAGAGGCAGGTGGTGAGGGGGCCCACCACACAAGCATCTGATCTGGGCAACTTGCTCTGGGCGGTTCCGTGTTGGCGGCTGGCAAGACCTGCAGAAAAGGAACTGGCCCAGTTGTTGGGGGTGGGAAGACACACTGCCTGAGTTGTGTCTGCAAGGAGAGCAGGAGGGCTTGCGTAAGGGAGCGTTTTTCCAGAAGCAGGAGAAGAGATGGAGACCCCCTGAGCCCAGAAGTTGTCAATTGGGACAGAACTCTGGTGTGTGTTTTTTGGCATGGGGGGTGTCGTTAATGGAGGGGTGTTTCCTGACTCTGAAGCAGCCAGCTAATTAAACAACTTGCCTCTGGGATCTCTGAAGGATGTTTTTCGAAGAGGGCTAGCTGTTGAGGGGAGAAGCTTCATTCATCAGAATGGCACTCCAAATATGAGGGCTGTTTGGGTGGACTGTGAGGGCTGCTTTTTTGCAGGGCTTATTTGTAGGGAAGACCCTCCTTCCCCCTCTTTCTTACTTTGTCACTTAACGTGGGACAAAAAAAAGGGATTGGTGGCACCACTTGCTTCTTACAGAGCTGGCAAATGCTGTTGAATCAAGGGTGTGTGTGCACGGGATCACACACTCCCTCTGTCTCTGCTCACTCTAACTTAGGCCTGGATTCTTCTGGGTTTTTTTACAAAATGGATGATGCTGCCGTGCTGCTCTCTGCAACACCCACCCGCCCGAAGCACCCAACTAATACTGCTACTCCTCCTGGCTGAAAACCACCTAAAGCTTTCAAAGGCAGAAACCTCCAGTGTGGAGCTTTGCATAGTTGAGTGCTGGGGGTGTGGAGAGAGGGCTTCTTCTCAGCTGAACTTGGGCCCTGGGTCCTTTGCTGGAAATGCCCCTCTGCCTGCAGTTTTGTCTTGGGGTTTGTAGGGAGTCCTCTAGTGAACGTACTCTTGAGCTGAACCTGAGCTACACACTCATTGTGGCAATAGAGCACAGAATGCAGGAAGTGTTGGACCAGCAAGTTTAGGAAGAGTTGCTGCTGGCTGTCCTCCCAGGTCTGGCCTCTCTCACAGTCACGACTTATCAGTTGGAGTTTGCCTTTGAAGGATTGCAGTCCAGCCAGCTGAGTGCTGCATATTCTCTGAGTAACCAATCACACACACACACACACACACACACACACACACCCCAGCTCTCTGGTAGTGTGGGCCTTTTTATCTTGGCCAGCTTCTTGTAGTCAATCATTTCTGGCCTGATGCCCCTGGAAAGTTCACAGGCAAGGGCACATTTGAAATAGACTGCCCCAACCATGGGGGCTTGGTTGAACCACCATGTCTCATAGCTATTGTTTCCTGTCTCCTCCGTGAATTATTCATGCCCAGTGAACCATCACCGCACCCTGCCTACAGAGGGAGTGCAAGGTTCCCTTTAATTAAAATTTTGGCTTGGAATAGCGGTTGACCATACCAAAGAGGGTTGAAATAGCAAATTATGCAGGCAATATTTTCCACCTCATCCCTCGCCATGTTTCAGTGGACTTTGAAGACTGAAAGTGGGCTTCAAAGCCCTCTTGAACATGGCAAGGAATGAGGCCTGCTGCATCCCCAAAGGGGCAGAGTTCCACTGCTCTGGGGCCAACACTGAAAAGTCTCTTATTACAGCTGGCAATTCACCTGGTAAGTCTTTTTAACATGTAGATGCCTTAGCAAAAAAAGACAGGTAGACGACGCCTTAGCAAAATCTCTAGATTGATATATATAAATAGGTTCAGGTAACATCAGGGGATGGGAAAGCTCCATCTGTTCCTGAAACCCTGAAGGGCTTCAGGTCAGAGTAAGTACTAGGCTAGAGGGATAACATGGCATAAGACACCTTCCTGTAAAACTCTTTTTATTAATAGTTTAGGCGAGCACTGGAATAGAGCACACTGGGCTATACTGACTTTACTATAAAGGCACTTCATTTCCTCCCCCAAATGCTGCCCGGTGAGTCTTTACTCTCTTACACATACACACACACACAAACACACACTGTCTTTCTGGTTGGAGTCTGATGGCCATCCTTTGGTACCTGACAGCTTGCTGGTTCCTTACTCATTATTCACACGCATACACACGTGCATCTGTCTCATTTCACTGTCCTTTCATTTTTGTCTGGTAGACAATACTGGAGAAGATGGATGGACAGTTGGATCTGGTTTAAGGCAGCTTCTTATCCTGCACCCCCCCACCCCCCAAGCAGCTGAGCAGAATTTGCCAAATTGAGCCACTTGACACACGGGATGTGTTGATTTACAAACTGCATTTTGAAAAATCTGAGGATTTGGGGCGTTGATTTTTATAATTTATTTTTAGTGTATGTTGAGCAAGTGCAAGGTTTTTATTTATTTGTGTTAGGGTTTTGTGGAAGTGTGTGTGTGTGTGTGTACACAATCTTGGCTAGATTAAGGAGGGAAGGAAGATCCAAGGAAAGGGGCCAACTGCATGCATGAGAGTTGGGAAGTGGGGCTTTTATTGCAGGTTCCCAAAACCTGAGTAGTTTCAGCTGCTACAGCTCAGGCAGCTTTTGGTTAACAACCTGATCCCTGGAAACTTCTGTTTTTGAGCTCTGCCAAGAATGCACCTTGGAAGTCTGGAGCAAAACGTGAGACTTTCACCCACATCCATGAGGAGCAGGCGAACTGAGAGACTCCTCCGGATCCAGCCCTGGGTGGGTCTGCGCTCCTGTGATTCTTGCTCTCCGGTGCTCTGCCTTAACACTCTGGGCTATCTTCTCTTTCAAGTCTCCCCCAGCCCCTTGACATGTGCCACCTTTTCATGTACTGTGCCTCACCGGGCAGGAGTCCTTCCCTTCAATTGGTTTGCATGGGAAGAACTGGCTGTTGGCGAGGGCCTTGCAAGAGCCTGTATATTGCAAGCAAAAAACAAAAAAACCCAACAAACCAGACAAACAAAATGTGAATATAATGTTTGTTTTAATAAAAATATAATAACCAACTGGTGGTTGATGCGTTCTTTATAGCAGGGATGGGCAGGTTTTAGGCTGGTGGGAATATGCTTTGCTTCTCATGAGAACCCTTGAAGTCTGCCAGCTGGAACTGGCGTTCAGCTGATTAATTAACATTCTACGGCTTTTTAAATGGGGGGGTTGGGTTGTTTTTGTTTCATTATGTATTTTTTATCTTCGTTCCATATTTTTCTGTTGTCAAGCTCCCTGGAATTGTCCCCTGAAAGGTGGTTAACAAATTTAATAAATAATAATAATAATTTGGTAAGATAAAGTGGCTCAGAAAGGTAGACAGTTGCAGGACAGGTTGCCTGCAAGCACACATTTAGCCCAGGAAATTTTTGTTAGTACCAGAACTGAAGCACACTCTCTCTCCCTCCCTCACATACAAACACACACATGACCCTACTTAAGTTTTTTCCATTCTCTCTTCATTTCAGCACAGTGCAGAGGTTGCCCTGAAGTCAGTGCTTTTATCACTTGAGTAGCATGCTGGGTGGGGAGAAAGAGGTCCCAGTGTTTCCCATGATACTCTGCAATTTTGGGTGAGACACACACAGAGACAAACACACACGTGTGTGTGTGTGTACACACACACCATCAACTCCTAAAACACCAACGTGGTGATCAAGATATACAGTACAGTGGTACCTCTGGTTACAAACTTAATGCATTCTGGGGGTCCATTCTTAAGCAGAAACTGTTCTTATCCTGAGGTGCTCTTTCGCTAATGGGGCTCCCACTGCGCGCATCTTCCACACACGATTTCTGTTCGCATCATGGGAGAAAGCTTGCAACCAGGAGCTGCTACTTCTGGGTTAGCGGAGCTCATAACCCGAAGCATTCGTAACCAGAAGCGTTCGTAACCAGAGGTACCACTGTATGCCAGTGCAAAATAATCACTAAAATGTTTGCCTGCTCAAAAGCAACTTAAACAGCTACATTTGGCATAGAAAGGTCCGCAAGAGAGGCTATACACTGAGCTGCCTTCCTCTCCTATAGAAGGAGCTCCTTTCTCACCTAGTGGCTGGCTGGCTCCCTCCCTGACCTAGCTGTGCTCTGCTGTCCAGCCAGAGGGACGGATAATAATAATAATAATAAATAAATTTATTATTTATACCCCGCCCATCTGACTGGGCTACCCCAGCCACTCTGGGTGGCTTCCAACAAAACATTAAAATACAGTAATGCAACAAATATTAAAAGCTTCCCTAAACAGGGCTGGGGGCGTGTTGCTAGTCAGCAGAACAGACTCTATGACGGGCTGGCAACCACAAGCGGCCCACGGGGGTTGTTTAAACAGCCCACAAGCCGCCCCTGAACCAAGCTGCCCACTCGGTGAGTCCCCATGCATTGCGCTAAACCGGCGGAGCGGGGACTTGCTTCCACAGCACCAGAAATTGCATCTGCACATGCACAGACATGATCCTGCCCACGGAGCGATCTCTGCGGGAGTGAACCAGCCCAGGCGAGGTAAACCTTGCCGACCCCTGCTCTATGGCCCTAGTGAGGAACTGTTTGCGTGGCAAGTTCCCGCCTCCCCCGAGGAAATAAAGACACAGGACACAAGAATTCAGGTTAATGGGTCAAATTAGGCCACAACTTTATTGATTACAGGAATTGAGCGGTATTGGCTTAGGATCGGTCCTAACTACTAAGCGGCTTGTAAGCCGGAAGAGTTAATCAGTGGGAGGAGTCCTGCTGAGGCACGTCAACTAGGACCTCCCCCTCCCTCCCCCCCCCGGTGTCACCACGTGGGGGCGTGCAGTGGGCCCACACCTCCTTAGGCTTAGGACAAGGCCACGCCCCCCAGAATCCTTTACCAGACTACCCTTGTTTGGGGAAGGTGATGGCACTCCTTCCCCCCTTCATTTGCATAACAATAGGACAGTACCCCCACCAATGCCTAACCGCCAATACCAAAGAGTTGTGACGGTTTGCTACGAGGTAGGCGAAAACCAAATGGCTGGTGCCAATCTGCCATTTGGGGAAATTCCTACCAGGCCCCTTGAGGCGACCGGAGTTCAGAGAACCTAGCCTAAAGAGGGTGGGGCGGGAGGGAAAGCCGGGTCAGCTGCAGCAAGGGAAAGAGGAGGAACCTCAGCTGCAGCAGGTTTAAATAGCCGAGGCCCCGCCCCCGGAGCCAGCCAATTGGTTGGCCCGGGGTGATGATGCAGCCGGGGATTCCCTCTGCTATAGTGGGGGCTGGAGCCAGCCCCCGGGAGAATGGGGAGGGGCTTGAAGCCCGCAACCCCACCTCCTATGTGATTGTGGAAGTGGCTTGCTAAAGCCAGGCTTCTCCCTCATTGCTCAAGAGGCCGGTCCCTGATGTTAGCAGAAAAGGGAGGCGTCGTGAGCTCCTCACAATGTGTGTGTGTGGGGGGGGTAATAATGACTTTTTTAAAACCCCACAGCCAATTCTAACAATTGTAGGTTAAGGTTACCAGGTTTTTTTCAATGAATCTGGGGACACTTTAAATAAATAAATAAATAAATACTACACGTTCTGGACATTGATGGTGCAGAGGGGCAGCTGTCACCTTGACCTCAACTGCCGTGTTTCCCCTTCCTCCGAGGCTTCTATCTCCTTTCTTCATGACCCTGGGCAGCCCCTGAGTTCTTGGTTCTTCGGTGGTCGTGGTGGGGAAGTGGTGCAGGGGTCAGCATCCTTTTTCAGCCGTGGGCCGGTCCACTGTCCCTCAGACCATGTGGTGGGCCGGACAATATTTTGAAAAAAATAATGAACAGATTCCTATGCCCCACAAATAACCCAGAGATGCATTGTAAATAAAAGGACACCTTCTACTCATGTTAAAACACCAGGCAGGCCCCACAAATAACCCAGAGATGCATTTTGAGTAAAAGGACAGATTCTACTCATGTCAAAACACACTGATTCCTGGACTGTCCACGGGCCAGACTGAGAAGGCAATTGGTTGCCTACCCCTGCCGTAAGGCAGTCTGACTCCCATCACCCACCATCTATTTTCCAGTAGGACAGTAGTTACTGTCTATGCTTGAGGGTCCCCTTGATCTGGGGGGGGCTTCCTTGGCTGCAGCCTCCGCTCTTCACAAGTCAAAAGAGGGTTCACCAACGGCTTACGGTCTACCCAAGTGGGCTTTGGGTGGACATGATTGATTTCATTAGACTGGTCATTTGATCTGGGTCAGCTGAAAAAACTGGGCATTTGATACTTCCAGTTGAAAAGGTTTGTGCTGGAGAACAGGACGTGAACTCAGTTGTGCCTGGAGACCTGCAGGCATTTGCCTCAGAGGGTAAAGACTCTGTGGAGTTGATGTCAGGCTTTTTCCTTTCTCATGCCGCCTTTTTAACAACCTGTTTTCTTACATCAACTAAGGCAGTTCCCAATTCATCCCCATCCCTCAGAGTAGAGGTCTGTGGGTCGTCGTCCCCCACTTTCTCCAAATTAGCAAGGCCTCTGCTCAAATCCTCTATGCCACAATCCAGCAGGGAGATTTCAACCTCATTGGCCTCCCCTAATTTGGCTTCTCCACCTACAGCACCAAATTCCCTCAGCTTGTCCAGGGGACACCCAAAGGAGCCAGACGGTAACATACATGCAAGTGGATGCTGTGATAGACAGCAAGAGAGAAGGGAGAAAGGCAGATTCTCTGAAAAAGCCACCCCAGTTAGTCAAGGTCCCAGTACCCCCCAGGGGGCTTAGATAAGCCATGACTAAGGCCCATTCAATAGCCTACTCTTGAATATATATTTCACAAGATGTGCCAATAAAGTCTGAGGCTCCTTCAAAATCACATATTTATTTTTGGTGGTACAACCCATCTGCATTGCATTTTGTAGTACAATGTACATTGCATTTGTCCAAAGCAGCTTACGAACCAAGAGTTTCAAGGGAACAACAACACAAAACATCAGTTTGGGAGGAAAAGCAGTAGATAAATACGCAAATATCCATAAATGATCCACATTGATCCAGAATGAAAAGCAGTTTGGTTAGTTTCCACTCTCGTGTGAGAGCCTGAAATAGCAATTGTTCTTTAGATGAAAGATGATCTGTGTTGCTGTTGTAACCCCTATCTCACCGAATTGTAGAAACAGGTGAGCTTAACAGGTATAGGATTTAGCCGGTGCCTAAATCTTTAGCCAGGGTGGGCCTCTACCATCGCGGAACCTTAGCCCCCATTCCACAGGAACAGAGGAACCCCTCTGTCCAGATTGGGAGCTCTGTCCCTACTCTATCAGCCGCAAACAAGGAAATGCTTCTGGTCCTCCAGCAAACAGAAATGAACAAAATTCAGGCCTCTTTGCAGAGGATATAATTTTATGCACCTCTGACCCTATCACAGCAGGAAAAATCTATGTACAGAGCTGGAACACTTCTCCAGGGTCTCAGGATTGCAAGATACTTTTAAGAAAGCAGAGGTAATGCTTTTTCATACACCACCCCATTCATATGCAGTAGACTTTTACAGCAATGTTGAAGATTCCAATAGCTAGGAAAAGTTTTAGATATCTGGGGGTGCAAATTACCCAAAACTTGAACAAACAAGTTGTATCAGTTTAATTATAGTACAGTTTGGAAAGCTCTAAATATGGATATAAAACATTGGAATAAATGAAGACTCTCCATTATATTATTTTTTTTTATAATATTTTTATTGAACAATTTTTTATATAACAGAAACAAAACATACATGAACAAACATTCAACAGTAATAAAACATAAAACAAGTACCATTTCATAACCCAATTTCTAAAACCTTACTTCCTCGACCTCCTCTTACTTCCCGTTTCTGTATTCCAAAATCTTACAGTTATTCAGCGAAATCTTGCCTTATTTTATTATAAATTTATGCTAATCACCCTTATTCTCTTTGTCATAACCATTACTGATAGTAACCATTTGTTTTAATCCAACATCATTCTAACTGTCTCCAATTTTATAATATTTCTTTAAATAGTCCTTGAACTTTTTCCATTCTTCTTCCGCCGCTTCTCTTCCCTGGTCTCGGATTCTGCTCGTCATCTCTGCCAAGCTCATATAGTCCATCACCTTCATCTGCCATTCTTCCAGTGTGGGTAGATCCTGTGTCTTCCAGTACTTTGCAATAAGTATTCTAGCTGCTGTTGTAGCATACATGAAAAAAGTTGTATCTGTCTTTAACACCCCCTGGCCGACAATACCCAAGAGAAAGGCCTCTGGTTTCTTGGGGAAAGTATATTTAAATACCTTTTTCAGTTCGTTATAAATCATTTCCCAGAATGCCTTAATCTTCGGGCACGTCCACCAGAGGTGAAAGAATGTACCTTCCTTTTCTTTACATTTCCAACATTTATTATCAGGCGAGTGATAGATCTTTGCAAGCTTGACTGGGGTTATGTACCACCTATAAATCATTTTCATTATATTTTCTCTTAAGGCGTTACACGCCGTAAATTTCAACCCGGTGGTCCACAACTTTTCCCAATCAGCAAACATGATGTTATGACCAATGTCCTGAGCCCATTTAATCATACTTGATTTTACCATTTCATCTTGTGTATTCCATTTCAGCAGCAGATCATACATTTTTGACAAATTCTTAGTACTGGATTCTAACAGTTCAGTCTCTAATTTTGATTTTTCCACCTGGAAGCCTATTTTTCTGTCTAGTTTAAACACTTCATTTATTTGGTGATAATGTAACCAATCTCTCACCTTCCCTTTTAATTTTTCAAAACTCTGCAATCTCAGTTTGTCCCCTTCCTTTTCCAAGATTTCCCAATATCTTGGCCATTTCGACTCCATATTTAGCTTTTTAACTGCCTTAGCTTCCATTGGTGATAACCATCTTGGAGTCTTATTTTCCAGCAAGTCCTTATATTTAACCCAGACATTCAGCAGTGCTTTTCTGACAATATGGTTTTTGAAACTTTTATGCGCTTTAACCTTGTCATACCACAAATATGCATGCCACCCAAAAATATTGTTAAATCCTTCCAAATCCAAAATGTCTGTGTTTTCAAGAAGCAGCCATTCTTTTAGCCAGCAGAAAGCTGCCGCTTCATAGTACAATTTAAAGTCTGGCAGGGCAAACCCCCCTCTTTCCTTTGAATCCGTTAATATCTTAAATTTTATTCTGGGCTTCTTGCCCTGCCAGACAAATTTAGATATATCTTTCTGCCACTTCTTGAAACAGTCCATTTTATCCATTATTTGTAATGTTTGAAACAAAAACAACATTCTTGGCAAAACATTCATTTTTATAACTGCAATTCGACCTAACAAGGAAAGTTTCAAGTTTGACCATATTTCTAGATCTTTTTTCACTTCTGTCCAAGTTTTTTCATAATTGTCTTTAAATAAATTCACATTCTTAGCTGTCATATTCACACCCAAATATTTCACTTTTTTAGCCACAGTCAACCCCGTCTCATTCTGAAACCTTTCTTTTTCAATCTGTGTTAGATTTTTCTCCAATACCTTAGTCTTTAACTTATTCAATTTAAATCCTGCCAATTGACCAAACTCTTGGATTATTTCCAAAACTCTTTTCGTGCTAGCTTCTGGCTCCTGTAATGTAAGCACCAGGTCATCTGCAAATGCTCTCAATTTGTATTGTTTGACTCCGACCTGAATGCCTTTAACCAACTGGTCCCTCCTGATCATATTAAGCAAAACCTCAAGGACCGATATAAAAAGTAATGGGGAAATAGGGCACCCCTGTCGTGTCCCTTTTTCAATCTTAAACTCTTCTGTTACAACATTATTTACAATTAATTTTGCTTTCTGTTCAGAATATATTGCACCTATACCATTTTCAAACCCTTGGCCTACCCCCATCCCCCGGAGGTTCTTCAACATAAAACTCCAAGAAATGTTGTCAAAGGCTTTCTCGGCATCCACAAATATCAAAACAGCCTTAGTGTTTATATTCACTTCCAACTTCTCCAAAATGTCAATTACATTCCTTACATTGTCCGACAAATGCCTTTTCGGGAGAAAGCCCGCTTGGTCCCCATGAATCTCCTCCATCAAAACTCTTTTCAGTCTCTTTGCTAAAACATCAGCAAAGATTTTGTAATCCACATTTAGTAGGGAGATGGGTCGGTAGTTCTTAAGTTGGGTCTTTTCAGTCTCTGTCTTTGGTATAAGTGTAATGTAGGCCTCTCTCCACGTATCGGGTGCCCTTTTCCCCTTCATGATCTCATTACAGACTTCCTTCAAAGGTTGTATAAGTCCTTCCTTCAAAACTTTGTAATATTTGGAAGTCAGTCCATCTGGTCCAGGTGATTTGCCCAACGTCATGTTTTGAATGGCATCTTCTATTTCCTGTATTGATATCTCCTGATTCAAAATTGTCTTACTTTCCTGCGAAATCTTTTTCAGCCCATTTTTCTCGAGGAAGAAGACTCTCCATTATAGACAAACTACCGTATTTTTCGTCCCATAGGACACTCCGTCCCATAGGACGCACCTAGTTTTTTTGGGGGGGAAATAAAGGAAAAAATGGGCCTCCCTGCTGTCCCCCAAGCTTGTGGGGCTGGCCGATGTCTGCCCGGTGTGATGTCTATCCGCAGCGTGGGGAGCCCTGCGGGGAACTCCTCCAGGGCTCCCCACGCTGCGGATGTCTGTCCGGCGCGCGGGGCACTCTGCTTCAGGACGTCTCGCCCTCCGGGCGGCAGGCTGCTATCCGCAGCATGGGGAGCCCTGCGGGGAAGTCCTGCAGGGCTCCACACGCTGCGGATGTCTGTTCGGCGGGCGGGGTGCTCTGCTTCAGGGTGCCCCACGGGCCGGGTGGCAGGCTGCTATCCGCAGCGTGGGGAGCCCTGCAGGGAACTGTGGATGTCTGTCCGGCACGCGGGGTGCTCTGCTTCAGGGCGCCCCACCCACCGGGCGGCAGGCTGCTATCCGCAGCATGGGGAGCCCTGCAGGGAACTCCCGCAGGGCTGCCTAGGCTGCAGAGGTGTTCCCGAAGTGCTGGGCATTCTGCTTTCAGGGCGCCCGACGCTCCGGGAAGCAGGCTGCTATGCGCAGCCTAGACATCCCTGCAGGACCTCCCGCAGGGCTGCCTAGGCTGCAGATGTGTTCCTGAAGCGCCGGGTGCTCTGCTTTCAGCGTGCCCGGCGCTCCAGGAAGCAGGCTACTATCCACAGCCTTGACAGCCCTGCGGGAACTCCCGCAGGGCTGCCTAGGCTGCGGATGTCTTCCTGAAGCCTGGAGAGCGAGAGGGGTCAGTGCGCACCGACCCCTCTCACTCTCCAAGCTTCAGTGAAAGCCTGCATTCGCCCCATAGGACGCACCCAGATTTCCCCTTCATTTTTGGAGGGGAAAAAGTGCGTCCTATAGGGCGAAAAATACGGTAGTTGCATTGAAAACAATAATTGTGCCTCCATTTCTTTTCTTCCAGACTTGGGTGAACGCCTGAGATGGAGGAAGACCCTGGAACCTATCCCTAAAGGAATCCAACAAAGCCCACCCACCCGTGGGAAGCAAGATAGGGGAGACCTGGCCATAAAAGGGATAGGCATACTAACCCCCCCAAAAGAGAACCCCCAAAGAAGCCCAAGAAGGAAGCCCCAAAAGTGGAGAAAGGGGGCATCTGAGGCAACAAAATAACCCTGGAGGAAAGGCCTAAAAAACACTCCAAAAGCTTCTTTCGGCTGATGCCCCCTCCCCAGCCAAAGCCAGCAGCCCAGTTTGGGCAGAGGCTGGCACCCCTCTCCCTGCTCACCCATGTGGATTACCCCAAGCCGTTAACATCTGACTCGCGTCCATATGGGTGGGCACCCCTCTCTCACCTTTCCTTTTTTTTTTATTAAATATTTATTGGTATTTTCAACAAACATATAACAATCAAAAACAAAAAAATAAACAAAATAAAAACCACACAAAAATACATAAAATTCAAGACTTAACAGAAAAAAAACAAAAAAAAAACACATAAAGTTTCAGATACTTATTTTCCTTAACCTTATTTCTCAGACCTCCTCACACCTCCCCTTCTTGTATTCTAATTTAAATTGTCAATTCAGCAAGTCCTTAACTTATTTCTTCACCTTAGCTTGAACATTTGTTCTAACATACTATTATTTTACTTTACTTCTTTTTTCCATTTCCTCAATTTATTTTTAACAGCCTTATTTTCATTTAATTTAAAAAAAAACAGTTTTACCTTATCAAAATTACACATCAATACTTATACCTCATTAATTATTCTTAAACCTTTTTCCTAAAGTCGACCAAAATTTCACCTTCCACGATTTTCCCAATTTCCATACAACTAACAAAATATAAAAAAAAAACAAGGCAGATTATACTTATGTACCCTTTGGATTCCCAACCTCCACCCACCCTTTTCCCGGTTCCAGTCCCCAACCAATATCCATCAGTCTTTATGTTATTTAGCCTGGAGATCTCACGTCCGAGGCCCTTATATCTCTCTCAGTTCCTTTCTGCCGGTCTCTTTGATAGTCCTTGATGTTAAACCCCAAGTCTCGGAGAGGCTCCGGCCCAACAGGATCCATTTTGCTTCCAGCCAGTCCTCCGTACTTAAAAGCAAAGCCTATGGGGTACTCCAAATCTTGTTTCAAATTTCTTTCAAATCCACATGTCCCCAAAGCTCCAACTTTCACCTTCAGCAAATTTGTAATCCCCAGGTCTTCAGATCTCCTCCAAAAGGGATCTCTCCATTTTTCAGACTCCCATTCAGACCAGGCTTTCCACATCCAATTTTTATTGTCCTTTTTTATCATCATGTCAGGCCTCATATTGCAACTCTCCTTTGACTCCTGCAGACTTCCAGCTCCTCCTTCATTTTCTTCAAAAGCAACATATTGCTCCATCGTATCTACACTTTCAGTTTCCTTTATTTGTTCAGTTGAATGGGCTTCCTGTTTCAAGTCCTTATCAGGCTCAAGACTGTTGTTTACTGTCGAGTATAATACTGAAACCTCTGTAGACAAAGCATTGTACTCATCTTGTAACTTTCCCAGGAGAACAAATGCTCTGTCCAATTCTGCTTGAATTTTACATGCTCCAGCCATTTTTATGATGTAGTGTCCCTATTACCCCTCTAGGGGGATTTTAGTTCCTTAATATTCCTTTCAGCTCAAAACCAAAAGTCCAGTTATTTTGTATCAGCCCTCCTTATTTTCAACAAGTTATACCGAATAGACCAGCAAAAACAGCAGAAACAATGTTCTCTTTTTCCAGCTGACAACTAGCTGACTGACAGCTAACTTGACAGCTGTCAAACTCTTCAATACAGCAGGCTTTCTCATAGGACGTTCCCGGGTCTAGGGGGGGGGTGAAATTTCAGCTCCCAAAATTCTTTTTATCCTCCAGTAAATCTTCTTATAATGTCAAAACCGTGAAGTCAAGATCTTTTATTAAAAAGCAAGAAACAGATTCTCTCGACCTTAGCTGCCCGGTCCTTTGCTTTAAATTGTTTACAAAGAGGGGGGGGTGGACTTCCTTTTTAACCCCTTCCCGCTCGTTCCAGATCCAAAATAGAAAATTTTTTTTTAGAGTTCCAATCTCCGTATTACTCATGGGTTGATGTTTTAAAGTCCAATCGATCCAAAGAAGAAGTTGGCGCTCTCTGTCAATGGCTTGCGGCTTCACTCCGTAGACGAGGGAGTACTCTCAGCACCACGCCTCACCCTGCCTCCGTTCCGAAGCCTTTAAAAAGGCTCCGTCGCGGATTGGGGGGGCGCAAATGGTGCCCGCCGAGTCTCTGTGTTCACAGGCATCCGCGCCTGTGATTTTAAGGGTCCCCGCTTCGCCGCAGCGGCCAGACCCAGACGCTACGGAGCCGATTCCCTCCGGAGCTCGGAGGGAATCCGCCATTAAACAATGGCGCCAACCCGGAAGTCCTCCCCTCTCTCACCTTTCCCTCCCCACCCGCTGGATACCCCTGCCCAGCATTGGTGGCAGGGGTCCCACCCTACCTGACCCGCCACCTTTGCCCTCCATATTGCCAGACACCCAGCCCTCTGAAGTAACAGCTCCAGTAAACCTCTCAGCTTTGACACAGAGGGAAGGATGTCTCTTTCTAGGTGCACACGGAAGGAACTTGCTTCTTTAAAAATCTCCGGCACAGCTATGCAACACCCCAGGAAACATTTTGTCAGGGATAAAGGGTTGGTAAAGTTTGCTCTCCTTCCCACAGAGAACAAGAGTCTGTGCTTAAATGATCAAACAGTTCTGCCATCAGTTTAGTTGCTGGTGTGATTTTCAATAGGGCTGCGGAGTCATAAGTTATTTTCATATTGTTTTGGCATCCAGGATAACTTGACATTTCTTATCTCGCTTATAAAATTGGGAATGCCAATTTTATAATCCCAGCAGTACTCAGGGGAATAACACCTTGGTTTTCTGCTGCTTGTCGTAGTTGTCCAAGACCATCTTCCCGACTGTTCCTTCCCAGATGATGGACGCCGACCAAGGGGTCCAGGTGGGCATGTCCGTTTGTGCGCTGCAAAGAAATGAGAAAAAAGCATGGATGCCCAAAATGGTGGAAAGTATATATTAGGTGGGGGGTTTCACCCCCACACCACTGCCACCTGAGGGCCCTGACTTCATCATCATTAACAGAGTCGAGGTTGTATCCTGGTATCTTGAGCACAAATGCAATCAAAACAGCTGATGCACAGTATGCAAGGCAAGCCATTTAAGCCTGAATTTGCAAGGAATAACAAATTTAAAATGCAGCTATGAGTCAATGGCAGAGCAAGCCAAGATGCTTTCATTTAACAGTGCTTTTAAAGGTTGCAGCAGGAGTACAACAGCACGTTTGCCTGGCACCAAGGAGGGCAGCAGCAGAAGCATCAGGAAAACCCGTCCGGGGAGAGTATTCCAGGGAAAGGCCGTAATTCAGAGACAGAGCACCTGCTTTGCATGCAGAAGGTCATGGGTTCAAGAGAGGGCATCACTAGGCAGGGCTGGGAACATCCCCTGCCTAAAGCTCTGGAGACCTGCTGCCAATCAATGTAGAAGACGGTACTGCAATAGATGGACCAATTGTTTGAGTCTCCTAGGATCAGAGAATCATTAGCTGGGCAAGACCCTTCCCTCTCTGTCAAAGCTGAGAGGTTTACTGAGCCGCAACAGACTCACCGTTGTCAATGGAGGGAGCCTCTCATCCCCTGACTCAATGTTTTCATATTCCCTAGATTCTCCATATGTATTTAATCCCCTGATGGGCTGGGGCTGGAGATTTCCCTTCAAAGGGCTGGATGTCTGACAATTTGGAGGAGGGGCAAAGCTGATGGGTCAGGTTGGGTCTCCCCTATCTTTCTTCCCAGGGGCCGGCAGGCAGGCTTTTTCTTAAACCCTTGGGGATAAGTTCCAAGCTCCTCTGTTCATTTCCGTTTGCAACCACTCTTGTACCAGAGAGGGCATTGCATAACTTGGTTGCTAATGGTTCTAAGAATTAATACAACTACCAGGGCTGACAGAGAGCATCCTTCCTTCTAACCTAAAAGATCCCAACATTTCCATATAAGGGAGTTACTCTGAACCCTTGATAATTTTGGTGGTTCCTTTCTCAACCTTTCCAGGTGTCAGGGGTGGCCACAGGAGCAGGAATGGTGTAGACCCTTCCAGGGAAGAGGAAGAGGTACACAGTATAGATACAACAGTGGCTTGTGGGAGGTCCTCCTGCTATTGGATTATGCCCTAGGGTCCGGTTGATCCCATGGGGAAGAATCTTCCCCCCATCTTCTCCCTCTCCTTGTCTCTTCCATGGATGAATAGCCCTGCCCTGCTGCTGTTGCCATAACAGATTCTGTCTGTCAAGATGCTCTGCTATTCCCCTTCTTTTCATAGTAAACATGAGGGAGATTCCCACCCCCCACCCTGTGGTCCTCAAACGCACCCGCGCTCAGTCTTAATTCAGGGCAGCATCCCATCCTGGGAGCCCAGGGAACTGGCGTGACCTCCAAGATTCGGTGACCTCCAAGATTCAAACTGGCCAGAGAATGTTATGATGCAAAAGGCAGTTGGACGGAATTGAAGGTGCCAGGATAGAAAAAAACGTCCGTTGGGGAAGAGTAACTGAAATGGTGACAGCAGCCACAAAATTAAAAGACGCCTGCTTCTTGGGAGAAGGGCAATGACAGGCCTAGACAGCATCTTGAGAAGTAGAGACATCACCTTGCCAACAAAGGTCCGTATAGTTAAAGCCATGGTTTTCCCAGTAGTGATGTATGGAAGTGAGAGCTGGACCATAAAGAAGGCTGATCGCCGAAGAATTGATGCTTTTGAATTATGGTGCTGGAGGAGACTCTTGAGAGTCCCATGGACTGCAAGAAGATCAAACCTCTCCATTCTTAAGGAAATCAGCCCTGAGTGCTCACTGGAAGGACAGATCCTAAAGCTGAGGCTCCAAGACTTTGGCCACCTCATGAGAAGAAAAGACTCCCTAGAAAAGACCCTGATGTTGGGAAAGATGGAGGGCACAAGGAGAAGGGGACGATGGAGGACGAGATGGTGGGACAGTGTTCTCGAAGCTACAAACATGAGTTTGGCCAAACTGTGGGAGGCAGTGGAAGACAGGAGGGCCTGGTGTGCTCTGGTCCAGGGGGTCACAAAGAGTCAGGCAAGACTAAACGACTAAACAACAACAACAACAACAACAACAACAACAACAACAACAACAGACATTATGACAAGTTTGAGTGGCAACAAGCTCTACCATACGCTCTTCCCCTGGTTGGCATCCCTCAAATTTGACCGGGTTAATCTGGACATCTACTGAACTCACAAGCCCCAACTAATCCTGCTAAACTCACCTGTTTCTATAATTTGGTGAGATAGGGATTACAACAGCAACAAAGATCATCATTCCTCAGCCACTAGTGGAAGAAAAAGACATAACAGCCAAGAGACATAATACAGTGGTACCTCGGGTTACATACACTTCAGGTTACAGACACTTTAGGTTACACACTCCGCTAACCCAGAAATAGTGCTTCAGGTTAAGAACTTTGCTTCAGGATGAGAACAGAAATCGTGCTCCGGTAGCACAGTGGCAGCAGGAGGCCCCGTTAGCTAAAGTGGTGCTTCTGGTTAAGAACAGTTTCAGGTTAAGAATGGACCTCCAGAACGATTTAAGTACTTAACCCGAGGTACCACTGTAGTTAAAAACAGCAGGAAGAGCGACACAGCGGCCACTAGTGGAAGAAGAAGTCATAACAGCCAAGAGACATATGCCTCTCTCACTGCCTCCGTTTCTTCCCCTTCTATTTGCCAGGAGCTGATGGGACCAGTGGCCATTTAAAAATAATTATTATTATTACAATTATAAGTCGTGTGTCCTTGTTTCTTAATTTAATCCTTTTACATTGTTTTGTATGATTTGTGGTATTTTAGGTATTGTGGTTTGCTGCTATTTTTGTCGATTATAGATGAGTAATTCTTCATTGTAATTGGTAAGTGTAAACTGTTTAATTTATTACCTGCCAATGTTTAATTTTAGTGTTTGCTGTTGGATTCTAATGCGTTATTGCATACTGCTTTATTTGGTATAAGTTGTTTATCTTAAAGTTATTGTGACTTTTCATGTAGGATCTGATAGTTACTATTAATGTTTAATGTTTTATTATTATTTTTGTGTGTCTTGGAAGCCGCCCAGAGTGGCTGGGGGAACCCAGCCAGATGGGCGGGGTATAATAATAATAATAATAATAATAATAATAATAATAATAATAGAGGGAATAGAATCATCCTTGAAGAAAGGCCTGTCAAGAACATGCCCAGGTCCTATCGACCTAAGCTGGTGCCCCCTTCCCAACCCCGCTCCCTGCTGAGACCAGCACCCCACTTCGAGCCGTTACGGAATTTCAGTTGCATTGTGGGTCTCGCCTATCCCAGAAACGCTCCCCCACCCCCATACTTAGGGCGCGAGACGATGAGCTCAAGAAAACCCTTTCCATACACTGTTGCACCAAGCACCACTTATATTTCATTAATAAAGACTCGGTTTCCTTTTTGTTTTTGAAACCCCTTATCAATATGAACAAGGACTTGTGAATGAACTCTGTATTTGCATACTACTGCGTATAGACCAATCAAAAGCGTGGGATTTTGACAGCTAGCCAATAGCGATTAGCGGATAGCGGCCTCTAGTGGACAGAATCTCTTCCCACTCAAGCTGCCTTTCCCCTCTGCAAGGCGACTCAGCTCGACCTTTTGCGCGCTTGACTGAGCGGCCGCTGAGAGAACAATGGATTCAGTCTATTAAAACGTCATTAGCTAGGCTTCGATTGCTAAGTTGATACTTTGTTGCAATAAATGTGTCAAAACCCCTTGCCCATAGACTGTCAGCTTGGAAAAACCTTAAACCTTCAGAAAATCATATAAAATAAGTAGTTTGACCAATTCTCTTCATTCCAACGCCATTTTGGCCTTAAGAAAAAGGACTTCCTTCCCCACTGCCTCCTGCCATAATCTCTCAAGCGTGAGGGCACGTACACCCCCACCCCCACCCCAGGGAAGTGCCCAGAGTGTCAACTGCTGAGCAGTTAGCTGACTAAAGAAACCCAGAACCCACCACCGAACTTGCCCCCAGGGCCTGGGTGCGCAAAGGGATTTATAACGTACCTTTGGGTGGTGTGTACTTAAGAGGCGTTGAGAGATGTTTGCCTATGTCAATCTTGTACCTGGACATGTTTTGCCTAGGCTAATTTGTAAATCCCTCTGTAACCCTCCCCTTTCGTGACATGTCAGTGATGTAAAGATGACGTATCAATGATGCTGTACAAACTGTATTCTGGGATATTGTGGGAAGTTTTAAAAGTCAATGTCACCCCATTCTCAGGGTTCTTGCTCCTGTAGGTGTTAAGTTGTGGGTGAACATATCAGACGACACAGCGATTCTTCAAACAGCTCTTGTTTATTCACAGGCCAGAACAGAACTGAACTGAAGGGTTCAGCCAGCCTGCTTATATAGAGCTCCAGTATACAACGTAACTGTAACAATTTTCTAAAACTATCCAATCACTGAATGTCACTTTCGATCCCTTATTTGCATAACTATCTACAGTATCCCCCTGCTGGCCCAGCGTGAGAACTTCAGTACATAACAGTAGGAACCTGTTGCGCAACAATAAAGATCTTGGTCTACTGACCACTATTTTGCTCTGGTTTGTGGCTGGGATTCCCTTCCTTTCTGACCGCAAGTACCCGCGGGCTCTGCCCAAGGAGCTGGGCTGTTGAGTAGCCTCACACCCCATAAATTTTCCCTTTCAGTGCAGAGACTGACACCCTGCCAACCCATGTGTATTATCCAGAACCATTGCCAAAACCATCAGGCTCACATTCACGTGGATGGCCACCCACCTCTCAGCTCTCCCTCCCCAGCTGGTGGAGACCAGTGCCCAGCATTACTGGGAGGGTACACTCTACCTTGCCAACTTTGACAGCTCATACCTCCAGGTTCCCAGACAACATGCAAGTGTGATAGGAATTTTGAGGTCTTAGGTATATGTTAAATGTTCATAAGCGTTCCAACCAAGCACGTACATAGATCAGCACAGGAAGACTGGCCTGAAACCATTTTGATTCCCAAACTGAAAAAATGTTTTCTCTGCAAGGTCAAAGTGGGAAACCTCCCCATTGTCTCTTTCCTCACAAATCCTGTCTTAAGGGCACATTTAAGATATGAATAGGGTGTGAGCCGGTGACCTGGCCCAGGAACTAAGTATTTATCATTACAAAAGACTGGCCAGGCTACCAAGTAACTTGGATAAACAAGGACAGGAGAAAAACAACATTCAAATTTCTGTTTTAGACCACCTTTTCTGTGATGTAGGTATGATGTATCTGGGGTGGTGGTCTTGAGCTACACCCCTTCTGTGATGTAGGTATGATGTTTCTGGGGGTGGTCTTGGACTCCAGGGCGGGCAATTTAAAATGTCTATATAAGGCCTTGTGTGCCATTGTTCTGGGTTCCTCCTCCCTCCTGCGATATGGCTGGTGAGGACCCTGTTGCAACAGATCAATAAAGATCAGGCTTACTAGCTGCTTTGCTTCTCAATATTCTCTGGTTGGCCTCTGTTATTCTCTCCTACCAATAGGGAACCCACGTAAGGACTCTATATGGGCTCTTGGATACACCATAAGGGGAAAAGGGCAGATTTTTGTTAACAACATAAGTTAAGGCCTTCAGCCTCTCCACCATACAAAAGGGATACAAAAAGGAATTCTGTGCAGGATGCCTTCATTGCCAACAATTGAAGAACAACCGCCCATCCGAGGGGCAATGAAAAAGCAAGCTGAATGAGGGAGGGAGGAGGCAGCACATTGGATATCCGAAGGGAGGATAAAAAAATTTTGTGAACTGAAAGAAATGAGCATATCGAGTCTCTATGGCTAACCATGGCATTACTGAGGGATCTATAGGTTCGATCTATTGACTAAGGCGAGTCATAGGCCATTGATGACAGTATTGTTTACTCCCCCCCAACATATTTTCTAGGAATAAGAGTAAGGTTATTCTACAGCAACCTCACTGCTTCCACAGTGAGAGTTCATGATAGTCTGAATTACTCTAATTAAATTAAATTATTCTAAACATAGAAATGTTTACAGTAGAACTTGCCAGTTGCTTTACCTTGTAAATTTTAAGTTTTAAATATAGTTTGTCCATCTAGCAATGAATAAAGTGAAAATGAAAACATAAATATATAAAGAGTAAGATAGTATTGTAAATCAAGTATAAAAGGTGCTCTTCTAGCAGTGGGGTTATATATAATGAACAGAAATATATAAACTACATCTTACAGCTATCAAATCTGGACAGTAAAGAAATTGGTATGAAGATGAAGGTATCAAGGGGGGCCATCAATGTTAGTCTGCTGTACATATTAAATTACAGCTGTTCTCATTTTTAATAATGTTTTCACCCTGAGTAGCAGAGCTGCCACCCTTTGAAGTCAGTGTCCCAAGGACATTCCAGTGTTAAAAGCAAGAGCAAGATAATCAGAGTAGCGCTTGGTATTCTTCATAAATACTGAATTTGAGCTTCGGAGCATGGTGACTGTACTCATGTGAGGATTTTAAAGGATCCCCCCAGGATCATTCAAATCACAGCCTGTGCCAGTGGAATCCTTTATTGCCAGTGCGCTAAGTGAAAGGACAGCATGCTTTAAGATGGCAAGAGATCACGAGGGCTGAGCAATATCTGCTTTCCAACATTGTGATTTCTCAATATGGCAGTGTATTACGATGTCGGAAAGGAGGTGTGGAGGAAAAAAGCAATTGCCAGCCACAGAGATGATTAACCTCACCATACAGAGCAATGGGCTGAGCTCCTGTTTCTCGGTCCCTGCTCCTGCCCACCTAGCAGTTCGAAAGCACGCCAGTGCAAGTAGATAAATAGGTACCGCTCCAGCGGGAAGGTAAACGGCGTTTCCGTGTGCTGCTCTGGTTTGCCAGAAGCGGCTTAGTCATGCTGGCCACGTGACCCGGAAGCTGTACGCCGGCTCCCTCGGCCAATAAAGCGAGATGAGCGCCGCAACCCCAGAGTTGGCCACAACTGCTTCTGCCTAATCCTGGTGAGGCCAGGCGGTCAGCCCTGCCTCGGGCTTCCTGGAACAGCCAGCAGTGGTGCATTCCGACAGTAGTCTTGCCATACAAGCAGCAGCCACCAGAAGCCACTGTTCCACTTGGAGGAAGCAGGCAGCCTACCAGCGCTCACACGTCCAGGGAAAGAAACAAAGGCGATGCGTGGCCAGTGGGCAAGCAAGCACCACTCCCAAGGCCAGCGGCTGGGCTGCAAAGGGAGGGAGGGAGTGGGGTGGCCTGATTGAAGGGCACGATGCTGGCTGTGAGCAGGGCCAGGGATTCGTGACACATCACTTGACTGAGAATTCTGAAATCACTCTCACGATTTTAATTTTAAACCAGTTTCAGGCAATGTATCAATACATCATCCAGGCCCATAAATAATGGCAAGCTTTGCATATGCATTATGTAAGACTGAGTTAGATACATCCCTCCACCCACTCAGTGACTATAAGGTGGGGGGGAAATGGCTATAATTGTTTTCCTTTTCACAGAAGTAGATAAAATATGCAAGCATAGCTGCTGCTGTAAACCTGCCAAACCGCATGCATATAGACCCAGGGATTTGACAGTGTCTATCAGAGATGGATGCTGTTTGTAGGCACGACCATCCCTTCTGAGCAATTGCTATGTGGTTACTCTACAAGCAAAAACTTTAGCGTTTTGGGATAGGCATAGTACAAATCATAGGCAATGGTAAGAAAAAACAGAACATGGATTCTCAGCACAGAGCGAGCTGTGGGATCTGTCACTCCTCCCCACAGAAGAAAAGTTTTCACAGTTCCACATGGAAAATGATCAGTTTTCAATCCACCCCTGAAATCACTGAGGGAGCACCCTAGGGAAATGATTCACTTTGGACACTAAGCTATGTCTCATATCCATTCATGATGTGGCCAATGCTGACCATACTTCTCAACAATTAATCATATATCTGTTAGTTGCTGCTCGTGTGTGAAAGGATGCATCTTGTTACTCTATGGATCTATGGTTTAAAATAGTTGGCATTTCAAAAAAACCCGACTCATACAATACATTCTGCTAGGGGTGATTCGGACCTCTCTGACTTTGCAACTGCTTGGGGGCAGTTTGCGATTTATATGACCAAAGAATCTCATGGATGGAACATTCCCACTAAATAGGGGTTTATTTGGCAACATTCATGAATGGTATGTTTGGTACAAATAGGAGCTTTGTTTTGCACTGTGTTCTATGATTACTGTATTGGCCCCAATATAAGCCGCACCGTTTTACCATGAGTCTGTTTCAGCAGCGATATCACAAAACCCAATTTTTGTAAGGTCGCAAATTTAAGCTGCACTTTTAACTTTTAATGGTCGGAATGTGGAAGAAAAAGTGAGGCTTATACTTAGGCCAATACGGTAAGTACAGACAGGGTGAAACTACAGAATCAGCAGTTTGGTGCAAACAGCCCTTTGGAACTTTATTCTCTATGAGGGCCACTGGCTATTAAGGGCTGGTGCTGTGGTATTTTTATTGTAACAATCTGTATGTGGGCTTTTATATAAATAAATAAATTGTCCATTAGCACCTTAAGAGACCAACTAAGTTTGTTCTGGGTCTAAGCTTTTGTGTGCATGCACACTTCTTCAGATACACTGAAACGGAAGTCACCAGACCCTGTGGGAGGGTGGAGTGGGTTTTGTCTCAGAAGAGTAGTAGGAGATGGGTGATTGAAACAATGGGTATGGTAAACCTGTTGACGACTGTTAAGGACTGCAATTAGTCCTACAAGAAGAAGCAAGGGATCGTATGCAGATAACTAGCATATGAGACAGGAATCCAATATCTCTATTCAGACCAGGTCTCTCCATAGTTTTCAGTTTAGTAATAAGATGTAATTCAGCAACTTTTATTTCAAGTCTGTTTCTGAAATTCTTTTGTAATAATACAGCTGCTTTGAGATCCTGTATTGAATGTCCTGGGAGACTGAGGTTTTTTCCTACTGGCTTCTCTGTCTTGTGATTCCTTTTATATGAGCTTTTATATGTATATATTGTATATGCATATATCATAAAGTTATAAAACAACAACAAAACATAGACCTGTCCATCAAAATGAAAGACTCTACCCTCCTCTCTTGAATTCTGGACAGTTTGAGCTGTCAGCTTGGTTTCATTTCTGGAGGGCAGGAAGCCAGAAACAGTCATTTTTCAAGGGGGTAGCTGGTGCTAAGACTTGAAGCCCATCCCAGCTCCCAGCAAGAGGCTGACTCTCTTGCCTAAGGTTGGAAATAATTCACACCCTTGGATGGAGGGTCCCCAGATGCTGAAGAGGACAAGGCTCCTCAATCTGAATGAGCAATGTTTTTTTACAGAAACTCACTCATGAGTAACCTAGCAAGCTCATGCCCAGGGGTCAGCAACCTAAGACCCATGGGCCAGAAGTGGCCCGCAGAGGTCGTTTGACTGGCCCCCGAACCGAGCCGCCCACTCGCACACTGCGCTAAATCAGTGCGGCGCGGGGACTCACTTCTGCAGCGCCAAAAATCGCGTCTGCGCAGACGCAGAAAATAGCAGGGGGGCGCGGGCGCAATCTGGCCCATGGCGGGATCTCCACGGGACTGATCCGGCCCAGGCAAGACAAACCTTGCTGACCCCCGCTCATGCCCCAATGTAGTGAGGATCAGTATGTACAGCAAGGAAGCAGGAACAGAGATGTTATTCGTCACATAAGGAAGCTAAAAATAACAGACACACACAGAGCTTGAAAACAAAAAATCATGGGATATTTTACAAACAAAACATTACTGCTCAACACAAAAGTCACAAGTGATCAGAGATATGCAGCTCTGGAAAAATGGATCCCAGGAACCTTTACAAGAGTACAGATAGTATGAAACACCTTTCTTTAAAAAGCAGGGCAGGTGCTTTTCTCTTTCACATACACAATTACTGAAATCACACCTTTAAATTGATACTCACCCCTAGAAAAACTGGAATAATGCAATTAAAAGAAAAAGGAATGGTTTTCACACCAGCTATGTCTGGCCCAAGGCATGCTGCTAGCAGACACAACCTTTCATGGGTTCACAATTTTTCAGATGACAATTTTTATTATTATATAAAAAAAATCTAAATATTTTGTTCTGCATTCAACAAACATGATATTTGAAACTCAGGGCATATTGAGAAAATCATACATAAAACATTAATAAAATTAAAAGATGATTAAAACACTGCAGATTACTTTCAAAACATGTAACCTCTGTAAGGCACTAAAAGACAAGAAGGGGTGGTAAATGTGCCCCTTGTTGGCCCGCTTTAACATGGCTTATGATACACAATGCAGCCCTTAATGCCACCATCTCTCCGACATAAAGGCAGGATGAATCTCCCACGCCAACAATACGATGAAGATCCTGAGCTATTTAAGTTCCAAAATCAGATATGGCTTTGAAATAGGTCCACCCAGCTGAGCCTGTAGCAAGAGGGTCCTGGAAGTTAAGGAACAAGGTTTGATCACAGTGGAGATCGAGGACGAATTGGGGAGGTTGATAAGGCACTGTCTCCAAAGACATTGGCGTAAGAGGACTTGAGGAGCTGCACGTAGCTTTGCATGCTTCGGTTGGTGCTCTCAGACTGTTCAAGACGATCCTTCAGGTCATGGAGGCGGCTTTCATACCGACACTCTGCCTGCATTAGGACGGGGGAAATGGTTGAAGCGGGGGAAACCACTGCCACGCTCACCCCATTTCTATACCAGATCCATTATGGATTCTTCATATAAGCAAGTAGCAGTTCACCATGCCAAGCAGAAATACCAGCCTGCTAACCCCTTTATCTTACAACTTTAGCATATCTTCTATGATCCCAATCGGTTCCCTGTGCTCCATCCTATTAAAAAAAAGCCAAAAACCAACCACCACAACCCACCTCATCTACTTCCTTGCCTCCCTATCAAAACACAATATGGGATGGACCTAAAAGTCTTTAAGAGAGTTAAGAGAGCTGCTGCTGCTGCAGAAAGCTACTCACATCATCTTTGCTCCGCCGCAGCTGATTCAGTTCCGTCTTTGTCCTGCTCAGTTGAGTTTCCAAATCCAGCATCTTGGACTGGGCTGTTCTCTCCTTTGCTGCTGCTCGCTCCCTTGTTTGCTCCAGCTTTTGCAGGCAAGGCAACAGAAACGAGACAAACCAATGTTTTGGGCTTTAGCAAAACAACAACAAAAAAGCATCCCTCAAGAACCTTTGGGGAAAGAGAGTGGCTTGATTCCAATTTTCCAAAGCTTCTAAAGCCAGGAAACATTTAAAAAAATGTAGCACTCACTTTCCTGTTGTATTAGAAACAGGGTTAATCTACATATGCAATGTTAGCAGGGGAAAGAGCAACAAGACGGGAGGGAAATTTCTGTCCTCATCCTCCCAGAGTTACTTTACAGCCAACACACGTTCTTCACACACACAAACATGTTCTTCAAAATACATGCCCACCTCTCAAGAGTTTGCAAGTAAAGTAACAGATGTAAAGAACTTGGAGAAGTAAAATGTGGGTATGTGTGTATTGGAGGGAGGGAGCATTGGTTTTACTTTAAATATCTAGAGGCAGTTCAAGTGGCCCAGTACATTATTATCTTTGCATTTATACTTCCCCACCAAGCTCACATTTCTAATATGAAAGACTAAGAAGAAAGAAGAAAGAAAATCAAATCACAAACAAACACAGAGACAGGAAACATCCTGGGAGCCAGCAGGATATGTAATGGCTAAGTGTTTTGCTTACACTGGAGAGAGCTGGGCCCCTATCCACCCACAATTTAATTGAGTGCTCTCTCTCAAGCTGAGCACATCTTCCAGAGCTGTTATAAGGAGAAAAGAGGCTCCTTGCATGGGCTGTTCTCAAGAGCTCCTCAAAAGTAGGATGGGATGGAAGTGTATCAAATATACATGACCTCCTACTAGGGCAATAGGGAAGGGCTCTTTTCAACCCAATTCCCTGATGGGCAGCCTTGGGGAAAGCTGTGGCAAGGCCGGCCCAAGACATTAGGCACATGGGCGAACCACAAAATGGCGCTCCTCTCCCACCACCAGGGAATAAAGGGCGAGTGAAGATCTTTATTAAGAAGGGGGTTGGGGAGAATAAAGATCTACCTTGGGGGGGGGGTGCCTGTTCTGTATCACGCTGGGTGGGTGAAGAGCCCAGGAGACCCCCAAGGGCAGCCCTGCCATTTTCTCCCTAGGGACAGGAGACTAGTAGTGCCTCCTGCTCACCAGGAAGCTGCTGCTGCGGCAACAGGAGACACGTTCTCTGGAGGCTGAACCTGCTGCCCCTGTGGATCTTGCTGCCTCACCTCATGGGTGTGATGGCCAAGGCACGTGGAGGGGACTTTTGTACAGTGGGCTACATTTCCAGCCACAGACACCTCTGCCTCCTTCCAGGTTAAGTGAGGCATTGCCACAGCTCAAGGACACATTCCTGCAAGGAACTGCTGAGCAAAACCATGCAAGGAGGACATTCAGAGCAGGATTGGAAGAAGCATAGAGAGTCCCAAGGACCACATTTGGGATCCAGGGTTGATCCCATTTGGGACCCCACCCCTTGTACTAAAGCATCTTCTCACTGATCTCCTGAAGCTGCTCCTCAAAAACAAAACACTTCAGGGAAGAGAATTCCGCTCCCACTGCAATGGCAATGCTCCTTCAGACTCATTGCCCAGTGGGAGGTACCAACCTGCTTCTTGGCATCGCCAATTGCTATCTCCAGCTGGCGTGCCAAGGCGCCACATTCCCGGGTCTTCTCCTCTAGTCGCAGCTGGGCCTGATGGATCGACTCCTCCCTTTTCGCTATGACCTGGATAAATTCTATATTCTGACCGCTTGCTGCTTCAAGCTTCCTGAATTGCAACCACAAGGAAGATTCATGGATATATGCCAATCAAAACAGAGCTCAACATTTAAATGGACTAGATGTGCCTGTAAATAAGATTTGATAGGTGCTACTTTATACAGTGGTACCTCTACTTACGTTCACCTCCGGTTATGTATCCTTTGGGATACGTACTTGGCAAACCCGGAAGTATTTTTCTGGGTTTCACCGTGTGCACATGCACAGAAGCACTTTACCGCTGTGCGCACATGTGCAGAAGTGGTCCTTCCAGTTGCAGAAACCTTGGGATCCGACCGGAGCTCCGGAATGTATCCCATCTGCAACTGGGGGTACCATTTTGTGTGTGTGTGTATATATGCTGGATAGCCAATGTAATGCCATCCAAGGGCTGGTGGACTCTTGAGTCTCATCCAGTATGGCCAAAGGTTGATGGGAACTGGAGTCCAGCAACATTTGGAGGGTATGATGTTGGTCACCCATCCTGCATAGGAACTGCAGGTGGCCAGCACAGTCATTGTTGCTTTGCCGATAAGCAATTTTCTGGAAACAACAGCAAAAACTTGTTTGACTACAATGTCTGATCAAGCCACAGCTCTAGTGAAAAACAAACAGAGGCCTATTGACAACACTGATATTGCAAAGGAATGGTCTGCAATTCAGAACATCATTTCTGCCCAGCATCAGCTGCCAGCACTGCCCGCCTGTAGTTCTCCAAAGCCTTAGTTGGGAAAAGGTATTTCCTTCCCCATCTTTCCCAGCTACCATGACGTTTTAGCTGGAGATTTGACTTCCAGACCTCCTTAATGTGAAGCCTGTGGAACAGCACTTGCCACAGAGCATTGCATTTGTTTTGCTCTATGTGTCTGCTTTAGTTCCAGTGCTTCTGAAGAGGTCTGGCTGAACGAGCCATCATGAGAACTGATCATTAGCTGCTGACCACAGGAGGAGATTGGTCCTCGGAACCAGCAGCTATCTTAAGAGGCAGGTTGTGGAAAGCATATAGCTACATAAATTGCTACAGTTCCTTGACTCCTCCCTCTGGCCTCCCCCCACCCCACAAAAAAGTATAATGTATTGGCCTGAACATAAGCCGCACCTGAATATAAGCCGCACCTTTAAAATTCAAAGGGAGGGCGAGAGAAAAAACACAATACCCAAATATAAGTCGCTCCCCTAAAATTCTGCAGGCACTCACACCCATTCCATTTTACCGTATGTATGTTTCAGCAGCGATATCGTAAAAGCCAATTTTTGTAAGGTCGCAAATTTAACCTGCACTTTTAACTTTTCATGGTCAGAATCTGGTGGGAAAGTGAGGCTTATATTCAGGCCAATACGGTATTAACCTACATTTGGAATGCAAGAGGCCTTCACTGCCGGTAGCCTGGTTTGCATGTCACAGTAAGCGAATGCAGAAGTGTGGGGGCTCCTGAAGAGGAGATTGTGGCCATTTTGTTTCTCCCTGGTTGTTTTGCTGCTGCATCAACACTGAATGAAACCATCGTTTGGCTTAGCATGTTGTCCAAACCCAGGCTTGTAGCTTAGCTCTTCCAGGCAATCCACAAGCCAGGAACTAAAGGACAAACCCTAGCTACCGCCAACAGTTAATCTGGAGAGAGTTAAAGTCTGACCCCAGGTCCAGACTTACAAAGATCACTGCAGGCAGCAGCAAAACTCTGCTGTGACTCAGTTGTGACTCCTCTCCTGAGCTCCCTATGTTCACACTGAGCCATGGTTTGGGCTTTGCATGGTGTGCCAACCAGAGCAACCGTCTTCCCCACCATCACCACCAAGCCCAGCATCCATGACAAGACTACAGAGTTCCGTACTCAACACTGATACAGCACCTGATTGATCTATACGCACAGGAAAACATTTGCACAACACAGCCTTTCAGTTTTGATCACTCTGCTCCCATCCTTGACAAAGCGGCATCCTCCCCACTTGCTCCTAACCTCTCCAGCTCTTCAAGCTTGAGGATCAGCTGCTTGTTCTCTTCTTGGGCAGACTGATACCTCTCTCTCATCATCTCCATCTTGTCTCCCTGAAGCTCAATCTGAAATTTGATTTGACTTGATTTAATATTTGTATTCCTGTTTTCCAGCAGCAAGCGTTCAGCTCAAAGCAGCTAACATGGGCATTAACAAAGCAAGAGACATTGCAGTCACAATAATATCAAGCACAGCATCATATAAATAAAGAAAACGGCAACAATAAATCATCAAAACAATCAATACAATTAAATCAAACCATAGTAATTCAAGATACGAAAATGAAAGATTGGTTTAAAAAAGTAGGAAGGCGGAAAGGCAGAAAATGTGTAAAGTCCTTCCCAAGCTACCAGTGACAGATGCTACTCATTTTGATGTTAGATCTCCCCATTCTTTATTTCCTAGAGAAACAGGAATGGAGTCACACAGAGACAGAAAGAAAGACAAAGAGAGAAAAGGAGCAGAAAAAACTACCATGTCCAGGGCTTAAGTGGACCAGGGCTCATTTGGTGCTTATTTAATGTTACTATTTACATTGCACCTTTCTTCTTCCACAATGGAAGGTCATCCACATGTAGTTTCCAGGTACTGAGCAGACCCAAAGCTACTTAGCTTCAGCAAGGTTACACCTTGTGTGCTTTGAGACCAAACTCCAGGAGCAGAATCTGATTTCAGTACCAGGAGGTGGGACACGGAGTAAAATTAAAAACAGCCTTCTGAGGTAGGGGTCTTTGCCTCACCACTAAGCAACTATAATCAGCAACCCCCTTCACATACACCCTCAACCTCACTGGTCAGAGGGATGGTTGCAGGGCAGGGATGAGCCCAGGCACCTCCTGTTGCACACATTAAGCACTGTATGTGTTCCTGTTTTTGTGGCCTTTTCAGAGCCTATTTTGATCCAGCATGAATTTTTTTTCTTCTCAGCGCTGCACAAATGAGCCGCCAGCCACCTGCAAGCAAAGTGAAGCACACACAGATTGAGGCAAACCCCAAAGGAGAGAAAAATCACAATCTCTCTCTTACACACACACACACACACACACACACACACACACACACAGAAGGAAAGGCTTATGGAGCCGAGCAAAATTAACCATGAGTTGCTAAAAAGATGAAGTTGCCTTTGACAAGGAATGGAGGCTCAGGTGCTTGTGGCCAGGCAAACATTGTACTCATGTTGGTTTGCACCCCATACAATAATTTTAAAAAATTCTATGAAAATTAATATAAAAAACCAAGATCTGATTTAATCTGCCAAAAGCTTATTTCACATGGATTTACTGTGCATAAAGATTTCTGGCTCAAAAAGAAGAATTTGAGTCAGTTTGGAAGCACAGTACAGCAGCTGTAAAATTAAGGCCAAAAAGGTCACACAGAGAGGCTTAGGGAACCAAGTGTTGACTGTCAGAAAGACCAAAGGACTGGAACTTTAGCAAGTGTAACTAAACCAGTCACCATGAGCTGAACCAAAGAAGCTCCCCACCACCCACAGCCCAGGTTTTTGCTTTCAGTTTTAGCACATACCACACTTACGAGGATGTGTGCATTTCAAGACTGTTCAACACAGGAGGAGAAACCGAAGTGAGTGCATCCTAAGAAATTCAGTTTCTATTTTCTTCTTGAAAATGAAAGCAAGCAATCCTCAACGGCATTACTTAAGTGTTCCATGCCTAGGTTGCACCTTCTCTCTCCCCCCACGACAAGATAAATAAATTATGCAAAACAAGCCAACATGTGCAAATATTCTGGTAGGCAGTTTGATTCCTCCATCCCACTCAGTGCCTAGAGACCTGCAAAACCATTTTCAAATTTTCATCCCTCTCAGTAATGAGGTCTAGAAATTTGACTTTTTGTTGATGAATTTAAGTTTCTAGCTTGAACTGCAGTTACACAGAACCCTGGGAAACCTATGCATTGCCATATGAAGGAAGGACCCACAAATAAAAGCGTGAAGGAGGCTGGTGGATCTTAACTGCATGCTTTCACAAGGCTACCCATTTGTTAACTTGCCAGAGAAGGTGTTGGTGGACTGAGAAAAGCAGCAGGCTTAAATGCAGATAGCAAAACAGCAAAACAAAGACATGCCACACGTCCTTTTATTCTGCAGTGCAGATGTTTAATCATTTCAAAAAGAGACGAGACAAGAGACAAAGATTGCATTTTCTTGATGCTAGAGGCTCATTTTGGTCCTCGGCTTGGGGTTCGTGTGGGCACCTTCTGCCAATCCCTTACCCGCTGACGGAGGTCTGTGATCATGGCTGACAGGTCCATATTTTTCTTCTCGTAACTCTTTAGCTGTTCCTGACACTCAGCCAGTTTAGACTCTGTGAGCTTCAAGATCTCGGGAAGCTTTTCTAGCTCAGCAACCTGACTCTGGAACTGCTTACGAGCCTGTGAGCAAGAATGCAAAAAGCAGGAATTAAAGATAACAGAAAATAAAAGCACACATTCTGCTCATGTAAAAACACCAGACAGGCCCCACAAATAACCCAGAGATGCATTTTAAATAAAAGGACACATTCTACTCATGTAAAAACATGCTGATTCCCGGACCATCCAGGGGCTGGATTCAGAAGGTGATTGGGCTGGATCCGGCCTTAGTTTGCCTACCTATGGACTAGATGGAGCAATGGTTTTATTTGATACGATAGCTTCCTATTTATTAAACTTATTATTTATTAAACTTTTATGAATAGCTCTGCTGAATTAGACTGAGGCTCTAGATTATGAAAGAGGATGAAAATCTTTTTCCCATCTGTCTTATCTAACTCATGCCATCTTTTTGTGTCACGACATCTCTATCAAGTCCCCTATTCCTTGCCTTTTTCTAAACTAAAAAGCTCCAAGCACTGCAACCTTTCCTGAAAGGGGAGTTGGCTGTTCCAGCCCCTTGATTACTTTGGTTGTCCTTTTCGTCACCCTTGAATGCTCAATGTTCCCAACTCCACATCACAGCAAAAAAACCATCTCTATAGCAGTCCTACACATAAACTGTATCTATGGAGTTTCACACCTCGACACATAATTCTCCAAGGTTTTTTCTAGCTCTGCTACCTGAGGTTTTCCAAACTAGAGACGCCGGAGATTGAACCTGCACCTTCTGCATGCAAAGCACGTGCTCTACCACTGAGCTATGACGCCCTCCTAAATCTAGATCACCATTCACCACAATTTTACAGTTTCTTCAGTAATCTATTACTTCTATGGTGCTAATTACACTGTGAATCACTCTGACTGGACAAGATGCAGCATAATGAAACATCCCATTCTGTTTCTTTTCTTTTTTTTAAAAAAAGCAGCAATGGAAGAGCCTTGGAGGAATGGAAACCCATGATGAACCCTAACTTCCAGATTCCCTGCCTTCCCTTCTTTCTTTTCTTTTTTTTAAAAAAAGAGTGAATCTCTAACGTTCGTAGAAACTGATAAATATGATGCAAAATGTACAAGCCGTATTCCTCTCATGTTTTTGTGAGGTACTAGTCTGCTCCTTCTCTTCCACACCCCACAAAAAGTTTCCGCGCAGGAGCTACAACACATGAAACCTCCAGATTTTATGGCTCGTCTACAGCTTGGACCAGACACTTACATTTTCAATCTCCTTGGTCATTTCCTCTTTCAGTGATTTGTTCTCTTTCTCACAAAGCTCCAGTTTCACAGTCACCTCATCAGCTTCCATTCGCGTTTTCAGCACCTGGGGAAAAGATGTTGGTGGGTTATTGTTTTTTTAAGGAGAAGACAAACATGTACAGCAGCCACATTATCATATGGAACTGAATGAATCATGTTTCAATTTGGGTTTAGTGAACGCAACTGCGAGAAATCTGAAGAGAAAGTATTAAAAGTCTTGTTCACGTAGAGACTCCATTTTATAATCAATCCTCAAAATAAAAGTCAATGCAGTTATGTTCTCACCTAAAGAAGTCAGAACTCAGAGGGAGACACACCCACCTGCCCTGCTGAACTGCTTTTCTCCATTTGTGTTAGAACACATAAACTCTACCTCTAACCCAGGGGTCAGCAACTTTTTACAGCCGTGAGCCGGTCCACCGTCCCTAAGACCATGTGGTGGGCCGGACTATATTTTTTTGGGGGGGGGGAATGAACTAATTCCTATTTCCCCACAAATAACCCAGAGATGCAGTTTAAATAAAAGGACACATTCTACTCATGTAAAAACACGCTAATTCCCAGACCGTCCGTGGGCCAGATTGAGAAGGCGATTGGGCCGGATCCAGCCCCCAAGCCTTAGTTTGCCTACCCATGCTCTGACCTATACAGGTGCCTTTGGTTCATATTTCCTCTCTAAATACCAAGAGTGGAATATAATTCTGAAATCCATACCCTACAGCTTTACTTCTCATAATTCCACAATGATGGGCTCATGACTGTAGGTTAATTCCACAGGGGCCATCGTTCTGTGAATCACTCTGACTGGGCAAGATACAAAGTAATGAATCCTCCCATTGTCTCTTTAAAGACAACAAGACCACACACCCAGCAATAGAAAAGCTCTGGAGGCATGGGGATCCATGATGAGCCATAATCTCCAGATTCCTAGCTTTTCTTTAAAAAAATATAACAAAACAAAAAAATCTCTAGCATCTGTAGAACCTGATATATATGAGGCAAAATGTACAAGGACCAATCTTCTCATGCTTCTGTGAGCTACTCCTGCATGCAAGCCCTTTATCCGTAGAAAGAGCCCAATTTCACTACAAGGTGAGACAAACACCTTTCAAGGGTGACAGTTCAGTTAATAAAAAGGTACTCTAAATTAGTGGACAAGGCTTTTATACAGGAGTGCTCCAATTTGTTGGCTTTCCTCTTTGTCGGCCTTTGCCAAGCTGGAGTCCTCTCCAGATGTTTCAACTACAGCTCCCATCATCTGCAGCATCATACAGCTGTGCTGCCTTGGTCTGATGGAAGCTGTGGTCCAAAACATCTGGAGGGTCTTGGTAAAGGTTGCCATTTATGAGCCTAGCCTAAGCCAAGGCATCTGCATCACCTGAGTCTTTCATTGCTGCCAAGAACAGAGAGAAGCTCAAAATCAAGTAAGAAAAGCCTTTAGAGACACCTGAGAAAACTAACCAGTTTAAGCCTATTTTATGTTCTGCAGCTCTCAAATCATTCTCTGTATTTGATGTGCATTTGTTTATTGCTTTTTAATTACTACCACAATTGGGCACCTCTCAGATTTTGAAATATTGTAATCTATCTTGGGAAGGGGTATTTTTTTATTTTTAAAAAAGATATATACTATTTCTACATTCAGTCCCCCAATAATAGAGGGCTACAAAATGAAATAGACCAACTTCAAATCCTTTCAGTAACACAAAGGAAGAAGAGCAGGTGCTTATCAGGTACCCCCACCTCTTGCAAATATCTAGAAAGGAAATTGCTAAGTACTTGCTTAGACAAAAGACACAGAATGCCTGAAAACCAAAATGCACCTCTGCCCCACTCCCCAAGCTCCAGGGTTTTGGAGCTCAGCAGGGCATTCCTGCCAGAAGACGGAGAAGGAAAGAGGGTGCCAAAGGTCTTTCGAGAGCAGTACCTGGTTCTTGTAACTTTCAATTGTCCCTTCGTAGTTCTTGAGGGATGCTTTGAGCATTGCTATTTCCTGCTGAGCTTTATTCAACTTTTCCTCCACCGGGAGAATGCTATTCTGTAGGAACCAGAAAAGAGACGTGTTCAGTCAGAAGAGAAAGGACTGCTGGGCTGTACAACAAGCATCTCCTTCCTGGCGTAGGCAGTTAAGGCTGTCAACTAGAACCTGGGAGACCAGGGTTCGAATCCTCCACTCGGCCACGAAGCTCACCAGGTGACCTTCGGCCAGTCACTCACTCACAGCCTAACATACATCACCAGGTTGTTGTGGGCATTAGAGGAGGAAGGGGGGGACACTTGGATAACAGCCCGGACTGGAATAGAGTCAGGGGAAGCTGCACTGGCAAAAAGACAGTTGGAAAAATATATATACACAAATAAAGCTGTATTCGATGGATGAAAGGATCTATGATGTTTGACATAATTGAGAATCGCAGAGCCAGGGATGGAGAATTTTAAAGAGTTAAAATCGGGGTGTGGAAAATATGGAAACAACGAGCGAGGCAGGACTGAGATTTGGAGATATGCTTCAGAGGTCCAGAGTATGCCCCGAAAAATCAACAATTACAATTTGGATTATAATTTGGTCTTTTTTAATTTTAGGTTTTTTATTTTAATTGGATTATGATTGGATATGTTAATTGGATGTTTTTTATTGGAAAATTAATTTTATTGGAAAATTAATAAAAATGATTTTTAAGAAAAGAGGAGGAATGGGGAGAAGCATCTACACCACCTTGAGCTCCTTGGAAAAAATATGGGATAAAAATGCAATAAAATAAACAAACAAATTCCGTTTGGAACATCTCCTGCACTATCTCCACTGAAATGATTGGAAGTTATTTAAAAAGGATGGTGGAGATGCCCCTACCAGAACAAGACCAGAACTAGACCAGTATATATGTTTTGGACTACAACTCTCAACAGTCCTAGCTAGCATGGTTGCATTATGCTGGGCTGATGAGAACTGTAGCCCAAAACATCTGGAAGGCCCCACCATGGGGAAGATGAGGACTTTTCTCTACTAACCTTCAACCTCTCATTCTCCATTTTGAATGAGGTGCTTTCTGTGACCTGCCGGTGCAGTTTGTCCACCATGGCATCTCTGTCTTCCCGCATCTTGTCTTCCATAGTGGTTTGCTGTTCCATCAAGTCTGAAATACGGCTTAAATACATGTCAAGGAAAGAGACATTAGTCCAAGGAAGAAAGAAGCAGTCTCAGTTCAAAGCAGAATTTCACAAAGATGACGATCATTTTAAGGCACATGATTCCCATATAGCAGAAGAGGGGAATCTGTGGCCCTCCAGATGTTGGCTGGGGCTGATGGGAATCTGACAACAACTGAAGGGCAACAGACAGCTTGCCCCTGTTAGAGACAGCCAGTGTTGTGTAAGGGTTAGGGTGTTGCACTAGGACTGGAAGAGATGCACATAGGTTCACATCCCCACACAACCACAAAGCTTGGGTGACCTTGAGCCAATCATGATCTCTTTGCTTCCTCTTGCAGCAAAGAGAAGAGATTAATGTTTATATATTTATCAATAATCTGGAAAAATTAGAGCAGCTTCCTAATACCACATGCAACCCATCCCCTTTCATTTGGCCAAGGAACTTGAAAAGAACCAGACCTAGGAATTCACACTAAGGTAAGTCCACCCAACTGTGCTACTATTCACATGGGAAGAGCAGTCTCAATCCCCCAATAGAGGTGGACCCATTATGTATGACAGCCAAAATATATCAAGCTTTGCATGTAAGGGGCACAGAGTCTTTGGAAGACATGGGATTGGTTCACACCTAATGTCAAACTGAGATAAATCCTAGTCTACCATCCTAACTTGAAATGCAAAAAACAAACAAACCATGGTATTCCAGCTTGGATATTATGAATTGAGCTAAGAAGGCTTGGTCACAATTTCAAGCCAGGCCTCCAGGGGAGACAAAACATCTTCTGACACCCCAAATGCCAAGGAGCAGCTACTGGAATCATTTCACTTTGGATTTCCTAATGGATTCCCCTTTGCACTCAAGCTATCTGGATCCTAGGAACAACCACTGTGCAAGACTGTTCCTCAGTTTTGGCAATTGTATAGAATACTTAGATTTGCTCAATATTAATTAATGGACTTAGCTTCTTTCATATTAGGGAATTTAAACCCAAGTCCACAATCAAAAATCATACTGATCTGTCTCATAATGTCAGTAGTGAAATACTGGGTATTTTTATTTGCTAAGTTTTAAAAAAAGTAATTTCAAAGTTTCCATTTAAAAGAACATACCGAGAGTGGCTTACAAAATTTATAAAATACCTCACAGACATAAATAGAGATTCAACTTCTCTGTCTTTACTGGCAGTAATTTTTTTGTGCAAGGCTCTTACTTGCCTGTTTCACTACACTAGGGTGGTTAATGTCAGGTCTGAGGGCCCAGTGGCATCTCTTTCTGGCCCTCGGAACACTTTTCAGACCAGACTGTCCTCTCTGCAGGCAACTGTTGTCTTTCATACCCCACACCCCGTTTCATAACCTGATCTCCTGTCATTCCTTCAGCCTTTCTGCAAAGAAGTCCACATTCTTTGACAACTTAGGCCTTGAAAGCAGACTAAATGCAAAGAAGCCAATACCAGCATTCTGTGACTTATTGCAAACTCGCACCATTTGAACCCCCTTTTAGCACAGAGCACCAACAGGATTATATGCTGTACACAACATAATTCTGAATGGATTTTTTTTAAAAAATCCAAAAATCACAGAGCTGGCAGAATTGCAGTCACAAGTCATGGAGGAAACAGAAATGACAGAGAGCCAGGACATATGGCCGTCACCTTCTTAACTAACTAAAAAGAGAGTAATGCAGTGATGGGGAACCTGTAGCTCTGCAGTGTTGTTGGACATTAAATTCCCTCTACCCCAAACAACTGGCTATGCTGGCTGGGGCTGATGGAGCCCAGTAGCTTCTTCAGGAGTCCACAGTAATCTTTTGGATCTGAGTGTTGTGCTGCCTCCCATCCATCCCTCCACGTGAGCCGTTTTGGGAGCCAGCTCCAAATGGGACAGCACGGCTCTCACCTGTTCAGCATCACAATCTCGACTTCCAGATCACTTTTGTCTTTCACCACCTGGTTGTAGCGGCTTCTCCATGATTCCAAGGTGGACAACGCCTCAGCAACATAGTTGTCCTGCCAAGCGAGGCAACAGGCAAGGTTAGAAGAGCAGCCACATTGTTTGGCATAGAAAACAAGAACTCATCTGACACCCCACACTAATGACAAGTTGTACAAAGCAAATACAATGGACCTTTGGGTAACGTAACTTTTGGGTTGTGAACGTGGCAAACCTGGAAGTGTATACTTCTGGGTTTTGCCATGCACACATGCACAGAAGTGCTCTATCGTGCCACATGAGTGCGCAGTAGCAGCGCCTCATATTGCAAACTTTTCGGGGTACGTAAGGACCCCCAGAACGAATTAAGTTCGTATCCGGAGGGTCCACTGTAGACTTTCACAGCAGCCCTGTACTTCTAGCCACCTTCAGCCAAAGCCAAGCCTAGAAGATCAAGGCAAGCCCAATACAGATCAAATGCTCCTCAATGTCCTAACCAAGTTAAGTGGTCAACAGCATGCTCATTCCCTTTGCAGATTCTCCCCTTCTTTTCCTTTTCAGCTTTCACAAGGGTGGCACAGAGTTACATCTGCAGCGATGACTTTGATTATACCTTGCTTTAAATCAAGAATTAAAAGCTGTTTTGGTTGAGAACTAACCACAGTTGTCATTTATCTCCAGTGCATCATAACACTAAGCCATATTAATGTTGGACAGGAAGGGAAGGTGAGAAAAACAGAAGGAAGAAGAAGATGGGGAGGAAGTACATAAGCCTATGGGGAGCTCCCAGGTAACATGCTTCCGTCCTTATTGCTGGTGTCCTCAAATGAAAAAAATAAATGGTGTGGGGAGGCCACTCCACAAAACTTTGGCCCAATAGTAAGCGATGCCCTGGCATGGAGGCACCAGAGCAACCATAACCTTTTCTGCCAGCTGGGCATTCAGTTGATCTGCATACTCCTCGCTGCGCTCCGCTCGCTCTTTCTGGGCCTTGATTGCATTCTTCAGGGCGTCCTTGTCACGCTCAGTCTTCGTCTTCAGCTCTTTCAGCTGTTCCATGATATTTTCCACTTCTGCCTTGTGTTGAGCTGCAACACGCTCTAGATTCTGAAAGGAAGGCAATCAGGGTACATGAAGAAATTAATTGTGGTTCAGGCAGCCAAAGACTAACTTTTCCTCCCTGCAAGAGCTGAGAGCAGAGCAAGGCAACATAGAGAAATGTCTCAGGCCAGTCTTATACTATCCAAAGACCTAGTAAAACTAGCTGTACACAGCCTTAGTTCTGCATCTTTTTCTCAGTTGGTATATAGAAGGAAGATGTGTTCTGTCACCCCTTTCTTCACACTTATTCCTACCACCAAAAGTTTCTACTATAATCTCTAGCTGTCTGTCTATTTATTCTGGAAGATCTGGGGCAAACCACTGCTCTGGGGCAGGATGCTGGAACAGATGCAGAACCACTGTAGAACCCCAGGTTTTTGTATCCTTCTTTCCCTACTTCTGACCTAAATGATATTATAAAGGTAAAGGTACCCCTGCCCGTACGGGCCAGTCGTGACCGACCCTGGGGTTGCGCGCCCATCTCGCTTAAGAGGCCGGGGGCCAGCGCTGTCCGAAGACACTTCCAGGTCACGTGGCCAGCGTGACGAAGCTGCTCTGGCGAGCCAGCACCAGCGCAGCACACGAAAACGCCGTTTACCTTCCCGCTAGAAAGCGGTACCTATTTATCTACTTGCACTTAGGGGTGCTTTTGAACTGCAAGGTGGGCAGGAGCTGGGACCGAATGACGGGAGCTCACCCCGCCGCGGGGATTCGAACCGCCGACCATGCGATCGGCAAGTCCTAGGCGCTGAGGTTTTACCCACAGCGCCACCCGCGTCCCTTAAAATTATATTGTTATATATATTGTCATTCATGATATGTCTGTTTCTGTAATTTTATTATTCTATCCTATTTTTCTTGCTTCAGGACCTTTTAGCGGGAAGTGATGCACAAATTTAATAAACCTAAAGACCAAAGTGGCTCAAGATACTACTGGATTCTTTAGCAGAAAAAAACACCAGCTAAAAGTTTCTAAGTAGCTATGTAAGAGGACAGGAAGCATCCATCCGCATGGGAAGCACAAGTAAACTGAGTGAGACCAATGGTACATCTAGCTAAGTACTGTCCTACATAGAAATACAAAAGAACCACTGTTTAACTGGGCAGTTTTTTTATGAATTACTTCTAATATAAGAACTTATAAAAACAGCAGGCAGTAGGCACTGTTTTAAGAGGCTCCCTTTTGTCTGAAACAACTTCCTCGTTCTGAGACCATCACTTTGAGAAAAAGACGACAGGGCTTCCACAGCCTGGGCAAAGCTCAACTCACATGAATAAATGAATTCCATGAGGGCACTGCAAAATCCAGGTTTTAGATTTTAATTATTGGGTGTGGTATGCGTAGAGTCTGGGGAAACTGGGGTGCAAGTTGGGCCACAATGTGACTGTATTCATGGAACGTGGCAAACTGCTTCCATTCATCGAAAAGTTAACCATACCCCTGCTGGAATAAATGGCCCGTCCCCCTGTTTGCAGAATGCATAGAATTCTGTGTGTGACCCAATGCCATGTCCCCATCCCCTCATTCACTACAATCTATTCTGAACTCGGGCCTAGTCTAAACGTGCAGCAAAATGAGGTGGCTGAATTTTGTGATGGCAGAATAAACTGTACCACTCTGGACTGTGCCAGAGAGGTAGTGACACTTTTCTTTCGAATGCGCTCCTCTGTTAAAAGCCCTCTGCACATAGTAAGTGACCACATACCAGAGGAAACACTCTGCACAGTCTTCCTCTTAGTGTACTAACTTAAAACCGCACACACTCAAAGGAACATTAAAATAATAATTGTATTCCTCTACCCCCCAACCTGAGAAGTCCACTGTACCACTTCATCTGGCTGACTGTAGAGCACTAGGCACTGTTTGCTCAATATCACAAAGGTACTGTACCCGGATCTGGATCTGCAGGCGGTTATTCTCAGCTTCTTTGTTGCGCAGCTGTGCCTGCAGGTGGCCCCTCACGGCTTCCATGGATTTGGAGAGTTCAGATGCGGTCTTTGCTTGGTCCTAAAAGAAGGGAGCAGGGAGGGAAACAGGTCCATAAGATGATTTCTTCACCCTATTGCCCCCCAATTTCACTGGGAAGCCAGGTAGACATTTCCCAGCCAGATGGGCAGGGTAGAAATAAATCATCATCATCATCTCACAGCATCAAATGCCTCTGGAAAAAAACTTACCTTTTCCGTCTGTATCTGAACTATTAGATCATCAACTTCTTTTTCTTTCTCTTGCAGTTTTTTTACCAATTGCTGCAAAACAGAGAGCCCACAGTGGTTGACGATAGTAATTATTTGTCAAGTGTTCAAAACTTCCTTGGTGATGTGCAACAACTGCAACAACCAAGCAACCCCAACTTCAATCTTGTATTTAAGTACTAGCCTGGTAGCCATAGGCGAGAAGGAACGCCATGTAGGCCACGGAGTGGGCCAGTGGTGGAGTGCCAGAGGGCTTCTTCCTCCCCTGTGCCCAGCACAGAAATGAAGCAGGCTGCTAGAGGGATGGAACACTCCACCCCCGCCCCCGGAAAAGCAGGCTAGTATTATTAATTTTCTTTTGCGGGCAAGTAACTGTTTTGCACTTGTTTACAAAGCTGCCCTAACTGCTGGCTTATAATGTAACAGACGCAACAGCAAAGTAAAGGAAGAAACAGGAAAGTGGGCAAACTGAGGCTCCATTTCTAAACGTTGATGTAACCCAACCAAACGAGCCTATGATGAAGGGCGGATAACTAATTGAAATACGTAAAGGTAACTTGCAACTAACACATGCTTGACTTGTGTGCAAATATAAATAAATAAAAATTTATAGAAAGGGTGCAGAACCTCGGGTGGCCGGGAGGTGGGGGGAATTTCACAATCCCACCTGCCATTGAACCCAATGCATTTTCCCTATACATGATTTTTGCTTTACCCTGGAACATACCCCCATGTAAGCTGAGAATCACCTGTAACAAAAATAATAAAAAGTTTCATGCAGCAGAAGAACTGAACAAAGATTCATTTCCCTCTGGGGACTGTTTACAAGAGATGTATGTTAATTGATGAACTGGTCCTCAATTGTCCTTGTAACAGCCCTAGGTGGATTATTTCCCCCATTTTACAGATCAAGGAACTGAGGCAAGAGCCAGTTCTTCATTAGAAAACTAATGCTCCAGTTGCAGCTCCAGTGCAACCTGGTTTTCCTGCTTCAGGCACAGCACTTTGTCCGCAGGCAAGAACTCAGCATTTTGTTTCAAGAACATAATCTTAAGTCCCTTCAATATACAGGCAATAAACATAGAGAGTGAATTTCTGGCATATATTTACCGCTTTTTCGGCATCAGCTTCAGTAAGCCTCTTCATTAGTTGCGCCTGCTGCTCAGCCAACTTCTGAGAGTCTTTCTGCAGAAAGTGTTAAGGAGAGAGGGGAAGAAACCAAAAAGATTTATGGAAGGTTTTTTTTTTTTTAAATCCATCCCTTTTCCTATAGGGCTGGCTTTTGCAGAGCAATGATGGTGTTGCTTCTGAAAGGGGCATGTGTGTCGCTGACTTCTGTACCAAAAAGAAAACTACGATATATTGTAATGATATAAAATGATAGTAATGAGAATATATGTAAATAAAAGACTACAAAAGTAACATAAAATAATGTAAGCAGTAGTATTGTATGTACAAAAAGCCAGAAAGAGGAAGTTGAGGGAAGTCGGGGGGGGGGGGAGTTGCTTGAATTTTGTTTTTATATGATTTTTGTGACCATGATAAATTTAAATTGTAAAACCTAATAAAAAAAAATTAAAGAAAAAAAGAAAATAAAAAGAAAACTATCGCTTTGTGCCCCTTTCCCTAATGCTAGCAAACCCAACATTATGAAACACTACAGTGGTGTACAAAATAAGCAAAATTGCGTGTGTGTGTTATTACTACAGTATACAGGAGACTAATAAGCAGCCCTTTTGATTAAAGAGCTTCCAAGATTATTCTAAAGTAATCAGAAATGAAAACAGCAAATTAAAGAAATGAAATGAAAACAGCAAATTAAAGAAATACAATTCAACACCACACACAATCATAAAATCTTTTTTAAAAGTTGGGAAAGGGTAATTAAGTCTTAAGGGCACCATGGAAAAATTGAGATGGCCATCCTAGGGGGAGAGTATAGAAAGCAGGAAGTACTGTATTATTAACTGTAACCCAGAGATAGCCAAGACGGTGCCCTCTAGTAGCTGTCAGACTAGGTAAAGGTAAAGGTACCCCTGCCCGTACGGGCCAGTCTTGACAGACTCTGGGGTTGTGCGCCCATCTCACTCAAGAGGCCGGGGGCCAGTGCTGTCCGCAGACACTTCCGGGTCACGTGGCCAGTGTGACAAAGCTGCATCTGGCGAGCCAGCGCAGCACACGGAACGCCGTTTACCTTCCCGCTGGTAAGCGGTCCCTATTTATCTACTTGCACCCGGGGGTGCTTTCGAACTGCTAGGTTGGCAGGCGCTGGGACCGAGCAGCGAGAGCGCACCCCACCGCGGGGATTCGAACCGCCGACCTTTCGATCGGCAAGCCCTAGGCGCTGAGGCTTTTACCCACAGCACCACCCGCGTCCCATGCTGTCAGACTAGAGTGGCCCATATTCAGGCACAACAGGAATTGGAGTCCAGAAAAATGGGAGAGGCACCATGTCGGCTACCCCTGCTGTAACCATTTCTTTTGCCAATTGCACATTTAAGTTCAGGAGGCATCTGGTGCCACATGTTGAATCCCAAAAGCCTTGCCATTTGTGTTTTGGAACAGCTACTACCTCACAAGTGTGCACATGCAAGTTAACAAAAGGCGAATGCAGGAAAGGAAAAGCCTTGTGCTCTGCATTTCTTTCCCTTGCTGTTTAACCATAAGGTCACCTGTCGATACCCTGCTCCCTACCAAAAATATCCCAGCTTCAGACTTGTGTTTTTTGCTAACATAAAACAAGCAATCCAAGACACTTCAAGCTGACTGTGAGAATGATCAGCATTGCAATCTGCCTAGATATTTTGATCAGAAAATTTGTGTTTTCTTGGACAAGTTTAGGATTCTCTGGTGTAACATACCAGATAGTCAAACACAATCATAACGCAGAAAATGTAATCCAAAGGTGCCTCCTGTGACACCAAAGGGCTGCTCTGCACCTTGTGTATAAGCACTGCATCAAACTGGGGTCACAAAATCTGAAGACTCAGGGTGGGGATAAGGAACCCGCAATTCTCCACCAGATGCTGGACCACAATGCCCACCAAACCCTGACTACTGACCTTGACAGCTAGGATTAGCAAGAGCTGGTTAAACAGCGATTTCTGGCGTCTGTGCAGACGCAATTTCTGGTGCCACGCAGGGACTTGCCAAGTGCGCGGCTCGGTTCTGGAGTGGCTTGTGGGCTGGTTAAACAACCCCCGTGGGCCGCTTGTGGCCCATGAGCCTTAGGTTGCAGACCCCGTCTAGATTCTAGAGGCACTACAATAGCTACCCCTGAGGGAGACGAGTCAGATGTACCAGTAGGCCTACTCAGTAGAAGACAGCTTCCTAAAGATGAACTTCCTCTTGCATAAGCAGATTTTGAGAACAATATAGGAATGTACCCATGACAGCACTATGCACTTCTACTACCCTGTTTGTGCAAAACTACTATCAGGCATATTTGCTCCACACACAGTTCTTTAGGTCGAGTCCAAAGAAAAATAGGAATCAGTACCAAAGAGCAGGTGTTTCAGTCCTCACTCACCTCTCGACCATGTTGCTCTCTAAGCAGGTCTCGGAGCGTACGGTTGGTTTCCTCAAAAGTACTTAACTTCTGCAACAGCAGTTCTTTTTGTCTAGTAAGTGTGTTGATGTCCGAGACTGTCATGTTCTTCTCCTGGGGGGAGGGAGAAAAAAACCAAAGCCAAGGCTATCAGATTTGCTATCCAGTAGTACAGCTTCCAAATCTTTATTCAACAAGGCTTTGCCAGCTACATGTGTAAACAGCTTCAGGGCAAGTTTTGGATGGCAGAAAGATCTACTATTTCTGCTATTCAGGTACTTAAAAATAAACTGTTGCACAGTGCTTTACATTTGCCACCTCGCCTACAGTGAAATCTAAGATTAGCAGAGCAGAGCTGCAGATTAACTGATCAATTCATTACTTGATTAAAGATGTAGGATTGAATAAAGAGATGCCACTGTTTAATTGGGAAGCCAAGTCTGTACTTGGAAATTACTTTTTTTTAGTACACACAGTTATTGAGAACTGTAGGTGTAGATCAAGCACCAAGACATTTCGCTCCAACTTATCCCAATTTCACATACAAAAGTTGACTCTTACACCGGGAACTAAACAGTGCCCTCTGCTGTCAATGAAATCAGCAGGGCAGTTTCCTAGAAGGAATTAGCACCCATATTAATATGGATCTTGAGAACCAGGAGACTTACTGAACTGCAGCAGTCAACTGTTACATCCATGCAAGGAGCACAATTTAGCTTGGCCAGGTTTTAACTCAAACCATGCTTGCCACAAGTTTTTCTGCAAACTGTGCCCATCTACCCTTCAGCTGGCATGGCTTGTGACATCAGCCAATAGGGAGGAGGACAAAGTTTAATCTTCTGTTGCTGCTGTAATGGGAACAGGATCACACAGCCTAAGCAGCAGGATTAAAGGTGGGAGCTTGAGATTGGATACTTGAAAGGCTTTTGCAAATCTTCTCCTTTTTCCCTTCTAAGTTCCTGGTTCCAGGCAAAGTCAGAGCACTGGAGAAGTTCCCTCCTTTGCTTGCAAGACTTGCCTCTCTTAGTCCCTTCCTGATAAGGATCTGGCCCCGGAAGCTAAAGAGGTCGCCCCGCCCCTCTCTCTCTCTCTCACACACACACACACTATATGTAGGAAGCATGGTGCCCTCATTTGTGAGGGTCTGGTTTGTACACACATAAGACCAAGGTGGAAGGATGGATGAGCAGAGGAGAAATCATATGCTTGGGGCTTCCCCTTCCTCAAATAAAAAACTACACTGTAAAGACCAGCACAGCAGGTAAATGACTGGGACTGAACCCCCCTCCTTGATGTGTATCTATTTGCAGTTGTTTAATAAAACAGGGAAGGGAGCAGACGATTCAAAACTTATTGAATTGAATCCACAGGTGCCTTCAGAAATCAGATGTCCTTCCTTCAGTTGAAGCAGTTCAGAACCAACAGTGGCATTTGAAAACAAAAAGAGGAGATGAAGCAATTTTTGCCAACTCTCTAGGGCTGGGCGATGTTAGGTTTCCAACACCCAAACATCTCTACTTGGTAATAAACTGCAATGTTGAAAGAAGCTATTCTGGCCCCAGCCAGTGAGACTGCAGCAGCTCTCACCACGGCAGCTGAGGCGCTTTTGACTCCAGCACCTCACAGGCTGAGGCCAATGCAACTGGCCCCAGCCTGCTGATCAGCTGGAGGGTGGAAAGGGTCCTGCCCGCAGGGGGCTGAGCAAGCTCCAACAGGGAGCAACAGGGACCTTGGGGGGGTCCTTTGCAAAGCTCCCTCGGGCACGCTGCCTCTTTGTGGGATGGTCATTCACCCTGAGAAGAAAGACACAGCTCACCCTTCTGGGCTAAATCCGCAAGGCAGGGTGGGGGGTGTCTAGTGGAGCGGGGGGGGGCAAGTCTAACAGGCGAGTGGGAGCTCCTTTCAACATCTCCGTTAACGGGAGCACAGCCATGCACCCGAGTGGAGAACTGTGATGGAGCCCGCACCTCCCCATCTGAACAGCCGCAATCGTGCTCCTACTCACGTGCAAGCAGGAGCCGAAATGAGGCTCTCACAGCTGGAGAGCACATAACAGAGCCCCCACCAGTCCTGGCTCGTGTGAGCCGGTGACAGGTCAGGGGCTCCATAAAACTGATTGGCTGAGGCGAGGGCAGAGGCGCAATCTTCAGCCAAGCAGTTTAAGGAAGCAAAGGGAGGAACAAGCTATATCATGCCTCGCTGATGCAGCTTGTTTCTCCCTCTGCCGGTGAGAGGAACAGACCACGATGACAGTTTCACCTGATGGTATATCACTGGTGAAACAGCCACCGCTTTGGAGTCCCTCTGCCTCCAACGCCCAGCTGCAGTTTCTTTCCCCCTCAGCATGCTGGGTGCCGGTAGCAGAGGAGGCAGCAGTTTCATCCACGATAAACTGCTGAGTGAAACCACCATCGTGGTCTCCCTCTCGTACCAGTCCTGAGCAATATATCAATATGTCACCCAGGCCTACAACTCTCCCTTCGGTTTCCCCTGCCAGGTCCTGTATTGTTCAGGAGGCTCCACCCAGTGTTCTGGATAGGATTTCTGGAGTGGGAGTGGGTGCATCAGGAGAAAAAGAGAACCAAGACACAAGGGATGCCCTGTCTCATGAGCAGAACTGTTTTCCGGGGGCTCCAAATCCAACCTCCCCCTGCACTCTGAAGTGGTGCACAATGTAGTGTTACCACCTCATCTTCCCTGTACATCTAGACAAGCTTAAGCAACACCACCTGGGAACGGCCAGGGGAGCAGGCTGCCGCGCATTTGCTCTTTTCCCAATCAAGAGACCAAGGCAAGCCACCAGACTCCCCACTGAAACCGCCTGCTCCTCCTTGGGGATGCTCCCAACCACCACCTTTTGAAAAGCTGCTTCTATGCACTACTCTGGACTGGCACATACAGATTTTAGTTTGCAGATAGCGTCCTTCAGGGCCTTAATCTGTTTGGCGGCAGCTGCTCCATCCAGCTCAGCCTCCACTAGCTTGGACATCAAGCATTCTTTCTCGTGCATCAAGTGCCGCTTCTGAAGTCTGGAAAGGAATAATGTGTTAATCCTCAAATATTATTATTATTTATTCATTTTTTAACTTAAATTTTATTAAATCCCCTATGCCTTGTAAAAAAAGGCTAGAAAAGACACTAGGCTGGAGACTGCGCCCCTGAGGTGCCAGTTTTAAACGTATAAGGAATCTTGAAACAATTATAAGGAGGTAAACAGGTAAAGGACCCCTGACAAGTCCAGTCGCGAACGACTCTGGGGTTGCTGCGCTCATCTCGCTTTACTGGCCGAGGGAGCCGACATTTGTCCGCAGACAGTTTTTCCGCAGACAGTTTTTCCGGGACATGTGGCTAGCATAACTAAGCCGCATCTGGCAAACCAGAGCAGTGCACAGAAACACTGTTTACCTTCCCGCTGGAGCGGTACCTATTTATCTACTTGCACTTTGACGTGCTTTCGAACTGCTAGGTTGACAGGAGCTGGGACCGAGCAACGGGAGCTCACCCCGTTGCAGAGATTCGAACCGCCGACCTTCTGATCAGCAAGCCCTAGGCTCTGTGATTTAGACCACAGCGCCACCCGCATCCCAAGGAGGTACTTAAAGTCATAGAATTCCTTGCCTCTCACCATGAAGAAGTTACAGATAGGTAGCCGTGTTGGTCTGCCATAGTCAAAACAAAAAAATTTTTCCCTTCCAGTAGCACCTTAAAGACCAACTAAGTTAGTTCTTGGTATGAGCTTTCGTGTGCATGCCAAAGAATAAACAGACATAAATCGGACATCAAGAATCACAAAACAGAGAAACCAGTAGGAGAACACTTCAATCTCCCAGGACATTCTATACAAGATCTCAAAGTAGCTGTTTTACTACAAAGGAATTTCAGAAATAGACTGGAAAGAGAAGCTGCTGAATTGCAACTCATTACCAAACTTAAAACCATGGAGAGGCCTGGTCTGAACAAAGACATTGGATTCTTATCTCATTATACATGACAAAGCCATTTTTCACCTTCTCACCCCTTGCTTTTTCCTGTAAGACCTATTGCAGTCGTTAAGAGTCGTCAACAGGCTCATCACAGCTATCTGCCAATCACCCATTCCCACCACCCTTCTGAGTAATACCCCTCCCCACCTTCTCACTATATAGAAGGATCTGGCAACTTCTGTTTCAGTGTATCTGAAGAAGTGTGCATGCACACGAAAGCTCATACCAAGAACTAACTTAGTTGGTCTTTAAGGTGCTACTGGAAGGAAAAAAATTTTTTGTTTTGACCATGAAGAAGCACAGCCTACCAACTCAGGATTCTGCCACATGTTTAGACTGAGCCTGAACAACATAATTACAACAACAGCAGAAGGCATAGGTCACACCACATCCCCCAAATGCTCTTAGCTGCCCAGGAGCTGCAGTCTATCATGAGAAGTTTGACCCTCTACTGACAGTTACAAGAAAGAAGATTCCACCTAAACATTAGGAAGAACTTCCTGACAGTAAGAGCTGTTCGACAGTGGAATTTGCTGCCAAGGAGTGTGGTGGAGTCTCCTTCTTTGGAGGTCTTTAAGCAGAGGCTTGACAACCATATGTCAGGAGTGCTCTGATGGTGTTTCCTGCTTGGCAGGGGGTTGGACTCGATGGCCCTTGTGGTCTCTTCCAACTCTATGATTCTATGATTCTATGATTCAGTTCTGCTGGTGCTTATGAGCACTTGTCTGGGACAAATGGGGGCATTTCCTCTGGTTTGACACAGGCCCCACAGTAGAGGTGGAGGAGTAACAGTGCATACAATACGGTTGCCATTTTCAGCGGCTTCCACCCAGACTGCTGAATCTTGGCTATGTCAGGGATATTTGGTTGCAATGGTTCAGATCAGTTATTCCAAGAAATCCCTGCTACGCTGAAGCAGACAGAGGCTGCTCCCAATGAAAGAGGCCAAGTGTAAAAATCATAACCCTGCTTCAAAAGAGAGAATAAGAACCCACTCCTGCACGACCACAACCACCTGTAAATTGTAAAGGGCCATGGGCTTTGCCCACAGCTGCTCTCCCAAACCCAGTGATATACAGAGATAGGAAGGGTCAAAAGCTTAATTACATGCTAAGGTCTTTCTCCTCCTTCATACGTTCAATATTGCGCCGGAGAACAGTGTTCTCATGCTCTGTCTCCACCAGTTCCTGCGTGACCTCGTCCAGCTCTTCCTTTTGCTCTTCAAGGAGACGCTTAGCCACACATCGCCCATCATCCCGCTTTGGCATTTTGATCTGAGGACAGATCTGAGGACACATCTAACAAATTCAACAGAGAGAGAGAGAGAGAAAATTGTCACCCACAATATATCAGAAAATAAAAACACTTTGGCCAACAAATTTAGCAAGATTTTAGTAAAAGAGGAAATATCACAATTCTGCCCATTCATCCAGCCCATTCAAAGTGGAACAAATTCTGCTTTGCCCAACAGGAAGGTGGGCTCTAATAATGCAGAAAGTGAGAACTGGTCACCTGAACGGAACCCCTGTACTTGGAGCTGTTCCATTTTTACAGCGTACCGTAGTGTCTAGACTAAATGCCCCCAGCGTACCGTAGTGCCTAGACTAAATGCCCCCAGGTCTTAATTCTTACAGGGCTGAAATTTGGAGGATGTCAACTGAACAGGGAAACACACGTTATACCAATTTACATGGTAGCCATTACTGAACATGAAGAGCAAGTCAATAATCCTCTTAATAAAGGTAAAGGGACCCCTGACCATTAGGTCCAGTCGTAACCGACTCTGGGGTTGTGGTGCTCATCTCGCTTTATTGGCCGAGGGAGCAGGCGTACAGCTTCCGGTCATGTGGCCAGCATGACTAAGCCGCTTCTGGCGAACCAGAGCAGCGCACGGAAACCCCGTTTACCTTCCCGCTGGAGTGGTACCTATTTATCTACTTGCACTTTGATGTGCTTTCAAACTGCTAGGTTGGCAGGAGCAGGGACCGAGCAACGGGAGCTCACCCCGTCTCAGGGATTCGAACCGCTGACCTTCTGATCAGCAAGTCCTAGGCTCTGTTTTTTTTCCAAGTGAGTTTTTATTGTTTTCATTACATATTCTTTTCCAACAAATTGTAATAGCACCATACATTCCCTTTGACTCTGCCGAGTCACGACCCCCCTCCCTCCCCACAACTGGTATATTTATCCTCTTTCCATCACACACATCATTCTCAAATTAGTACTATTATACATTGGAGGTATTATGTCAATCCTGCTAGTGTCTTGACCTCTTTGCAATTCTTCTTTAAATATTCAATAAATTTACTCCAGTTATTTTGGTATCTTTGATCTCCCTGGTCCCGAATCCTCCCTGACAGTTTGGCAAGTTCTGCATATTCTGTCAACTTTGCCTGCCACTCCTGTATAGTTGGTATATCTTGTACTTTCCATCTTTGGGCCAGAAGGGTCCTCGCGGCAGCTGTAGCATACATGAACAAATTTTGATCTTCTATTTTAATTTCTGTTCCTATTAAGCCTAATAGACACGCTTCCGGTCTTTTGGGGAAAGTATATCTAAATATTTTTTTGAGTTCATTATAAATTGCTTCCCAAATTTTTTTTACCTTATCGCAGGTCCACCACATATGGAAATAGTCCCCATCTGCCTTTTTACATTTCCAACACTTCCTTTCTTTTTTCCTATACATTTTAGCTAATTTTACTGGCGTCAAATGACGCCAGTAAAGTCCTAGGCTCTGTGGTTTAACCCACAGCGCCACCCACATCCCAATCCTCTTAATAGAAGCCTGCTAATTTTGCTACAGCTGTTTTGTTCTGCTAGCTTTCGAAAACTTGCCATCAGGCACCTTTTCTTGTTCTCTGCTGTCTTTTTTAAACAGGGTAAAAAAAAAAAAGCAGAAAAGGCAGGGTGGGGAACCTGAGACCCTCCAGATGCCCAACTCACATCGCTCTCAGCCAGAATGGCCAGTGGTTAAGGATAATGGGATTGGAATCCAGCAACATAAGGAGTGCCAAAGGTTCCCTGTTTCCTCTCTTTCCTCTTCAAACTCAGGTTTCAACAATGAAATTGGCTGGCAGAAGGATGGGGCAAAAATCTTCACGCAATTCACCCTGACACCACAAGATGTTTTACAAGGGGGTTGTGCCACATCATTTTCTACAAAATTCCAAACGTGAATTCTAAACATGTAGGAAGAAGAAGAAATATCAACTCAACTCTGACCGCCTTACCTCATTTTTCAAGGTGCCCACCACGTTCATTAAGCTCCCTATCTTCTTCTCGTACTTGTCCATTTTGCAGTGAATGGCGTCCTCCTCGTCTGTTGAAAGATCACTCAAGCGGAGCACTGACAGTAACTTATCTGAATCTGGAGGAGTTATTTCCAGGCGATGGGTTGGTCCCTGATTGAGGAGGATAGGACAGAGGCTGTTATTTCGCTTCTTACACCTTTCCTCTCATGAGAGGATTAAAAAAACAACAACCCAACAACAAACTATTCTTAAAAACCTGTTTTTAAAAATCATTCTACAAACAGTTAAAAACATTGTGATCTCAGGGTTGCCAGGAAAACTGTCATTCAGACGTCTAACTCCAGGGTAAAGAGGAATGATTGCTCTTTTAGGTCCTTGATCCCAATCCATTCAGGATTTTATATGCTGGTACTAACACCATGAATTGAGCCCGGTCGCTCACCGGCAGCCAATGCAGTGCTTTCTGGACTGGGGCAGCAGTGGTTTCATGGGGCTGCCCCACTTACCACCCAGCAGCTGCATTCTGCACCAACCTCCACGCCCTCCTGTCCTCAAGGGCAGCCCCACAATTCAGATATCATGTCAAACAGCTATTAACAGACAGGTCCTCAGTTATTTTGTCTGATGACTTTTTAATTAGGTGTCATGCCATGTCACTCACTCCCCCAGGACTGTACCAAAGAAGAGAACATGAGTCAGTTCCCATCTCCATTGTTAAAATGAAAATGCTGAACTGGAAGATTACTTCACTCAAGTAGATGTGATCAACTCTGCACGCATCTGGCTGGGTTTCCCCAGACACTCTGGGTGGCTTACAGCATATATAAAAACATAACACATCAAGCACTAAAAACCTCCCAATACAGGGCTGCCTTCAGGTGTCTTCTAAAAGTTGTGTAATTCTTTATTTCTTTGACATCTGAAAGGAGGGCATTCCAGAAGATGGCTGCCATTACCGAGAAGGCCCTCTGCCTGGAACAAGCAGAAGACCCTTGGAGAAGGACCTCAGTGTCTGGGCGGAGCAGTGAGGGTGGAGACACTCCTTCAAGTATACTGGGTCAAGGCGGTTTAAGGCTTTAAAGGTCAGCACCAACACTTTAAAGGTCAGCACCAACACAGTGTTCTCGAAGCTACAAACATGAGTCTGACCAAACTGCGGGAGGCAGTGGAAGACAGGAGTGCCTGGCGTGCTCTGGTCCATGGGGTCACAAAGAGTCGGACACGACTAAACAACAACAACAACCAACACTTTGAATTGTGCTCTGAAACGCACTGGAAGCCAATGAAGATCCTTTAGGGCCGATGTTATATGGTCCCAGCGGCCGCTCCCATTCACCAGTCTAGATGCCACATTTTGGATTAGTTGTAGTTTCCAAGTCACCTTCAAAGGTAGAGCGCATGGCAGTAGTCCATGCAGGAGTCAACCAGAGCATGTACCACTCTGGTGAGACAGTCGGCGGGCAGGTTGGGTCTCAGCCTACGTACCAGATGGAGCTGGTAGACAGCTGCCCTGGACACAGAACTGACCTGTGCCTCCACTGGCAGCTGTGAGTCCAACATGACTCCCAGATTGTACACCTGGTCCTTCAGGGGCACAGTTACCCCATTCAGGACCAGGGAGTCCTCCACACCCACCCTCCCCCTGTCCTCCAAAACAGTAGTTCTGTCTTGTCTGGATTCATCCTCAATCTGTTAGCTGCCATCCATCCACCAACCACCTCCAGACACTCACACAGGACCTTAACTGTCCTCACTGGTTCTGATTTGAAGGAGAGGTAGAGCTGAGTATGATCCGCATACTGATGAACACCCAGCCCCAAGCCCTGGATGATCTCTCCTAGCGGCTTCATGTAGATGTTAAAAAGCACAGGGGAGAGGACAGAGCCCTGAGGCACCCCACAAGTAAGAGGCCAGGGGTCTGAACACTGATGCCCCCCAAACCACTTTCTGGACATGGCCCAGGAGGAAGGAGCGGAACCACTACATAACACTGCCCACAACTCCCAGCTCCTCTAGACAGTCCAGGAGGATGTCATGGTTGATGGTATCGAAGGTCACTGAGAGATCCAGCAGGACCAGGGAACTGCTTTCACCTCTGTCCTTAGCCCACTGGAGATCATTGACAAGTGAGGCCAGGGCAGTTTCAGTCCCATGATGAGGCCTGATTCCCAACTGGAAGGGGTCTAAATGGTTCGTATCCTCCTGGCGTGCCTGGAGTTGTTCAGCAACCATCCGTTGTTCAGAGACCACCTTGCCCAAGCATGAAAGATCTGAAACTGGGCAATAGTTGCTCATATTGGCCAGGTCCAAATATGGTTTTTAAAGAAGCGTTTAATAACCACGTCTTTCCACAGGCCTGGGAAGACTCCCTCAGAGGGAAGCATTCACCACCCCCAGAGCCCATCCCCCAGTCCTTCGTGGCTCGCTTTTATTAGCCAGGATGGGCAAGGATCAAGGAGACAGGTGGTCGATTTCACTCATCCAAGCAGCCTGTCCACATCCTCGGAGGTAACAGATTGGAACTGATCCCATGCAACTTAACTAGACAGGACCCTAGCACTCTCCCGCCCCAACCCTGCTCCCATAGTGGAGCATACCTCTTTCTAAATCTGAGTGACTTTATCTGCAAAGAATTTAGCAAAATCTTTGCAGGAGATCTTGGGGTCCTCGCCAGGCCCCAATGGCGAAGGAGGCGGTTAGATTGAAAACCACCTGAAAGTGTCTCCTGCTGCTGTTCTCTGCAGATGCAATAGAGGCGGTGAAGAAAGTCTTTGCTGTTGCTATCGCCACTTGGTAGGCTCAACGTTGAGCTCTAACCTGTGTCTGGTCCAATTCAGAATGAGTTTTCCGCCACCGGTGCTCTAACCGTCTCAGCGATTGCCTCACTGCCCTCAGCTCCGGGGGAAAGCATGGGACTGTCCAGGACCCATGCAATTGGGAGAGGGCGCTTCAGAGCCAGACAGTAGATAGCCCTGGTGAACTCCACATTCCAGCAGACCACCAGGGAATCAGCTGAAAGGCCATCAACATGGGATAAAACATCCCCTACCACTCCCTGGAAACCCTTTGGATCCATTACGTGGAAGAGCTGGACCATTCGAATGAGCCCCATCTCCCTAAAGAGGGGGTCGCAGAGAAGTCTATCATTTTCATTTTACAGTAAGAACACTGAATGATGATCCAAATACACATTTAATTTTGACATTCCCCTGCCCTTTCCACGGTTCACTTCATGATTTTCTTTTCCACTACATATTCTAATTAATCCCTATCTTTTCATTTTCTCATTTTCTATATCTCAATAGTTATTACTGCTGAATTTACTCGGTTACTGCTAACTTTTTAATTACAGTTCAGTAGTTTTCTTGCACCCAGGGCAAGCAGGATGCAAGAGGAGCAGATGGAGCACAGAAGCTCCATGCCTGAACCAGAGTCTTGAAGATTATGGTGGCTGTCACAAACCTTCATCTCCTTTACACTTCATAAGGGAAAGGGAATGCCCCATCACAATGCAAGAATATTTTCATACCAAAGCATTTGCATTGAAGATTCACCCTCCTGTCCCAAAATACAGACCTAGACCCCCAAATTGTCAAACAATTCCATTGTCTTTTCACGATCCTCAAACCCATGTACCAAAATAAATGGATCTTATTCGTAGCCATTAATGCTCCCTGTGGCCGTATACCACAGGAAGTTATAACCCATTGATTTATTTTAATTAGTTTTTTGTTCTATATATTAAAAACAAGAACAACACTTTCATAAAAGCAAACGTCTCTTTTAAAAACCCAAGGCTCATTCCCAAGCTCTTCCTGGGGGAAACCCTGGGGATGGCTACATATAACTTATGAGCATAGGAAGCCAGAGAATCAACCAGGTGCTGGGCAAAAACATTCCTCTATAATCAGGCCTTTGGCTGATTAAACCATCTATGGCCTTTTAAACAGGGCAACAGCGGGAAGAGTTATTGTTTTCATTTCTTATGTTATGTATTTTTTTGTTTTTATACGGCAAACCGCCCTGTGATCCTTGGATGGAGGGCAGTATAAAATTTTTAATAAATAATAACTGTTGGCAAGGTGGCCAACATGAAAAGCTGCCTTATACAGAGACAGACAGTTAGTCCATCTAGCTCAGAACTGCCCAACATGCTCTATGTTTTCAACCAATGTGCCATGGCACCCTGGAATGCCTTGAATGATGGTCAGGGGTGCCGCAGGCAACACTGGCCTCTGTCCCTCTTTCCTTCCCTACCTTTTCTGATGCCCAAAGACTTGCACAACTGTTTGCTGCAATGGTCTTGGCTACAATCTCCACAAGTGAATGGTGCTCCTGGGGCTGGCCAGAGGGTCTGGTTGCCAGGAGCTGAGGCGGTCTCGGAGTAAACAAGTTAGCGGACAAGGGAGCCCAGCAAGCCAGTCCACCGGCCCTTGATGCTGGGAATGCACAGACAAGTGGGAGGCCAGGCAGGCATTGTGCTGGCCTTTGTTGTGCTTGCTGTGTGCAATGCCTGCCTGGGAGCTGAGTGCCCAATGCCAAAGGGGAGCCTTTCTGCCATGCAGGTCCAGTGGCACCTGCTACTGCCACTGCTGTCTTCCAAGGTAAGGTGCTGGCCTCATGTTCACCTTGGGCCAGTCTCCAAGGGGTAAGGGGTGACATAACTGGAATTCTGAGGCTCTGAGCGTGTTTCCCCACAGGGGAGCCGCAGAAAGAATGTAGTTGGTCAAGAGAGCCATGAACTCAAAAAGGCTGAAAACCTCTGCTCTATACGATTTCAGCCAGGAATGCTTCAGCACACCTGGGACCTTCCGCACACAAAGCATGTGCTCTATGACTGAGCATCAACTTCTTCCCAGTTCAGCGTCTGAAAAGGCCTGTTATTAGGCTGCTAAAGAAACAGCAGCTGTCCTACCTCCCACTTGTATGATGACTCTCGGCAAGATGTTTTGCCTGGGGGCATCCAGGGGACTTTGGTTTTTACTCGAACACTGCGGCGCACATTCACGGTATCCCCTTTCATTTTCTGCTTGTGCTTTTGCTGTGAGGATGGGGGAGCAGAGAGGGGGAAAGGGAGAGAGAGAGAGAGAGAGAGAGAGAGAGAAGTAGTATACTGTTTTAGTTGCCCAAAACACTTGCTGAGATTACTTCCACCCCTAAAATTTGTGCAACGAAACTGGAAGCCCCCAACAAAACTATTCCAACAAACTGTACCACGAAAAAGGCTTCACATTCTACATCACAGTGCTGTCTCAGTAACCATGCTCAGGAAAAAGAAATATAGGTACCGCATAGCGAGGAGTATGGTACCCCTGAAAGCAGCTTTATTCTTTGTCAGTCAGGATCATTATGACATCATCATGTCTCTTAGTCACTTATGATGCAAGGTGGGCCTTAGTTACCCTGGGAAGATTAGATCTAGTGTATGGTAGGAAAGATTTAGGTCAGAGCTGCAGCAAAGTACTGATTGTGAATTGGAAACACATGATTCTGCATCTGATCCCCGGGCCACCTACTACAGGACTTACCAGGAACCTGAAGCTGCTGAATAGGTAGGCTGCAATACATCATTGAAAGTGACCTTTACTGCTGAAAGGCCTCAGGCCAAAACACATGTATGTAGACAACAGAATCGCAGACAAGACACCAACTCTTAGAAAGACAACAGAAGGTGTTTCACATGACTAGATGAAATTACAATTCTCCTGTGGCCCACAATATTTGCATGTGTTAAGAAAGAGTCAACAAGGTGCTTTGGGCATGAGAATGTGCTAAAATTGAAAGGGCATTAAACTCAACTCAACTGCACCCTCAACTGCAGCTCTGTTAATTAAAGCCCACAACATACACACATTTAACTTGTGCATGTTCAACTTTACACACATGGGGGCTGAAATAAATTAAATTTAAAAGGGGCAGAAAGTAGGTGGGGTTCCAGGAAAAATGACTTTGGTAATCCCACCCATCATTGAACCTAATGGGTTTTGACTATACACAATTTTGACTTTAGGTGTGATCTCCAGAATATAACCCCCCACCTAAGTTGTGGGCTTACTGATTTTGATTAATTAGCTGCTGGTTTGCTCTTCAGCTGTGGGGTGTAACGTTTTTAAGGAATTATATAATTTTCATTCTCCATGGGAAATGCATAGGTTCCACCGTTTCTGCTGGTTTGGAGTACCCAAGTTGCCAGACAGTGGATGGTTCACAGGGCATGAGTTCATTGCACCCACTATTCCTCTCCCCACAAGCACTAGGGAGAAACTAATCAATAGCTCAGCGTTAGCTGAACCAGCTTTCTTGATTTGTTTTGCTCTCCATAAATCTTGATGGATAAAGCCGAGGTTTGTTCTTAGCTTACTGACTTGTCATTTGAGCAAAGCAAACCACCATCCCTGGTAAGGAACACAGTTTGCTTTTTTCATGCACTAGGTAAAGGTAAAGGACCCCTGGACGGTTAAGTCCAGTCAAAGGCAACTATGGGGTGTAGCGCTCGACTCGCTTTTCAGGCCGAGGGAGCCAGAGTTTGTCCGCAAACAGCTTTCTGGGTCAAGTGGCCAGCATGACTAAACCGCTGCTGGTGCACCGAGGACTGTGCACTAGCAAAGAGGAGCAAAACAAACCAAATTTGGTTTACCATGAAATGTAAACTGGACAAATATGTTAATTTCAGCACAGTTTGGAAAAAATCCCCTTCCTGCCATGACATTTGCCATCCTACCCCCCCCCAAATTATTTCCTTAATTAATGTATAAGACTTCAAATAGAAATTTGTATTAATGGGAGGAAGTGGTATTGATTTTGAAGGAAGCACTAAACTAAAACAGTCTTTCAGAAGGAAGATATGGCACCCATGAACACAAGCCAGAGCAGTAAAAAAAAAAAAAAAAGCCAATTTTCTACACCTACACATTGTGACAAGAGCTGCAAAGTAAAGCAAACAAACCATTTGGGCCTGCTCTTCTTTTGCAAGGTAGGAAGAGGGCTGGGTTTTCACTGGTGCTTCTGGGGGCTGGGGCTTTCATGACAGAGCCCCTACAAACACCCAGCTGCACACTCATACCTGGGATTTTGCAGGTGGTGGTGTTTTCTGACCCTTTTTAATATGGACATGGACAGGGGTATTTTCATCCACATGGACGTGCAAAGGGGGAGTTGTGGAGCGGCTCTTCATGGTTCTTCTCCGATAACTGGGAAAGGGCATTCAATACAATGGAAAAAGGACCTGTGAATAAGTAGACCGGAAATAACAACTGTTCCTTGGACCCAAGTTTTTTTTAATAAAAAAACCAGGATGTGTAGCTCTGTTGGGTAGGAACATGCAACTGCTTTGAAGCCCACTTGATCACATAGCCATCTGGCCAACGTACAAAGGAATTTAAAACAAGTTTAAAGGGAGTCTGGAAACTGTGGCTTTTTAAAAAAACATGTTGTTCATAGTTAGTGTGTCACTTAACTGTGATTGTTTAAATATGGTTTGTTTTAACAAGTCACCTCCATGGTTTGAAGCTGACTTATTCTGAACAAGCCATAGTTTAAATTCTCCACAGTTTGTTAGTTTAGATGACAAATCAAGCTGCAGAAGCTTCCAAATTCCTAGACCAGAAGGCAGGGGAGCATGCAAGTCTCAGGCTCACTGCTGTTTATTCTCATCATGCAAAAGCAGCTGTGGGGAACCTCTATCCCTTCAAATGTTGCTGAACTATAACTCCTATCATCCCTGGCCATTTTTACTGGGGCTGGTGGGAGTTGTAATTCAGCAATGTCTGGAGGACCGAAAGTTCCCACCCCATGCTAAGGTTTAACAGCTGAACTGCATTGCCTCCAAACAAGATCACTGTCTCCAAAGAGCATCTTATGATCTTGTACAGTGTGTCCAAGAGATTTTGAGAATATGCTAATCAAGCAACTGTGCATGCTCCAGCTCACCTTGATTTCATTTTTTAAAAAACTGCTCAATGAAATACTCTGGAACACAGAAGCTAAACTAAATACCCCTTATTTTTCTAGGATTAATCTAAAACATTGTATTTCAACTATGAGTAGAATGCCTGGAATAGAAACTCTGTATATAAAACTCTTTACATCTTAAACTATGTTTGTACCTTACCTCAGTACATACCTTCACAAAACGTAAACGCCGTTCCCTGCCTCCATTTAATGACCGCTAGAGTGTTTTGATAACTTCCCTAGTGACCATCTATGAATACATATAGCCGAACATACATTCTGTTCTTGCTGCCCTCATCATGTGGAGACAACCCCCTCCTAAAAGTTTGCACTATGGCTAACTTATGCTACGTGGTACAATTACATACAGTTAGCAGGAGAGTGTCAGATTCTGGTGATGCGTTTTTTTGAGTTGTGACAATTACTCCACTCCTGAAAGAAGGGGAAAACCTAGAAAATAAAATGAAGCCACTAATTTAAAACAGCAAGCGTTCTTGTTTCCAGTACACAGCTACAGCAGTGAATCCAGAACCAACTGACTGAACATTCATACTGTTATCTACATAACTCTGTGCTTCTTGCAAACTACCCATTTATTAGCCTCAAGCCCAGATAGTTATATTTAGTCTATTAGCACAGTCTGCTTTAGGTACCAAGGACTAGTGTATGCTTACCCCCCAAAGGGCCTCTAGATGTTGCTGGACTACAACTCCCAGTCACTAACCATTGCCCATGCTGTCCAATGCTGAAAAGCTGGGAGTCCACAGCTTCCCCATCTCTTGAGAACTACCTCATGTACCATTGTCAATCTGCTGGCCTATAGATCTTTTGGACTACAATTCCATCAGCCTCATCGAACATGTGTGTGCCCTTCCAGATACTGTTGGACTATAATTCCCGTCAGACACAATATGCAAGGCCAATGGTTAGTGAAGATAGGGCTTGGAAGTCCCACAGCTGCTGAAGCGGTGGTTCCCACATTCTTTGCCCTCCCTCCAATGGATGACTTAGAAATTGCAGGTGGTCTTGGCAAACCACTTATATGATTTATCTGATCGCTGCAGCAATTGAAATCCACTTGGGTAGATGCTTGGTGTTTTTCTTGCATTTGCACCGTTCCTTTTCCTCCTCCTCCTGTGCCAGGATCCCCCGCCTTGTCCTCACTCCCCACCCCGAGCAACTCTCCCAGCCGCCGTTTCCTCAGCCTCCTGCCCCCGGCTCACCATGGGGTTCTTAAGCGGCTTCGCAACCGCCGCCTCACGACGTCCTCAAAGCCGTGGATGAGGCGGCGGTAGCTGCAGAGGCTGCTGGTGCTGCCATGGAGACCTTGGCACCGTTGGGGCGCCGCCACCGCCGCCGCCGCGCGAGGACAGGAACTCCCACCGCAGCGGCACGGCGCCGCCGACGAACAGCTGCAGCTCCAGGACGCGCAGGCCGACTTCCGGCTCCGCCCCCGGCACGCCGCACGCCGCTCCCCCATTGGACGGTTTAAACCCCCGCCGCCGCCCTCGTGACCCCAACCCGATCGCCCGGCCGCCACAGGCGCTCTCTTTGGCGCTCGCGCGCACTCTCGCCGGCCCCTCTTGGGCACAGGCCGGGGGCGCGCGTGGCGTCACAAGAGTCCCGCCTCCTCCCGTCGGTTGCTATGGGAACGGAGCGGCTTGCGTCCTGTTTTGGGACGCGCGCGAGGTGAAGCCTGAAGACGTTACCAACGGTTGTTGAGTTGGACTCCAACTCCCATCAGCCCGCAGCCGGCGCGGCCAATGGTTAGGGCTGACGGGAATTCGAGTCCGGCAAAGGCCGGAAGACCTCGGAAGTCCGCTATTGCCATGGGGGGGGACAGGCGAGGGGGGCGGGTGAGGACAGCTGGGCGTGTATTATGTATGTATGTATGTATGTATGTATGTATGTACAGTGGTACCTCGGGTTACAGACGCTTCAGGTTACATATGCTTCAGGTTACAGACTCCGCTAACCCATAAATATTACCTCAGGTTAAGAACTTTGCTTCAGGATGAGAACAGAAATTATGTGGCGGCGGCAGCGGGAGGCCCCTTTAGCTAAAGTGGTACCTCAGATTAAGAACAGTTTCAGGTTAAGAACGGACCTCCAGAACGTATTAAGTACTTAACCCGAGGTACCACTGTATGTATATTATTTTGTTTACAATGTGTATATCTTTATTGTTTGAAAATACATAGATACATTTATGCCAGGAAAGCAAACAAACCAATAGACAAACATACGGTCAAATAAACAAACTATAAATTGACAGACAGTAGCAATATATGAAACAACACAATTCTTATAACTAACATCTTGTACTCCCAATGATGTAAACGATTGTAAAACAAGAAATTAAAAATGACTTCCAATTAGTCTTGCTGTACTTTATCTGTTGATTATCTTATACCGCACAGTTACATACAGTACTTAATTCGTTCCGGAGGTCCGTTCTTAACCCGAAGCACCACTTTAGCCTATGGGGCCTCCCACTGCTGCCGCGCCACCGCCGTGCAATTTCTGTTCTCATCCTGAAGCAAAGTTCTTAACCCAAGGTACTATTTCTGGGTTAGCGGAGTCTGTAACATGAAGCGTATGTAACTCGAGGTACCACTGTATTTCTTATATAGTTTCTGTTAACTTCCCTGTATTCTGCATCTATATTTAAATCTCTCTGCCCTGCCGCCAGGGCAGCACTTGCGGTATTTTTAATCCACACAACATCCTTGTGAGGTACGCCTGGTTTGGGAGAGGTGGTCATACGCTGATTCACAGTACTTCATGGCTGATTAAAGATTCAAGCAGAGGTCTCCAGAATAATATGTGATGTGAATGCTCTTGCCTCTGTGGCAAGTTGCCTCATGTGTGGGCTTAGCTCCTTTTCTGGGCCAGTGCTCCAAAGAGAATAAATAGTAAATGAAGAAGAGGACATGTGCTTTGGAGCACATGTAGATGAGTCACCATCCGTCATAGAATCATAGAGTTGGAAGGGACCATCTAGTCCAGGGTTCCCCAAACTTGGGTCTCCAACGGTTTTTGGACTACAGTTCCCACCATCCCTGACCACAGGTCCTGCTAGGTAGGGATGATGGGAGTTGTAGTCCGAAAACAGGAGGGGACCCTAGTTTGGGAAACGTTGATCTAGTCCAGCCTTTCTCAACCTGTGGGTCCCCAGCTAGCAAGGCCAGAGCTCAGGGATGATGGGAGCTGTAGTCCAACATCTGGGGACCCACAGGTTGAGAACTGCTGATAGTCCAACCCCCTTCAATGCAGGAATCTTTTGCCCAAAGTGGGGCACAACCCTCAGATTAAGAGTCCCATGCTTTACTGACAGAGCTGTCCCAATTGAACCCTGTACTTTAAACCCCTGCAAGTCCTGTCCTGATAGTGCCACTACAGTTAACTCACATCTTATCATCTTATTCTTATTTTACTTATGGGATCACAGCTTTATGTGGATAGGGCAGTGGGAAGTAAATAAATAAATGATAAATGGGAGCAGAGGAGACCCACTCTCCATTTATTTATTCTGCCACCGCTGCCCCACCTGTGCAAAGCTGCAATCGCATAAGGTTATTTGAATGCTTGATTGCATCCTTAGAGGTTAAAAAACCAGATACTACTTTTAGTATATATTTAGTGTCTATTGATCAATTTGACGCACAGACTTTGAGAAATGAAAGAAAGAAAGAATTAGCAAGCCCCATCTTAGTTAAACAATGGGATAATGTTTTAGCCTCCATGTCTAAGGTCATTAGATTATAGACTTGAGTTTCATACAACAAAAGATTTTATTTCAAGTTTATTGGATTCCATTACGACTGCATAAACACTGGAGATGCAATAAAATGCTTGTTCGAAACCTATTATACAGTGTTAGGTGTTTGCAAATTGGGGGCGGGACTATTGGAATGCATAAATACTATTGTGGGGAATAAATTAAAATTTCAGAAGATAACATAATCTTAAACTATATACCTAATATATGGGGCTTGAAATTGGTCAATGTAAATAGATTCTCTGTTCCCTTACATCTGCCAAACAATTGATATTAATACGTTGGAAGGACAAAAATAGGACCTCTGTGGATAGATGTCATGACAACTCTTGCAACCCAGACGAAGATAATGCATGGACAAATTTAATTATATTTGGAATGTCTTTACCAAAACCATAGTAAGCTATGAACAAACATATACTTGAGGGAAACAAATAAAAAATATTAAAAAATTATCCAGTAGCACCTTAGAAACCAACTAAGTTTGGTCTGGGTATAAGCTTTCATGTGCATGCACAAAGCATATAGCCAGAGCAAACTTAGTTGCTCTCTAAGGTGCTACTGGACAATTTTTATTTCCACCCCAGCTGCGTCAGACAAACACGGCTACCTACCTGAATCTTGATAAATTTAATCAATTTACATATATGCTATATAGTTCTGTAACCTTAATTGCATTTTTGTTGTTTTGTTATTGTTGTTTTCCTCTGCCTTTTAAAATGTTTTTCATGTGTCTGTTTTATTTTTATTTTTAAATCTTATTTTGATTTACTTTAACTCATTCTTCCAGTGCTCCAAATCCCGTACTGCGGCTAAGCAAGGCGCCTGGCTCTGGGAAGGAAGCTCAGAGGCAGGGTCCCAGAGCCCTCCGTCCGTCCTTAGGAGACGCAATACACTTGCAGCAAAATAGCAGAGTGAAATGCATGCACACACCCCTCCCACTGCTTCTGTCCTTGTAACTCTAGCTAGCAGGTGGCTGATAAGGCTGAGGCAAAGGGATATGTACAAGACCCACCATTTATGATGTTTTTGCTGCATTTGCAGCACCAAAGTGACCTCTCTGGGGTGCAGGTCTGGCAGTGTGTATGGAAGTCCTGGGCTTACAAGACCCTCCTCTGGGCCTCGCTGATGTGGTCCAAAGGAAAGCAGAGCAATAGGTTTGGCACCAGCTTGCCTGCAGCAGTTGAGGCGCCTTTGGTAGGGTTACTCCTTAGCGGATGTCTTGTTGTTGAAGTGTGATAAGAGGATGGCTCTCCTGAAGTAACAAAACAGAAGCCCTTAAAAGCCCATAGCTGAAGGGCAACTTTGTTTCTCAGAAACTATCTTTAGAAAAAACAAAATTAAGCATAGTAGTTCAACTGTACAGTACCTATAGCGCCACCAAGTGGTTATTATTGGTAATGGGACTTCTCAATTTTGTGCCACCTCAGCTTGGCACCCTGTTCAGAAAAACTGCAGGATCCCAGATCCAGCACTACACTGAGCAAGGCACCTGGGTCTGGGAAGGAGACTCCAGGGCTCTGGTAGAGTCCTAGAGCCCTTTCCTCCATAAAGCTGGGAAAGGGCTTCCTAGGCTTCCAGCTTTGGGAAGGCAGTAGCAGTACTGTGGCAGCATCCCTCCCAAACACAGAGAAAGTGGACAGACTTTGCAATCTTCCATAACTTACCGCCTCCATGTGGGTCTTCTATATTTTGTGGCAGCTTAGCACTGCTTTTGGCTTTACCTTGGCTGGGCACCCTGCGCAGGAAAACTGCCCTTGCTCTGCAAAGATACATTTCAGGGTCTTCTTCCCAAAGCTTGGTAAGCGCTTGGCCACCTTTGAGAACGATGGAAGGGCTCTGGGACCTGCCAATGCCCTGAAGCCTCCTTCACAGAGCCAGGGGCCTTGCTTAGCTGCAGTTCAGGAGATTGGTAGTTTCTGTGCACAGGGTGCTGAGATTAGGTGGTGCAAAATTGAGAAGATCCACTTGGGGGCAGCAAATATTGTCCTCACACCTGGCTTTGGGAAGGAGAGAAGGGTTTTAGGACCCTACCAGAGCCCTGGAGCCTCCTACCCTATGCCAGGCACCTTGCTTGCCACAGTGTGGGAGATCTGCAGTTTTCCTTCACAGGACTCTGAGAAGATCTATGACCATTCAGGGGCATCAAATATTGGCTTCACATAAGGCACAATTTTATTAAAGATTACCAAAGTGCCTTCATTTTGCCTGGCATTGGTAGGGCGGTGCAAGGGCTGAGGGATGCCCCTAGAGCCCTGGCATTGCCTTCCCAAAACTGGATGCCCAGGAAGTGGCAGTAAGGACTCTTGGACCTTGAGCCAGGTGCTTTACAGGATGCTGAGGCAAGGTGGCACAAAATTGAAGCGTCCACTTGGGGGCGCTAAATATTGGCCTCCACAGGGGCCATTTTATGGAAGATTACAAAGGCCCTTCCATTTTGTTTGGCCTTGGGAGGACGGTGTAAGGGCTCTGGGATGCTGCCAGAGCCCTGGCACCACCTTCCCAAAGCCGGAAGTGGTGCTGAGGTGCTGCAAAATTGAGAAGATCCATGACTGTGAGGATCCACTTGGGGGCGCCAAATATTGGCCTCCATAGGGCGCCATTTTATGGAAGATTACAAAGGCCCTACCATTTTGTTTGGCCTTGGGAGGACAGCGCAAGGGCTCTGGGATGCTGTCAGAGTCCTGACACCACCTTCCCAAAGCCGGGGCGCCAAATATTGGCCTTCACAGGACGCCATTTTATGGAAGATTACAAAGGCCCTACCATTTTGTTTGGCCTTGGGAGGACAGCGCAAGGGCTCTGGGATGCTGTCAGAGCCCTGGCACCACCTTCCCAAAGCCGGGGCGCCAAATATTGGCCTCCACAGGATGCCATTTTATGGAAGATTACAAAGGCCCTTCCATTTTGTTTGGCCTTGGGAGGACAGCGCAAGGGCTCTGGGATGCTGTCAGAGCCCTGACACCACCTTCCCAAAGCCAGGGCGCCAAATATTGGCCTCCACAGGACGCCATTTTATGGAAGATTACAAAGGCCCTTCCATTTTGTTTGGCCTTGGGAGGACAGTGCAAGGGCTCTGGGATGCTGCCAGAGCCCTGGCACCGCCTCCCTCAAGCCAGAAGTGGTGCTGAGGTTCACAAAATTGAGAAGACCCATAACTGTGAGAATCCACTTGGGGGCGCCAAATATTGGGCTTGCACTGGGTTTTGGGAAGGACGGAAGGACTTTAGGACCCTGACAGAGTCCTGGAACCTCCTACCTGGAGCCAGGCGCCTTGCTTGCCGCAGTGCGGGACATCTGCAATTTTCCCGCACAGAGCTCCAAGAAGATCCATAACCGAGAAGATCCATTCAAGGGCATCAAATATTGGCCTTGCATAGGGCACAATTTTATTAAAGATTACCGAAGCCCCTCCATTTTGTATGGCATTGAGAGGGCAGTGCAAGGGCTCTGGGATGCCTAGGAAGTGGAGAGAAGGACTCTTGGACCCTGAACCCCAGGCAGAGAGGAGATCGACACGGGGGGGGGGGGGGTTGAGGCAAGCTGGCACAAAACAGACAGTTCAGTTGGGGGCGGTTCCACTTAGGGGAGGCAATTATTGGCACCCAACTTTGGGAATAAGAGAAAGGATGTAGGACCCTGCCAGAGCTCTGGAGCTTCCTTTCCAGAGCCAGGGGCCTTGCTGAGGGGCCTTTAGATCACCCAATAAAATATTTGAGGTAACCGTTCCCCCCAAAGTTGATGGGCATTGCCATTCAAACTGTCTGTGAACCACATCATGTGATCGATTATGCAGTTTGGGGCTTACCTGCCCCCCTATTTTATTCAAGTTGGCACCACTGCTACTTTTTCTTCTTTGGTGATCACTCGTAGCTAAGTAAGATTGTCTTCCATGAACAGTGAGTCTATAAGTGACTGTGGAGGCCAATTTTGAACTTCTAGAGCAGTGATGGCCAAACTTGGCTCTCCAGCTGTTTTGGGACTACAATTCCCATCATCTCTGACCACTGTTCCTGTTAGCTAGGGATGAAGGGAGTTGTAGTCCCAAAACAGCTGGAGGGTCAACTTTGGCCATCACTGGTCTAGGGGGACATTGGACATGATTTTCACCGCTACACAGCTTCAAGAAAAAAGTGGAGAGCGAAACCAACCCCTGTATATGGTGTTTATTGACTTGACTAAGGCCTCTACTTCACACCTCTACTTCACACTGCTGTCTGGCTCTGGGAAAGAGGCTGCAGAGCTCTGGCAGGGTCCCAAAACCCTTTGTTTCTTCTCAAAGCTAGCCAAGTACTTCCTAGGCTTCTGCCAGTGCTCTGACAGCATCACTTTGTAATTTTCCATAAAATGGAGACCTGTGTGCCAGGGCTCTGACGACTTTTCAAAGCTAGACAAAATGGGCAGACTTTGCAATCTTCCATAACTTGTTGCCCCAAGTAGATCTTCTCAGTTATGGGTCTTCTCAATTTTGTGGCAACACATCAACTCTCCCAATCTTTGTGATCCTTAGCACCCCCAAGTGGACTGTCTCAATTTTGCATCACCTCACCTCAACACCCTGAACAGGAAAACTGCCAATCTCACCCCCTGACCCTTAGCACAGCACTCCCAAAGCCAGACTTCGATGGCACCCTGGGCAGGAAAACTGCTGGATCCTAGATCCTATACCAGGGGTCAGCAACCTTTTTCAGCTGTGGGCTGGTCCACCATCCCTCAGACCATGTGGTGGGCCAGACTATATTTTTTTTTGGGGGGGGAATGAACGAATTCCTATGCCCCACAAATAACCCAGAGATGCATTTTAAATAAAAGGACACATTCTACTCATGTGAAAACAACAGGCAGGCCCCACAAATAACCTAGAGATGCATTTTAAATAAAAGGACACATTCTACTCATGTAAAGACACGCTGATTCCTGGACCATCCAAGGGCTGGATTGAGAGGGGGATTGGGCTGCATCCAGCCCCCCCCCCGCCTTAGTTTGCCTACCCCTGTCCTCTACTGTAGCTAAGCCAGGCAACTGTCTCTGAGGAGGAGGCTGCAGGACTCTGGCAAGGTCCTAAAGCCCTTCCCTCCTTTCCAAAGCTGGGCAAGCACTTCCTAGGCTTCTGGCATTTCAGAAGTTGGTGCCAGGTGTGATAGGAATTTTGAAGTCTTAGATATATGTTAAATGTTCATAAGTGTACCAACGAAGCACATACATAGATCAGCACAGGAAGACCGACCTGGAACCATTTTGATTCCCAAACTGTCCCAAACTGACCGAATGTTTTCTCTGCAAGGTCAAAGGAAAATGGAAAAGCCTCCCCATTGTCTTTTCCTTCACAAATCCTGTCTTAACAGTATGTCTGTGTTTGAATAGGGTGTGAGCCTGTGACCTGTCCCAGGAACTAAGTATTTATCACTACGAAAGAATGGCCAGGCTCCCCAGGCAATCCAATCAAGTAACCTGCCAGACAGGAGATAAACAAGGACAGGAGAAAAACAACATTCAAATTTTTGTTTAGATCGCCTTTTTTGTGATGTAGGTATGATGTATCTGAGGGGTGGTGAAATATACTCAGAGTCGCGAAGTGATTTCATGCTCTTTATTCAGCTCATAGTGGTGAGGAGGAATGAATGAAAGTCCCCTCAAAGTATCTGCTTTATATGCATTATTTACACAATGGGCTGTACATGATTGGCTTATTCCGGAATTCTACTGTAAGCCAATCAGGTTGTGGATTCACTTCTATCTGGAGCATGATTGGGTAGTTCCTGCCAACCAATCATACTGCTGCATTGTTCTAGGACCAATCAGACTGCTGCATTCTGAATCCTATTGTTCTAGGACCAATCAGACTGCTGCCTTTTGGATCCTATTGTTCTAGGACCAATCAGACTGCTGCAGTTTGGATCCTATTCAACTCAGTACATAACACCCCTCCCCTCTAAGTTCCAGTCCTGCCCGGGAGGTCGCATTCATAGTCCTCGAGGTACGCCGGCGGCCTACGTGTGCGTTGCGGCCTGGGGTGTTCCCTGGTCCGGGGTTCAGGTTCTGGCTCGTGTTCCAAGGATGCTGGCTGTGATGGGGCTATTTGGTCTGGCGCAACCGGCTCGCTCAGTCATGGTTCTGGTTCCGGTGTCCTTTCGGCCTCGCAGGTCCTCTCTGTATTTACTGATTCTGCCTCTCCTGCTGGCCCCTCGTGCTCTATGGGCCTCACTGCCCCTCTGTTCCCTTGGGACTCCTCTGACCTTTCCTCCTCCTGGTTTTCTCCCGGGAATCGTCGCCGTATCTGGTCGCAGTGGCGGCACCAGCATTGCCCCCCATCTGTTAGCACCTCGTACGACACGGGGCCAGTGACCCTGGTGACTGTGGCGGGTACCCATGCTGGGCCTGCCCCAAAATTCTTTGCGTACACTGGGTCCTGGGCCTCGGAGGTCCGGGGGTTCCTGCCTTCCCCCACCACTACCTCATCCTGAGCTCTATCGGGGTGAATGCGGTCCAATCTGATCGCAAGGCGCCGACCCATTAGTAGTTCAGCGGGGCTCCGGCCAGTTGTTGAGCTGGGGGTGCTGTGCTGTGCTAGAAGGAATGTGGCAAGGCGGTACTCCCAATCCCCTTGCGTCATGCGGCGAAGGGTGTCCTTGGTGGTCCGCACCATGCGTTCTGCTTGGCCATTGGTGGCAGGATGGAATGGCGCCGAACGGATGTGGCGGATGGCGTTCTGCGCTGTGAAGGTTTGGAATTCTCCTGACGTAAATGCAGTCCCGTTGTCTGAGACGAGAGTGTCAGGGAGCCCGTGGGTTGCAAACAGCCTGCGTAGTACCCGGATGGCTGCGGACGTAGAAGTGGACGGTACCAGTGCGACTTCCAGCCATTTGGTGTAGGAGTCCACCACTATGAAGAATGTTTTCCCCTGAAAGGGGCCAGCGAAGTCCACATGCAGGCGTGACCATGGTGCTCGGGCGGACTCCCAGGACTGGACTGGGGCCCTTGGGGGATCTGGGCGGGATTCTTGGCAGGCCTGGCAGTGTTTGACCCAGGCCTCTATCTCTCCGTCGATCCCCGGCCACCACACATAACTCCTGGCAAGGGCCTTCATTCTTACTACCCCTGGGTGTGTCTCGTGTAGGGCTGTGAGGACCCTTTTGCGGAGGGGCTGGGGAACAACGACCCTGCTTCCCCATAACAGGCACCCCTTGTGGGCCGACAGTTCATGTTTGCGGGTTGTGTAGCCGGCGAATTCTGGCCCGGGGCTGCTGCTGGGCCATCCCCTCCACACCCAGTCCAGGACCCGGGAGATGACCCTATCTTTCTTGGAATGGTGTGCAACTTCTTGTGCCTGAATGGGGCGGTCGGGAAGCAGCTCCAGGCTCATAACCTCTTGTGCAGGTGCTGGGTCGGGGCCTGTTTCCGGTAGTGGTAGCCTGCTGAGGGCATCCGCATGGCCCATCGCCTTCCCCGGACGGTGAATCAGTGCATACTGGTAGCTGGCAAGGAAAATTGACCACCTGAGGACGCGAGGAGACAGCACTTGGGGGGTCTGCTTTTCAGGGGCAAATAAGCCAAGCAACGGCTTGTGGTCAGTCACCACGGTGAAGGGCCGCCCGTACAAGAAATCATGGAATTTTTTTACTCCCTTCACGATTGCCAGACCCTCCTTGTCGATTTGTGAGTAGTTCCGCTCGGTTGCGTTGAGTGTCTGGGAAAAGTATGCCACCGGTACCTCTCTTCCATCCGGGAGTTGGTGTCCCAGGACAGCGCCAATTCCATAGGGCGAGGCATCGCATGCTAGCACCACCGGCAGCCTCTCGTCGAAGTGTGCCAAGACCGAGTTTGAGACAAGCAAGTCCTTGACTGCCTGGAATGCGGCCTCCTGGCGCTGGCCCCACACCCAAGGGGCCCGCTTGTTCAGGAGTCTGTGTAGGGGCTCCGCTACCGCCGCCTTGTGGGGAAGGAAGGAATGGTAAAAGTTCAATAGTCCCAAGAAGGCCTGAAGTTCAGTCTTGTTCTTGGGCGCTGGGGCATCACAAATGGCCCGTACCTTGTCCCCAGTCGGGTGGACCCCTTCTGCGTCCACCATAAATCCCAGAAAGTCCACCTGAGGCACTCCTAGTAGACATTTTTCCCGCTTCACCTTGAGACCCGCCGTCTGGAAACGGTGCAGAACGGTGCGGAGGCGGTCCTCAAACTCCTCTGGTGTGGGCCCGGCAATCAACACATCATCGAAGAAGGGGGTGACGCCAGGAATCCCTTTAAGTAGAGAGTCCATTAGATTCTGGAATATGCCTGGTGCCACGCTGACACCGAATTGCAGCCGCTTTACCCTGAATGCTCCTCTGTACGTCACAATCGTCTGTGCCTCTGCTGTGGCCTCATCTACTGGCAGCTGTTGATATGCTTGGGCCAAGTCCAGCTTGCCAAAAATTTTCGACCCAGCCAGGGTGGCAAGAACATGGCTGACCACTGGCACTGGGTATGCATGGGCCGTGAGGGCCTTGTTTATGGTACATTTGTAGTCTGCGCAGATGCGGACTGAACCATTAGGCTTGACGGGCGTGACGATTGGGGTTTCCCAGGGGGCATTAGGCACCGGCTCCAGCACTCCTTGCTCCACGAGCCGGTCCAATTCCTCGTCTATACGGGGTTTCAGGGCGAACGGGACCCGGCGGGCCTTGAGCCTGACCGGTCGTACTGCGGGGTCAAGCTGTAGAGCAATGGGGGGGCCCGTATACTGTCCCAATTTCCCATCGAAAACCCCCGGAAATTCCTTGCATATGGTGTCCACGTCCACTTGTAAGCTAGTGTGGTTCACCCCGGTGACGGCTAGCCCCAGTGGTCCAAACCATGCCAATCCCAGTAAGCTAATGTAGGGGCCCTTGACCACAAGCAAGTCCAGTTGCCGCGTCCGCCCTCGGTATTGCACCCTGAAGGTCCCCACCCCCATTGTGGGGACCTTACGTTTTTGGAAGTCCCGGAGGGTGAATGGGGCCGGCCTGAGTTTGGGACCCCCAGTAGGACACAGTTTCCTTAAGGTCCTTGCCGAGATTATGGATAGAGTTGAACCCGTGTCAAGCTCCATGCGGCATGGGGCCCCCTCTATCTGTACGTCAACATAAATTTTCTCTACGTTGGGGTGGGGCAACTGGTATACCTGGAAGTCCGTGAGCTCTGTCGAGTTGCCTTGGTGCGTTGGGCCCCGGGACCTGGGGCTCTTGGATTGGTCATCTGATGCCTGGCGTCGGGTGGGCCGAGCCCGACACACCCGGGCGATGTGTCCCAATTTTCTGCACTGCCTGCACTCTGCGTTGCGGAAACAGCAGGTCCTCCTCTCGTGACTTTCTCCACAGCTTGCGCAGTTCCCTCCTTCTCGTCGAGGCAGCTGTGGTATGTGGGCTGCTTGAGTGCGCTGCTGTACTCGGTGCACCTCCTCCCTGTCGGATCCTGAGTCGTCGGTGAGGTCTTCGTGGTGGACCCTCGGTTGGGACAGCTGGCTCGGCCGTGCCTCTTGCGTCGACCTCTCGGCAGCTTCCGTTGCCAGGGCCTCCTCCAGAGCGACCTGGAACGTTAGGTCCTTCTTAGCGTAGAGGTGTCGTTGCAGCTTCTCATCCTTCAGGCCACCGACGAGGCGGTCACGAAGCATGTTCTCCAGCTCTGAGAAGTTGCAGAACCGGGCGGCTTGGCGGAGAGAGGTCACAAACCCAGTTATGGTTTCCCCAGGGGCTTGCCGCTTTGCGTAGAAGGCATTTCGACGAGCCACCACTGAGGGCTGCGGCGAAAAGTGCCCCTTCAGCTGTTCCATTATTGTTTTGTATGGAACAGTAGCGACGTCTTCAGGCGCAAGGAGGGCCCGGGCGATTTCAAACGTCTCCTCTCCGCAGACGCTGAAGAATATCGCCCTCTTCTTGGCGTCTTCTTCGTCGGTGACCCCTTTGGCTTCTAGGAGGAAGGTGAAACGGGAGGCGTACGCTTCCCAGTCTCCAGATGCTGGGTTGAATGGCGAGAAGCTGTTGTCGGTTGCCATTCTGAGTTCCTTGTGTCCCGGAGCTGAAGCCTGGATACACGGTGCGAGGCAGCGGTGCGGCAGGTGGCGGTGCTGCGGTGCTGTGTGTGGCAGTCAGCTCAGCGGGATCCCATCCTCGTCGCCAGTGAAATATACTCAGAGTCGCGAAGTGATTTCATGCTCTTTATTCAGCTCATAGTGGTGAGGAGGAATGAATGAAAGTCCCCTCAAAGTATCTGCTTTATATACATTATTTACACAATGGGCTGCACATGATTGGCTAATTCCGGAATTCTACTGTAAGCCAATCAGGTTGTGGATTCACTTCTATCTGGAGCATGATTGGGTAGTTCCTGCCAACCAATCATACTGCTGCATTGTTCTAGGACCAATCAGACTGCTGCATTCTGAATCCTATTGTTCTAGGACCAATCAGACTGCTGCCTTTTGGATCCTATTGTTCTAGGACCAATCAGACTGCTGCAGTTTGGATCCTATTCAACTCAGTACATAACAGGTGGTCTTAGGTTACACCCCTTCTGTGATGTATGTATGATGTTTCTGGGGGTGGTCTTGGACTCCAGGGCGGGCAATTTAAAATGTCTATATAAGGGTGGGCACACCTTTGTTGTGGGTCCTCCTCTCTCTTCCTGCGTGTGAAGGGAGCACCCTGTTGCAACAGATCATAGAGACATCATGACTTGTAGCCATCGGACCTAACCTGTAGGCCTCAGCCACCTCACAGGGCTGTTTGGGGCTTAAACCTATGTTATCTTCCTTGGTAGGAGATTGCTTCGTTAGTGAGAAAGTGAGCTATTAAGCTAGGAAATTCCTATTCAACTATATATTCTAGCTTGATTCAGCCTCAGCCCCTCTTCTGCAGCATGACCTACTTCATGGGGTTGTTGTTAAGGAATATCAAAATAACATATGCAAATACTCAGGGCTTTTTTTCAGCCAGAACTCACCGGAACTCAGATCCACACCTCCCAGGTAGCCACCATTGCCATTATAAGAGAACAAGGTGAGTTCTCGTGAGTCATGGTGAGTTGTTGCACCTCTTTTTCTAGAAAAATATCACTGCAAATACTAAACATTAATGTTGCTGTTTTGTTGCTGAGTAAGCAGAAAACAGCTCCAATAACAGCAGCAAAATCGCTTTATTGCAAATAATGTCTCTGCCTCTCACCTAGGACGAAACTGCAATTCTGAGAAACTTTATTCCAGAACTCTTTGCATACCATACAAAGTTTTGGGGAAAAGTTTCTGGTTTTTTATTTTATTTTAACATAGCCAATATTTTTTTTTTGGGGGGGAGGCATTATGTTGGGGGCAGGACTAATTTATCTGCAATGCAATTGATCAGTTAGTTAAGTAGTTTCATTTATTTATTTATTTATTTATTTAATTGATTTGGGAGGCAACTTCCCCTCCCCACCCTTTACACCCATGAACGGTGGAACCATTTTTGAAAATATAAAATCTGCATCAGAAACCAGCAACATCCCCTTCCCCAATCCACTGCTTCCTTTCATGTTATTGGTCTCAAAAGATAATTATTGCAGAAGCAAGCAAACCGGAAAGTTAAAACCTACACACCACACTCTGGTGTATTATATAGAAAGCAATATCATTGATTTCTACAAAGCTTACTTCTGAAGAAATATTGTGTTCATACATAATGATAAGCAGAAGGTCTGGTTTATTAAAGCATAGTATGCATGCATCTTCACTGCCCCCAGTTGCTCATCTCCCCTTCTAGACCAAGGTTCTTGAACAGGTGGTTGGGACCAGATCCCGGTGTACTTGGAGGAAACTGATTTTCTAGATCCATTTCAATTGGGGCTTAGACACACCTTTGGCACAGAAACCTTGCATGATGATCTCTGTGGGGAGAGACATAGGGGAAATAGGTAAAGGTAAAGGGACCCCTGATCATTAGGTCCAGTTGTGGCCGACTCTGGGGTTGCGGCGCTCATCTTGCTTTATTGGCCGAGGGAGCCGGCGTACAGCTTCCGGGTCATGTGGCCAGCATGACTAAGCCGCTTCTGGCGAACCAGAGCAGCGCATGGAAATGCCGTTTACCTTCCCACCGGAGTGGTACCTATTTATCTACTTGCACTTGACATGCTTTCGAACTGCTAGGTTGTCAGGAGCAGAGACCAAGCAACGGGAGCTCACCCCGTTGCGGGGATTCGAACCGCCGACCTTCTGATTGGCAAGTCCTAGGCTCTGTGGTTTAACCCACAGTGCCACCCGGGGAAATAGGTCACTGTTAATTCTCGACCCCACAGCTGCTTTTGATATCATTGATCATAGTAGTATCCTTCTGGAGAGGCTGTCTGAGTTGAGGGTGGGTGGCACTCCTTTACAGTGGTTCCAGTCCGACTTGGATGCTCACTCCCAGAGAGTGATGGTTGGGGAGTGCTTTTCAGCCCCATGGAGCCTTCAATGTGGAGTTCCTCAGGGCTAAATCCCCCACCCCATGCTATTTAACATCAACATGAAACTGCTGAGTGGGGTCATCCAAAGTTTTGGAATACGTCAGCAATATGCTGAGGGTGTATGTTATGTACTGAGCTTGGATCTTAGAACAATAGGCAGGTAGGATCCTAGAAGGCAGCAACTGGATTGGTCTGCAGGAGCCACCCAATCCGGCTCCAGAGGAAGTGAATCAGAAACAGCATGAAATCAACACTCAGCTCAGAGTATATTTCAGCTCTACTTCTTGTTTACATCTGCTGGTGAGGCAGTGGATAATAATAATAATAATAATAATAATAATAATAATTACTATTTGTACCCCGCCCACTCTGGGCGGCTTCCATAGAAACCAAAAATACACTATACAGGGCTGCCTTAAGATGTCTTCTGAATGTCAGGTAGTTGTTTATCTCTTTGACATCTGAAGGGAGGGCGCCACTACCGAGAAGGCCCTCTGCCTGGTTCCCTGTAGCTTTGCTTCTCGCAGTGAGGGAACCGCCAGAAGGCCCTCAGCGCTGAACCTCAGTGTCTGGGCTGAACGATGGGGGTGGAGACACTCCTTCAGGTATACAGGATGTGCTGGACCAGTGTCTTGCCTCGGTAACTGACTGGATGAGAGCCAAAAAACTGATGCACAATTCAGATAAAACTGAGACACTGTTAGTAGGCTTTTCCCTAAACTGGATAGCTGGGAGGTGGCCTGCTCTTGATGAGGTTACACTGCCTCTGAAGAGCAGGTACACTATTTGTGGATACTTCTCAATCCATTGCTGTCGCTTGAGGCTCAGGTGGCCTCAGTGGCCCAGGGTGCCTTCCATCTGCTTTGCCTGGTGGCCCAGCTGCACCTCTATCTGGACAGGGATAGCCTAACGTCTGTTGTCTATGCTCTGGTAACCTCTAGGTTGGATTACCGCAACACATTATACATAGGGCTGCCTCTGAAGATGGTACGGAAGCTTCAGCTGGTGCAGAATTTGGCGGCCCGGTTGCTCACCAGGGAAAGACGGTTTGAGCATACCACACCGATCCCGGTCCAATTGCACAAGCTGCCAATCAGCTTCCAAGCCAATTCAAAGTGTTGTTTTTGACCTATAAAGTCTTTAACATCTCAGGACCGCAATACCTTAAGGACCGCCTCTCTCCATATAAGCTGTCCTGGATTCTGTGTTCATAATCTAAGGCCATTATTCATGTGTCTCCTCCACGCGAGGTCTGGAGGGTGGTAACACGAGAATGGACCTTTTCTATAGTGGCTCCCCGTTTGTGGAATGTTCTTTCCAGGAAGGTTTATATATTTTTAGGCGCCAGGTGAAAATGTTCCTCTTTGGCCTACAGCCTTTTAAGTGTATCTGTGGGAAGCAGGGTGGGTATTGTTTTGTTGCTTTGGTTTAATTATTTACTGTGTTTTATCTTGTTATTTTATTCTGTGAACCGCCCTGAGATCTTCAGATAAAGGGTGATATATAAATTTAACAAGCAAACAAAAAAAAATGCATGAACCGGGGGTCATAGTTTGTTTTGCCCTAACAAACCTTGATTGCAAAGTCAACAACAAACCATGGCTTCAAGCTGCCTAATGATGGTGGTTTGTTTCAGTATGAAACATACAATGATCCCCAATTTGGATATCCTGCTAAGCCAACCAGTTTGTGGTTTGTTTTGGCACTGGTGGCAAAGAGGAGCAAAGTGGGAGTGCTCAGGCAGCATGCACCGTCAAACAAGCCACACTTTTTGGCTTAGCGTTATGTGCAGATACATCCTGTGTGTTTTGGACTGGAGTGCTAGGATGGAGGAAGAATGCTTTGAAGAGATGAGAAAGGATGCAAGATTAACTCCAGAAGGTACCTGCATTAAACCAGATAAAAAGGGATTGGAAGAATAAATGCAGGTTACATTTTAGGGGCAAGTTCTCTGTTCACTTACAAAGGAACCAGCCCAGTAGGAACATTTTAGTCTAGAAATGTAATCAGATGTGCTAGCTTCATGTTATAAAAGCTGATCAATAAGGACACTGAAAGCTCTACCATCAAAAGAAAATCTTTATTTCCAAGTAGCCCAACTGACACCAATACTTTTATCCAAGACAGAGTATGCATATCTGAATTCTGCAGCGAAGCTACACCAGAGTACGTATCCAGGGTTGCAATCCAAAAATGATTCGGGATCAGGCTGAACAAAGCAGAGCATGTGTCAACAGCAGCACAACCTTGTGTGTGCATTTGTTTGAAAGTAAGCCCTACTGCACATGGTGTTGCAACCCTAAGCGTTGGTGGAACCAGCCCCCACCAGGTGCAAAAATCACCTATTAGACTATGGAGTGTATGGTGTACATGTGTGTGTTCTTGCACATTTCACCCTTCCTCCTTGTCTCACCCTTCTTCCAGATCCTTTGAGTACTTGGGTCTCATAAAAATATAGGAATTTCTCATGTGGCTAGTGCAGTAAAGTGGGGTTTTTTCTCTGGGGGGAGGTGCCGAGACAGCTCCTTGCCAAGGATGCAAGGGACCTAGGTATGCCTCTGACTCGAATAAAGGCCAAATTGCATTGAAGAAACTCACGTTTACAAACTTAATCCAGTTTTTAATTGAGCTGTCACTTGTATCCCCCTTTCCTCCCCCTCTAAAGAACTAAGTAACTGAAACCTTTTGCAAAGTGAGCCGTGTCTGTTGAACAGGTTTAAGAACAGAACTTGCATGTGCTCCTTCTAAGTGTGAGGGCTGCTTCACACTTTACAACCCTTCTCCAACATTAAGACAATCTTTTACGTGGCAGAACACCACAGATGTGTGCCATCACCACATTTTACAAACCACACCTTATTTAAAAAGGAATTGCCTTTCACCTGGAAATCCTGACAGATCCCTTTGATGGGTAGCAAGAGTAAAGGCTCTTCTGTTCTCATTCTTTCCTAGAATACCATTATTTTATCCCAAAGGCACATTTCCAGAAACTTCAGCCTTTTCCCTGCACCTGCTTCAGATAAATATTGCACACTATTTGCTAACTGTTCTTTATTTGTTTGTGTTACCCTCTCTGGGTCAACTGTCTGGTAATGGAGAACTCCCACATGCCATACAGAACCCAGAGAAAAGCAGCAACAAGAGTGTGGCTTCAGATCTATTCACTCTGAACAAGAAGGACTCAGTGTCCTGCAAACTGGCAGACTCTTTCCCATCAGCAGAATGAACCCCTAGGAAAACACTTCTTCCACCTCCTCCAGGACCAAGCAAATGTTTTTCAGACAGACAAGGTTTTTTTAGACACTTGGAAAAACAAAGTCAATTCCCAAAGCATAAGGGTCTAGTAAGGGCCTAACAATCAAAATTCACTCAGCAAGTATGATACCCTTAAGGCTTTCTACAAATAATAGTCCATGCGTCATGTTCCACTGCTTTTTCCAAGACACCTTTGGTGGTGGACTCTCATTGCATACACCCCTTTTGGCTTTGGAATTAAAAAATAAATAAGTCCTGCTTTGCTTTATGAGCTTTTCCTGGTCAATGTAAGGGTTGTTTTTAGCATCTGGAGTGCTGTGTGGCAACTCTGGACTGCCCAATGGCTGCCTCCATACGACGGTACCAAGGCTGGATCTTGGTGTGGGTCATCATGTCATCAAAAGCTTCCAAGCCTTCCATGACGCGCAAAACTCCATAAACCGCCTGTGCAGACAGAACAGAGAAGAAAACTGGTGAGAACATCAGCTACAAATGGGAAAACACATGCCTCGCAGAAGCTTCCATTTTCAACTCCCAGCATCTCATAACTAAGAGCACCTTCAGAAGGAGGGACTGGACAAAGGCTCAGGGCATAGAAGCATAAGAAGAGCATTGCTGGATCAGACTGAGGACCCCAGCAACCTATTCCCTATTTTGGACACCCCATAATTATTGGGGTACCCTCATACACGGGTGCTTCAAAGCCCTAGAGACCTGTGGTGGAAATACTCAAACTCCCTCTTTTGCCTCCTTCATTACATGATTAATGGAACTGAAGTTAAGGAGAGCAACTTCCCTGTTTTAAAGGGAACAGATCCCACCTTCCCTCTGGACGTAGCTTTCGTTTTCTACTAAAGGCCTAGTTTGTGTTGCATCTTTCCAGTCACAACTTTAACTCAGTGGTAATGGATGGCTTGGAGTTGACATCACAGCCAAGCCACAGTTTGGTGCTGTGACTGTCCCCTTGGTACACATGCTAATGGACTCAAGGTTACCTCCCTGCCCTTCCCAGCTTGCAACAACCACCGCTAGCCACTGCCTGCCTGAACTGGCAAACATGGGCTGTATAATTTGGAACTAATGTGATTTGAACAATATGATGTGATTGGCCTTTAATAAAAATTATTAAAAAAAATAATGAACTGGCAAACATGGCTTGCAGCAAAGCAGAGTTTGCCAGAAACGCCAGTTGGCTTCCAATTCTGATTTGGAGGCAATCCATGCATTGCAGTAACCATTGCATTCCCCGATTCAAGTTCAATGGCAAGCAGTTACACTGAACCTTGAAGCAGGCAAGGAAGTAAACACACAAGCCTAGAATACAGTGCTGGCAACTAAGCCATGGTCTGCTTGCGTCACCTAAACTGAATCCAGCATAAGGAAGTCAGTATGGCTTCAAGTTACAAAAAAGGAGATTCCAACTCAATATCAGGAAGAAATTTCTGGCAGTAAGAGCTGTTCAACAGTGGAACGGTCTCCCTCAGAAGGTGGTGGACTCTCCTTCCTTGGAGGTTTTGAAGCAGAGGTTGGATGGCCACCTGACAGGGATGCTTTAGTGGTGTTCCTGCATTGTAGGGGGTTGGACTAGATGACTCTTGGGGTCCCTTCCAAGTCTATGATTCTATGATGCCAAAGTCCTGAAGGAGGCCTACTGATCACCCTCTGGGCCTTGCTGGGGCTTGGGTGCCTTCGGATATGCAGAACCAGAGGTGCCAACTTGCCCCCACCATTGAGGGGACCAACAGCATGTGACGTGCTGAAGAGGCACGCAAAGTTACCACCCAATACTGAGGGGGCCCAGCTCCCCCCTTAAGAGCTTTGGGCCCCCCTCCCCAAAGTGCCTTGCCCTCCCCTAGCTGGCAGAAGCCTGTGCAGAACACTGTATTAGTTTTCCGGATTACAATTACTTCCGCCCTATTTTCTCTTTTACATAGAAGTACCTGTTGTATTATTCGGAATCGTGGCTTTTTCTCTGATATACCGGCATGTCTCACTAAATTTCATTCACCGCCGGGGGATGGGATGACACAACAATGAGTGTCACTGGACAATATTGCTACTCCCCCACTTCCCCCGCACTGAAAACTTCTTTGTTCCCAGTGTGATGAATGTCTTCTGAGCATGAGGGGTTAATCTCTGTCCCCACTTATCTCAAAAGGGAGTTTTGGCAATCAAGATTTATACCTTGGTTGCCTTTAATCACTGCCTAATTATCTCTATGGTGCTGGAGGAGACTCTTGAGAGTCTCATGGACTGCAAGAAGATCAAACCTATCCATTCTGAAGGAAATCAGCCCTGAGTGCTCACTGGAAGGACAGATCCTGAAGCTGAGGCTCCAATACTTTGGCCGCCTCATGAGAAGAGAAGACTCCCTGGAAAAGACCCTGATGTTGGGAAAGATGGAGGGCACAAGAAGGGGACGGCAGAGGACGAGATGGTTGGACAGTGTTCTCGAAGCTACCAGCATGAGTTTGACCAAACTGCGGGAGGCAGTGGAAGACAGGAGTGCCTGGCATGCTCTGGTCCAGGGGGTCACAAAGAGTCAGACACGACTAAACGACTAAACAACAATGGGAGTGTCAGCAGTCAATGACTATCCTGCCACCATTCCTCCCCAGAATGGTGGTGGTTTCCAATGGCCACTTGCCAGGTCCTTACCAGATCTGCAAGGTTTGGCTGAGATCCACCCATGAACATCCTGTGGTGGCCGACAGCTTCCACCCAGTCGTCCACTGCTTTGTACAAGTCTTCCCTGACATTATCCTGCAGGTGGTGCCTGCAGAGAGAGAATGGGGGGGGGGTGGCTTTAAAGCTTCCACAACTGATGAATTTCCTTCATTCACATTTCTTCAACTTTAGACACGGCTTGCAAAACAGCAAACTTTTTTTTTTTTTTGGTTAAGATTCCAAGTCTAGGGATAAGAAGCAACGAAACTAAAAACAGAGACATACGATCAGTTTAGTCAATTCATTAGATTTTTTTCAAATCTTCCCGCAGGCAAAGCGAATTACGGAAAAAATTAACACACTGGAATTCAGTTCATAATAATGGGTTATGGGTAACTAAGTTCTACTCAGAGTAGACCCACTCTAATCAATGTTACCAGTTGTGGGGAAGGGGAGTGCTCTTGTCCAGGTTGCACTTGCAGGTTTCCCATGGCCATAACGTTGGCCACTGTGAGAACAGGAAGCTGGACTTGATGGGTCATTGGCCTGAGGCAGAAGGCTTTTATGGTCTTACCAAAGTTAGTAACGTCCATTAATTTAATAGGGCTACCATTGGATGCTACCCAAATATACCCATTATGACAATATCACAGTATCCTTGTAAGGATTCTGAATCTTAAAGAGGATAACAGAAAAAGGGCTGTCTCTGGCTAAGTCATACTCAAAGTGGATTCACTGAAATAAATGGACTTAGGTTAGACTTGAGCATTGAATGCAATGGGTCTACTCTAGAATACGATTCCATCTAGGATCCTTTTATGGTTATCTAGGTGGGACGGCAACTGAACCTTCCTGAGCAAACTGAAGAGGGGCTGCTCATCCTGAAGACAGATCAGCCATCAGGTCCTGCCAAGAACATAAATTCAAACAGAGGCAATTGGGTGTAATATTAAGACCACTAACATATGAACCAAATAGACAAGCTCAGGCCAGGGACCTTGTACCACCAGCTCTCAATCAGCATGAGAGGAACCCACTTTTATTTTCTTTTAGTGTTTCAAATTTGTAAAGCAGTTTGGGTGTCTTGGCAAAAAAGGTGAGATACAAAATCTGCCAAGTAAATAAAGAAGTTAGCATATAAATGTGTTCCCACATTACTCAGCAAAATAAAGCTGGAGGGTTGCTGTACATCATGATGAATCATCACCTCACTGACTTCAGGAAGAATTCCTAAGGCCCCTTGCTTTTTAAATATGTGCCAGACATTAAGGTTAATGACTTGGTCAAACACAAGCAGACATAAAAGGGAACCATGTCAAGGAACCCCAGTGGCAAAAGTGCAAGAGGAAGAGCTCTGCCTGCCCCACTGCTTCCCCTGGCGGTGGCGAGAGGCAGGTGTTCTGGCATGTGACCCGGCCACTCATTTCCCCCACCCCTGGTTGGAGAAGCTGGGCAGTTATGCTTTACAGCAGGGGTCAGCAAACTTTTTCAGCAGGGGGCCGGTCCACTAAACCTCAGACCTTGTGGGGGGCCGGACTATATTTTTTTGGGGAGGGAGGGAATGAACAAATTCCTATGCCCCACAAATAACCCAGAGGTGCATTTTAAATAAAAGGACACAATCTACTCATGTAAAAACACGCTGATTCCTGGACCGTCCGCGGGCTGGATTGAGAAGGCGATTGAGCCGGAGCCGGCCCCCGGGGCCTTAGTTTGCCTACCCATCCTTTAGAGAATGCATTGGCACCCACCAAGTTCTGCAAGAGCCAGGGCGTTCCTGTGTACTACATTGCTACTTGGTTTCTCCATGGGGCAAAATGGGATGGGCCGCCCCTGATTAGCCTCAACAACTGACAGCAGTCTGGCTGTCCTTGAAGTCAAGAAGTGGAAGATAAAATGAAGATGTTACCCTTGAGCCTTAAAATTTCAGAAGCACCAACCTGGCCTTTAGCCTTTTGCTGATGAAGAACATTGCAGCAGCCCCAACGTATTTGGCAAAGAAGCCTTCGATTGTGCCAAACTTGCCCTCATGCACAATGTAGTCGAAAGATGCCAGGGCCTCGCCAGCCGTGCGGTAAACATTGGGCGAGATGAGGTGCACAAGCCAATCGTCCGCCCACTGCCTCCATTTCATTTCCTCCCTGCAAACAAGACAGGAAAAGCCGATGCGTTTTTTGCACATGGGATTGACGACAAAGAGCTGGATAAAGCCGGGTGAGGAGATAAATGGTGCCACCAGGTTGTAAAGTTCCTTAAAACTAAACTATTAGCCTGGATAGCTCAGTTGGCTAGAATGTGGTGCTGATAACACCAAGGTTGCCGGTTTGATCCCCGCATGGGACAACTGCCTATTCCTGCACTGCAGGGGGCTGGACTAGATGGTTCTCAGGGTCCCTTCCAACTCTGCAATTCTATGGTTCTACAGATCAGAAGCCAACGTGGTGTCTCCAGGTACTGTTGGGATTACAGCTTCCACCCTCCCTGGCCATTGGCCACGCTAGCTGGGGTTGATGGGAGTTGGAGTCTAACAATATCCAAAGAACAACACAGTGGCTGATCCCAGCACCACATTCCAAAACACAGATAAGAGCAGATCACAGCTAAACCACTCTGAGATTGTTTTGTCTTACCATCAAAATGTACACACATTTTTATGAAATAAATAATAAGATCAGCACAAGACTTGGGACAGGGGAGGAATCTGCTTCCGAAAGACAAAATAATTTGTTTATAGAAAAGTAGAGCATGTTTGCTGTGCACTATGGCAACAAAGTACAAGAAAATACACACAATTTTTACATTACTGAGTTCACCGTCATATATATTTTATTTCAATTTTTTACCATCTTATTGTTTTACACAGCAAATGCTTCCGGGGCACACGATGGGTCTGTTTCAGAAGCTCCAGCTGGTGCAGAATGCTGCAGCCAGATTGCTGATGGGAGCTTCTAGTTGTGAGAACATGCAATACCACGGTTAAAACAGCTGCTCCAGCTGCCCATTTGCTACCAAGTCAGGTTCAAGGTTCTTGTATTGATTTACAAAGCCCAGAACAACTTGGGTCCAGGATACCTCAGGGGTCCCGGGAATCCTTACATCCCAGCACAATTGCTGATATCATATGCTCATCTGTGTCAAGAATTTCCCACATCAGTTGGAAGCCTGCTAAGAAGGATCCTAGTACAGTGGTACCTCGGGTTAAGTACTTAATTAGTTCCGGAGGTCCATGCTTAACCTGAAACTATTCTTAACCTGAAGCACCACTTTAGCTAATGGGGCTTCCTGCTGCTGCTGTGCCGCCGCAGCACGATTTCTGTTCTCATCCTGAAGCAAAGTTCTTAACCTGAAGCACTATTTCTGGGTTAGCGGAGTCTGTAACCTGAAGCGTATGTAATCTGAAGCGTATGTAACCTGAGGTACCACTGTATAATATTTTTCTCTAATAAGCTGCTTTTGGGGACAGGGTAGCATGCAATCAAACCATCCCCACTCACATTCTGAAGTGATAATTTGGGTGGGGACTCCCATACTTTTCTGAACACACAGATAATCAAAAGGACAGCTTGCATAACTGTTTTTCCTTATACAATAGCGGCCGTGGGGCAGCAGGATCAAGACTGTGCTGTCCAAGGAAGAGTCTCTCCGTTAATACCTACACTCTTGCTTCCTTGACAGGATAAAGATTCCGAGTCTCCTTTTCATCCAGCATAAGCCAGTATTTGTTGCCATACTCAATCACCTCCTTGCCCCGGTCATTTGTGGCTTTCATAGCAGGGTAGTATGACATAATCTCGTCCAAACCCCTCCTAGGGAAATAAAAGCAGAAGTCAAAGAACAACCACACACTTTATATTCCAATCCCATGACCAGGCAGTGACAGAAGGAGAGGGATTCAATAAGAACATCTCCTGAAATAAGACAATGGCTATGTTAGACTAACTCTGACCAATCATTTCTGGGCACCAACAGAAAGTGTTGCTCAAAAACTTGGAAGAAACAACAAGAGAATCAGTGCTGTTTTGAAAGGTTCCGTCTGCCATATTGGTTCAAAATGGTGTCCGTACAAGTGAACCTTCCAAAATATATAGCAGACTAGCTGAAAGTACCCAGCATTGCTTAAGAATTCTAAGAAACAAAAAATAAAATCCTGAGCTTCATAAATGGATAGTGTAATCTGTTAGTTTCAAGAGCTGCACACACACAAAACACCAACCTGGGAAATACCCGACTAGGATCCAGTCTCAAATCAATTCAGTGGTGAAGCTAATAATTAATTATGGCTTCTTCTTTTTTAAAGCACACCTTTATTTTTCACTTTTCAAGTGCAACATACATAAAAGTACTCCCCCCCCCCCAGAGTACAACAAGATTTATCTGAAGCTAGTGTGTATCCGTGGGTTCTTCTGGAATGGTGGGGTCCTATCTCCACGATCGTTTTAGCAGTGTACAAAACTAAACCAAGTCAAGTAAAAAGTGCTTGACCGTTCGCTATTCCTTTGTTCCCGGAGCTTATTTTACCCTAGAAGATTAGGTTCCATATTTGGGGGGGGGGGCAAGTTTCAGACAAGTTTGTGTTTGGTGCAAGTCCTAAAACCACAGCATCATAAAGGGATACAAAAACCAATCTGTAGACACATAAGGATGGTTTTATTTGTAATAAGCTCAGCATCTTATTCTTTTTTTTAAAATCCCTTACCTGGAAACGAGGTAGGTTTTAAATGCACTGATGATCACAGAAGAGTCATTCAATTGCTGGGGGATGGGGGGGGGGAGAGAGAGCGAAGCACAGTGTTACACAAAAACTTGATCCATCCATGTAGGTACCAAAGCTAGAAGAGGCTTTGTCTTTAGGGCAGAGCTTTCCAAACTGTGTGCCGCAGCAAGTTAGTGTGTTGGCTGCAGTTTATAGATGTGTCGTGTGAACGCTCCCTGCACTCTTCCCAGATGGAAAGAGGTTAGTTGAATCTCCAGTTTGCTAGTGAAGCGGAATTACTGTATTGCAAAATGACGCATGTCTAAAAAATGTGTCATCAATATGAAACGTTTGGAAAGCTCTGCTTTAGGGTTTTGATCCTGTATTTGAATGCATTACATTGCTTTGGTAGACACCATGATAATATCAGGTAGACACAATAAAATTAATGCAAGCTTACATGCTCCAAATAAAACGAGTCAGTTATTGTTCACTGGCGCTTGACCAATTTTTTTTAATTAAAGAAAAGGTGAATGAAGTTGTCTTCAGACTTCCAAAGTGGAAGTGAAGTTGTCTTCAGACTTCATGCTGGAGGGGTGGGGGGCAGTATTAGTTAGCATGTTGGGCTGGGACTTAGGAGACCAGGGTTCAAAACCCCACTTGATTATGAAATATATAATATATATAGTATAAAAATCCATAATTAAAACACACTATGAATCCCCTTAGAATATTAGGCCCTTCTCTGCACCCCCTGCGACAGGCACACCAGGTAAAATAAACCAAGGAGCTTAAATTGCCCAACCAGAAACTCACCACTGTGCTTCCAGCGCTGGCAAGGAGAATGGGCACTTTCCTGTAGGCAGAGAACTTAATCTCCTTCTGCATGACTGGATTCACCTCCACGACTTCATAAGGCAGCCCATGATAATCCAGGAAAGCTCGGACCTTGCTGCAGAAGGGGCAGGTCTTGTACTGGTAGAGGGTCAACTGCAGGTTCTCCTCTGGGAGCTGAACAGGCAGAGATGTCAAGGGCATCACTAATCTGGCTAAAGAAATACCTCCCCCCACTCCCAAAAAGCTGCTTATTACGACAGCTTAAAGGAGCCCTCACGGCCAGAGGCAGTCTACCCTGAGTACCCTTGCTTTGGCTCTCTTCTGAGGTGGGGGGCTTCCTGGCAGCACCTCCCAGGCCACTTTGAGGAACATAAGAATAGAAGAGCTCTGCTGGATCAGTCCAAGGGGGGTCCATTTCATCCGGCATCTGGTTCTCAGGGTGGCCACCCAGATGCCCCCACGAGAAATTCCCAAGCACAAGGGCATTCTCCAGCAACTGGCATTCAAAAGCAAAAAACTGGTGACTGGGAGAGGCCGTCGGGACCACATAACACTGGTCCTGAGAGATTTGTATTAGCTCCCAGTATGTTTCCCAGCACAATTCAAAGTATTGGTGCTGACCTTTAAAGCCCTAAACGGCCTCGGCCCAGTATACCTGAAGGAGCGTCTCCACCCCCATAGTTCAGCCCGGACGCTGAGGTCCATCTCCAAGGGCCTTCTGGTGGTTCCCTCGCTGTGAGAAGTGAGGGTTACAGGGAACCAGACAGAGGGCCTTCTCGGTAGTGGCGTCCGCCCTGTGGAACGCCCTCCCTTCAGATGTGAAGGAAATAATCAGCTATCTTATCTTTAAAATACATCTGAAGGCAGCCCTGTTTAGGGAAGTTTTTAATATTTAATGCTGTATTGTTTTTAACACTCGATTGGAAGCTGCCCAGAGTGGCTGGGGGAACTCAGCCAGATGGGCGGGGCATAAATAATAAATTATTATTATTATTATTAATAGCGCCTCCAACCGTGGAAGCAAGGCATAGCCATCACGCCTGGGAGCCATGGATAGCATTCTCCTCCGTGAATTTGTCCAGTCCTGCTTTCAAGCCATCCAAGTTGGTGGCCATTACCGTCTTCTGTGGAAGGGACTTTCCTAGTTTAATTATGTACTGCATGATGGGACTTCTTTTTCTCCGCCGGTGGTCCTGAACATTCAGCTTCACTGGATGTCCCACCCTGACTTCTAGTGTGATGAGATAGGGAGAAACACTTTCCTCTAGTCTATCTGCTTATAGAGATGGGAGACAACAAACGAACGTGTTTGCATTAGGGGATGTGCTGAAGTAGAGGACCTTATGCATTATATCTTGCGCTGCCCCTTATATAATGAAGCTAGAGAATGATTTTTAGCACCTATAAGGACAAGCTCCCCTGGCCAGAACCCCCTGACATGATTTTATATCTCCTCGCAGACACAGATAAGTATGTGACCCGGCGTGTAGCACTCTTTGCAACTGCCGCTAGGAAAATTAGAGCAAATTATATAGCCAAGGTAGCCACCAACTGTAAAGGAAATTGATTTATTTGACCCTATCTACATCAAGCTACAGTGGTACCCCGCAAGACGAACGCCTCGGAAGACGAAAAACTCGCTAGACGAAGGAGTTTTTCGTTTTCTTAGCCGCTTCGCAAGACGCATTTCCCTATGGGCTTGCTTCGCAAAACGAAGCTTGCCCCGCAAGCTCCGGGGATAGCGGGGAAGCGCCGCGTGTCTTCCCCGCTGTCCCCGGACCTCTTTTGAAGCAAGGGGCGGCGGGGAGAAGATCGCTTCTCCCCGTTGCCAGCCCCGCAATCTCCGGGGACAGAGGGGAAGGCATGCGCGCCTTCCCCTCTCTCCCCGGACCCCTTTTGAACCAAGGGGCAGCAACGGGGAGAAGCGATTCTCCCCGCTGCCCCTTCCCTTGCTTTAAAACAGGTCCGGGGACAGAGGGGAAGGCGCGCGGCGCTTCCCCTCTGTCCCCGGACGGTCTCCATAGGAACGCATTGATTGATTTTCAATGCATTCCTATGGGAAACCGTGCTTCGCAAGACGAAAAACTCGCAAGAAGAAAAAACTTGCGGAACGAATTAATTTCGTCTTGCGAGGCACCACTGTATATTCTATCTTTATCACCAAACTCTGAATATAATTGCACATTGTATTAATTAACATTATTTTTTAATATATTAGTGGCCATGTGATGATTTTAGCCTATAAATTTTATTGTTTAATGTCTTAACCTGTATATTAAGGTACTTTTATAGCTCTGTTTAGAGTAGGTAATGTCTTGATAATATAAATGTTTTTAAGTTTTTTGTATTAATGCAGGATGCAATGGAGAATCACTTTTATTTATCAGCTACAACAGTTTGCACTGGTGGCTGTTTCAAACTGCTTACAAGGTAAGATGGATGGCAAGAGTTCTTTTTTTAATTTTTAAAAATTGATTTTCATGAGAAAACAACACAGAAACAGGTAACGAGTTTTAAACTACTGTTTAAAACTCTGCTTTATTGGAATGGGGCATTCACTATTTCAAATGGTCCCCCCTCCTGCTTTGTAAACAACCTTTAAATGACAGGACAGAAATATTTTTTAAAATAATTTACTTATACATTTATTAGTATGGTATCAGTGATGCTGCTGTTGCTACTCACCTGAGATCAGTCTGCAAGCCTAACTCACTGGCTGAAGACCACTAATAGCTTGGGTTAGCAATTTGCAACCTTTGCAGACCCAGAACCCTTATTTAGCCCAAACACCTTTCTCCACATAGAAGTGTATGGTGGTCGTTCTGCTCCCACCTTATGACCTGGGCTGTGACCCAGGTTCAACCCACAGTGGCAATTCCAAGCTGGGAATGTCTCTTGCTCTGAAATAGAGCCATTGCTGCCAGCCACTGTGGACCCAAGGGCCACAATTCCACATGGGCAACTTTCTGAGGGCCACATGCCAGTTGCAGGCAGAGCCTTGGGCAAAAGTGGGTGGACCAATGAATGTAAATTTCACCCATATTAAAGTAGAAGGTTCTACACACTCTCCCTTGCCTCTGTCCTCCACCCAGAGAGGCAAGAGGTTTTAGGTACATCTTATCAGCGCTTTTTTCTTTAAAAAATAAGATGTTTAGGGTACTCTCATTCTGACTCAAGAAAATCACAATTTGAAAGTTCAAACCGGGGGAAATAAATATAGTAAATGGACAAAAAATACAAAGATTCCTAAAATGTTTAGGGTATGCGTACCCCTGCGTACCCCCAGAAAAAACCACTGCGTATATTATTATGAACTGCATTGCACTGCACTTTTGGGCACGTGCGGCCAAACTGGTGCCAAACGCATTGCCAGCCAGAGCAGGCCGCTCCAATCCAGCTCCCTTCCTTTGTTACCAGCTGGAAGGGAGCTTCACAAAACTGCGGAGTAGGGAAGGGGTACCCCCAGTGGTCATCTAGCCCAACCCGCTGCCATTCAGGAGCTGCGCAACGAAAGAAACCTTCCCTGGAGGAGAGCGCCCCGTTCCGCTTCCCTTCCCGCCTCACCTTGGACGCCTCTTGCCTCGCGAGAGGCTTCTGGCCTCGGAAGCGTCGCTGGAGGGTCCGGTAAGCGCCAAAGGCGCCCCCAAGGGCAAAGACGGCCCCCAGCAGAAGGGGTCTCCCTGCCCCGGGCCAGCCTCGCCCATAGCTGCCCGCGCCGGAGGAGGCGATGCAACGGCCCCGGCTCCCGGCCCCCACGGAGACCAGGAGACCCCTTCGCGCAATTTGGCAGAAGCCCTTCGCGCAGCTGCCGCAGCAAGACGCTGCCATCTTCGCTCTCCGGAGGGAAAAAAGCGGCGCGGGAGGGTCCCGAAGTTTAGGAATAAAACGAAAGTGGATTTAAAGAGACAGGGCCCCTACCAGATTTGCAAGATTTTTGAAGTTCCGGCCTGAAATGCACGTGCGCAGCACCACACTGATTTATTTATTTTTTAAATCGCATTGCATCGCACGCGCCGCGCCGCGCTGCGCAGTAATGCAAGGAATTGGGTTTATCGCCCACCTATTTCTCAACGTGGTTCTTCCCATCATCTGTTTGTTTATTTCTTTCCAATATGCATTCATATGCCACCTAACGACAAAAGTCCTCTGCGTGGTTCACAAGTTAAAAACTAAAATGAAAAAAATACAGAGAGGGAACTGAAATATAATGCAGAAAAAGAAAATGACATTCTTTCCCCCCCAAAAAAATTTAATTGGATTTTCCAAATTAATAACAAACACAAACAAACATAAATCCTAACGGTAATAATTCCACTTTTGTTAACATTGTTAGGTGACTTCCTCGAATCTCCCTGGCTGAGTTTCAGTGTACGGTATGTCATTGTAACAGTATTCCAAAACTAATTTCTCATAAGATTTACTTGGTCAATTAACATCTTTCTTTCTTTTCATATTTAACTTTAAACATATTATTCTATAACATCACATATTTAAATCCTTAGCCAATCTGATACTTGCAAGTATTTCTGTTTAAGTTATCTTAGCATATTTAGCTAAATAGTCTTTAAATTTCATCCATTCCTCCTGGTGCTTCTCCTCCTTCTGGTCAGGTCGGCTAGCTCCCAAAAGTCCATCATCTTCATCTGCCATTCCTCCACACTTGGCACTTCTTGTGTTTTCCAATTCTTGGCCAATAAAATCCTAGCAGCAGTTGTGGCATACAAAAACAATCTAACATCTTTCTTGGGCAATTTCCAAACCTGTTATTCCAAGAAGAAAGGCCTCTGGTTTCTTAATAAATGTATATTTCAACATTTTTTTCAATTCATTATAAATCTTCTCCCAGAAGTCTTTCACTCTGGGGCAGGTCCACCACATATGATAAAAGGTTCCTTTTTTTTCTTTACATTTCCAACATAGATTATCAGTATTGTGATATATCTTTGCTAATTTTACAGGAGTTAAGTACCATCTATACATCATTTTCTTAATATTTTCCTTTAACACAGTACATGCAGTGCACTTGACCCCCTTCCTCCACAACCTTTCCCAGTCTTCAAACATTATGTTATGTCCCACATCTCTTGCCCAATCTATCATCACAGATTTAACTTGTTCATCCTTTGTATGCCACTCCAACAATAGATTATACATTTTAGATAAATTAGAAAAAGAAAATGACATTCGGCAGCAACAAATATTTTTTAAAAGCGGTAAAAAAGGGAGAAGAAAACACGACTGAAAATGTCTTCACCTGAAAATGTCTTCAATCCTGAGGCAAATCAGGCTGTGAGAATCATTTTCAGGGGGATTACTCTCACTTGAGCCTGTCTAGGCTAGTTGCCCCTAATGTAGGGGTACCAGGAAGGAAGTTGCACCGAATTTGATGGGTCATAGAATCATAGAATCATAGAGTTGGAAGAGACCACAAGGGCCATCGAGTCCAACCCCCTGCCAAGCAGGAAACACCATCAGAGCACTCCTGACATATGGTTGTCAAGCCTCTGCTTAAAGACCTCCAAAGGAGACTCCACCACACTCCTTGGCAGCAAATTCCACTGTCAAACAGCTCTTACTGTCAGGAAGTTCTTCCTAAAGTTTAGGTGGAATCTTCTTTCTTGTAGTTTGGATCCATTGCTCCGTGTCCGCTTCTCTGGAGCAGCAGAAAACAACCTTTCTCCCTCCTCTATGTGACATCCTTTTATATATTTGAACATGGCTATCATATCACCCCTTACCCTCCTCTTCTCCAGGCTAAACATGCCCAGCTCCCTTAGCCGTTCCTCATAAGGTATCGTTTCCAGGCCTTTGACCATTTTGGTTGCCCTCCTCTGGACACGTTCCAGTTTGTCAGTGTCCTTCTTGAACTGTGGTGCCCAGAACTGGACACAGTACTCCAGGTGAGGTCTGACCAGAGCAGAATACAGTGGCACTATTACTTCCCTTGATCTAGATGCTATACTCCTATTGATGCAGCCCAGAATTGCATTGGCTTTTTTAGCTGCCGCGTTACACTGTTGGCTCATGTCAAGTTTGTGGTCAACCAAGACTCCTAGATCCTTTTCACATGTAGTGCTCTCAAGCCAGGTGTCACCCGTCTTGTATCCGTGCCTCTCATTTTTTTTTGCCCAAGTGGTGCCCAGAACTGGACACAGTGGTGCCCAGAACTGGACACAGTACTCCAGGTGAGGTCTGACCAGAGCAGAATACAGTGGCACTATTACTTCCCTTGATCTAGATGCTATACTCCTATTGATGCAGCCCAGAATTGCATTGGCTTTTTTAGCTGCCGCGTTACACTGTTGGCTCATGTCAAGTTTGTGGTCAACCAAGACTCCTAGATCCTTTTCACATGTAGTGCTCTCAAGCCAGGTGTCACCCGTCTTGTATCCGTGCCTCTCATTTTTTTTTGCCCAAGTGCAATACTTTACATTTCTCCCTGTTAAAATTCATCTTGTTTGTTTTGGCCCAGTTCTCCAATCTGTCAAGGTCGTTTTGAAGTGTGATCCTGTCCTCTGGGGTGTTAGCCACCCCTCCCAGTTTGGTGTCATCTGCAAATTTGATCAGGTGCCCTTGAGTCCATCATCCAAGTCATTGATAAAGATGTTGAATAAGACCGGGCCCATGAAAGTGTGTGGGGATGGGAGATTGCAGCCTGGCACGCGGGCCCTGAGCCGTCCACTCAGGGATGCAGCGCCCACTTTGTGTGTGTTTGGGGGGGGGGTGTCAGTTTCTTTCATTGCACTTAGTAGGGCTTATGCCTCCTATGCATGCTTTCTCCTGCCAACCTAGCAGTTTGAAAGCACATCAAAGTGCAAGTAGATAAATAGGTACCACTCCGGCGGGAAAGTAAACGGCGTTTCCATGCGCTGCTCTGGTTCGCCAGAAGCGGCTTAGTCATGCTGGCCACATGACCCGGAAGCTGTACGCCGGCTCCCTTGGCCAGTAAAGCAAGATGAGTGCCGCAACCCCAGAGTCGGCCACGACTGGACCTAATGGTCAGGGGTCCCTTTACCTATGCATGCTTTACTCGGAAAGAAAACTAAGGTGGGTATGAGTGGGTTGGTTATGATTATGATACTGAGAATAACTCTTATCCCTAGCATTGCAAGAGCGTTTATGCAACCTGCAATAAAAATTCAAACACAATCCAGCATGACAAAATAAAACCTCCCTGTTTTCTTTGCAAAAGGAGGAACTTCAGAAACACACAAAAAAGGCTTGCAGTTTGGGGATCTGTATGCATTTTGCGGTGCAGCTTCCAATTATGAAGACAGTTTCTCGCCCTTCCGATCTTCGCCTGGTGCCCACCCTCTCCATAACCATATAATTTAAGCAGAAGGGGCGTGGCTTGTCAAAGTCACAGATTTTGACCTTTCCTCCCCTCCGTCATCAACCTCCTCGTCAGGAGCAGCCTACGCGGTGGCGTAGGACTACAGCTCCCATCATGCACACTGGCTGAGGCTGATGGGAGTTAGAGTCCAACATCAGGAGGGTGCCAAATTGATTCCGCAATGCTTCCAGGGGCCGCCTATTCGCTTGCATCTGTCAATTCAGATGCAATTAGGGTGATCAGATTTTTTCAGTTGAAGGCGCAGGAAACGAGCCTGGCAGCTCCCCCTAGAAATTGCTTCCTACTAGTACTAATAATCTCCTTTAACACTGCAGTGTGATGAGTGTACTGCAGAACAGTGCAACACAGTGAATGTTCGTTTATTGGAGTCTATCTATGAATTGCTTCTCATAAAATATATTGAAGAGACTTCACAGTAAAAATGAATGTAAAATGCTCCCAAATGTAAAAACAGAACAAACAAACAAAAAAACCACCCAAAATAATCCCAAATGTATAAAAAATGATCTGCATATATGCCAGTGTGGTATTATCATAATACCACAGCTTTTTTGGCTGTGGCTCCAATCTGGTGGAACGCTCTGTCACAAGAGTCTAGGGCCCTGCGGGACTTGACATCTTTCCACAGGGCCTGCAAGATGGAGCTGTTCCACCAGGCCTTTGGCCAGGGCACAGCCTGACTCCCTCCTTTGGCAATCTTCACAGAACTCTAGCCCAATGGTTGCCATCAATTTGATTTGAATTAATTTTATAAGGAAATGATTTTAGAATGTTGTATTATTTTATTGTTGTTAGCTGCCCTGAGCCCGGCTTCGGCTGGGGAGGGCGGGATATAAATAAAAAAAAATATTATCATCATCATCATCATCATCATCATCATTAACATTAATATTTTTAATGTATTTATTTATACCCCACATTTTGGTTAGAGTGGTTAGAGTGCCAGACTATGATTTGAGAGACCAGGGTTCAAATTCCACACCTCACTGGGTGTGTTGCTACCTCTCAGCCTAACCTACCCTGTGTTGTGGGAATTAATTAAGGAGGGCGAGAACCATGGACACCACCCCAAACTCCTTGGAGGAAGAGGTGGGATATAGATGGAATAAGCAAAATAAACAAAGACAACCTAAAGTTGCCATCAGGTGATTGAACTCCACCCCACAATAGTGACACCTTGAAAGCACCTTTAATCTGCTTTAACTTTTCACTAAGTGAAATTTTACTTCTCAGGAGTTGCTACCACTGCATGTTGTGCAATCATAATTAAAACCAATGTTTTAATCAATATACAATATATTGCATAAAAATACAATGCAGCGGTACCTCAGTTTTTGAGCATCTTGGAAGCCAAACGTTTCAGTTTCTGGACGCCAAAAACTTGGAAGTACAGTGGTGCCTCGCAAGACGAAATTAATTCGTTCCGCAAGTTTTTTCTTCTTGCGAGTTTTTCGTCTTGCGAAGCACGGTTTCCCATAGGAATGCATTAAAAATCAATTAATGCGTTCCTATGGAGACCGCTTGCCAGGCTGGCGGTGCGGAGAAGGGCTTTTCTCCCCACCGCAAGCCTTCAGGACAGGTATGGGAACAGAGGGGAAGGCGTGCAGCGCTTCTCCTCTGTTCCCGGGGCTTGCGGTGGGAGGAGGGTTTTTCCTCCCCACCGCCAGCATTCAGAACAGCATTCTGAATGTTGGCGGTGGGAAGGAAAACCCTCCTCCCACCGCAAGTCTTCAGGACAGCCATCCGAAGGCTGGCGCGGGGAGAAGGTCTCTCCGCCCCACCGGCAGCCTTCGGAGGAGGTCCGAGGACAGTGGGGAAGCCGCGCTGCGCTTCCCCGCTGTCCCGGAGATTTCCCTATGGGCTTCCGTCTTGCGAAGGAAGCCCATAGGGAAATTCGTTTTGCGAAGCGCCTCCAAAACAGAAAACCCTTTTGTCTAGCGGGTTTTTCGTCTTGCGAGGCGTTCGTCTTGCGGGGCACCACTGTAATTGCTTCCATTTTCGAGCACGCCTCAGAAGTCAAACGGCTTCCACTGCGTTTTGGTTTTTTTTCTGCATTAACTTTGCCAACCGCCCTTTGCGCTTCGTTTGCTGAACGTTTCGGAAGTCGAACGGTCTTCCGGAACAGATTATGTTTGACAAACGAGGTTCCACTGTGTATGAACTAACTTGAACCCTGCATCATTGAAAACCCTTCTTTGTGTGCCTCCTATGAGAGGTCCCAAGGGTGGCAACACTAGAACGGGCCTTTTCTGTGTTGGCTCCTCATTCAGAGGGTGGCTGCATCTGGCTGTGCTCTGTTGTCCATGTTTCCATCCCACCTTTGTCACCAGTGTTAAGTTGTGGGTGAACATATCAGAGGACACAGCGATCCTTCAAACAGCTCTTGTTTATTCACAGGCCAGGCCAGAACTGAACTGAAGGGTTCAGCCAGTCTGCTTATATAGAGCTCCACTAGAATGCAACAGTAACCATTTTCTGTAACTATCCAATCACTGAACGTCACTTTCGATCCCTTATTTGCATATGTGGACCTGAACTATCTACAGTATCCCACTGCTGGCCCAGGGTGAGAACTTTAGTACATAACACTCTCCAGGGAGGCTTGCCTGGCACATTCTCTACATATATTTAGGCGCCAAGCCTTCTCCCAGACCTTTGGCTAATTAAGCAATCCATGGTCTTTAAAACTGGGGAAGAAGTGTGTTTTTGTTTTAAGTATTACCTTATCCACTTTGCGGTTGCATAGCTAGCCCTCAGGTGCCCAGGGTAGTCGGTGTGTGTGCCCTGCGCCCAGGGGAAGAGTGAACTGCCCATTGGATGGGGTAAGCTGAGGCAGGGGGCGCTGCGCGGAGACTTAGTGCAGCTGTAGAGTGGGAGGCTGCAGGTGGACACAAGCATTTTGACCTCCACATCAGGAGAGATGCGCGGCTTGGGCACACTGCAGGCCCCGTGATAAGTGCCGCCCCCCACAGCATGGCGCCCAGTGCCCCCTGTCCCACCTGGCTACACCTCTGTGATCCTCGGATGAAGGACAGCATAAAAAATTAACGAATACAAACAATAACAAATAAAAAAATCATGCAATTAAAAACAACCAATTTCTAACAGACACAAATGAATAAATGAAATGAAAATTCTATAATGAATTCCATAAATGAAACCAATTTCTAACAGACACAGAAATTTAAAATGGCAAGAGGACAAAAGAAACACGGCCATTTCTATGTGGTTTGGTATGATTTTATCAATTACACAAATGATGGAGCACGTGGCAGAGCAGTACCTGCAGTGCGTAATGCAGTCTGTCATATCCAGATTATTTTACCACCTCCCCCCCCCATCATTCTCTCCTCCTCCATTCCTTATTATTTTTTAGTTTTAATTCAGGTATGCACAACTAGTAGTGAAAAGATGGAAAGTGAAACATGTAAATCCAAAATACCGACAGTTTTTAAACTATTGCTTTTCTGTATTCTCCAGTTTAACATCATACCTCATCACATATCACATTGCAAATTAACTGCTCGGGTTTTCTCCAATGACTGTCAATACAGTATTTAGTTTTCAATTTCTGCTAACTTATCTTTGGATTGCTGTTCCTCCCTTCAGTTGCTGTGAGCATATGCAAACAAATTTGTATTTCTGTGCAGCAACATTTGTATTTTTGAAAATGAAACCCCATAAAAATTAAATTGTTGGTGGGGGACGCACGGACGTGAAACCAGTTTCAAATCCAATATAGATTTGAAAGCGGATATAGCTTGCCACTTAAAATACGTACTATCCCACACACACTATTTACTTTTACACTTGGGGTGTTTACTTCCTTTTTGACAGCTCGGTTCTCCTTCTAAGCCGCTCCGTCAAGGCTGAAAAGCCCTAGCTAGAGGGCTCAATGGAAGCAGTGAGCGTGGGAAAAAGGGGGCGTGGCTCGCCCCTTTGCAACAGCGTCTTCGCGTTCCATCCGGGAAGTAAGGGGCGGGGCTTAACCCCTTACACACCCACTTGCTTTGCAAACCTGGGAGGCGATTTCCGTGCTCGCCTGGGCAGAAATGTCAGGCCCCAATGGAGAGCCGCACCTGAGCCTGGGGAGGGGCGAGGAAGAGGAGCGGGAGGACGGCGAGGACCACAATGGCTTCGGGGAGGCAGGTAACACTGATAAGCCTTCCAAAAGCAGCAGCGCCCCCCTCCCGCCATGTCCCCTTTTCAACACAGCCCTCCATCCTTTAGATCGCTGGCTGGGTTTGACAGCGCAGTTTCTAAGCCTTCAGTCATATCGGTGCGGGATCCTACATGAACTTACCTGAGATCAAACCCTCCGGCCCTCGCAAACGTCAGTTCTACCTTTGTGCAGCATCAGGCTAGTTTTCACGCGCTCCTCTCTTACTCAGGCGAGCAAGAGTCGTCGTCAGATTCAAGGGCACGTTGCGACCAAGGAAAAAACGCTCAAGGAGCGGGTGAGGCGGGGTTCTCGAGGGGTGCGGTCCGGGGAGGGTCCTGATGGTCAGGTAGAGAGACTGCATTTGGCCCCTGGTACAGAGCACGGGACGTGGGTGGCGCTGTGGGTTAAACCGCAGAGCCTAGGACTTGCCGATCAGAAGGTCGGCGGTTCGAATCCCTGCAACGGGGTGAGCTCCCGTTGCTCGGTCCCTGCTCCTGCCAACCTAGCAGTTTGAAAGCACGTCAAAGTGCAAGTAGATAAATAGGTACCGCTCCGGCGGGAAGGTAAATGGTGTTTCCGTGCGCTGCTCTGGTTTGCCAGAAGCGGCTTAGCCATGCTGGCCACATGACCCGGAAGCTGTACGCCGGGTCCCTCTGCCAATAAAGCAAGACGAGCGCCGCAACCCCAGAGTCCGTCACGACTGGACCTAATGGTCAGGGATCCCTTTACCTTTACCTTACAGAGCACGTATAGGATTGCAGCATTAGGTGTTAAGCAGGTTTGAGCCTCGCTGAGTAACCTGTAGGAACTGTGCCTCTTTACCATACAAGTACAGGCTCCCCATAGTCTAGCTTTCCTCAATATTAAATAACCATAATCCCTTCCTGTAGAAAACTACTATGTCCAGGCTCCCAGTACGTTTCCGAGCACAATTCAAAAGTGTTGGTGCTGACCTTTAAAGCCCTAAACGGCCTTGGTCCAGTATATATGAAGGAGTGTCTCCACTCCCATCATTCTGCCTGGACGCTGAGGTCCAGCGCTGAGGGCCTTCTGGCGGTTCCCTCACTGTGAGAAGCCAAGTTACAGGGAAGCAGGCAGAGGGCCTTCTCGGTGGTGGCGCCCACCCTGTGGAACGCCCTCCCACCAGATGTCAAAGAGAACAACAACTACCAGACTTTTAGAAGACATCTGAAGGCAGCCCTGTTTAGGGAAGCTTTTAATATTTAATAGACTATTGTATTTTAATATTCCATTGAAAGCCGCCCAGAGTGGCTGGGGAAGCCCAGCCAGATGGGCGGGGTATAAATAATAATAATTTATTATTATTATTATTATTATTATTATTATTATTATTATTATTATTATTTATTAACAAATCTGGAACCATTCTTACTGATTTCTAGGCTTCATTATTCGTTTTAGTTATTCACAGAGTGCCTCCCATCAACTTCGGCTGGTGACCCAGCTGCTCCCCTATCTGAACAAGGATAGCCTAACTTCTGTTGTCCGTGCTCTGGTAACTTCTAAGTCAGCGTTATACCTGGGGCTGCCTCTGTGGGGCCGCCTCTGGAGACAGTTCAGAAACTTCAGAAATCTGGTGCAGAATTCAACAGCGACATTGCTCAAGGGGCAAGACGGTTGGACATATTACACTGATCCTGGCCCAACTGAACTACCTGTCAGTTGGTTTCCAGGTCCAATTCAAAGTGCTGGTTTTGACCTATGAAGCCTTAAATAGCTCAGGACCACCATACCTCCAGGACTGCCTCTCCTCGTATAAACAGTCTTGGACCGTGCAATCATCCTCTGAGGCCCTTCTTTGTGTGCTTCCTCCACAAGAGGTCCAGAGGGTGGCAACATGAGAACAGGGCCTTCTCTGCAGTGGCTCTCCATTTGTGGAATGCTCTTTCCAGGGAGGCTCACCTGGAGCCTTCATTGCATACATTTAGGCACCAGGTGAAAACATACCTCTTCTACCAGGCCTATGGCTGAACAATCTATGGACTAGGGGGTGGTGGTATTGTTTTTGTTTGCTACTAGGCTATGCATTTCTGTGTTTTTGTATTGTAAACTGTCCTGTGATCCTCATATGAAGTTTAAAGAATAAATAATAATAGTCTGGTCAAACTATGTCTGGGCAGTGGATCTTCAGACTGACAGGGTTGGGGACTCCTATTGTTGAAGGGCTTACTTCATGCAACTCTACCAAATCCCTTCAGATGGAAAGATATCACATCAGGGGAAAGTCTTAGCTTAACTGTTCTCACTCTTAGCGCAGCAAATGTGTGCATGTTTGGAGGACAAGTCTAACTCTGGTTACAATCCTGTACCCATTTACCATTGGCTGTGGCTCTTAGACCTGAAGTCCCCAGAGGCAGTTTGATTGATTTAAATTATTTAAATCAATTTTTTTCTTTAAAGTCTCTGCCTGGTAACAGGGCAGATTTAAACACTTTAGAATAATTTTCCATACAAGTACAGCTGCAGTTTGCTGCACGTACGGTAGTTTAAAACTGGTTTCCCCCCATGTGTACATTTTTGTTGATTTGATCTATTCAGTTAAATCCCACGGTTGAGTCTTTCTGTACCTGCCGGACAACCTGTTTCAAGTGGATTCTGTGGCCTCCAAAGTATTGGACTCCCATTGGGATGATGATGATGATAATAATAATAATAATAAAATTTATTTATACCCCGCCCTCCCTGGCCAGAGCCGGGCTCAGGGTGCCTAATACCAATAAAATTTCAGTAAAAACATAATAAAGAAAAGAAAAAAACCAATTTAAAATACAGGTTAAAATGCAATTTAAAATGCAGCCTCATTTTAAAAGTCAAAACCATAAGGGGAGGGAAACATAAGGGTCAGACTGAGTCCAAACCAAAGGCCAGGCGGAACAGCTCTGTCTTGCAGGCCCTGCGGAAAGATGTCAAGTCCTGCAGAAATGATGTTGTAGTCCAGCAGAATTAAGAGGGAAATGGCTTCCCCACCCCTGAATTAGCAGCTCTCTGGTTGATATGGACCTTGAACCCAGGTCTTATTCTGTTTGTGGGTGCCACTGACTTAATTTTGCACTGTCAATTCATGCTAGAACAAAAAGTCTGATTTTTGTACTCAGGTCATCTTACTCCCTCTCTCTCTGCTTTCCCCAACCAGAATATGCAGCTATAAATTCTATGCTGGACCAAATCAACTCTTGTTTGGATCACCTGGAGGAGAAGAACGACCACCTGCACGCCCGCTTGAAGGAGCTGTTGGAATGCAACCGTCAGACACGCCTGGAGTTGCAGCAGCTGAGTGAAGGCGAGGATGGGGAGAACGACACGCAGAGACCTGAGCCAGACACTTAATGTCCACCAACCTTGTGTGGGATAAAAGGAGGTGCAGGCACATGGTTGCTGCTTCCAGTGGGACCTCCCCTTCACCATGGGGTTAGTTTGAGTAGAAAAGGTGCTTTTGGTTTGTGTGTTTGTTTTAAATATCTCCTACCTGCTCTCCTCTCCTCCGGAGTTGTGGTTATGGCTGCTTATGTTGTTAAGCTCTCAAGGAAACGGGGTCTGCTTGTTTGTGAAGGGTAGAGGGCAAGAACTGGATAGGTCTAAGCTGAATCACACGTCAGGATTTACGTTGAGCTGTGTCCTTTCTGGATGAATTTACCATGTCAAGAATTGGGAGGCTCTTGAGGAAAATCTGATTCCCAAGGTTGCTAGCCCCTAGTTCTGTCTGGCTAGAAGTAGTTCCATGATGAGATACATGAAACAAGTCTCCTTAGTTTTGACAGAAATTGTTGGTTGTTAGCAGGGCCGTCTTAAGCATATCCGGCGCTGTGGTGCAAAGATCCCTCTGGCGGCCCTACACCCCCCCCCCGTTTCCCAGAGCACGTATAGGATTTTTTTTTAGGGAGCTGACACCACGCTTACACATTATCTCTAACAAGCCCTTAGAACAAAATAAAATGAAAAGGCAGAAGATCTAGTGAAGTCCTCAATTCCAAAACAAGACTCATTCAAGATTCAGCTGCTGTTCTTCTAATTCATCCTCATGATTCAAATCAACACATATCAAAAAGTTAAAGCGATCACCAGTTTGTTGTTCTTTAAATAAATTGATAAATACACAGAGTTCCCGGCCATTTTGTGTTTAAGTACAAAGATGACGTTTTCAAATATTGGGTGGGTGAGTGTGGGTGTAAAGCAGTGACATCCTGAACCTAAAAAGGATGCAAAACTAACTGCACTTACCTGAGAGTAAGCCCTGCTGAATCTAATAGGCCCTTAAAACCCGCCCCCGTCTTTAAATGACTTTTTGTTGGTGTTTGTTTTTAACCAGCTGCATGGAGAGTATGCTCTCCAGTCCATCCTTACCTCCGAACTGAGTCCTAATGGTAGTGCACCACCCCATAGCTTTCCCCTCCCACCCCAAATCTGAATGAATCCCTCCTCCACCTTTTTTCTCAACGGAAGGGACTGGGGGCGACGTTCTCGGTGCCCCTCCCCATCCTCCCTGCTACTGCTGCAGGGCAGGCAGGAGGGAGAAGCAAGAGAACACACCTGGCTGTAGGAAAAGCTGCTGCTGCCCAGCATGCCCTCACAGCTGTTCCTGATCGGTCCCGGACTCCCACTGCTGGGCACCCTGATGGGTGGGCGCCGTGGCGCAGGGCACCACTAACCCTAAAGGGTAAGACGGCCCTGGTTATTAGACCTCTGTCTCTTATAAACACCTTTAAATGAGGAGCGTGGAATGGTAGTTGATGAGCTTTCCGGGCTGGCAATTGCGTTGGCAAACATGCTCATCATTGCAAGGCTTATTTCCTGGCAATAGTTCTTTGGTATAGCAATCGCTGGATGTGCAGAATTCTAAATTCAGTAACCTGCTTCATTTCATAATAGACTGCAGTGAGTGACCGACACCCATACCAGATTACCCAGAATTCCTTTGCCAAAGGGATGGCAATAAACAGGTTTAAAAGCAGCCAGAGTTTACAATGTGGATGTGCACATTGTGGAGTTGTATCTTGTTTGCCATGATGGGCAGTGCTTCTGATTTAAAACCCTATTTTCCTTTTACTTTGAAGCAAACATTTATATTAAGGGGGGTGGGTGAGAACAGCTCTTGATATTGAGCTGTAAAGGGCAGCTCCTTCCTTGTCTCATCTCATCCATTTATCAAGATAGCAGTAGTTACAGGTAGGTAGCTGTGTTGGTCTGCCGTAGTCGAAACAAAATAAATAAAATAAAATAAAATAAAAAATCCTTCCAGTAGCACCTTAGAGACCAACTAAGTTAGTTATTGGTATGAGCTTTCGTGTGCATGCACACTTCTTCAGATATCTTCAAAAGATATCTGCTCAAGTGCCAAAACCCGGAAGTAACCCGTTACAGTACTTCTGGGTTTCAGCGCGTCTGTATCCCAAAAACGCGCAACCTGAAGCGTCTATAACCCGAGGTATGACTGTATTTTATTTTGTTTCAATCAAGAAAGAAAACATAGCTTGTTCAGCAATAAAATCAGTCATGAGATAGGCAGGATCCTTCCTTTCCCTCGTAAAATAAGTTGGCCAGAGGCAAAAAGGAGTGTTTGGTTCCCTTTTGTGAAAAAGGGTCACTGCCGTGTGGTTTATCCTCATGACTCAAAACACCCAACCACAAGCCCACAAGTGATGGTTGGGTCTAAATGCAGTCCAGAGAATATTAATAGAACATCACACAGTTATTGAGTATTTAAAAATTGCGGTGTTACAAATGGGAGCCCTGCCATTTAACGTGGAATACGAATTGAGCTGTCAAGTTGTTGCTGCAACCAAAAGATTGAATATAAGACCATTTTTTGGCCCGGGGTGGGAGATAGCGTCTTGCTGCATTTTGAACAAGGGATCAGGATTGAGGAGTCTGGCTTGGCGTGGACAGGCTTTAGGAAATATTGTAATATAAAGCAAGTCTCTGTTCAGATTTAGACGGTGGGTGGGAGGGATCTCTTGGGCCTGCGCTTTGCAGGGTGAGAACAACACAAACAACTTAATGGTTGTGTCCAAATAAGTTCTACTCAAAGCAGACCCACTGAAATGTATGTCGCTAGGGAAGTCATAGCTATCACTTTCAGTGGGTTAACGGCTAACACTGGAGACAACCCCAGGGGCTCAGCCTCACTGAGATACCCTTGCTTATTTAGGAATGTGACATATTAAGAACGCATGGTTTTTCCAATATGTGAAACATGGGAGGTTGCCTTGCACTGTGTCACAGCTCTAGTCCAACTACTTCCATTCTGTCAACAGCTCTCCAGGCTTTCAGGCAGATAATTTTTTCCAGGCATATCTGGAGATCTTAGAGATTCAGCTGGGACCTTCTTAATGAAATACACATGTTCCAACACTTAGCTCAGGCCCTGCCCCACACAGATTCAAAACAGGCCATGCAGCTCTTCTTCATCTGTATATATGTGTGTATGCGTGCGTGCGCACAGCTAAGTCCCACAAGGCAAGTCCCACTGAATTCAGTGATAGGGTGGTGGTAGTGCTGACTCTGGTTGACCTTTTTTCTTACTAGAGCCCACTCGCGTCATCAGTAGCGTCTATACATTTTTCAGTGCTGCTTGCTGTCCCTTGACATCACTCAATATGCAGATTGATTTAAAATTAAGACACACCACATCTTGGTGATAAAGCTGTGGGTATGGTTGGTTTCAGTCACTGTTCTTTTTAAATTAAGTTTCCTACTGATTACTTTTTCCATGTTTTTTCCTAAGCAATGGTGCAGATGTAACCATTAAAAGGTAAAGGTAAAGGGACCCCTGACCATTAGGTCCAGTTGTGACTGACTCTGGGGTTGCGGCACTCCTCTCGCTTTATTGGCCAAGGGAGCCGGCGTACAGCTTCCGGGTCATGTGGCCAGCATGGCTAAGCCGCTTCTGGCAAACCAGAGCAGCGCACGGAAACGCCGTTTACCTTGCTGCCGGAGCGGTACCTATTTATCTACTTGTACTTTGACGTGCTTTCGAACTGCTAGGTTGGCAGGAGCTGGGACCGAGAAACGGGAGCTCACCCCGTTGCGGGGATTCGAACCACCGACCTTCTGATCGGCAAGTCCTAGGCTCTGTGGTTTAACCCACAGCGCCACCCGCGTCCTATTAAACTAAGCTAAATTTGCAACTCAACAGTGTATATTATTCATACTGCTATTTCGTTCTTACATCTAGGCTTTGTATCTTTTTGTCAGACAGTGTATATATTTGGCATGCTTTCCTTTTTCATCTATCTTTATGAAATGTCTTTATGAAATCTTGCTATATAGCAGCCTTCCCCAATTTGACATCCATCTAGATGTTTTGGACAGCTCCCATTAGCCTCAGCCGGCATGGAGTGTGCCCAGGAAAAAAAGAGAGTCCAGCAACATCTGCCAGACTGCAGGTTCCCCATCACAATGGTAAAGCAACTGATCCAATTTAGAATTTAACTGCATGGCTCATGGTCCTTTATTTCCATTATTTAATATTAACCTGTGTACTCCTTGTACAACTTAACTGTCAATTAAACAGTAATTAAATGATCCTCTTTATCTACCCTGTTACAAAATTTCTCATTTGTAGTACTAACATGCTACTTCAACCAAGGTCCACCCAAGCTAGCGTCATGGCCTCAGACCTCTGCAGCTCTGAAAAGGAGATGGATCCATGTTCTGGTCCTTCCCTTGTGGATCTACAGCCTGCCTCCCCTAAATCCCGAGGAGAAACCTCTGCCACCAAGCTCAGGCTGGTCCTCAGACTACTTGGAGCCAGCGTGGTGTAGTGGTTAAGAGCGGTAGTCTCGTAATCTGGTGAACCGGGTTCGCTTCCCCGCTCCTCCACCTGCAGCTGCTGGGTGACCTTGGGCCAGTCACAATTCTCTGAAGTCTCTCAGCCCCACTCACCTCACAGAGTGTTGGTTGTGGGGGAGGAAGGGAAAGGAGAATGTTAGCCGCTTTGAGACTCCTTAAAGGGAGTGAAAGGCGGGATATCAAATCCAAACTCTTCTTCTTGGGAGTGAGGCGATCAGGAAAGCCCAGAGAGATCCCCCAAGCTGGGAACCCCATTACCATGAAGAATCCAACACACAGAGATAGTACTGGCCAGAAGGTGGTCAATAAGGCTGCAGTGAATGACTACCCAGCCCTGCTATAAAGTCTATGCAGTTGCTGCAGAAATTTGCTGAAACACTTTAGATGTTTTGTCTAGTCACCCAGCATGGCTGCATGGGGAGCCACGAATGACTGTTTTCCCCTCCTGGGTCATCACTCCTGCTTGGGGATGGGCACCCCTGCAGCCCAAAACACCCGGTATTCTTTGCAATAATCCTAGCAGAAACTAAGCGGTCCACCAGAACTTGGGCTATGGCCCACAGATACCTTCTGCAACAGGGTGTACTCTGCAGTAAGAGTATATAGGACCAGTCTTTTCTCAGCTGAATCATGGTGTTGACATGTTTGTAATCTTCTGAAGCTGTACTAAACGAATCCACTGTTTACCAAAATGGTTGTGTTTACTATTTCTAAGAAAAGATAAATGTGGATTAAGTATGGAGTATATTGCATCTGGCCTCCATTTGTTGTTTGTCTTTCACTGCCCCCCCCCCAAATCTTGGGCAGCACACTCCTGATTTAGTGATTTGTGTAAAAGCATTGCCTGCTTTTCTCTAGTAATTCCTGGTTGCGGCTCAAGAGGAGGAATAGCCAGGAATGATGAGCCCCAGCCAGGAATGATGTAGTAACAACTGCAGGGCCATGGATTCCTCATCCTTGCTCTACAAAGAAGCCAGTGCCTGTAGATGACCAGTGTGTTTCTGTCAGGGACTCAGGAGCAGAAGCACAGGGGAGAGAGGAAATGGAGAGCGAAGGGGAGGAATCCGAGGGCAGCGTAGGGGAGTATGACAGTGACCCGAGAGATTCCATGAGCTTCTCCAGCGAATCAGAAGATTCCCAGAAGGGGGCGCCGATGGCCAGGGCAAGGGGGGCCCCAGGGGGGACGCACCAGAAACAAGGGGCCAGCGGGGACTCCCAAAGCAGCAGCGGGGGATCAGGACCAGCTTCCCCACCAGAGCGTAGTGGGGGGGAAGAGTCACATGTGTCAGGACCAGCGTCTCCTCCAGCGGGGAGAGAAGATGAGTCAGGGCTGACCACGCCTCCATCGGAAAGTGGGGAAACGGAGGGAAGGCCAGGTCCAGCTAGCCTCCCCGAAGAGGGGAGCAGTGACAGCAGCAGTGTAACGGTCAGAAGGAAGGTGGCAGGCTGGGCGCGCGCGCCAAGTTCAAATGTACAGGCGCGCGGGACAGCAGGAAACCCGGATTGGGAACCAGGTCCTAAAGCCCGAAGGAGGGAGGGGGAAGAGTCAGGGGACTCAGCGTCAGAAGAGTCTAGGAAGGGCGAGACCCCGACTGACAGGCGGAACCAGAGGAGGAAAGAGCAAAGGAAGAGGTGGAGCAAGGCTAGAGTCTTAAACTGGTGTCTGGGGGGAGGAGATTCAGACGGAGCTTCAGCGGTCTAGAGTTTGAGACGTAGGGCTGCATGCTGCGGCTGTGAAAGTGAAACTGCACTTCAATAAAGACTTTCGTACTTAACAACGAAGTGGCGTTGGTCCTTTGTGAGCTGGGACCTCGGGCAGCTCTGACAGTTTCTAACTTGAGTCTCCAGCTGTTGTTGGACCACAACTCCCATTATCCCCAGTGAGCAGGACCAGTGGTCAGGCATGATGGAAGGTGAGGTACAACAACCAATGGGAGAACCATGGCATTAGCAGTGTTTCCGGATCACAATGGGATCGGACTCTTCAGTCATTGCACTTGGGGATGATGTCAATTTGTTGCTATGAGGTTCTAACTCAGTGTCACTCTTTTAAGCCTGTGAAATTTCTAATTATCATTGTAATCTCACAGTAAGAGCTCAAAGACCAATTTTTACTCTGAATAACCTCCAACGTTTCTAAAGATGCAACTTTTAATAAATCAAGAGTGATTATGGAAAAAGTCTCTGTGGGTGTTCTGTTTCAGTGGGATCTATTCTAATCCAGCCCCATTTCCATGTAATGCTAAAAAAATACATCGAACCGTAGAGTTGGAAGGGGACCATGAGGGGTCATCTAGTCCAACCCCCTGAAATGCAGGAATCTTTTGCCCAATGTAGGGCTCGAACTCACAATCTGAGATATCTTGAGTTGCTTCTATGAACATAGGCTTAAAATGCAAATGTCAGTTACACCTGAGACTGGAGAAAGGGAGTGTGTGACACACCAGGTTCTATTGAGAGCAGGAGTCCCATCAGCCCCAGCCCGAACAGCCAATAATCTGGGGTGTTGGGATCCAATTAACAAATAGAGGGCCACATATTCCTCAAATACCCAGCTTTCCCCCACACTGTATTAGCAAAAAAATGCAAAATATTTTAGTGGCTCTATTAAAAAGCAGGAAGTTGAGGTGGAAGATCATACGCTGGATGCTTTAAATGACTTTAAATTCTCTACACCAGCCTTTCTCAACCTTGGGTCTCCAGCTGTTGTTGGGTCACAACTCGCACCATCCCTAGGTGAGCAGTCCCAGTAGTCAATGATGGCTGGAGTTGTATTCCAACAACAGCTGGAGACCCAACGTTGAGAAAGGCTGTTCTACAGAGCGCTTTTCCTGGTCCAGAGGGTTCAAGAATTGCCATGTAGAGAAATGCCACAGCAATCCTGTTAGCAAGTGGACATGCAAAGCCGTGGATTCACCCCACCCTTAAATCCTTCAGAACAAAAACAGCAACAAAACTACAGCATACTTTTATTTCTCTAAAAGGAGATGACAAGGGGGAAAAGATGGTGGGGGACAACGACAGAAAAGGAGTAAGGCTTTTCCAGCAAAAGAAAAAAAATTAAACGAATTAAGCTCCCCCCCGCACCAAATAGGCAGCTTAATCTGGCCCTCTACCTAGCCAACCAGCTGTGATGAAAAGAGGGCGTCCGTTTCCTTTCCCTGGCCTCAGCCTTTTGCAGATGCACCTGCTCCAGCATCTGCTGAGACCCTCCCTACAACCATGGAACTCTTCCACCTTCCCAGGAAGTCCTGATCCTTCCCTACAGCAGCAGCGGCCTGTCTCCCCAAGGAGCTATTGCTAGCAGCCGGGAGATGGCCCTTTCACCTCCTCCGTGATGGGCAGAGCTCCACACACATCATCTATTCAAATTGTGACTCTGCTCTGCAGTGGAAGCCTCTTCTCCTGAAGACTGACATGCTTCCATTAACACTGTGATTTGCTTTCCTACACTAGGAGCCTCTGTTTTACAATCCATCTTGTCAATGGCAGCAGGAGCAGGAGCAGCAGCCGGAGCAGCCGGAGCAGGAGCAGCAGCAGGAGGAGTCGGAGTCGGAGTCTGCAGGCCGCTCAGCTCCTGCTGGGGATTATTGGATTTGTCCACAAATGCAGTAGCAGGCTGGAGTCTCATGGCTTTGTACCGCTGCAATTGAAAATAAAAGGAATTCAAGGTTACTCGTAATCTGGTCCCCAATGTGAGGGTGCCGCCCCACAAACATGTGGTGGGCAAACCTGTGCAACAGCAGCTGGGAGCAACTCCTCCCTCAAGAGCAACTCCTCCCCTACCCTTGATAGCCAGTGTGCCTGAGGCAGTCCTAGGGGAACACAACCCAGCACTGTGCTTTATTTTTTACCAAAGATGCATACTAGTCCTCATGGCTTCAGATAAATCTGTGGGGAGTGTAGAAGAGAGGTGGTGCTGAGTAAGATTTCCCGTGGTTGGGGAGTCAGGACTTCAGGGTCCTTCAGGGCCCTTTGACTTAGTGACAAGCAAGACCAAATTTATATAGTAGGTACTGCAGAAATGGGACGCGGGTAGCACTGTGGGTTAAACCACAGAGCCTAGGACTTGCCGATCAGAAGGCTGGCGGTTCGAATCCCCATGATGGGGTGAGCTCCCGTTGCTCGGTCCCAGCTCCTGACAACCTAGCAAGTAGATAAATAGGTACCGCTCCAGCGGGAAGGTAAATGGCATTTCCGTGCGCTGCTCTGGTTCACCAGAAGCGGTTTAGTCATGCTGGCCACATGACCCGGAAGCTGTACGCCGGCTCCCTCGGCCAATAAAGCGAGATGAGCACTGCAACCCCAGAGTCAGCCACGACTGGACCTAATGGTCAGGGGTCCCTTTACCTTTTACTGCAGAACTGGTTGTGCATTTTTGCTGCATAATTTTTCAGGCTTTAGCATGAAATATGCACCAGTTCTCCACTGTACAGTATCTGCTACCTAATGGGTAGCATCACATATAACAAGTTTGGCAGTTACTGACACTGTCCAATGTAACGTAGAAACACTCAGGCTAGTCTCGACAGAGAATGGGAGCTGCGTTAACCTGAAATCCAAATCATTCCTCAGGGGCAACCCCATGGTCTGTGCATTGCAGCACTCAATCCCAGAAGCCAGTAATCATGCAAGTGCTGGATGCAAGGTCTCTACTCTCCAGGAAAAGTTGCAGCTGCCACATCATTGATTTCAGTGTACCCTAAATCACAACTTGGGACGCGGGTGGCACTGTGCGTTAAACCACAGAGCCTAGGACTTGCCGATCAGAAGGTCAGTGGTTTGAATTCCCATGACGGGGTGAGCTCCCGTTGCTCGGTCCCTGCTCCTGCCAACCTAGCAGTTCGAAAGCACGTCAAAGTGCAAGTAGATAAGTAGGTACCACTCCGGCGGGAAGGTAAACGGTGTTTCCGAGCGCTGCTCTGGTTTCTCCAGAAGCGGCTTAGTCATGCTGGCCACATGCCTCGGAAGCTGTACGCCGGCTCCCTTGGCCAGCAAAGTGAGATGAGCGCCGCAACCCCAGAGTCGGTCACAACTGGACCTAATGGTCAGGGGTCCCTTTACCTTTACATTAAATCACAACTAACATGTCTCATAAAGAACTTAGTCTGGAATCAACTCCTTATAAACCATTTGGTCACATGCAGTTGGCCAGGATCCTCAATGGAGAGAAGGACCATTCCTCTTGGGAAAGCAGACGGAATGGACAATATGACAAAGCAGGACTGTCAGCCAGTGGGACAGACACTGATCTAGAAGCACTGAGCAGGCACTGGAGGGAAGGCTTGCGATGGCAAGACAGCAGGGGCGTAATAGGAAGGCGTTATGAAGCCTGGAGCCTAAAGGTTGAAGCGTAGGAGGAGCCATGGGGGGTGGGCAGAGCAGACAGACATGGGATGGGAGGAACCAAGGCAGAAGAGGGTCTTACCTGGAGATTCTCAAAATGCATCAGGGATTTGCAGTGGGCAAGTTGGGCAGCAGAGTCGCTATGGCAGAATTTGTGGCACAGCCGGCAGAGGAAGCCTACCACCGGGACCAGAAAATCCAGGCCTGTGAAATGAGGGAGGGGAAGTCACACATCACACTGAACAGAACCAAAATGAATTAATAAAACCTTCCCCCCCCCCTTATAAAGCATTGTGTGATACATAAATACAGGAAGCCCACAACTTACATGCATTTAACTTGTGCACATTCAGCTTTATGTGCTTAGCAAAAACATAATAAATGAATAAAATTAAGAGGCAGAAAAGGGGTTGGGTGTCTGAGAAAAAGGACTTTGGCAATCCCACCTGGCATTGCACCCTTTGAAATCTTATAAAGAAGTCATAAGGTTATTATCTTGTTACAGGCAAATAACAGGTTACAGTATAAAATAAATTACAACAAATCACGAGTGGCTTGATACAAACATTTCAAATGAAAATTTAAAGGATAATGAATGGATAACCAAAATACAGCGGAGAAATAAACACAGAATTAGATATCTGGGAATATGGGTTACAAACAAATTAGAATATATAGTAAAGATTAATCACCAAAAGCTGTTTTGTGAGTTGGGAGAAATCACTGGAATTTTGGAATTCCTTATCTATCTCATGGTATGGGAGAGTATTTACTATAAAAACGAATGTCCCACACAGAATTTATTTATACTCTTAAACATTACATTAGTATTCCACCTGAAATACTATCAAAACGCCAGAGATTGATACAGCATTTGCTATGGAACAAAAAATCACTAAAAGTAGCTGCCCAAAACTCTGTATAAAAGAAACAAGCAGCAGCGGTATGGCAGCACCCAGAATAAATGGTTATTATCGCGCAACAAAATTGGCTATGTTAAAATAATGGTTTAAGGAATATCCAGTATTGGAGGAGGAAGAAATAACAATAAAGAGAAATCTTAAATATCTGCTGTTGTAAAGAAAATTATTGGGAATCTTACTTTGAAATCCTTCCCTCAGTATTAGCTACTGTAAAAGCCTGGCCTGAAAGTAAAAACAAGTCATCTATGGGCCTATTGCCTTTAGCGTCCCTGTTTTATAATGAATTTCTAAATCTAGGGTAGTTACAAGATTTCAAGCAATGGCAAAATACTAGTTTAGAGAGCATAAATATGATGTGGAGGGGTTGTAGTAGCAGGAAGTAATAAGATGAAAAAGCCCCAAGCCAGCAGCAATTGTGATGGTTTCCTTACCATAGATGGTATCTGGACAGTACTCCTCACTCCCTCCAGAATCTTCCAGTGCTGCTTCCTTCGGCCCAACATGCATGGAAACAAGAAATGGGAATAAGAGAATTGTGGGGTTGGAAGGGACCCCAAGCAAAGGTCATCCATTCCATGGTGACAGGAAGCTCCTGTGCAAACTAAAGCTGAGGTCATGAGAGCATTTCACAAAATCACAGAACCAGAGTTGGAAGAAATCCCCCTCTCCAAGAGTCATCTAGCCAGACACTCTGCAAGGCAGCAGGAGGAAAGTTCCAATACACATGCATGAATTTGCATGAATGCTGTAACAGGCAGTCAGCTGCAGCTCCTGAAAAAGTGGCTACTAGGATCCCATCTGGAACTGTGGGGATCCATTCCAGCCTCCCTTTCTTTCTTTCTTTCTTTCTTTCTTTCTTTCCACCTGCCTGCCTGCCTTGCTCTCCCTTGTCGGTGTAATGTTAATGCCTTAAGGAGCACATCCCTCACGTCTGGATGTTCTGAGATAAGGGTGCCAGGTGCACTGGGTTACCATAGCAACACCAAACGCTTGGTTTGTTCTTTTAATGTATTTTTATTAAATATTTTCTTGATTTACAAAAGTATGTGTCTCTCTCGTATTTTTTCCATGTAACGTTTTTACAAATCAGTCTCATTTGTTGAGACATTAGGAAGGAAAGGGGGTAGAGGGGAAAGATGGGTGGGGGTGGGGTCAGGTGACGATGTTTCTCTTTTACTTAATATATGTAGGGTTTGGTGTCAGCGTTGCTTGTGCAGGTTCTCTGCTGTTCACTTGTGTTCCTTTGGTGGTGAGAGAGGTTGGGGTTGTCCTAGGGTGTGGCTATTCATTTGTGGTTGGCAGTGGAGGTCTTTGTTTGCATGTGTGAGTGGCGTGGATGTGTGTTTTGGTTCAGGTTAGCCATATTGATTTGTATGCTGTTGGTGCATTTTTGCCATTGTCTTGTTGGGCTGTGTATGTGATAAAGGGGAGCCATACCGGGGTGAAGGCGTCTTCTTCTATTTGTCCCCGTGTGAGTTTCAGTTTACTGGTTAATTTTTCTAGTAAGGCTGTTTCCCATACTATTTGGTACCACTGGTCCATGCTTACTCCTGACAGGTCTCTCCAGTGTCTGGCTATGATGTTTCTGGTTGCTGAGAGTAGGTAGGTTATGAGTTCTTTGTGATATGAGTGGGCATTATTATCTCGGAATATGTTTAGTAGGGCCAGTTCTGGGGTGATTTCTAATACTTGCTTGGTTATTTTTGCAAATCCAACTATTCTGGACAACAACCATATGAGAAATATGTGTGAGTGTCTGGAGGCGGTTGGAGGATGGATGGCGGCTAACAGATTGAGGTTGAATCCTGACAAGACAGAAGTACTGTTTTTGGGGGACAGAAGGCGGGCAGGTGTGGAGGATTCCCTGGTCCTGAATGGGGTAACTGTGCCCCTGAAGGACCAGGTGCGCAGCCTGGGAGTCATTTTGGACTCACAGCTGTCCATGGAGGCACAGGTCAAATCTGTGTCCAGGGCAGCTGTTTACCAGCTCCATCTGGTACGTAGGCTGAGACCCTATCTGCCTGCGGACTGTCTCGCCAGAGTGGTGCATGCTCTGGTTATCTCCCGCTTGGACTACTGCAATGCACTCTACGTGGGGCTACCTTTGAAGGTGACTCGGAAACTACAACTAATCCAGAATGCGGCAGCTAGACTGGTGACTGGGGGCGGCCGCCGAGACCATATAACACCGGTCTTGAAAGACCTACATTGGCTCCCAGTACGTTTCCGAGCACAATTCAAAGTGTTGGTGCTGACCTTTAAAGCCCTAAACGGCCTCGGTCCAGTATACCTGAAGGAGCGTCTCCACCCCCATCATTCTGCCCGGACGCTGAGGTCCAGCGCTGAGGGCCTTCTGGCGGTTCCCTCATTGCGAGAAGCAAAGCTACAGGGAAGCAGGCAGAGGGCCTTCTCGGTAGTGGCGCCCGCCTTGTGGAACGCCCTTCCATCAGATGTCAAAGAGATAAACAACTACCTGACATTCAGAAGACATCTTAAGGCAGCCCTGTTCAGGGAAGTTTTTAACGTGTGATATTTTACTGTATTTTTGGTTTTTATGGAAGCCGCCCAGAGTGGCTGGGGAGGCCCAGCCAGATGGGCAGGGTATAAATAATAAATAATAAATTATTATTATTATTATTATTATTATTATTATTATTATTATTATTATTATAAAAAAACCAAAACAAAACACTAGCACTTGTTGAGTCATTCCCCCTGCAATTGTTTCAGGAATGTAGAGATGGATATAATCCTCACTAGGGCATTGCTTTCATGATATCTTGTCTATGCCCTCCCTCTTTGCTGTCAGGGTCTTACTCTGAATCTGTGAGTCAGGGGAAGCAGCTGTGGGCTTTACATAAAATAATAAGAATAAGAATAAGAATTTATTATTTATACCCCACCCATCTGGCTGGGTTTCCCCAGCCACTCTGGGCGGCTTCCAACAAAACACTAAAATACGATAACCTAGTAAACATTAAAAGCTTCCCTAAGCAGGGCTACCTTAAGATGTCTTCTAAAGGTTTGGTAGTTATTTTTCTCTTTGACATCTGGTGGGAGGGCGTTCCACAGGGCGGGTGCCACTACTGAGAAGGCCCTCTGCCTGGTTCCCTGTAACTTGGCTTCTCATAGTGAGGGAACTGCCAGAAAGCCCTCGGCGCTGGACCTCAGTGTCCGGGCAGAACGATGGAGGTGAAGATACTCCTTCAGGTATACTGGACCGAGGCCAGCATGCGAGCATTAGCTAGCATGATGATAGTGCTAGTGGGTCTCTCTATGCACATGTATCATTACTTCAGACACCAGAAGCACTGTATCTAGTAGACAGTGGTGTCTGGCTTTGTCTTGTCTTTGAACCTTGTGGGAGATCAATTTTTCCCCTTAACGGAGGACTCTGGAAGAAGTTGTTCCGTTGAGATCAGGAAATCTCTAGACTCTGCTGGGGCTCGACATACTCTGCTGGTAAATCACACTGGATGAGGTGTGGTGAACTACCAACTGAATTCCACAAGTCACCAACGTTCTTCACACCGACCTGGTTGCTCACAGACACATTCAGAAGTTGGGGGAGACTGTGGAGACCCAGGAAAGGCCTCCCCATGCAGCTCCCCCCCACAATTTGACAGCCGGCGGTTAGCACAAAGGTGGGCAAGACCCTCTCCCATCTCCACTGATCCATTTCCGGCTCAAGGAAGGACCAGGGACTGAGGGAGGTGCTGCAAATAAGCAGTGGCCCCTTGCAGCCAGACCAGGGAGATAATCCAAAGTAATTTGGGCTCTGTGTGATTTTTACCTTATGCACTGGTTTTGGAACCTAACTTCTGTGTTAAGATGCGAGTCCACTGCACTCCATTACTTGGAGGAAAGCATGAATGTATGCCAAGCTATTTGACCAGGAAACACAATGCCCTAAATGCACCAGGTGTGCTGATAAGCTACAGCACTAATGGATAAACCAGGACAGCCTGTTCTGTGAGACAGGACAACTACCGTATTTTTTGCACCATAACACTCACTTTTTTCCTCCTAGAAAGTAAAGGGAAATGTCTGTGCGTGTTATGGAGGGAATGCCTACGGGTGGCATGCCTACGGATTTTCCTCCTCTAAAAACTACGTGCGTGTTATGGTCAGGTGCGTGTTATAGAGCAAAAAATACAGTAATGACCTCTGCACCTAGCCTTGTATAATAATAATAAATAATAATAATAATAATAACAATAATAATTTATACCCCACCCTTCCTGGTTTAAAAACCTGGCTCAGGGCAGCTAACAGCAAATATAAAACATTGATTAAAACGCGACTTAAAAGCAGCATAAAAAACAACATAAAATGCAGCATCAATATCAATAAAATACAAAAATTCAGGGGTCATGGGGGGGGATGGGACCCAGTCAGTAGACATCAAATGATCACCAGGGCTAACTGGCCAAGTTGGTCCTACTAGGGCCAGCAAGGAGATCAAGATGAATTTAAATGTCTTGAAGCAGAAGGAGCCAGCCAACCTAGTGCTCTTGAGATATTGCTAGGCTACTATTCCCAGATTGAACCACGACTGTGGAATGTGGTTCCCTCACAGGGTCAGCTGGTGCCAACCTAGATGGGTTCCTGTCACCACTGAAAAAATTAATCTGTTCACCCTGGCCTTTCAGTTACAATTAGGACCTATGATATCACCTTACCACATATGGAATCCCCATTCTGCATTTGTAAGAAGTCAATCTTTTAGTGTGGCTGCACCCACACCTTGGAACTCCCTGCTTATTGATATCAAGAAGGTGCCTTCACTTTATATTTTTTGATGTCTGCTAAAAAAAAAAAGGAATGTTTACCGACAAGCCTAACCCAGATGTTTAGAAAGTTGATCCAAGTTTTAATTTGTTTTTAGCTTATTGTTATTTTAATTTTTTGTATGTTTTAAATAATTGTTATTTTTGTTATACTTTTATTGTTTAGCTCTTTTTATAGCACGAGCAGCAAACAAGAATGCATGGTTTAGTGTTACATCCAAATTCAGGGGTTGGTTTGTTGTGCTCCAAACAATGATGATAATACAGTGGTGCCTCGCAAGACGAAATTAATTCGTTCCGCAAGTTTTTTCTTCTTGCGAGTTTTTCGTCTTGCGAAGCACGGTTTCCCATAGGAATGCATTGAAAATCAATCAATGCGTTCCTAGGGAAACCGCCTTCAGACCAGGTCCGGGGACAGTCTGTCCCCCGACCTCTTCTGAAGGCTGGGGGGGGGGGCAAGGACTTCTCCGCTGTCCTGGGGCGATCTGAAAATGCTGGCGGGCGGCAGCGAACGCTTCGCTGCCGCCCGCCAGCATACGCTTCGCTGCCGCCCGCCAGCATTTTAAAAGCTCCCGGGACAGTGGAGACTTCTCCGCTGTCCCGGGGCGATCTGAAAATGCTGGCGGGAAGGACCTCTTCTGAAGGCCAGCGGTGGGCCAAAGTCTTTGCTCCCCCCCGCCTGCCTTCAAAAGCCATCGGGATAGCGGAGAAACGCGCTGCGCTTCTCCGCTATCCCGGGAAGGCAGGCGGGGGGAGCAAAGACTTTTGCCCCCCGCCGGCCTTCAGAAGAGGTCCAGGACCTCTTCTGAAGGCCGGCGGAGATTTCCCTATGGGCTTTCTTCTTGCGAAGCAAGCCCATAGGGAAATTCGTTTTGCGAAGCACCTCCAAAACGGAAAACTCTTTCGTCTTGCGAGTTTTTCGTTTTGCGAGGCGTTCATCTTGCGGGGCACCACTGTATATTTATTTATACCCTGGCCTTTTTCCCTAACAGGCCTTATAGATTTAAAAAAAAAAAAGATTTGCTAAAAACATAGAAAAACCAATAAAAAACAATTAAGCATTGATAGAATTAAAACTATATACCTATATAAAATATGTTTAAAGCATACCAAAAATTACAATAAAAAGAAACCATGATTCCTACACCAAGATTTCATATTCTGATTTGGTGGGAAGCAATCTACAATGGCCCAGTTTGAATGTAACACCAAGCTAGGAATTATGGTTTGCTGTGGGTCCCCAGAAGTTGTTGGGACTACAACTCCCATCATCCCTGACCACTTGTCATGCTGGCTAGGAATGATGGGAGTTGTAGTCCAACAACATCTGGGGAACTACAGGTTGAAAAACATTGTGCTAAAGGAACAGAAAACCATGGTTTTGAGTGACATGCAACCAGTGTCACTGTAGCAACCAAATGAGCCTTTTTCGGTTGCCAGTTGGGCACATCCGATGCAGCCACTGCTGCACTCCTTCTTGGAAAACATACCTGCTTGATGAGAGACTCTTCCTTATCCAGCTGTCCAGAGGCTCCCTCTTCTACAGCATTTCCCTGCTGCTGCTCCTCTTCTTCCTCCTCCTCCTCTTCCTCCTCTTCTTCTTCTTCCTCGTCATCTTCAAAGCAGCCAACAGCATCGACTGTTATGAGCTCCTCAGAATCTTCTGGCCCAGCCTGCTCCTTCTCCCCCAACTTCACCTGGCCAGACACAACAAACGGAGGGTGAGAGACAGGAAGGACAAGTCTCTTAGGAGGCTAGGATCAAAGGGCAACTCCCACCGCCCACATCCTGCACTTCCTAGTGTAATGGCATTCCACACTGGTATGCAGGCTGAGACCCTACCTGCCTGCGGACTGTCTCGCCAGAGTGGTGCATGCTCTAGTTATCTCCCGCTTGGACTACTGCAATGCGCTCTACGTGGGGCTACCTTTGAAGGTGACCCGGAAACTACAACTAATGCAGAATGCGGCAGCTAGACTGGTGACTTCGGGTGGCAGCCGAGACCACATAACACCGGTCCTGAGAGATCTGCATTGGCTCCCAGTACATTTCCAAGCACAATTCAAAGTGTTGGTGCTGACCTTTAAAGCCCTAAATGGCCTCGGTCCTGTATACCTGAAGAAGCGTCTCCACCCCCATCGTTCAGCCTGGACGCTGAGATCCAGCGCCAAGGGCCTTCTGGCGGTTCCCTCATTGCGAGAAGTGAGGTTACCGGGAACCAGACAGAGGGCCTTCTCGGTAGTGGCGCCCGCCCTGTGGAACACCCTCTCACCAGATGTCAAAGAGAAAAATAACTACCAAACTTTTAGAAGACATCTGAAGGCAGCCCTGTTCAGGGAAGTTTTTAATATTTAATGCTGTATTGTTTTTATTTATTAATTTATTAATTATCATCATCATCATCATCACACGGATCCCACCAAGGGGCAAGTAAACAAAACAGCCTTAAACAACGTTTATAAAGTGTGAAACTAACATGCAGAAGCCACTTGCTCCGTTTGACTGACAGAAGCTTGGTCTAGCCCAGGGATAGGGAGCCTGTAGCCTTCCACCGGTTCTTGAACTACAGTTCCCATTATTCCTGAGTACTGGCCATGCTGGAAAGGGCTGATGGGACATGGAGTCCAGCAACCCCTAGAACATCATAGGTTTTCCATTCCTGGAATAGCCCAAGGATGACTAACAGTAGACATTTTTTTCTGGGGTGTGTGTTAATATTTCCCAGGGCAGCGGGGTACTCTCTCAGTAGTTCCACTGGTGTAATGTCAGTCGCATTGCCCAGCAACCGCATGCAGAGTGTGAGGCCAAACAAACAGAAGTCTCAGACGTGGCAGAGTCAGAATACGAAGTCAAGTCTGTTCCGAGGGTTGGGCAAGCAGCAATCCACGTAGTCAGACCATTCAGATCACAAAGCCAAGAGTCCAGATGGAAACTCTTGTCTGCTGAGAGCTCTGTTTAAGAAGGCTGAAGCCAGCTGGTTCTCATCAATGCCTTCTCCTCTGTGTCACTGGAGGTTAATCAGCTGCAGGTGGAGTCACTCTGCCTTCTCCCTTTCCAGGATGCTGTTCAGCGGGTGAAGGTGACTCCTGGCCCATGACAGGCAATGACAGCTTAAATGTAGTATAAACACCGACAACTGGGAAACACTGGCCTGCGAATGCTCCAATTGGAGAACAGCCTTTACCAAAGGTGTCGTGGGCTTTGAAGACACTTGAACGCAGGATGAAATGGAGAAACGAGCTAAGAGGAAGGCACGCTTGGCAAACCTTCACTGTGATCTACTCCTGCCCAGAAACATATGTCCCCACTGTGGAAGGATGTGTGGATCCAGAATTGGCCTCCACAGTCACTTACAGATACACTGTTAAGACAGTTTTCATGAAAGACAATCTTACTCGGCCACAAGTGATGGCCAAAGAAGATTATATTGCTGTTAACCCATTCTGGGACCCTTACCACAAAGGGTCAAGTAAAAAAATCTAATCAAAGTAAACAGGCCAGGGTGCCAGCAAGAGAACCCACAAGTCCTTGCAGTCTTGTGCACCTACAGGCCATAAAGCCCACAGACGGCATATTCTCCTGGGAGGGTCCATAGCTCAGTGCTAGGACACTTGCTTTTCTTCCAAAAGTTCCCAGGTTCAATCCCCAGCATCTCCAGTTACAAAAAAGGCCACGTAGAAAGTGACAGGAAAGACCTTCCCCTGCCAGAGACCCTAGAGCAGTGGTTCTCAAACTGTTTTCTCTGGTTGAAACAAAATTTAAAAAAAAAAATTCCTTCCAGTTGCACCTTAGAGACCAACTAAGTTTGTCACTGGTATGAGCTTTCGCGTGCATGCACACTTCCTCAGATACATTCAATCAGAAGTGACCAGACCCTGATATATGGTGAGAGGGTATTACTCAGAAGGGTGGTGGGAATGGGTGATTGGCTGATAGGTGTGGTAAACCTGTTGACGACTGTTAACAACTGCAGTGGTCTTACAGGGAAAAGCAAGGAGTGAGATGGCTAAAAATGAGATAAGAATCCAATGTCTCTATTCAGACCAAGTCTCTCCATGGTTTTAAGTTTCACATTTTAAGAATAAAAATTTGTTTGTGCCACTCCAAATTTTTTATTGGTAAGAAATACACTGGGGGACGGGACGGGACTCCTAGCAGTGCTTGATTTATAACATAGAACACAACTACTTTATAATATGACCACGGGACGTCCAGAAAGTATAAAACAAGGCAGCTACATAAGAACACAAAGCATTCCTACACACTTGATGCTCTTGCTCTCATTTTGAAAATAAATTTACCCATATTCTGGAAATACAAAATCTCATACTATACGACACTGAAATGTTTAAATGTTTCTTTGATTGTCCTTGAATTTTCCTGCCACACTTGCCATCCTTCTCCTGACACACCAGTGTGGCACACGACACACCCTTTGAGAGCCACTGTCCTAGACAGCTGCTGCCTGTCACAGTAGATAATATTAAAGCAGATGGACAATTAAGTCTGGGAAGCTGCTTTATATTGAGTCAGACAATATAACTGGTCAATCTAGTTCAGTACAGTGGTACTTCAGGTTAAGGACTTAATTCGTTCCGGAAGTCCATTCTTAACCTGAAACTGTTCTAAACCTGAGGTACCACTTTAGCTAATGGGGCCTCCTGCTGCCATTGTGCAATTTCTGTTCTCATCCTGAAGCAAAGTTCTTAACCAGAGGTACTATTTCTGGGTTAGTGGAGTAACCTGAAGCGTCTGTAACCCAAGGTACCACTGTAGTCAACACTGACTGACAGCGGTTCTCTCATTTTCAGGATTTCATAGCCCTACCAGGGATTGAACCTGGAACCTTCTGCACCCAAAGCTGGTGTTTTATCCACTGAGCTAACATCCTCCCCTAAAACCTGCCAGGGCCTCTGATGTTTCTGAGGCACAGCTCTGCAGCAGACACATGGCCCTCTGCCCACCTGCCCAAGTCCTACCTAGCTCACCCCAACTGCCACCACGTTCCCTGAAGTACAGGTGCCCTTACCTCTTTGGCCTTCTGCTTATGCTCTGGAGACTTCATATGCTCCACAAACTTGCGGGGGGTCTTGAAGTGCCGGCTGCACGCCATGCAAAAGGGTCGGAGGGAGCGTTTGGCAAGCTAAGATAAGAAAAGGAAGGAAAGGGGGACAGGTAGGGAATAATGTGGCATTTGCTCACAGGAAGCCTTCAAGCACACTTGATTTGATGCCACCTTAAATACCAGGCTCCTTCGGGAGGAAGTGCAGGATATATATAAAGGAAGATTTTTTAAAAAATAACAGCATCAGCTCAAGCCCACCTCATTAGATGCACAGAGGACACCTTTACATGCACATGGATGTGAAGGGGGGAAACGGAAAGGCTGGGGTTACAACGGCAATGGAATTCCAACAGTACAGTCTGTGAAACTTGTAATTATTGCAGCTTAAATGTATGCAAAAGGACTGTTCATAACAGCAGTAATTTGTGATAACTCGAACACCTTAGCAGTGCTGAGTAAATTAACAATTGCAGTGGGACACAATAGTATAGTCTCCGTTCAGATCCAAATTAACAGAACTGAACTAGCAATTCAGGAATTAGCCAACTGACAAAGTTATTGAAGGTGAGTTATTCAAGGTTTTCTTTTATCACTGATATAGAGGCCTTGGTGGCTGATGGATGAGAAGCAGGAAGAAAGCAAGGAGCTAAACTCAAAACTCTTTCAACCAGTATTTTTTTAGCCCAATCTAGAGATTTATTTGGGGCAGCATTTGCATTGGATTTGTGTAGCTGAATACATGAACTTATTCTGTATGTTTTCACTGGTGATATTACTGTCGATCACTCTGAGATGCTTCATAGGAAGCAATCTGTAAGTGGAATTAATAAAACAAATGGAGCCTCAAAAGCGATTATTTTAAGAATACTGCAGACATGGAAATGGTTGAACTTGAATATTACTGCCCGCGTCTGCTGAGGGGAGGGGGAGACCGCAATAACAAACCTGCAAATATGCCTTTTTCAGAAGGAGTTACTATGTTTTTTGCTCCCTTTTTAACCCAAGAAAGAACCTGCTATATAATATCAGCAAACATCCTCCATCAGCAGTGCTATAGTCAAAGACAGATTGAGGGCACCAGGTTGACTAAACAGTCACTACCGTTACTTGTTAAAACTCCCTATGCATGAGCCCGTTGTCTTTGTCCATGGAGGAATTAAAGAACCTTTTAATGAGTGTGAAAGAAGAGAGTGCAAAATATGGTCTGAAGCTCAACATCATAAAAACTAAGATCATGGCGACTGGTCCCATCATCTCCTGGCAAATAGAAGGGGAAGAAATGGAGGCAGTGAGAGATTTTACTTTCTTGGGCTCCATGATCACTGCAGATGGTGACAGCAGTCATGAAATTAAAAGACCCTGCTTCTTGGGAGAAAAGCAATAACAAACCTAGACAGCATCTTAAAAGCAGAGACATCACCTTGCTGACAAAAGTCCATATATTTAAAGCAATGATTTTCCCAGCAGTGATGTATGGAAGTGGGAGCTGGACCATAAAGAAGGCTGATCACCGAAGAATTGATGCTTTTGAATTATGGTGCTGGAGGAGACTCTTGAGAGTCCCATGGACTGCAAGAAGATCAAACCTATCCATTCTTAAGGAAATCAGCCCTGAGTGCTCACTGGGAGGACAGATCCTGAAGCTGAGGCTCTAATACTTTGGCCACCTCATGAAAAGAAGAGACTCCCTGGAGAAGACCCTGATGTTGGGAAAGATGGAGGGCACAAGGAGAAGGGGACGACAGAGGACAAGATGGTGGGACAGTGTTCTCAAAGCTACCAACATGAGTCTGACCAAACTGCAGGAGGCAGTGGAAGACAGGAGTGCCTGGTGTGCTCTGGTCCAGGGGGTCATGAAGAGTCAGACATGACTCAACAACAAAATGCATGAGCCCGATTTTCTTGGAAACAGCATATTTTGCTTTCGTGTCAGCGCCTTAATTTGCCATTAAAATATTCTCTAATATAAAAAACATTAACCTATCACCTCCCCTGAGGTAATCAGCATTCAACCCCTTCCTTGAGCATTTACAGCAGGGGTCAGCAACCTTTTTCCTCCGTGGGCCAGTCCACTGTCCCTCATACCATGAGGTTGGACTATATTTTTTTTTGGGGGGGGGGGGAATGAACCAATTCCTATGCCCCACAAATAACCCAGAGATGCATTTTAAATAAAAGCACACATTCTACTCATGTAAAAACATGCTGATTCCTGGACGGTCCGCAGGCTGGACTGAGAAGGCGATTGGGCTGTATCCAGCCCCCAGGCCTTAGTTTGCCTATCCATTATTTACAGGAAAGAGAAATCTGGGCAAAGAGTTACCTTGTGTTCCTGAGTCCGACGGTGCTTGATCAGGTCACCTGTAAAATGTATCTGGCAGGTGTTACACCACCGCTGCTGGCTCTCTCTGCAAGGACAAGAACGTTTCACTAAAACAGCAACACAGCATTATCTCCCACTTGCTCCACTGCCTTTATATAGTAAAAAAAAGGCATTCTGCTAGTCAGTCATTTGGGATCTCATACACTGCCTGGTGACACGTCTGGCATCATTGAGAATCTCAGCTCTGCAGGCTGTGGGGCGTTTAGAGCACAGTTCTAACCCTCAAACAGGAAACATGCAAAAACACAAAAGACTCAGGAAGCAAAGGGGAGTTGTGAAAATATTACATTCTTAGACCCCCGTTTCCTCAATTCTGCCACTACCAGTTGTCTTGTGTGACAATTTTCTGAACAAGCGACTTTTACACCTGAAGAACATATGAAAGAATGGGGGAATCTGTGGTTCTCTACATGTTGCTGCACTCTCTAACTCCTGGCCATGCTGGCTGGGTCTGAGGGGAGCTGTGGTCCATAGCATCTGAGAGGCACCAAATTTGCCAAGTTTGTTGCAGGTTTCAGCTATCCAATAAGGCATGCAGGTAATTTCTACCAAGTCCCTAGGCTAATCAAATGAATCCTGGAGGACATGAAAACAAATCATTTCACCTTTGCACTGCCCCAAGTGGTGCATAGTCTTGCAACAGGAGCCACTAAGGAGCAAAGCTGAAATAGGTGTTTTCATATCCGCTTGGAACAAAAATGAACATGCACAAATCCCAACATACAATTTTGTGCTCTAGAAACTACAGGGATGAGGAATCTGCTCATGAGCTGTGTCTGCTACAGTAAGGGAGAGAAGCAGCCCACACCAGGGTACTGCCCTTGGCCAGAAAAATAAGTTCCCCATTGCTTGCAGAGAACATCAGAACCTGCCATGTTGAGTAGCTGAAAAGACTCTCCAGCCCTGATTTATTCTTCCTGTGAAGGGATTGGGTGGGTAAACAATCGGTCTGAGAGCTCCACATTCTCCAGTCACAGAATTTTACAGCCTGCACATAGAAGCAGAGCTGGAAGGACCCCGCCCCCCAAGGACTATCTAGTCCAACAAACCAACATACCCATCTTTCTCAGCCAGTGGTTTCTGCTCCTTCACCACAGGCAACAATGAGACAAGGCAGATGTTGCTCATGTGCTGGATCTCCCGAAGTCGCTGCTGGTGCTGAGCTCCTGCCATGTGAGCCTGGAAATTCTGAGAGAGAGAGATATGGAGAGAACATGGAGCAGCCATCATTTGAAACCTATGCAAATCAGTCTCAGGCTAAGCAAATCAGTCTCTTAAGCTTAAGCCAAGAAAGAGTATTCTCTATAAGATTGAATATCAATATGCACATCAAGACCACTGAAACAGCCCAAAAAACTGTCTTGGGGGTGTGCTACCTGCAAGCCCCAGTTAAAGGGCCCCGTTGGGGGCGAACAGCGGCCTTTTGATTACTTGGACTGCCAGGGCGAAACAGGTGCAAAACGCCGGCACCCTGTCTCTACAACTTCATTATCTACAACTTTATTAACATCTATCTACAACTCTACTAGCATCTCTCGGTACTGTGAATAACACCGAACTTACCTTTTGTTGGTATCTTCACGAACTTATCTAAAAGACCGAGTTAAGCATTTGAAAAATCTATTGAAACCAGACATTATAAGTTCATTTTAGGCTGGGTAGTTCGCAAGTCTTTGTGGCTTTCTTTAATGTTTTGTATTTTTCTCAGGAGGTTGATAAAGTATGTATAATTATTGTTCTGTGTATATTAATCGCCAACGTGTTGCATAGGTCGCAATACATCATTTGAAACCTGGCAGGCCTATCCAGTTCAGATGGGCTACTTCAGAAGTGATGAAAGGGGCGACAGGCATGCTCAGAAATACTGGCCAGGATCAGAAATGGCTCCGTAAGGCTGCCTTCCCCCAACGCGATGGCTTCCAGATGCGCTGGGCTCCAGACAGCATTGGCCTGTGATCAGGGATGCTGTGAGTTGCTGTTCAGCAACATATAAAAGGCCTCAGATTGGGAGAAGGCTCATCCAGTGGGATGAGAATGTCAAGCCCCACTGCAACATGTTATATGTAGTTGCCTCTGAAGATGGTTCAGGAACATCAGCTGGTACAGAATTCAGCAGCCAGGTCACTCACCAGAGCAAGACGGCTTGAGCCTATTACACCAATCCTGGCCCAACTGCACTGGCTGCCAGTTAATTTCCAGGCCCAATTCAAAGTGCTGGTGTTGACCTATAAAGCCTTAAACAGCTCAGGACTGCAATGCAAAACAGAGCGTTTTATGTTGGCGGGGATTCTACACTTTCAATTTTATTTATACTGATACTGTTATTGTGAATATGGATAGCGCTTATGCATTTTTTAAAATGTGAAGTATTTGATATAGATTTTCTTGTCCATTTTTTGTGTGCTTATACACACGCCTATATTTTTACCTACTGCAAGTCACTTCTACAGACAGTAAGCTGTCTAGGAAAGGAATGAATACTGATGCAGGTAAGGAGAGGGAGGGCGGCAGGGTTGCAAAAATCCCGACTTTGCAACTCCTCAGATGAAGCGTGTCTTGTTACCTGTTGGTTGTAGCAGTTAGTCTTGCATATGTAACAGTAGAATTTCAGGGTAGCCTCGGGGCTGCCTCCAGCTGTCCCCATCTCAGAGGTCCGGAAGGCTGGCTTTAGGGCTGTGGTGCTGATGGCTCGGTTCTCACTGCTCTGCTGAATTGTGACTTTCAGGGAGCCTGCAGAGCTGACCACCTGGAGAAGATTCAAGGACTCAATTCAGGTTGCCCATCAGCCAACTATTAAATCCCTCAGCTCTGGAGAGTAGAAGAAGCCCATAATTCAGGCCACATCCAGACAGCGGCTATACACTTCCCCACTGTGGAAGGACGTGTGGATCCAGAATTGGCCTCCACAGCCACTTACAGACTCATTGTTAAAACCGTGTTTATGGAAGACAATTACTCGGCTAAAAAGAAGAAGATACATACAGTTTGGGGAGAGAAGGCAGTGTTTACAGGAAGAATACAGAGGCTGCATCTAGAGATTTCTGCATTTGCACACAGAAGGAATTTGGATGGTCATAAAAAAGGTAAAGGTACCCCTGCCCGTACGGGCCAGTCTTGACAGACTCTAGGGTTGTGCGCCCATCTCACTCTATAGGCCGGGAGCCAGCACTGTCCGCAGACACTTCCAGGTCACGTGGCCAGCGTGACAAGCTGCATCTGGCGAGCCAGCGCAGCACACGGAACGCCGTTTACCTTCCCGCTGATAAGCGGTCCCTATTTATCTACTTGCACCCGGGGGTGCTTTCGAACTGCTAGGTTGGCAGGCGCTGGGACCGAACGACGGGAGCGCACCCCGCCGCAGGGATTCGAACCGCCGACCATGCGATTGGCAAGTCATATTTCAGCTTAAAAAGCCAAGGTAGGAAAAAGACTTTTGCCCACGCACAAAGCCCCAGCAAGAACAGGAAGGCTTCAATTAACTACAGTTTCATCCAAATATATATAAACTACAGGCACATATGAAGCACAGACGTCTGTGCAGTGGTGGTACAAAGGAGGCAGTTCCCTCTCTATTAATGCTATTTGCCCACCACCACCCATCCCAGCTTTCCTTTTAAATGAGTAAGTTTCTAGCATTCTAGGAACCTGAGATGTACAGTTACTGTTTCCCTCATTTCTTGTGAGAAAGTAGCTTTTACCCATGGTTTCCCGGTTTGGACAGAATGAGAAACTATGGTTAATTTGGTTTGCTTGATGGCCCTCTTGGAGGAGAGCATGCTGGGTAAAAGGCTCCTTTGGATCTTTGGTTATTGAGCCAGAGTGTGTTTTTCCATGTTGCTATCTGTGTACACCAGCCTTCCCCACCACGGTGCCTCCAAATGATTTGGACTGCATCTCCCATCAATGCCAGCGAATGATGCCAGCTGGAGGGAACTAGGCTGGCAAAGGATGCCGCCCACATTTCCCCAACAGTTTTTAACAAAGCAGCAGAAGAACCTGCTGCTAGTCATCCTCCCTCTCAAGGGGCTAAAGAAGCTTTCTGCTCACCTCCGAAATATTCAGCTCTCCAGAAATGTTCTTTTCCTTGGAAGTATCTGCAGCCAGATTCGCGTTCCCATTGCCTGCCTCTATGAAAGACAGGCAGACAGAAAGAGAATTTAATTTCCCCAGGAGCTTGAGGTGGGAGCTCTCAGGAGCATCACCAATCCCTGAGGTCCCCAAGATGGTGCTCACGGGCAGCATGGCACTTCCAGAAACCTCCCGCAGCACCCACCAAATTTTTATTCTGGAGAGTTCCCTCCCTTTGGCTATAAAAAGAAGCACAGCTCTGCTCTCTTTCTCTCCATTCCACAGAATGACTCTGGACCCCATGTGGCCTCAGAAGGATGCACCCATAGGAAAGGACAAAAAAGAAGGGGAAGCAGCTGGAGGGCAGGGTCTGGCCTTGCAGCTGCTTGCGAAACCCCTCCGGAAAAGTATGCCTTTTAAGACTAAGGGCAATTTCCCAGAGACCTGAAAGGAGGTACAGTCATACCTCGGGTTACAGACGCTTCAGGCTGCATTTTTTTTTGGGTTGCATACTGACAAAACCTGGAAGTACCGGAACAGGTTACTTCCGGGTTTCGGCGGTTACACATGTGCAGAAGCGCTAAATCACACTTTGCGCATAGGCGCCGAATTGCAACCCGCACGTGCGCAGACGCACCGCTGCAGGTTGCGAATGTGCATTCCGCACAGATCACGTTCGCAACCCAAGCATCCACTGTATGTCTGATGCATGTCTTTGGCAGGGGCTGTTTGCTGGTGGTGGGTGTTACTGTCCAGCCCTTCCCAGACTCAAATCTAGTAAGAGGAGCAGGAAACATGCAACACACACACACAGACATACACCGGGCAGATTTCTGTACAGCTAGTGACCTCGAAGAGTCAGGCAGGGCCTAATTGTCCCTGTTCTAGGACTGGAGATTCCATGCACCAGTTGCCTGGCCCTTGCAAGCTGTGCTTCACAGTTGTTATTTTATTATTTTGTGAATCTCTTCCCATAAAATATATTGAAGCGGTTTCACAGTAAAAGCGTGGACAACAAAAACAACCCCATATGTAAAAATAGTTAAAATCCATTTTTCCTATAAAGACGATTCTAAACTAAATACAGATACGGGCGGGGGTGAATATATTTGTATTGCTTTCAACCTATTTCAAGGCATCTGACTATTTTCCCACAGCTTTTTGATTCTAGACCCTTGGGACTAGTTTGCATGATCCCAGGCAACTGTGAAGCTCTAACCTTCCAGGTTGGATTCTGTGTTGGACTCCTCCACTTGCTGAAGGCATATTGATTCTTCTGGGATTGTGTCCTCAGCTTCCCTGGTGGGATAAATGGTTTTGTTTTTTAAAAAAGAAGCTGTTAGTACATCAAATGTGGGAGGCCAAGAAACTGTGCTGCAATGGCCATGACCTTGTATGCACAGCCCAGAATCCAAGGAGGATCCCACACTAAGTAGCAAGATCTGCCAGGATGAATGGGTTGGGATGCAGCCACTGGAAGCCTTAGAAGAAACTGCTGCAGGAGAGGGACTGTGAGCAACATCACAGGAGGGGTTTTTCTGGGACCAAAGTGAAACTGTAAAGCTCCCTTGTTACTTTTGCTTTTGGAGTTTGGATGTTGCTAATATAATTTTGCTATCTTCAAAGTACTTTGTCTTATTATGTTGTCTTTTTATATTGCTATGATATTTTTTTTGCATGGTTTGGGGTTTTGAAATGTATTCCTGTTTTCTCTGTTGTAACTTGCTTTGAGCATGTCTCTCTCTCTCTCTCTCTCTCTCTTTCTCTCTCTGTGTGTGTGTGTGTGTGTGTGTGTGTGTGGCAAAGCAGGACACAAATAGAATTAGGAATGTATGAATGAATCTCTGGCTCCCAGTACATTTCTGAGCACAATTCAAAGTGTTGGTGCTGACCTTTAAAGCCCTAAACGCCCTCAGTCCAGTATATCTGAAGGAGCATCTCCACCCCCATCATTCTACCCAGACGCTGAGGTCCAGTGCCGAGGGCCTTCTGGCGGTTCCCTCATTGCGAGAAGTGAGGTTACAGGGAACCAGACAGAGGGCTTCTCGGTAGTGGCACCGGCCCTGTGGAACGCCCTCCCATCAGATGTCAAAGAGAAAAACAACTACCAGACTTTTAGAAGACATCTGAAGGCAGCCCTGTTTAGGGAAGCTTTTAATGTTTGATGCATTACTGTATTTTAGTGTTTTGTTGGAAGCCGCCCAGAGTGGCTGGGGAAGCCCAGCCAGATGGGCGGGGTATGTATAAACAAACAAACAAACAATTATTATTATTATTATTATCTGGCTGAGCTGTCTACCCAGACCTGGCTGCCATGGCTGACCCTGAGGAAGGCCTCTCTGACCGTGCCACTCCCACTGATGACAGGAAGCTGAACTGGCATACAGAGGAAAAGTCCCTTCTCCACCAGATGGTTGTGGCCAACAGAGATCATGCCATGTCCCTGCTGAAGCACAAATGGATCATAGCTGCCACTGCGAAGGCAGTGCTTCTGTCACAAGTGGAAAGACACCTGCAGGGACATTGGGAGGTGATCAGGGGAGCTTATGAGGGCTTGTCTGTCCAGCAGGCTATGGTGCAAGCCCTTAGACAGGGGGAGGGGGCTGGGTAGCAGGGCCTCTGGGTGATCCTGCACAGCCACTTCCACCAGCAGTGCCAGGCCCAGTGGAGCCACCAGTGGCGCTGCGCCTGTTGGAGAGGCCAGCCCATCACCAAAAAGAGGCACAATGCGCCAGGTGGATCTTTAGGATTCAATCTGGCAAAAATGTTCTTACAATTCAGCTCTGAGTGCAGATCCTGGCAACTGCCATTCTTACCTTCTGAGCCGCTTGGCTGCCGGCTCATCAGCTGAAGAAGATTCTGACAGAGTCTCTGTGGGCCCAGAAAAAGGAAGTTATTGCTTCAGAGCAGCCAAGTACCCTCTAAAGCGGTGTTTCTCAACCTCAGGTCCCCCCAGCTGTTGTTGAACTACAACTCTCATCATCCCCAACTGCTTTTCCTGCTAGCTATTATTTTGGGGGGTGGGCAGGGAGTCATCCAGTGAGACTAAATGGTGGGTGATTTAGGCCCTTATTCACACAGCACGTGAGCTAAATAATGGAATTGCTACCAGAAGATGCAGTGGTAGTGTGATAGGAATTTTGAGGTCTTAGATATATGTTAAATGTCCGTAAGTGTACCAACCAAGCAGGTACATAGATCAGCACAGGAAGATGGACCTGAAACCATTTTGATTCCCAAACTGAGCAAATGTTTTCTCTGCAAGGTCAAAGGAAAATGGAAAAGCCTCCCCATTGTCTTTTCCTTGACAAATCCTGTCTTAAGGGCACATTTAAGATATGAATAGGGTGTGAGCCTGTGACCTGGCTCAGGAACTAAGTATTTATCATTACAAAAGACTGGTCAGGCTCCCCAGGCAATCCAATGAAGTGACCATTAAACAGGTAACCTAGCAGACAGGAGGTAAACAAAGCACTCAGAATATTTCTGCTGCTGTTGTTGTTGTTGTTTAGTCGTTTAGTTGTGTCCGACTCTTCGTGACCCCATGGACCAGAGAACGCCAGGCACCTCTGTCCTCCACTGCCTCCCGCAGTTTGGTCAAACTCATGCTGGTAACCTCAAAAACACTATCCAACCATCTCGTCCTCTGTCGCCCCCTTCTCCTTGTGCCCTCCATCTTTCCCAACATCAGGGTCTTCTCCAGGGAGTCTTCTCTTCTCATGAGGTGGCCAAAGTACTGGAGCCTCAGCTTCACAATCTGTCCTTCCAGTGAGCACTCAGGGCTGATTTCCTTCAGAATGGAGAGGTTTGATCTTCTTGCAGTCCATGGGACTCTCAAGAGTCTCCTCCAGCACCATAATTCAAAAGCATCAATTCTTTGGCGATCAGCCTTCTTTATGGTCCAGCTCTCACTTCCATACATCACTGCTGGGAAAACCATTGCTTTAAATATATGGACCTTTGTCAGCAAGGTGATGTCTCTACTTCTCAAGATGCTGTCTAGCCCTGTCATTGCCCTTCTCCCAAGAAGCAGGCGTCTTTTAATTTCGTGGCTGCTGTCACCATCTGCAGTGATCATGGAGCCCAAGAAAGTAAAATCTCTCACTGCCTCCATTTCTTCCCCTTCTATTTGCCAGGAGGTGATGGGCCCAGTGGCCATGATCTTAGTTTTTTTGATGTTGAGCTTCAGACCATATTTTGCGCTCTCCTCTTTCACCCTCATTAAAAGGTTCTTTAATTCCTCCTCACTTTCTGCCATCAAGGTTGTGTCATCTGCATATCTGAGGTTGTTGATATTTCTTCCGGGAATCTGTAGACCACCCTTTCTGTGATGTAGGTATGATGTATCTGGGAGGGTGGTCTTGAGCTACACCCCTTATGTGATGTATGTATGATGTTTCTGGGGGTGGTCTTGGACTCCAGGAAGGGAATTTAATGTCTATATAAGGGTAGGCACACTTTTGTTCTGGGTTCCTCCTCCCTCCTGCGTGTGGTGAGTGAGGACCCTGTTGCAACAGATCAATAAAGATCAAGCTTACTAGCTGCTTTGCTTCTCAATATTCTCTGGTTGGCCTCTGTTATTTTCTCCTACCAATAGGGAACCTATGTAAGGAATCTATATGGGCTCTTGGATACTAAGAGGCAGATTTTTGTTTACAACAATGGTCACCAACCTGGACAGCTTCAAAATGGGATTAAAGAGAGCAGGACAAGGCTATCAATGGCAGGCAGTCCTGATGCCGCCGCCTCCAGAATCATGCCTCTCAATAGCAGTCGCTGAGCAACAATATTGAGAGAGGGTCCTTGCTCCCAAGCCCCTCTAGGGGCTTCCCAGTGTCTCTGGCTGGCCACTGTGATAAACAAGATGCTAGATTAAACAAACACTTGGTATGATTCAGCACAACTTATCTTCACCTCCTCATTTTTAAATTTTTATTTAAAAAAACACCTCCCTATTCTGTGTTGCTAGAGAGGAAAAAGCAAACTCAAGTATTCTCCTACCTGGAGGTGGAGAATTCGGCTGCTCAGACCCCTCTTTGATGATAGGCATATCCAGCGCAGGCAGGCTCTCATCCGCTCCTTGGCCCTGAGAGGAGGAAGTTGCAGAATCCGCCTCCCGTTTCCTCTCAGAGGTCCTCGAGAAGTCCTGCAGTGGAGAATGCAATGGTTCAAGAAAAGAGAGATGCAAGCAATCCGCAGAGCCAGGCTTGCTGGAACTACGTCTTCTTTATTTGTCTGTTTGCATATTAGAACCCCGAGAATGACCAACCAGAATGAGGTACAAAAGCCATACCTCTGAACATATTCTGTGCATAGGAATTTGTGCTTGGGACTGGAACTGAACTGAGCTCAGTCTTTCCACACACAAAAGGCTTTTGATCCCATGGAGGAATCCTCTAAAGGGAGGTGCTTTTTTACAATTCCCTTTTTCTGCTGCAGCCCAACACTGATTCACCAGCACTCTGGGACTGATTCAGGTGGGTGGGTGCTATGTGAGCAAGGAGAAATTTGTTTTTAAAATTGCTAGTGCAGCCTTCTCCAGAGTAGGGCTCTCCATATTTTGCAGGGCTATCAGTTTCATCATCAGCTGATGGGAGTTGGTAGTCTGGAGAAGGATGTGCTAATTGAGGCCTTTGCTGAATCAACAGCCTTTTCATCAGCACCAACTGAGTTTCACTCATGAATCAGTAAGCTGCAGAGTAGCAGTAGAAATAAAAGCCAGAAGCATAGGAGAAGAGATTTCAAAAACAGGCCAAAATTCACCACAATTGAATGTGGGGAAACCAACACAACTGAAAATTGACCACAACAGAACACCCTCCCTGGTGGTGTAGGTCTGCCTTCTTCATTTTCAATTTTCAAGAGGAATTTAAAAACATTGTTCAACCAGGCTGAAAGATAACAGTTCCTGGAAACACTGAAATTATTAGCTGTGAGGCTACTGTATGGGTGTTTGTTTGTTTAGGTTCTTCATGTTTTGGGGAGTTTTTCATCAGCATTTTGGTGCCAGCAAGAAGATCAAACCTCTCCATTCTGAAGGAAATCAGCCCTGAGTGCTCACTGGAAGGACAGATCCTGAAGCTGAGGCTCCAATACTTTGGCCACCTTCTGAGAAGACTCCCTGGAAAAGACCCTGATGTTGGGAAAGATGGAGGGCACAAGGAGAAGGGGACGGCAGAGGATGAGATGGTTGGACAGTGTTCTCGAAGAGGCCAGCATGAGTTTGACCAAGCTGTGGGAGGCAGTGGAAGACAGGAGGGCCTGGCATGCTCTGGTCCAGGGGGTCACGGAGAGTCGGACCCGACTAAATGACAAAAACAATAACCCAAAATGAGCTCACCTTGCGAAAAGTCTGATTCTGCCGCTGAAAAGGGAGGCCCCCAGGGAAAGCCAGGCGAGTGGGCTTCAAGGAGACCCCAACAGGTGGCGGGCCCAAAAGGGAGTGTCTTGTTGCCTGCGGAAAGAACTGCTGGAGCACAGGGGCCGCGGCCATGTTGAAGCCTCTCAAGTTACCTACCAAGGACAGGAAATAGTGGTAGGTGAGTGACACAGAGAACACTTCAATCTCCCAGGACATTCTATACAAGATCTCAAAGTAGCTGTTTTACTACAAAGGAATTTCAGAAATAGACTGGAAAGAGAAGCTGCTGAATTGCAACTCATTACCAAACTTAAAACCATGGAGAGGCCTGGTCTGAACAAAGACATTGGATTCTTATCTCATTATACATGACAAAGCCATTTTTCAGCTTCTCACCCCTTGCTTTTTCCTGTAAGACCTATTGCAGTCGTTAAGAGTCGTCAACAGGCTCATCACAGCTATCTGCCAATCACCCATTCCCACCACCCTTCTGAGTAATACCCCTCCCCACCTTCTCACTATATAGAGGGATCTGGCAACTTCTGTTTCAGTGTATCTGAAGAAGTGTGCATGCACACGAAAGCTCATACCAAGAACTAACTTAGTTGGTCTTTAAGGTGCTACTGGAAGGAAAATTTTTTTTTGTTTTGACTATGGCAAACCAACACGGCTACCTTTCTGTAACAGAGATACCATGTTAAGTACCAGGCAACTTGAAGACACAAAAGAGAACAAGCCATTTGTGGTTTGGTCACTGCGCCCATGCTCAGGACCTCCTCCTCCTCCTGCTTTTATTTGTATGCTGCCTTTCCATAGCGAAGACTCTGCTCAAGGCGGCTTACAACATGAAAAGACTGACACAACTGCAAACATACCAGAAGCAGTAATACACAATACAGTCATACCTCGGGTTAGATGTGCTTCAGGTTGAGCCTTTGCAAGTTACGCTCCGCGGCGACCCGGAAGTAATGGAGCGCATTACTTCCGGGTTTCGCCACTCGCGCATGTGCTCAAAATTATGTCACGCGCATGCGCGGAAGCGGCAAAACGCACAGTCATGTCTTACGTTTTACGAATGGGGCTCCAGAACGGATCCCGTTCGCATCCAGAGGTACCCCTGTAAACAAAATTCACACAATCACTGTGGAAGTACTCCAAATCAGTTCATGGCTCAGATCCTCTAAGGGCTGCTACACCTTTGCATATATTGGGTTGTAGGCAAACAAGTTCTAGGCAGAGTACAGCCACTGAAATTAAAAGACCCAGTTAGTCATTACTATCCATTTCAGTGGGTCTACTCTGAGTAGGATTAACACCGAATAAAGCCCACGTTCTCTAAACAGCTACCCCCCAAAAGCCAACAACTCATTATTTATATAATGCAGATAGATGCAGATACAAGTACACAGCGCTTCAGTTGGAGGTGTTTAAGATGTAATGATTAAATGGGCGCAGGAAATCAGCCCTGAGTGCTCACTGGAAGGACAGATCCTGAAGCTGACGCTCCAATACTTTGGCCACCTCATGAGAAGAATGTGTCCTTTTATTTAAAATGCACCTCTGGGTTATTTGTGGGGCATAGGAATTCGTTTATTTTTCTTTTCTTTTCAAAATACAGTCTGGCCCCCCACAAGGTCTGAGGGACAGTGGACCGGCCCCCTGCTGAAAAGGTTTGCTGACCCCTGGCTCAGAGGCTTGGTTAGCTCTCTAGAAACCACACCTCCAATTCTGCTACAGAAAGGGGGCGGGGAGAATTACACACTCAGCTTACTAGTTTCCACTGCTGAAACCACAGGTTAAAACACCCGCTGAATTATTCACTCAGATCTTTCTCAGATACCAAGTATCTGGGCATCAAGTATTCTCAAACGTAACCCAAACCTTGCAGTTGACCAGGAAATTTCAGAGGACTGTCAGTGCTCAGACAACTCTTTATTACAGAAGGTAATGTGATTATCAATTGCATAACCCCTGAATAATCAACTCCATAAAGAGGAGAGCTCCTGTTTTTAAAAAAGAAAAGGCTATAAGAACATGCATATTTATGCGCACACATACATAGAAAGAGGGAGATAAAACAAAAATAAATGAAATTTTAAAATAAATAGGATATTAGTCATATTCTGACCATCACTCCCGCACCAAAGGAACTGCGGCTCTGTAGGATAAAACATACTTTTATACATATGAATCAGAAAATGCAACTTCCCTTTCATTTTATTAGTGTTGGCACCAGCTTACCCACAGGCAGCTGCTAAATAATCAGCATTCCTCAAAACACCCCCATTGATTTTTAACTGATTGGAAGGTCAGTGGTTCTGAGGATCTGAAAAGGAACACACTCCGAGCCTTACATGGACTTTCTCATCAGCCACTGAAGCTGTGCTGCAGCACTTTTCCTGCACTGACCCCTGGGCTAACACAGTCACCTCCCCAGAGAATCTCAAAGGGCATTATCTCTTATCTCTTCAAAAACGATAAATAGGAACTTGGCTTGTATAGTCGTACCCCAGAAGTCAAACGAAATCCGTTCCATAAGTCTGTTCGACTTTGACAACCAAGGTGCAGGTTCTGATTGGCTGCAGGAGCTTCTTGCACTCAACTGAAAGCTGTGGAAGCTGTTTGATTTCCAAAGAATGTTTGCAAACCGGAACACTCACTTCCGGGTTTGTGGCATTCGGGAGCCAAAACGTTCAAGTTGCAAGGCGTTCGGGATCCGAGGCACGACTATACTACAGAATAGCAAGGACTATGCCGTCCTGACTTTATTGAACTCCAAATCTCTTCAGACCCAACCAACATGGCCAACGATGATGGGAGTTGGGAGTCCAGTAACATCTGGAGGGAATGCCTGCATGGAGCACTTATAGAGGTTCTCAACCTGTGGGTCCCCAGATGTTGTGTGACTACAACTCCCATCATCCCTGAGCTCTGGCCTTGCAAGCTAGGGGTGATGGGAGTTGTAGTTCATTAACATCTGGGGACCCACAGGTTGAGAAAGGCTGGCTTATCACATGCTTCAACAGCCAATGCTAATTTATTTTATTATTTAATAAAATTTATACACAACTTGTTTGTTTTTAAAAAGAAAAACCTTAAAACATACAAAAAGTTAAAATACTCAAACAAATTATATTTCACACCACGCTTTCTAGGCATCTAGGTAGGCTTGTCTAAACAATAACATTTTTAGCAGGTGCGGAAAAGACTACAGTGAAGGAGCCTGATTGATATCAATAGGCAGGGAGCCGCAAAGTATAGGTGCTGCCACAATGAACAATCAAAGTTCTTACAAGTGTGTAATAAGCATCATGGGGCACCTGCAGTAGTGCCAATTCTGCCAATCGAAAGTTGAGTGGGCACATGAGTGGGGTAAGGAGAGATTGTAGCTGTTACAAATGATTTTAAAAATGGTTTTAGATGTACAGGTTTGCAGCTTCAGACTTGGGAGGGGAGACGTAAAACTATGTGAGCCAATATGGTGGCTGGTTGGGCAAGAGGTGTTAAAACAACTTCTGGATGGAGAGCTGGATGGACAAAAGCCAACCCTCCACAGAACATTCTGGCAGGTGGGTGAAGCCTGGCAAACGACTCAAGGTGACTGAACCTCCAAGCCAGAGACGCCAAAGAAGAATTGGGAGTGAATGCTAATTCAAAGCTTTGTTAAGAGACAGCATGACGTAGTGGTTAGTGTGTCAGACCAGGACCTGGGTGACCTTGGGCCAGCCACTTATTCTCAAGCTAACCTGTATCTTGCACGATTGTTGTGAGATGAAATGAGAACTACATACACCACCTTGAGCCCCTTGGAGGAAAGATGGTATACAAAAGCAACAAGCAAATAACTGAATTTGGCACCCTCTTTTGTCACCATGCAGCAGAACTTTAGGAAGAACTCAAGCTGCAGCTACAAAGGAAATTCATCTTGGCCTCTAAGTGTTATTTATACAAAATACACTTTACTTAATGCCACCAATCTAAGCAATACATGTTACTAGACATCATTTCATATCCGTAATAATTTTGCTATGTACACTTCAACACAACTTTCTAAATATATTCATTAACATTTATCTGAGTGTTTATGGTGGTTTCTAATTTATGTAATTGTTTAAACTGGAGCACATGGCATGCAACAAAGACCTCTCTCAGTGCAGCAAAGTTAAACTGTTTAAAGATGAAAATCTTCCTGACATGAGCTCAAGTGATTGTGGATGCAGGGAAGGTGGACGCGGTTGGCTCCAAACAGCCGGGGAAGGCCAATTCCGCCCATGTGCCAGAGGTTCCTCATGGCTGTGTTAAGAGTGTGAAACTGGGACCAGGGTTGTAGCATCCATGTGTAGCATTTTTCTTGGGCGCGTGGTGCCCTCCCCGAGCCAGCCCTGTGCTGCTTTGCAAGGCTGGGGTCATTCCAGCCTCACAAAGTGGCTCAGGACTGGTGTCTCCTTGGAGGCAGGAAGGGCTGGACTGGTGCATGCCGGGCTCCGATTGTCACTGCCAGGGAGATAGAGATTCAAATCCCCTGTTCAGCCACAAGGCTTACTGAGTTAACCTTGAACCTCATAAGAACCTAGGAAGAGCCTGCTGGATCAGGCCAATGTCCCCCCCCCCACCCCGCATTTTATTTATTTTTTAACGTTCTTATGTTACATATGCATACATTGTCATATTACATTACAGTGGTACCTCTGGATGCGAACGGGATCCATTCCAGAGCTCTGTTCGCATCCTGAAGCGAATGCAACCCACGTCCGTGCGTCTGTGGGTCACATGCGCAAGCTGCGAAACCCGGAAGTAACGCGCTCCGTTACTTCCGGGTCGCCGCGGAGCGCAACCCAAAAAGGCTTAACCTGAAGCGATTTCAACCCGAGGTATGTCTGTACAGGGCTTATTATACTATAATTTCCAACATGTATACAAAGTTTATATACAAAATTTATATACCTAAAGAAAGAAAGAAAGAAAAAACAAAGACAAAAAGCTATTCCAAAATCATATATGTGCCAACACTACGGACTTCCTGTCAATCCTGTTGTATATTCCTTTTTTTACAAATGAATGTATTCTTATTATTGTAAATTTCTTTACATTTTATCTATTACATTCTCATATCAATACGTACCCTTAATCTTATTTCTCAACTCAATTTCTCTCCAACGTCAATCGAATGCTAGTACAGATAGCGATCCTTTACTGTATTTTTGACATATATCTTATATCTATCCCAGGCCAATGGCCCTCCTAGTACAATATTCTTGCTCTCACAGCAGCCAGCCAGGTGCCACATTGGTGTAGCAGGAGAAGGTGGCAAACGTGGCAGGAAGATTCAAGGATAACCAAAGAAACATTTAAACACTTCAGTCAAGTATCAGTATCAGCATAGCATAGCATAGCATATTTTTTTTTTGTGGATATACAACCATAAACTCCACATATCTCTTCAAGAACACTGGCTACTCTTCTACAGATCTCCTTGATATATTGTTGTGAACAAATATGAAAGATGAAAAAATAGAAAGACTTCTTTGTGTTAAAGAGGAGATGAGTCTCTCTCAAATTAAAGGTAAAGGTAAAGGGACCCCTGACCATTAGGTCCAGTTGTGGCCGACTCTGGGGTTGCGGCGCTCATCTCACTTTATTGGATGAGGGAGCCGGCGTACAGCTTCCAGGTCATGAAGCCAGCATGACTAAGCCACTTCTGGCGAACCAGAGCAGCACACGGAAATGCTGTTTACCTTCCCACCAGAGTGGTACCTATTTATCTACTTGCACTTTGACGTGCTTTCGAACTGCTAGGTTGGCAGGAGCAGGGACCGAGCAATGGGAGCTCACCCCGTTGCAGAGATTCAAACCGCCAACCTTCTGATCGGCAAGTCCTAGGCTCTGTGGTATAACTCACAGCGCCACCCGTGTCCCTTTCTCAAATTAGACTTAGTCTAAATGGGATTACCTGGCAAAAGCAAGCTCACACCTCTCACTGAGTCTGTAGACATGCTTAATATTTACCTAACCTCCCAGCAGGTGAGTTGCTGCTGCTTATCAAGAGCAGGTGGGGAAAGTGGTTGGGAGGTCAGCACAGTGCAAACATAGCAATGGAAACAATCCAGCCATCCTACCTGTGTATTTGCATCTTGGTGCCCTCCCCACCACTGCCTCACTCTTCCCTGTCCCCAATAAAGAGAAGTTACTCACCTGCTGGGAGATCAAGGAAGAACCTCCTCAAAACAATCACTACTCTCTCGCCCATTACTGAACGCAATCAGTTCATTCCCTCTACAGTGGACCCTCCGGATATGAATTAAATTCATTCCGGGGGTCCATACTTAACCCGAAAAGTCCATAAATGGAAGCGCCGCTTCTGTGCATGGTGCGCAGAGTGCTTCTGCGCATGCGTGCGACGGGTTTGCTGAGTTCACAATCTGAAAGTTACATATCCAGAGTGGTACATAACTCGAGGGTCCACTGTATTTCCAACACAGGTAGGTACCCGTGTTGGTCTGCCGTAGAGGGAAAGGGACCCCTGACTGTTAGGTCCAGTCGTGGATGACTCTGGGGTTGCAGCGCTCATCTCGCTTTACTGGCCAAGGGAGCCGGTGTCCAGCTTCCGGGTTTATCTACTTGCACTTTGACGTTCTTTCGAACTGCTAGGTTGGCAGGAGTAGGGACTGAGCAACGGGAGCTCACCCCGTTGTGCGGATTTGAACCGCCAACCTTCTGATCGGCAAGCCCTAGGCTCTGTGGTGTAACCCACAGTGCCAACCACGTACCTTGTTGGTCTGCTGTAGTTGAAACAAAATTTAAAAAACTGCTTCCAGTAGCACCTTTGAGACCAACTAAGTTAGTTATTGGTATGAGCTTTCGTGTGCATGCACACTTCTTCAGATACCAAAAGAAGATATCTGAAGTGTGCATGCACACGAAAGCTCATACCAATAACAAACTTAGTTGGTCTCTAAGGTGCTACTGGAAGCAGTTTTGTTTTTTTAAATTGTATTTCCAATGTTCAGGTGCTGAGTGCCATTACTTATGTATCCAGAACAGCACCCACCACCCACAACAGGGAGGCACCAGCAGCTTTGTGGGGAACCCCAATATTTGTGAAAGAACAAAGAACATTTGGGTGGCTGATGAAAACTGAGCATGCTCGGCAGCAGCAAAATGCAGACAAGCTATTGAAAGGAGTGGTTGGGGTGGTGAGACGTGGAATAGAGTGGCTGGAACAATGGCCATTTTGCTGCAGGTCCTACCTGGGTAATTTTAATGTCATAAACTGCCTTGGGAATCACTGCCCCCCCCCCAATAACAGCGATACCCAAGTAAATGAAAACCATCCAGTGTGACAGTTTCCCAAGTATCCCAGCATGCATTGCTCAGCCTCTTCTGCATCAATCCTGCAGGGTTTCCATCCCAAAGCAGAGGACAAGTGCTATACCTTGCATCTGCTGGATGAGCAGGGCCCGCTGGAGCATGGGGTTGGTGTTCAGGAGCGAGGCTTGACTAGTAGCTCGCAGGTTCAACATCTGCTGCTGCTGCTGCTGCTGCTGCTGCGATGGTATCACACACCTGGGAAGGAAGGAGGTAGAATCAGATCAGCAGAAATCCCAGGACAGAGAGCAGCTTGCAAGAAACCTAAGGCAACATTAGGCAACTACTGAATATGTTTTTGCCCAAAAACAATTGCCTTGAATTGACCCAGTCAATTTATGGAATGTTAACTGTACAAATAAGAGTTAATGAGCACTTTTTTGGTACTATGTGTTGCATCCAGTTAAGTTGTACTCAAGGTAGACACGCTGAAATGGATAGAACTAAGTTAGTTATGCCCATTATAGTCTTGGGTCTACTCTAAGCAGGACTGACACTGGATACAACCCTCTATGTGTGCATCTGCCCTAAGTAATAAAGGGGTATCCAGGAGCTCTCTCACAACCTTTGCATCGTTTTGGAAGCACCACTGACACTGTTTTAAACAGATTTTCAATGTCAGGATTAAGTAGGTTCAGAATAATTTCATTCAACAAAGTATAAGGAGGCTGGATTCAGAGGGTTCCTGACAGATGCTCGAAGGCTTGGTTTTGGTTATTATTATTTTACTATTTTTTACCTCCTTGAAAAAAGAGGGCACCCCATAAGACATTATATACCCCTTTTAAAAGGCAGCTTCAAATGTTACCAAGGAGCATGTGGATAGATTTGGGGGGGTGGGGTGGGGGTGAGGCGAGAGACTCTAGGAGAAACACATCTGGAAACAGCTCAAGTACTTGGCACTAGTTGAACAACTCCTTTGGCTGCCATATGGCACAGGCAGGTGGACTTCTGGCTAGCTGGATCTATTTCGTTTTCTATTAAGAGTCCAAAAGCTCCAGAAGAAAGGAATGCGGTAAAATTAAAGAATAAGGTGCCTCTGACCACATTATCAGTCTAGGAATTTGTTTTGCATTCCAGAACTGAACTGACTCTCAACAGCCCTTTCACTCATGTCCACGCTTAGCTACCCCAAGTTTTCTTCAATTCAGCATCCTAATTATATCATTATTATGTACATAGTGAAACCATGTTGTCAAGTGTGAGTGTGAGTGAATGTGTGTAAGAAACATGCCTTTCTGCAAGCTTAGGGACAAACTTATCAATTTTGCAGGACTACAGCTCATACCAAAATCTTTGCTTAGGAAGAGCGAGCAGCGTTTTTATATTTTATAGGGGTATATTTAAACAGACGGATGTGTGCGCAACATTATTATGGGACAGTGTTGACGTGGAGATGCTTAAGAAGGCAGGTCCACACACAGTCCATGTACCTAGAAAGACTTTCAAAATACAAGCACTTGGGTGGTCCTAATTCCTTTCAGAACCTGTTCTTACCTACAAGGGACATTTTTTCATCCTAATTTTCCAAAAGCTGCCATTCAATACCAAGATGTGGCCGAGGAGACTCCGTGAAATTAGTGAGACCTGCACACCAACAAAACACTTGACAAACAACAACATAGCTTGGCTCTTGCGCAGGAGAGCTCCCCAGTGGATTGTGTCCTAGAACTGTTAACAGTATGCCAGCCAACCCTTTTCAGTTGGGTCGTGGAAGGGTTTGTTTTTATGTGGAGTAAAGAACAAGCTGCTTTGTTTGCAGGTGGGGAGCTGAACCAGGAGGGGGCTTACGCTAGAAGAAGCTTGGAATATTGGAAGAATAATATTGGAAATATTTCTTCCTTACGGTGTGTGTGGTGGGGTTGGAGGGCAACGAAATAGCTAAATATATTTTTTGCACCATGAACACTGCTAGGCCACAGGTAATTATGCATGTGCAGATTCTTGGACCTCAGCAATATATGCCAGCAGGAGTTGTGAGACCTGGCACCAAAGCTAAAAATATGTTATTATACAAAGCAAGCGCGCGAACACACACACAAACACACACAACCTTCGTGCATGTGCTGAAGCTTGAGTCCATACAAAAATTGTTAGGCCCGCTCACGTAGCTGGGAGCAAGTCCCATGGAGTGCAATGGGGCTTACTTCTGAGTAGGTCCACTGTAGCCTTAGTCCCTGAAGTGCAGCAAGGCTCGCTTGAGGATACAGTTTAAATACATATGTACTGTATTTACATTTAAAACACATGTTAAAAGGGCCAGATCTGAAATGCAACTGAATTTCGAGGCAGGAACGCTTCAGGAGCAAGGTGCAAAGCAGATGCAGTCACGCCAGCAAAAACTGCGCGGAGGGCGGAGGAGGTTTGCAAGGGAGGAAGGGGTGTGGAGCAGGCGCCTTTCCCTTGGAGCCAGGCCCACGATCCCCGGCCTCGGGTAGAGGGTCTTACCGGCTTGCTTGCTGCTGCTGAGGCTGGTGCTGAGGCTGGTGCTGAAGGAGGTGCTGGAGCTGCAACAGTTGCTGCTGGAGCTGCTGCTGTTGCTGGTTGAACATGGCTGGGGGTGGGGTTAAAAAAAAAAGCGGCCACCCGCTCCGAGAACCCGGGGTAAAACCGGAGCAGGAGGCTCCCGTTCGAGAATGGGAGCGGAGCTAAACGTGTTGCTCTGCAGCGGGAGACCCATTCATTGCTTTCGAGCCGGCGGCTCGCGTGCGGGTGCGTGGGTTTCCACCATCGCGATCACGGGACACCTTGTGGGTGTGTTTGGGGTGGGGGGCGGGGAGGTGTCCCCACCCCTTGCACGTACCGGAGAGCAGTGATGGTAACCACGCACGCGCTCCAGCGCATCCTTTCGCAAATGCAAAAGGCTTCAGTGCCGTACTTATTTATTTTTCCTGTAACAGTTAACGTTCTGAAATATGCAAGAGAGATTTTAAAAAAAAGAAATAAAAGTTTATTTCTTGCATCCTTTTGCAAACGGGGTGGGGGTGGGCGGTGAGGAGGAGGCGGTTGCGGCGGCGGCGGCAGCGGCAGCTTTGTTTTCTTCCTAAGGTGAATATTCTGAAATGCGCATGGAAAATTAAACAAAATTCAATAGCAGAAAAAAATATTAAATGTAAGGCATAATCATACATGTCTGCACTCTGAAGTAGCTTTTTAACAAACAGGCAGTTAAATGTTGCTGGGTAGTTATTCCTTTTTTCATCAGCAGAGGAACATAGGAGGGTGGTTTGGAGTGAGCCATAGCATTGGTACATCTAGCTCACAGCTCTGACAGGCAGCAGTGGTACATCCTGCCTGCACTGACTGGCAGCAGTTTTAATATGGGAGTTTTCCCAGAGCTTTCTGCAAATACCATCTATTGTATGCAAGGCAGGTGAGGTACTACTGATTGGTTCCAACCATTTTTATTTCATTTTATTAACGGGTTTTGTGTTTGCAGGGTCTTTAAAAATAAAATAAAATATAAATCATTTGGTCTCCGATTGTGAGTCCCTTTGGGAGAGAACCATTAGCATTTAGAAAAACTGTTGTTAAGCTGCTCTTCATGGGACACAAAACAGAACGTAGTTTATCTGTGTGCCATCCATCCAGCAGATTCTGTGGTGGCATCCTAAAAGCATGAAAATTAATCTAGTAAAATCTAATTTAATAAAAGACAACACCCACCAAAACAAAATTACCGACCACAAGGCAATAAAATAATATAAAAGTTTTTTTATTGAAACTTTTCAACATACAATAAAAAACTAATCTAAATAAAAGAATGAAAGAAAAGAAAAGAAAAAGAAAATACAAAACCCTCTATCAAAGGTACAGTGGTACCTCTGGTTGCGAATGGGATCTGTTGTGGAGGCCCGTTCGCAACCTGAAAAGAATGCAACCCACATCTGCGCGTACGCTGGTTGCAATTTGCCGCTTCTGCGCATGCGTGTGACGTCATTTTGCGCATCTGCACATGCGTGAGTGGTGAAACCCAGAAGTAACCCTTTCTGGTACTTCCGGGTCACTGCGGGATGCAACCTGAAAACGTGCAACCTGAAGCAAACGTAATCTGGGATATGACTGTAGTTCTTAATCCTTGTCTCACACAAAAGAGGGTGCGTGGGCCCAGTGGCGGAGCAAGCCAATCGAGCATCTGGGGCGGCGTCCATTCCCTGTGCCCAGGGGCGGGGCCAGCTGCCTGTGGGGTGGAGCCAGCAGGGGCAGGACACTCCGTGGGGCCTCCAAGGAATCTGCCTGCCTCCTCCCACTCAGCCGCCCTACAGCTGGGGGGGGAGGCAGGGGGGAGGCAGCGGGTGGACCATTTGGGGCAGCATGGAGCCTGCGCGCATAAGCCACCATTTCTCTCCCAGGAAAGACATGTGGCTTGGGCACGCTGTGGGCCCCGCAGTGAGTGCTGCCCAGCATTTTGTCACCCCCTCAGGGGTGACACCCAGGGCCGTCTGCCCCTGGGTGCGCCCTCCCAGCTTTCATCTGGGAGCTTCACTTTTTCCTCTCAGCCTCCCACTCTGAGAGTTCTTCCCTGTCTCTCACACAGGGTCCTTCATCAGCCATCCTGTTAATTAATGCCTCTTCTTACTTCAGCAGTCAATTTGCATTCTGGGTGAGAATTAGTTGGCACACTAAGTCGTAATTCAAAGTACAGTGGTACCTCTGGTTGCGAACGGGATCCATTGTGGAGGCCTGTTCGCAACCAGAAAAGAACGCAACCCACGTCTGTGCATGCGTGGGTCACGATTCGCCGCTTCTGCGTATGACGTCATTTTGTGCGTCTGCGCATGCGCAAGTGGCGAAACCCAAAAGTAGCCCTTTCCGGTACTTCTGGGTCACCGCAGGACACAACCTGAAAACGCTCAACCTGAAGCAAACGTAACATAAGGTATGACTGTAGTTAAAAGGGGGTTTAGCTGATTTGATGTCATGATAACTAACTTTCAAGGCTATTTTGTGGTGATGGTTCTTTGCTCCAAGTTGTCCCCCTACATCCATATGATGGGTTGCGCACAAGATACATCATATGGAGACTTCCGGAGAGGAAAAATGGCGGGCGCCACAGCAGGGAGCAGCAAGCAGCTCCTGAAGCCAGCCAGAGCCAACTGCACTGCCAGGCTGGCTCCGGGCTGCTGAGGCTGCTGCTGCCATGTTTCCTGGGAACAGATTTGCGGATCTAGGGACATTTTGGGGACGGAATTTGTCTGGGGACAGATTTGCAAATCTAGGGACTGTCCCCGGGAACCCTACCTCAGGTGCCAAAATGCCTTGGGCCGGCTCTGACTTTGGGCAGAAGTCCAGGGCCTCACTCATCAGGATGAATAAGAGAATTCTCAAAGAGAGCAGTTGGTCTTTGCAATACGATGTGCAATAAAATGTGGCTTAAGGTAATACACATTATCTGCAATAAGGTAGTACACATTATCTGCAAGACCATTCACTATAAAATCTAAAATTGTGCTAAGTGATGGTCGGTTCCTTCCTTCAGACTAATTTATGGAGTTCAGGGCATCATCACCAACTTATTCGTATGCTGCCTTTCCATGCTAAAGGCGGCTTCCAACATAAGATTTGCATAATTACAAACATAATGGGAGTAGTCATAAATAACAAAAGATCAAAAAGTACACAACCAGATCAAACAATTTCCACAAAAGTCATAATATGATCCAAAGAAATCCCGAACAATACCTCAGCCCAAGGGTCTGTTCATCAGGCCTAGCTTTCACCTATTTATTTCTTAAAATTTATACATTGCTGGGTTGTAAAAACCTCAGAGTGGGTTTACAAAAACATGAAAGAAAATTCACAGCTGTACAAAAGTTTAGAATACTAAAATGGATTAAAATTACCTCAACTTTAGAAGCATTTGGGCAGGCTTGTCTAAACAAGAATGCTTTTAGCAGGCATTGAAAAGAGTAAAGTAAAGGCGCCTGCTTGATCTCATGAGGCAGGGAGTTCCAAAGGGTAGATGCTGCCACACTAAGCAGTGAAATTCTTACAAATGTGGAGTGGGCATTACGTGGCACCTGCACTAGAGCGAATTCCAGCAATCAAAGCGGTCAAGAGGGCTTACATGTGGGGTAAGGTGATCTCATAAGTAAGCTAGTCCCAAGGTTGTTAATGGCTGGAGTCAGTCAGGGCCCACCTAAGGCGATTGTTTAATGGTAGGGCCAGCCCTGCACATACAAGAGTGGTGTTTCAGGCACCACTTCTCAATATGATTTCCATCATTTTGCAAAGACTAACTCTGGCTGGTGGGCTGTTTTCTGACTCAGCCTGTCTGTCTGTTTAGCCCAGAAACTCTAAACACCCAGGGAAATGTGACTGTGGGCGTGTGGAGGGAACGAGGCCTGCATCATCTCTAATGGAGGAACCAAGTTGGTGGTATTTGCATCTTACTTTACAGGGAACAAGGAGGCCCTCTTTCTCCTGGGATTTCCTTTTTCACACCTTTGAATTAAGGGCAGCTTCTTGTGTTTTAAACACCTTCCCTGCCCATCAGTCTGGAACATGGGTAGGCAAACAAAGGCCGGGGGCCGGATCCGGCCCAATCGCCTTCTATAATAATAATAATAATAATAATTATTATTATTATTATTATTATTATTACCCTGCCCATCTGGCTGAGTTTCCCCAGCCACTTTGGGCGGCTTCCAATCAAGTGTTAAAAACAATACAGCATTAAATATTAAAAACTTCCCTAAACAAGGCTGCCTTCTCAATCCGGCCCATGGACAGTCTGGGAATCCGTGTGTTTTAACATGAGTAGAATGTGTCCTTTTATTTAAATGCACCTCTGGGTTATCTGTGGGGCTTGCCTGGTGTTTTTACATGAGCAGAATATGTCCTTTTATTTAAAATACACCTCTGGGTTATTTGTGGGGCTTGCCTGGTGTTTTTACATGAGTAGAATGTGTCCTTTTATTTAAAATGCATCTCTGGGTTATTTGTGAGGCGTAGGAATTTGTTCATTCCCCCCCCCCCTTCAAAATCTAGTCTGGTCCCCACAAGGTCTGAGGGACAGTGGAAAAAGTTTGCTGACCCCTGGTCTGGAATCTCACCCTATTACTGATCTTCTGTCTGCAAACCAATAGGCCTTTTTATGCACCTACATCTGAGCAGGGTTATCAGTGGGGTGAGTGACCATATGTTCAGGGTGGGGACCGCAGGAGTACAGTATAATAAATGGCTAAAGTATGATGTGTTGAAGAGAGACCAGGTGGTAACCAGAGCTTTGTGTTGTTTTTTTGGAATAATTTGGAATGAACCCTAAGTACCTACTGCAGATGGTAATTTCCACAAGGGGAAGTGAACCATCAAGAATCTTGGGATGCTTGTTGCTGACATAAGAAAGGCACACAATCTGATCTCCTTACTGCCAGCAGACCAGCCCCAAACCTTTAGGAAGTGTGTGCAACTGAGCTGTACAAAGTGTTCCCTCTAAAAGGAAGAGTTAACATGCTATAATAGCCTGAAATCTTGACATAGTTTTCCATCATTTTACCAGCACCTGCCCCCAGAGAAATATTGATATGGCTTCTATCAGCAATAAGCTTATTTTACGTTAAAAACAAAACAAAAAAAAGGCTTTAATTGCAATTGCACAATATGCAGTGACAACATACGTTTTACTTAGCAAAAAGTTAAAGCAGATTAAAGGTATTTTTGGAGTGTCATGATTCGGGTGGAATTCAGTCACCTACCGGGAAATTTAGGTTGTTTTGTTTGTTTGTTGCATTTCCATCCTACCTTTTTCTCCAGGGATCTCATTGTGGCATACATGGTCCTAAAAAGGTAAAGGGACCCCTGACCATTAGGTCCAGTCGTGGCCGACTCTGGGGTTGCGGCGCTCATCTCGCTTTATTGGCCGAGGGAGTCGGTGTGCAGTTTCCGGGTCATGTGGTCGGCATGACTAAGGTGCTTCTGGCGAACCAGAGCAGCACACGGAAACGCCGTTTACCTTCCCGCCGGAGCAGTACCTATTTATCTACTTGCACTTGACGTACTTTCGAACTGCTAGGTTGACAGGAGAAGGGACCGAGCAACGGGAGCTCACCCCTTCGCGGGGATTCGAACCGCCGACCTTCTGATCGGCAAGTCCTAGGCTCTGTGGTTTAACCCACAGTGCCACCCGCATCCCTTCTCCTCATTTAATCCCCACAACAACCCTGTGAGGTAGGTTAGGCTGAGAGGTAGCAACCGGCCCAAGGTCACCTGATGAGCATTGTGCAATTATATTTTTGCATTTTATTTATTTATTGGTTTTCACATATTACATTACAATACAGATGTACCAAAACCAACACCATTTCCTCCTCCACATCCCCCCATACATTTACTTTTCTATTTCCTCAATCCGTCATATTCTTTTCTCCTTCCTCCCACTTCCCTCCGCCCCCACTCAATTTCCTCCACATTATACAATTTACAATAATCTTTGCATTCTACAATCTTCTCAAATCATCTATATATTCTTATTATCTTTCCTTACTATTTTTTCTACCATCCAGTACTTCACATTTGAATCTAGGCATATTAGCGTATCTTTTTTTGAGCAATATTTTGCCATATATTCCTCAAAACATTTCCATTCATTTTTTAATTTTTGATTTGACTGATTTCTTATTATAGCAGTTAATTTTGCCAAAATTAAATATTCCTTTAGTTTACAAATCCATTCCTCCTTTGTAGGTATAGTTTGTGACTTCTACTTAGCAGCAATCACTATTCTAGCAGCTGTACTTGCATATAGAATGTTTTTTGTGCAATTATAGTTGATTGGGTGGTCTTGCACAATGAACCCACTCCCAACCACAGCCAGACGTTTTACAAAAAAAAAAAAAAAAATGACAGAGGAATGTGCAGGAAAGTGCAGGATAACGATTTGATTTGACACAACTTGGTTTCACCTTCCTGTCAACAAATCAGAGTGAAAGCTCAGCATGTGGCTGCCACAAGAGAAGACCCACAGCATCGGATTCATATTACTGTTTGACAGTGGAATGGACTCCCTTGGAAAGTGGTGGGCTCCCCTTCGTTGGAAAGGTTTTAAGCAAAGGTTGGATGGTCCTCCTCTGTCAGGGATTCTTCAGCTGTGATTCCGGCATTGCAGGGGGTTGGACTAGGTGACCCTTAGGGTCCCTTATAACTTTATAGTTCTATTAATGTTTGGTCTCCCTGCAAGCACACCAGGATGAATGCTGAACAAACAGGTCATCTGGAAGTGCTCTGCACCTCAGTCCCACTGTGGACACGAAAGGGCAGGACAAATATTCACATAACATTTGCAGGTGTGGTCTAAACCACAGAGCCTCTTGGGCTTGCTGATCAGAAGGTCGGCAGTTCAAATCCCCGCGACGGGGTGAGCTCCCGTTGCTCGGTCCCTGCTCCTGACAACCTAGCAGTTCGAAAGCACGTCAAAGTGCAAGTAGATAAATAGGTACCGCTCCGGCGGGAAGGTAAACGGCGTTTCCAGGCGCTGCTCTGGTTCGCCAGAAGTGGCTTAGTCATGCTGGCCACATGACCCGGAAGCTGTCTGCGGACAAACGCCGGCTCCCTCAGCCTGTAAAGTGAGATGAGCGCCAGATGTGCGCCGCAACCCCAGAGTCGTTTGTGACTGGACCTAACGGTCAGGGGTCCTTTTACCTTTACTGAGATATATATATATATATATATATATATATATATATATGCGCATCAACATGCAAATTTAGGAATAATTCCTATCTTTTAAATGGAATTCAACTTGCCTCACCATAGCAGGGAACGGGACTGAACAAGTGAGTCTGTTTGCCAGCTCCTTCCGCAGTCCAGGTGCAAGGTTTTGGATGGACAGCTTTAAGGCCCTCCCTGCTCTCCTTTCTTAAGGTTCTTGATCTTTAAACTGGTCTTCAGGCCCCTCCAGACATCTCTTTCACTGCACATTCATGTCTACTTGTGCTCATAATGCTACCAGGGCTATCAATACTGTTTGTGCCTGCAAAAACTGGTATTGTTAAGAGATAATTGATTTAGTTGTTGTTAATGAGAATCTGTATTTTATTCTGTAATTCTTAGTACTGCAATTGTATTGCTATAATTGCTTTGATTTAATATCAAAGTTAATTAACTTTAATAATATTATTATTAATAATAATGGTCAAGAATCTCCAGTGCTATTTAATATCTACATGAAGCTTCCGGGAGAGATATTTTGGAGTTAGGGGGTGAGGTACCCTCACTATGCTGATGACACTCAGCTCTATTTCTCCGTTATATCTGAATCGGAAGAGGCTGTACAGTCCCTGTTTGTGCAAGGAAAAAATACCTAAAGGTAAAAAGGAGAGTTTCAGGATGCCAAGATCCAAGTTTTGGGGCAAGTACTCTGAGAACGCCAGCAGAGATTTAAGACAAAAAACACACAGCAAAGTAAAGTGTGGAAATAATAGGCTGTTAGACCTTTATACCTTTGTGAGTTCCAAAACTTCCCTCTTCCCCAGCAGAGAAAAAGACCACACGTTTGGTAAGTTAAAAATGGTTTGCTTACAAGCTCTCCAAAGGTCATATTCATGTGCTTTTCCATACAGCATTCAGAAAAAGTGGCACAAGCTGTAAAACTTAGTTAAAGCAGTGAAAATTCCTAAATTATTCATACAGGAATTCAAGAGTGGCTTGTAAGACAGAGCAGGACAGCTTACACCATGGTCTTAACCCCTTCATGCATTTATTAGCCTTAAGCATATGGGTTGTATGAGGCTGGTTACCCCACAGTTCCTGGGCTGTTGCCTGGACCCAGCAGTGAAATGGATGAGGAAAAACAAGCTGAGCTTCAGTCGTGGCAAGTTGAAGGCACTGTGGGTGAGTAGTAGTTCCTGTGTCCAATAAATTGGTCAGTTGCCTACCCTGGATGGGGTTGTAAGCCACCTCAAAGAACAGGTTCATAGTTTGAAGGTGCTTCTGGGTCCACCTTGGTCACTAGAAGCTCAGGTAGCCTCAGGGGCTAGTAGTGCCTTTAACCAACTGCGGTTGATTTGATAGCTGTGGCCATTCCTGGACTGGGAACGCCTGACCACAGTAGTGGCACCAGGTTGCCAAAGGTTGTTGTGGTTCTATAACACATAGATGGCTGATGATATAACAATGCTGAAAATAGAGACTTGCCCCTTATATAAAGGGATGGTTAGAGCATAGCCTTACCATCATTTTTTTTTCCTTGCTGGCTGTAAAAATCCACCAAATCCTGTATGAATCAAGAACAGGAATGGAGGGCAGGCAGGGTGCGGGAGGGGAATCAATTATTTGCTGTGGCAACCAAATAGGTCAAGAGTCCTTTGTTCAGATGATTGGTCCACCCACCTACCATATGAGGCAATCTGTTAAGAGAGTCTGAGCTGCTGCCTGAGCAGGGAGCTGCTTGCAGCATCCTGCAGTTCTGGCTTTTTTCCAGGGACTGTGTTTGTTTATTTAAACCACCTCATTCTAAAGTGCCCCCTGCCTCAGGCTGGCAGCGAAATCCAGCAGGAAAATAAGCCAACAACGAATCCTGCCATCATATGTAAAGATGACCAACAAGTGAAGTTAGCAGGTTGCTTCTGAATCAACTGATGAACTTGCCTTATGCTGAGTCAGACCATTTGTCTACCTAGCCCAGAACTGTCCACTTGGATTGGTGGGGGCTCTCTAGTCAGGTTCTCCCAGTGACTGCTAACTAGGATCTTTCAGTTCAGGAATGAAACCCTGCAGCCTTGCAGATTTTGCTGGACTAAAACTCCCATAATTGGCTATTGGCTGTCCTGGCAGGGGCTGCTGGGAGAGGGCCACAGGTTCCTCACCTCTGATTTAATTCGAGATTGAAATTGAGACCTTCTTATTGCAAAGCACGTGTTTCGTCACAAAACAGCTAATGGCAATGCTAGGCTAAATGGGTTTTCACCAGTTCCTGCTGCTGGAAATGATCTTGTTGGCATTGTCTCAGGAGACCATGGAGGAGGGGGGAAGCCAAACGTTTGGAGAGTTACAGCACCTGCTGGGGTTGTACAGCTGGGGCAGATGAAGGCATTTTTTTCTTTCTTTCTGCACTTCTCTCAACGGTCATTCTTCCTCTGGTCAGATCTGACAGACTGTCTCCAGACAATGTGGTTGGTCAGGTTGTGGATTCACTTCCACCTGGAGCTGGATTGGGTGGCTCCTGCGGACCAATCATACTGCTGCATACTGAATCCTATTCTAGGACCAATCAGACTGCTGCATTTTGGATCCTATTCAACTCAGTACATAACAGATTCCCATAAGGCAGAGTTAATTTTGTCAGCCTTCACGACACTTTTGCAGACATAATTGTACCACAGAGTTAGTATACCAATAGTCCTGGTGCCTGAAGCCAGCACATCTTTGGGGATCCTGCCACACCTCCAATCTGTGGACGTGACCAAACAGGGCCGGATTTAGGTTTGATGAGGCCCTAAGCTACTGAAGGTAATGGGGCCCTTTATATGTCCAGCTGTCCTTTGTCAACAACAAATGGTCACTGTTTTTGGTGTTGAATATATGCTATATGGTAATTGATGGACCTAATAGGTATCTCAAGCCATTTGCACATAACAAAATATGTATTTTATCAAAGTAATTGTTGAACTGAAATACAATTAAGAAGTATATTAATAGTGAAATAATTATTAAGCCCTAACTTAAAATGAATTTTTATTCATAACAAACTTAATAATGCAAACACATTGGTATTGGGCCCATTACTTACATCATAGGAGCCTACACAACACAAAACACTGTTGTTGTATGTAAGTTTTATTTTATTTGTTTTTTATCTTATATTTTGGAAATGTACATCCAGTTTTTTTCCCTTCAAGTTGTTTTGCCCTCCCCCCCAAGAGAGTGGGGCCCTAAGCTATAGCTTGTTTAGTTTACACGTAAATCCAGCACTGTGACCAAACCAGTCACAGTAGACGTCGCTGAGACAGGAGTACTGTTATGTACTGAGTTGAATAGGATCCAAACTGCAGCAGTCTGATTGGTCCTAGAACAATAGGATCCAAAAGGCAGCAGTCTGACTGGTCCTAGAACAATAGGATTCAGAATGCAGCAGTCTGATTGGTCCTAGAACAATGCAGCAGTATGATTGGTTGGCAGGAACCACCCAATCATGCTCCAGATAGAAGTGAATCCACAACCTTATTGGCTTACAGTAGAATTCCGGAATTAGCCAATCATGTGCAGCCCATTGTGTAAATAATGTATATAAAGCGGATACTTTGAGGGGACATTCATTCATTCCTCCTCACCACTATGAGCTGAATAAAGAGCATGAGATCACTTTGCGACTCTGAGTATATTTCACTGGCGACGAGGATGGGATCCCACTGAGCTGACTGCCACACACAGCACCGCAGTACCGCCACCTGCCGCACCGCTGCCTCGCACCGTGTATCCAGGCTTCAGCTCCGGGACACAAGGAACTCAGAATGGCAACCGACAGCAGCTTCTCGCCGTTCAACCCAGCATCTGGAGACTGGGAAGCGTATGCCTCCCGTTTCACCTTCCTCCTAGAAGCCAAAGGGGTCACTGATGAAGAAGACGCCAAGAAGAGGGCAATATTCTTCAGCGTCTGCGGAGAGGAGACGTTTGAAATCGCCCGGGCTCTCCTTGCGCCTGAAGACGTTGCTACTGTTCCATACAAAACAATAATGGAACAGCTGAAGGGGCACTTTTCGCCACAGCCCTCAGTGCAGGCAGTGCAGAAAATCGGGACACATCGCCCAGGTGTGTTGGGCTCGGCCCACCCAACGCCAGGCATCAGATGACCAATCCAAGAGCCCCAGGTCCAGGGGCCCAACGCACCAAGGCAACTCGACGGAGCTCATGGACTTCCAGGTATACCAGTTGCCCCACCCCAACGTAGAGAAAATTTATGTAGAGGTACAGATAGAGGGGGTCCCATGCCGCATGGAGCTTGACACGGGTTCAACTCTATCCATAATCTTGGCAAGGACCTTAAGGAAACTGTGTCCTACTGGGGGTCCCAAACTCAGGCCGGCCCCATTCACCCTCCGGGACTTCCAGAAACGTAAGGTCCCCACAATGGGGGTGGGGACCTTCAGGGTGCAATACCGAGGGCGGACGTGGCACCTGGACTTGTTTGTGGTCAAGGGCCCCTACATTAGCTTACTGGGATTGGCATGGTTTGGACCACTGGGGCTAGCCGTCACTGGGGTGAACCACGAGCTTACAAGTGGACGTGGACGCCATATGCAAGGAATTTCTGGGGGTTTTCGATGGGAAATTGGGACAGTATACGGGCCCCCCCCCATTGCTCTACAGCTTGACCCCGCAGTACAACCGGTCAGGCTCAAGGCCCGCCGGGTCCCGTTCGCCCTGAAACCCCGTATAGACGAGGAATTGGACCGACTCGTGGAGCAACGAGTGCTGGAGCCGGTGCCTAATGCCCCCTGGGAAACCCCAATCGTCACACCCGTCAAGCCTAATGGTTCGGTCCGCATCTGCACAGACTACAAATGTACCCTAAACAAGGCCCTCATGGCCCATGCATACCCAGTGCCAGTGGTCAGCCATGTCCTTGCCACCCTGGCTGGGTCAAAAAATTTTATAATGTATATAAAGCAGATACTTTGAGGGGACTTTCAGTCATTTCTCCTCACCACTATGAGCTGAATAAAGAGCATGAAATCACTTTGCGACTCTGAGTATATTTCATGCTGGGAATGCAGCACATCTTAGAAAGCACATCTTTGTTTAAAACTGTCCTGCCATGTCATGCCCCAAATCTTTCTCTGTGGCAGTCTCTAAATTGTGGAACTCCCTGCACCAAACATTTTCATCATATGGTTTTGGCCATATTCATATAGCAGCCCTTTCCTCAGACTACGAAAGAGAGAAAGAGACGGACAGGTGGAGAAAGGTGGAACTGGAGGGCACGTTCCTTGACCAGAAACTTTTCACTCCCCTCCAACTTTTCCCATTCTTGGTCTTCATAACAAGGACTCTCTAACTAAGAACCTGGGTTTGCCTTTATTCTCCTCCCTTACCATCCTTTTTCCTTTTGTGCTGTGTCTCTTAGATCATGAGCATGAGGACATGGGCAGTCTTCTCCTTGATATATCTGAGCTGCTCTGTTCCTTTAAAAAAAATTTTTACTTTTTTTTATTGGTTTTTACATGTTTTCCAAACATAACATCCCATCTTAGACAACATAACAGACCTTTGGCTATCACAGCCTAGGACTTCCATCAACCGTGACTGATGGTTTTCTAACTTCCTTTCTAATTCTGCATTTTATTCTAATAGTTATTGCTATTAAATCCAAATCTAAAAAAACCTCCTTCTTAGTCCTCTTTTGCAATAATTCATATAGTTCTCCTTACAAAACTTATTGTAACCTTACAAGCAATGTCAAATGATTACAATTGTCTTTCAGATATATCATTAATTTCTTCCAGTCCTTCAGGAAAGTCTGGTCTTGCTGGTTCCGAATTTCCCCAGTTAATTTCGCCAACTCGGCATAATCCATCAATTTCATCTGCCACTCTTCTTTTGTTGGTAATTCTTCCTGTTTCCGATGTTGGGCTAACAGTATTCTTGCTGCAGTTGCCGCATATAAAAACAATTTTTTATCATGCTTATGAATATCTGTACCTACAATACCAAGTAAAAGGGCTTCTGGTTTTTGTTTTTTTACAAATGTATATTTCAACATTTTAAAAATCTCATTATAAATCATTTCCCAGAAGTCCTTCACTTTCTTACATTCCCACCAAATACGGTAAAAAATACCTTCTTTTTTCTTACATTTCTAACATTTATTATTTGTTTTATACATTTTAGTTAATTTCACTGGTGTTATATATCATCTGTACATCATTTTCATTATATTTTCCTTTAAAGCACTGCAGGCAGAAATTTATTCCGTCTTTCCATAATTTTTCCTAATCTTCTAATTGTATATTATGACCAATATCTTTAGCCCAATGTATCATAACTGATTTAACTTCCTCATCTTTCAAATGCCATTCCAATAATAATTTATTTATTTTAGATAATATTTTAACTTTATTATTTAACAATTATAATTCAAATCTCGATTTTGTATATCCAAATCCATTTTTCTTTTTATCATCTTTAAACATTTCATTAATTTGACAATAATGTAACCAATCATTCACAAAACCTTTAACCTCCTCATATGGTTTTAATTTCCATTGGTTATCCATCTCCTTCACTAATTGTTCATAGGTGGCCCAATTTTTACTCAGATTTATCTTTTTCACACTCATTGCCTTGAGGGGCGATAGCCACCATGGCATCTTACATTCTAATTACTGGTAATTCTTATATCTATCCCACACCTCATGCAAAGATTTTTGAAATAAGTGGTTCCCAAATCCTTTATAAACTTTTACCTTATCGTAACATAAATATGCATGCCATCCGAATCTGTTATCAAATCCTTCCAGAACTAATAAATCTGTATTCTCCAACAAAATCCAATCCCTTAATCAACAAAGGCAAGAAGCTTCATAATACAATTTCAAATCTGGCAAGGAGAATCCACCTCTTTCTTTTGTATCTGTAAGTAGTTTAAATTTAATTATTGGCTTCTTCCCTTGCCAAATATATCTTGAAATTATTTTTTGCCATTCTCTAAAGATACCTACACCACTGATAATCGGGATTGATTGAAATAAAAATAACATCTTCGGTAGCACGTTCATTTTAATACCAGAAATTCTACCCCATAGGGATAGTTTCCTCCTTCCCCACACTTCTAAGTTCCTTTTGATACCATTTCATACTGGTGTGTAGTTATCTTTAAATAAATTTATATTTTTTGTTAACCAAATTCCTAAATATTTAACTTTTTTAACTACTTCTATCCTACTCTGTTGTTGCAAGATATCTATCAGATCTTGATTCATATTCTTAACTAACATTTTTCTTTTCTTTTTTATTTAATTAAAAACCTGCTACTTGTCCAAATTGTTCAATTCTTTCTAGTGCTTCTCTAGCACTAGTTAATGGTTCTTCCACTGTTATAACCAAGTCGTCTGCAAAGGCCTTTAATTTATATTCTTTCCGACCGACAGAAATTCCCTTGATTTTTCTGCTTTTCTCATATTATTGAAGAAGACCTGTAGGACCGTAATGAATAATAATGGGGGATAAAGGACAACCCTGTCTTGTACCTTTCGTAATTTCATTTCCCCCCGTTAATACATTGTTTACTATCAATTTAGCTTTTAGATCTGAATATACCTCTTACAAAAGATTGTCCCATTTCCATAAATTCTAAATTCTTTATCATAAATTCCCAAGAAATATTATCAAAGGCCTTTTCTGCATTTACAAATATCAATGCCGCTTGCTTATCATTCCTGACCATCAAATACTCAGTTATATCAACTATGTTCCAGCTTGATCTTCATCTGTTCCATCTAGCTCAGTGTTTGTTTGTTTGTTTGTTTTAAAAATGTTTTTATTAACAATTTCAACATAACAAATTATCAAAACATAATATTATTTCCCCCCCTTTCCCCCCCTTCAAACCCTCTCCCACCCGAGACTTCCCTCAGCTCCTCTCTCTGATTTCTCAGCACCTATTATTCTCTGCATGTTATAAAATTATACATATCCTTACATTATCTATCTACCATGTTACCAACTAATAAATTTGTGTATGTTTATTCAAAACCTGCCAAGGAGTCCAATTCATTTTGTTGTCTTTTTAGATAAATTGTGAAAAGCTCCCATTCTTCCTTGAAGTCACAGTTGTCCTTGTCCTGCAATTTGTATGTCAGTTTCGCCAGCTCTGCGTAGCTCATCAATTTTTCTTGCCACTGTTCTTTCGTTGGGATTTCCTCATTCTTCCATCCTTGTACTATCAGGACTCTTGCCGCTGTTGTAACATACATAAATACGTTCTTTATTTTTCTTGGCAGGTCTTGTCTTACAATCCCTAACAAAAATGCTTCTGGTTTTTTTACAAATGTCATTGTAAACATTTTCTTCTACTCATTATATATCATTTCCCATTTTTAAAAAATTTCTCTGCATACCCACCATATATGGTAAAAGGTTCCTTTCTTTTCTTTACATTTCCAACATATGTTTGACCCAGTTTTGTACATTTTTGCTATCTGTACTGGTGTAATATACCATCTATACATCATTTTCATATAATTTGCTTTCCAGAGAGAACAATCTGTAAATTTCAAATTTACTTTTCACAATTTTCCCCAGTCCATCTAGCTCAGTGTTGTTGACACCAGCTGGCAGTGGCTCTCAATGGTTTCAGGCAAGTTACATTTCCCAGTCCTAAGTGGAACTGCTGGGGACAGAATCTGGGACATTCTGGATGCAGAGTAAGTGCTCAGTCACTGAGCTATGGCTGGTAGGAGCTATAGGGATATAGGAAGCTACTTTATACTGATTCAGATCCTTGGCCCATCTATCACAGTGTCATCTACACTGACTGGCAGCAGCTCTCTGGTGGTTCATATTGGGAATATCCCCAGCCCTATTTGGAGATGCTGGAGTTGAAACTGGACCTTCTGCATGCAAAGTGGATGCTTTGCTACAGAGCTACAGTTCTCCCCCCACCAAGTTCCTCCAGCAAGGGAAGACTTGGTGGGGTGTCACAAGGCTTGCTCTGTTCTTACACCTTGAGATTCAGCAGTTTATATTTGTCAAGAACTATTTTCCTGTAGGATCAAATCAAGTTAATATGCTTTATTTAGCATCTCACTGGGCACCTGCAGCTCTCTCTGGCATCAAAATGAGGTGGAGGTGCTCAGCACCCACTCTGATTCACGCACGAGCCTGGAATTTGCCGCTTGCTGCCAGATGATGCAGGGACAAAATAACAGGGCCGAGAGAGAGAGAGAACAGTTGCCATGTCAACATATATTTGTGTCCTCCCTTTCGAAAGCTGTTGCAAAATGAGGCAAGCTGCAGTTCGGGCAGCATGGTAGATGCTGGCCCAGGTATTATTTTAGACTGTATGCTAGGTGGAGGTGCATATGGTGCACTGGATGCACCTGCCATTTTAAGGTAATTTAACCGGTTCCTGTGTCCTCTCCGAGAATTTAGGAAGCAATGAAACCGCCTCATGCACATTAATAGGCAAGTCATTAGACTGCTGTTGATAACATAAGAGACCTCCTGTCCATGTTGGCCTGCATCCTTTGCTCACGTTGCTCACGTTGGCCAACCAGGTATCTCTGGGGAAACCACGATCAAAACCTGAGTGCAGCAGTGCTCTCCTTTCCTCTTGTGATTCCCATAAACTGTTATTCATAGGCATACTGCCCCCAACAGTTGCGTTAGAACACAGCTTGTGGCTAGTAGCCATTTGGAGCCTTATCCTCCATGGGCTTGGCATGATTCGCTTTTGAAGCCATCCAAGTTGGTGGCCATCACTCGGTCTTGTGGGAGTGAATGTCATAGTTCAGCTACGTGCTGTATGAGGACCAGGGCTTTCCCCCCCAGCCAGTTCTCGCTGGAACTCAGTTCCTGCACCTCTCAGGTGAGCGCCATTGCCATTATAAGAGAACAAGGGAGGAATTCTTTTTTTTAAAAAAAAGATTTTTATTCAAATTTCACAAATTGTATAAAACACATAACAAAACATAGAATACAAAAATACAAAAATACAAACATACAAAACTAAGATCAAAAAACACAAAAATAAAACAAGTATACTTTCTATCCCTTATTTTCTTAAAACTTACTTCCCCGACTTCCTCATACCTCCCCTTTCTGTATTCCAATTTCCAATTTTTTGATTCAGCAAATCCTTTCCCTAAGTTTCAATTAATTTTTTAACTTTCGTTTCTTTTTACTTATCCGTTACAGCTGAAAACCACATACGTACTAAACCAGCGTCATACTAACATTCAATAAGAGAACAAGGGAGGAATTCAAGGTGAGTTCTGGCACCTCTTTTTCTAGAAAAATAGCACTGGTGAGGACATTCTTCCCAATACTGTTTTCAGGTTTCCTTGTTGCTGCACCCGGATTGAGCTTCTGCACTCACTTTCCCCCTCCCCATTTTCTCAAGTGAATCATCTCTCCCCTTTTTGTTCGGAGCAAACTGCAGTGCACTAGTACATTTCCATCCACGTGTTCTCCTAACCATGTTTAACTCAAACCATCTTGCAATCCCGCTTCTGACCATGGTTGCAAGCTGTGGTCCAGGTCTGGCCATAGTTAGTGAAAAGGGCAGTGCAGATGTTATATACCAGGGGTCAGCAAACTTTTTCAGCAGGGGGCCGGTCCACTGTTCCTCAGACCTTGTGGGGGGCCAGACTATTTTTTTGGGGGGGGGGAATGAACGAATTCCTATGCCCTGCAAATAACTCAGAGATGCATTTTAAATAAAAGCACACATTCTATTCATGTACAGTGGTACCTCGGGTTAAGTACTTAATTTGTTCCGGAGATCGGTTCTTAACCTGAAACTGTTCTCAACTTGAAGCACCACTTTAGCTAATGGGGCCTCCTGCTGCTGCCGCACTGCCGGAGCAAAATTTCTGTTCTCATCCTGAAGCAAAGTTCTTAACCCGAAGTACTATTTCTGGGTTAGCGGAGTCTGTAACCTGAAGCGTCTGTAACCTGAAGCGTCTGTAACCTGAAGTGTATGTAACCCGAGGTACCACTGTAAAAACACCAGGCAAGCCCCACAAATAACCCAAAGATGCATTTTAAATAAAAGGACACATTCTACTCATGTAAAAACACGCTGATTCCCAGACTGTCCGTGGGCTGGATTTAGAAGGCGATTGGGCTGGATCCGGCCCCCGGGCTTTAGTTTGCCTACCCATGTTATATATGGTTAACTCCATAAATGAGAAGGAGAGGAGGGTTCACACAAAGGAGAGGAAGGGGCAAAAGAAGGATAGATGATGTTGCCGGAGAACTGCCAAGGGATTCGTGATTTCTTGCACACATTGCTTCCAGAGATTCATTTCTTCCAAAGGAAAGAGGGAATCTGTGGGTGCAACTGCCAAGATTATTCCCAGCTCAGTCCAGGGGAGACTCTGGGACTCTGCAGAGAAGGCTCCTCCCCCCAGCTGAAAACCTGCATGCAACTCTCAATAGTCCAAAGGCTTTTGAAAAGTCACAAATCAGGGATGCTTTGCCTGGATCCTTCAATGACTTCACCGCAAGCCCCAGTGCTTAAGAAAAGAAAAGTGCCTATACTCACTGTGCCCCACTTTTAACATTTGGGGTGGGGGGAGGTGCCAGTACTGCGTACCCTTGAGTACCCCCAGAAATCAAGCCCTGTGTTCCAGGCCTGCTGATTGAAGGTGGCAGATGACTCCGTGGAAAGCCCAGAGCGCCCAGGAGAGCATCCATTTGGCTGCCAGACAACTTGGGAGGAGAGAGAAGACCCAACTGCAGGCAAGGATTCAGCAAGAAGCAACGGACTGGGTAGCAGAAAGAGAACTGCCAGTGACTGTACAAGTCTCTCCATGTCCCCTCAACCTTTGCTGAGTTAGCTCCTTTTTGAGCTCATTGATCTACAGTTCTGCTCCCTCCAACCTCATTGAGTACGGAATCCATTGTTTTACTTACGCATCACCCAAAAACAGGAAAGGCATCATCCTCACAAAAGGACAAATATTTGCATTAAAAATTGCACATGCTGATCTATATGTATATGTATCCCTATCTATAAGAAGCCTGATAATCAGAAAAAGGAGCTAAATGTTGACATCTATCATTCTATCTCTTGCTTACAGCAAAAGAGCCTGTGCCTCTCCAGCTGCCACCCGTACCAGCAGTGGTCAAGGATGGTGGGAGCTGAGGAGCCTCCGCATCCCCCCCTCCCCCCAGTATATGAACTGAACTTGAATTGGGGATGGGGACGGGAGATCGAGGGAAACCAAAGGGAAGGAAAGAACTACGACTCCCATGAAGCTCTCTGAGCCGAGTGGCTGCTGCGGATCCCCCTCTGGCGGCGATTGTGAGCAAATACGTTCTCGATCCGGCTTAGGACCAGGTGGCCAAAGGGAGCTTCATTCGTGGTAGGCAGCGCTGCTGCAGAGACCCGGCGAGGAGCCTGATTTAGGCGGAGCGGGGTGCGGGGCTGCTGAGAGGAAAGGGAGGGCGCTGCAGTAGCAGCCCCCTCGGGCACCTCCAAGTCCCAGGGCTGGGAAGGTGGGCAGGACTCCCATCTGCGCGCGCGCAAAAAAAGGAGACACGCACCGATGAGGACTTGGGGGGCCACAGACGAGCTGTCGACTAGCCTTTGAGACGAGAGCCCCCCCACCCTCCAAAAAAAAAATAGAAAGCCCTCCGAGAGAGACGCTTTGCAAGCCGCTGGAGACGTGAGATCGCTCCCCGCCGCGTGCAGCAGCCATGGGGAACCGAGGAATGGAGGATCTCATCCCGCTGGTCAACCAGCTCCAGGATGCCTTCGCTGCCATCGGCCAGAATGCCAACCTGGACCTGCCCCAGATCGCTGTGGTCGGAGGGCAGAGCGCCGGGAAGAGCTCCGTCCTGGAGAATTTCGTCGGAAGGTAAGGGAGCTGGTGGTATTTATTTAAACCATCTATTTTATTTTATACCATCCCCGGCGCCCGCGCCTTAATTAGTCCTGGGCTTCTGTGGATGCTCGTGCAGAGCAGACATCCGGCTTAATGCGCGGAAGTCCCCCTCCTGCCGCCCTTGCCCAGTGGAAATCCGAAATAGCGGGGAAACGGAGGCTGGGGAAGGGGAGGGGAAGGATCTGGAGCCGCTTCGGCTCCCTGCGATGGGGGAGCGGGGAAATCTCTCCCCCCTCTCACGCCGCCATTCCTCAGCACTGCGGATGCGCCCTCCGCGCCGAGGATGTTGCAGAAAAACAGGAAGCCCCCGTGATTGGCAGGTGACATTCCACGAGCCATCACCTTCATCAGGATGAGGGGAGGCTCCGCATCCTTCTCCCTCCCCGGAGGGATAAGATAATGTCCCTGTTTACTGGCAAGCCTCCACGAGCGGCGCGTTTGCGTTTCACATACGCTAAAACTAGGGGGAAATCTATAGATGTATGAATGTGTGTGTGTGTGTGTGTGTGTGTGTGTGTATACACCTCTGTCTCCTTCTGTTTGGGTGGGTATGAAATACAATCCCTGCCCTCAGAAGGAGATCACGATCGGAAAAGAAGCTTGCCGTGTACATCTGAAGGGAAGGGTGGAGGTGAGCATCAGTGTGTGCTCAACATTTGAAGGGCGCGTTATAGCAACATCGCCCGCCGCCACCTCCGCTGTTCCTAGGAGTGATTTACTGCACAAAAGCAGCCATTTGGGGTCCCGGGGGGGGGGCGAGTTGTAAGAGGAAGAGCGAAAGGAAGCACTCCGACGTCTGGTGCTGTGCTGTGTCCACATCACCGCGCAGGGGGAGATTTGGCGCTTTTAATCCTAAATCATTTATTTATTTAGAGAGGCGGAGGGAAGCTCCATGTAGCAAGGCAGAATTGCTGCTGGGGGGAGAGTCCGTCTCTTCCTCTGTTTCTTCCTCTCCCCCCCCTCCCGCTTTTCATTATGTTGCCAGAGGGCAATTGCAGGGCTGCGGTGAGGGGAGGGGGTGGGCAGATAGGAAGGAAGAGGAGGTTGCTTCAAGGAGAGCGTTTGCCATCTCCAGTCTTCTGGAGATTTTCAAAGCCCGGACAAAAGCCTCTCTTATGTTATGTAATCTCAAGATGGTAAAGAAATATCATGGTAGGGAGCTTAGCCATATTTTTTTGATTTTCTGTCTTTGGATTCAGCATTCTCTCCCTCCCTCCCTCTCTTGCAAAATGATGCAATTTATGCATCAATGTGTGTTTTTCCACATTACAATTTCTGAGGCTGCTTATAGGGGTGGAGAGAAGAGCCAAGTGTAACAGTTCTGCTGGTCACATATGAAATGCGCTCCTTGTCAAGAAATGTATTAGTGATGCACCACACATTCACTGCCAAGATGTGCTAAAGACAGTGCCTTTCCCCTAGGAGGTAATTGCCTCCTCTGTTTATAAGCCTCGCCTTGGACACAATCCTGCACCAGGTGAAATTCCAGGAATGACTGGGGGGGGGGTAATCGAATGCAGCACACCTTTTGCTTGCATATATTTGCCTGGTTTCACAGGGAATTAGTTACCCAACAGATAATAGATGGGATGTGGTTATTGACTAGGCCAGCTAGCAATATGGCTTAGGTCTACTCTTCTCTGCGTATCCTGGGTGATGCCATGTTGAGGATCCAGAAGGGAAGATGAAATGTTTGCTCCTTGATAAGGAAAATCAGCATTTTGGGTGCTCCCTTTTTGTATTAAAATACTGGCGAGGGTTTCCTTTCATGTGACCTTCAAGCCAACCTCCAGAAACCTCTCCAAATAGCAGGCAGTCAGGGAAGGTGGCTCACACAGGCTGTTCCTGCGGGACACTTATGAGCCGGCTGGTAGCGTTTTGATGCTTATTTTAATCCTTTTCAATTGGGAAGACTTCACTAAGGCTAGGAGATTGGTACCTTGTGATTCCCACTAAGAGAAGAGGGGCTTCTGGAAACAAGCCGTATTTCAGTTTTCTATACAATATATTTGTGTCACCCTTCCCTCTCTTCATGTCCACAATGAAAATTGTGTGTGTGTCTTTTTAAAATAGCACTGATACCTTTGCATCTCAAATGGCTGCTTCCAGCTCCATTCTTAACCAAAACGACCGGAGAGCTGTTGAATTTCATTTAGGATCAGCACTGTTAAGAGACAGCCCAACAGACACCCAAGGGGGCTGTTTATTATAGGATTGAAAAGCCTTCACTGGGTGCACATTTGGAATGTTCTGAGGTTTTTGTTTGCATGACCAGGTTGATTGTAGGTGGAGTCAGTCAATCCCCACCTTGCAAAGACACTTATTGTTGTCACCAAATCAGCTGAAAAAAATGGGGGCCTGCAGCTGAGGTGGGGTGGGGGAGTTGGCTAGACCTTTTATTCGTCAGCTGTAATGTGGGCTGATTAAAAAAAATGTCCTTATTGCAAAAAGTCCATAATATTTTAGGGAAGCAGGTTTTGGGGAACTATGCAACCTGGATTTGCTGGTACGAGCTTGAATCCCACCTCCAAAATAGTGACAGACTGGAAATACCCTTTGGCCATGAGATGAGCAATGCATTCATATTTCTGTTGTTTACTTGAGTGCCTGGTGGATGGAGGGCAGGTGAATGAATGGATTTCTGCATTTTGTCCTCTTCTGATGGGTCTTTTCTCCAGGAGAGCCTGCGGGGATGTGACCTCACTAGATTTCCTCCAGTTGTCTCCATGGCAGCAGATTCACAGTGCTGCAGTTTCTTTAGATCTTGAAGGGTTCAAGCAGAGCTGTTGAGTGTGAGGGCAGAGGAAAAGTTAAATCCTTCCAGATAAATTATTGGGGGGAAAGGGGCTAAGATGCCATCTCCTGATACCAAATGCTGTCAGAGGGCTAAGTGGCTTAGAAGACTGGGTTGGGGAGTGTGGTGCGTTTAGCCTATTGTAACTGCATTCGAAATGCTATGTGGGTTGTTTTACATTACAGCAATAAATTGTGAAGATGGCAGCAGGCTGCTGTGTTTTGATAACACACCCCTTTGGCTGTGTCTGATAGCTTAAAACCCCCCCTACAGAACCATTCTATAATCCTGCTGAATAAGTGTGTCTTTTGAATACTGGCTTCTGAACGGTCTGGGGCTGCAGTTACACACACACACACACACACACACACACCCTGAATAAAAGGAGGTACAAAACAACATAGTGTAGATTGGCTTCAAACAGGGTCAGAAGGATGCACAGGCCTTCTGCTAACCTGATGAGTAGCAGGGGAATAACTGAGTCTCTTCCGAGTCTGAAATCATAACAATCAGGCTAACTTCAATATGTACTTTACACACACATTGACTCGATGCACTGAAACCTCCAGATTTAAAAATTGTTGTTCTTTAAGCAAATCTTAGAATTCTTTCATGAAGGCCTCTAGTCCGCCATTTGCAGACCTGGCAGAGCAGGGGCCATTTTTTAAGGAATGGAAAGTGGTTCTGTTAAGGCTTGAAGGCAAAAGTCTGGGGCCTTCATCTGAATGAGCAGGAATGGTCCCCCAGCACAGCCACATTTTATCCCAAGAGGTTTAAGTACCTTAAAAACAACAACAACCATTCATAACCCATCTTTCCTCCAAGGAGCACAAAGTGCACACATTTCATGTATTTATGTATATTGTTTTCTTGCATGAGGATAGCAGTGACAGTAAACAGAAACACCAGTCGCAAGGTCTACAAATGAAATACAAAATACAGTGGTACCTCGGGTTACAGACGCTTCAGGTTACAGACACTTCAGGTTACAGACTCCGCTAACCCAGAAATAGTATCTCGGGTTAAGAACTTTGCTTCAGGATGAGAACAGAAATCGCACGCTGGCAGCGTGGTGGCAGCGGGAGGCCCCATTAGCTAAAGTGGTGCTTCAGGTTAAGAACAGTTTCAGCTTAAGAACAAACCTCCGGAACGAATTAAGTTCTTAACCCGAGGTACCACTGTACAACCTGTAACCACAAAGCCATTATAGAGATGATCTCAAGTCATATAATATCTCTCACATATAAATCTAATCTAAATCTTGCAATACAGTTCTAAGTGTGCAGCGATCAATTGGTCATAGTTGATGAAGGACGTCAGCCCAGCCATACCCTTCTCGCCACTTCTGGTAATGCCTCATATTCTCCCGCAAGGTGGACACGCGATTATCCAACTGCCATTTTTCCTCACAGCCACCCAGCAGGGTAGGTTGGGCTGAGAGAGAGTTTCTGGCCAAGTGAACTACATGGCTGAGTGGGGATTAGGAACCTGGTCTCCCAGGTCTACAGCTAGTGCTGCTACCACTATATCACACTGCACAAATCCCTAACTGCACCACTGACGGTGGAAGGTGCCTAGAGCAAGCAGAAAGCTGTAGACTAAAAAAAATTTTTTTTTTAAAAAAAGAAAGAAAGCTGTAGACTACAGGCTACAGCCAGTGACCCAAAATGAGGGTGTAACTACCCAGGACAGGATGGGGTTGTGCAGAGTTGTTAAGGCAGCAGAGAGCATTGTTGGTTGCCCACTCTCCACCTTAGAGCAGATTTATGCCACAAGGTGCCATAGGAAGGCACTGGACATAGTAAAAGATCCAGCGCATCCTGGTCACTGTCTCTTTGAGCTCCTGCCGTCGGGACGGAGATACAGGACGATGAAGACAAGAACGAGCCGTCTTAAGAACAGCTTCTTCTCCAGAGCGATCTCGGCCCTGAATGGGAAGCCTGGACTTTGAAAGTCATCTAATCTTCCTTGCTGTACTATACTGTATTGTTTTAATTAGTGTTTTTATGGAGCAGTCAAGTAATTTCGTTGTCCCTGAGAGGGGGCAATGACAATAAAGATATTATTATTATTATTATTATTATTATTATTATTATTAAGCAAACTAAGGAGCTTTAAGCTGGAACCACAATGGGATTGGTTCTTCCAAGACCATGGCTGGATCTACACTGACCCGTTTAACATTATATCCCCCTATTAGAATGATATCAGATATGGCGTTCTAAAACGACCCAGGGCACACTTGCTAATTAAAACATTTTTCTCCATTGGTTTTGTCTGTCAAATGTAAGCAATACGCGGCGACACCATTTTCCAAAATGCTGTTTCACTTCCTGCTGCGGGTTGATGGTTGCTCTGTTCTGCCCTCTGGTGTCAAATTTTAATCCTCCCTCCCCCCTCCCTGTCCTTTGTTATCTGCCCCTTGAATACCATTGGAGGGGGTTCACAGTTTTAATGCAGTAAAAAAAGGTAAAACGCTATACAGTGGTACCTCGGGTTACAGATGCTTCAGGTTACAGACGCTTCAGGTTACAGACTCCGCTAACCCAGAAATATTACCTCAGGTTAAGAACTTTGCTTCAGGATGAGAACAGAAATCGTGCTCCGGCAGCGGGAGGCCCCATTAGCTAAAGTGGTGCCTCAGGTTAAGAATAGTTTCAGGTTAAGAATGGACCTCCAGAATGAAATAAATTCTTAACCTGAGGTACCACTGTATAGGGACATATGGGCTGTGTTTCACTGATATAGCAGCATAAAGCGATTAAAAATTAACCAATAAAAAAGACAATGTAATAATGCATTATGAACTTAAAAGTAGGACATCATGTGTCCATCTACATTATCAAAACCATTCCTAAACCCTTCCTTAACGTTAAAAACCATGAGTGTAGATCTGCCCCATGAAGCTTCTGGGCAGGGCCAGCCCCACCACAAGGCAGAGGGAGGCTGCTGTCCCAGGTAAAAGGTAAAGGTACCCCTGCCCGTACGGGCCAGTCTTGACAGACTCTCGGGTTGTGCGCCCATCTCACTTAAGAGGCCAGGGGCCAGCGCTGTCCGGAGACACTTCCGGGTCACGTGGCCAGCATGACTAAGCCGCTTCTGGCGAGTCAGAGCCGCACACGGAAACGCCGTTTACCTTCCCGCTAGTAAGCGGTCCCTATTTATCTACTTGCACCCGGGGGTGCTTTCGAACTGCTAGGTTGGCAGGCGCTGGGACCTGTGGGTAAAAAGCCTCAGCGCCTAGGGCTTGCCGATCAAAACGTCGGCGGTTCGAATCCCCGCAGCGGGGTGCGCTGTCCCAGGTAGTAAATGCTGAAGGGTGGAAATTGGCTAGAAATGTGTGTCATATGTTCTGCCCTGCAGCCCCTAAGCTAGCTTGCTGCCCTAGCATGGCTGGTGCACCAGTGAGGCAACCTGCCTTGGGTAGCATGCTGCTTCCACCCCACCAGGGGGTGGGTCTGGATCTTTTTCTGGGGGGGGGGGAGTGTTGGTGGCACGTCTTGCCTCAGGCACCAAAGGCGTTTCACTCAATTCCTTGATTAGGATGTGCATGGGTCTCAATCCCTTTTAACACTGAGCATGCATTTAGCATCCACCCAGAACATGCTCAGAACCAAGGTTCCCACCTCACTAGAACACTTTTACATCTTTAAACATTTCTGCTCAAATATAGAGTGGTGGTACCTGGGAGACTAGGGTACAGGTCCCCACTCAGTCAAGGAGCCCTCTGGGTGACCTCGGGCCAGTTACTGCCTCTAGGCCTAACCTATCTCGAAGGGTTATTGTGAGGATAAAATGGGGAGGGGGAGAACTGTGTATTGCGCTCCATGGAGGAAAAAGGTGGCAATAAAGCAATAAGTAAGTAAGTAAGTAAGTAAGTAAGTAAGTAAGTAAAAATTGCTTTTCCTTCAAGTAGCCTGTGGACTTTATTTTTATTGGGGTGGTGGTGGTAAAAAATGAGGCAACAGAACTCATGCCTTGAAGTGAGCACTGAGCCATTTTGGGTGCCAACCCCAAACGAACTTTGTTTTTGGCATCCGTCTGTCTTGAGAGAGAGAATGGAGTGTGCCTCTGGGGGTCAGGTCAAACCACTGGAGAATCACAGCGCTTTCTGTGACTGCAGAGACTCATAACTGCTGCCTCCCATGTTATCCTTGCTGTGCTAATAGCACTGAGGTGACCTCCCCTCACTGTGTATGGGGGTCCTGGGCTGATAAGATGGCCTCCTCTTAGCCTCACCGATGTAGTCCAAAGGGAAGCAGAGCAAGACTTTGGCACCCGCTTGGCTGCAGGAGTCTTCAAACAAACAAACAAACAAACAAACAAACAAACAGAATTGGAGAGTCCAGCTCCTGCCAAGGTAGTCTGTCCAGTCTGGTCAGGGGTGCTGGGGTGGGGGTGGAGTCTGACAACACCAGGCTGGAGGGAGGTAAACAGTGGTGCCAAAATGGCAAAGAAACTGAAAGCGGAATTCTGGGTTAGCGCCATCGACTAATGGCGGATTCCCTCCGAGCTCCGGAGGGAATCGGCTCCGCAGGATTTGGGTCTTGCCGCTGCGGCGACGCGGGGACCCTCAGAAATCACAGGCGCTGAAGCCTGTGAACCTGGTGACTCGGCGGGCACCATTTGTGCCCTCCTGACCCGTGAAGGAGCCTTTTTAAAGGCTTCGGAACGGGGGACGGGGCGAGCGGCGCGGTGCTGAGAGTCGACTGCTTCTCCTGCGGAGTGAAGCCACATGCCATGGTCGGAGATCGCTGACTTCTTCTTGTGAACAATTGGACTTTAAAAGCAACAACCCGTGAGTAGTACGGAAATTGGATTTGCAAAGAAAACATTTTTTTGAATTAGGCACGATCGGGGAAGGCGCAAACAGGAAGTCCGTCTCCCCGTCTTGTAAATAATTTAAAGCAAGGACTAGTTAACTAAGGTCGAGAGAACTTCTTCTTTATTGGGTAAAAGACATTAATTTCACGATTTGGCAGTATAAGTAATTTTACTGGAGGATAAGAGCTAATTTTGAGAGCTGAAGTGCCACCCCCCCGGACCCGGGAGTGATCCGCGAGAGAGCCTGTTGAGGAGATATAGAAGAGTTTGACAGCTGTCAAATTAGCTGTCAAGAAGGAAAAAGAGAACTTTGTTTCTGCTGTCTCTGCTGGATATATTTGTTACAATTTGGTTATATTTTGTTGAAAACAAGGAAGAACTGATACAAACTAACTTGATCTTTGGATTTGAACTGGAAGGAAGATTAAGTAACCAAAATCCCTCTGGGGGGGGGTTTTGGGACATTACAAGAATGGCTGAAGGAGGAAAAATTCAAGCTAAATTGGACAGAGTTTTTCTTCTCTTGGGAAAGTTACAAGGCCAAATTGATGTTTTGGCTACAAATGTTGCAACTCTGGACTTAACAGTAAACAAATTCATTGAATTTGATAAGGATTTGACTCAGGAAGTTCATGCAGCTGGACAAGAAGAGAAACTTGAGAGATTTGAGAGTGTGGAGAAAGAGATATATGTTGTTTCTGAGGAAAAGGAAGGAGGAGATGTAATGTTGCAGATGACAAAGGAGAGCCAGAGGCCTGACATGATGGTTACAAAGGAAAATAAGTACTGGATGATGAAAATCTGGTCTGAATTGGAGATTGAAGAATGGAGAGATCTCCTTATGTGGAGATCTGAAGACCTATGGATTACAAATTTGATTAAGGTGGAAGTTGGAGCTTTCGGGACTTTTGGACTTAAAAGGAGTAAGAAACAAGATTCGGGCTCCACTTTTAAGTATGGAGGTCTGGCTGGAAGAAACATGGACCCTATTGGGACAGAGCTTCTCCGAGATCTGGTGTTTAATACTAAGGACTACCAAAAAAACCAGCAGAGAGGAATTGAGAGAGAATTAAGAGCCTCGGACGTGAGGTCTCCAGGCTGATAGTAGACTAAGACTGATGGACATTTGTTGGGGATCGAAACCGGGAAAGGGTGGGGTGGGGTTTGGGAATCCAAAGGGTGTACAATTATAATCTGTTTTTTTATTTTGTTTTGTTATTAGTATGAAAATTGGGGAATTCGTGGAAGGGAATTTGGGTCGACTTTAGAAAAAAGTTTTAAGAATGAGCACTGATGTACAAATATTGATGTTTATAAGTTAAAATTGGTTTTTCTAAAATGAATTAAATATAAAAAGGTCAAAAATTGGGGATAAGAACTTGTTGAACTAACAATTTGAATTGGAATATAAGAAGGGGAGGTGTGGGGAAGTCAGGGAAATATGTTATTGAAAATACGTATTGTAAACTTTATGTGTTTTTAACTTCTTTGTTTTTTCTTTTTTGTTTTTTTAATGTATTAAGGTGGAAAATCTCAATAAATATCTTTAAAAAAAGAAAAAAAGAAACTGAAAGCGTACAGCCAGTGGCAATTCTACATAAAGCTACGTAAAGCACAGTGGCCAGCAGCAATTGGTGAAAACCCAGTCCTCCTAGTAATGCTAGACTTGGACAGGGCATTTATCTTGGATCAAACTAAATAGATAGAACTGATCAACGAGTTTTAATTCACCATGCCTTTGAAATTCTTTCCTTGGAAAATTCAGCTTCCTTTCTCATGTAGAATAGAGGTGAGTCACACCAGTGAGCTTCATGGCCAACACTCTAACCTCTGCACCAAGCACCGTGTGTCAGGTGGCTCAAGGCAAAGGCAGTGAACCTGCGACCCCCCAGAATATTGTTGGACTCCCCTCAGTCCCAGCCAGCATGGCCAGCGGTCATGGACAATGGGAGCTAGAACCCAGCAACAGATGCCCCATCCTTCTCTAGGGCAAGACTACATAAACAGGACAAGGCCAAGACACTGTGCTGCCTGATGCAGAGGACAATATGGTGTGTGTCCATTTGTTCCTCCATTCTATTTAGAGGTAAGGTAAAAGGTAAAGGACCCCTGGACAGTTAAGTCCAGTCAAAGGCGACTCTGGGGTTGCTGTGCTCATCTCGCTTTCAGGCTGAGGGAGCTAGTGTTTGTTCACAGACAGCTTTCCGGGTCATGTGGCCAGCAGGACTAAATTGCTTCTGGTGCACGGAGGACTGTGACAGAAACCAGAGCATCGCACGGAAATGCCGTTTACCTTCCACAGCAGTACCTGTTTATCTACTTGCACTGGTGTACTTCCGAACTGCTAGGTTGGCAGGAGCAGGGACAGAGCAGCAGGAGCTCACCCTGTCACAGGAATTCGAACCACGACCTTCCAGTCGGCAAGCCCAAGAGGCTCAGTGGTTTAGACCACAGCGCCACCCACGTCCCTATTCCATTTAGAAGAGAAACTGGACAGGTACTTGGCTCTCACTGCATCCCACACTGGCAATGAGAGAGCATCCTGCACTGCCCATGAGGCTAATTTAGGGGATGGAGGGCAGGCCATGCATGGAACATACCCCTCTGACCTCCAATAAGGGGGAATGGCTCGGGGGCTCAGAAGGAGTGGTCAGCAGCTGCTGCTGTCCCACACCCCTGCTTTTCCTCTCTGTTGGTGATGTGTAAGTAGCCACCCTCACCTTACTGCTAGCCTCCAAGGCTCTCTGTCTGGCCACATTCACACCATACATTTAGAGTTCTAATAGCACCACTTTAAACAGGCATTGTTCCCCCAAAGAATTCTGGGAGCTGTAGTTTGTTCAGGGTGCTGAGATTTCTCAGGAGGTCCCTATTCCCAATTCCCAGAATTCCTGGTGAAGAGGGATTGTTAAACCACTCAGGGAAATTGTAGCTATGGTAGGGGAACAGGTGTCACTTAAGAATTTTTAGCATCCTTAACAAGCTACACCTCCCATGAGTGTCTGCAGTGGCATCTTAGCATTCTAAACGTATGGTGTGAATGTGGCCCAAGCATTTTTGCCGTGTCTTAAGCTCTGTACATGCCTTTTCCCTGCCTGGGTGGAGGTTATAGAGATGGGTGCGTATAAATAACTCTACTGTACAAACGTAACATTTACATTTGCCGTTCAGTTCATCACTGGTGTGTGGCTCGTGGAAGGTTGCCTAGATGTGACAGTGGCCCTCAAGTTGAAAAAGTACTCACACATCTGCCTCACAGTGCATCACAGACTGAGTTTGTGTCCACCAAAAGTCGGCTGTCTGCGGTGTTCCTGCTGACAGCTCCTGTCAGAGGCCGAGAGGTGGTGTGACTTGCCTAAGGTGATACAGCAGGTCCGTAGCAACCGAGGGCCACCTAGCCTTTTAGCTGCTGAATCATATTGGTTGAGGGAGAAGGTCCTGTATCTCCTCACAAGCTCCCCTTGGTCTGCTTCCTTTATTTGTTTATTGATTAAGTTTTTTATACCGCCCTACACCTTTCTCAGGGTCGTTCACTACATAAAATTAAAATATTAAAAAAACAAAATACATAGTAAAAATAACAAACAGAAACCAATAATCTCTGTTTCTACAACACAATTAAAAGACCATAGAGTGTTAACCAGCCAAATGCTTGGTTGAAGAGAAATGTTTTTATCTGGTGCCTAAATATCTGTAAAGAAGGCTCTAGGTGGGCCTACCTGGGGAGAGCATTCCACAAATGGGGAGCCACTGCAGAAAAGGCCCATTCTTGTGTTGCTACCTCCTGGACCTCTTGTGGAGGAGGCACATGAAGAAGGGCCTCATGAGATGATATCAGGGTCTAGAGAGGTTCATATGGGGAGAGGCAGAGCTGGAGGTATTGTGGTCCTGAGCTGTTTAAGGCTGTATAGGTAAAAACCAGCACTTTGAATTGGCCCAGGTGAGCACTTGGCCACTGAATTCTGTACTAGCTGAAGTTTCCAAACCATCTTCAGAGGCAGCCATATGTATAATACATTGCAGTAACCCAACCTTGAGGTTACCAGAGCATAGACAACAATAGTTAGGTTGTCCCTGTCCAGATAGGGTGTAGCTGGGCCACCAGCCAAAGTTGATGGAAGGCACTCTGGGCTACTGAGGCCACCTGAGCTTCAAGCAACAGCAGAGGATCCAGGAGTACCCCCAAGCTACATACCTGCTCCTTCAGAGGGAGTGTAATCCCATCAAGAGCAGGCCACCTCCCACCCAGCCGGTCTAGGTAACCACCCACCAACAGTGCCTCAGTATTATCTGGATTGAGTTTCCGTTTGTTGGCTCTCATCCAGTCCATTACCGAGGCAAGACAATGGTCCAGCACATCCACTGCCTCACTAGCAGATGTAGAGGAGAAGTAAAGCTGTATGTCCTCAGCGTATTGCTGACAACGTCCTCCAAAACTCTGGATGACCCCACTCAGCAGTTTCATGTAGATGTTAAGCAGCATGTCTCCAACCTGACAGCTTGCTTGCCCCTGTGTCATGTACTTTCCCTGCAAACAGTCAGGATGAATGTGCACTAAACCGACTGTCCAGAATTGCCCCAAGACTGTTGTTTCCTGCTCTGAGGAAAGTAGGTGTAGATTTATAGCTACACACCTGACCACTGAAGGAAAACTTATCCATTCAGAAAAAATCTAGTGGAAAGAGCTGTACCTGGGCTTCATCAAGCATAGTGTCTGTCTTCTCTCTTGTGCAAAAACAAGCAAAACTGCTTGCGTATAGAAAACAACCCCACAGGGAATTCAGACCCCTAATTCAGCTCTGCTGACAGGCCAGATTTATCAGGAGCCTCCTCTCCCACAACTGTCAGCTGGGAGCAGTCATTCCAGCAGGCTACCTCAGTGGGAGGGAAGGGAATCACTAGGACTCATTCTATCAGGATTTATTCCATCAGCTCTGCTGAAAGCCCAGCTCCATCAAACTGTGCATCATGCCCTTGAACTGCTTCCATTTAAGCTGGTCATTATAAGGACTGCTATGTAACTTTTAAGAATGTGCTTCCCACACACTTCCATCGTGGTTCTGTTTTCCTGTTGTGTTGTGTCTTATCTTGTAAGACTGCAAGCTTCCTAAATAGGATGTCCTTTGTTGTTTTGATTGCAAGTCCACTAGGACTGGACTTTGTACTAGGACTGCCATGCACATTGATGGCAGTATCATCATCATCATAAACCAATCAAATTTTCCTTTCTATTTCCCTTTCCCACTCCATTGCCTTGGAAAGCATTCAGATACCTGCTCTTCCACTTTCCTGAAGTGGTACAGTCCAAGTAAAGCTTCATGCTGAATATATAAACCATCTCTGAGAGTTTTGTTGCCAACCCACAAGTGCAATGTAATGCAAAGGGTTGTGTGTATGTGAAATCTCTCTACACTATATTTGCACTAGTCTGTCACCATGTAGCCCCCACTGGAGGATTTGGAATGCCTCATCACATCCCTGGATTTCCATGAAGTCAGGGCTGGTTAGGGAAGCAAAAGGGAAGTCAAGTTGCACAACAGCAACGGCTATGGCGTAGGAGCAAGAAGGGAGGAAAAACTGAGCATGGAAAAGTGGGGATTTAAAACAATGGGAGAGGTCCAAGACGCTTGGGAAGGGCGGAATGCTATCGGGTTGTTCAGTGTAGGCTTCTGTATTGTACCCATTGCTACTATTTCTCCTTTTTGATTTCTTTTAAATATCAAAAAGGAGAAATAGTGGCAATGAGTACAACACAGAAGTAAACACCAAAAAGCTAACACAGCAAAGCCTTTCTCAACTCTCTTTCCTTTGTTCCCATCCAGCTTACTTCACTCAAATCAGTCCTGTTGCTTAAAGTTGTGGCTTAAAGTCTGCCAAAAACAAAAAACAAAATTTGAGTCAAGTGTGAATTTATTTAGGGGGGAGGTTTCTGGGTCTGAGCACGCAAAACTACCACTTTTTTCCTTGTAGTCTTTTCCCATTCCTTCTTTAGTCAAACATCTGATATTATTTAAAATTGCTGCTTTTTTTCTTCTCAGTGCATTTCCGCCCCTGCTTTGCTCAAACCTCTCTGTCTTCCATTCCTCAGCTGCCTTATATATATTATTTCTCTCCTGGTACCATGCGCTGTCTTCTACATGAAGTTCCAGATTCATTGTAGTAACATATAGCAGGTATTTTTATTAACCAGCACACACTCATATATGTGCAGCATCCATCACTGAACTCTCTCTGAAGACAGGCTTGCTCTTATGAGCCTATTCATCTTAAATATATAATAGCATGTATTTGCAGAAGTAGAAGGGATGCAGAATAAGGGGGGGAGGCGTGGGAAAGGGGTGGTTTTAGTGCGAGGAGGAGTTGAAAATAGGTAGGAGAAAGGGGGTGAGGGTGAAAATGGTGAAGTACAAAGGGGGTTCCCCAAAAAGGAGTAGGAGGCATAGCAATGGGGGTGAAGAAGAAAGCAGGGATATGAAAGGGGCCCCAGTATTGGAGGTGATGGTGGCTTTATAAGTGGGTGGAAGGTGAAAAGGCTGCTTTGGAGTTCCAGTGTGTGGGAGGAAGATGCAGGAGGTTGTGTTGGGGGTGATTTGCATTCAAGGGGGTTGCACAAAGGGAGGTGGGAGTAGAAGGAGACAGGGGCATGGGGGTGAAGATGAAAGTGGGTGCAAAATGGAGCTGCAGAAGGAAAACCCGGAATGATTTGATTGAGCATACAATTCAGCAAGTAAAGTCTTTTGTGGGTGGGTTGGCAAGCAGATGA